>NC_083703.1:81435000-82635000 GCF_033118175.1 Dama dama
TGTGCCTCTGGACATAAACATGGCCTTGATAACTGGGAAACGCTTAAGAGTGACTTGACTGGCAGTCTCTCAACAGAGCCTCATTAAGAATTTGCTACTTAAAAATGACTTCGGATGGAAAAATTGACAAAAATTTTTTTCTTATTTGCATTTAGGAAGCCTGGCAGAAATGAGTGTTTCAGTGTTAGCAATGGATTTTTCCAAGTTAATTATAAAACAAAACAAAACTCCAATTAAAAGAAAAAGAAATTTAGAGTTTTAATGTGACCAAGCAAAACAGAAATATTTAGACACAATATAGTTAGAACATATAGCTGGTAAACTTTCATCAGTTTTGAGGGAAATATGAAACCTTAGTCAAATCCATCTTGCCCTTTTTCTTAAAGATCAACTGTGATTGAAACTTGACTACCTGTCTCCATTGGAAAGGACAGATCTCCTTACATTAGAGGTTACTACCTTTTTTCAGCCTGTGAACAAGCATTTTATTTCCTGCTTGGAAAAGGAAGACAGAAAGACAAATCGTTTTGTAAGTTATCCCAAGAAGTCTTACTCTCTGGTTCCCATTTCCCAAATTAAGACTCTGTTTACTGTTAATTTTCATAAGGATAAACAAGTCATAATGTTTTGAGTGCATCAGAGGTAAATAAAACCAAACTATATTACAAAATAAATTGGTGGAAAGATGCCTTTGTATTTCACAGCAATTAGCTGCATGATTGGTTATTGTTTTGCCTTGAGTTTTACATTCAGAAAATAAAATTTGAAAATTAGGTTGGGAATAATGCAAGACATTTGCTCCATTTATTACCAATTACTTTTTGAAGCCTGTACTTATGCATAACACTCTTTGAATTTCAATGTCATGAGCAAAATTCCTGGGACATTTCATTTCAAATTCTAACCTGTGGAAGAAATTCATTAGTTGACAATTTACCTTATGACTTCAGGCTGCTGTAATGAGAAAGTGGCATTAAAAAAGTATCTGTTGAGCAATTGCTTTTCAAGGCCTTTGGTGTTTACAGAGCGTAAAAGATGCATATGTTTATGAGAGATGGTTCGTTGGAGATCAATTTAGGTACTCATGTATTCATAGCCTCTGTGTTTTGGAAATTCTAATTGCCAACACCAAATTAAAGTCATCGATGTTTTTAAAAATGTGCTTACATTTTATTATTGCCATGTTCTGCATATTGGATTATAAATATTTATGTACCCAAGTGGAAATAGGTCTCTTAGTGGCTCTGTAAGGTAGATATATATATAGAAAAGAAGAATGTTTCCAACTCAAAACAACACCATCACCACCAACCAAAAAGCCACGCTCATGATTCAGTCCTTCCAAATCAGCTTTTGCTTTGTAGCATTTTCCTTGCACAGGCTCCAGAAAACTCCCATAAGCAAAAAGTAGGCAAAGTAAATCTGAAGACAGCAGTGAGATGAAAGTCTTCAACTACTAATACTATTTATTTTGTTTAGTTGCTAATTCGTGTCTGACTCTTTTGCAACCCCATAGACCATAGCCTGCCAGGCTCCTCCGTCCCTGGGATTTCCCAGTCGAGAACACTGGAGTGGGCTGCCACGTCCTCCTCTGGGGATCTGGAGTCCCCCGCGCTGCAGATAGATTCTTCACCACTGAGCCATCAAGGAAGCTCAACTGCCATAGCTTTCCTCAATAATGTATCGTGCACAGCGTCATGAAGATCTGACTTGAGAACCAATGTTCAGAAACATCAAAATGGTTGTTATGCTTTCCGTGTAATTTCCGGGGCTAATATTTCCGCTCCTGTAATGATTATTGCTTATGAAGGTTGCATGTTAATTATCTGACATGATTCACTCCTTTAATTAAGTGCCTCAAAAAACTGCCAGATTCCCAATTCACTTCAGGCCAAATTCATCTATTTGGGTAGAACCAGGTGATGTGTTTCTGGGGGCTGAGGGTTTGGGATTCTGCTGTTTCAGTTCATTTGAGGAAAAGCTCATTGAGAGGCTTTATCTCTCCCTGAGACTTCTAACACTAGCAGCGACAACAATAATCATAAAAACTGCGGCCATTGATACAACGTTCACAGTATGCCGATGATTATGTATGTCATCTCATTTAAAGTTTGCGCCAACCTGAAGAAGTTACTATGCTGATACTTCATTTTTAGGAATGAGACAATTTGTGCTCAGACGAGGTGTAAAATTTTCCATAGCTTCTATAGTTCCTAAGTGGTGTTGCCAGTATTTAAATATAGCTTTTAACCTCAGAGCTTGGTACACGCTACACCACCTGTGACCTTATATTGTACAACCAGTTAGGGATTTCACTATAATCCAGGAGATTTTGGTTGGGTGATTTTGAGCAATTTTCAAACAATTTGCACCATATGTCTCCAAGTTTTATAAAGTTCAGGAGCCATTTGAAGGAAGAACATTCTTGCAGAACCCCTGTGTTGGCTTAAATTGCTTCTATTATAATGTTTTTTAATAAACAAGCCAAACTATGACAGTCTTCTTACTTTTATTTCTCATATACAACTATAAAACCACAACAGATTTACAAATTAATTTCAAATGAAACTCTAAAACCAATAAAACTGAACTGGAAGGCATCAACATAATAGATGTCATTATGTTTGCCGAATCCAAATTTCTGCTGGTAAAGTGAAAATGTGATAACAGCTAGAACCAAGGTTTTTTTAAGATTAGTGTGCGAAAGAATCCATCTGCCAATGCAGGAGACCCAGGTTTGATCCCTGGGTTGGGAAGATCCCCTGGAGAAGGAAATGGCAACCCACTCCAGTATTCTTGCCTGGAAACCCCATGGACAGAGGAGCCTTACTGGCTACAGTCCACGGGGTCGCAAAGAGTTGGGCACGACTTAGCAACTAAACAACACCAACCAGGCCAAGTGTGGTTATAATAGTTCATGCCAGGCAGTTACTCCTTTCTCCCACCATTTTTAATCTATTTGAGTTGCTCATTTCTTCGATGGACTATGGCTTTTTATACCGTCTCTTGTTATGAGTGAATTGTTTATCTGCCGACTTCACTTCTATTCCTTTCTTTGTAAAAGGAGAGATTAAATTATAGTGGCATAAACAACCTCAACTCAGTCATACACACATGCTTTCATACTGAGAAGGGACGGCGATCCTCAGGTGTGTGGTGCTGAGTACAGACGTTAACCGCTGCAGTCTCAGTTTATGCCCCCTTTCTGAAACACACAGGAAGAGTGCAGGTTCCCCTCTGCATGAAGCTAAGTGTAGGGACGGCATGATTTGGTCAAGGAAAGGTGAGCAGACGCAGTAAGAACCACTGCACAGTATCCCATATGCTCTTTCCAGCTGCAGACACCAGGGACACGTTTTGATATTTCCATCCATCTGAAGCAGCCTCCATCACTCAGCCAACCCATGGCCCTGCAGTGAGAAGTAGACTCTGATTGTCTTCATCACTGAGGTTTAGAAGGTTTTCGTTATAGCAACATAACTTAATCTCATTTGACTAATGCAGAAATCATCCGTGTAATCCAGAATGCCCTGATGTTAATTTGGAGGGAGTTTTGTTACCATTTAACTGAAAGCATGAAATTCAAAAGATCCCTTGGCATCATTCTCAGCATTCCAGTGTATTCTCAAGGTTTCCTGAGAGTTCCTCAGTCTGCAGTTTGTAAACTATTATTCTTTCTATCTGGACTGAATGAATCACAAACTGGAATCAAGTTTGCTGAGAGAAATATCAACAACCTCAGATACATAGATGGTACCACTTTAATAGCAGAAAGTGAACAGGAACTAAAGAATCTCTTGATGAAGGTGAAAGAGGAAAGTGAAAAAGCTGGCTTAAAACTCAACATTCAAAAAACTAAGATCATGGCATCTGGTCCTATCACTTCATGGGAAATAGATGGGGAATATGTGGAAACAGTGTCAGGTTTCATTTGCTTGGGCTCCAAAATCAATGCAGATGGTGACTATACCACAAGACTAAAAGACAGCTGCTCCTTGGAAGAAAAACTATGACCAACCTAGACAGCGTATTAAAAAGCAGAGGCATCACTTTGCCAACAAGTGTCCGTACAGTCAAAGCTGTGGTTTTTCCAGTAGTCATGTATGGATGTGAGAGCTGGACCATAAAGAAGGCTTGAAGAATTGATGCTTTTGAACTGTGGTGCTGGAGAAGCCTCTTGAGAGTCCCTCCGACAGCAAAGAGATCCAACCAGTCCATCCTAAAGGAGATTGACCCTGAACATTCATTGGAAGGACTGATGCTGAAGCTGAAGCTCCAACACTTTGGCCACCTGATGCGAAGAGCTGACTCATTGGAAAAGACCCTGATGCTGGGAAAGATCGAGGGCAGGAGGAGAAGGGGACGACAGAGGATGAGATGGTTGGATGACAATACCGACTCGATGGGCATGAGTTTGAGCAAACTCTGGGAGATAGTGAAGGACAGCGAAGCCTGGCGTGCTGCGGTCCATGGGGTCGCAGGGAGTTGGACACGACTTAGCGACTGAACAACAATTCTTTCCGTAGAGTACTGCTCCTTTTATTTATTTATGACACTTATTTTTGGCTGCACTGGGTCTAGTTGCCTTCTCCAGTTGTGGAGAGCAGGGGCTCCTCTCTGGTTGTGGAGCACGGCTCTGGGGGCTCGCAGGATTTATTGGTTGTGGCCCAAGGGCTCATGAGTTGTGGCTCTTGGGCTCCAGAGGAGGGGCTCAGCAGTTGTGATGCGTGCGCTCAGCTGCACCTCAGCATGAGGAATCTTCCTGGACCTGGGACTGAACCACATCCTCTGCATTGGCAGGCAGATTCTCACCCACTGTGCAACCAGGGACGTCCTGCTCCTTCTTTTATAAATTACAATTTCCAATGGCACTTGGATATAGTTGCCTTTTTATTTAAAATTCTCTGAACAGTTATCCTCAGTGCCAGGGAACTGCTGTTTGACTCTAAATTGATTGGATCAAAGGAAATGCAATTTCCTGGCTGTCTACATCAGGCCACTTCATCTAGAGAAACCTTTTGTGTCTAGAACTTCAGAACACAGAGAGATAACTGCTCCGCGCTGAGTCCTCACTCTGCTCCACACTCGAGTTGGGCGTTTGTGGTCAGCACTCAGGACCGATGGATCCAGCACCTACCTCCAACCATTCCTCCCTGGGAATCTGCGTAACCACATTCAGCTTCCCCTCCACCCAGCCGTGACCCTGTGATGCAGGCAGCCCATCATGTCTGAGGTCATTTGGATGGGTTCTGGAACTGCTGCTGCTTCATTATAAAGCTGGTAGCTTAGTCTGGCCATTCCTCACTTCTTGCTCTGACCATAGTGGTAATAGCTGGAACCACAGCAGCTGCATTTTGAGTCTGAGGGAAAAGCCAGGAGACTTTCCCATGTAGAGCCACTGGAATAAGACCAGCAGCTGTCTAGTTCCATTCTTCTTATTACCTAAGAACCATAGACTTCAATTCAGGCTGTCTGTACTCATCGTTGAAGGCAATCCCAAATGACATTTACCTGCATTTCCTCACTAAACCTCACAGAATGCAGAGAATGGTGTAGGGAAGGAGCAAATTAGCCAAGACCTCGTGGTCAGGCTCTTTCGCCCCAGGGCCTCTCTCGCCCTTGCCCCACATTTTGTAAATAATGATTATGTAACAGCTGAGAGCGCTTATAGCACTGCGCACGCGCATCACGGCGAACTCGCTTGGACACGGGCTACTTTTGTTATATAAGCTTCACCTGGAAAATCCCTGCGGGGCTGTGTTGTTGTGTTGTGTTGTGTCTGCCGCTATGGCTGTTTGCCAGGGAGGAGGGAATAAATGTGTGTGCAGTTCCTAGGGCACTTCGGGTTTTCTTCCATCCTCTTAGGTCGGTCCTTGCCTACCATGGGTTCCGCGGACAGTGTGGACCATGTGGACAGTAAGACTACCGCGTCATGGACAGGATCAGCAATCCAGACGGATATAGTGAGATTATACCCATTCCAGAGGTCAGAAAAAGGAAATCTAGACAGGTAAGTAAGCTTTTCTCTACACCATCTTCCTGGATGGTATCATGATCTAAGTTTATAGCTTAAGCTGCATGAAGAGGGGGCCTTGTTCGTCTTGGGCTCATCAGAGCTCATCATAATTCGTCATCATTATATCTGGTGACATACCGGGAATAGGCTTCTCAGGTGACTCATTGGTAAAGAATCCATCTGCCAATACAGGAGATTCAGCTTCAATGCCTGGGTCAGGAAGATCCCCTGGAGGAGGAAGTGGCAACCCATTCCAATATTCTTTCCTGGGAAATCCCATGGACAGAGCCTGGCAGACTGCAGTTCATGGGGTCACAAAGAGTCGGACATGACTTATCGGCTAACAACAACAGCAAATACCTGGAATATTCTCAGAAAAGTGTTAGATGAATTACCAAGGGTCATGCAGAATTAAGGAAGAATTCCAGTTCAGTATTATTCTATATTCTTAACCCCATCTTGCCAACATGAATAGCTGACTCCCTATCAGAGACTTACTCCTAATTCCCTCTTTGCAGAAATGAGAGTTGTACAGATATACACCATAGGATTATCCCTTTGGGGGAAAAATATCTCTTAGGAAAAACCTACTCTACAAAAGCTTTCTCAACTTTACAAAAGCCATCACCAAACACTGAGATATTCTAATTAGCAAATTCCTTGCGGCATCCTTCAGACACCCAAAGGAAAGAGAAGAGCCACGGGTGTTTGGGAAATTTTCCTCAGGGAAGAGGTTGGGGGGGAGGAGGAATCTCAGCCTGCTAATTAAAAGGATGAACTTGAGCTAAAGAGCCAAGTGGGACTGTTGTCGTAGTAACGCCACCCAAGTAAGAAAGCATTTCTCAGAGTTGCTATTCAGAAAGAAAACCTCTTGGTCTAGAAAGTGTTGCTTGTGATGCAAGATGCCAAGTCTTCAGGCCCAAGCTTGGAAGATTTTGAAGCATTTATACCATGTCAGTCATCCCACTCCCCAGGCACAGATAGGGAAGATTGCTTATAATGTTATGCAAATAGCCAGGAGGGAGAAAAACACAAGGTAATTTTCTAGCATCATTTGTTAATGTTATTAAAGGTCATAGCAAAGAAAATAATTGGAAAGATTCACCCTAACAGTCATATCTCCCCTCATTACTTCTGGGTAGTTAAGAAAATTTTTTAGATTTAAGTAAATATGTCATATTAAAATCATGTGATTAGAATTCATTAAATATCAGTTATATGATCTTATTAGTTAGCTGTTGTTGTGTAACAACTCTCCTCCCCCAAACAGAGTGAGTCAGTGAGCATTTGTTATTGATTATGAGGCTAGGGGAACCAGAGATCAAATTTCCAACATCTGCTGGATAAAAGCAAGAGAGTTTCAGAAGAATATCTACTTCTGCTTTATTGACTACGCCAAAACCTTTGACTGTAAGGATCACAACAAACTGTGGGAAATTCTTCAAGAGATGGGAATACTAGACCACCTGACCCTCTTCCTGAGAAATCTGTATGCAGGTCAACTGCATGTCCACTGGACATGGGAAACAGACTGGCTCCAAATCGGGAAAGGAATATGTTAAGGCTGTACATTGTCATCCTTATATGCAGAGTACATCATGCGAAATACCAGGCTGGGTGAAGCACAAGCTGGAATCAAGACTGCTGGGAGAAGTATCAATAATCTCAGATATGCAGACGACACCATCCTTGTGGCAGAAAGTGAAGAGAAACTAAAGAGCATCTTGATGAAAGTCAAAGAGGGGAGTGAAAAAGTTGGCTTAATGCTCAACATTCAGAAAACTAAGATCATGGCATCCAGTTCCATCACTTCATGGCAAATAGATGGGTCAACAATGGAAACAGTGAGAGACTTTATTTTTGGGGGCTCCAAAATCACTACAGATGGTGACTGCAGCCATGAAATTAAGAGACACTTGCTCCTTGGAAGAAAAGCTGTGACCAACCTAGACAGCATATTAAAAAGCAGAGACATCACTTTGCCAACAAAGGTCTGTCTAGTCAAAGCTATGGTTTTTCCAGTAGTCATGTATGGATGTGAGAGTTGGACTATAAAGAATGCTGAGCAACAAAGAATTGATGCTTTTGAACTGTGGTGTTGGAGAAGACTCTTGAGAGTCCCTTGGAATGCAAGGAGATCCAACCAGTCCATCCTAAAGAAAATCAGTCCTGAATATTCATTGGAAGGACTGATTTTGAAGCTGAAACTCCAATACTGTGGCCACCTGATGCAAAGAGCTGACTCATTTGAAAAGACCCTGATGGTGGGAAAGATTGAGGGCAGGAAGAGAAGGGAACAACAGAGAATGAGATGGTTGGATGGCATCACCGACTCGATGGACATGAGTTTGAGTAAGCTCTGAGAGTTGGTGATGAACAGGGAAGCCTGGCATGCTGCAATTCATGGGGTCGCAAAGAGTCGGACTCGACTGAGTTACTGAACTGAACTAAATGAGGCTATGGATCAGATGGGTAATTTTGATCCTTGTAGAATTTGGTTGATTTCAGCTGAGCTCATTGCTGTGTCATCTACAGAACAAGTCAGTGGCTCTGATGGGTAGATGGACTCAGTTGTATAGGGCTTTGTTGGCTGGTCCAGAATGGCATTGGCCAGAATAGTTGGACTCTCCTTGATGTCATCTCTCATCTGCCCTTGGTCTGATCCAGGCTTGTTCCCATGCTGGCAGCAGAGTGTATGTGTGTGTGTGTGTGTGTGTGTCTGTGTGTGTGTGTGTGTGTGTACACGCACACGCATGCACATGAGCTTACTTGCTGAGTCGTGTATAAATCTTTGAGACCCCAAGGACTGTAGCCTGCCAGGCTCCTCTGTCCATGGGATTTCCCAGGCAAGAACACTGGAGTGGGTTGCCGTTTCCTCCTCCATGGGATCTTCCAGACCTAGGGATTGAACCTGCATCTCTTGCGTCTCCTTCATTGGCAGGTGGACTGTTTACCACTGTGCCACCTGGGAAGCCCACGGAGGCAGTACCCCTAGAAAGAGCAGAGGTGTTAGGGCCTCTTGATTGGTTTTTAGCACTCTTCATCTCACAGCTGCTGGTCATTCTCCGCTCAGCCCTGTGGAGTTTTCTCTGTGCCGACATAGCTTGCCATTCTGAAAAGCGAGGGGCCCTCTGTGCATGTATCTGGGGCTCTGTTCCCCAGCCGTCTCTCTTCGGGAACTCCACTGTGTGTCCTCCAGCAGCCTCCACCTTCCTGAGCCTCAGTCTTCACCCTCTCACCTCGGTGAGATCACCATGCCCTTCGCATCCTCTGTTTTTTGTTTTTTTTTTATTGATTTGGCTGTGCCAGGACTCGGCTGTGACAGGTGGGACTTGCTTCCCTGACCAGGATCAAGCCTGGGCCCATGCACTGGGAGCCTGCAGTCTCAACCACTGCACCTCCAGGGTGTCCCGCATCTTGCCTTCTTGAGCTTCAGTCCAACGCGTGCTTGTCAGGCTAGAGCTGAGACTCAGCTGACGCTTCCCACTCTGTTGGCAGAGATGATTAAGATGTGATTCTTTTCAGTGAATATGCTGGATCACCTAATCACTCCTCTCTGCATGACTGAGAAGCCATTCAAATACTCAAGATTTTTAGAAGTCAAATTTCACAGTGGTAGAAACAAACATGGAACCTAATTCTACTAAGTAACTATTGCTATTATTTTTAACATATTTTAATAAGGAAATGGATTTACCTTAGACATTTTTTTCTTTATGTATTTTCTTGACTTTGGATTAGAAATATTGTAAGTTTGACATTTCTTCTGGGGCATACCCATCCTCACCAATTTATTCCTCCTTACAGTGCCTGCTGTGGGGATTATGCTTCTGAGACATCAAAAGTAGTGTGATGGTGGTAGGTCTTTAGCCATAACTCCGAAAACAGCACCACACACACTGCAAAACTTAAGGATGTGAGGAGGAAGAGAGAGCAGTCCTTGCTTTTCTTATTCGTATTTGGGTTAAGTTTTTAATATAAGTCCTTACTAATAAAGTTCTTAATGGAAGCTAGCATACATATCTAGATAAACTGATTTTTTCCCCTTAACTCACAGTGAATTTAAAAATAATGTTTGTGACCCCAGGCTCAGCTTTTATGGGCATTTTTCAATTCACGGTCCAGTGAACAGAAATATAAATCATTTGCCACATCAGTGCACTAACGAAATGTTACATCACTAAATTGCTCAGAAATGGCCCCGTTCTCGTCCACGGACCATCATCACACACTCACACACACACACACACACACACACACACACACAGAATCATCTGTATAGGAAGGCAAAAATCTAAGCCCAAAGCTTGATCTGATCCATTTTCTCCTCTGTGAAGAAGACATCTCACTCCCTATGGAGAAGCATGGGGTGATGTGTGGTGGGGGTAGGTGGCAATTTCAGATTGATGGCCGACCGCAGCAGGAACACGGAAAGAAATGATGGCTGGTTCCGCTTATTAATCATTTCTTGACAGCCTGCCCTAATAGCACCATTTTTATAGCTCTGCGGTAAATTCTGTTTCCAGACTGCAGTCACTCAGTTATAGATCATCCGTGTTTGTAACAGTTCTCCCAATTTTCAGTACAAAATCTGGAATCAAGAAGGGGCCGGGAGAAAGCCAGGTGGCTGCAAGAATGCAGTTTCAACGAATCGGGAGCCTTCTGTCAGTTTTGATTTTGAATTAAATGCAAACACGATGATATTAAAAACACGACCAAAGGCCATTGCTTTTGAAGAGAAATAAAAGGTACGGTCAGAGTAAGAGCCCCTTTGCTCATTGATAAGGCTGCTCCACGCCTTGTAATTTACGGTCTGCTCGCCGCATCCACCTCTTGAGAAACTTGTATGCAGGTCAGGAAGCAACAGTTAGAACTGGACATGGAACAACAGACTGGTTCCAAATAGGAAAAGGAGTACGTCAAGGCTGTATATTGTCACCCTGCTTATTTAACTTATATGCCGAGTACATCATGAGAAACGCTGGGCTGGAAGAAGCACAAGCTGGAATCAAGATTGCCAGGAGAAATACCAATAACCTCAGATATGCAGATGACACCACCCTTATTGCAGAGAGTGAAGAGGAACTAAAAAGTCTCTTGATGAAAGTGAAAGAAGAGAGTGAAAAAGTTGGCTTAAAGCTCAACATTCAGAAAACTAAGATCATGGCATCTGGTCCCATCACCTCATGGGACATAGATGGGGAGAGAGTGGAAACAGTGTCAGACTTTATTATTTTGGGCTCCAAAATCACTGCAGATGGTGATTGCAGCCATGAAATTAAAAGATGCTTACTCCTTGGAAGGAAAGTTATGACCAACCTAGACAGCATATTAAAAAGCAGAGACATTATTTTGCCAACAAAGGTCCGTCTGGTCAAGGCTATGGTTTTTCCAGTGGTCATGTATGGATGTGAGAGTTGGACTGTGAAGAAAGTTGGGCGCCAAAAAATTGATGCTTTTGAACTGTGGTGTTGGAGATGACTCTTGAGAGTCCCTTGGACTGCAAGGAGATCCAACCAGTCCATCCTAAAGGAGATCAGTCCTGGATGTTCATTAGAAGGACTGATGCTGAAGCTGAAACTCCAATACTTTGGCCATCTCATGCGAAGAGTTGACTCGCTGGAAAAGACCCTGATGCTGGGAGGGATTGGGGGCAGGAGGAGGAGGGGACAACAGAGGATGAGATGGCTGGATGGCATCACCGACTCGATGGGCATAAGTTTGAGTAAACTCTGGGAGTTGGTGATGGACAGGGTGGCCTGGTGTGCTGCGATTCATGGGGTTGCAAAGAGTCGGTCACGACTGAGTGACTGAACTGAACTGAAGGCCGCATTTGCAAGTTGCGCACGCACGCATCCACCCAGCTAGCGAACCTGTTTCTGATCCTTGGCTGGTTGAGCCCGTAGGTTCCGTATCGTTGAACTTGGAGGGCAAATCTCCTAATCCATCTTATATAAAGAACTCGAGTACCTGTGGTTTTAGGGACTGTGGTAGGTCCTCGAGCTAATTCCCTAGGGATAGGGAGGCGAGTGGGTGTTGGTAGATGGTTTTCTCCATAGAGGAGTTAAATGATGAAGGCAGTCTTGGTACTGAATTTGTCTTCCCAATGGTCCGTATAAAATCCTTATAGATTCTGTCTTTCTGGTGGTGTCCTGTCCCCCTTCTCAGATCAGTTTCCATCTCCAGTGGAAGATTGTTTCTGTTGCACTCAAGCCCGGTGTAGGCGGAGTTCACTGATAAAGCACCTGGACGGTCTCTAGATTCTAGAACCTGCCTAGATTCTAGAACCTGCCCTGAATGGTGCTCCTCCTTCCCTGGCCTCAGGATTCTGAGTGCAGTGCCCCCAGCTCGGGGCCCTGTATCACTGTAACCATAAACACCATCCTTTCTTGACTGCTCACTGCACCAGGCTCTCTGCACAGGCACAGACGTGTTCCCTCCTAAATGAGGCGGGTGCGTGAAGCTCCCGGGAAGCTCTGCAAGACGGTGTTGACTGCGAACAGGAAGGTAGGAGGGGGTGTGACCTGTGCATCGAAGGGCAGGTGCCCCTGTGGGCCACTGGGGCTCAATTCGTTTGAGACCCGGGGGGGAGTATGCATAACCAGCCAGGGCTGTCCCCGAAGAGGCCAGGAAGCGGTGGCACTGTTTCAGGGTCATTTCTGGGGACATCTTCCCCAGTCTGGCTCTGTCTCGTGTGTGTGCCAAGCAGGTGCCCAGGCAGGAGACGCCCACCAGGCCGAGAGAAGGCAGTCAGCTGTAGGTGTGGACGCAGCAGGCTTTGCTGGCCTGCAGAGTAGTGGGATGATGTGAGTGGGCTTTGGGCAGCGTCTGCTCTGGCCTTTCCCACCATCTTCTCTTTAATCTTGCCAATGCCTGTGAGGTCTGTCCTACTGCCTCCATTTTACAGACAAGCAAACCAAGGCTGGGGGTTGGTGTGACCTGCACACGGGTGGCAGAGTTACGACTCAGACTTGAGTCTGTCTGTTTCCTGAACCCCTGCCGATAACCCCCGGACTATACCACCTCTCCTAAGGCCACATCGCCTCTGCCAGCCCTGTAACCACTACATCCATGGCCAGTACACACACAGAAGTGAACTGTCTGCCTGTCAGCCTCTCCAGGAGCCATCCAAGACGTCCAGAATGCATCTTCACCACAGATACCATCCGAAGACTTCCCACCTTCCATTTTCTCCTCAAAATGTCTTTATTTCCCTCCAAATATCTACGTGGCTCTTCTCTTTAATTGCTTCAGGCCTTTACTCAGATAATGCCTTCTCACTAACACCTTCAAAACCATCCCATTTACAAGCTTGAATTTTAAAGCATGTAAATTGGTGTGGCCACTACGGAAAACAGTATGGGAATTTCTCAAAAAGCTAAAAATAGAACTACTGTATGACCCATCAGTACCACTCCTGGGTATTCAGTTCAGTTCAGTTCAGTTGCTCAATCGTGTCTGACTCTTTGTGACCCCATGAACCGCAGCACGCCAGGCCTCCCTGTCCATCACCAACTCCTGGAGTTCACCCAAAGTCATGTCCATCGAGTCAGTGATGCCATCCAGCCATCTTATCCTCTGTCGTCCCCTTCTCCTCCTGCCCTCAGTCTTTCCCACCATCAGGGTCTTTTCAAATGAGTCAGCTCTTTGCATCAGGTGGCCACAGTATTGGAGTTTCAGCTTCAAAATCAGTCCTTCCAATGAATATTCAGGACTGATCTCCTTTAGGATGGACTGGTTGGATCTCCTTGCAGTCCAAGGGACTCTCAAGAGTCTTCTCCAACACCACAGTTCAAAAGCATCAATTTTTCAGCACTCAGCTTTCTTCACAGTCCAACTCTCACACCCATACATGACCACTGGAAAAACCATAGATTTGACTAGATGGACCTTTGTTGGCAAAGTGATGTCTCTGCTTTTTAAAATGCTGTCTAGGTTGGTCATAACTTTCCTTCCACGGAGTAAGCATCTTTTAATTTCATGGCTGCAGTCACCATCCGCAGTGATTTTGGAGCCCAGAAAAATAAAGTCAGCCACTGTTTCCACTGTCTCCCCATCTATTTGCCATGAAGTGATGGAGCTGGATGCCATGATCTTGGTTTTCTGAATGTTGAGCTTTAAGCCAACTTTTTCACTCTCTTCTTTCACTTTCATCAAGAGGCTTTTTAGTTCCTCTTCACTTTCTGCCATAAGGGTGGTGTCATCTGCATATCTGAGGTTATTGATATTTCTCCCGGCAGTCTTGATTCCATCTTGTGCTTCATCCAGCCCAGAGTTTCTCATGATGTACTCTGCATATAAGTTAAATAAGCAGGGTGACAATATACAGCCTTGATGTACTCCTTTTCCTATTTGGAACCAGTCTATTGTTCCATGTCCAGTTCTAACTGTTGCTTCCTGACCTGCATACAGATTTCTCAAGAGGCAGGTTTAGTGGTCTGGTATTCCCATCTCTTGAAGTATTTTCCACAGTTTATTGTGATCCACACAGTCAAAGGCTTTGGCATAGTCAAAATCCCAAAACACTAATTCAAAACGTTGCCTGCACCCTTGTGTTCATAGAAGCATTATTTACGATTTCCAAGGTACGGAAACAACCTCAGTGTCCGTCAGCTGATGACGGGATAAAGAAGACGTGGTGTATGTATGTGTATGTATCTATATATTCTCTACCAGCTCCCAGGCGGCTCAGTGGTAAAGAATCTGCCTGCCTGTGCAGGAGGTACACGAAATGAGGGTTCGATTCCTGGGTGGGAAAGATCCCCTGGAGGGGGAAATGGCAACCCACTCCAGTATTCTTGCCTGGGAAATCCCATGGACAGAGGAGCCTGGAGGGCTACAGTCCACGGGGTCACAAAGAGTTGGACATGCGTTAGCAGCACATGGGTACACACACAGACACACACACTCACTCACACAGACACACACACAGACACACACAGACACACAGACACTCACACACTCACACAGACACACACACAGACACTCACACAGACACACACACAGACACACACACAGACACACAGACACTCACACACACAGACACACTCACACAAGACACACAGACACACACGCACACTCACACACACAGACACACACACACACACACAGACACACACACAGACACACACAGACACACAGACACTCACACACACAGACACACACACAGACACTCACACAGACACACACACAGACACACACACAGACACACAGACACTCACACACTCACACACACAGACACACTCACACAAGACACACAGACACTCACACACACAGACACACTCACACAAGACACACACACACACACACAGACACACACGCACACTCACACACACACACACTCACACACACAGACACACACACACACACACACTTACTCACACACACAGACACACACACAGACACTCACACAGACACACACACAGACACACACACAGACACACAGACACTCACACACTCACACACACAGACACACACACAGACACACACACTCACACACACACACACAGACACACACACAGACACTCACACACACAGACACACACACAGACACTCACACAGACACACACACAGACACACACACAGACACACAGACACTCACACACTCACACACACAGACACACTCACACAAGACACACAGACACACACACACACAGACACACTCACACAAGACACACACACACACACAGACACACACGCACACTCACACACACACACACTCACACACACAGACACACACACACTCACACAGACACACACACACTCACACACACAGACACACACACACTTACACACTCACACAGGCATACAGACACACACACAGACACATACACTCACACACACACGCACACAGACACACTCACACAAGACACACAGACACACACACAGACACACTCACACAAGACACACACAGACACACACGCACACTCACACACACACACTCACACACACAGACACACACAGACACACACACTTACTCACACACACAGACACACACACAGATACTCACACAGACACACACACAGACACACAGACACTCACACACACACACAGACACACTCACACAAGACACACACACACACACAGACACACACGCACACTCACAGACACACAC
Source organism: Dama dama (assembly GCF_033118175.1). Lineage (NCBI taxonomy): Eukaryota > Metazoa > Chordata > Mammalia > Artiodactyla > Cervidae > Dama > Dama dama. The sequence goes on from NC_083703.1 coordinate 81,451,131, forward strand.
ACACACTCACACACACAGACACACACACAAACACACACAGACACACACACACTTACACACTCACACAGGCATACAGACACACACACAGACACATACACTCACACACACACGCACACACTCAGACAGACACATGCACACACACACAGACACACTCACACAGACACACACACACTCACAGACATACTCACACACTCACACTCACGCACTCACACTCACACACACACAGACTGGAACACTACTTGTGCTGTGCTGTCCTTAGTCACTCAGACATGTTCGACTCTTTGCAACTCCGTGGACTGTAGCCTGCCAGGCACATGGAATACTACTTAATTGGCCATAAAGAAAAAAGAAATTTTGCCATTGGCAACAGCGTGGATGGACTTGGAGAGCTTTGTGCTTGGTGAAGTAAGTCAGATGGAGAAAGACATACTGTATGATATCACTTATATGAGGAATCTAAAAAATGCAACAAACTAGTAAATATTAAAAAAAGAGGCAGACTCGTAGATACAGAGAACAAATTAGGGGTTACCAGTGGGGAGAGGGAAGTGAGGAGGGGCAAGAGCGGGGTAGGGGACTAAGAGGCGCACCCTCTCCGGTGTCAGCTATGCCACAAGCACACACCGGGCCACACGCGTCAGAGTGCTCTTCCCCTCCTGGCCCTTCCGCCTCGCTGGAGCATCGGCTCGGGCATCGCTTCCTTGAGGAAATCTTTCCTGACACCACTGCACGCCCTGCTGCTGTTCTGGATCAGGTCCCATTTTCACAGACTGTTTCTTTTCAACATGACGTTTCTCTTACTTGGATGCCAAGCTCTCATTCCCGTGATTACGTGATTATTAAACCTCTTCTTCCTAAACTGAAAACTGTCATCATCTTTATCTCCACCGTTCTTCCCTGGCCGATGCGAGCCTGACCCGTTCCTCAGGCACCAGCCTCTCAACGACAGCAGCGCCGCCCTGGCCCCATCCTGACAATCTCCTGCTCGTGTGCAGTCGCGTCTGACTGCTTCCAGCCCCAGGGACTGTGGCCTGACAGGCTCCTCTGTCCATAGGACTTTTCAGGCAAGAGTACTGGAGTGGGTTGCCATCTCCTCCTCTAGGGAATCTTCCCGACTCAGGGATTGAACCCCCCTCTCCCGTGTCTCCTGCCTTGGCAGGTGGATTCTCTCTCTACCCGCTGAGCCATAAGGGAAGTGCCCTAACCATGAGCATCTCTAAATACAATATTTTTCACTATAGTGGAGATCACCCCAGGGATGCTGAAGGCCAAGCCACAGAAGATTTGAAGAGAAGGCTCTGTTTTGCTTTTCAGTGAGCTATTTCCTTCCTCAGCAGAGCTGAGCTAATTTGTTAGATCCTGGCCTCAACTGCACCCATCAATAATTAAGTAAAGTATCTCACAGACCTGCATCTTTGGATTCGCTTTTGAATTCCTAGAGGGGGAAGGCACTTAATGAAACAGTCAAAGAAAAGTCACTTATCCTTCAAGTTGCATTTCAAAGAGACTTTGAATGGGCACATACAAGATCACCAAGGCGAATGATGTATTTGAGGAGATGCAGTGATTGGATTCAGCTCCTCAGATTGTACATAATGCATTTAACTTCTTACAGAACAAAATATGAATTGAAAACTAAACTCAGCTTTTCTGTTGAGATGTGACTATTTTTTTCATCAAGACTTTCTATGACTTTATATAAGAGTTGATTTATATCTTTAAAAAAGTATTTAAATATTTATTTATTTCACTGCACCAGGCCTTAGTGCACATGGGCTCTTCGATCTTCATTGTAGCTTCAGTTCAGTTCAGTTCGGTTGCTCAGTCGTGTCCTACTCTTCTCAACCCCATGAATCGCAGCACGCCAGGCCTCCCTGTCCATCACCAACTCCCGGAGTTTACTCAAACTCACGTCCGTTGAGTTGGTGGTGCCATCCAACCGTCTCGTCCTCTGTCATCCCCTTCTCCTCCCACCCTCAATCCCTCCCAGCATCAGGGTCTTTTCCAATGAGTCAACTCTTCGCATGAGGTGGCCAAAGTATTGGAGTTTCAGCTTCAGCATCAGTCCTTCCAATGAACACTCAGGACTGATTTCCTTTAGGATGGGCTGGTTGGATCTCCTTGCAGTCCAGGGGATTCTCAAGAGTCTTCTCCAACACCAGAAGCATCAATTCTTCAGCGCTCTGACTCTTCGCTGTGGCGTGCGGGGTTTTTAACTGTGGCGTGCAAACTCTTAGTTGTGGCATGTGGGATCTAGTTTCCTGACGAGGGATCAAACCCAGGCCCCCTGCATTGGATGGTGGATTCTTAACCACTGGACCACCAGGAAAGCCCCAGGAACATCATTCTCACTTCTGCCTGGGATAATACTGATTGCCCTTCTCTTTGGCCTTACTTCCTGCCTCTTTCCCCCTGCAAATCAATTCCAAACATTTGACTAGGGCTGTGTATTTATCCCTTACCAAGAGCCCCCTTTGACCATTTTCAGACCAGGTCTTCTTTTGCTTCTGTCGAGTAGACTCTAAGTACATACCCTACTCTTGGCTTTGGATCTGCATAATACATGTGCGTGATGGGATTCATTACATTGAACACGTAAGCCGATGGTAGTTTGCAGAGCCATATGTTTACATATCATGTCTGAAGTCAAGCTGTTATCATCTTTATTATAGCTCAAAATGATCTGGGATTAAATCCATCCATCCCCCATGTGTCTGGTAATAAAGCTTTCTTGGAATCATATAATACTTCAGTCTCTACCATGAGGCATTCCTGCTGCGGCCGGCTGGGTGCAGAGGGTGAGGGTTACTTGTTTATATGTTCTGCTCCCAGAGCGGCAAGCCTTGCCTTTGAGCTGCACACCCTGAGAAGGTCCAGCTTTTGTTTGGGTGGAAAGCCAAGTCAATAGTTACATCAAGTGATTAAATACAGCGTGGCGCTGCCAGCCAAGGGTCAGATCATTAAACAGGGGGCACGTGGAAAGACAGCTTTAGAATAATACAAAGAACGTATTCATCTGAGAATAAGGGGACCAGAATTCTCGTTCTTGTTGTGCAGCAGGTCACTCTATGACTTGTTCTCTCTGCTCCACTTTCTCATCTGTTTTATATGGAGATAAATCTGGCAAATTCTAAAGCCCTTTTTATATACAATTTACAAAATGTATTGGGAGATTAACCAGCCCTTCTGAATGCATCCAAAAATAAATGTTAATAGATGGAATTATTTTTGATGAGATGTTATGCAGTCACTAAAATAGGGGTTTTTAAAGAGTAAGTAATGACATGAGTCACTACGCAGGAAAATAATTCCCCAAACCATAGAATCCCAGCTTTTTTTTTTTTTTTTAAGAAAATCTATGCAGGTAGGAAAAGAGGGACAAAGATTTTAGCAGTATGTATTTCTGGATGATTAACCTATTGTGATTCTGTTTTTATTCCTAAATTCTGTTTTTTTCAAGATTTCCAAAATCCGTCAAAGTTTCTCTGATTCCTTCTCATCGCCTCTCAGATCTGAATCTTTGTGAGATGTCCTGACCTTGATCTCAACCATGCAGACCCACACTCCCTCCCACCTTCTCACAGTAAACGCTTGTAAAATCCTCTTACGTAGCATGAAGTGAAATTTGTCAGTAACATAACTGTACATGCAAGATAGATACAACGCTGTAACTATAATGAGAGAGAAATAAAAGTAAAGTAAATCTTGATGAAAATAACATGCCTTTTAAAATATAAATGCTTGAACTTGATGACCCTAGAGGTCACAATGAAATCTCTTGACATTTGTCACAGGTGGAAGCAGCATGGACTTGGCAGCTTCCAGTACAGGCTGACTCAGATGGATGGACAGTAATTCAGGTACCATGATCTGAATGATTATCGGGGGTAGATAGGATTTTGCAAAAGAGGAAAATTTAGTAAATTTCCAACAAAACAGAGTGCAGGCTTGCCTTGATTGTCACAGTAGTTTTATATTTGGGAAAGTCACTGAATATTAGAATTCTACAAAAATACATTGTGTTCCTATGTAGATGAATTTTAGGTTCTAATCCCAGTTCACTTTAACAGGGTTTTCACTTGTAAATGGTATTTGAAAGTTAGGCCAAAAAAGAAAAAGGGCAGAAGGTAAGACAGTTTTCCCTTGGGCAGGACGGTCTTGTGCATTGCAAGACTCTTGTATTTCAAGCTGATTCCCTAATTCCCTAAATCAGCTCCTTGTTCCTTGAGCATGGCGTGTCAAGTCATGCCTCTGGACGTCTTCGTTTTTGATCATTACTCTTGGCTGTGCCGGGCCTTCGCTGCTGCTTGCAGGCCTTCTCTGGGGCAGCAGGCAGGGGCGCCTCTCTGGGTGAGCTCCGCGGCTCCTCGTTGCTATGGACACAGGCTCTGGTGTGCGGGCCCCAGTGGTTGTGGCACGCAGTGGCCCTGCAGCATGTGGGATCGCCCCGGACCAGGGACTGGACCTGTGTTCAACTGGACCTGCTCTGGCAGGCGGATTCTTCACCACCAGGCCACCAGGGAAGCCGCCTCTGTGCTTCCATATGTACCAGTCCCTCTGTCTGGGGTGTCCCACTTCCCTAGCTTCCTATCAATATATCTTTCCATTTCATCAAATCTGAGATGCCTTTGATGTCTATGATGTACCATGATTTGTGCCATCAGGAAAGAAAAACATGCTGCCAAAAAGTCTAAGGCATGCTATTGTGTATAAGTTGCGTCCCAATTTCTGAGACATAAAATGTGAATGAGAACGTGCATTTGGAACAATGAAATCTGGTCTTTACCCATCCGAGTCAGGCTGCCTTAAGTGAAAGTCACTCGGTTGTGTCCGACTCCGCACCTCCATGGACTATGGAATTCTCCAGGCCAGAACACTGGAGTAGGTAACCACTCCCTCCTCCAGGGCATCTCCCCGACCCAGGGATTGGACCCGGGTCTGCCGCATTGCAGGCAGATTCTTTACCAGCTGAGCCCCCAGGGAAGCCCAGGGAGACCGTGCCTGAGTATCTGTGATCCAGCCTGGGCCAGGGCCTCTGCTCAAGCACCGGCTCTACCACTTAGAGTGATGGTGCTCCCTCTCCTTCACGCTTCCATTGAGGTTAACGGGTGCGTTCTTGGAAGACCCAACAAGATAATTCCTGTAAAGCACCAAGCTCGGTGTCTGCCACATCAGGAAACCCTCATGACTGTTCTATGTACTATTATTAATGCATGACTGTTCTATGTATTATTACCAATAATGGGCAGTTGTCGCATCACCTTCACTGTGGGTTGGTCCCAAATTCTCTCAATCAGAATTACCCCTTCCGTTTGGAAGTCTTGCATCTCCATGCACCATACCCTAAACCTTGCTGGTTATCAAGAAGTTCACCAAGGTCCCTAGACATCTTCAAGACACATTTGGAAAAGAATATTGATGTTTGTGTATATTGACATGCAAACACACATGCAGACACACACATACCGTGAAGCCTTGAAAGGAGAAGTCACTTAATTTCTGGAAATAGTGGGTAACGTTTACTCACTGCTGACTCCAGGCCAGGCACTGTGGGAGCACTCCCCGGGCATGATCTTTAATCCCTGTGAAGATCCTTTGAAGTAGACACAGCACATTCCTAATTCACGAGGAAGAAACTGCGCATTCGCTCACGCAGCCGACGGGACAGAGCTGGGCTGTTTCCCAGGGTCTCTTGGTCCCAGAGCCCGAAAGTGAACCTGTAACGTATCTTTGTTCTTTACATTGGTGTCAGAACCAAGTCTATCATCAGCTGGCTTGTCTTGCGAGTTTGTGTGTTTTCTCCCCCATCATCCCGCGAAGACGGCTTACTGTTTGCTCTTTCGTGTCCAGGGATTTTAGCTACAACAACGTTTGATCGTTTTTTCCCCAGCAGCTTCTTAATGCTGCACAAAGCTGTATTAGAAAGAAAAGAAGATTTTCTATCCATAATTTTACTCCCAAACAGTGAGCCAGGAAGCAAGAGAGAGTGAGGAGGTGGGGTTTTATGGATGCACTAAGGCCCTGTCTGTATGCTGATGAATTTCTGAAAAGAAAACTGAACTAGCGCTCTGAGAAAGCCGGCATGTGTCTTTATTACGGTAGACATGTGGGTCCTCCAGGTAAACAGCTGAGCCCTGATTCCTCTCTGAGGAGCCATACACCCGTGCAGTTCTGCATCTGATAGCCTGAAGTCAGGAAACCAAAGGCAAGGTTTTTGTTGGGGCTTTGTGAATTCAGCCCCTTTCCTGCTTCCTATCCCCAGTGATGCATGGTCCTGAAAACAGTAAAGATGATGGAAATTGTAACCAACAGCTTAGTAAATATGCAGGTCATTTTTTCTTTCTTATTGCTTTGGGAAAGATGGCATTACAAATTTGCCAACTCATTTTTTTCCCCAGGCAGTGAAAGCAAAACTATCTGTTGAAGTGTGTGGAGATGCCAAAATCCTGCTGAGCAGCCCCCAACATCTGGAATTCAAACTGCTGCAAATGCAGGGAGCAAGAAAGCTATTCTCCTGCTGTTCCCGGCAGATAAAGTCATGCTCATTAAGGCTTAGAATGATATCCAGGGATTCAGTTCGACTGTGAAAATCGCTATTGTCTTGTGAAAGTCCTGCCTCATGCTACTGAAATCTCATCAAAGAGCATGAGATGCTGTCTAAAATAAGGCTGATATTTCCCTCTGTATATACGTTCTCAATTAAAGGTACTTTTATTTAAACACACAGCCATTTGATATACAGTAAATGTTTGCTTACCCAGAACTCAGGCAAATAAAAATTTTTAGTTAGCCTGTCACTCAGATGGCCCGAGTAGTAAAGAACCCGCCTGCCGATGCAGGAGACATGAGAAACTCAGGTTCAGTCCCTGGGTCGGGAAGATCCCCTGGAAGAAGGCATAGCGGCCCACTCCAGTATTCCTGCCTGGAGAATCCCGTGGACAGAGGAGCCTGGTAAGTCCGCAGGGTCGCAAAAGAGACACAGCTGAGTGGCTCAGCACACAAGCACAGCTCAGGGTGCAGGGTCGGATTATCTCCCTGTGAGCTAAGCAAAGGCACTCACAGTCGGGCAGAGGGCAGAGTCCTCTGAGACAGGTGCCAGGTATGAGTGTAATAACAAAAGCAATGGAAAGCAAGTCAACGAAACAGCTCCAGTGTGGAGTCAGAACTGGCTTCTCCCTGGATCAAGCCCAACAGTGGATTTTCACAATGATGAGCCTGTTGTCTTACAGCATTTTTACATTTCTTTTCTATCATCAATATGACTTCCCTGGTGGCTCAGACGGTAAAGCGTCTGCCTACCATGCAGGAGACCCAGGTTCGATCCTTGGGTTGGGAGGACCCTCTGGAGAAGGAAATGGCAACCCACTCCAGTATTCTTGCCTGGAAAATCCCATGGACGGAGGAGTGTGGTGGGCTACAGTCCATAGGGTTGCAAAGAGTCGGACATGACTGAGCGACTTCACTTTCACTCACTTTTCTATCATCAAAGATAGATTAAATTCTGTTGAGTATATATATGTTTAGTATTTTGCACGTGTATTTGAATTATTTCATCAGTTTTAACTAGGGTGCAGGATGGCAGCTGCTCCCTTCGGGCCTCCTGCGGGCCCTGGGCCTGTGCAGGTGCTGGTGGAAGCATCTTTAACCGATGACAGGGCTCCTTCCTCTGGGGCTTCCATCTGACTTCCGCGTCCAAGCCACTACTAAAAACTGGACCGCACTGATGCTAAATATGGAATAACATGTTTCTGCCATTAAATTAATCAATAAGATTTTGCAGAAAGAATATTCAGTTCAGAGCTAGATAAACAGAATTCTGTTGATCTTATGCAAAACTGTATTGCATGGATTGTATTTCAGTTGATATGTCTTTTATATGATATTAGCTATTTCCTCAGTGTTTATAAAACTGATCAAAACTATGCAGGCTGCAGGTGAACTTAGGCAATGTTAGTAACATAAAGAAACAATCCATGTATTTTAAAGGGTTAAATGAGATTAACTTAACATACTATATTTGTTGTTGTTCGGTTGCTACGTTGTGTCCGACTCTTTGAGACCCCATAGACTGTAGCACGCCAGGCTCCTTTGTCCTCTGCTATCTCCTGGAGTTTACTCAAATTTACATACATCCACTGAGTCAATGATACTATCCAACCATCTCATCCTCTGTTGCCCCCTTCTCCTTTTGTCTTTAATCTTTCCTAGCATCAGGGTCTTTCCCAGTGAATTGGCTCTTGCATCAGGTGGCTAAAGTCCTGGAGCTTCAACATCAGTCCTTCCAATGGATATTCAGAGTTGATTTCCTTTAAGATGGACTAGTCTGATCTTCTTTCTGTCAAGGAACTCTTGAGAGTCTTCTCCAGCACCACAATTCAAAAGCATCAGTTTTTTGGTGCTCAGCCTTCAAGGGTCCAGCTCTCATGTTCATACATGGCTACTGGGAAAAACATAACTTGAATTAGATGGACCTTTGTTGGCAAAGTAATGTCTCTGCTTTTTAATATGCTGTCTAGGTTGGTCATGGCTTTTCTTCCAAGGAGCAAGCATCTTTTAATTTCATGGCTGCAGTCACCATCTGCAGTGATTTTGGAGCCCAAGAAAATAAAGTCTATCACTGTTTCCATTGTTTCCCCATCTATTTGCCATGAAGTGATGGGACCAGATGCCATGATCTTAGTATTCTGAATATTGTCACCTCAATAGCACCATTTTAATCTTCCATAAATGTCACATCTTTTCTATAGAACTAATATATTGATAACTTTATTAAGCACAGCTAATGTATTGTTTTGCTTTTCTACATGCTAAAAAAAAGATCATCAGTTAGAAAATATGATGCCATATAAGATTCCATTCATAGTAATAAATTTATATACATATATACACACCTGATGATACATTTTTGTTTATTTTTTAACTTTTTATTTTGTATTAGGTTATAGTCAATTAATAAACAATGCTATGATTGTTTCAAGTCAGCAGTGAAGGGACTCAGCTATACATATACATGTGGGAATACATCTTTTTAAATGCAGGTTTAAAAAAAAAACGGATTTTTAAAACAAAACTTTTCAGAGGGACCTAAAATAAAACAGGAAGAAAAGAGAGTAATGGTTACTGAAGTAAGGCAAATTCAGCAGAAAGAATACTTATCTAGAAAAGATCACCCACCAACTCCTATTCATTAGAACGTGAGCTCCAATATGCTTGACTTATCAGTGGGTGATTCACTGAGCCAAGTCCTGGCCAATGAGACACACTCTGGCAAGTTTGTTAATAGGCGTGATGTTAAGAAAAGATCGGAAGTACAGAGTGTAGGGAGGAATGCGTTAACTTTTATCTCGGTCTCTCAAAGGGATAGCTGCCTTAATAGATTAAGCCTGTATTATTTGTTAAGCAATTTTTCCCGTGGAAACACAAGATGAAAAAAGGGTAAAGTGCAATTCTGGGCTGTAGATCCGTCTTTAAGATCTATTTTTATGCTCGCAAATGGGGAGTGATCAATACCAGGCTCAGCAGCTGAATTCACTGTTGCGGCTGCTGTGGCTAGAACGAGTCAGTGTCTCATCAACGTGTCTGCTCATTAAGTTTTTCCCTCCTAATCGTGTGGCTGGACTGAGATTCGGCAGCGATATGCGAACATAGCATCTACTCACCGGCAGACCTCGGAGAGGAGGGGCCGGGAAGAGCAGCCCCGCTGTGTGTCTCGGCTTTGAACAGAAGCGAGGGATATTTTTAAACCAAAAGTGAGAAAACGACAACTCCAGCTCTGCCTCAAACCGAAGGCATCAAAAGCTGTTACGATGTTTGAGTCTAAAAAGGAGAAAACGTGGGGTCCTTCATTTGTATGTATGTACCATCTGTTGGACTATTACTGCTTTACAAGGCTGCGTTAGTTTCCGCTCTGTGCCACAGCGGTGCGGATCGCTCCGTGCGCACGCAGACCCCCTCCCCGCTGAGTCCCCGCCGCCCCCGCCCACCCCTCGGCCGCCCGGAGCGAGCGCCGAGCTGGGCTCCGGGGCGCGGCGGCTCCCGCCGGCTCTGTCTCACACGCGGCAGTGTCTTTACGGAGTGTCCTCTTCCCCACCCCCACCCCGGGTGGTTTTAATCATCTCTGACACATTATTTCACAGAGCTCTGTTTGTTATAAGCCGTCCACGGAGGCTCGCTGTCCACAGCTCGGGTGCGAGCAGGAGTTGGCTCACTTCCCGTGATAAGGGCCAGAGAGGAAGTGTTGGACGCCTTGCTGGCCAGATGCTGTCTATCAGAATTTCTGAGATCTGCTGCGGCATCGCAAAAGCAGCGATGGACGATAAGTAAATGCATGGGCATGTGTTCCAATAAAACTTTATTGACAGTTACTGATATTTCTGAAGTTTTTATATAATTTACATGTGTCACGTTTTTCTTTTGATTTTTTTCCTCCAACCATTCAAGATGTAAAAAATATGCATATTTAACCTCTGAGCTGTGTTAGATAGAAAACCCAGATTTGGCCATCGTTTGCCAATCCCAGGATGGTGGTGGTCATTGGCTAGCATTTTGTCAAAAACTGTCTTGGAGACTGAGTGTTGTTTAGGTGTCAGGAACCAGGCACTGGAGTTGTTCAGTTGATTAGTGGTGTCCAACTCTTTGTGACCCCCAAGGACCGCAGCACGCCAGGCTTCCCTTCACTGTCTTCTAGAGTTTGCTCAAATTTGTGTCCATTGAGATGGTGATGCTATCTAACCATCTCATCCTCTGCCACCCCCTTCTCCTTTAGCTTTCAATCTTTCCCAGCATCAGGGTCTTTTCCAATGAGTCAGCCCTTCGAATCAGGTGGCCAAAGTTTTGGAGCTTTAGCTTCAGCATCAGTCCTTCCAAGGAATATTCAGGGTTGATTTCCTTTAGAATTGACTGGTTAGATCTCCTTGCAGTCCAAGGGATTCTTCAAGAATCTTCTCCAGTACCACAATTCGAAAGCATAAATTCTTTAGTGCTGGGACTTCTTTATGGTCCAACTCCCACATCTGTATGTGACTCCTGGAAAAACTGTGGTTTTTGACTATACGGACTTTGGTTGGCAAAGAGATATCTCTGCTTTTTAATATGCTGTCTAGGTTTGTTATAGCTTTCCTTCCAAGGAGCAAGCGATTTTTAATTTCACGGCTGTAGTCACCATCTGCAGTGATTTTGGAGCCCAAGAAAAAACATCTGTCCTTGTTTCTACTTTTCCCCATCTATTTGCCATGCTGCTGCTGCTGCTAAGTCACTTCAGTCGTGTCCGACTCCATGTGATCCCATAGACGGCAGCCCACCAGGCTCCCCCATCCCTGGGATTCTCCAGGCAAGAACACTGGAGTGGGTTGCCATTTCCTTTTCCAATGTGTGAAAGTGAAAAGTGAAAGTGAAGTTGCTCAGTCATGTCCGACTCTTAGCGACCCCATGGACTGCAGCCCACCAGGCTCCTCCATCCATGGGATTTTCCAGGCAAGAGTACTGGAGAGGGGTGCCATTGCCTTCTCCGCTATTTGCCATGAAGTGATGGCAAAAAAACAGATGCCATGATCTTAGTTTTTTTTTTTTTTAATATTGAGTTTTAAGTTAGAGTAGCATTATTGCCTTGCTCTGCTTCTTATTAGTCGTGGCACCATGGGTCAGTTATTTAAGGTGCCTAACCTCAGTCCTCTCATCTGTAAAATGGGGATTTAAAAAAACTCATTGGTTTGGCTGTGTCAGGGCTTGGTCGATCATGCAGGGTCCGTGCTGTGGCCCCCGTTCTGGTCCTGTGCATTCTCTCGCTGTGGCGCACAGGCTCAGTAGTCATGGTGAGTGAGCTTGGTTTCTCTGCGGCATGTGGGATCTTAGTTCCCCGACCAGGGATCAAACCCAAGTCCCCAGCATTGCAAGGAGGTTTCCTAACCTCTGGATCACCAGGGAAGACCCCTGGTGATCTAGCTTGTAAGGTTGTTGTACAGACTCAGTAAGTGTAAGAAAGAGCCACTGATTACTGGAATAAATTAGGTGATTATGTTCAGATTGTTTTCTTGGAGCGCAATGTGCAGTCTGGATTCATTTCTCATGAACCTAGCATAGCCAGCTTTAGCTGGAGGCCCACGGACTTCGGGGAGGCTTGGAAACAAAGGAGGCTTGTGTGTGAGTTCTGTTTGCCTTGTTATATTAAGGAGCATCCTCTGAGCCTTATCAGCTCATCCAGGGGGCATACAAAGCAGTGAAGGTCACCGTGGCTGACTGTAGGCGCTCAAGGACTCGGCAGCATGTTGCAGCCTCATCTGGCTCCTTAAGAGCCTCTCAGGGCTTCTGCAGAACAGCCCTTGACTCACATCCTTGAAGCTAGGCTGGCCATTTGTTTGCGGAGAGCTGTGAAGCCAGGGAGCTTAATCCTTCTCCCACGCTCTAACAGATGCGGGCATGGCCTTACAGGTCCTTCACCGAAAGTAGGATGGAACTGGTGTTTTAGCCAAATGGGGCTGGACCGGGGGAGGCCTGTAAGAAGCTCTCCAGGGTGGAATGCCAAGGAATACCTTGCAGGGAAGGTGTGCAGGAGAGCTTCAAGCCGAGCCAGTGGGTGCAGTAGCTAAGCTTTAGAGACCCAGCTCTCATGCTCAGCCTCACCTGCAGATGGCTCACGTGGGGTCCCAGGGCTTCACCGGGGTCTCACACCCTCCTCATGAATGGCCTTGGCTGTCCTGCTTTGGAAGTAGTCCTCACCTGCCAAAATGTGTTTCTGTCATTAACGTTCATGGCGATTTGTGTCATACACCTCTTAACCACCTCTTAGTATTTTCCTTTAAAGTTGCATGTTTTAGAAGACAAAAATGGACACGAAGTAAGGTCCACCGGAAGGTGAATGGATAAATAAACTAAGGTAAATGTGTAAGGGACTATGGGCTCCCCCAGTGTCTCAGCAGTGAAGAAAAGAATCCACTTGCAATGCAGGAGATGAAGGAGACGCGGGTTTGATCCCTGGGTCGGGAAGATCCCCTGGAGGAGGGCGTGGCAACCCACTCCAGTGTTCTTGCCTGGAGAATCCCAGGGACAGAGGAGCCTGGCGGGCTACAGTCCATGGGGTCACAAAGGGCTGGACATGACTGAAGTGACTGTGCACACATGCGTGTGTAAGGGAACAAGATGTAGCAGTTAAGACGAAGGAACAAGAGCTACCTGCATCATTATTGCACACTCAGTGTCGACTTACACAAATCATTAACGATGAGAAAAAAAGCAAGTTGCAGAAGGATACATACAGTTTGACACCACAAATACAGTGCTTTGGGGACCAAAAAAATCTTTTTTCAAGACTTTTATCAACAGTAATATTACAATTTTAAAATATTTTGATCATTCTATTATAGGCAAAAATGATTTCTTGTTTTCATTTGCATTTCCCTGTGTTTTCTTGGACATGTTTTTTCTTCTATGAATTGCTTGTTTTCTATTAGAATTTTCATCTTTTCTTACTAATCTTTGAAAGTTCTTTATACACCAGGAATGCAATTATTTTGTTTTGCTTTTTAATTTTAATGTTATTGTTCAGTCACTCAGTTATCTTTGACTCTTTGCAGCCCCATGGACTGCAGCACACCAGGCCTCCCTGTCCTTCACTATCTCCCGGAGCTTGCTCAAACTCATGTCCACTGAGTTGGTGATGTCATCCAACCATCTCATCCTCAGTTGTCCCCTTCTCCTCCCGCCTCTATCTTTCCCAGCATCAGGGTCTTTTCCAATGAGTCAGTTCTTCAAATGAGGTGGCCAAAGTATTGGAGTTTCAGCTTCGGCATCAGTCCTTCCAATGAATGTTCAGTGTTGATTTCCTCTGGGATGGACTGTCCATAGGAGACCTGAGTGCCCACGGGACTCTCCTGAGAACCCCTGCCCCACTCTGAATTCACCCCCACAGGCTGGGTGAACACTGGTCCCCCTACTCTAGGTTCTATGTCAAAAGGGCTAGTGTAAATGCTACAAGAATTATCTTGTGATTTACAGTTTAGCCTGTCCCAGGCTGGTCATTCAGCCAGCTGGATGTTTGAGATTGATTTTCAGTGTATGGCCTGAAGCTGTCCCCTTTCCCCAGTCTGCCATGGACCATTCCCTCTGTCGTTCCAGGCAGTACTCCTCTTGTTAAAACTCTTCTCTAAATACTGGTATCCTTCAAGGTCTGTTCTCTTCCACTCCGGTAGTTGAACATGGAAGCAGGGAAGACTTTCCAAACGTCATACCCTTGTGCTTAGCATCCAGGTAATTCCATTAGTGAGTGTTCTGTGCTTGCAACTACAGTGAAACAGCCACGGCCCTCCTGAAACACACACAGCCTGAGACAGACATAAGATTGGCCTATCTGATTCACCCAGTTCTCCTGAGACCTGCTCTTTCTACTCTCAGAATTTTGTATTACATGTGTATGATGACTGACCGACATTTTCTACTAGAGAAGCGTCCCCAAACCAAACACATTCTCTACTTATTTCTGTTTGTAAATCTACTTATTTTTCACCTGCTATCATTATGGGGTATTTCAACAGGCATGTGGAACTGTCAATATACAATAAATATAAGTCAGAAGGCAGATTAACGGCAGGTGAGAGAGAACTTCTGTATGTGCTGTGTAGAAGGCAGAAGGGAAAAGGCAAGCATTTAAGTCAGACCTCCTGGAAATATATCACAGAAATGGGGTTTTGCAGCTATTGGAATTTCACTAAACCAATAAGAGGAGGCTCAAATCATCTAGTTCAAAGACGGCCAGACTTTTCCAGGAAAGGGGCAGCTAGGAAGGATTTTGGAGTCACACAGTCTCTGTTCTGACTCCCCTTCTCTGCCATTGTGGCAGGAAAGCAACCACAGACAGCACAAAAGAGATGGCCGTGACTGTGCGCCAATAAAACTTTATTGACAGTGACAGGTGCTGGGCCAGATTCAGCCCAAAGATGTACTCGAATGGTGTCTGAGCTAGTTTATGTACGCCATACAGAGCAGAAGATATTTGTTTTATCCCACAACCTGAAAAGTGTATACCTTCCATAGCTACCTTCTTTTGGGGGATGGGGGGGAAGTGGTTTCTTTCCTTTTTTAAAATTTGTATTTATTTACTTGGTTGACAGGTCTTAGTTGTGACACATGGACTCTAGTTGTGGCATGCAGGTGCAGTTGCTCCTTGGCATGTGGAATCTTAGTTCCCTGACCAGGCATTGAACCTGAGTCCCCTGCATTACAAGGCAGATTCTTAACCCCTGCACCACCAGGGAAGTCTCTCTTCCTACTTTTAAATTTGATCAGTAGCCTGTCATATTTGTGTCTTTAAATACTATCTTTTAAAGTAGCTCAACTCATTGTACTATTTCGAAATTGCCAAGTTGGCTTTGATTTTCGTTGGCATGCAATCCTTCCATATTTCCAAGAACTGCCAACATCCCTAAGAAGAATTCTTTAATGAAAACATCAATAGTGAAATAATGAGTTCTCACTTTGAAAAAGTTCAGCAGTGGCATTAAGGACTCTTAGCTGGGGTATCAAATATTGGAAGGATTAAAATTTTAATTGCAGCAATGATGATGGTACTATTTATTTAGCATTCATTATGGGATTGGCTCTACTAAACCTTTGTGCCTTAAAAGAGATGGCTGTTATTATCCCCATTATAAATTTGAAGGAATAGAGTATCTAAGCTTTTAAATGATATGTGTAATGCCCATATACATCTGAACATAAAGTTCAAGAGGTCACGCTAGATGTGGAATTGGCTTTGGGTGTCACTGAACAAGCAAAATAACTCCCCATCTGTCTTTTTAACTGAAAGTAAAAGGTTGATCTCATTGATCTTAATATCTCTTTAAATATCCTTGTTTGAAATAACATCCAGTCACTCAAAAGCAACCATGTGTTGAGCGTTGCTCAATTCTAGTAACACCAGTATTTCTCTTTAGACTTTTCTTTGTAGAAATAAGAAACTGTTATTTCTTATAGAACACAGGATGTATTTGACTACCCCAAAGAAAAGAACCATTGTTATAAAGACAATCAGTTTAGTTCAGTCACTCAGTCATGTCCAACTCTTTGTGACCCCTTGGACTGCAGCACGCCAGGCCTCCCTGTCCATCACCAATTCCCGGAGTCCACCCAAACTCATGTCCATTGAGTCAGTGATGCCATCCAACCATCGCATCCTCTGTTGTCCCCTTCTCCTCCTGCCTTCAATCTTTCCCAGCATCAGGGTCTTTTCCAATGAGCCAGTTACTTGCATCAGGTGGCCAAAGTATTGGAGTTTCAGCTTCAAATAGCTTTGACTATATGCACCTTTGTCAGCAAAGTGATGTTTGTTTTTTAATATGCTGTCTAGGTTGGTCATAACTTTTCTTCCAAGGAGCAAGTGTCTTTTAATTTCATGGCTGCAGGCACTATCTGCAGTGATTTTGGAGCCCAAGAAAATAAAGTCTTTCACTATTTCCATTGTTTCCCCATCTATTTGCCATCCATTGTTTCCCCATCTATTTGCCATAAAGTGATGGGACCGGATGCCATGATCTTTGTTTTTTGAATGTTGAATTTTAAGCCAGCTTTTTCACCTTCCTCTTTCACTTTGATCAAGAAGCTCTTTAGTTCCTCTTTGCTTTCTGCCACAAGAGTGGTGTCATCTTTATATTTAAGGTTATTGTTTTTCTCCTGAAAATCTTGACTCCAGCTGTGCTTCATCCTGCCCGGCATTTTGCATGATGTTCTCTGCATATAAGTTAAGCAAGCAGGGTGACCATATACAGCCTTGACATACTCCTTTCCCAATTTGGAGCCAGTTTATTGTTCCATGTCTGGTTCTATTGCTTCTTGACCTGCATATAGATTTCTCAAGAGGCAGGTAAAGTGGTCTTGTATTCCCATCTCTTTAAGAATTTTCCACAGTTTGTTGTGATCCACACAGTCAAAGGCTTTAGCATAACAAAGTAGATGTTTTTCTGGAACTTTCTTGCTTTTTCAATGATCCAACGGATGTTGGCAATTTGATCTCTGGTTCCTCCGCCTTTTCTAAATTCAGCTGGAACATCTGGAAGCTCTTGGTTCACGTACTGTTGGAGTCTAGCTTGGAGAATTTTGAGTATTACTTTGCTAGTGTGTGAGATGAGTGCAGTTGTGTGGTTGTTTGAATGTTCTTTAGCATTGCCTTTCTTTGGGATTAGAATGAAAGCTAACCTTTCCAGTCCTGTGGCCACTGCTGAGTTTTCCAAGTTTGCTGGCCTACTGAGTGCAGCACTTTCACAGCATCATCTTTTAGGAGTTGAAATAGCTCAGCTGGAATCCCATACATCCACTAGCTTTGATGTTTCCTAAGGCCCACTTGACTTCACATTCCAGGATGTCTGGCCCAGGTGAGTGATCACACCATCATGATTATCTGGGTCATTAACATCTTTTTGTGTAGTTTTTCTGTGAATTCTTGCCACCTCTTCTTTATATCTTCTGGTTCTGTTAGGTCCATACCATTTCTGTCCTTTATTGAGCCCATCTTTGCATGAAATGTTCCCTTGGTATCTCTGGTTTTCTTGAAGAGATCTCTAGTCTTTCCTATTCTATTGTTTTCCTCTGTTTCTTTGCATTGATCACTTAGGAGGGCTTTCCTATCTCCCCTTGCTATTCTTTGGAACTCTGCATTCAGATGGGTGTATCTTTCTTTTTCTCCTTTGCCTTTCACTTCTCTTCTTTCCTCAATTATTTGTAAGGCCTCCTCAGACAATCATTTTGCTTTTTTGCATTTCTTTTCCTTGGGGATGGTTTTGATCACCGCCTCCTATACAATGTTACAATCTATGGGAATTTCCCTGGTGGTCTGCTGGTTAAGATTCTGCACTTCCAATACAGGAGGCATGGGTTTGATCCCTGGTCAGGGAACTAAGATCTCACATGCCATGGGGTGTGACCAAAAAATAAATAAATAAAATTAAAAGGAAAAAATATTTATTATAGGTCACAGCCAAAAGAATAAATAAATAAAAGGAAAATGAAGAATATACATACTGTGGGTCACAGGGCTTGAATATAACCCGGTTTTGACTTGTGTGTATTAATGTAGCTAGTGATGATATATCTCCAGGATTTTAGGTGGGAGACTTCAGGTAAAAGGAAAGCTATAGAGGAACTGAAAATATTTAATTGGAACATGAGTGTTGGAAACAAAGTTCCCCTTATGCCAAAAATAAGCTCTACTGGATTAGTGAGCAGGAAGCAATTAAAATTTTATATATTTGTGCTAGAGCCAATCTGTGCAGGAGTTTTATAATTGCCAGCAACAGCAACCACATATGGCAAATGTAAACCACAGGGAATTTACTAGAATAGTGTGGAGCCATTAAGTTGGAAGACTCGCAGAATTAAAAGGAAACTTGTCCACCAGACGTGGGATGGCCCAGAACCAAGGGTCCAGGAACATCCGTATCTGGAGTGACCTGGCTGCAGATGACAGCAGCGTTTTCATGTTTTTCTCTCTCTCTCTCTTTAAAAGATACATTTGTATATTTATTTATGGTTGTGCTGGGTCTTTGCTGCTGCCCGGGAGCTTCTCTCCAACTGAGGCGCGGGGGCTCCTCCCCAGCCGAGGCGCGGGGGCTCCTCCCCAGCCGAGGCGCGGGGGCTCCTCCCCAGCTGGGGTGCGGGGGCTCCTCCCCAGCCGAGACGCGGGGGCCTCTCCCAGCTGAGGCGCGGGGGCTCCTCTGCAGGTGAGGTGCGGGGGCTTCTCCCCAGCTGGGGTGCAGGCTCCTCCCCAGCTGAGGCGCGGGGGCTCCTCCCCAGCCGGGGTGCGGGCTCCTCCCCAGCCGGGGTGCGGGCTCCTCCCCAGCCGAGGCGCGGGGGCCTCTCTCCAGCTGAGGCGCGGGGGCTCCTCCCCAGCCGGGGTGCAGGCTCCTCCCCAGCTGAGGCGCGGGGGCTCCTCCCCAGCCGGGGTGCGGGCTCCTCCCCAGCCGAGGCGCGGGGGCCCCCCTCCAGCTGAGGCGTGGGGGCTTCTCGCTGCCGGGCTTTCTCTCGCTGTGGAGCAGGGGCTGCAGCCTGTGCAGGCGTCCGTGGCTGCCGCTCGTGGGCTCCAGGGCGCAGGCTCGGGACTGTGGCGCACGGTCAGTTGTCCCAGGGCACGTGGGATCTTCCCGGACCAGGGATCGAACCCACATCCGTTGCATTGGCAGGTGGATTCTTTATCTACCCACCAGGGAAGCCCTTGTCTCTCTTTCTATCAGTTGTTAAAATTAAAATCCTGGGAGGAAGCACCCTATGGTGAAGCTTATTCACAAGTAACTCCTTTTCTCAAGGCAAGAAAATGTTTCCCCCCCCCCCCCCCCCCCACACACAATATTCCCTAGAGGGAGGCAATGGTTTAGGATTAGCGTACTACCAAGACTACATACAAATGGGGAGAGGAGTCTCCCTGAAAAAAAAAATAGAATGAGCAGTCAAAGAATGAAGTGGCCCTAAGAATGTTGCTTTCAAACCATCAATTTCTAAATAAGTTCATGCCCGGTTCTTGGATTTATTCAGTTAAATACCAGATGAGAACCAGCATGTTCCATTTGGACAAATCTGGCCTTAGATAATGAGCTTTTACCTTTCCAAATTATTCCTAACGTGCAAAGTGGATTTCTGATTTCTCTGTCCCAAACAATAGTAAGATACAATTATGTCCTGTTAAACACCTGCTAAGTTAAAATGAGATGGGTGGCGGAAAAAACGTGGAGTTGTGGAATGCTGCTGTTGTGGGAATGTGGAATTGATTTTCATTACATTAAGACCCCAGACAAGGGTGTCTATCTCTGCCTCCATTCCAGGACAACTGGCCATTGGATGAATGTGATGTAGAATTAAGGATTTTTATTCTACCCACAGCATTTTCCTCACTAATGTTCAATGAGTTTAATGCCATGCAAGTGAGGTAGTATTTGATAATTAATCAAGAACTTCCTTTGCCGCATCTACTTCAAGGTGGAAGTCTTCTATTTATTCAACATTTAATGAGTGACTACTGCATGTCAGGTACTAGGCCAACCCCAGGGTGTTACAGGAACAACAAAAAAGTCATAGTTTCAATACTGGAGAAGAGTCTAATCAGGGAAACAAATATGCCAAGTGTCGTGATGGAAGCACAGCTGGACATATATTACATGCTAGAAACTCATAGAATAGAATCATAGCCCAGTGTGGGATTCCCACCTGGAGTTCCTAGAAGACAAAAATATAGCACAAGGGTTTTCAAAATATGATCCGTTGACCAGCAGCTTAAGCCTCACCTGGGAACTTTTATAAAGGCAAAGTCTGGGTGCTCCTCCAGACCTCCTGAATCAGAAACTTTGGAGTTCAGCCCCAGCAATCGTAGTTCTAATGAGCTCTCCAGGTGAGTAATGCTGATGCTTGTCAAGTTCAAGAGTCGTGTCGATACATCAAAACTGCTGAGAGTTCAGGCTTTCCTGGTAGATCAGTGGATCTCAGTTCTGGCTGCAGGTTAGAATCAGTTGGGGGAATTTTAAAATTCCTCGATGCTCAGACTCAATCAACTCTCGCGGCTGGGGCATGTGCTTCTCTCTATATGTATACACAAAAATACATATTTTAAAAATGTCCAAGTGATTTAAATACTAGACTGAAGTTTGCCAACTTCAACCTTCAATTACTGACTGTCTCATAAGTGACAAGAGGCTTCCCAGGTGGCACAGTGGTAAAGAATCTGCCTGCCAACGCAGGAGACACAGATGTGGGTTCGATCCCTGTGTTGGGAAGATCCCTTGGAGCAGGAAGTGGCAACACACTCTGTACGCCTGCCTGGAGAATCCCGTGTGCAGAGGAGCCTGGCAGCTTCAGTCCATGGGGTTGCCAAGAGCTGGACTTGCTGAGCGTCTGAGCACAGCGCACAAATGGCAAAACAGTAGGTAGGGCAGACGCGGACGAGGAAGAGAAAGAGGTGCAGCAGCGTGTTTCTGAATGGTGCATGGCAGACGATGATCAGGGGTTACAAGTGCAAAGAGAGAATACAAGGAAATAATGAAGCGAAAGAAAGGGGGAAACGGGGAAGGAGCAGCAAAAACTTACTGAACTGTGTGCTAGACTCGGGATCTCATTACTTCATTCAGATCTCACGACACTCCATCCAAGCAGTTGATATAAGACCCATTTTAAAGATGAGAAAACTGAGATTCAGAAACTATACGTAGTTCATCCCAGCTATGACACTGTAAGTCACAGAGTCAATAGTGGCATGAAGTCATCCACCTTCTGGTTCCCAGGCCCTTGTTTGCTGTCTGCAAGGTGGTGGCAGGCCGGTGGCCAGCCAGATTTCCTGCCATCAATCCGCCCTTCTGGGAGTCCCGTAGTTGTGTCCCCTTTTCCCGACCCCATGGACTGCAGCCCCCCAGGCTCCTCTGTCCGTGGAATTCTCCAGGCAAGAATACTGGAGTGGGTAGCCATTCCCTTCTCCGGGGGATTTTCCTGGCCCAGGTCTCCTGAATTGCAGGCAGATTCTTTACCGTCTGACCCACCAGGGAAGCTCATGACCAGTAGATTTAGTTGCATTTTCTACTCTCGGGTGTTTGAGACCCAATGAGGAGAGAGAAAAATCAACATAGTCTTGATTATTTATTTTTCACCCCACAGAATTATCAAATTTCATATTAAATTTTATTGGAGTATAGATGCTTTACAACACTGGTTAGTTTCTACTATAGCAAAGTGAATCAGCCATATGTACACACATCCCCTCTTCTTGGGGTTTCCTTCCCATCGGTCACCACAGAGCTTTGACTACCGTTCAAACCTACCGACAGTAGGTTCTCATTAATTATCTGCTTTATTCATAGTATCAATAGTGTACATATGTCAATTCTAATCTCTCAATTCATCCACCCCTGCTTTCTCCCTTGGTATCCATACATTTTTCTCTATGTCTGTGTCTCCATTTCTGCTTTGTAAATAAGATCATCTATACCAGTTTTTTCAGATTCCACATATTTGTGTCAATATATGATATTTGTTTTTCTCTCTCTGACTTACTTCACTATGTATGACAGTCTCCAGGTCCATCCAGGTCTCTACAAATGACCCAGTTCTGTTCCTTTTTATGGCTGAGTAATATTCCATTGTATATAAGTAGCGAATCTTCTTTATCTGTTCCTCTGTTTATGGTTTAGATTTTGTGTATAAGTGCCTTGGAGCAAACAAATCCAGCTTGCTCTGGTGGGAAGTCTTCATTTGGAAAATGTGATTTGAGTCAGGTTTGCCAACCAGTCCCATCCTTTTCCCTGTAGGAAAATTATACACATAAATGAAGTTACAATGTGAATATTCTTGGATTCCTTGGAAATATGTACATGCAAATTACATAGGTTGCAAGTAACATGTTATGATTGACTAAATCAGGTGTTTTATTCAGCTGACGTTGGAGGTGAACACGTATTTCTGAATTTCTGGATACATATTTCCTAGCACCTTCCTGCTATGAAAACATTTTGCAGCACATCTGCTTCAGCAAAGTGTGCTTGCAGCCTTATCCATGGTCACCTGGTGATTTGATCAGTAATCAACTAGAGTGAAGATGATGTGAGTAACTTATTACAGGGCAACGAAGCATGCTTAGAATTTATTACCTCCTGTCCTTGCAGACGTGAAATATGGGCGAGCTTATTTTGTAACACCTTGAAATCATTTCAGAGGCAATAGATTAGTCAGCTTCACTTAGCAAGCAAGCAGTGTCGATCATTTGTCACTTGTAGGTGGACTTTTTCTTCCTTTTCCCTCGTTGTCCAAAGAACGTGGTGATTTAAGGCGAGACAAGTTTCAGGACTGACTAGAAGGACTGATGCTGAAGCTGAAGCTCCAATACTTTGGCCACCTGATGTGAAGAGCCAACTCATTGGGAAAGACCCTGATGCTGGGAAAGATTGAGGGCAGGAGGAGAAGGGGACGACAGAGGATGAGATGATTGGATGGCATCACTGATTCAATGGACATGAGTTTGAGCAAGCTCTGAGAAAGTGATGGACAGGGAAGCCTGGCATGCTGCAGTCTATGGGGTTGGTTGCAAAGTGTCAGACACGACTGAGTGAATAAACAACCACAGCAAAGTCTGGGGATTCATTTCCACTCTCACAGACTCTGTACCTTGTCCACAACTGGGACTCAGAAGGCTGTGCAAAGCAATCAGATTTCATTTGCCACAGATGGTGCTTTGACCATGCTGACAAAATGTTATCTGTGTGCTAAATCGGTATCCCAATCTGGCCTCCTGACAGAATTGACTTGAACCTACAGCAGAAATTCAGCAAAAAAAAAAGAAAGAAAGAAAGAAAGAAAGAAAGAAATAGAATTAAATGTGGGCTGGGAAACTACTACTTTTAAACTTACATTTTTCTTTGGAGTGTTTACCAAGACTACAACCAGGAGAAGAATAGACAGTGTCCTGTTAGTGTCTTTTACAAAACTAGATCTCTCTTAAAAGACTAATTTCTTAATAGAACTTCCTGAAAGATCCCTTGGCTCTGGATGAACAACCATGGAAATCCTTGCTTACAGCACTTAAAGTGAGAGTTGCCCGTTCTATTCCTGGTTTCCAAAAGTTGGGCCAGTGAAGATCAGACAACCATCTTTTATATTTGTCAGTAGGCTGGCAGTTCCAAAAGACAAAAATATGACTCATACTATTTTCAGTAATAATTTATTGGCTGATGGAACAGAAAAGTTCAGAGTCATCTTTAGGCATGGCTGAATTCGGGTGCTCAGACTTATTTATCTGGATCTCTTCTCTTTGCTTTATTCTGCTTGGGCTTTCGTCAGGCTCTTGAGTCATCACAGCAAAAGGCCCTCCAGCAGTTCTAGATATACATCCTGTTAGAATAGCAACCCCACCATAAAAAGAATTTCCTTTTTATAATGATTTCATCAAAATCTTCAAGTTGTATCTTGCTGGTTTGGCCTGTGTACACTCCTGAACCAATGTGGTATCCAGATATTAATTTAAAAAATGCTCTGACTGGACTTGCCTTCATCATATGATTATTGCTGAAGCAACGTAAGTAGATTCAATCTCACATAGATGACATGGACTAAATTAAGGAAGATTTCCTTCCAAAGGATGAAGACAGGTTATTACTAAAGCCATCCTCGTTAGTATAGTGAGTATCCCCACCTGTCACATGGAGACCAGGGTTCAATTCCCTGTTGGGGAGGCAACACATCCCTTTGGGTTTCCCAGGTGGTGCAGTGGTAAAGAATCCACCTGCTGATGTATGAGACACAAGAGATGCGGTTCGATCCCTGAGTCAGGAAGATCCTCTGAAGGAGGAAATTGCCACCCACTCCAGTATTCTTGCCTAGGAAGCCCCATGGACAGAGGAGCCTGATGGGCTACAGTCAATGGAGTCCTAAAGAGTCAGACACGACTGAGCACATACACGTTAAAGAACAGAGGGAGGGTGATGGGCTGGAAAAGTCAACCAACCAGGCAACAAAAGTGTCCATCTGTTGAGAATGGAGATGGGAAGTCCATTAATATCAAAACCATTCGCATCCCCAACAGTTTCTCTCTTCAGGTCTCTAGCAGAACAGTCAAACTATGACCACTGTATCCACCCTTGGAAGAGGACCTCATAAACCACTTTCCTTACAATCTCAGTGCCTGCCTTCACAAGAGGCTCAAACAATTCAGCTCAGTATGGAATTACATCGAAAATTATCACAAGGTCCTTGCATTTGATTCTTGATGACGACACTGGATGTTACCGGCGACCCCGACATATTCTAAAGGAAGAAAGAAGTTCTAGGGTTCACGTAAGGGGTTTTGAAACTGTTTAAAGAGAGCTTGAATTTAAGAGTGCTTACATTTTTAACCACCAAACTGAAAAGAGGAGAAATGCTGGTTTTAAATTTTAATGTTAGGGAAATAGGCTCTGTCAGGAAGTCTAAGCCCGCACGGCCTGTGGGAGAATGTGAGCACATTCAGACTCTAAATTCCCCCTAAATGTCACACGAGCCATTTTACATCAGTCACGTGGAAAATAAAGAAGGAGATAGTGCAATTTCCAGGAGGAAAACTGTAGTTTAGAAGTTATGCCTTCCCTCTCCCCATGTGGATTCTGCATTATACTTGTGAATCTCAGAAGCCAAAGGGTTTATTCGAAAGCTCAAAGATGTGTGCCCATGCCACAAAGCTGGGATTTTAATTCTTTCTCTTGGAAGATGAATACGAAAGTAGGAGAGGTTTGAGAAAGATGAAAAGACGAATTGAGTTTCAAAGAAGAAGGTGACCCTAAAGTTTAATACTGTGGCTCATCTTTTAATTAAATAAGGATTCAGATGTACACTTATTATCAATGAGGACATTTCAAAGAGAGATGCTTCTCCTTGAAAAGGGGGTAATATACCTAGCCCCTATTATTTATTTTCTGCAATTCCTTTAGTGGTTGTAAAAGGGGACCTATAGAAAAATGACCCCCTCAGTGTTCTCATAGCACTTTGATCATAGGCCTGTTATAGAAATTCATTCATTCACTCACTCACTTGTTTAAGGAATATTTATTAAGTATCAGCTATAGTCCAGGTAATGTGGACTCATCAAGGAACAAGACAGACAAAGCTAGTGCTCTCCTAGAACTGACAGTTGAGACCCTAATAAAAACAAGTACACAGGGGCTTCCGTGGTGGTCCACTGGTTAAGACTCTGCCTTTCGATGCAGGGGACATGGGTTCAGTCCCTGGCAGGGGAACAAAGATCCCACACACCACATAATAACTGAGCCTGAGTACCACAGCTGGAGAATCTCTGCTCTACGACGAGAGATGCAGCAAAATAAATAAAATTTTTTTTTAAGAAAGCAAGTAAACAAAGTAGATATACAAGATAATTATGAAACAATTAATTCAATTTCTATACTGTTACTTTAAGAAAGGAGAGGGGAGTTCTATTCTAGATTTGAAGTGACATAATCAAATGCAAACTGTGGGCCTTGATTTGATTCGAGGTTTAACATACCCATTGAAAAAGATGACTTGGAAACAACTGGAGACATTTGAATGTGCCCTGGATATTAATGATGCTAAGGGGACACTGGGCTTCCCTGGGGCTCAGTTGGTAAAGAATCCGCCTGCAAAGCGGGAGACCCGGGTTTGATTCTTGGGTTGGAAAGATCCACTGGAGAAGGGATAGGCTACCCACTCCAGTACTCCTGCCTGGAGAATCCCACAGACAGAGGAGCCTGGCGGGCTACAGTCCATGGCGTCACAGGGTGGACATGATTGAGCAACTTTCATTCACTCACTCAGGGAACGTTTGTGTACATGTTTTCTGTATGTGTAGTGCAATTATGAAGCAAAATGTCTTTAGGTTTTTGAGATTTGTACTAAAGTATACACAGGGTAGGGCTTCCCAGGTGGCGCTAGTGGTAAAGAACTTGCATGCCAATGCAGGAGACATGAGGCACAAGTTCGATCCCTGGGTGGGGCAGATCCCCTGGAGGAGGGCATGGCAACCCACTCCAGTATTCTCGCCTGGGGAGCCCCAGGGACAGAGGAGCCTGGCAGGTTACAGTCCGTGAGGTCGCAAAGAGTCAGACTTAGCACACACACACACACACACACACACACACACACACACATAGGATAAAATGTCAAGATAGCTGCAGCTTTGCTTAAAAGTGCGTGTGTGCTAAGTTGCTTCTGTTGTGTCCGTGTCCATGGGATTCTCCAATATTCTCAAGAATACTGGGTTGCCGTGCCCTCCTCCAGGGCACCTTCCCCACCAGGGACTGAAGCTGCGTCTCCCGCATTGCAGGTGGATTCTTTACCACCGAGCCACCAGGGAAGCCCTTGCTTCAGAGTGTTCAACAATAAAAAGGTAAATTAAAAATGGCACAGAATTAAATCTTGTCGATGGGTGTACGAGACTCCATTATGATTGTCTCACTACTTTTCTGTGTGCTTGGACATTTTTGTAATCGACATGCAAGTTCTGTTCATTATACCATGTAAGACAGAATCAGAGGGCTGAGATTAAGTGGTGAATTGGCTGTCTTGAGTCTGAGTGGTCAGGAAAGACACGATGAAGAGGTGACTAGGAGGTGACTTCTAATGTGAGACCTGAAGGAAGAGAATGAGTTGGCCTCATTAAGAGCAGGAAAGTATTTCTGACAAAGAGGACAACGTGTTCAAAGACATGGTGACTTGATCTCAGATAGCATTCATCATAAGGAATCCAGTTAAAAACAAAAGCTATTAGAACTAGAAAATAAGTTAAACAACGTTAAATTAAACAAGGTTGCAGGGGACAGAATCAATACACAAAGAATAACTATATTTAGCAATAAAAAATCCAATAGCAATAAAAAGCAGTATACAAGATATAGTGAATAAAAGATCCAAGGAGGAAATTAAGAATTTCATTTGTAGTAGCATCAAAAGAATAAAGTTCTTAGAATTTAACAAAATAAGTGTAAAACTCACAGTCTAAAAACTGTAATGCATTGTTGAAAGTAACTAAAGGAGGTCTAAATAAATGGAGAGGCAGCTCTTGCTTATGGATTGGAATTCAGAATCTTGTTAAGAAGGTGGTCCTCTTCACATTGGTCTATAAATTCAATCCTTGGGCCACTATAGCTTGTTTTCATCAGAGCTCTGTACTTTATTCAGCAAAACACTTTCCTAAATAAATGATTAAATCCAAGTATATTCCAAAGATGAATAAATAGGAGAAGCAGTAGTATATGATTGAATGCCAATGTTAGAAAAAAATTGAAAAGTGAAGTTTGTATTTTCAAGATGGACTACATGAATACCAAACAAAAGTATGGTTATCACATCTAAATAAAAGTCCTGATTTCATAAAACTTTGCATATTGATTTTATTCATTCATTAGCTTCTAAATAATTTTTATCCAAAACAGCATGTAAGTAATTACAAATATGCCATGCAACAAGATTTTATTAGGCATTTATGTGCCAAATACTCTGTTAAAAATAGGAGATTTAAAAAAAGATAAGGCATAATCCCTCTCCTCAAAGTTTCAGTGATTTGTACACATTTTTAATTTGTCTCATGTTAATAGCTCACTGACTAGCTTATCCGTCTTGGGCAAGTTAGTTAACATCTTTGTGCCTGTTTCTCTGTGTGTGTGTATATATATTAGTTTACTATGGAAAATTTCAAACGTACACCAAAGTAGAGAGAATTGTGTAATAAACCCCCATACATCTATCAACCAGATTCAGTCATTTTCAGCCAAATGTGTTTTTTTTCTTAATGTCCTCTCTTTGCCCCTTATCCCTTTACACTGGATTGCTTTGAAAGCCATCCTGGACATCATATTGTTTTCATCTGTCAGCACTTCCTTATTGCTGCTCAGTCACCAAGGGATGTTCGACTCTGCGACCCCAAGGACCCCAGCACGCCAGGCCTCCCTGTCCATCACCGTCTCCCGGAGTTTGCTCAAACTCATATCCATTGAGTCGGTGATGCCATCCAACCAGCTCATCCTCGGTTGTCCCCTTCTCTTCCACCTTCAATCTTTCCCAGCATCAGGGTCTTTTTTAATGAATCAGCTCTTCGCATCAGGTGGCCACAGTTTCGGAGTTTCAGCTTCAACATCAGTCCTTCCAATAAACACTCAGGACTGATCTTTAGGATGGACTGGTTGGATCTCCTTGCTGTCCAAGGGACTCTCAAGAGTCTTCTCCAACACCACAGTTCAAAAGCATCAATTCTTCAGTGCTCAGCTTTCTTTATAGTCCAACTCTCACATCGATACATGACCACTGGAAAAACCATAGCCTTGACTAGACAGACCTTTGTGGGCAAAGTAATGTCTCTGCTTTTTAAATGCTGTCTAGGTTGGTCATAGCTTTTCTTCCAAGGAGCAAGTGTCTTTTAATTTCATGGCTACAGTCACCATCTGCAGTGATTTTGGAGCCCAAGAAAATAAAGTCTGTCACTGTTTCCATTGTTCCCCTATCTATTTGCCATGAAGTGATGGGACTGGATGCCATGATCTTAGTTTTTTGAATTTGAACTTTAAGCCAGCTTTTTCACTTTCCTCTTTTACTTTCATCAAGAGGCTCTTTAGTTCCTGTTCATTTTCTGCCATTGAAGTGACATCATCTGCATATCTGAGGTTATTGATATTTCTCCCAGCAATCTTGATTCCAGATTTTGCTTCATCCAGCCCAGCGTTTCTCATGATGTACTCTGCACATAAGCTAAATAAGCAGGGTGACAATATACAGCCTGACATACTTCTTTCCCATTTTTGAGCCAGTCTCTTGCGCCATGTCCAGTTCTGTCGCTTCTTGTCTTGCATCAACACTTCCATAATCATAACACGATCATTAAATGCAGAAAATAACAAAAATTCCTTAATTTTATGAAGTATCTAATCAATCTTAAAATGTCTCAGCATGTGTCACATTTCTTTTTAAAAATTTTATTTATTTTTTACTTGTTTGATTCTGGCCGTGCTGGGTCTTCACTGCTGCGTGCGGGCCTTCTCCAGCTGTGGCGAGAGGCGCTCCTCTCCGGGTGCGGCTTCTCGTTGTGATGTCTGCTCTTGTTGCAGGGCACACACTCCAGGGCCCGTGGGCTTCGTTGCCCTGTGGCTGTGGGATCTTCCCAGACCAGGGATCGAACCTATGCTTCCTGCACTGGCAGGCAGATTCTTAACTATTGGACCACCAGGAAAGTGCACACATTTTCTTTTTAGATGATTTTTTTTTTCCAAATCAGAATTCAAAGTCCACATGTGCGCAGATTCACTTCCCACTCCCTCTTCTCGCTTCCCTCCAACCTGGTTGGAGAAACTAGATTGTTCTGAATCACTGCCATCGTGGATTTTGTTGGTTGCTTCCCGTGGCATCATTTAAGAGGTCACACTGTCATTTGATATTTTTCTAAGTGGAGTCGAGTTCCCTCTTTCCCATCCCTGGAGAATATAGGTAGGAGGTGGTGCTGCCTTCAGCATCCCAGCAGGAAGAATAGGATGTCTGGTGTTGTTTGGGTGGTGTTATGATTGACCCATCCATTATGGAGTTCCTTATTGGCTTTTCACCTTAAAGTATTCATTATTTCAGTAGGCTTTCAAAGTGGCTCAGTGGTAAAGAATCTGCCTGCCAATGTGGGAGACACATGAGCTATGGGTTCTATCCTTGGTTCAGGAAGATCCCCTGAAGTAGGAAATGGCAACTCACTCCAGTATTGTTGCCTGGGAAATCCCATGGACAGAGGAGCCTAGCAGGCTACAGTCCATGGGGTCATAAAGAGTCAGACAGGACTGAGCACGCATGCACTGAAAGTGGCAAGTTGTCCCATCCTAGTGGTCTTTCTACGTGTGTGCGTGGGTTACCTGCGACTTTTCTGAGCTGAACAATTTCCCTGATCTATTGTATGGTCACCGTGAAGTGCAGTTCACAGAGGACTGGCAGGAAAAGTGCTCGATTATTTTCCCTTCAGTTCAGTTCATTTCAGTCGCTCAGTCATGTCCGACTCTTTGCGGCCCCATGGACTGCAGCACGCCAGGCCTCCCTGTCCATCACCAACTCCTGGAGTCCACCCATACTCATGTCCATTGAGTCGGTGATGCCATCCAACCATCGCATCCTCTGTGGTCCCCTTCTCCTCCCGCCTTCGATCTTTCCCAGCATCAGGGTCTTTTCAAAAGAGTCAGTTCTTCACATCAGGCGGCCACAGTATTAGAGTTTCAGCTTCAACATCAGTCCTTCCAATGAACACCCAGGACTGATCTCCTTTAGGATGGACTGGTTGGATCTCCTTGCAGTCCAAGGGACTCTCAAGAGTCTTCTCCAACACCACAGTTCAAAAGCATCAATTCTTTGTTGCTCAGCTTTCTTTATGTTCCAACTCTCACATCCATACATGACTAGTGGAAAAGCCATAGCTTTGACTAGACGGACCTTTGCTGGCAAGGAAATGTCTCTGCTTTTTAATATGCTATCTAGGCTGATCATAGCTTTTCTTCCAAGGAGCAAGTGTCTTTTAATTTCATGGCTGCAGTCACCATCTGCAGTGATTTCGGAGCCAAAGAAATAAAGTCAGCTACTGTTTCCATTGTTTCCCCATCTATTTGCTATGAAGCAGTGAGACCAGATGCCATGATCTTAGTTTTCTGAATGTTGAGTTTTAAGCCAACTTTTCACTCTCTCTTTCACTTTCATCAAGAGGCTTTCTTTGCTTTCTGCCATAAGGGTGGTGTCATCTTCATATCTGAGGTTATTGATATTTCTCCCGGCAATCTTGATTCCAGCTTGTGCTTCATCCACCCAGCGTTTCTCATGATGTACTCTGCACACAAGCTAAATAAGCAGGGTGACAATATACAGCCTTGGTATACTCCTTTTCCTATTTGGAACCAGTCTGTTGTTCCACGTCCAGTTCTAACTGTTGCTTCCTGACCTGCATTCAGATTTCTCAGGAGGCAGGTCAGGTGGTCTGGTATTCCTATCTCTTTAAGAATTTTCCACAGTTTGTTGTGATCCACACAGTCAGAGTCTTTGGCAAAGTTTATAAAGCAGAAATAGATGTTTTTCTGGAACTCTCTCGCTTTTTCAATGATCCAACGAATGTCGGCAATTTGATCTCTGGTTCCTCTGCCTTTTCTAAATCTAGCTTGCACTTCTGTAGCTCGCGGTTCACGCGCTGCTGGAGCCTGGCTTGGAGAATTCTGTGCATTACTTTCCCTTAGTTTACAAAGATGATGAACTAAGGTTTCTTTTTTCTGTTTAAATGATTTTACTATTATTTTTTAGTATTATCATGAATGTACTTTTTATTTTTTCATTTATTTTTATTAGTTGGAGGCTAGTTACTTTACAATATTGTAGTGGTTTTTGCCATACATTGACATGAATCAGCCATGGATTTACATGTGTTCCCCACCCTGAACCCCCTCCCCCCCTCCCTCCCCACCCCATCCCTCTGGGTCATCCCAGTGCACCAGCCCCGAGCACTTGTCTCATGCATCCAACCTGGGCTGGTGATCTGTTTCACCTTTGATAATATACACGTTTCGATGCTGTTCTCTCAGATCATCCCACCTTCGCCTTCTCCCATAGAGTCCAAAAGTCTGTTCTATACATCTGTGTCTCTTTTTCTGTCTTGCATATAGGGTTATTGTTAACCATCTTTCTAAATTCCATATATATGTGTTAGTATTCTGTATTGGTGTTTATCTTTCTGGCTTACTTCACTCTGTATAATGGGCTCCAGTTTCATCCATCTCACTAGAACTGATTCAAATGTATTCTTTTTAACGGCTGAATAATATTCTATGGTGTATATGTACCACAGCTTTCTTATCCATTCATCTGCTGATGGGCATCTAGGTTGCTTCCATGTCCTGGCTATTATAAACAGTGCTGCGATGAACATTGGGGTGCACGTGTCTCTTTCAGATCTGGTTTCCTCAGTGTGTATGCCCAGGAGTGGGATTGCTGGGTCATATGACAGTTCTAATTCCAGTTTTTTAAGAAATCTCCACACTGTTCTCCATAGCGGCTGTACTAGTTTGCATTCCCACCAACAGTGTAAGAGGGTTCCCTTTTCTCCACACCCTCTCCAGCATTTATTGCTTGTAGACTTTAAAAATATGGAACGCTTCACGAATTTGCGTGTCATCCTTGTGCAAGGGCCATGCTAATCTTCTCTGTATCGTTCCAATTTTAGTATATGTGCTGCCGAACTGAGCACTGACTGAATGTATTTTTTTAAAAACTTTATTTTTAATTGAAGGATAATTGCTTTCAGTATTGTCCTGGACTCTGCCGAGCATCATGAATCAGCCGTAGGTATTGTAGGTCCTCTCCCTCCGGAACCTCCCTCCCATCTCCCACGCCACCCCATCCCTCTAGGTTGTCAGAGAGCCCCAGTTTGAGTATTTTAACACAGCTGTTTTTCCACCCCTTGTCTTTTTTTCCTTTTTCTTCCTTTTTTGAGGCTTAATTCTTTTTATCTCTGGCTGAGGGGAGCTTGTTCAAATCACTCCTGAGTCCTTTGGACATAATGTCAAGAGTCTCTTACAGCTTTCCTGGTTCCTGGCACGAGGTGTTCCTAACTCCGCGTGTACTTTGCCTGCCCCAGACCTGGCACGTGCTGTTTCTCCAGATAGCCCTAGTTCTTGGCATCTACAGGCTGGTCTCTGTCTCTTGGCCTTTTAGTGGACAGAGATAGGGTATACACTTAATCCTTCAGAAAAAAGTAAACCATGAATTTATACTGCTATTACCCATTTAAACTTGTGGTTACAAGATTTTTATTTAATTTCTTTGATTTTATATTTGAATTTCTTTTATGATGAAAAATCGTGGTTACTAGCTACTTCTTTGCTTTAATTTTCATCATGTTTATAAATGTGTATCAGAATAATAATATAGCTATTTGCATATATATGATTAATCACACATTTGTGTGTATGTCTGTGAGAAAAATGATACCACTTTATTAAAACATCTTTGCCCTTATAGTGTATCCCACTAAGGATATACTGTCAAATTACTGTGTTTTAAAGTCATTTAGAATAATTTCTGAATGTTTGGTTAAGCCACAAATCAATACTCATTCGGTTGCTTTGTTGTATTTTGCTTTCATTTTAGGTTTTTTTAGAAAGACTTTGTTTTATAACTGTGTAAAATTTAAATTGATAAATCAAGAAATATCCATAGAATTTTAGCTTTTATCCCTGCTCCTTGACCTATTTTTTCCTTTGCTTTATGGATTATCTTTTATTTTTAACATTTCTGGTTTATCCTTTCATTGTATATTTATATTATAAGCAAATGTATATATATATGTATATGTTTATATTAGTGTAATGCTCATTTCTTAGATAAAATGTAGCTCTTCTACCTACTATTCTATATCTTGTTTTTCTTTTCCCCACTTAAAGATATATAGAGCCTGCTATACAGAGTGGAATAAGTCAGAAAGAGAGAAACAAATACCTTATTATGTATTAATGCATGTGTATATGGGATCTAGAGAAATGGTCCTGATGAACCTACTGCAGGGAACGAGTGGAGATGCAGGTGTAGGGGACGGACTTGCGGACACGGTGGGGGGTGGGGGGGATGAACGGAGAGAGTAGCATCACATGCACGCCGTCAGGTGTGAGACGCCAGCTGCTGAGGGGTGTCTGCAGCACTGGGAGCCCAGCCAGGTGCTCTGGGATGACCTGGGGGTGGGGGGGCTCTGGAGGGAAGGGATATATATATAAAATTATGGCTGTTTCCCATCGTTGTATGGCAAAAAACCAACACAAAATTCTGAAACAATTTTCTTCCAATTAAAAAAGAAACAAAACATATTCTGGAAACCGCTTCACAGCATCATGTTAATAAGGTATTCCCTATTTTTTCAGCCGTCTCTTTGCGCTCTATTATGTGGACATTCTATTGCTTATTAAATCCCGTTTCTGCAGATAGTCGTTTGTGCTATTTCCAATCTCCCACTATTTCAAATAGGGCTGCAAGGAATAGCCTTGTCCGTATGGAGGTTTCATTTGTTACTGCTTTTTTGGTTTTATCTGGTTTCAGTTTTTGCTGCTGTATCTTTAGCATCCATCTCTAGAAGGGGAACTGAAAGAGGGAAGGGTAGAGGCATTTGCAATTGTGCTCTGCATTGATAAATTCCACATGTTACTTTCTTATCCTACCAGCAATGTATAAACATTCTTCTTTCCCCACGGCTGTTATTTTTGTCACCCTGATAGGGGAATGAAAGTGATGATATCATGGCAAAATGTCGTGTTGTGAGAGCTGATTCAGCAAACCATAGATCTTCCCTAACACCGGACTCCACTAATAATTCACAATAAAACAAAGTGAGCAGGAGCAAGGAGTTAGCATTCTTCTCTGCAGGGACCTCAAACTATCAGATGCAGCTTCCAAAAAGTGTTCCTCTTGGCTCCAGTGCAACTGGTGTCAGTGTCAGAGTAAGATGGTAGCGACCACGTGTGTGACTCAGGTCAGCCCAGAGGAGCTCATAGCGACCACGTGTGTGACTCAGGTCGGCCCAGAGGAGCTCATAGCGACCACGTGTGTGACTCAGGTCGGCCCAGAGGAGCTCACAGTGACCACGTGTGACTCAGGTCGGCCCAGAGGAGCTCCTAGTGACCACGTGTGACTCAGGTCGGCCCAGAGGAGCCCGTCTCAGGTTTACAGCTTCTTGGTTTTTAGACTTTGTTAGTTACACAAAGAGAGAGGCTGTGCAACTCAGCTTCCACTTTCTGGACTTCCTTGCTCCTCACATTAACAAATTCCAGTGGTTTGTTTATGACAAGCAATCTTGATCGATCAGCTCTACCCTGGTAAAGGTGTTAGAATGTTTAAAAAGAAGTCTGAGGTAAATCCAAGAAGGGGCTCAGGGGAGTCCCAGGTTTGCTGTTCTCCTTCCAATTATCACATCTTGGCTATTTTATCCTGAGTCAAGATTAAGCACCTTGTCTTAAGTTTTCTGTCTGTCTGCATTTTCTCCTGTGAACCATCTGTTCACATGCATTGCTTCTTTTCCTGATAGCCTTGTGGTGGCTGCTAGCTTACTCCCTGAGTTGTCTCTGTCTCTTTTGACCCCATGGACTGTAGCCCGCCAGGCTCCTTTGTCCATGGACATTTCCAGGCAAGAATACTGGGGTGGGTTGCCGTTTCCTTCTCTAGGGGATCTTCCTGACCCAGGGATCGAACACATGTCTTCTGCATTGCAGGCAGATTTTTTAGCAACTAAGCCACCAGGGAAGCTCTCTAATAGCCTCAGTTCAGTTCAGTCACTCAGTCGTGTCTCATTCTTTGCGAACCCATGAACTGCAGCACTCCAGGCTTCCCTGTCCATCACCTACTCCTGGAGCTTGCTCACACACATATTCAAGGTGAAGAGGAACTAAAGATCCTCTTGATGAACATGAAAGAGGAGAGTGAAAAAGTTGGCTTAAAG
The DNA here is from genome assembly GCF_033118175.1 of Dama dama. Lineage (NCBI taxonomy): Eukaryota > Metazoa > Chordata > Mammalia > Artiodactyla > Cervidae > Dama > Dama dama. The sequence continues at coordinate 81,487,060 of NC_083703.1, forward strand.
TTCAAATTCAAAAAACGAAGATCATGGCATCCAGTTCCATCACTTCATGGCAAATAGACAGGGAAACAATGGAAACAGTGACTGACTTTATTTTCTCGGGCTCCAAAATCACTGCAGATGGTGACTGCAGCCATGAAATTAAAAGATGCTTGCTCCTTGGAAGAAAAGCTATGACCAACCTAGACAGCATATTAAAAAGCAGAGACATTACTTTGCCAACAAAAGTCTATCTAGTCAAAGCTATGGTTTTTCCAGTAGTCATGTATGGATGTAAGAGTTAGACCATGAAAAAAGCTAAGCGCCGAAGAATTGATGCTTTTGACCTGTGGTGTTGGAGAAGACTCTTGAGAGTCCCTTGGACTACAAGGGACTAGTGTCATCTGAATATCTGAGGTTACTGATATTGAACATCAGGTTACTGATATTTCTCCCTAAATTTTGTACCTCTAATTACTTCTGTTGGTTGTATCATGGTTCCTTAAATTAAAAGATAAAACAGAAATTATATTTATCTCTTAATCTTATTGTACATATTAAATGATATTAAATATGCAAAATGATTAGAGCAGTGTCTGAAATTTAAATTGCACAATTACTTATTTAATTATAGCTGTATGTGTATATACATATATATGAGTCTTCTCTGGTGGATCAGATGGTAAAAAATCCACCTGAAATGTAAGAGACCCCTGTTTGATTCTTTGGTCAGGAAGATCCCTTGGAGAAGGGATAGGCTACCCACTCTAGTATTCTTGGGCTTGCCTGCTGACTCAGATGGTAAAGAATCTGCCTGCAATGCAGGAGACTAGGTTCGATCCCTGGGTCGGAAAAGGTCCCTGGGAAGATCCCCTGGGGAAGGGAATGGCAACCCACTCCAGTATTTCTTGCCTGAAGAAACCCATGGACAGAGGAGCCTGGCAGGCTGCAGTCCATGGTGTTGCAAAGAGTCAGACATGTCTGAGTGATTAAGCATGCATGCATGTATATGGTTGGATGGCATCACTGACTCAATGGACATGAGTTTGAGCAAACTCAGGGAGATAGTGAAAGACAGGGAAGCCTGGTGTGCTGCAGTCCATGGGTGGCAAAGAGCTGGATATAACTTAGCGACTGAGCAACAACAAATATATATGTATCTCCATGTGTTCAGTGAAATATTTCAGAGTTAAGCAATTCTTTCCAATAGCAAGCGTTTTTACATCTGCAATTTGGAATTATGAAAGCCACAACCACTTTCTGAAGAGATCAGTATTTGCAAAACTGATCATGTGTCACCTTCATAATTTTTGCCATCATCTGTGTATCCTAACACTTCTAGTTTTCTTTAGTATTTTTCTTTGAATGAAAAAGTTTCTCTATTTTCTTTTAAATGTATATGTAAAGATATACATATAAATAAATGCAGATTCTATATATAGTGTATCTTTCTATATCTTTCTGTGTTACATATATTAAAATAAAGATATTGGTTTTTTTTAAACCTTAACACATGAATGTGTTTCATATTGCACATTGTGAAAAACATTAATGAATTTCTGCTTTAGACAAGAGCCTACTTCTTACCATCTCAGGTGACTGACAAGCTTATTTTTAAACACTTCTTGAGTAGGTTTTATAATCACTCTTAATTACAGCTAGAATGTAAATTTTTAAAAAGTGGGATCTTTGGTCTGATTCACTGATCCATACATGTTTTGGAATTCTTTCATTCATTCAGCTCTTCTGTCTTTTTCTTCAAGTCCTGCTCTGGGGCTGACATGGGTCTGGTCATGATGTGTTTAAACTGCTGTGGTTTAAATTAGTGTCCATTCAGTTGAAAAAATGGAAGAATTGGGAATTTTGGGTCTCTTCTAGAAGATTCATGAAAAAATATTTGGATATCCGCCCCCCCCCCCCCCCCACAGCCGCCCGCAGCTGGCTGTGTTTCATTCACTTTTCCCCGTCACTTCTGGAAGTTTCCTTATAGATTATTTTTGAATCATGAGGTTTTAAATATTTGCAGTGGGTAACTCTGATGCTATCACAATATAATTAGAAATATAGAAGTGTGGGGCAAAATCCAGCTAGGGTATATTTGGCTTTCGTTTGATCTGCAACTTATATAACTAGCAATAACCCAGTCCCCAGATGCTAAATGTTGCCTATAATTAGAAAGGCCCACTTTTATAATTGATGGTTAAAATGACTCTTACTGGTGCTTAATGGGCTTCCTTTAGGTATTCTTACCATAAGGAATGTGTAGGCTGTCTGTTCATGCCTTTCAAAGATTCCCCCAAATCGTTTTAAGAAAATAAGGTCACTTTATAAAGCACAATTCTCTTTTGTTCTATTTTGTTAAATGACATAGTTTATAAGTTTTCAAAGTGCCATCTGCATTCTATAATTAGAGCAGTATATTTTTCTTCCAAACATTTGTCAAATTAAGGATCCCAAGGTCTCAGGCATAATTTTTCACATCTTGTGCATAATGCTGGAAGCTTCTGTAGGTACCAATTCAAGATGAGGATAAGACATTAGTAGGAAAAGCAAGATTAAAAGAAAAAAAAGTGTTAGACTTGGGGGAAATGTGTGAGTTAAAGTCACAGAATCAGCCGTGTACTCACTGGGGAGTCTCTGAATCTCCCCAGCCTTCCGTTTCTTCTCTGAAAGATGGGAATCATCAGGCAGGTCCGAAAGGTGTGTCGGGACTTCCCTGGCGGTCCAGTGGTTTTGTCCTCACAAAGACCCGCGCTGAGCAGGGGTTGGGGTTTGGTTTCTGGTTGAGGAGTTAAGACCCCATGTGCCTCTCGACCAAAATCCAGAACATAAAACAGAAACAGTGCTGTAACAAAGTCAATAAAGATTTAAAAATGGCGCAGATTAAAAAAAGAGAGAGAAAGGTGTCTTAAAGAGACGAGGGTGCAATTCAACAAACACTTTCCTCAGTCTCTATCATAGGTAAGGTCCTTCCTAAGTGTATGTGAGACCAAAAAATAGGATGAAAGCCTGCCTTTATGGACTTTGTAGTTTGTTCTCAATGACAGGTATATAAAGATAATTATGTTATAATATAGAGAGGCAGAAAGTGTCTAAAATAAACATGGATGAAAGACCAAAAGATAAATTGATAATTGTTTCTTCATTGATAAGTTGATACTCGTTTCTTCATTAATTCATTCACCAAATATTGACTTTGAACCATAAATGTCTAATAAAACTTGTAATCTCAAAACAAGTCATTTATCCAAATATCAACAATGAAAAATGTATTTTTCTGCATGTTTTGTGGGCTTTTCTCAGCCTCCCAAGATGCCCTTCAATCCCTGTGATGTGTTATCTTCCACAAGGAGCCTGAGTCCTGGTAGGCATAGTTGTCAAGGGCATGGTTGAGATTAAAAACAACCCATTTCCTGGAAATTCTCTGCAAAATTCACAAGGGCTACCTTTAAAGCTGAAAGAATGCCCACCATACAGTATTAGCAAAAAAAGTTAAGGTATAATATTGTTTACAGACCGCTGAATGTCCACAAATAAGCACCGGTTTGAGAAGGGCTTTAGGCGTACTTTAGTTGCACAGTCCTGCCTTGAGATAGTAAATGACGACAGCGTTTTGTTTCTTTAATATCCTGGTGGAAAAGCATAACATTCACTCATTCAACAAAAGGCCAGCTTCAGGCACTCCTGCTGCAAAACTTTCAGCAATTAACAAGATAGATCTCACATCCTAATGAAGGAAGGGAAAAAGCATTAAATTCTGTTTTAAAGAGTTATTTCCTTATTGATGGGGTGCGGGGTTTGCCTTGCGGCGCGGCCTTCTCTAGTGGCGGCGGCGGGGATGCCCTCCCTTGCGGCGCGCGCGCTTCCCACTGCGTTGGCTTCTCTCGCGGCTCCAGGAGCGCAGGCTTCAGCAGTTGCAGCACGCGGCTCGTAGTTGCGGCTCGAGGGCTCGGGAGCACAGGCTCAGAATTCCTGGCCAACTGGATTAGCTGCTCTGCGACATGTGGGATCTCCCCAGAGAGAGATCGAATCCATGTCTGCCTCCTTGGAAGGTGGATTCTTAACCTCTGGGCCACCAGGGAAGTGCCATCAAGTTCTTAAGTGAGCAAAAAAAAATGATGATTGCAGGAAGTTGTATGAAAACAAAAAATAAGGGAATAGAGTAATTGGTAGAGGTAAATCTTGATAGAGTGATAAGAGAGAGTCTCTCCAAAGGAGTGCATTTTAGGATCTGAATGATGAGAACTAGTGGGCCATGTGACGGTCCATCGAGGAAGCATGGCTTGTAGTATTAATAACAGGTAAAAATGCCCAAACACTGGAATGAACTTGAATTACTCAAGGAGCACAGTGAAAATGGGAGAGTTGATGACTTGGACTGAAAAGGTGATGGAGAGGGTACGGGCAGGAATTTCTTAAATGGTTTCTGATTTCAAAAATGCAAATCTGGCTCCTGTGTAGAACATGAATTGAAACAGGCCAAGAGTACCATGGGGACTGGTTCAGGCGCTGTTGCTGTTACATGGTAAAGAGAGTGTGACGGTTTGGTGTGGGGGGAAGCCATGAAGATTGTCAGCTTACGGTGTGTTAGACATTGCGTTCATGCTTCGAGAACATGAAAACCAGCAGCACTCTGAAAAGGTAATCACTTTACGTTTCTCAGGTGAGAAAACTGGAGCTTAGAGAGGGTAAAACGTTGCACACAGTCACAGAGTTGGTAGACAGCAGACGACACTGACTTGGTCAAACTTCAAAGACCTGCTCCTTTTTAAATAATAATTTTATTTGCTTATTTTTGGCTGTGCTGGGTCTTTGTTGCTGTTCACGATCTTTCTCTAGTTGCAGAGAGTGGGGGCTACTCTGTAGCTGCGGGGCGTGGGCTTCCCACGGCAGTGGCTTCTCCTGTTGTGCAGCGCGGGCTCCAGGAGCATGGGCTTCAGCAGCTGTGGTTCAGAGGCTCAGTAGATGCCGCTCACGGGCTCAGCGGCTGCGGCTCACGCGCTCAGTTGCGGCTCATGGGTTCAGCAGATGCGGCTCAGGGGCTCAGCGGCTGCGGCTCACGGGTGCAGTTGCTTTGCAGCATGTGGGATCCTCCTGGACCAGGGATCCAACCTGTATCCCCTGCATTGGCAGACGCTTATCCACTGCACCACCAGGAAAGTCCCAGAAACTATGATCTGAGTGCTGAGACACCAGGACTTCAAGGAATCGGTTGAGGTAGACTTTCATGCAGGCGTGATGGGAGTGAGACCACAGTCTGAGGATGGGGCAGAACCTGCCTCTCCCTGAGGGGAATATTTTGTCCACAGGTCTGTCGACAACTGTGAAGGGCCTGAGATTTTATCCTACTTGCGAGTGAACAGTTTCATGTTTCCTAGGGGGAGACACGAGGTTCTTGGGACAGAGACAAAGTACTTGAGTGTGGACAGCAAGTGGCCTGCGCGTCTTGTTTGGTTGGGCTCCCGCTGCCCTCCAAGCCCCGCAGGGGTGAGGAGAGGAGGCGTTCCCAGGCCTGAGGGGCTCAGGTGGGTTTGCGTTACACCTGAGGAGCCCTGAGCTGGGGAGTCCGCCGGTTACACAAACTGTAAGCCAGCCTGCTCGCTGTCTGGAGGGGAAGTCACCTCATCCTTTAAAGTTGCTCGCTGTGAACAGAACCCTGAAGCGTGACCTGGGTGAAGAGAAGTCGGGGCCTTGCATTCATGGCACAGCCACGGGAGTAGTATGGAGGAGTGCTTCAGGGCCCATGGCGGCTGCCCACCCCCCACCCCTCCTCCCCGCAGGGTCTACAGCTCACCCCAGTGGGAACAGAGCCACTTCCTCGGGACTGATGCAGGAATTTGTCCCAAATTCAACCCTCACACTGTTTTAGAAAGATCTGGGAAATGCATCAGAAACCAGAGTCTTGGGGTAAGAGATTTGAATGCTTTTGGCTGCAAGTAAACGAAGCAGAGACATTACTTTACCAACAAAGGTCCGTCTGGTCAAGGCTATGGTTTTTCCAGTGGTCACGTATGGATGTGAGAGTTGGACTGTGAAGAAAGCTGAGCACCAAAGAATTGATGCTTTTGAACTGTGGTGTTGGAGAAGACTCTTGAGAGTCCCTTGGACTGCAAGGAGATCCAGCCAGTCCATCCTAAAGGAGACCAGTCCTGGGTGCTCATTGGAAGGAATGATGTTGAAGCTGAGACTCCAGTACTTTGGCCACCTCATGCGACGAGCTGACTCATTGGAAAAGACCCTGATGCTGGGAGGGATTGGGGGCAGGAGGAGAAGGGGACGACAGAGGATGAGATGGCTGGATGGCATCACTGACTTGATGGACATGGGTTTGAGTAAACTCCGGGAGTTGGTGATGGACAGGGAGGCGTGGTGTGCTGCAATTCATGGGGTCACAAAGAGTCAGGCACGACTGAGCAATTGAACTGAACTGAAGGGAATATTGGCACAGTGGTAAAGAATCTGCCTGCCAATGCAAGAGATTGTGGGTTTGATCCCTGGGTCAGTAACATGCCCTGGAAAAGGAAATGGCAACCCACTCCAGTATTCTCGCCTGGGAAAGAAGAGATGGAGAAGCCTGGTGGGCTACAGTTCATGGATAGAAAAGAGTCAGACACAACCGAGCGACTGAGCATACACACGCACATAAGGGAATATTCACCTTTTAGGATCTTATAGGAGGGTTTCATTTCCTCATAGAAAATGAAGCTCTGGTAAAAGGTGATTTGCCGGTGATGATTCAGTGGCTGAAGAAATACTGGGGCCCCAGGTCCACATTCCTGCGATTCTTTAAAGTTTCCACTTGGTATAAGACAGACCTGACTCATCTGAGCGTGATGTTCTTACTCAATCACTTCCAAAGCAAGGAGGAGGCAGGCAGAGTACTTCTTTTCCAACACCATCCCCTTGTCAGGGGTGAAAATTCACTGCTTCAGGAATCCCCAGGAGATTTCTGCTTAGATCTCATTGGTCACACATTGGTCACATGACCACCCTTTCCTTCCTGAGGGACCTCTGCCAGACATGTGAATAAAACTGAGGTTCTGTGACTGAGGAGAAAAGGAGTTTTGCATGTTTGATTGTCACACTTGTACCCCAGTTCGTTTCTGGCATTTAGACAAGGGCTGCAGGCAAGAAGGATGGAGTGGAAATCCCATAATCATTGAAGCAAGCCGTGGTTCTGTGGGTGGTTCCCCAGGGCAGCAGGGAGGAAGCATTCTGTCTTTCACACCAGCCTGGCTTGGCGATAGCTACGGAGCCTGCCAATTAATTTGGCAAAGACTGCCCTTCGGTGAACTTTAAATAAAGAGCACAAAAGGGGACAAATGGGAATTATTTTGTAATCTGACTCAAACCTTGCAGGTTCCTGAGTCACTGAATAGAGCGAGGACAAGGTCTTCTCAGCATATGCCGTCAGCCGGCCGGAAGCAGGAGGGAGCAGAGGGGAAGCTGTTTGTGAGCCTGGAACCTGTCACAGAAATCCCAAACAAGCAGAATGAATGCTGCGTCTCTCAGTGGGCACCACGGCCTGAGGCTCGGCAGTCTGCTTGCCTGCAGGTTTAGTCAGCGTTATTCTCCTCCGTTTTTAATAGTATTCACCATATTGACAGTAATTTGCAGGTTTTTAAGTTCTGCATATGTTCCCACAGAAATAATCCTCCTTTTTTGCTTCTCTGAGACCTTGTTCAGGAAACACCTGAGCCAAGCAAAAATAATAAATAAATAAAAATGTTAAAGCTGTGCATTAATCAGAAAACGTCTTTGGAAATTTCTCCAGGCTTTTACACATCAAGTACTGCCCCCACTGAAATGGCAGTGGCAACATCAGGAGATTTATTGCTACGAATTGGAATCATAATCACGGGATGTTTTTCACTGAGAATTATTTTACACTATTAGGTCTCCAGATATATTTTTTAAAGTTTAAAAAATAACTTCTTGGGTTCTTTTCCTAGAAAAAATAGCACATTTATTTATCATGCAAAGAGTTTGTTATTGTAATTTATTAGAGGTCTTAAGTGTACTGTAACTGTGACTATGTTTTTATATGTACAGCTCTGTGTGTGTGTGTGTGTATAGGAAATCTCAAAATGACATCAAGGAGGAATCCTATAGACAACTGGTTCAAATATTGGCCCAAATAATAATATAGTTTCAACCAGATAATTATCATTGTAGATCTGGGGAGCCTGGCAGTTTTGAAGTCAGACCTCGGGCTTTCAATTCCCACCCTGTCATTTGATCTTGGGAAAGTGACTTCAGTTCTCTGAGCCTCAGTTCCTTCATCTGTTGGTTGAGTTAATAACAGCAAATAAGAGTACTATTAATGGCAGTACCAGTAATGATGATGATGATGCTGCTGAAACTAGTTAATAGTTATTGAGTGAGGGGCACTGTTCTAAGTGCCTCTCAAGTACTGTTGCTGTTTAGCTGCTAAGTCACGTCCAAGTCCTTTGCAACCCCGTGGACTGCAGGCTCCCCTGTCCATGGGATTTTCCAGGCAGGAACACTGGAGTGGGTTGTGTATTGAATCATTAATTAATTAATTATGAATATTAATAATTATAGAGGCTTGTGAGGATAAGATGTTATGTGTCTAGCACACTACTTCACACACTATAAATATTTTAAAATATGTACAGACCAGTTAGGCATCCGGACCCAGACAAAGAGCCCCGGGCTGTACTAGTTGTTTCATTTTAGAGGCAATGCCAAGGTGTTCTGGGCAAATGATTTTCAAAGTATATCCTGCCCTGCCAGAATGCACAGAACACCTAATAGCATAGGACCTCTGGCCTAGATTCTTTTGCAGTAGAGCCTGAAAAACTTCCGCGTGTTTGCATATTTCCCCTGGTAGCTCAGTGATAAAGCATATGCCTGCAGTGCAGGAGACTTGGGAGATGTAGGTTCGATCCCTGAGTCAGGAAGATCCCCTGGAGAAGGAAATGGCAACCCACTCCAGTACTCTTGCCTAGTGAATCCCATGGACAGAGGAGCCTGGCAGGCTACAATCCATGGGGTTGCAAAAAGTCAGACACCTTAGTGATGAACAACAATAACTGGATCTTTCTGGTTTGAACCACAAAAGTTTAAATATTTGCACAACAGACTGTTTCAAGAACGTTGCGGAGGACAGTCACACCGCCTGCTGCTGCCATCCCAGATCAGCTCCTCCTCGCCCCGCTGGCGGTTTCCTCTCCCAGGTCTGGCGCACAGCAGTGCTGGGCAACATCCGAGGACAGCCAGCAGGCCCGGCAGGGAAGGTTCCGACCGGCTTTCTGAGCCCCCTGCTTTCAGCAGAGTTGCTGAGCCCTCCTCTGTCAACTTTGAAACAATGAACGCAGAAACCTGGCTCCCCCTTTCATTGATTCATTTAAGCGCTACCCCTTCTGCAGGGAGCACACAGGGCCGTGTCTCGGAGTCATTCAGATCACACACATTCTGAAATGTCTAAAAGCTGCAGCGTTTCCGCGTGCGTCTGATAAGAAAGCTTCTCCTCTCACTGTATCCCGTGAGACCCAGCCTGATCCCGACCTTGCCTGGCTCTCATTTTGCATCACTGTCCCTGCCTCTCTGCTCCAGTCCTTCTGCCTTATTGCCTCTCATCGAAGGAGCCAAACTGACGCAGCTGCAAGGCCTTCACTCTGCCTGCTTGCTCTTCTCTACCTTTGCCTGGCTTGTTGTTGTTGAGTTGCTAAGTTGTGTCTGACTCTCTGTGACCCCGTGGACTATAGCCCACCAGGCTCCACTGTCCATGGGATTCTCCAGGCAAGAATACTGGAGTGGGTTGCCATTTCCTTCTCCGGGGGATCTTACTTATCCAGGGATTGAACCCGCATCTCCTGCGTTGGCAGGTGGATTCTTTACCTCTGAGCCACCATGGAAGTCTTTTCCTTGACTGGTTCAATTTACATATTTCCATCACACTGAGGCTTTTCATATCAACTCGACTTAAAGTAATTCCCCTTCTCCAGTGCCTGGAACAGGGCCAAACACATAATAGATGCTAGTGCTTAATTAATTTAAATCACATGAAGGATGCTTCTATGATGTGCAAATTGCTCTCTTTTAAAGAAAATATTTAGGTGTATAATTAAACTCAAGGAGGACTCATGAGATTTTGGGTGATCTCTTGGAAGGCATAGAATGGCTAACCTTTAGAATGGTGTGTTCCAGTTTAAATAGGTCCAGGAGCCAGGCAGGTAAGCAGTGTGAAGTCAACCTAATTTTAAAGGAAAGAGAAAGGGTGAGAGGTGTGGCTTAACTTGAGTGTTATGCCTGACCTCAGATAACTCAAATTCAGTTTAAAAAGTTAAGACAAATAAAAGCTGTAGCCTTAGCCGTGGGTTCAGCTGACTGATTTCTAACCCTTGACGTGCTGCTGCCTCTGCTAAGAGCCTTCCTTCACGCTCTGTGTGTGTTCTTTCATTTACCATCACTCTACCCTGTAAGGGAGACGCTATGATTGACATCCTTTATACAGTCAGCCTTCGGTATCTGGGGGTTCTTCATCTGCAGATTCAACCGACTGGACTGAAAATATTCAGAAGAAGAGAAAAAAGCCAGTAAACTCCAAAAAGCAAAGCTTGAATTTGCCAAACCCCCCAAATTATTTGCACAATATTTACATTATATTAGGTATTATTGGGAATCTAGAGATGATTTAAAGTGTACTGGAGTATTTTATTTATTTTATCCCTATGTATCTTATATCAGGAAAGTACAATTTTTAGAGTGGAATATTATTAAAATACTAATGCTGGACAAATAGACTAAAATATCATTTAAAGGTTGTCTATAAGCTGAGACAGTGCTAAATTTTTGGACAGACGACTGAAAAACAGCCTGCTAGAAGAGAATCAGGGCAAAGGATTGACCCTCCTCTGCTTGGCAAGTTGCTGTTATTCAGTTGCTCAGTCATGTCTCCTCTCTGTGACCCCACGGACTGTAGCTCTCCAGGCTCCTCTGTCCACGGTGTTCTCCGGGCAAGAACACTGGAGTGGGTGCTTAGCAAGTTACGTGCAAGGAAAAGATCATGTCTGGTCACTTTGTATTTCATAGAGACCTGCAATAGCACAGAATGCTTTGCAAAATTTTTTCCTCATGTATTATCAGCAGGTCCCTTTGGAAAATAAAATAATGCTTAATTCTTAAAAAAAAAAAAAAAGATTATCCATATAAAATAAAATAAAAGTTATTTGTGAAGCAAAAAAAAAGCAAAATGAAAAGATAAAGTATACCAAAAGATACATGTAGGTTATATGCGCCATTATATAAAAGGGACTTGAGCATCCCTGGAGTTTGGGGTCCACGGGGTCTGGAACCAATCCCCTGAAGTTACTGATGGGCTACTGGAAATTCGGTACTTGATGTTTATAGAGCAGGGCAGACCTTTTCTGTAAAAGGCCTGATGGTAAATATTTTAGGCTCAGGGGCTACACGGTCTCTGCTGCGGCCACTCAGCTCACAAGCAGTCACAGCCATTATATCAACACATGCGTGTGGCAGCCTTCCAATCCAACTTGCTTTATAGAAGCAGCGGGCTGGACTTAGCTGTCTATAGTTTGCCAACCTCTCTTCTAGAGCGTAGGTAAATTGCTAGTATTTAAAGAGTTAAATGGCAGCCAGGTTTTGACCCACGCTTGTCCTGATTTTCAGATGCTAGGTTTACTGCCTGTGCTTCCTACTGGTCTCTCCAATAGGTCAGGCCCCCACAGCTTTTAATAACTAGAATGCACGTTTACTGACTGCTTTCTACACACCAGGCGCTGCTTAAGGGGTCTGTGTATGTGTTCAATGATTTAGTTCTTATGGTGTTGATGGAAGAAAGTCTTAGTCACTCAGTCGTGTCCAACTCTTTGAGATTCTGTAGTCTGCAGCAAGCCAGGCTCTCTGTCCTCCACTATCTCCCAGCAAACAGGAGTTTGCCCAAATTCATGTCCATTGAGTTGGTGATGCTCTCTAACCATCTCATTCTCAGCCATGCCCTTCTCCTCCCACCTTCAATCTTTCCCAGCGTCAGGGTTTTTTCCAGGAAGTTGGCTCTTCGCATCAGGTGGCCAAAGAATTGGAGCTTCAGCTTCAGCATCAGTCCTTCCAGTGAATATTCAGCATTGATTTCTTTTAGGGTCAAAGTACCAGCAACATTTTTCTCCCTTGATTTTGCATGCTAAGAACTTTTTACACTTACAACAATACCATAAGGAGATACTTTTATTTCCCTAATGTGATGTTTGTGGAAATGGAGGCAGATTTTGTGCCTCTTCCAGGTTCTTGGAGGTGGTGGTGGCTTAGTTGCTAAATTATGTCTGATTCTTTGTGACCCCTGGATTGTAACCCACCAGGCTCCTCTGTCCATGGGATTCTCTAGTCAAAAATACTGGAGTGGGTTGCCATTTTCCTCTTCAGGTGATCTTTCTGACCCAGGGATTGAACCCAGTTCTCCTGCATTGCAGGAAGATTCTTTATTGACTGAGCCACTAGGGACGCCCAGGATCTTAATGCTGGTAAATGGTAGAGCCAAGATTTTAAAACTGAAAGTTGGGATCCTGCTCTGTGCTTTTAACAAAGATTTTCTTCTGCCACTCACGTTATGTATTTGCTTTTGCTGAGATTAGCAAGCTGATCACTTACAGTCATGTGGATTGATTCCTCGTTTGAATCTATGTTGTTTTATCCATTTTAGTTCATCCTTTATTCTCTCCTATGTTACCTCTTGTAGGTAACAAAAAGACTACTTAAAAAAGAGCATTCATAAGGCCAAATTCCTTTGAAATGCTGTGCCATTTAAGGTAATTGTTCCTAATATTTTAGCTTCTAACCCAAAAGTCAGGCTTGCTTTGAATGAAAGGTTAATAACCAGGAATCTCAACTGCACAGTACATCAGGGCAGATAAATGACTACTTGAACGGTAATGCAAAATTATAGCCTAGTTTAAGCCCACTGGGTTTGTTCTTGATTCTTAGACCAACCTTGCCAAAGGTTAAATGGAAAATTAAGGAAAAGACAAGTTTATCTCTTGGCAAATTCATGTTTCACCTTCTACAGCTTGCAGGACTTGATTGTCATGGCCAACATTTGCAGTAGAACTAGACTTGTAACTGGAGAGTTGCAGTTGTTTGCTATTTGACCATAGACTGACTCAGGGGATAAAAGACATGGACTTAGTCCTATTTTATTCAATAAATTAGATGTAAAATCTGGGGGAAAGGGTTGAGTCTATTCATGTATATTTGTCTTTTTAGGGCTACTGTGACAAAGTACCACAAATTGGGTGACTTAAAGTAACAGAAATGTACTGAGATAGTTTTGGAGATCAGATGTCTGAAATCAAGTTACTTGAGAGTCAGAGTGAATCTTGCCTTGCCTCTTCTAGCTTCTGGTGTTTGCCTGCAATCTTCACTGTTGTTTGGCTTGTAGATGCGTCATTGTAACTCTGCCTCTATCATCATGTATTTCTTCCTTCTTCCCCAGTAGCATTTTGGATGCCTATTTTGGACCTTCGGGGGCTCATCTTTCAGTGTCCTATCTTTCTGCATTTTCATACTGTTCATGGGGTTCTTGAGGCAAGAATACTGAGGTGGTTTGCCATTCCCTTCTCCAGTGGACCACGTTTGGTCAGAACTCTCCACCATGACCCGTCCGTCTTGGGTGGCCCCACACGGCATGGCTTGTAGCTTCATTGAGTTACACAGGGCTGTGATCCACGTGATCAGTTTGGTGAGTTTCCTGTGATAGTGGTTTTCATTCTGGGGGCTGTGGGATCGTAGTTCTTGCTTCTTCTATCTGTCCTCTGATGGATGAGGATAAGAGGTCTGTGCAAGCTTCCGATGGGAGGGACCGGCTGTGGGGAAAGCTGGGTCTTGCTCTGGTGGGCAGGCCACGCTCAGGCCATTGTTATGTAGCCTCTCTGCCTCGATTGCCCTTAGCTTTACCCCGTGTGTCTCTGTCTCTGAGCCCCTTCTCCTTTTCTTACAAAACCACCAGTCCTGTTGGGTAATGAGCTCACCCTACTTTATTTGGACTCATCTTCACTAATTACATCTATAATGACTGATTTCTAAATAAGATCACATTCTAAGGTACGAGGCACTAGAACTTCAGCATATCTTTTGGGGGAAAACAAAATTCAACCCATAACACCAGGTTTCCATGTTCTCATTTGTTTTAGGATGTTAAATTATCTTCTCCATAGGAATGCTAAAGGGAGGCTAATGAAATTCAAGTCCTTTGAGGAAAAACTACTCCATAATTATTAAACAAATCACTGCGAGACTTACCCAAGAGATGAGGACATATTCATGGGACAGTCTTTATGAAATCTGGAATTTTTTTACACCCAACCAAGTTCTCTTTTTACAGGAGCTGGGCTCCCCACAGTGTATTTTTAACCAGAATAATAAATAACTTCAAAATAAGTGAGATATACACAAAAGGATGATAATTCCTGACCTAGATGTGATTATGCAGCAAGTTTTAGAAATTGCTTTCTTTATTTATAAACTGGATATTTGTTAAGAGAAAACCAGTTTCTCCCCAGACATACAAAGAAGTGTTTCGTTTGTTTGTTCTGGAAGGAGAGGCAGTTTTCATTAACACAGACCATCCGTATTTGGCTTTTTCACTGAACGCATAGAAAAGAATGTCAATTCAGACAGTAATTTCATAGAGGATGCAGGAAGTCCTCTTGGGCTTCTCAAGAAGTGAAGTTCATATGAAATGGGAAAACAAAAGCTTCCATAATCTTTTTTGTGGTGTGTTGCTCATTCACTCGTTTATTTGACAAAGAGAGAGCCCACCTGATTAAGGCAGAGACAACGAAGGAGCAAAGATGTATAAGATGTGGTCCTTCCGCTCAGAAAACCCACAGGTGAGCAGAGAAGAACGTAAAGAAACAGCCAAAGTATGGTACGTTCTGTTGAAGACGTATTTCCGAAATGCTGCGGATACAGCTGATGCCATTGAAAGGAGCCAGGGAACGTGTTCTTGAGGCAGGAACGACAACAGCAGGGAATGTGACTGTGTAAGGCTGAGGAGTATAGATGCCATGCTATTTTCAATGTGTGGCTGGAGTGTAGAGCGTGAGGTGTGCGGATGGTGAGACAGTAGGAGGTGAGGTCCGAGGGGTAGGCTGAGCCATTCTGCAAATATTCTCTTATATGTTGATCCAAAGAATTTGAACTCTGCCATGAGAGAGAGTTGGCTTTTTTCATTTCCTCAATACTGTTTTTCTGAAATTAATCTCAGTCCGTTATATCAAACTTTAAGTATAAAAAAGTGTAAATATGAAAATTAAAGTCACTTTTAATCTTGACATTCAAAGTAAAGCTTTTTGTGTTTTATGTGTATTTCTTGGTCTAGAGAAGTCCATGGGGTTGCAAAGAGTCGGACACGACTGAGAGATTTTCACCTTTCACTTTCACTTTGTCTTTTAAAAATAATTAAGTAGGGACTCCCCTGGCGGTCCAGTGGCTAAGCTGCTGTGCTTCAATGCCGGGGGCCCAGTTTCCATCCCTGGCCAGGGAACTAGATCCCACATACTGCAACAAAAATCATGTCTGCTGCAACTCAGACCTCATCCAGTCAAATAAATAAATAAAAATCAATATTTAAAAAATATGTAAATTAACATAATGTATTTATTTTGATTTTGGTTTATTATAATGTGAAAGTAGATAGGATTTTTGTCTCTCTCATTTTCTTTTGTCACTTAACTTTATATTGTGGACTTTGTCCTGAAAGAATTTTTTCTAGATAGTCTTATGATATATCTATATTTTACAAAGTTTAACCCTGGTAGCAAGCAGAGATTTCTACACTCGAGGATAATATCAAGGTGATATCAGTCCAAAACTTGAACTCCACTATTCCTAGCTATAGAATTGATTCAGTCTTGATGTATTTCAACTTGTCATGTGATTCACAGAAATAAAGCCAATGGTTCATCTTTTATGGAATTGTATACATTTATTAAAAAATATAAAGGGGAAGTGATACATGAAACACAATCTTGAAAAAGAAAATATGGGTGTAGAAAAATAGCAGGTTTGAAGCAGTGCACTTATTTTCTGAAAATAAACATTCCTGTTTATTTAAACGTATAGTCTGAGTATGCTAACTATGTGTGCTTTAAGCCTAAGACTTCTATAAACTGCATCATTATAAGACACATAAGCTTTATTGACAGCATTGCAACAATCTCAAATAATCTGTCTGGAGAACAACTCTTGGATCAAAATAACATCATAGTACACATGATTTTTTAAATTTACCCTTGAAATTTAAGACAATAATACCATTAGAAGGGATCAAAATAGGCTGAGTGGGCAGGAAATAAAATAACTGCACAGAAATGTGGGCTTGGACAGTGTCCCCTGCATCTTGTCTAACTCTAAAATAGCTCAATGCTTTTAATGTGAAAAATCAGAAGTCTGTTGCATTTCAGTGATATTCAATAACATCCACAAATTCCACTGAGCCAGAGAATTCACAAATAGTTAAGATAATCAGAACGATTTTTTAAAAGTTTGGCTTAAGTTGGAGGCTATCAACTCTGTTTTTTTTTTTTTTCAACTCTTTTTTAATTCACCATCTCAAAACAAAGACCATTCATCTATAATGACACATATCTTCAAGGATAAAGAAGAATAACTTAAGCATCTAGAGGGGAAAAACCACATAATCTATAAAGAGACAAAATTCAGGCTGGCTGCAACTTTCTCTTCTGGGAGAGAGAGAATTTGACAGCCCTGACCATTTTTGAAAGATAATTTCCAGGAAGAGGTACACTCATGACTTACATACAGATTCAAAATGAACATGTACATTAAAGATTTTATTGTACTCACAGGAGGGGCCCAGGCTGATATTATAACTGGTTCAAAGAGAAAATCAGAATAGCACTGAGTAAAGGAATGCTGAGATGAACTGCAAGCAAAGACAAAACCCGGGGGGTGCAGTGGGTAGGGGAGTGAAGAGAGTCTGAACCTCTTCCCAATAAGACATGCTCGGCACGTCTATCAGTTATCACAACTGTGACTTGTAACAGCTCAGGGTCAAGGATCAGAGTTAGAGTCTGCCAACAGAGAGTGTGCTGTGGAGCCCGAGTTGTGTTCCCTGGAGCACTTTCTCTGGTCCAGTGTCACAATAGTGAACTACCTCTCTTTGCCGAGTGATCTTCTATTTCCCATTATGCCAGTCATCTACAATATAAACCCAGAATTAAATGAAATGATTCCCCCTCTCTACAGATTTAGGCGTTTAAAAAAAAAGATTTAAAAAAGCAAAAATCTAGGCCAATCACTATTACTGTTAAAGGGCCAGGAACAAACACGTTCCTGCTGCAGTCCAAGTTCCGTTAACCCAGGAACTTCAGCTTTTTGGGTCACTGGTAGTGATAGATCCTGGTGGGTTTTTTTTTTTTTTAATATTTATTTATTTGGCTGTGCCAGGTCTCAGCTGTGGCTTGCAGGATCTTTAGTTGCAGCCTGTGGGATCTATTCCCTGACCAGGGATCAAACCTGGGCCCCCGGCGCTGGGAGGGTGGAGTCTGCCGCTGGACCACCGGGGAGGTTTCCCAGATCCTGGTTTTTGAGGTCTGGAGCTTTTATAATGACTTTAGCCCTCTTAAAAAGATGTATATAAAATTATGAGAAAAGCTTTAGATATAGGGCAAATACTTAGAATGAGCAAAGAAAACATGATATAAGTAATAAACCATTAAAAATCATGAGTCACAATTGATTTTAAAGCTGACTTTAAAAAACCCACACATGTCACGAAGTCCAGAAAAATAATACTTTTTTAAAAAAAAATTAACTGATTCACCCCTCTGTAGTTCTCTTTCCCTACATTTTTTTTTTTTTTTTTTTTTGTGGGCATATCTTTTGATATCACTGATATCATTCTTCTGTTCCTGTGACAGGGATTTTGCCATATTATTTTCTAGCGAGAGAACTGGAGGAAACTTGGGTTTTTCTTCTACTGTGGTTGGCTGTTTCTGTTTTGTGAGCAGTTTCACCTGTTCTTTTTTCTGGCAGAGACAGACGCCGTCAGGACAGGACATGTCAGAGGGGCTGAGATGTGATTTAATACGCTGCTACTCAGCTTGTCCACTGTGGATTTAAGAATTCTGAAGTTCTCACGAGTGAGTGAATGTCACTCAGTCGTGTCTGACTCTGCGACCCCATGGACTGTAGCCCACCAGACTCCTTTGTCCATGAAATTCTCCAGGCCAGAGTACTGGAGTGGGTAGCCGGTTCCCTTCTCCAGCGGATCTTCCCAGCCCAGGTCTCCTGCATTGCAGGCGGATTCTTTACCAGCTGAGCCACAAGGGAAGCCTAGTTCCCATCGAAAGAGGAATGAGAATGCAGGGTGTATTAATTGTTGTGCTAGTTGGTTTTAGTTGCTAAGTTACGTCCAACACTTGAGACCCCGTGGACAGTAGCCCGCCAGACTCCTCTGTCCATGAGATTTCCCAGACAAGAATATGGAGTTGTTGCCATTTCTTTTTTCAGGGGATCTTCCCAACCCAGGGATCGAATCCACATCTGTTCTATTGACAGGTAGATTCCTTATCACTGCACCACCAAAGAAGCCCAAAGAGCAGCTGTCTAATTTAATTATGTGTAGACATTTTGCTCTTACAAAACTTACAAGAACACAAAATTATGTGTGTCTGTGTGAACGTATTACTAGTAACCCTTCCTCATTTCTCACTGTATCCCCAGTGTTTTGCCCATTACATAGATGATAAGAAGCATTTAATAAATCTATGTTTAATGATTAAATGCTTGATGAGCAACATGAAAGGAAGTATATATTTATCTAAGGATTCTTCGGTGCCCTCAAGGGATGCATGGACATATAGAAAATACTACCCAGAAGTAGTTTTGTTTATTTACTTAGAATGGTTCATTTCTTGTAGAAACCTGTATTTATTTATTTACTTTTGGCTGCTTGGGCTCCTTGTTGCGGTGACGTGTCTTGCAGTGGAGCTCGGCTCTGGGGTGGGCTTTAGTTGTGGTGCACAGGCCTGACTGCCCTGCAGCATGTGGGGTCTTCCCAGACCAGGGATAGAACCCGCATCCCCTGCATTGACAGGTGGATTCTTAACCGCTGGACCACCAGGGAAGTCCAGAAGCATTTTATTTTTTAAAAATAGGTATTCAGCTTATTAAAGTTGTGAAAGGAAAACGAACTCTAGCTTAGTCTTGAAGCATATCACACTAATCTGTTATTCTAGTTTTAAATCCTGCGGATATTATTAGTGACGACTTCTAATGGATCTTTGACAAATATTGGGGCTTTCCAAACTAGAACATCTCAAATATTTTAAACAGCTTTTAGAAAGTTAATCTATTTGCTCTAAATACCCCGAAGAGACTGAATTAATGAAAACAACCTTCTAGAGTAATTCTCAAGCCTTTTTCATTTACTAATGTTTAAACTTAGAAAAATTTAAAGTCTTTTTTCTTAAATAGTTTCAAATGCATATTTATAAAGTGCGTACAGATTCAGTATTTACAGGGAAAAAAATGTTAATGCTATGAGTTTGTTACTCTCAAAATTTTTATACTTAATTTTAAAGTTTATTGTGTTCATATTTAAGTAATATAATTAAGCTTTCAATTTACTGGATTTATTCATGACCAGAGATTACATTCAGAAAGCTACCTGGGTTTTTAGTGATTGTTCTGCTGAAACTCATTGAGATCTATTTTATAGTCTACTGGTCATGTCTGCATAATTCCAGGATGTGATCAAATTGCCTGATTTCCCAAATTCAAGTTATACATATTTGCTAATTCATACAGGGAAGCCTGGCATGTTGCAGTTCACGGGATTGCAGAGTCTGACACTAACGAGCGACTGACAGCAAGTATCTGTTTACTGGGCTTCCCAGGTGGCGATAGTGGTTAGGAACCCATCTGCCTCCCAATGCAGGAGGGACAAGAAATGTGTTTGTTCCCTCGGCTCGGAAGATCCCCTGGAGAAGGGCATGGCAACCCACTCCAGTATTTTTGCCTGGAAAATTCCAGGAGACTGACAGGCAAATTTTAATTTGCCTTAAAATTCCTGGGGCTGCAAAAAGGAGGCACCTGAGCACTTGCACACGTGTCTGTTTACAAATTCTGTAACTTTTACCCAAATCACTGATTTGATTTGATTTTTGCTTCTTTTTTCCCCATCTTGAAGCACATATCAGTCCTTGCTAACTCAGACTTATGAACACAGTAGAATTATAAAGACATATAAATATAATTTCTACTCCAAAATATAGCATGTGAAGTGCTGGGTTAGATGAAGCTCAAGGTGGAATCAAGATTGCAGGGAGAAATATCAATAGCCTCAGATATACAGGTGACACCACCCTAATGGCAGAAAGTGAAAAGGAAATAAAGAGCCTTTTGATGAAGGTGAAAGAGGAGAGTGAAAAAGCTGGCTTAAAATTCAACATTCAAAAAACTAAGATCATAGCACCCAGTCCCATCATACCATGGCAAATAGATGGGGAAAAAATGGAAATAGTGAGAGACTTTATTTTCTTGGGCTCCAAAATCATTGCAGTCATGAAATTAAAAGATACTTGCTCCTTCAAAGGAAAGCTATGACAAACCTAGACAGTGTATTAAAAAGCAGAGATATCACTTTGCCAACAAAGGTCTGCATAGTCAAAGCTACGATTTTTTTTCAGTAGTCATGTATAGATGTGAGAGTTGGACCATAAAGAAGGCTGAGCACTGAAGAACTGATGCTTTTAAACTGTCGTGCTGGAGAAGACTCTTGAGAGTCGCTTGGACAGCAAGGAGATCAAACCAGTCCATCCTAAAGGAAATCAGTCCTGAATATTCATTGGAAGGACGGATGCTGAAGCTGAAGCTCCAATACTTTGGCCTCTTTGCAAAGAGCTCACTCTTTGGAAAAGGCCCTGATGCTAGGAAAGATTGACGGCAGGAGAGGTGGATGACAGGTGGTTGGATGGCATCACCAACTCAGTGGACATGAGTTTGAGCAAGCTTTGGGAGATAGTGATGGACAGGGAAGCCTGCAGGCGTGCCGCAGTCCATGGAGTTGCAAAGAGTCGGACATGACAGAAATACTTAACACCACCACCAGCAACAACCCCAGAATAAAGACTTGCCCATTCAGTGAGTTCATTTTTAAAATAAATATTTTATTTATTTACTAGTTTTATTTAAAATAAATATTCTCAAATTCATATAATTGAGGAGGTGTTAAGAATGATACCCAGTAGAATTCTGTATCCCTCACGTGGCCTTTGTCTGATTTGCATTTAAACTCATGAGGTCATTCTGATGGCAGAAAATGTAGGTCCTCTTGCTAAAAATAAAATCAAAGACGCCCTCCTGCTACCCAAAAGAATGAATCGAAGAATTTCAGAGAAGGAAAATGACAGTTTTTTTTTAAACTGTCAGTGATCAAGAGAGGTGCAATTTAATAATAGGGTTTAAATGTAATAGTAACATTAAATTTCAAAAATAATTTTTAAAAGAGAAGGTGCAAAAAATGAAGAATAGATCTATGGATCGAAAATCTCACATTATATAGATGCTATGTAATAGATAATAGAAGAGGTAGAAAGGAGCTGATATAAAACAAAAGTACTCAAATTTCCATCATGGATGCTTATGTATTTAAACAATCTAATACAAATATCAAAAATAATTATTGAGAGAGCATGTATAATGTAAAATCATCACATTTGTCATTATATTCCCATATTATATCTTATTATTGAAAAAAAACAGGAAAGGGGGTCAGGTCTCAGGAAAATAAAAATTGCTGGCATCTTTATCTTCTACAGAAAGTTAGACTTCAAGAAATTTTGACATAGAAATGAAAAATGCATGCATAAAATTATAAAACTAACTGCTGAGGGAATAAAAATAAGATAGTGTTGACAGCTGACTCCCCAAAGAGACCATCAACATCACCTGCAGATCCGACAAAGGCGAGTTCATTGTTCACGGCTGTGCTGAACAGAGGGCAGTCTCGGAGCATCTCTAGATGGAAAAGCCCAGAGTGGGAGAGACCTTGAGGGCATTTTGATCTGATTTAAGGTAGATCTTTCAGTGCAGGGACCTGAATGGGATTTTGCAAAGTGTGCGGTATAATAGTTGAAGATTGATGGATGCAGAGAAGTGAAGATTTTGAAGTGAATCTATAGTAAATACACAATAATTTGGTGAATCCACTTGGATAATCTGTTATTTAATAGGAAAAAAATGACTTCTATTCCTTGTACTGAAGAGAACAAGGTGAATAGTCTAGTGTTCAGATACATGGATTTTCAGCAAGCTCCTGAAAGAAATAGTAAAGGTTTGCAACTTCATTTTCCCGGGCAGGAATTTCCTGGCTTAAGAGAGTCATGTTAAAGTAGACAGGAAGTTGTGTTGGTGTAGATGGTATCAGGTATCAACAACACGTTTTTAAAAATCAGCCTTATTAAAAATTAAAAAGCTTTGTCTATAGCTTTTATAGACAAAAGGCAGAAAGATGAATAACAAAATGAGCATAAAATCAGACGACAGAAATTAAGAAGATCAAACACAACAATAAATGTTAAAAATGAAAGTGGATTAAGCTATCTGAGGAAAAGATGCGTTTAGTTGTGTGCCAATCGAAGCCTCGTGCTCGTCTCTGTCGTGTCCGAGTCTTGTGACCCCCTGGACTGCAGCCCGCCAGGCTCCTCTGTCCATGGGATTCTCCAGGCAAGGATACTGGAGTGGACTGCCATGCCCTCCTCCAGGGGATCTTCCCGACCCAGGAATGGAGCCTGCATTTCCTGCATTGGCAGGCGGGTTCTTTTCCACCCGTGTCTCCTGCACTGACCACAGATTCTTTACCCACTGCGTCACTTGGGAAACCCTCGCCCAACTCCAAAAAAATACGGTCATATGGTGGTTGTGGTGGTTTAGTCGCTAAGTCATGTCCAACTCTTGCAACCTCGTGGACTGTAGCCTGCCAGGTTCCTCTGTCCATAGTATTTTCCAGGCAAGAATACTGGAGTGGGTTGCCATTTCCTCCTCCATGTGGTCATGTATCTTTATGCATAAAATCAAACAGCATCAAAGTACATGAATCAAAAACTGTTGAGGCAAGAGAATGTAGCAGGAGGAATAACTCAGGATGAATGAGCGTGTGGGTCTGGGTTTAGGGCTCGAAGAGACGCCGGCTCTTGAAGCCGTGAGCTGAGGGTGCAGGAGTTGCTGTCTAGCGTTCAGCCTCTGACCCAGGTGGGGAAGTTAGATCTCTGACAGACGAGATGCGGCTGATGGAGAACACGGCTACTACAGCAGCGTCCACACGGAAGAGAAGGAACTGGATTTTGATCTTCCACGGCACCCCTCTCTCCCAATAACATTATCATTCGTGATGAGCTCAAGACTTCACTGTGAAAAGTAAAACTTTAAAACTTGTGGAAGAAAATAGAGTGTGTTTGACGTTAGGGTCCTGAAGGATTTCTTAAGACACAAAAATGAAAAAAATGACCCATAATTTGACTCCAATGAAAATTTAAACTTCTGTTTAATAAAAGACCCCATAAAGAAAAAGAAAAGACAACCCCAGACCCCTTTGATAACACACTGACAAAAATTTGTTGTCTGGAATACATTAACAAAAAAATTCCTATGTGAAAATATGGGCAAAAGACATAAACAAACATTGCACAGAATATAAAACGTGGATAGAAAGTAAGCATATGGGGACAACGCTCAACCCCATCATAGTCAGAAAAATGAGGATTAAGATCTCATGCTGATGTCCAGGAAGTGAGGAGTGCTGGAGCTGGAGGACGTGCAAAGGCCCCGAGGCAGGCTCCTGCTCGGCTGGTCAGGAAAGAGCAGGAAGGCCAGGGAGCCAGACAGAGGGAGGCAGAAGATAAGGACAGAGACGGGCAAGGGTGCAGACCATCAGTTTCTGTGTCATGTAACGCAGTCCTTGACTTAAGAGACTAGCAAGGTAATGTATAAGAACAATAAAGAGGAACATAAACATATAGCAGACACCACTGATAGGAGTGGCAAACTAATCTTGAGAGAAAAGGTCAAAGGGAGAGCGAAGTAGATGTTTTAGATAATTCAATATTTAAAAAATTCAGACTCTCTATTAGGAACTAAGGGTTCAAAGATAAGGAAGAAGAAACTCTGCCATAGAAGGTGTCAGGTGTCTTAATAAATAATTATAAAAATAAACAGAAACAAGTAATGAGCTGTTCATATGTGATGTTCACAATAAAAACAATGTGTGTTTGTAAACGTATGAAGACCCAGTATTTGGTCACTTCGACCCTTTTCCCCCAATCTCTACACTGTACAGCGCTGTAGCCAGAGGAAGTGCAAAGGCCCTGAGGCAGGATCCTGCTTGGCTTGGTGGTTGATGCTGTTTGTTGCCAATTTACATCTGAGAAAACAGCTACAGGGGAGACTAGATGATTTGTTAGAGCCGAGTTTCCCATGTTCCGTGCTCTTGGCCTGTGGGGCTGGATAATTCTTTGTTGTGAGGCTGTCCTGTACACAGTAGGGTGTTCTGTAGCATCCTTGGTCTCCACGTACTAAAAGCAAGCAGCTCCCCACCCTCAAGCGCTGTGAAAACCACGACGTGTCTAGACAAATATCTCCTGGGTGGCAAAGTCAACCCCATGGAGAACCACTGGTTCAGCAACAGAGTCGGGGTGAGGGTGGAAATTCAGACCAAATCTGCTCAACTCCAAAGGAGATAGTTGTTGATTGTTTTTACAGAGTTCTTACTGTAATGAACAGTGCCTTTCTGTACAGCTCTCTCGTGAGCACTGTCCATTCATGTTTAACATTCATGTAAAGCAACGCAGCTACTACGAATGGTTTGCCCTGGAGGAAGATACACGGGAGACCGCAATGCAGATGTTATTTTGATTTCCCATTGTTTGTTGAACATCTCAAGACACATGTAATATCAAATAACAACCTGCATCTCATTCATTCATTCAGCAATGCTGGGCGTTGCACCAGGCACTGAGGCCCTCCGTGGACAAATTAGAAAGATCCTGACTTGTGCTCAGTCTACTGGGGGTCGGAGAACAGACAGGAGACCCAATAGTACATCATGAGACAAGATAACTTCAATTTCTGCCATGAGTTTTGGAAAAAAAAAGTTTCCAAGGGAAAGTGTCTTGGTTGGAAGAAGGGAGCTAATTTGGACTCATATCAAGGAAGGCTTCTCAGAGGAGTTGACACAGGCTGAGAAATCAGTGATAAGAGTCAGCCGTGTGAAAATCTGAAGAGTGTGTGGCAGAGAGGAACAAGCAGGCACTAAGATGCTAAGCAGTGAGTGAGTCTGGCGTATTTGGGGAACAGGAAGAAGTTCTTGGTGGACAGTGGGGGTTGAGCCAAGGTAAGAAGCACGTGAGGACCTGAGGCCTTGCATGACCTTGTAAGCCAACGGATTTTATTCTATATGCAAATGGAACATGACTTTGTTGAAGCCACTTCAAAAGGAAGACCAAATGTTATCTTTCTCCAAGCTAAAATACCAGTGCAGGGTCCTACATCTTCTTGCTTCTATCATTCATAGTTACATGTTTGCGATTATTTAAATGGACCCATGTGAGACTTAACGTTTGAAGCCAAGGGAAATCAAAGAAATATTTAAAATATATTAGTTTAGCTTTTATTCTCACTGCAGAACTTCTGCAAAACCAACTTTTTTTTTTTATTACTCTGGCTCCTTAGAAAGTCTACCGAGCATTTGATTTCATTAAAAAGAGCCCACAAGCATCTATATTCTTTAGGAATTCTGATGTTGAGCGTCACTGGCTGTCAGTGATTTTTAGATTTTTTTTTAGGAAGATATTACTGTGATGATCTTATTTGAGGACCAACAATCTAATGTCTATTACTTGTGAAGGGATAAAATAGAAATAATTTAAGTGCCCAGCAATGAAAAAAGAGAAATAAAATGTATTATTGTTATATGATAGAATACAATTCAGTAGTTTAATGACTAGATCTAAGTGTATCAAACTGTACAAGTCTCCATAGAAGGAGAAGGAAAAAGTAGGCTGTAGTCAAATATGTATATAAAAATACATTTCCCCCTAGATTTATTGAGATACAATTGACACCTAATGTAGTATAAGCCTAAGGTACACAGATGCTAATTTGGTACATTTATATATTGCAAAGCGATGACCTCTGTGGCACGGCGGTCTGAGGGGGCACGAGAAGCTTGGAGGGACGGTGGGCACGTCCATTATCCTGGTTGTTCACTGTTGGTGTTCAGTTGCTAGGTCACACCCAACTCTTTGAGACCCATGGACTGCAGCACACCAGGCTTCCCTGTCCTTCCCCATCTCCTGAAGTTTGCTCCAACTCATGTCCATTGAGTCAACGATGCCATCCAACCATCTCATCCTCTGTCGTCCCCTTCTCCTCCCACCTTCAGTCTTTCCCAGCATCAGGGTCTTTTCCAATGAGTCAGCTCTTCATGTCAGGTGGCCAAAGTATTGGAGCTTCAGCTTCAGCATCGGTCTTTTCAATGAATATTCAGAGTTGTGATAATTTCACAGGGTGTACACATTTGTCAGAACTGAAGAAATTTTATGCTTTATTATATTTGTGCTTTATAGCTGAATGTCAACTATACCTCAGTGAAACTATGAAAATTTATTATGGTTGGCCATTGGCATGAAAAGTTAAGTTGGTAGAAATTTTCCTTCCTTACTAGGGCATAAAGTGGTAGCATCCCTTAAAATTAATGGCATCTTAAATTTCATCAGCAGCAATAATGCCTTTGACCTGAGATTCTGGTGGCTGAACTTTATGCTATTTTCAGCTAAAAACATGCTAAGTGATACGTTTTGGAAATACTGGAAGGGGATAATGTTGGAAGACTGTGGATTTGGTTTTAGCCATGTTAAGACTGGGATGGCAGGAACTTCCCTGGTAGTCCAGGGGTGAAGACTCCAAGCTTCCAAAGCAGGGGCCCCGGGTTCTATCCCTGCTTGGGGAACTGGATCCCACATGCTGCAACTAAGTTTGACTCACACGGGAATGAAGACTGAAGATCCAATGCACTGCAACCAAGGCCAGGTGCAGCCAAATAAATAAATAAAAATAAGTTTTTAAAAGTCCTCATAAAAAAAAACCACACCAAGATTGGGATGGGAGGAGGACCATTGTCCCAGTAACTTTCTAACTGGTCTCCATCCTCTCAGGCTTTCTGTGGTCCAGGCCCCACCAGGCAGTCTTTCTGCCTTTGCCATAGACTGCCACCTTAGCCTGGCTCCTGCCTGCCTTGGATAAAATAGGCCTTCCCCTATGGTCCCTTCTCTTTGTGAAGCCGAGGTCATGTGGCTAAGCTCTGGCCAATGAAATAAAAGTGGAATTGATGCGCGCAGCCAATTCTAATCATCCGTCTAAGAAAGGAGTTCCTAAGACTGCAAATGGATCTGTCTGTCATATCTTATTGTAAATGCATCTGGTTTTTGCTGCCTTATAATTCATCGACACAGAAGCCCTGTTTTCGAAAGAAAAACAGACTAGACTCAGTTTAGCTGCATCTTTTGAGTGACGTTAAAACGGCGCTCCTCTGGATGTCAGCGCTGTCCAATGGCTAATCCCGGTTCTCAAGCAGGCTCCGTCGGTGTCCCTGGACAAGCCAGTTATTCTTTCTGCTTCAGATCCTTCAGCTGTGAAACATGGCTAATACTGCAGGCCTTGGGGGTGCTGTGAGGATTAATTAACGCTGGCAGAGCACTTTGAACAGGACGTTGTCCTCTGTGCACGTTTTATCCAGGGACTTTGACAAACTGTACCAGTAAGGCTGGTCCCATTTATCTCTGTTTTCCAGATCAGGTTATAAGGCAGCAGACATTAAAACCTTGCTCAAAGTCGCTCAGTGAACTGGGGGGTGAGGGCCCAGAGGAGACCTCTGGAATGTTGGCTTCTAATCTTGCAACAACCACTGAAACACGCTTTGTTTTGAAAAAAGGCTCTATAAATGCCCAACGCATTTGTCACCTAGTTCCTTCTCTCGGGTCTCTGTCACGTGCTGGCCTAGATTTTCCTGAGTTGACTTTGTGCTGACCTACAAAGAGGAGGCCTCTTCTCATCAGAAAAGAAACATGAGTATCTGGGAGAAGGTGAGGGATCACCAGACTCCAAAATGTGCATCACAGACAAGTTGACTGGAGGTTTCTGTTAGCTTTGGTGTCCTTGCTTAAAGACTTAACACATGAGGTCCTCCTCTGCAGAGAGAAAGAGTCACTCTTTATCTTCTTTAATTGTATCTGGAATTTATTTTAAAAAACACGCACAGGAGAGAATTCACAGCGTCAGTACTTCTCTTCTGCCACAGATGACCCCTGCTTATATTTTAGTACAGATACATTCTACCCGGCGCGGTGTGTGAGTGTGTATATGTGTGTGCATACCTTTAACACAGAAAGCAGGACCGCACCAGCACAGGAGCAGCCCTCTCCTCCCCCGCGCGTCGTCTCCCAATTCAGCCCTCTGATCAATCTCTCCACCCCTCACCTTCCCAGGGGGCCAGGTCCTCTCTCTCTGCCCTTTGTTGTTCAGTCGCTCAGTCGTGTCCGACTCTCTGAGACCCCACGGACCACAGCACGCCAGGCCTCCTAGTCCATCACCATCTCCTGGAGTTTACTCAGACTCACGTCCCTGGAGTCGGTGATGCCACCCAGCCATCTCATCCTCTGTCGTCCCCTTCTCCTCCCACCGTCAATCCTTCCCAGCGCCAGGGACTCTCCCCGTGCCTCGTGGAGAACTTCAGTCACGTCTTCTGCTCCCACTGGCCCGTCACCCCGTGAGGGCAGAGCCTGGTCGCTGTCTCTCTGCTCCACCAACTCCTCAGGGCCAAGGAAGCCTGGCTCGCATATTTGTGGAATGAACAAATCAGAAGGGCATCTCCTGCATCCATTCCAACGCTTGTGATGCGGATTTGTAACAATGCTGAAATGTCGCCTTTCCTGTGGACTCAGTTTCGGAGGAAGCCTCTAACGTGCAGGGGAAGGGTGGGGTGGGGGCCCGTTTAGAAAACCTTCCGAAGCCAGGGTGCGGGGCATCTGCGCAGAAGTGACAAAACCAGTGACCAAAAAATGATGGTCCAGTGAGGGCCCGGATGTTAATGAAACGCACCGATAGGTGTGAAATTATGCACCAGAGAAAGTCATGTGATGCTAGGACCAGGAGCGAGCCCCCGACCCCCGTGGAAGATGGGGGCTGCAGAAATGAGGGAGCTGAGCCAGGAGGTAGTAGTTTGGAACCACTTTGCTTGCCCTGGTCGATCACGCTCCTCCAGCCTAAAGAGGACTTTGTGGACAAAGAAATTCAAGGAGGAGGCGTCCCTGCAGACAACTGTCCTCTCCCCACGGGGCAGGGAAGAGGGGAAGCTTGTTCTTACTTCATGGCAAGGGAGCGGTTTTCAAGAGATTCGCTCAGCAGGCTGAGATGCGGGTCCCTGTGAGTGGGGCGGACATGCGGGCTGCCCCGGACCCCCTCCTCAAGAGTCTGAAGGCGGAGGTCCGCGGCTGACCCGTGGCCTTGAGCTCAGGGCAGCCCCGGGGGAAGAGGAGCACTCAGAACCGAGTGAGCTTTCCCGTGGGCCGCCGCGCACAGGCGGGGAACAGAGGCGTCAGGAGCACACGGGGGGCCCGCCAAAGCCTGCAGCCCTGGGGTCTGTGGGTGTGTGTGTGGGGGGGGTAAAGAGCAGCCCGACTGAGAAGGGGATTGAAGGTGAGCTCTCCGCAGGTGCATCTCTAGTGAACTCACGAAAGCTCAGAGAAAGAACGAGCAGCCTTTATATGCCTGCAGCCCCGAAGGCATCCTGCCCCAGGCAAACCTTGGGGCAGGCAGGACTTCTCAGTGTTGCAGCCTCTCCAACCCTGGAGGTCTCCGACGCCTGCAGTTATTACCTGGAAGCAGAGGCAGAAAGTGAAGACTCTGCTCCCAACCCCGGTGACCTCTCAGGTCTGAACGGACTGTCGGAAAAACACTGAGAGCTGTTGGTGTTCTGTGGCTGCCAGGCTGGACAGGGTGGCTGTCCGTCTTCCCCAGAGGTGTGGCTGTCTGTCCCTCCCCTGGAGGGGTGGCCGTCAGTCCCCTGGGAGGTTCGACTGTCCCGTCCTTCCCCTGAAGGGGTGGCTGTCCGTCCCCCTGGAGGGGTGGCTGTCCATCCTTCCCCTGGAGGTTCGACTGTCCTGTCCTCCCCTGGACTATTTTCCTCATCAGTCCCTCCTCCTCGCTCCCTAGCTCAGCCGCCTGACCTTGCCCTGCTCCTTCCTGAATCATGGCTCTTTGGAGTGCCCTTCCCGCTGGCTGGAGTGCCCATCCCGGACATTTCACAGCGCTTCTTCTCTTCTTCCCTGTCTTGGCTTCAGTGCCACATCCTCCGAGAAGACTACCCTGATTCTTCAAGGAGGACCGCTGCTTAGCGCCCTCATAGCACTCCACTCGCTTCCGATCGCCACCTGCAGCTGTTGACGTTGTTTCCTCCCTCGTTTGTTCTTCCTCCCTGGGTTAGAAGCTCCCTGAGGACTGGACTTTGTGCATCTGTATGGGGTGTGTGGGCATGCACGTGAGTGTGGCAAGGCTTAAGATGGACACTTTGCTCATAGCAGGAAGGGGCAGGGAAGCAAGCGATAACTGAAGCAGAGCAGCTCCCAGGCCCCCCCCCCCCACCTGGTTTCAGCGTCACCTTCCACGTCACCCCCCTTTAGCGGCCTGAGCCCTGGGGAGGGGGCCCGAGGCCGAGCCCCCCCCTCCCGCCACAGCCCCCTTCTCCTCGTTGGCGCGGCCTCACCTCGCGGGGCCAAGGCTGCACATGTTTCTGTGACACTCCCACCGAGAGCAGCAGGCCACGGGGCCAAAGCTCAAGTTACTTTTGGTAAAGATTTTGGACACGTGCCATTTCAGCCTCTGCCCTGGTGCTGGGTGGCACCCGGTGAGAGAACGACCTGCTTTAATGAACGTGGGCACCTGCTCTGGCAGAGTGCAGAAGCCTCTGGATCTTCTGCTTGGAGGAACTTAATAATGATGGTAACAGCAGTAACAGTAATTGGCTGAGTGGGATGCAGAGAGCAAGGCATGAGGTGTTCGTGTTCAAGTTAGAGTGGATCTCTGCTCTGAGTGTATTGAAGTAGGCAGCCTTCAGGCTTCCCTGGTGGTTCAGATGGCAAAGAATCTGCCTACAATGCAGGAGACCTGGGTTTGATCCCTGCATGGGGATGATCCCCTGGAGAATGGACTGGCTACCCACTCCAGTGTTCTTGCCTAGAGAATCCCATGGACAGAGAAGCCTGGTGGGCTACAGTCCATGGAGTCATAAAGAGGCCTTTGGGTTAATTCCTGCCTCTGTGAGGCTGTGGTTATAAAGTTCTATTCCAGTGTGTGATAGTTTTGTTTTATAGCAAGATGTCCAAGTAGCAGAGTACTGTTACCTGTGTTCCATTTCACACTGACACTCCTTTCATTTTAGTTATGCTTTTAATAAGGACAGTGTGGTGGACTGGATGTGTCCCTCCAAAATTTAAAAGTTGAGTTTCTCTCCTCCCCGCAGTGTGATGGTCTCTGGACATAGGTCCTTTGGGAGACGATTAGACTTAGATGAGCTCATGACAGTGGGGCCCTCGTGAATAAGATTAGAAGATGCTTTTAGAAGACAGAGAGAGACCAGAGCCCTCTCTTCCTCTCTGGCATTTGAGCACCTAGCAAGAAGGCTGCTGTGTGCAAGCCAGGAAGAGGAGTTTGCAAGCACTTGATCTTGGACTTCCCAGCCTCCAAAACTGTGAGAAATAAGCCTCTGCTGTTTAAGCCACCCCGTCTACGTATTTTGTTATAGCAGCCTGAGCTTAGAAATGTGGTAGTGTCAGCTTTGGGACTGGAGGAGGCAAGAAGCTCCTAGAAGGGGTGGTTTAAGGAAGCATTCACCCTCAGGGTCTTGCAAATGGAGATTCAGCACTCGGTAGCCTGGAGAGCAAGTGCTTCCTTAAATTTTGCACAGTGTCCCATTCACGTCACCCTAGTCCAGGCCCTGGGGAGCATGCTGTTTGTACCCCAAACCAAACGGGCTCAAATAAATAAGACAGAATAAAAAACAGTAGATCTCGTCAGCAAGACGCAGAAGAGGTGCAGTTCTGGCGTGAGGAATGATTCTATCTCTAGCTCTGTCTCCTCCTGCTTTCTCCTTTCTTGGCTTTATTCTTGACTGGGCTCCCAATTTGGAAACAATATGGCCACGTAGCTGTGCATCTCAGGGGAGGTTTTGATTGGCTCTTCTGGGTCACGTGCGCATCTCGGTGCCAATCCCCGCGTCACACGTGGTGTGTGCTGATTGGCCAGACTCGATCAAGTGTCCAGCCCAGGATGGGTGAGACTGTGGCTCCTGCAGAATCACTCATGGTTGAGACAGAAGTGATTCCCAAGTGACAGCGATTAGACCAGTTTGGACCTGAGGTCACCTTCCCCTTTGTCCATAGCTTTCTAGAAAATGCCACAAAAATGTTTGGAATTTTCTCAAGTAATCTACGCCCTCTAGGTGTGTCTGTACACAATTCAGTTGAGATTCTTGAGGCTTCAAGTTGTACCGTGGGGCCATAAGCAGGACTCCTTTGATTGCAAATGACAGAATACCTCAGTCTGAGCTGGTTTGAGCAAAAAGGAGATTTATTTACTTAGTGCAATTAAACAGCCCAAGAGTGGCTCTGGTGAGGTAGAAAATGCCAACTGACCCAGGAAACACCAATTCAATTTTGTTCTTTCAGAATTAAAGCCATGTCTGAACGGAGACTATATTCCCCATTCTCCTTGGAGATAGGTGTGGTCTTGTGACAACGTATCAGTCAGTGGAACGTAAGAGAAAGAGGTTTGAAATATTTGGATGAAATTTTTATTTGGAGGATGTTTTCCATCCATGCTCTCTCCTCCCTTCCTGGGAAGTGGCAGTTAACTAGACCCAAGGATGGAAACCATGTCCGCAGCTGACCCACCTGCCTGAGTCCCTGAATGACCTTTTGGGACTGAGCTACCTATCTGCCCATCTGTTTTGTTCAATGAGAGATAAATCAACTTTTACCCAATCTGAATCATTGCATTTTGGGCTCTAATTGTAACAGCAGCTTCACAAGTATTTATAACATAGTAGTCTCCTGGGGGTAGGGTGGGTTACCTGGACTGCAAGGAGATCAAACCAGTCAATCCTAAAGGAAATCAACCCTGAATATTCATGGTAAGGACTGATGCTGATGGTAAGGACTGATGCTGATGCTGACGCTGAAGCTCCTATACTTTGGCCACGTGATGTGAAGAGCTGACTCACTGTAAAAGACTCTGATGCTGGGGAAGATTTAAGGCAGGAGGAGAAGGGGAGGGGAGAGAATGAGATGCTTGGATGGCATCACCAACTCAGTGGGCATAATGGACATGAATTGGCACAAACTCTGGGAGATTAGTGAAGGACAGGGAAGCCTGGCATGGGATCCATGGGATCGCAGAGAGTCTGATACCACTTAGTGACTGAACAATAACAACAGGTTCCTGGGGTGCTAGATCAGGGGGTTCCAAATGGTACCATCAGGATTTGGTTTGCTTCTCTAAATCTCTTGGTCTGCTTCTTCTGTGTGGCCTCCACTCCCAACGCTTCTGGGCTCTGTCCCTCTAAACTCTATTTCAGTCAAACACAGTATGAACCTTTGGCCCAGTAGTCATCAAAAGTAACATATCTCTTAATGCACCAACTTAGGTCATGTGTCCATGTCTAAACCAATCAGTATGTTTGAAAGAAGGCAGTGTACAAGGCTGCTCCCCTGTGCTGGTGATTACACCCCAGGAAACAACAGTGCCCAGTACTGGAAGAAGGTTATTTGCATGCTATGGAAGCAAACAAAAATGGGTACATACGAAGTTCTAAGTGTTAAAATTGAGTTAAAAGCAGGGATTGAAATAATGATTTTTCTGTATCAGACATCTCTAGTGAAACTAAATTGTGTGTGGCTGTGTGTCTGACATGCACAGTTATACAAGTTGTGTACTGTGCAACTCTTACAAGCACTATTTACATTGTGCATCTCTAAGAATTACTACTTTCTCTTCAGCAGTAGGTCTCCAAATGATTTTTTAAATCATTTCATCCTCTTTTGGTGAGAGATTTAAACTTAAAACATCATTTTTATTGAATGACAACATGATGACAGTTGGTCATCATATCAACTACTATAGCTGGTAGTTTACCGTATAACAAAAAGAGTGCTCCCTGTCAGAAGATTTGATTTTTGATGGTCCCAATTTAGTCTCCGTTCCCCTATGACACATTCTAGGGTGATTCTCTTCTTTAATTGACACCCATCAAACCAAGATGACTCAAAGTGTTCCCAGAGAGAAAGATTCCTATAATCTTAGAGTTGAAAAACCTTTGAATGTCATCAGGTCAAAGAATCCACTAAATAAATGAATCCTTTCCTCAATAGCTCTGAGCAAAGGTCACCCAGCCTTCATTCAGTCACCTCCAGGGGACAAGACCTGTCAGATTTCTGACTCCATCTTTGCC
Organism: Dama dama; assembly: GCF_033118175.1. Taxonomy (NCBI): domain Eukaryota; kingdom Metazoa; phylum Chordata; class Mammalia; order Artiodactyla; family Cervidae; genus Dama; species Dama dama. The sequence goes on from NC_083703.1 coordinate 81,521,597, forward strand.
TCTGTGGACAGTGCAAGCGATTGTAAAGATTTTTGGAAATCAACCAGTAACCTCCCTGCCCCATGACACCTGCTCTTCAGAAGGGGTATGTTGTTATTGTTCAGTCACTAAGTCATATCCGACTCTTTATAACCCCACAGACTGCAGCATGCCGGGCTCCTCTGCAGTCTCCTGGAGTTTGCTCCAATTCCTGTCTGGTGAGTCAGTGATGCTATCCAGCCATCTCATCCTCTGCTGCCTACTTCTCCTTTTGCTTTTAATCTTTGCCACCATCAGGGTCTTTTGCAATGAGTCAGGTCTTCACATCAAGTGGCCAAAGTACTGGAACTTCAGCACTGGTCCTTCCAATGAGTATTCAGGGCTGATTTCCTCTAGGATTGACTGGTTTGCTCTCCTTGCAGTCCAAGGGACTCTCAAGAGTCTTCTCCAGCACCACAATTCAAAAGCATCAGTTCTCCGGTGCTCAGTCTTCTTTATGGCCCAACTCTCACATCCATCATGACTACTGGAAAAACCGTAGCTTTGACTATAGGGACCTTTGTTGGCAAAATGATGTCTCTGCTTTTTAATATGCTGTCTAGGTTGGTCATAGCTTTCCTTCCAAGGATAAGGGATATAGGGCAGTGTTTACCATCAGCACTGGTGGCGTATCCATCTCCCTTCTGGTGGAACCGGATTCAAATCTCTTTAATTCCTCTGAGCTTCAGTTTCTATAAAATGTGGCCCGTAGTTCATTTTCCTTTAGCAGCATTAGCGTATTGCCTAATGCCTCGTTCCAAGCAGTGATCACTGTTATCAAGTCAAACAGGTTTCAGGAAGGCTGTGCAGCCAGGGCCAGGTGGATGTGCAATGGGTATGAACATGGCTACCGCCAGGCTCAGGAGGAATAAATAGGGTCCTGCTATTCACATAAGCGGGCTAACTTATAAGGGAGGGGTCCTGTAGGGTATATGAGAGTTTACATGAGTCTGGCTAAGGGCTTAGAGGGTACCTGACACTAAGGATTTTTTCAGCATCTGCTCTGGGCCAGGCTTAGCGGGTACAAGTATTAATGAGGCCAAGGGTCAATCTCTGGGAAACTCACAACCGGCCGGGAAAGACAGGCTCAAACAAGCAAAATGTGCAAAATGATATCACCGCAGGCTAGGTCCAGGATGCCAAGGAAATCCGAGGAAGCAGGCAGCTTAAGCCAAGACACTATCCCTCCCCTCCTATGCCAAGGTCAAGGCTAACCACGGCAACACCCCCCACCCCTCCCTCCCAGGCGCGCGCACAACAGAGGCAAAAGCGAATCCTTCTCGGGAGAGAGCTGGGGGCGCAGGGAGCGGAGGGGTAGACGGGCTGAGAAAAGTGAGGTTCCCTCTCCACCTGAAGGGAGCTGGGGATCTCCGCGGGAGTGGGCGAGGCGCGGGCGCGCAGGGCGGCTCGGGGTCCCGGGGAGGGGACGGGTCAGAGGACCGGATCGGGCCAGGTAGGCGCGAGAGGGGTGGGGGGAAGAGTGCGCCCTCAAGGTGGTCCTCCTGCGGGCGGCCGGCGGCCCCGCCTGCTCCCTCTCCTCCCCCCACCCACCCCGAGAGGCAGGGCTGGATCCCTGAGCGCCGCCCCTCCCTCCCCTCCCCTCCCCACCCCTCCTCCCTCCTCCCTCCCCACCCCTCCTCCCTCCTCCCTCCCCTCCTCCTCCCCACCTCCTCCCCTCATCCTCCCCCCCCCCCGACCCGCAGAGGAAGGGCTGGATCCCTGAGCAGCGCCGCCCCTCCTCCGGGCAGGCCGGCCGATGAGTCAGCTGACGCGGGCGCCCCAGCCGCTCCGGCTCCCCGCGCTCCCCGAAGTGGCTGCGAGCCGGCCGCCCACTTCCAGGCTCGGGGACGGGAAAGTGATGCGCGCCTCCTGACGCCGCGCGGGGCCGCCGCCGCTCGGTCTGCGCTTTTGCCCCCAGCCCAGCCCAGAGCGCCGTCTTGACCCGAGGCCAGTTAGGGCGCGCGCTGGGCGTGGGGAGCTCGCCGGCCGCCCGGGATGGCCTCCAGTTTCAATGACATCGTGAAGCAAGGCTACGTGAGGATCCGGAGCCGCCGCCTGGGGGTGAGTGTGGACCCTCCCTCCCGCCTCCCGACCCCCGGCCAGCGGCCCTGGGGGTGCCCGGCGCGCCTCGCCGCGCCTTCCCGGCTGGAGCGCACCCCGGGGCAGCCGCTGGAGCGGCTCTCGGGGTGTCGCGGGTCTATCTTTGTCTCCCGGGTGACTTGGCTTTCCGTCGGTGGCCGCGTGTCCGCCTCGGTAGCCTCTGGAGCCCATCGAATGGAAATAAATATTTCTCGGTAGCCATGGGAGTCGGCGCCGAGGAGCCCGCGCGGGGGCGCCGAGCCTGCCGGGTGCCCCGCCGCCCCCGCCCGCCGCCAACTTCACTCCAGCGGGGGTGGGGGACGGATCGGCCGGGCGGGGAAGGGCGGACGCTCCGGGTGCGAACCGGCTCAGTGACCCCCGACCCGGGAGAGACACATCTGCCAAGAGAAGGGCTTTCTTCGGAACTCCGGGCGGTGGACAGTGACCCAGCCCCGGCCCAGGAGCTGGCGAGGGCGCCGTGGGTAGATGTCCTCGTCCTGAGCCTGGGCAGGGGGCGAGCTGCTGTCGTACACCCCGGAGGCCCACTGGAGCGCTGTCTATTTAGGGCGGAACCGAACACCCGGCCCAGAGCTGGCGCTCTGTCCTTAAACATGTACTGGAAGGAAGGATGAATGAACCGGAGGGCCCCGTGTGGGCAGATGTCGGCGCGGGGATGGGTCCTCCTTTAAAACTCCCTCTCTGTGGCCCTTCTCCTCCCTTCATTGATGCACTTCAGAGAGAACTGACTCTGCTTCTCTTTGGGCTTGAGTGATGGCTAAGGAATTCTTGAGGGAGGAAGAGGATACCGGAGTGATTTTTTTTTTTTTTTTTTTTAATTTCAAGCTGCTTCATTTCTCTTTGCTTTGTGTCGGGTGCTGTTGCTGCTTTTTTTTTTTTTTTTCCATTGTGTACTTTGGGGCGAGGGGGTTGGGGGTAGAAAAGTTTACTTTGCTAATGTCTGAAAAAATGGTAATGTCAGGAATGGCCACAGGGATAACTTGAACATCTTTCTCCACAAATACATGTCACTGGCACTGTTCTCTTATCTGATCTTTGGGCTTGCTAATGCACCAGATAATTTTACTGGAAATTGAAATTTCACCATGTTAAACAGCTATACAGGAAAACATGCTGATGGGAAATACCCGAAACTATTAAAAGCTCTTACCTGGTTTGTTTCCGTCCTTTGCTTCCTTTCTTCCTTCCTCCTCCCTTTTCTTCCTCTCTTTCTTTCCTTTATTTTCTTTCTTTCGTTCCTTGCTGGTTACCATGTTTTAGCACTTTTCCTGCTGGTTACCATTTAGCAACTATGTCCTGTGTAATTGTGAATATGCAAATATATAATTAGGGAGCAATGTAAGAGAACCCACCGGTCCCTATCAACTGTGGGTTTCCTTGGTTTTCTTCTCTGCCATGCAGACATTCTAATCAACAGGCACAGCTTTTGTTAGGGCACTTAACAAGGGTCAGAAATAATAGGAACTTTTTATTTCTCATAACCTTGTGGGCCAGCCAAGTGTTACAGTGTTAAAAGAGCATTTGAAAACACCATTCTAATTTTAGATTTACTCCATCATGTCAGTTGAGGAAATTGATGAGACATCCATTCTGTGCTAGAGAGCATTCCAATAGAAAGAGGACGTGAATTATTAATGTACAAAATGTGAATTATTCATAAGGATCAGTTTATGCCAAATTGTGACACGTGATGATTTATTTGAAAAGCTAGTTACCATAACTTCTAGTTTATAGTAATTGAGACTTTTTTCTGTAATATTACTACTGACATAATGTTGTCCCATGTGTGTGCCAATGTTTTTGGACAGATATGCAAAGGAAAGGAAAAGTAGTTTACTTTGCATTTACTTCATACTTTATAGTATTTTGAATGCCAACAGAAGTGTACTTTCTTAGGATTTATTCATTGTATCTGTGCTAATACTCAAATAGATTTTGGAATATTTATTGAATGATGGTTATTGTTCATGGAGAGAAAAGGTCAACAATAATCAAAATCTAGTTTTATTTGTTCAGTTTGGTTTTATCACCAGTTTAATTTTAAAAAGTGTTCTAAGTAGTAAAATTTATCATTAGAAACTGAGGAGGCTGTTGGAAACACTGCAAGCTAAAGTTTTAATGGAGGCATCAAGAAGAATGCATTGGGAAAACGGCATAGGGACCTTCAGTGTAAAGGAAGAAATGTTAGTGGAGCTGATCGAGGCAGAAGATAGCTTAGAACAGCCCGCAGCATGTGTAAGTCTCAAAGAGTGGTAGGGCTTATGTTAGTACACTGTAGGTGCTCAGTTCATGCACGCTGAACATGGGTTGAACTAAAAGTGGATGCCTGACTTTGCAATTCATAAGCCTCTTGAGGAACTAATATGACATGGTGGCTTTATTAATGGAATCCAGACAAGTGTCTGAGGATTAGAACCATGTTTAGGAGAGTTTATAATTAAACAAGAAAACAACATTTCCTGGTGAGCAGCTGTTGTACCTAGGAACGCCCCTGCAGATTTGGAGAAAGAAGAAAAGAGACAAACACTCCTTCTGTTACTTGTTAGCTTTGTGACCCTTGACCTCTCTTGGCCTCAGTTTTCTTATGTGTACAGTGAACAGTGTTTAACGATGCAGTGAACTTCGGATAAGATAACATCTATGAAAATGCACTGAAAGCACACAGCTTTGGCTCTGATTGCATCATTTCTTTGGTATAATTAGAGACGAGTTAGGGTTGGTGGAAGGATATGGGAATTATTGATTTCCTTATCTTTCTATCTAGAAGTGTCCAAAGGCATACATGTTTATGCAGTTTTCATTGGATGCACTTTTTACAAATATAATACATTTAAGTGATCTGTGATTTTTTGTTGTTGTTGTTATTTAATACTGATTTATTTCTCACGAGGGACCAAAAAAATATATGCTGCAGTCATGTGGTGCCGTCTCCAAGGGGCCTATATCACATTCACAGACTTGATTATTACCAAGTTCCTTGCCCTCACTTGTGTGTGCGCTAAGTCGCTTCAGTTGTGTCTGACTCTACGATGCTATGGACTGTGGCCCACCAGGCTCCTCTGTCCATGAGATTCTCCAGGCAAGAATACTGGAGTGGGTTGCCATTCCCTTCTCCAGGGGATCTTCCCAAGCCAGGGACTGAACCCGCGTCTCTTACGTCTCCTGCGTTGGCGGGCGGGTTCTTTACCACTCGCGCCACCAGGGAAGCCCTGCTCCCACACACACACAGACAGCATGCATGCCACACACACACACACACAGACACACAAATATAATACATTTAAGTGATTTCTCAACAAGGCGTGAGACATTCTAAGACCATCCCTGTTCAGATGGGTCTCAGTGAGTGATATCATATGTCTTTACTCTCCAACCTCATCTCCGTTGGAGCTGTCCACTTGGGCCCTGGGGGCTGCATTTGTTCAGGAATGTCGATGGCACTGCTTTGGGGGGTGGGGAGGGGGTCTGTCCACAGTTGTTTGGCAAACCCCCTGAAGGCATTAAATGTGTGTTTTTAGAGGAATGGTGAATCGGGTGATTTGCACATCATTAGCAATTGACCTGAGTCTGAGCAAACTCTGGGAGATAATGAAAGACGGGGAAGCCTGGTGTGCTGCAGTCCATGGGGTCGCAAAGAGTCGGGCGTGACTAGTGTCTGAACAGCAACCATGGCCTCGCGTGTGGCTCAGGCGTGTCACAGACTGTGCTCACTCGGGTTCTTCCCGTGCAGCGGAGAGGATTGCCCAGGCAAGAACTGTCGGGACGTGTCCACCCAGCAAGTCTCAGGGTTTAAACTCACACCTGTTTACTTTATCTCCATGCAGTTCCCCTTGATTACTTGATTTTATTTACTTTTCAACATTTATATATTGATTTGGCTGTGCTGAGTCTTAGTTGCAGCCTGTGGGATCTAGCTCCCTGACCAGGAATCGACCTCAGGCGCCCTGCATCGGGCGTGTGGAGTCTTAGTCACTGGACCCCAAGGGAAGCCCCTGGGAGGGTGGGTGTGTCGGGGAAGTCCCCATTTGCCTCTCAGCAGCATCTCTGCTCACCTACCAAGGAAGGGCCTCTTCTCCCATCAGCCTACATCTTCATCTGGTCGGCTCCTAGTCTCAGACTTAATATATCCAACCACCCATTGTTTCATCCCAGCCGGCTTCTCCTGGAGTCTGTATCTCAGCCACTACAGGTCCCGGTATTTCAGTTGCCCTGGTGAAAATCAGTCAAACAATCAAACAAGCAGCAAAGGATCAAAACTTAGTCTCCTTTCTCGCTCCTTCCCTTATCTCTTACCACCACAGCCAGTCCATCACGAGATGCTGTAAGCTTTGTTTTGGAAGTGTAGCTCGAGTCCAATGACCTCTCACACCATCTGCCACTACCGCCCTGGCCCAAGCCCCCAAATATTGTCATACCCTCCTGGTTTATCTCCCTCGCTGCTCAGACCACCAAAGCCTTTCCCTGCGACCCAGTGTAACTGCCTTACCACCAGCTCCGAGGTCCTGTGCTGACTCAGAGTATCTTCTTTTGCTCCTCCCTCTGTCTGGAATACTGTTCCACCAGCTTATCTCTCTCTTCACCTCCTCCAACCTTTCTGCAAGTGCCGCCTTCTCATCGAAACCTTCCAGCCCTCTGGTTTTGTCTCTTCCCTCCTTCTGTCCCCGTGTCCCTTCCATTTTTTCTCTCTAGACTTAGCATCCACTTACCTACTGATCTGTCTGTAGGTTTTATCTGTTGATTGCATATATCTCCCAAATAGCGTGTGGAACTCCATGAGGGCTGGGACTTCTCTTTTGATTGTAGCCAAACCCCAGTGCCTGGAACAGTTTCCAGCATGGAGACGCACCTGATGAAGGTTTAGTGTGTGAATGAATGAATGAATGAATGAATCCATCATTATAGCTGGACCCCAGTGCCAGCATGAAGAAAAACTTGAAAATGTATTGGATGAATGAATGAAACCATCAGTTATAGTTGAACCCCAGTGCCTGGAAGAGTTTCCAGCATGGAGAAGCGGTTGATGAAAATTTATTGAATGAAGGAATGAATCCATCAATTATAGCTGAACCCCAGTGCCTGGAACAGTTTCCAGCATGGAGACGCACCTGATGAAGGTTTAGTGTGTGAATGAATGAATGAATGAATGAATCCATCATTATAGCTGGACCCCAGTGCCAGCATGAAGAAAAACTTGAAAATGTATTGGATGAATGAATGAAACCATCAGTTATAGTTGAACCCCAGTGCCTGGACGAGTTTCCAGCATGGAGAAGCGGTTGATGAAAATTTATTGAATGAAGGAATGAATCCATCAATTAGAGCTGAACCCCAGTGCCTGGAACAGTTTCCAGCATGGAGAAGCGCTTGATGAAAATTTATTGAATGAATGAATGAACCATCAATTATAGCTGAACCCCCCAGTGCCTGGAGCAGTTTCCAGCATGGAAGACGCGCTTGATGAAGATTTATTGAACGAATGAATGAATCCATCACTGTCTCCTGGCTTAACAGCATGGGCTTTGACGTGAGACTGTTAAAATCCCAATTCAGCGACTAGTTATGTGACTTTTGGTGAGTTATTTAATATTAAGAAGCCTCAGTCTTCTGTAAAAATAGGGAGGCTCCTAATATCCGCCTGATAGAAGATCCTCATGAAAGGCTTAACACAGTGCCCGACACAGTGGAAACCCAACCAGTGCTCATTTCTGCTCTCCTTCTTACCACCAGTGCTGTTAGAGGATAATGATGCTTACATGGTGGTAGTATGCCTCTTCTACTGCGATAGCGCTCATCCTCGGAGAACTCACTCTTTAGTTAGGAAAACATGTAGCGCCTGTGAAGCAGTTACTGTACAACCACTGATGCTAGGTCATGGCCAGGGGTATTGGCCGTTGTATAATTTTTCCTGGTGGAAAAATGTCAGGAACAGAGAAACTTATCTGTATACAAATTTGGTTTGAGCAAGCTCATCGGACAAGAGCAAAACTGTTAATTTGAGGATCTTTTTCCGGGGTGGGGGAACTGGCAGATAAGATTTGAAAAGTTGGTTAAATTTTAGGCGGAAATATTTTCTCACCCCTTTCGTTTCTCAGTTTCACCTGACCCAGTATGCCAGAGACGTTTCATTTTTTATTTAGGGTTTTAGGATGCAGAGATGATCAGGAATCTGTGCATTTTTTATATCGTGGCAAAGTTATATTCCTTACTAACATTGAAATCACAGGAATGGAATAAATTAATCATATGCCACCAGTTTGGTCGCTAAGTCATGTCGACTCTTTTGCGACCCCCTGGACTGTGGCCCGCCAGGTTCCTCTGTCCATAGGATTCTCCAGGCAAGCATACTGGGGTGGGCTGCCATTTCCTCCTCCCGGGGATCTTCCTGACCCAGAAATAGGAGCTGTGTTTCCTGCTCTGGCAGGCAAAGTCTTTACCACTGAGCTACCAGGAAAGTCCTGCCATCAGTACATGAGTGTGTATACACACGTGTGCACACAAGCACATGTAATCATTCAATAAGCTCCATGAAGCACCCTTTTCCTTCCTAAGGAAAAGAGACTTGGAGGCTGACTTCCTGTAGTGAAATTTATGGTCAGACACTCACCTAAGACTATTTGGCTTCCCAGGTGGCACTAGTGGTGAAGAATCTGCCTGCGATGCAGGAGACCCAGGTTCCATCCCTGGGTTGCAAAGATCCCCTGGAGAAGGAAATGGTAGCCCACTCCAGTATTCTTGCTGGGAAATCCCATGGACAGAAGAGCCTGGTGGGCTACAGTCCATGGGTTGCAGAGAGTCAGACACAACTATGCATGCATGCGCGTGCACACACACACAGGAAGACTTAGTGTTCCCATTTGAATCAGCCTCACTGGTTTTCATGTCAGAAGTTCTTTCCAGCTGGTATTTTAGTCATCTTTATTTGATCGTCGTTGTGGATAAAGTCAGCCTTTAATCATCAGCCCCAAAACTGGTTTAAGCAAAGAATGGCCAATTTAGTGATTTTGTGTGTAGACATAAACCAAATTATGGACGTGATCATTTCCCCCACATCTGCCAATGTATTTTTTTATAATATTCATGAGATGACTAGAAATATTTATTTTTTAAGCAGTTTTGTGGATCATTATCTTTGGTATTTTAAGAATTCAGTTTTTATTTGGGGTTTATTTGCTTTCATTTATTTTAACATGCATCAGATGTTTATGGAGTGAATACTCATGTTAAGAAGCTTAGGGAACACTACCCTAAATAAGACAGATGTGGTCAACATCCATGGGGAATTGACAGTCTATTTTGGGACTGGTGTTATTAACATGAGATTAATATATTCACTCTAGTTAAGGAAGAATTCGTCTGAGCAACAGGTCAAATATTGAAGTGAAAAGGTATCTTCAGGTCTTTCCTTGTTTCATTTTTATGAAACGAGGGAGGGGAAATTTGATTTTCCTCTTACTCTAGGAATTTGATTCTGATCGGGTGGAAATCAAATCTTCAGGGAATCTAAGCCAGGAAGAGATTAGTCTGCCTCCATCCTGCAAACGCCCTGTTTCTGTGAAATTCAAAATGAAACTAATAGTTTAGAAATGCCACAGACATATGTGAATGTGGAAGTTAAAATAGCTTCCTTCTAGAATGCAGATGCCTGCATTTTGGATGAGGTTTTTCGGAGCAGTTGGCAGGCTGTGTTTATTTTATGAGTGTTCTAGTCTGTCGGAGCCCTGGGTCTCAGAGAATAGAAGTGTTAGCTGTGTGCCCCGTGTTATGCAGAGGGTGTAAATGATTGTCCTCAGGTGATGCTTCACAGCTTTTATGGGATTCTTAGAGAAATCTGTACTTCTGTGTCCCCAAACCTCTCACCTCCCACCCTCCAGATTTCCAAAACAGTGAAGAACCACTGTCTCGTTTTTATAAATTAGAATTTTAGGGACTTTATCGGTGGTCCAGAGGCTCAGACTCCAAGCTCCCGTGGCAGGGGGCCCGGGTGGCATCCCTGGTCAGGGGACTAGATCCCACATGCCCCAGCGTCGTGTTCCCGGCCCGCAGCTAGAGATCCTGCCTGCTACAGTGAAGACCAAGATCCTGTGTGCCGCAACTGAAACAAGCTGCAGCTTAAAAAAAGGCCAGACTTTCAGCTTTTACATAATCGTAGGTTCACGTGAGGTGTAAGAAATAATACAGAGACAGCCCATGCCCTTTGCCCAGCTTCTCCCAGGGGTGATGTTTTTCAGGTCCCCAATGTTGCAGCAGGATCCTGGTATACCACCGAGGCGCAGAGCGTTGCTCACAGCGGGGTCCTCCCTGTTGTCTTTTATAGCTGCCCCTTCATCCCCCCCCCACCCCCGCCCCGCAGCCCTAAAGCCCTGACAACCGCGAATCTGTTTTCCATTTCTGTGGTTTTATCATTCATCATTTCAAAATATTATAGAAATGGAACCATGCAGTATGGAATGTTTGGAATTTTTTTAGCTCAGTATAATTCTCTAGAATTGTGGTGGTTGTCGTGGGTTCTGTGGGTGTGGATGGTGGTTGTTGATAGTTGCTCAGTTGTGTCCAACTCTTTGCGACCCCACGGATCACAGCAGGCCAGGGCTCCCTGTCCGTTATCATCTCCTGGAGCTTGCTCAAACTCATGTCCATTGAGTCGGTGATGCCATCCAGCCATCTCGTCCTCTGTCGTCCCCTTCTCCTCCTGCCTTCAATCTTTCCCAGCATTAGGGTTTTTCCTAATGAGTCAGTCCTTCGAATCAGGTGGCCGAAGTATTGGAGTTTCAGATTCAGTACCAGTCCTTCCAATGAATATTCAGGGTTGATTTCCTTTAGTATTGACTGATTTGATCTCCTTGCTGTCCACGAGACTCTCAAGAGTCTTTTCCAACACCACAATTCAAAAGCATCAGTTATTTGGTGCTCAGCCTTCTTTGTGGTCCAGCTCTCACATCCATACATGACTACTGGAAAAACCATAGCTTCAGCTGTAGGGACCTTTGTTGACAAAGTAATGTCTCTGCTTTTTAGTACATTGTCTAGATTAGTCATAGTTTTTCTTCCAAGGAGCAAGAGTCTTTTAATTTCATGGCTGCAGTCACCATCTGCAAGAAAATAAACTCTGTCACTGGTTCTGTTGTTTCCCCATCTATTTGCCATGAAATGATGGGATCGGATGCTATTCCTTTTTCCTTTTAATGCTAAGCTGTAGTCGAGGGTATGGATGTGCCATAGGTTGTTTAGCTGTTCATATATTGAGGGATATCTGGGGGGTGTTTTCCATTTTAGGCTCTTATGAATAGGTTGATGTAAATATCTGGGCTAGGGTTTTTGTGTGAATGTAAATTTTCATACCTCTAGGAAAACGCTCTAGGGGTACCATTGCTGTGTGTATTGGTAGTTGCATGTTTAGTTTTACGGGAAACCGCCAAACTGGTTTTCACATTTTGCATTCACAGCAGCAGCACGGGAGTGACCCAGTCTCTGCATCCTTGCAGCATCTGGGGTTGCCCCGGTTTTTGGTGCGTGTCTCGGCATAGATGTTCTCACGAGTGACGCTGATCCCTCCTTGTCACGCTGAGCATTTCTCATGTTCCAGTTTGTCGTCTATACTTACATTCTGGGAAAAGGCCTGTTCATATCTTTTGCCCATTTTCTAATTGGGTTGTTTTTTAACTGTTGAGTTTTGAGAGATCTTTGTATATTCTTGATATTAATCCTTTTCAGACATGTGATTTGCAAATATTTTCTCTTACTATGTAGCTTATCATTCTTATCCTTTTAAAAAGGTCTAGCAGGGCAGACGTCTTTAAGTTTGATGAATTCCAATTTATCAGGTTTTTTTTTTTTTCCTTTTCATAGTAATGCTTTGCCCAGCCCAACATCCTAACTATTTTTTCCTACTTTTTCCCCTAAATATTTTATAGTTTTACCTTTTACATTTAAGACTGTGATCCGTTTAGAGTCAGTTTTTATTTACGGTGTGCATTTTGTGTGAAGGTTCGTTTTCTGCCTCTGGGTGTCCGGTTGCTGCAGGACCATTTGTTGAAAAGGCTGCCTTTTCCCCACTGAGCTTGTTTGTGCTCTCTGTTCCTAGTCCTCTGTTTAATGCCACTGTTCTGTGTGTCTCCGTTGTGCCTTGATGTGTCTGCATGTGTCTACATGTGTAGCTATACTGTGTCTTGAAGTGGGGTAGACTGTTTCCTCCCACTTTATTTTTCTTTTTTGAAATTGTTTTTATTCTAAAGTTGAAATGATTAAGCTGAAAATTCGATCAACATATAGTGGGGAAAAGGTATGTTTACTGAATCAAATAGATACATAGTAACTAATATTCCCAATCAACACTTTTATCAACTGGCTCATTCTTATAAGTGGGTCTGGCTGGGAGGAGGGATGATAGAATAGTGTCTTGGCCCACAGTCAGTGCTCAATGAACGTTTAAGTCAATGAGTAAAACCCTGAAATAGCATCTTGCATATTCAGTTATGAAACGGACAGAAAGCCTAGCCTCTCATGAGGACACATACTCAGAAATCCCAAGAGTTTTGTAAAATTCTATTGAGTGGTGTTTGCTGGCAGCCCTTTTGCAGCGTCCACGCTGCAGTCCTCAGCGCGGGACAAAGGTGGAGACGGGCAGCCTGGCTGGAATGAGAACGGTCTGATTCCCCCGTCCTGCTGCTGGCCAGCCGCTGTGACTGGCGCGTGTCGCTGACCTTCTCCCACCCCAGCTCCCGCTGCAGCAGAGATGGAGGTGCCAAGGTCTGCCCTCCTCGCTCCCCCGTCCGCCTCAGAGCCAGCAGTGGCTGTGGAGAGCCTGCCGAGCACACTCCACCTCCCGTCTAGCTCAAGCCTGGTCTCCAGGGTGCCCCGCTGTCGGCCTCCTGAGCGGAAAAGAGCAGAGAAACGTGGGATGGCTCTGCTGCTGTGAGCTGTGTCAGACCACAGAACCGGAGCAGGTGACTCCAAAACTTTCTAGATTTATGATTTACTTTGGATTTACAATGTTGACTTTCTGACCAAAAAAAAAAAAAAAAAAAAGAAAGAAATAGATGTTCTTTACCTACAACAAAAAAATGGCTTTTGCCTGTATCAATTCTTTTTAATTTACTGGTATTTCACACTATATGTACATGGTTAAAAAAAAAAGCAAAAAAGGATCAAATGAAGAGGAAAGTTCTGTCCTACTCCAGACTTGTCTCCATTTCCAGGCAATTCTAGGAGGATTCTTGTGTATTTCTATGGAGATATTCATATGTTAGGCATATATAAAAATGCACGTGTTTTTGTGTGTGTAAAATTGAAAAGCAAAGGAGAAAGGGAAAGATATTCCCATTTGAATGGAGAGTTCCAAAGAACAGCAAGGAGAGATAAGAAAGCCTTCCTCAGCGATCAATGCTAAGAAATAGAGGGAAACAACAGAGTGGGAAAGACTAGAGATCTCTTCAAGAAAATTAGAGATACCAAGGGAACATTTCATGCAAAGATGAGTTCGATAAAGGACAGAAATGGTAGGGACCTAACAGAAGCAGAAGATATTAAGAAGAAGTGGCAAGAATACACAGAAGAACTATACAAAAAAGATCTTCATGATCCAGATAATCACAATGGTGTGATCACTCACCTAGAGCCAGACATCCTGGAATGTGAAGTCAAGTGGGCCTTAGGAAGCATCACTACGAACAAAGCTAGTGGAGGTGATGGAATTCCAGTTGAGCCATTTCAAATCCTGAAAGATGATGCTGTGAAAGTGCTGCACTGAATATGCCAGCAAATTTGGAAAACTCAGCAGTGGCCACAGGACTGGAAAAGGTCAGTTTTCATTCCAATCCCAAAGAAAGGCAATGCATGAGAATGCTCAAACTACTGCACAATTGCACTCATCTCACACGCTAGTAAAGTAATGTTCAAAATTCTCCAAGCCAGGCTTCAACAGTACGCGAACCATGAACTTCCAGATGTTCAAGCTGGTTTTAGAAAAGGCAGAGGAACCAGAGATCAAATTGCCAACATGCGCTGGATCATCAAGAAAGCAAGAGAGTTCCAGAAAAACATCTATTTCTACTTTATTGACTGTGCCAAAGCTTTTGAATCTGTGGATCACAATAAACTGTGGAAAATGCTGAAAGAGATGGGAATCCCAGACCACCTGACCTGCCTCTTGAGAAACCTGTATGCAGGTCAGGAAGCAACAGTTAGAACTGGGCATGGAACAACAGACTGGTTCCAAATAGGAAAAGGAGTACGTCAAGGCTGTATATTGTCACCCTGCTTATTTAACTTATATGCAGAGTACATCATGAGAAATGCTGGGCTGGAAGAGGCACAAGCTGGAATCAAGATTGCCGGGAGAAATATCAATAACCTCAGATATGCAGATGACACCACCCTTATGGCAGAAAGTGAAGAGGAACTAAAAAGCCTCTTGATGAAAGTGAAAGAAGGGAGTGAAAAAGTTGGCTTAAAGCTCAACATTCAGAAAACCAAGATCATGGCATCTGGTCCCATCACTTCATGGCAAATAGATGGGGAGACAGTGGAAACAGTGTCAGACTTTATTTGGGGGGCTCCAAAATCACTGCAGATGATGATTGCAGCCATGAAATTAAAAGACGCTTACTCCTTGGAAGGAACGTATGACCAACCTAGATAGTATATTAAAAAGGAGAGACATTATTTTGCCAGCAAAGGTTTGTCTAGTCAAGGCTATGTTTTTTCCAATGGTCATGTATGGATGTGAGAGTTGGACTGTGAAGAAAGCTGAGCACCAAAGAACTGATGCTTTTGAACTTTGGTGTTGGAGAAGACTCTTGAGAGTCCCTTGGACTGCAAGGAGAGTCAACCAGTCCATCCTAAAGGAGATCAGTCCTGGGTGTTCATTGGAAGGACTGATGCTGAAGCTGAAACTCCAGTACTTTGGCCACCTGATGCGAAGAGGTGACTCATTGGGAAAGACCTTGATGCTGGGAAAGATTGAGGGCTGGAGGAGAAGGGGACAGCAGAGGAGGAGATGGCTGGATGGCATCACCAACTCGATGGACATGAAGTTTGAGTAAACTTCGTGAGATGGTGATGGACAGGGAGGCCTGGCGTGCTGCAGTCCATGGGGTCACAAAGAGTCGGGCATGACTGAGCAACTGAACTGAACCAATTTGCTTTGCACGTTTGGCTTCATGTTATTTAGTACTGTTACTCTATCTTTGTTCTTTTAACTTATGTTGGAACACTTTTCTGAAATTTTTATGGATATTCAATATTCATTTGGGCTTCCCTGGTGGCTCAGCTGGTGAAGAATCCACCTGCAATGCAGGAGACCTGGGTTTGATCCCTGGGTTGGGAAGACCCCATGGAGAAGGGAAAGGCTACCCACTCCAGTATTCTGGCCTGGAGAATTCCATGGACTGTATAGCCCATGGGGTCACAAAGAGTCGGACACGACTGAGCGACTTCACTTTCACTTTTCACTTTCACGCATTGGAGAAGGAAATGGCAATCTACTCCAGTGTTCTTGCCTGGAGAATCCCAGGGACAGGGTAGCCTGGTGGGCTGATATCTGTGGGGTCGCTACGCGTCGGACACGACTGAAGTGACTTAGCAGCAGCAGAATTTTGATAAATTCATCTAATTTTCCTTCAGAGAGGGTGTAGCAGGCATCCTTCCACTGAGAGCGCTCAGTTTTTTTTTTCTGCCAGTCGTCCCTTGAGCTGTGTTTAACCCTGTGTGTGTGTTCAGCTTCAAAAGGATGTTCTCCTGGAAGGATGTTCTTTTGCTTGGTCCCCTGCTCGCCAAATTTATTCTGCTTGCAGCAAATTTATTACCTAGTAATCCCATCCAATCCTATCCTACCTGTACTTTAAAACTCTCTAATGCCTTTTCCTTACCCATAAATATTCTGCAGTGTCCTCAAGACACTCTGAGAAATCTGCACCCGGCCATAGCTCATCCCACCCAAACCAGTGCTCAAATCAGTTTACCATCCCCCTCAGTGCTCAACCAAACCTGCCCACTTGAGTTCCTCCATTGGCCAAGCTCTCCGTCTCTGTTATTGCCTTTATGCATGCTTTTTCATTGACTAGAAAATTCTTCCACTTGCTTTTATTTTCTCTACTTTCTCATCCTGAAAGTCTCAGCTGGGATGTTGCTGATCTGGAGATGCTTTTCCCAACACCATCCCACATCTAAATGGTGGAAAAAGCCACTTGGCACATGTATTTTTTAGTTCAGTTCAGTCGCTCAGTCGTGTCCAACTCTTTGCGGCCCCATGGACTGCAGCACGCCAGGCCTCCCTGTCCATCACCAACTCCCGGAGTTTACCCAAACCCATGTCCATTGAGTCGGTGATGCCATCCAACCATCTCATCCTCTGTCGTCCCCTTCTCCTCCTGCCCTCAGTCTTTCCCAGCACCAGGGTCTTTTCCAGTGAATCAGCTCTTTGCATCAGGTGGCCAAAGTATTGAAGCTTCAGATTCAGCATCAGTCCTTCCAATGAATATTCAAGGTTGATTTCCTTTAGGATGGACTGGTTTGATCTCCTTGCTGCCAAAGGGTCTCTCAAGAGTCTTCTCCAACACCACAGTTCAAAACCATCAATTCTTTTGCTCTCAGCCTTCTTTATAGTCCAGCTCTCACATCCATACGTGACTACTGGAAAAACCATTCCTTTGACTATAGGTACCATTGTTGGCAAAGTGATGTCTCTGCTTTTTAATATGCTTTCTAGGTTGGTCATAGCTTTTTTCCCAAGGAGCAAGCGTCTTTTATTTATTTATTTTTTTGTGGGTGTGTTTTTTAAATTCATTTAATTTTTATTGAAGAATAATTGCTTTACAGAATTTTGCTGTTTTCTGTCAAACCTCAGCATGAGTCAGCCATAGGCGTCTTTTAATTTCGTGGCTGCAGTCACCATCTGCAGTGATTTTGGAGCCCCTCAAAATAGTCTCTTACTGTTTCCATTGTTTCCCCGTCTATTTGCCATTAAGTGATGGGACCGGATGCCATGATCTTAGTTTTCTGAATGTTGAGTTTTAAACCAACTTTTTCACTCTCCTCTTTCACTTTCATCAAGAGGCTCTTTAGTTCTTCACTTTAAGGGTGGTGCCATAAGGGTGGTGTCATCTGCATATCTGACGTTATTGATATTTCTCCTGGCAATCTTGATTCCAGCTTGTGCTTCATCCATCACGGCATTTTGCATGATGTACTCTACATGTAAGTTAAATAAGCAGGGTGACAATATACAGCCTTGACGCACTCCTTTCCCAACTTAGAACCAGTCTGCTGTTCCATGTCCAGTTCTAACTGTTGCTTTTTGACCTTCATACAGATTTCTCAGGAAGCAGGTCAGGTGGTCTGGTATTCCCATTTCTTGAGGAATTTCCCACAGTTAGTTGTGATCCACACAGTTAAAGGCTTTGGCATAGTCAATAAAGCAGAAGTAGACATTTAAATTCATTAAAATCAAATAAAATTCAGCATGTTCAGTTCCTTAGTGGTGTTAGCCGCTCTCAGATGCCCAGGAGTGACAGCTTTGCTAGTGGCTCCCGTGCGAATAGGACGGTTCCATCATTTCTGAGAATTCTGTTGGATGGTGCTGCTCCAGTTTCTCCACAGCACTCGTGGCTGTTGTAAAATATGTGATTGAGAACTTCCCTGGTGTCCAATGGTTAGGAATCCGCGTGCCAGTGCAGGGGATGCAGGTCCCATCCTCCTTCCAGGAGCTAAGAGCCCACATGTCCCGGGCAGCCGAGCCCACGCGCCACAGCTCCCGAACCTGAGTCCCAGAGCCCGCGTCCCGCAGCAGGAGGCGCCCCCGCAGTGAAGCCCGACCATCACAGCTGGAGCGTGGCCCCCGCTCGCGGCAACTAGAGAAAGCCCGTGCATCGCACCCAAGACCCCGTGCATCCAAAAATAAGTGAGCAAATACACAGTTTTTAAAAATGGAAAAACATTACTGTTAAGAATGTGTTACCTTAAAAAAAAATATGTGAGTGAATGTATTGTTTTGATGGTTTTACCCTCATTAGTTTGTGAGCCACACAAGGGTACAGCTTATTCTCGTCTTGCTTCCTGCTTTTTTTCTTAGAGTTCAATTAGTATTTGTCAAATGAATGACTGAGTGAATTGAAGAATTCCTCGAAGCTCTTAACTGTATCATTCTGCCATATTGATGAGAGTCTTTCTGGGAAGGGGCTGGATACTTCATGATTTTACCCATGTCTCCTTCAACATTCCCGTGAGATACCCTAGCAGGGTCCTAATTCTTTCCCCACCATCGTCTGGGATTATTTCTTCTCGTTGGGTTTGACATTTCGGCATCCACTGGCCAGCCGTGGGAAGCTTGCCTGGGGTTGGGCTGGACCAGCGTGTTGGCGCTGTGTTGAGCCTTCCATCTGCACCGCCTCTTCAGGATGGGGCCTCTCGACCCCCTGGCTGAGCGTGTTGTAGACAGCTCGCAGACCAGCCCTGTCCTGATGCTGAAAAGAGTGGCATGCCCGAAGCCAGGCCCCTTTCCGGGGCATGTCCTGTCCCCAGTGACTGCCCCAGCTTGGGACAGCTCTGCAGGCGGCCAGCTCCCGGGGTGGGGTGGGTTGGGGGTCTTCACGGGGCACCGTGGACAGAACATCACAGCTGACCTGCACCTCTGTGGCTTCCAGAGCCCTCCCAGGAGACTTCCTGGATGCAGATCTCCTTGAATCTGCTTCCTGCTAATAAACTCAATTTGCAATTGCAAACCTGCAGCTCAGTCTTCCCAAGAGGGAGCCAAGACCTTTGGCAAGAATGTGTTTTGCTTGATTTGCTGGCCCATGGTTTCTCCCTGTATTTTACCCAGTGTTTTCAACGCCCAAATGGTTCTTTAGTTCACTTTACATAAAATGAAAGTTTGGTGGCTTATTTCGTTTCTTATGTTGTTAAGATTCGCCGGTCTCTTCAACAAACTCATCTAATGAATGAATTAGGAAATTACTGCCACTGGTTCATTACCCCACATTTGGACTCGGTAAATTATTAATGCCAACCGTGGTCTTCTCTGAGAGGAAGAAGCTCCAGATGAAGAGCAGGCAAGGATTGTATGCATATTGCTTTATCTCTTCCTGCAGGAAAGGCCTGATTACAGTCTTTTTCCTGAGTACCTCTTTGGTGGTAGTTTAGTTGCTAAGTCATGTCTGACTCTTGAGATCCCATGGACTGTAGCCTGCCAGGCTCCTCTGTCCATAGGATTTTCCAGGCAAGAATAGTGAAGCGGGTTCCTATTTCCACCTGTTTACACCATTATAAAAGGAGAATTCCGATTATAACTTGTTGTCGCCAGAGGGAGGGAAGATGCTGTTGTCTGTGGACTTGATTCCATTTTAATCCTGGACGGGGCATTTGGCCATCAGGTAGCCCACTCACGGAGAGGGGAAAATTTGATTTTTCTTCAAAACTGTCACTTTCACTGGGCAACTGTGAATTTCTGGAGAACATTTGTAGCATCAATGGAGTTCCAGAAGATATGCTGACTGGCAGATGTTTCGAGATCGATTAAAGATTTAGAAAGAAGTGCGTTTCCCCAGGCTACTGGACTACCTTTTAATGAGATTGACAGTTTTACACGGGGGACTGAAAAACTTCTTTATCATACAGAAATAAATTTCTGAAGTGAAATCCATTTGAGAGAGATGGATACAAGATAAAGTGTGTGAAGCAGTTTCAACATTTTGCTGGTGTTTAACTTTGAAGTTTCTTTTTCAGAGATAGATGAAGCTGGATCTTTCAAAAATGAAAAAGATCATTTTGTTAGACTAATTTCTCTAATATTAGCTCAAAGAATGGGTCAGCTCCCTGCCAGTTAAGGTCATGCATTCTGGAGAATTTGTAATCATGACTTTAGTTGGGCATTAGGCATATTGAGTTAGAAATTAGCAGATTTTAGTCTTGTAAAGGTTCAAATGGAGAAAGTCGTTGGCGTGTTAGTTGGGGAATGACTAACAGGGAGACTGTCAGTGTCATTAGAAGAATGTATCTTACTGTTCTCTGAACGAGAGGAGCAGGCAAGTGAAGATCATGTTAAATTTAAGGGACCACATATAAAAAAAGAACAATATCAGTTCAGGCTTTGAAACCAGAGAAAGGAGAAAAGGTCTAGGATAATTAGGCCTTTGTGGTGTAAAGAGATCTGATGTTAACTCGTTTGATACCTGTATCTAACTGATGGGATAACTGAAGCCAAGAGTGATTTCATGACTTCTTATCCCTCAGAAATCATATATTTAAGCTGTGAAATCCACAATGTGAAATTATCCTGATATGTTGTTAAGTGTGCCAAAAAACAAGTGGCAGAAAAAAGAGAAATTTTGGCACAGAGGTGTGCACATAAGTTTTTGTGTGTGAGCATAGAAAAATGAAGAAGGGGATAGCTTCTGGTCATACATCTTGTGTAGCAGCTGTGCTTCCCTCTAAGAAGTGGGATGCTGTGGGTAAAGTAAGATGGGTGGTCATTTGCTTTTTAAATTTTGTGCCTTTAAGTTTGTTTACCCATTTGTTTGTTTTTAGTGATGCACATTTGTACCTTTTGTAGTACAATAAAAAGATAGTATCATGACCCTAAGTGGCCAGACGTGGAGGACAGTGGTTGGAAGATGACTTTATTTTTAGTGAACATATTCTACTTAGTAAGTTAAGAATTCATTCTCTACGTGGCAAGGGCATATCCTCATATATTGTCTTATCCTGAAAGACAACATCCAGTAACTCCACTGACTTTTCCTCTCATGCCTATCTTTGGAACACGGGAGAGTCACAGATCCTGTTCATTCCTGTGTGAAGCCATCACATGGGACTTCTACTGTGTATTTTCTTTTGCAGAAGAGAAAGCTTGGCCATGTGACTTTCTGCACCCTAGCGTAATCATTATGGCTTTGCCAAAAACATTGTAAGACATCCTCACAATTAGAATGAAATGTATTTTCATTTAGTGATCACTATTAATGTTTTAATTAGGACTGTTGAGAGCTCAGGGTTTCAGCAACATCTCACAATCATAAATTGATAGAATTACATGGTCTTTTTACATATCATATTAAGTTTATCAAGGGAAGAGCAATGACTCTAGTTTGTCAAGAGAGAAAGATGGGATTTGAACTCTATATTCAAATATTTAAGCTCGGCAGGCAGCTTCAGCAGTGAGAGAAGTGCCTTTCACCCTTTGGAGAAAGGTGAGAAGGGAGTTGGGTCAGATTTTCAGAACAAATCAAGCTGATTTGGAATTTCAGTGTATCTTGATGATCTGTTCACTTCCGATGTGCTGTATCGTTTTGCAGGTGTTGATGTTTGCTTTTAGATAACAAAATTACATCCAGTATTTCAGAGCCATGTTCTTGGTGAACTGTGTAAATTGTGGAGCCCAAATCCTTTGTTTAGGATAATAATAGAACTCAAGGAAGAATCATGTCCCTTCAAGCTAGTTTTGTAAAGATTTGTTTCCAAAAGCTATTGAATAGTATTTTTGTAGGTTTTGACCCTCCAGCCAAATAACGATTTTTCTGTGGAAGAGTAAAGCCAGCTAATTGCCATGTCAGTGTGGTTGGTGGTAATTTGTAGAAATGTAGAAATATTGATAGAAATTATTAGGAACTCTATGAATCAATATAGTGAATTTGGACCTAACAATAATATCTGGTTCCAATATGATTTGATAATAGTAGGGCACTTAATAATAGTTGGTGCCATTAGGCAAAGCTGTATATACACATACAGGGGAATTAGTTGTGACTCATGACCGCATTTTATAAATGAACAAAGTAAAGGTCAGAGCAGTGACATAGCTTGTTCTAGGTCATACGGCCCAGCGAGATGAAAGCAGGATGAACTTGGAATTGAGCCTGGGCACATTTCATGGCCTCTTGGAACAGCATTTACACGACTGAGCAGCTGAACATGTTGGTGTTACACCCTTTGGAAGGGGAGTGAAGATTCTTCAATGCCATGTTGTATTTTCTGCATTCGTCTTTTTGAATCTAACACCTTAAGGCAGGTTTTATTAGCTTCATTTAAAGTTTCAGGAAAGTCAGGATCAAAGAAGCTAGAAGTTGTCCAAAAAGACAGAAATGGTCAACGACTGAGCAGCTTTGAGCTTCTCTCTCTGTGGTCCTACTGTCCATGCTAGTTCTGTTATTTACACCCACACGGAGGCAGGGGGTCCGGGTGGTGTACGGACCAGAAGGTGTGTTGAATCGCACGTCGCTCCCAGAGACTGCTTCTGGGGTGTTCTGCTTCTGCTGCAGTTACTTTGCTGCTGTTGAGCCGGTATTAGTGGAATGAATGCTAAGTGGGAGGAGTCGCCACTTCCATCACATCTGGCCACCTTAAAAGGGCCTTTAGTGTTGCTAAGATTAAGGCACCGAGAGCTGAAGTAATTTACCAAGGTCACACAGACAAGACGCCCACCTCTGTTCCTGTGGTTCATCCCACTACTCGACTGAGTGTACAGCACAATGGTGAGATCTGGGTTTGAATTCATTCTCAAACCTTTATGATATACTATCTTTGTCCTCCTTTTACAGGTAAAGGATTTAGGCTTATAGAGAATGTGTGATCCAGGCAAGATTGCCCTGCTGGTAACAGGAGATGCAGGAGGTTCAGACCATGCCTTTCTCTGCTTAACCTGCAACGCAGGTCCATAGACCCAGTCTTTAAAATTTTGATGTTAGTAACAGGACTAACTAGATGTTTTGAGTTACTCCTGTAAAACTGCCTCTTTTAGATATTATTTTTGCACTACTTTTTACCTGATGCTCTGAAAGTAAGAAATCTTGAAGTTGCTAATGAGGAAAAGAGTAAGAAATGGATTCGAATGAAATCAAAGTGAATGTCATACAATTAACTGACTTGAAAACCAATGACAGGAGAGTGTGGCTGGGTGTCTGGGCAGTCTTTGTGAGTTTATTCATTCCTTTAGAAAAATAGGCTAATAGTCCAAAGCTGGGCTCCATATATAGGATCCTCAGAAGAATTTTAATAAACAAGATCATCTCATTCAATATAAATTTGAACACGGGACACAAAAGGGACAGGAGAGACCACGTTGATGGCAATAAATGTCTTTCCTCTTTGCACTGTTACAGTTTTGCTAGGTTTTCCATTATTTTCCCTGGTAATAAATTACATAAGCCTAGTACCCCAATGGCAGCCTGCTCCAGGGTTCTCGCCTGGAGAATCCCAGATTCGGAAGAGCCTGCGGTTTGTGGGGTTGCACAGAGTCGGACACGACTGAAGTGACTTAGCAGCAGCAGCAGTACCCCAATACAAGGGTGCTATTTTAGTATATCTCTTTCCATTTCCCCCCGTGCTTCTAAAATTTTTTATGGTTGCAGCTATTATATATTTATAATGTCATATCCTGTGTATGTTTTAGAATGTGTTCTATACATTTTCCCAAATGATTACATAATCTTTCAAACTATAATTTTAATGTCTATAGTACTCTGTTGAGTAGGTACATAATCTACTTGATAGTTAAAACAGTTTAACTGTTTCTAATTCAAATAATGCTCAGGCTTACATTTTTGACCATGTTTTAGATTACACCTTAATAACCAGTGTGCTTATGAGGCTCGAGCATTTAAATATTTTTATGACCATTGATCTACATTGTGAATTCACTTGCCTAAGATCCTTAGCAGTTTATCCTGCTGTCAGCAATGTGTGAAGGGATAAAGGCCAGTTTTTAAGACGAGAAATCTAGCAGCCTGCCACAGATGAGGCTGACGTCCTATTTGTTTCATGGTCTTCCATTCACTGATTATAGAACATGGCTCTGAATCCTGAACTCAGTAATAAAGTCATAACCGCAGTCCTCCGTGTAAATTTCTGCCCTTAGCATGAAGATATATACATTGTTTTGTGATATCCTTCGTTTAGACACTCTGAAGATTCTTTAGCTCAGCTAGGAATTTCATCATAGAGAAAAATTAGGTATGCTCTTTGCGGTGGACATGAGTTTGGGTGAGCGCCAGGAGTTGGTGATGGACAGGGAGGCCTGGCGTGCTGCAGTCCACGGGGTCGCAAAGAGTCAGACACGACTGAGCGACTGAACTCGCGGTGGTGAGCTCTGCTGTCTCCAGCCCACTGGGAGCTACTGCCAAATGAGCTCAATGACCGTTCTGGTTTCATTTGTTCCAAAACTGGAAAGAGGATCTGTTTCTGAATTTTGAGCAAATTTGAGTTCCTCAGCTAATACTCTGAAATGCAATTTGCTTGTTATACTTGCTGACAGCGGAGGGCATTGGATTTGGTTTTGCTCTTTATTAATTATATTCCATCGATAAAGCAATTTACATCTGTGAAGCTGGAAAAGCTAATCAAGAGAGAGTGTGTTCTTTCTAGTGAGTTCTGTCCTCATGAGTGACCCTGTACCTCTGGCTACTTGTGGTGTGTGTGGCTCTATCAGAAACCGCATCAGCGGCTGAGACCTGTTCAGTAATCACTGCACCCGTGACCTGGGCTTCCTGGTGGCTCAGGTGGTGAGAGACCTGGGTTCGATTCCTGGATCGAGATGATCCCCTGGAGAAAGGAATGGCCAGTATTCTTGCCTGTAAAATTCCATGGACAGCGGGAGCCTGGAGGTCTAAGGTCCATGAGGTGGCAGTGTGTCGGACACGACTCAGCGATTAGCACACACACACCAGTGACCTAATTATTCCTCTAGTTTAAAATATTTAATGAGTGTACATTCATTTGTAGGTCCTTGCATTCATTTATTTAGTCCCTTTTGTTGAGTGCCGACTATGTGCAAGGCTTAGTTCTTGGTGCTAACAGATAAATGGTGAGTCAAAGGAAAATATATTAATGATAAATGTGCTCATTTAACCTGTGGTTTTAATATTATTATAATGATTTCATGCTATTTAAATGAAAGATTTTATAGGTATTCACATGGCATAAAATTCCAGCATTAAAAATTAAAAAATAGTACACAGCAAAAATTCTTTCATCCTGTTCCCCAGTATTATCCAAATAGGCAATCAGTGGTATAGCTTCTTAAGGCTGTTATTTTTTTAGCTGTATTTCAGGCATACATCAACATATACATATATAGATAAACATATATATGTTATTTTTTGCACTCCTTTCCCCCACGTATTTGGTGTATATACTATATACTTTATTCTGCACTCACCCTGTGTTACTTTATAAATTTGGAAATCTCTCCTCATCATTACTTAAAGATCAATTTAATTTCTTTCTTTTTCTGGCTTCATGGTTTTCCACTGTGTTAAACATTTTGTTAATTTGGAATCCTTAAAGTTATTATCTCCTTTATTACTATTATTATAAATAGTATTGCAAAGAACATCTTTGTACATAGTTTTTATCCCTTGAGGTCTTTTTTCTTTCTGGCTGTGTCAGGCGGCCTGTGGGATCTTCGCTCCCGGACCAGGGATCGAACTGACGCCCACTGCACTGGAAGCGCAGTCTTAACCGCTGGCCACCGAGGAAGTCCTAGAGGTTTTTCCTTAGTAAGTGAAATTGTGCTTTTAACACAGAGTGATTTTTTTTTCTGGCTATTGAAAAATATTTTCCAAATCATAGCCTGTATTGATCCCCAGTGTGTCGAATGCTGTATTTGTGTGGGAAAGGAGGGGAATGAGGCTGTATATTTGCATTTGTATGTACATGCTAGTATTTGCATAAGAAGCTGACTGTCCTTGCAAATAGGTGACTGGTTCAGGGGAAATAAAACTAAGAGGAAGGAGCTAATTAATAAATAGTCAATCAACCAGTAAATAAACACAACTGAATAAATACATGAGTAAATACAATTGAAATCATTTAGAAATTTGAACCATATGAACATATCACTTTTAAAAATAATAAAATTTCAATTTTAACTATAAAGGTAAAAAATGAAGTGTAATTCTCTTGTTATACTGGCGTTTTCAATCTCCAGTATGAATGGCTTTCTTTTTAGAATGCTGGTACCGTCAAGTGAAATATGTCACAAAGGACACTTGGTCATGGGGTTTGTTCATTGGTAGGATCTAATTCATGGGTTTGCTGCTTTCACCTCTAGATCTTTTAAAGAAAATTGTATTAGAATGTGGTTGATTTACAATATTCTGTTACTTCCTGCTTCAGGTGGAGTTGAGTTGAAATGGGATTGTGAGACACAGAGGGTGTTTAGACCCATAGTCTTCAAATTTTTTTGATTATGTAATTCATTCAATTAAAAAAGCCACTCCTGGGATTTCCCTGTCAGTCCAGTGGTTGTGACTGTGCGCTTCCATTGCAGGGGATGTGAGTTTGATCCCTGGTCGGGGAACTCAGATCCCACGTTATGCGTGGTGTGGCCAAATAAAAAAGTAACTCTTAATGTTTTAATACGTATTCTTTATATACGTGCTCTATTATCAATTCATATATAGCAGCATTATATTTTAGAAAAAATTTTTTTATTTATTCAAGATATACATAAGTAAACACAAGTTTTAGAATGTTTTCCTTCACTTCACTGAGCCCTACTGTGGAAATGACTCTGCCAAGCAAGGGGATTGCGTGGGCAAAGGCCTGAAGATGTAGTAAAGCCTGACCCACGTGCAGAGTAGCAGGAGCTCAGCGAATCTGGAGGGAAGAGTGTAGGTAGGGAGCTGGGGGCCATGATGCTGAGGAAGCAGGTAGGATCGTTTCTGGAGAGCTGTGTGAGGCTTTCATGAAGAGTTATCAGCTGTGGGGACGATTTTGTTAGATACCCAAATACCTGTGTGATGAGAGGTTGTGTGTGGGTTTTAAGCTCGAGAGGGTATCTGGCATTTTGGTAAGCACTTTACATTCATCTGTCTTCACTGCGCAATGCGAGGTGGTGACAAGAACATTGGTTATTAATGAGAGTATTCTTCTTTCTCTCCTCTCCACTTTCTCTAATTAATTCTGTAAGTTGAACTCATGCTTGAAGACAAGAGCTTTGATCACAGAGAGAAATTTCATTCCAGGACAGATGGTACTGGATCCCTACCGCCACGGCTCCAGAATACCCCTACACTGCCTGGGGTCCAATCCAGTGAAAACTGCCCAGTTATACTAAGGGGTAAAAATGTCCACCAGAGGCTTTCAGACAAGAGTATGGACAGGTTTTTTTTTTTTTTTTAAATACTGATTTACCGTTCCTTTTACTTACTTACTTTGCTTACACACAATTTCCTGGAAATGATTTTACTCTAAGAAGCAGAATTATTCCTTTTTCTTTACTGGAAGATTCTCTCTTCTGAATTCCTTGATGAGGAAGGCTGGTGTGCAAGGGGCTGTTTCTCGGTCTGCAAATGCTCAGTAATTAACAGTCACACTTTATGCCTAATCCTGAAATATGTGTAAGTGAAATAGCATTTTTAAAAAGCCTGTTTTAAATTTCATACTTGTATAGTTTTTTTACCTTCTGATTAGAATTGAATAGAATAAAGCCCTTTCATGATAAGCTTTCTGGTCATGGTGAGGAGAGGTGTTTTATTGCTAATCTCTTTAAACCACAACGAGAGAGGTATACTCAGAAAATCACTTTATATTAATGGCTAATTGGAAAAGCAGACAATACTATTAGAACATGGAGAGAAACAGCATTTTTGCTTTCAAAGTGGATGCAATATAGGATCCCATGGCCTGGTATCAGAGAGGACATTTCTCCTTCCTGATTTGCAGGAATCCCTGCTTTGCTTTACTTTGGTTCGCTTACATCACCCTGGCTTGTGCTGGATTGAAAGGTTACCTGGCTTCGTGCAGTCCCTGGACCAGAACTTACTCTCCCTGCTCGGCCATTGGGAGCACAGCCCTATCAACAGATGCATTCACTTGATTTCACTTCTGGGCTTTTGGAGTTGAAAGAGCAGCCCATTGCAATGGAAGTGTCAGTGGGCTCACCAAGACTAGCTTGAGACGCTCTTTGGCCATGGTGTTCACGGGACAGTGTGGAATAATAGCGTCTGTGTCCGAGGATGGTCAGAGCTGTTGGACTCCAGAAACCACAGCAAGTTACAGCTCCCATTTGGTGGACATTTTCTTTATTTAAAGTTGAAGTATAGTTGATTTACAATATTATATTCATTTCAGGTGTATGGGAAAGTAATTCAGTTATATACATATATATTTTTCAGATTCTTTTCCATGATAAGTCATTACCAGATATTGAATATAGTTCCCTGTTATACAGTAAATCTTTATTGCTTATCTGTTTTATATATAGTAGTTTATATCTGTTAGACCCATACTCCTAACTTATTCCTCCCTCCTCCTTTTCCCCTTGAATAGTATTCTTTTTTATTGAAATCTGCACTTTGATTTACTATTTCAAAAAATGCACACTTTAAAAAAAAAGAAATATGCTATGAAGGGTAAACTCTGTTTCAGTGATACTGACTTGACTTTGGCCCTAGTCTTTGCATAATTATTGTACTGTGGTTCTGGAGAAGGCGATCATAAGAGGCTCTGCAGCTAGAAATGGAAGAATAGGATGTAAAGTAATTAAGGAAGCCGAGAGGAACAAAAGTGAGCTTTTGTGTGGTGCTGAGCATGTTTCAGAAATTTTGCATCAACTGTTTGTTCCTCCTAACCAGCCCGTGATACAAGTTTGTTTCCTGGACTCTACTGGACGTCAAATTGACACTCTCTTCTCCCTCTTACTCACCAGCAGATCCCAGGTTGTTTGGGGTCATAATATACCCAGCTAAACTAACCACGTTTCTCAGCTTCTTGGCTGGGGCTCAGGAACCAGATGGAGTTAATGGTAAAGCCCTTTAAAAGGGGGCAAAATCAACCGGCAACTTGTCTCTTAACCTTTTCTCAGAGTGTAACATGGGGTTCTAACAGGAGGTTGAGCAGCCACTTTAGGACTATAAGTGGACAAGCCCCAGAATTTGGTTTCCTGTTATATTCAGCTGGAATACAATTCCCAGTAAGTAGATAATACTGCGTGTGTGCTCAGTCATCCTGACTGTTTGTGACCCCATGGACTGTAGCCCGCCAGGCTCCTCTGTCCATGGGATTTCCCAGGCAAGAATTTTGGGGTGGGTTGCCATTTCCTTCTCCAGGGACTCTTCATGAC
Organism: Dama dama; assembly: GCF_033118175.1. Lineage (NCBI taxonomy): Eukaryota > Metazoa > Chordata > Mammalia > Artiodactyla > Cervidae > Dama > Dama dama. The sequence goes on from NC_083703.1 coordinate 81,550,761, forward strand.
CCAGGGATCAAACCCATGTCTCTTGTGTCTCCTGCATTGACAAGTGAATCCTTTACTACTAAGCCACCTAGGAAGCCCAAGAATAACAGTAATAGGAGTTTATTGAGCTTTAACTGAGTGTATACTGTCTGTCAGGTAGAGTGGCAAATGGTTTCTGTTTATGATTTCATTCACCTTACCTTATGATCCTTACTACAACCATTGAGTTAATTATGGCTACAATGATCTCCCTATTTTACGAGTGAGGAAATTGAAGCCTAGAGATTATAGGTAACTTGTCCTTGAGTGGTTAAGTGTGAACACAGGTCTGTTCCACAGCAAAGCTTCTACTCTTTTTTTTTTTTCCTTTTTTTTTTTTTTTTTTTTAATTAGTTGGAGGCTAATTACTTCACAACATTTCAGTGGGTTTTGTCATACATTGATATGAATCAGCCATAGATTTACACGTATTCCCCATCCCGATCCCCTCTCCCACCTCCCTCTCCACCCGATTCCTCTGGGTCTTCCCAGTGTACCAGGCCCGAGCACTTGTCTCATGCATCCCACCTGGGCTGGTGATCTGTTTCACCATAGATTATATACATGCTGTTCTTTCGAAACATCCCACCCTCACCTTCTCCCACAGAGTTCCAAAGTCTGTTCTGTATTTCTGTGTCTCTTTTTCTGTTTTGCATATAGGGTTGTCGTTACCATCTTTCTAAATTCCATATATATGTGTTAGTATGCTGTAATGTTCTTTATCTTTCTGGCTTACTTCACTCTGTATAATGGGCTCCAGTTTCATCTTATAAGAAGATAGGCTGACTCTTTATAATGAGCTTCTGTTATACTGGTAGGGAAAACTGAATGAAGTAATAAGCTTAAAAACAGATAAGCAGAAACTCTGCTTCCTAGGACATGTTCATAACTGTACTCAATTTCAGGAGAAACATGGCAATCATATATTCCATTTGACAATATAAAGTGCAGAAAAGCTAGTTAAATCCTTTTATTCCAAATCTTAACACTGGTCAGAATCTGCCTGAAGTCACTCACTTTGGAAATCTAATCCCAGTTCTTACTACCACTTAACTAGTTGTAGGCTGATACACTAGCAGTGGAATTAACTTAACTGCTCCTTTTCATTGTTCATCATGACCTTTCTACCACTGATGACCTTGTGAGTCTATCCATTTTACCTCCACATCAGCGACAAGAACTTTTTCCTGGTGAGAGCGATGGGCCAGTGTAGAGTAAATACAGGCTTTGGTTTCAGAAAGCTATGTTGAAATGCCATGTCTGCCATTTCAGTTTGTTATTGAGTTACCTAACCTTAGAGCCTCAGTTCTATAAAGTGAAAATAATCATGAGACCTAGGCAGTAGAGCTGTTGTGAGAATTATGAGAATTAATGGGTAATTGTCAGATAGTAGATGATCAGTGAATATTAATTTTAGATTACTGACATCTAGTAACTACTCAAAAATGAGCAGTTCTTTTGGAGATTGTTGAAGATATTATTTCAAAAAGTAAAAAACTCAGAAGCCCTTGAAGCAGCTCGTTCCATGAATAAGTGAAGAAGGCTGGGTGGGGATTCTGGGAAAATAACACCTGCCCTGCTTCAAGGAAGAAATCACTTCTCACATCCAGCCCAGGGATCCAACTTTGTCAATTGCAATTTTTATTTCTTAAAATTTATTTTTAACTGGAGGATAATTGCTTTACAATGTTGTGTTGATTTCTGCTGTACAGCAGTGTGAATCGACCGTAAGTATACGTAAATCCCCTCCTTCCCACCTTCTCCCCAGTCTCGCCGCTCTAGGTTGTCATAGAGCACAGGTTAAGCTCTCTGTGTTATATTAGCATCTCTCCACTAGCTAGCTGTTTTACACATGATAATGTATATATAGGCCTCCCAGGTGGTGCTAGTGGTAAAGAACCAGCCTGCCAATGCAAGAGACATAAGAGATGAGCGTTTGATCCCTGGGTCGGGAAAGTCCCCTGGAAGAGGAAATGGCAACCCTTTCCAGTATTCTTGCCTGGAGATCCCATGGACAGAGGAGCCTGGCGGGCTACAGCCCAGGGGATTGTAAAGAGTTGGACACGATGGACATGAGTTGGAGCAAGCTCTGGAAGTTGGTGATGGACAGGGAAGCCTGGCGTGCTGCGTCCATGGGGTCGCAAAGAGTCAGACACGACGGAGCGACTGAACTGAACTGAACTGAAGAGACTTAGCACACATGCACAGTGTGTATGTATCAATCCTACTCTCTCAATTATTGCAATTTTTAAAGCAAAATCAGAAGTCCAATTCTCTGTGAAACTTGATTTTCAAATAGTGGTTCATTTATATATTTTTAAATGCTCTGTGAGCAAAAAAAAAAAAAAATCTCCATATTCCTTTGCAGGCTGCCATCTTGCCATCACGGATCATTCATTTATTTCACTGATCCATTCAACAAGCTATGGAGAGGTAACGTAATTCAGAAGTGAGTCACAAAAATGACTGCAGAATAAGACTTTCAAAGGAAGATAAAAGACGAGATTATTAATGTTGGAGAAGAGTGGGCTGTGGGTTGGCTAATTAATAGTTTTCAAATACATGAAGGCTTTTAAGCAGTCGATGTTGGCTAATTATCTTCTGTCTTTCAGAGAATAGAACAAAAAGACAGTGGATTTGTTTTAAGGAGAATCACTATGATGAAATAAAATGGAAAAATTCTGCATGCTGGGACTGATTAAGTTTTCAACAGAATAGGGGAACAGGCTGTGGACCTTTATTTTGTGAAGACTTAAAAAAATAGGCAATGTTGTTGGGGGGATGTGTGTGTATGATTTGAATGATGTTGGAATGACCCCAGCATCTGGAAAGCTGAGACTGCAGTTGCTTATCCTGAAGGGATTTAATTAGCGGCACCCGACCTTTTGCACTCAGCTCACTGCAAGGTGCAATTCAAGACGAGTCCATAAGGATTTTGGATTCTGATTACTTGAGAGTCTTCTGCCTCTCCTGTGCTGTAACTGCTCTTGTTACTGGACACGTGCATTGAATAGAGGGCTCCTTTCAGAGATACAGACACGAAGTTTCCCCTGGGGAAGTCATATCTTCCAGCTTGACGGATGCCAAGTTGACACCTTCCTCCTCTTTCGTTATTCTGAATAATTCTGCAGAGCCCTCCTCACTTCAGTACTGCTCTGGGCATGAGAATTTGCCTTTTCCACTTGTCAGAAGATGTCAAGAGTTTCTCGGAGTCCCTGGCCATACTTCAGTTTTCAGGCAGAAGAGGAATTCCAAGGGTTCCAGAAATGGCGGTAAATCTCTTCTCTAACTAACTTTGGTTCAGGTGTGCTTTAAAAATTCGAAGCTTAACAGTCTTAAATATTCTCTTTCCTTTTGCTGAAAAGCTGCAAGTTATTTTAAAATATATGGAAGGTTGCCTAGTAACTATAGCTTCACTGGCTGTGTAAGAGAGGTTTTTTTTTTTTTTTTCTTCTCTCTGCTACAGAAGGTCTGTCAGGGAATAGTCTTGGGAAATGAGGTTCATCGAGAAATGAATGAAAAATAAGACGTCTTTTGGGAGTTTGGGCTCACATAAAACTGACATTAGCAGGAACATGTAACGTTAGCTTTGTGTTTGAGGCAATAAATAAGTTCAGGAAAATAATCTCATTTATCTTTGCTTATGCTGAATAGTTTGAGTAACGTGTGTTATAGTTGAATTGTGAAAATACTGTATTTCACCTTTCTCTCTGTCTCTCCCTTCTCTTCGCTCTCCTTCTTCTTATCTTAACTGTGTTAGTCTGCTTAGGCTGCCGTGAAGAGTGCTGCAGACTGGGCAGCTTAAACCACGGAAATTGGTTTTCTCCTGGTTTTGGAGGCTCAGTTCAAGGTGCCGGCAGGGTCGCTGTCTGGCGTTAAGGACTCTCCTTCTTGCTGATAGGGGACTGCCTCCTGCTGTGTCCTGACATGGGCTTTTTTCTGTGTTGGCAGGGAGAGAGAGATTTTTGGTGTTTCTCCCTCTTCTTATAAAGACACCAATCCAGTTGGATCAGGGCCCCACCCTTATGATCCCATTTAACCGTAATCGCTTCCTTGAAGACTCAGTCTCCAAATATAGTCACATTGAGGGTTGGGGCTTAACATATGAGTTTGGGGAGGACACAGTTCAGTCCACAGAAAGCCGTGTGGGTAATCTTATGTTCTGTGGACTCAGCTTTAGGCTTTGAGATATGAAGAGTTAATTATAATTGACCTCATGAAGTGAAGTAAAAGTTGCTCAGTCGTGTCTTACTCTTTATGACCCCATGGACTGTAACCCCACCAGGCTCCTCTGTCCATGGAATTCTCCAGGCAAGAATACTGGAGTGGGTTGCCATTCCCTTCTCCAGGGGATCTTCCCAACCCAGGGTTTGAACCTGGGTCTCCTGAATTGCAGCAGATACTTTACCATCTGAGCCACCAAGTTTCAGTTGACCTCGTAACTGACTTTATTTCTCGTTTGAATTTTGCTTCTTTTAGCCTAGTGGGAAACAACCACCAATCAAGATGATCAAGATGTTTTTACTGAGTCAGTCCAGGTTTGGAACTGATTTATTGAAGAGCTGAATGTTGAGCTTTGCAGAGTTCTACAGGGATTCTGGGAGTTTTGTGAACTTATAATAGTACTTGGTGCATAGTTTGAGACCCAAATATTGTTTGTCTTCTTCTTTCTTTCCTTCCTTCTTCTTCCTTTTTTTTTTTTAACAGCTGTTTGACATGGAAAGAAGAAAACTGAGGGAAAATGCAGTTTAAGTTAATAGAACCATCAGTACTGTTTGGATTAGTACTGCGATGTGGGAAATGCATTAGTGCTGTGATATAGGAAACCTAGCTCGATTCATTTAACAAGTATTATTAGTTACTACCTCTGAGCAAGGCACATGTACTCAGGATATTAGGATGAACAAGATAGCAAGGTCCCTGCCCCTAGAACGTTCCTCCCCAGTTTATTAAGCCTCAGTCTTCTAAAAGCACAAGGGTGTTAGACTTTGAAACAAGTGTTTTTCGGGGAAGGTAAAATGCATTAATAGTTTAACAGAGGGCCGGGCTGGTTCACGATGGTTTTAGGTATGGGGAAGGTGCAGTAGGGGTTAGGGAAAGCCAGCTGCCGTCTAACCTTGCAGAGGGACCATGATGATCTTCTTTGTGTTCCTTTCTACTAAATATTCTTCCGCATTCTTACTGGGAACACGGCCTTGGAAGGGATGCACAGGTTTTCTGTGTTCCTTTGAAGCCCTGTGCTGGCATCACCCTTCCTTCTCATTTCCATGTCTGACTCAGGTTCTCACTTTCTGTTCAGCTATTGCCCCCTCATTCTGATTGGGGAAAGTATGCTACTATAATATTTTATTATTAACTTTAATTATGTGAATAACACATAGGACATTATCATTGTAGGAAGTTAAAGTGTTAAAAATAAGTGTCCTTTGGCAATATCATCCTGCTTTTAACTCTTTACCAGGGGCAACTGTTGTTATCAATTACTGCATATGGTTTCTAGGCATTTGCATAAATATGTACATCCATAGAAATGTTAGTTCTTTGGTATGTGAGTTCTTTTATTTAAATGATATCCTGTATGGACTGTACTGCAAGGAATTTCACTTAATTACCCAGAGAAACACATGTGCATAAGCAGAGGTATAGCGTGATGATTACTGCGTTGCGGCTTATCGTGGTATAAATTAAAAACAGCATGTAAGTTGGGACTTCCCTCATGGTCCTGTGGTTGAGACTTTGAGATGCTGATCCGGGGGGTGTAGGTGCAATCCCTGCTTGGGGAAGGAAGATCCTACAAGCTGTGCAGTGCAGCCAAAAGATTTAAAAAGAAACAGCAGAGAAGTCCATTAATAGAGGACTGGCCAAATAGCTGTTAATTATGCTTACTATGGGGTTCTATACAGCTTCTAAAGGAATGGAGGACATATGGCATGAAATGCACACACACGTACTGACATAGAAAGAGCTTATCTGCCTCATGTCCATGTTTCCATCTGTTCATGACGCAAGACTGGGAGCTGACTGTGGCTCAGATCGTGGACTCCTTATCGCCAAATTCAGACTGAAATTGAAGAAAGTAGGGAAAACCACTAGACCATTCAGGTATGACCTAAATCAAATCCCTTACGATTATATAGTGGAAGTGACAAATAGGTTCAAGGGATTAGATCTGATAGAGTGCCTGACGAACTATGGACGGAGGCTGATGACATTGTACAGGAGACAGGGATCAAGACCATCCCCAAGAAAAAGAAATGCAAAAAAGCAAAATGGCTGTCTGATGAGGCTTACAAATAGCTGTGAAAAGAAGAGATGCGAAAAGAATAGGAGAAAAGGAAAGATATATCCATCTGAATGCAGAGTTCCAAAGAATAGCAAGAAGAGATAAGAAAGCCTTTCTCAGTGATCAGTGCAAAGAAATAGAGGAAAACAATAGAATGGGAAAGACTAGAGATCTCTTCAAGAAAATTAGAGATACCAAGGGAACATTTCATGCAAAGATGGACTCAATAAAGGACAGAAATGGAATGCACCTACCAGAAGCAGAAGATATTAAGAAGAGGTGGCAAGAATACACAGAAGAACTATACAAAAAAGATCTTCATGACCCAGATAATCACAATGGTGTGATCACTCACCTAGAGCCAGACATCCTAGAATGTGAAGTCTAGTGGGCCTTAGGAAGCATCACTACAAACAAAGCTAGGGGAGGTGATGGAATTCCAGTTGAGCTATTTCAAATCCTAAAACATGATACTGTCAAAGTGCTGCACTCAATATGCCAGCAAATTTGGAAAACTCAGCAGTGGCCACAGGATTGGAAAAGGTTAGTGTTCATTCCAGTCCGAAAGAAAAGCAATGCCAAAGAATGCTAAACTACTGCACAATTGCACTCATCTCACACACTAGTAAAGTAATGCTCAAAATTCTCCAAACCAGGCTTCATGTGAACCATGAACTTGCAGATGTTCAAGCTGGTTTTAGAAAAGGCAGAGGAACCAGAGATCAAATTGCCAACATCCACTGGATCATTGAGAAAGCAAGAGAGTTCTAGTAAAACATCTATTTCTGCTTTATTGACTATGCCAAAGCCTTTGACTGTGTGGATCACAACAAATGGTGGAAAATTCTTCAAGAGATGGGAATACCAGACCACCTGACCTGCCTCTTGAGAACTCTGTATGCAGGTCAAGAGGCAACAGTTAGAACTGGACATGGAACAACAGACTGGTTCCAAATAGGAAAAGGAGTACGTCAAAGCTGTATATTGTCACCCTGCTTATTTAACTTATATGCAGAGTACATCATGAGATACGCTGGGCTGGAGGAAGCACAGGCTAGAATCAAGATTACCAGGAGAAATATCAGTAATCTCAGATATGCAGATGACACCACTCTTATGGCAGAAAGTGAAGAAGAGCTAAAGAGCCTCTTGATGAAAGTGAAAGAAGAGAGTGAAAAAGTTGGCTTAAAGCTCAACATTCAGAAAACCAAGATCATGGCATCTGGTCCCATCACTTCATGGCAAATAGATGGGGAAGCAGTGGAAACGGTGGCAGACTTTATTTGGGGGGCTCCAAAATCACTGCAGATGGTAACTGCAGCCATGAAATTAAAAGATGCTTGCTCCTTGGAAGAAAAGCTATGACCAACCTAGACAGCATATTGAAAGGCAGAGATATTATTTTACCAACAAAGGTCCATCTAGTCAAAGCTATGGTTTTTCCAGTGGTCATGTATGGATGTGAGAGTTGGACTGGGAAGAAAGCTGAGTGCCAAAAAATTGATGCTTTTGAACTGTGGTGTTAGAGAAGACTCTTGAGAGTCCCTTGGACTACAAGGAGATCCAACCAGTCCATCCTGAAGGAGATCAGTCCTGGGTATTCATTGAAAGGACTGATGCTGAAGCTGAAACTCCAGTCCTTTGGCCACCTGTTGTGAAGAACTAACTCATTTGAAAAGACCCTGATGCTGGGAAAGATTGAAGGCGGGAGAAGAAGGGGATGACAGAGGGTGAGATGGTTGGATGGCATCACCGATTCAATGGACATGAGTTTGAGTAAACTCCGAGAGTTGGTGATGGACAGGGAAGCCTGGTGGGCTACAGTCCATGGGGTTGCAAAGAGTCGGACACGACTGAGCGACTGAACTTAGCTGATTAAAATTGTTGAGACCCTCCTGTCTTAGACTGGGAGCACCTGGAGGATAGGACTGGAAATGTTCATTTTTGTCTTCCTAAGCTACCTTGGCTCCAAGTGGGCTTTCAATAAAGGCTGTTGAACGAGTGAAAAACATAGTAGATGAATGACTGAGTGAATGTGTGATTCTGAACAAATAAGAGAGGAACTAATGCATAAATACGTTTTGAAGATATGAAAAGAATCAAGTTATTACAACTGTCATATATAGTGAGTTATATATAGATTCAACGTTCAGAAGCAGAAATTAATTGGAGAAACATTTCTCGAAAATCGTACCTTTAAAAAGTTTTAATGATACATAACATTACTTTCCTATTGCTGTAGTAACAAATGATCACAACTTAGTAGTTTAAAAGAACAGATATTAATTTTCTTACAGTTCTGGAGGTCAGAAGTCTGAATTGAGCCTTAAGGGGCCAAAATCAGGGTGTCAGCAGAGCCTCCTCTGGAGGCCTTAGGAAAATTGTCTCCTTGCCTTCTCTCGCTTCTGTAGGCTGCTCTTAGTTTTTGACTCATGGCCCGTTCCTTCATCCTCAGAGCCCTTCACTCCAGCCTGTTCCTGTTGTCACATCTGCTTTTTCTAACTTTGTCTCTTGCTTGTCTCTTATAAGGATGCACTTGATTACACTGTACCCACCTGGATACTCCAGGGTGATTTTCAGATATCAAAACCCTTAGCTTAATCAAATCTGGAAATTGTTAAGATCGTATCTGCACAGGTCCTGGGCATTACATAGTGGACATCTTTAGGGGGACGTTTTTTGTGTGTCTGTCATAGAATATCTTCTTGCTATTGACTGTTCGTGCTTTGAGATCTTATGATGGAAGGCATCCTCTGTTGCTTCAAATGCAAATTGAGAGAGTTTTGAGCATATGTTCTCTGTTGTTTGTTCCATTTCAGAAGTAAATTCATTTCCCGAGCAGACAAATCATTTCTTCATGTTGCCCATGGTTCAACCAAAGAAAGCATGCCAAGATGGACCCAGTCCCCCCTGCTCTGCTGGTCCCAGAAACTCATGCTGGTCTTGCAGAGAAGGCAGACCGCTGGCCGTCAGCCAGTTTTGTCAGGCGATGGCGTGTGTCTGGAGTACGCGTCTATGCAGCCCCGAGGTGGTGTGTGACCAGGTAATGCAGAGGACGCTTCTGTGCTGTCCATGGTGGTGGTGGTGGTTTAGTTGCTCAGTCGTGTCCGACTCCTGCGATCCTGTGGACTGTAGCCCGCCAGGCTCCTCTGTCCATGGGCTTCTCCAGGCAGGAACACTGGGGTGGGTTGCCGTTTGCTTCTCCAGTGCAGACCGTGGTGTGGTGTAATCGGGTAACGCAGAGTGTGATTCTGTGCAGTGCCGTGATGTTGCGGTGACCGGGGAATGTGGGGTACGCTTCTATGCGCTCTGTGGTGTTGTGGTGATCGCGTGATGTGTTAGCTGACAGAGAATCATCCCTGACACAATCCATCTCTTTCTGGCTTGAGTTATTTTTGACCCTTAAAGTAGACAGGGGATGCCAGAAGGAAAGGTGTGTATAATAGTAAAGTGTTAGCTTGCAGTGGGTCCTGCACCCTTAGGCTGAAGACAGTATCTCAGCGTCCAGCTCCCACAGCCTCATTTCCCCTGTGTGATTCCTTGGTGGGCAGAGGTGTGTCTCACCATACAACCCTGTTACAGTGGGAAGAGAAGCTATATTTAAGTATGCGTGTGGAGAATCCATTGTCAGCTACAGATACATATTTAATTACTGTAAGGGAGAGAAAAAAACGGAAATTTAAATATGATATGGGGGTTGATTTTATTCAAATCAGGGTTCTACGTCAGCCTAAAAAGAACTGAGCAGTGTTGTTTAAATGATTGCCTCTTAGGAGACAGTATGTGTATTTGTATCTATAGCCCTGCTTTATTTAAAGAAAGAGGCTTTTTGCAGCGGATGGAAAGACAAGCGAGAGGGGAAAATCATTTAAATTTAACCCTTTGGAAATACTCTAGCTTGGGGACCTTCTACTGTCTTCTTTGGGTATGGTAGAGTGTGCTGTTGTGTCTGAGCTGTGTCTCCGTCTTCTAACATCCTGGGCTAAGAGCTTTATTGTTGCAAACCCAGGTCCCTCCCAGTGACAGAGAAGGGCCTCCAGCTCAGATGGTTTGTCTCCAGATGTGTGCTCTACACTCACCCAGGGTCTAGCCTCACAGTAAACAATGAAAAAATTAACACAGATATTCATTCATTCATTCAGTTACTAGTTAGTTCGTTGTTCTTGTTCAGTTGCTCAGCCTGTCTGAGTCTTTGCAACCCCATGGACTGCGGCACACCAGGCTTCCCTGTCCTTCACCGATCCCCAGAGCTTGCTCAAAGTCATGTCCATCGAGTCGGTGATGCCATCCAGCCATCTTACCCTCTGTTGTCCCCTTCTCCTCCCACCTTCAATCTCCCAGCATCAGGGTCCTTTCCAGTGAATCAGGTGGCCAAAGTATTGGAGCTTCAGGTACTACTAGCTCTGATCATTTTCTACTCATAGAACCCTTCTGACACCAAATATTCATGAGGCTTTCCAACATCAACCAATTTCCCTCTCTCCGGACACCGGCTCAGTGTTCTATGATTCAGTTTATTTCTGACACTGTGTGTGCTGCTAAGTCGCTTCAGTTGTGTCCGACTTTTTGCAACCCCACGGACTGAAGCCCGCCAGGCTCCTCTGTCCATGGGATTCTCCAGGCAAGAACACTGGAGTGGGTTTCCACGCCTCCTCCAGGGGGTCTTCCCGACCCAGGGATCGAACCTGCCTCTCTTACCTGATGTGCCGATGGTGATGATGTTGGTGATGATGAAAAGGCCTCACAGGATTAAACCCTTACGTTTTGCCCAGCACCGTGCTGAACACGGCGCACACGTGAGCTCATGGTGTTCTTGCTGATCCTCTGTGACAGGTGCTATTGTAGCTTCATTTTTTCATTTTATGTTTGTGTCTATCTATTCACTTGACTGCACTGGGTCTTAGCTGTGGCACGCAGGACCTTTTGGCAGCGTGTGGGATCTAGTTCCCTGAGCAGGGATCGAACCTGGGCTCCCTGCATTTAGAGCACTGAGTCTTGGCCACTGGGCCACCAGAGAAGTGAGAAGGTTCAAGTTTAGCGGAGTTAACGAACGTGTCCAGGGTCGTCTAGCAAGAAATGGGCTCACCTGGTACTCCAGTGTGGATGTGACTGACTCCCAATGTGTGCTGTGTCTTATTCACTGTTTTCACTCTGCTGTAGCGGTTTGACTGAACTGCATTTTTTTTATTTTTTATTTTTTTGGTATCAAGAGGTCAGATGTTATGAAGATTAAAAGAGATGTAATTTATGTTTAGTGTTTAGCATCCATCCCATATAAAATGCTACACAAATATTAGGCATATAAATAATATTAGGTCTATTTCTTTTACTTATAAACTATTTAATATAATCTTTATTCCTTCCAATCTTTATTACCTTTAGCATTTCATACCATCCTGAAATGATTAAATTATTTATTCTCTGTCTCTATAGACATCCATATAATTGAAGATGAGAGAATGACAAGACCTCTGTAATGGCCACAGAAAGTCAGAAAGTCTTGATTTAGGTCAGAGGTTTCAAGTTTGAATATGATGCACTCATTTTTTCAAATAACTAGCTTATATTTTAAGCAAGTACCATTAGATCTGTAACACCATCCTCTTGTGATTTAGTAAAGAGAAATGGGTTGCTTAAACATGATGCTTTGCTACTTCATTTCAAAGTGAATGATGCGTTCAGGAACGGTATTTGTGAATTTGTCTCTATACTGTGAGATAACCAATTTGTCTGACTTTTATCTTTGAATTAATAGTTGTTTTGGCTTCAAGGAAATGTGATGCATTAGACATTGAAGATTATCTGTGGCAAATCTTCCTGGTAGGCTTTTAGTAACACTCTGTTTCAAACTCTCAAGAGAGAATCCTGGCGTCTTCGCATTTTGGGTTTTGAAAATCAAGTGTGTTCTCAGTTCTGTAGAGCAGGTAAGTGCCTATGGAAGCTCATCGGCCTGCAGCCTTTGTCCGCTCTCAGACTCTTGTTGCTTGTGTTTTGGGGTCCTTCTCCTCCAGTTGATGGGACCAAAGACGTCTCAGTGGAACTCCTAATTCAACTCCATCCTCCCAGCTGCTCATGCGATCCACCTTCGGTTGTCCTCGACCCTTCTCTTCCTCTCCCATTTGTTTGGCAGCTCCTTAGCAAATTCTATTGGTTCTAGGTTCAAAATACATCTAGGATTTAGTTCTTAGTAAAACTCAACATTCAAAAAACTTAAATTGTGGCATCCTGTCGCATCGCTTAATGGCAAATAGATGGGAAAAAGTGGAAACAGTGACAGATTTTATATTCTTGGGCTCCGGAATCACTGTGGATGGTGACCTCAGCCATGAAATTAAAAGACGCTTGCTCCTTGGAAGAAAACCTGTGACCACCCTAGACAGCATATTCAAAAGCAGACACATCACTTTGCTGACAAAGGTCCATAGAGTTAAAGCTTTGGTTTTTCCAGTAGTCACGTCCATGTGTGAGTTGGACTACAAAGAAGCCTGAGAGCTGAAGAATTGATGCTTTCGAACTGTGGTGCTGGAGAAGACTCTTAAGAGTCCCTTCAATCCTAAAGGAAATCAATCCTGAATATTCATTGGAAGGACTGATGCTGAAGCTGAAGCTCCAGTACTTTGGCCACCTAATGTGAAGAACTAACTCATAGGAAAAGACCCCGAGGTCAGGAGGAGAAGGGGGCGATAGAGGATGAGATGGATGGCAGCATTGGCCCAAGGAACATGAGCCTGAGTAAAGTCTGGGAGATGGTGACGAACAGGGAAGCCTGGTGTGCTGTAGCACATGGGGTCAGTTGCGAAGAGTTGGACACGACTGAGCGACTGGACAAGAACAGTGCTGTGGGGCGTTTGCGCTCATCGTCGGCTTGGGTGTTTCCTTGCGTACGGCCACCGCGCTCCCTCGCGTCTCCGGGCCCTTCCTTGGGTTGCATGACTCCTGTCAGAGGGCCCTCCTATGAGCAGCTTCTGACGGACCCGGTGTCTTCTCCCGTTGACCTCGTTCTTCATTTTCTGGTTTCACGTCGCTTGTGAGCAGCGGTGGTGCTCATTTTTATGATGCAGACTCTGACACCAAGTGTGTCCAGCACCACCCACGTGTCCAGAAACTTGGTTCAGTTCTGCGGCTGCCTCCTGGAGTTAGCACAGACTCCAGAGGTGAAAGCCTTGCTCCCAGGAGACGTCCCTGCTGGAGCTGCCAACCGCAGGGGGGATGCCCGGTCTCCCCACCCTTCTGCGGGGCCTACTATAACCTGCTGTTCTCCCAACTTTCTTTTCAGGTTCAGTAATTTGCCTGAACAACTCTCAGAACTCAGGAAAACACTTTTCTTGCATTTCCCTGATGGTTATAATGGATTCAACTCCAGAACAGCCCGATGGGAGAGATGCCAGGGGCAGGGTATGGGAGGGGGCTGTGTGGGACTCTTGTCCCCTCTCTAGACCTGCCACCCTGCCAGCACCTTGATGATCTCTCGATCCTTCAGTCCTTGAACCCTGCCCTTTGGGAGTTTCTATGGAGGATTCGTTATGTAGGCATGATTGACTAATTCATTGGCCATTGGTGGTTGGACTCTGTCTCCAGCCCCGTGCCCTCCCCAGAGGTGAGGGCTGGGTGTGACTGCCCCAACCTCCCATCGCAAGCCTGCTTCCTTTGGCTCATCCACCTCGTTAGAATACATTTAGGATGAAAGGAGTTAGTTGTGAGCAATAAAAGATGCTTCTCAATTCCTGTCTTTCCCATCACTCAGGAAATTCCAGATGTTTTAGGAGCTGTGCCAGGAATGGGAGACAAAAGCAAAATGCACATTTCTTATTAAACCACATCTGCCAGCCTGCTTCACACTTTTCTTAGATGTTGACTGCCTGCCTGCACCAGCTAGCATTAAACGCCACTGGGCCATGTGCTTCTGAACCGTGGTGTTGGAGAAGACTCTTGAGAGTCCCTTGGACTGCAAGGAGATCCAACCAGTCCATCCTGAAGGAGATCAGTCCTGAGTGTTCATTGGAAGGACTGATGCTGAAGTTGAAACTCCAATACTTTGGCCACCTGCAGCAAAGAACTGACTCGTTGGAAAAGAGCCTGATGCTGGGAAAGATTGAAGGCGGGAGGAGAAGGGGACGGCAGAGGATGAGATGGTTGGATGGCATCAGCGACTGTGGGGTTGCAGAGCCGGACACGAGTGGTTGTTGAACAGCAGCGGCGGCAGCAGGTGACTCTTGTCGGTTTTGTTACCACTCTCACGCAGCACCCGGGACAGTGCCTGGTGCACCACCGACGATCAATATTTATTGAATGAGTTGCTTAATTGATTTAAACCTAATATTTAATTAACAGAGTGATGGAGGCAAAGATGAGTTTAAACATCTTCCATGAGACTCAGAACCCAAGAAACAGGGAGAGAGAAGAAAGTGATTTTCTAAAGAGCTTTCTGGTTTGAATCTGAGTCCTTCCCGGTACTGTGTTTTCTTTCTTTCCATTGGAAAGTTCTTGAGCTTCTCCTGTCTCCTGAAAATAACCCCCTATTACAAAGCAAGGTTTTAATGGATTTTCCATTTGTTGAAAGCCAGAGTATCTAGGCTCATGCAACTCTTTGTAGAAGAGTAAAAGCAGTGGGCCTGGCACATGATAGGTGCTCAGTAAATATTTTCTGAAGCATGAATGATTCCCTAAAGACAAGAAGCTTGTATTTCGCATTGGCTAGAGGGAGAGAGTGCCGGCAATGTGCTGGCTAGCTGGTGTGGGGCAGAACTCGGAAGCTCGTTTAGACACTCTGAAAGGAGACACGGGCCACAGCCTCTGTGAGGGCATTTCACTTCACACGCCAGTGCAGATGTTACAGGACCAATTAAACACGTGTCTCTAAGGCCAGCGTCAGGGACCAGACTCGTTCCGGCTGCAGAACTGAAGCTCTGAGGTTCAGACCCGCGAACTGGTGCTGGTGCTGGACTCAGGGCTGTGAAGCAGGCTTAGCCACGGTCCAGCCCTCTTACCTCCTCTCACCCACCCCCCCGCACCTTCTGAGTCTAACCCCGCTTGTGTCCCTTCCACCTGGATGTGGTGGAGGGCTGAGGGAGGAAAGAGCCGGGAGAGGCGAGGAAGGCCCATGGAAGGGCAGTCTCGGGTTGAAGAGGGAGCCGCATTGATGCTCCAGCCGGCAGGCGTGAGGCTAACGATGCTGCTTGGCTGCAGTCAAGATGCGACTTGGAGTTCTGTGACTTCACCCCTTTGTCCTTGCGGTTCAGTCCAGTTCCCTTGCTGACATGGGCGATGATGTGCTGGGTCCTCCGAGGTGCAATGAAGGATTAACAGGACTTGCCCTGGGGAACCCCAGCAGCTCCCAGAAACCCCAGTCTCCGCCCTTCTGATCACCTCATCTCACTGGTGATCTGATTTCAGTAATATCTGTTATGGTAACTCAGGTGACTCAGGGGTAAAGAACCCGCCTGCCAATGCAGGCCATGTGGGTTCCATCTCGAGGTCAGGAAGATCCCCTGGAGGAGGAAATGGCAATCCGCTCCAGTGTTCTGGCCTGGAGAATCCCATGGACAGCGGAGCCTGGTGGGCTGTGGTCCACAGGGTCACAAAGAGTCGGACACGACTTGGCGACTAAGCAGCAGTCATGGTGACTAGGGTCACTGTTCGCCATCCAGACCTGCCTTCCCTCTGCAGCTGTGCTGTGGGGGCAGTGAGGTGTTGGTTGTATTTTCTCCATTACTCAGCACCGGGGAAACGGAGGCGTAGGGGAGGTAGG
The DNA here is from genome assembly GCF_033118175.1 of Dama dama. Taxonomy (NCBI): domain Eukaryota; kingdom Metazoa; phylum Chordata; class Mammalia; order Artiodactyla; family Cervidae; genus Dama; species Dama dama. The sequence continues at coordinate 81,566,810 of NC_083703.1, forward strand.
GAATTTATTTGCCCGAGCTCACACAGTAGAAGAGGGCTCGGTTTCCTGCGGTGAGTCCTAAAGTGAATTTACACAACACATGTCGTGTCTTGGCATTTGGAGTCTTCCTCTCTCTTATCTTCTGTAATAACTGATTTTCATTAAGATAGTTAGCATACTCTTGAGCTGGCAGCTGAGATTTATCTATATCAGATTAAAAACCAGGCCTTCAAAAGAGAATGAACAAGATTGGGTTTTCGTTGCTCTGTAGCTTTTAATTTGCGGCTGCCTGGTTGCAGTTAGCCTTCAGCCAGGGGACAGGCCTCTGGAGAAGCACGTGAATCGAGGATGGTCCTTGGCGGGTGATGGTCACTGTCTGGGGGACGAGCAAAGTTCTTGCTCTGCTCACACGTTCAGTACTCCAGGTGGTGTCGTTCTGAACACCCAGGTTATTCATAGCGGGTCGGATCGTGACTGTCGCTGCCCTGAAAGGAAGCGTTTTCCCCGAGGGTGTGAGGCCGGCTCACGGCTCCTGGGCTCAGTGGAAGGTGGAATCCTGCTCTCCTGGTCGGTTAGAAGCCGTCCTGTCAGTCATTCTGTTCACGGTGGTGCAGGGGCCAGAGGGACTGGGGGCTTCTGAAGGGGCACCGTGGTAAGGGACCCGCCTGCTGGTGCGGGAGACTCGAGAGGCGTGGGATCCCCCCCGGGTCGGGAAGATCCCCTGGAGAAGGACATGGCAACCCGCTCCAGTGTTCTCCCCTCGGAAATCTCATGGCCGGGGGAGCCTGGTGGGCTGCGGTCCACGGGGCCGCAGAGTCAGACTCGACTCGGAGACTAAACCGCAGCAATGAAAAAGGTGATGATTTAGGCAGGCCTTTCATCTTTACTGAAATCATAGCGGGGTCGGGTTGAAGTTGTATTCCGGTCTTCTGACGCGTCCCGTTTGGTGATGCGATCTGTTGTTGAAGACTTGGCTGCGGACATCGGGCCAAATACTAAGAACCAAACAGCTTTTTAGTTTTCGGGGTGCGCACACGGGTGTGCGATATTGTGTCCTTTCGGCTCTCACCACTTTCCCTTCCTAAGTTTTGCTTTTTGAATTTGGCTGCTTCTCCCAGTCCAAGTTCACACTTCTCTGATCTCTGGCTGAGGAGCCTGTGTCAAAACAAACCCCACATTCTTTTTTTAACCGTTTCCCACATTCCTCTCTCTTTAGCTTTGATGAGGTCAGCTTTCAGAATTGCCAGCCTGACAGTTTTCCCCTTCTTGCATTGATTCGTTGGGATAAAGACAGACTGTTTAAAGAGCACTTTTCGTCCAAGCACTTTCCTTTCTGTGCATTGTGAAGGGCGAGGCCCGAAGCTGGGACACCGGCTGTCTGGCGCCAGGATTCCTGGAGTCCTGAGTGGTGAATATTCAGGAAAGAGATGAATTTGTTCCCTTTGATCCAGAGCTGGTTGCCAGGGGGGAAGGCTGGAAAGGGAAAGAAAACGTAGTGACCGACTACGCGGATATTAGGAATGTTAGAAATAATGATTTTCTCTTGAAGACTGGGACTTTCTTGCTGCAAACTTGTGGTCTGATTGTAAATCAAGTGAGAATCTAGCACACAGTACGCTTGGTGAGACACACACTCACAACTGGAAGCACAAAAAAGATGTCCAATTGCTGGATGCTTCCCGAGCCACGTCATTAAATCACGACTGTGCTTTTCAGAAATGCCTGGAGCAAGTCCATCTTCCAATAATAGATATCTTTTCATGCACATGGCTGCGTCTGAACTCCCAGAGAAAACTGTGGGGCTGCCTGTAATCAGAAAGCAGCCTTTTCCCCACTCTTGCTTTCAGAACACCAGTGTGAAAGGTGAGTGCAATTTCTTACTCAGAGGCAGAAATGTTTTAAAAATCAATTACTGAACTGCAAACAGGTACTGTCTCTGAAATAATGAGATTTTATTTATCAGAGACAGTGTTTGTTAAGGTGCATTTTGCCTGGTCTTGTCTCTTATGGAGAAGTGGTTCAAAATAGTTGTGGTTTCTGTGTACTTCTGATAAGGATGCTGAAATAATTGCACTTTCAGCAGAAAGCAATCTTGAAAATTTCCCTGGTTAATCTTTCTCTCAAAAATGGAAAGCTTGAGCAACTTGCCTGAAACATGGATTTGGTCTCTGAATGATACCTGAGATGTGTTTTACCTGAACACATCCAATGGGAGAATTCAGGCTCTGTGGCTCAGAATCTGCCTTCTCTCTGAGAACTGGCTTTAAAAGTTTTTAATTTTATTTTGTTAATCTACTGGCAATATAGGAGACGTGGATTTGATCCTTGGGTTGGGACGATCCCCTGCAGAAGGAAATGGCAGCCCACTCCAGTGCTCTCGCCTGGGACAGCCCATGGACAGAGGAGCCTGGCAGGCTGTAGTCCATGGGGTCACCAAGAGTCAGATGTGACTTAGAGACTGCACGTTCTCCGCCAGGTGATAGCTATTTGGGGTTGAGTGATGAAGACCCATTATAAGTGCGTGTTCCTGTGCTCAGGTTTTATGAAGCTTCTTTAAACTTGCAGTTCCCTGGCTGCTCCTGAGATGGACACCCTGAGCCCCCTTCCTCTTATAGGACCCTGTGTTGTCATGGCATCCACGGCTGGAATCAGATCCAAGGGCAGACCTCTCACGTTGCTGTTATTAGATGGTACACGCTCCAGTAACTTGCTGTGGGGGATGCTAACCCCCAAAGGCCTTTTGTCAGTTTCCCATAATTTAAGCTGGGAAGCAGAGTTGCTTGTCTAAGAGCAAAATAAAACTGAATGCCTTGGGAAGGCACCACTGAGTAGAAATAGATCCCGCCCGCCCCCCCCCCCCCCACCCCACTAGAAACAGCATTTGAAAAAAGAATTTAACAAAGTGGTTAACGGATGTAGAGGAACAACTTGAAACTTTAACAATGGAAAGCTACGCATTCATTCAAAAGAATGATTTGTTTTGAAGTGAAAACTAAAGGAGTAAGTTATGGAATGTAATGCTTGGTATGATCCTCTTTATTAAAGCATGCATGCATGCATGCTCAGTAGCTTCAGTGGTGTCCAGCTCTTTGCAACGCTATGGACTGTAGCCTGCCAGGCTCCTCCATCCTGGAGGATGGAGAATCCTCTTACCAGGATTCTCCAGGTAAGAATACTGAATAGGTTGCCATGCCCTTCTCCAGGGAATCTCCCTGATCCAGGGATCAAACCCATGTCTCCTGTGTCTTCTGCCTTGCAGGCAGATTCTTTACCACTGAGCCACGGGGAAAGTCCCTTATTAAAACATATACATATATAAATAAATAGGAGGGTAGGCCGATACTACTTTTTGAATTAGGTTTGTTTGCCTATACCTGAAAACTCATAATCATAGTGACTTACTAAGTAGAAATTTAGTTTCTTCCTTAAAAAAGAATTCAAAGTTCATATAATAGTTCCAAGATCATCAGGAAAGCAGGTTTCATCTATATGTCTGCTCTGCCATCCTACTAGGGGCTTCCAACCAAAAGGTTACCTCATGGCCCAAAATGGCTGCTGGAGCTCCATGCATCATACCTCTTACACAAAAGTAGGAAAGGCCAGAAATACAAAGCAATTTTGACAGTACACAAAACTTTTTCTATATCCTTGGTCAGTGTGTAGCCACCTGGCTTTACTTAGAAGCCTAAAAAATATAGTCCTTCAGGTGGAACATTGCCTGGGCTTTTGTTGCTGTTTAATCAAAAGAGAATGGTGATTGGGTGGTCACTTGCTAGAATGGCCAAATGGCAGCCTCCTGTGCTTCCATATCATCAATTGCCTTAAATACACATTTTTTATTTAAACAGTAAAAAAAATTAAGGAATGCATATTTTTAAGTAGGCTCCCCCGGGGGCTCAGTGTAAAGATTCTGCCTGCAGTGCAAGAGATGCCAATTCAATCCCTGGATCGGGACGACCCCATGGAGAAGGAAAAGGCAACCCACTCTAGTATTCTTGCCTGAGAAATCCCATGGACAGAAGAGCCTGGAAGGCTACAGTCCATGAGGCTGCAAAGAGTTAGACATGACTTAGCAACTAAACAACAACAAATATTGTAAATAGAAGGAAATAAAAATATAAGGAAATACATGGTGACCCAGGAGTCCACGATTAGCAGCGTGAGAGAAATGAGAGTTCTCTGGCTCGTAGGACCTGTCTTTCAGCATCAGAGCACCTGGGCATGTTGAGCAGATCGTCTTGTCATGACCCAGCGCTGGACTCCTAACAGTGTCAGATGAAAGCACGTTTAGACTTCAACTCAGTTTATATTCCATCGTTTTTTATCTGTACCAAGCCACTCGCAAAGGTAAAATTCTAATGAAAAGTACTAATTCATAGCTGTCACTCAGCTTCCTAAAAACGACTCCAGCATTTGGATGTTCAAGGCTGGAACCATAACTACACAGGTGACCTTTGAACAACGCAGGTTTGAACTGTGCTGGCCCACTTACATGCAGATGCTTTTTGCAGTAAATTCATTAATACTGTAGTACCATGCAATCCACAGCTGCTTGGATCCATAGCTGCAGAACTGCGGTGTGCAGGGCTGGTTGTAGAGTTACACTCAGGCTTTTGACTGGCAAGAGGGTCGGTTCCTCTCACCCCAGAGTTGTTCAAGTTTCAGTTGTAATAAAAACACTAACAGAGATTAAATGCTTCAGTGAGGGAAGATCATCTAATGGACAAGAGTGTGGGTTCTTGAATCAGAATTGCTCTTTACGTCTTCTTTAAATATCTTAAACCTCAATTTCTCACCTCTAAAATGGTAATAATAAGAGTTTCTCTTTATACCATGGGACTATCATAAGAATTTAAGAAGATAAGCCCGATCAGTGACTGGCCACTAGTAAGTGCCCAAGGTCAAGGTGATGACATTTTTGTTGCTGGCACGCTGCGTCAGGCATACTGTAGTTATTTTGAATCTTACCCCCAAGTTCCACAAGTCTCTAAAGATAGTACTTATTTTTTAAAATAACAACTTTATGGAGATACAGTTCATATACCATAAAATTCAAGCTTGTGAAAGTGTACACTTCTGTGATTTTTGGCACATGCACAAAGCTGTATAATCGTCACCGTGATCTAAGTTTAGAACATTCTCATCACTCCATAAATAAATCTCCTACCCATTGGCAGTCACTCCCAATTGTCCCTTCCACTCAGTCCCTGGAAACCAGTAATCTCCTTTCTGTTTCTATGGATTTGCCTCTTTTGGACATTTCATGCAAATGGAATTAATGTAATATGTGATCTTTTGTGTCTGGCTTCTTTCACTTAGTAAAATGTTTTCAAGGTTCATCCATGTTGTAAAGGATATCAGAACTTCTTTCTTTTTCTTGGCCGAATAATATTCCACTGTATAGATATACCACATTCCCCCCTCTTCTTCAGTTGATAGACATTTGATGGTTTCTGCCTTTTGACTATCGTGAGTAATGTTGCTGTGAACATTTATGTGCAAGTGTCTGCGTGGACATGTGTGTTCATTTCTTCTAGGTATTCACTTGCCTTTCTCACTTAGCAGTCACTTTTGGAGAAGACAGTCATTTTAGTGGATGTACAGTTGTCTCAGTCTTGTTAACAACTGACATTCATGTTTTACTCTACCAACTCCCTAATGGTATTCTAGGTGTTTCAGATCTTTGGCTTGCTTTTACAAACAGTGCCACAATGAGTACGCTTATTACACAGTCATTATTTCACACATGTAAGTGTATAAGGGTAAAGTAAACCTTTGCAAGTGGAATTGCTGGGTCAAAGGATGTGTACAGTTTGGGGAAAGATCCTGCGAAATTGCCCTCCTTGGAGAGTGTCCAAATTGTACTCCCATCTGTAATAAAGACCCTGGGGGCATTTCTCTCTGGACCGAGTGCAAAGAATTGTTCTGACTTTACTCAGCAATTGTTCTGTTTTTGTCTTACAGAGAACGTGACTCATAATTCATCAGGTGTCTAATTTATTACTTGCTTAGAGCCAACTTTGTGGTCCAGCTTCATTAGTATATGAAATTATATTATGGGTTTTATGTTAGTGTCTTTATTTTTGCTCATCTTGTAGGATTGGAAGAGTGTTACATTGAATCTTAAAATTCTCATTCGGATGAGGCTTGAACCAGCATTGATTCCAGTTGTAGGATCTCAGAGCTCCGAGAGGCTGAAACTGTAATAGAACCTGGCTTGTAAGGCAAGGAAGCTGTTAAATTTCGGATGAGTCTGAGTAGACTCTATTATAGTGAGGACACCTAAGGAAAAGTTGATATTATAGGGGAGAGACGTCTCCAGCTTTGCCTCATTTCATGACTAATCGGAGTGAGAATGCTGTTCCAGCTTTCTATGCAGCTTCCTGTTGGCCTTCGGTACAAGCGGGATGAGAGTTGGACCTCTTGCTGCCACGTGTTACTACTGGGGATGAAGTCTTGGGGGAGCTGGTTTCCAGTTAACTTCTAGTGGAAAAGCTCCCCTTTCTTCATATCCTTTGTAAAAGCAAAAGCGTTTCCAGTAAGACTTAGTAGAGACAAGTTTATAAGAAAGCAAAATATGAATTCTGTTGGCTCTACTGTCATACTTATCCTTTATTTTACTTTATTGAAGTATAATTGATTTATAATGTTGTGTTAGTTTCAGATGTTCAGCATAGCAATTTGAGTTTTTGACAGATTATATTCCATTCTGCCGCTGCTGAGTCGTGTCCGACTTCAGTTCTGCCTGACTCTTTCTGACCCTATGGACCGTAGCCCCCAGTCTCCTGTGTCCGTGGGATTCTCCAGGCAAGAATACTGGAGTGGGTTGCCATACTCTCCTCCAGGGGATCTTCCCGACCCGGGGGTTGAATCCGCATCTCTTAAGTCTCCTGCATTGGCAGGCAGGTTCTTTACCATTAGCGCCAACTGGGAAGGCCTATGTTCCATGATAGGTTATTACAAGATAATGGGTATAATTCAATTGTATTTATTCTTGAAGTTAGATACAGATTCATTTCTTCATTCCATTTGGGAACTATTTTGATGTGTGTTCACCATGATCCAATAATTGAAGCAGTGCATAAAGCAAGCCCTGCCCCTCTCAGAACTTACAGTCTAGAGAAAAAGAGAAAATTCAGTAATTACCATGAAGTATAGTTTGTTCATGATGGTGGAAAGTCAGAGTGCTCTGGGTGTGCTGCGTAAGAGGGGCCTCTGGCAATTCATTCATTTGGCAGTTGTTTATTGAGTTCCTGCAGAACGGCCAGCACTGTGCAAAGGCTGAGAAGGAAGCAATGAAGAATATAGACAAAGTCTCTGCTAAGGGTGTCTGTCGTTGATGAAAGGTTTATTGTGGGCCAGCCACCGTTCCAAGGTGCTTCAAATGCAGGAACGCAGCGGATCCTCCGGGATGAGTCCTGTGACAGTTGGTTATCCCCTGAAGAAACCGGGTTTAACAGCTTGCCCGCGGCCACACAGCGTGTCCATTTTGCGACCAGCCTGTGAGCCTGGGTGGGCTGGCTTTTATCTCCGAGGTGTTCATCATTCTTCTCCAGTCGCCTGTGTGCAGTGCTGGGATCCGGCTGCCCTGGTCCCCCCTGCGGCGCGGGCTGCTCCTTGGGTCGCCTGCCTCTTCCTCCTGCTGCGCGGGCTCGTAGGATCCTCGTTCCCAGACCAGGAAGCGAACCCACGCCCCTGGCATTGCAAGGCGGGTCCGTCCCACTGGATGGCCAGGGAAGTCTCCAGGTTGGCTCCGGAGGCTGTGCCTCTGACTTCTGCTGTCTGTGCTTCTTCGTGTGGCCTCTGTGTATATTGGTTTGATGCTGAGGTTGACAGGAAGTGACCATTTTCTAGAGGATTTGACATGACACGTGGAAGCTAAGGACGCATGTTGGAGGGTGTGAAATGGGAGGGTTGACACAGAGGCATTCCCCTGAGGTGCCGGAAAGAAGGGGGGATGGTTCTGGCAAAGAAGGGAGCCTGGTGGTGTAGAAGACGGTAGGACATGTGTCCAGCCTGGGTCCCAACTTAGGAGTCTCCGGCAGACTCGAGGCTTCATGTTTGGGGACTGCCACTGTTCACAGCCTTTGCCGTTTCTTTTCCTCCTGATTAATCTTCACTGTGCCACTTTTTCTCATGTGTTCCCTACCTTGATCGGCAGTGACTCTTCTAGCAAGGCTCACATTTGAGCAGGGTGCCAGGAGGCTTGGAGCCCTGCAGTCTGAGTGCCAGCTCCTCTGGCTCCATCCAGCCCTCCTGCCCCAGAGCTAGTTACTGCCGCCTGACTTCAGAAATCCTTTGAAGTCTGAAATACGTCGTCCTGGGACTGCGGGCATGTCTCAGCTTGTTAGGATCTGTGTTTACCTGACCCTAACAATATCCCATCACGTTAAGAGAAATGTTTGGGCATCTCGATGTTTGGTTTTCAGCGTGACAACACTTGGTTTCAGAGCACTTTATGATTCATCAAACAGACTTAACTTTGGTCAATGAGTCCTTCTAGATCTGGGATAAAGGCTTTAATTTTGAGAAGACTGTTTACCTGATGTCTTCTTTTTCTCACCTTCAACACTATGGACATTTTAAGGCCAGATAACTCCTTTCAGTGGGGGCCGGCCCTGGTGCTGTAAGATTTGGCATCTCTGGTCTCTAACCCCAGGCACTACTCAGCATCTCCCCAGCTGTGCCAACTAGACTTGTTTCCAGACGGCGTCACGTGTCCCCCTGGGGACGCACTTGCTGCAGTTGAGCACCGCTGATCTAATCACACCGATCTAATTGTCACCTACAGGCCTCTGTCGTTCAGATGTAGGTTGGCTTTTTAACCTGGATGGTATAGAGTAAAAGGCCATTTCACGACATTTTAATAATCTGATATTTAGACACTTTTCCCTAACAGCCTGTAATTAAATCAATACGAATAGGGCTCCCCTGGTGTTTCAGTGGTAAAGAATCCACCGGCCAGTGGAGGAGACCCGGGGTCAGACCCAGATCTGGGAAGATCCCACGTGCCTTGAAGCAGCTAAGCTCTTGCGCCACAACTACTGAGCCTGTGCTCTGGAGCCCGGGAGCCACAGAGACTGAGGCCTGCACGTCCCAGGGCCCAGAGCCACAGTGACTGAGGCCTGCACGTCCTAGAGAGCAGCCTCGCTCACGCAGCTGGAGAGAAACCCAAGCAGCGCTGAAGACCCCGCACAGCGAAAAGTAAATTAGTCAATTAATTAACAAAACCTTTCAAAGCAAAACCCATCTTTCTGGTGCCGTCAGTGTCACATCTCTTCACAACAAGAATGCTTTCTGAAAGTCTGCCTCTTTATTGTAAATTACCCCTGACACTCTGTGGCTGCCCGGGTTTCCTCCCCTTGGATTCCTGGCTGAGACTGTCTTACGTGACTCCTATCCTTCACCCTTCCGCCCCTTTCTGGCAACATCTGTTCCAGGTGTATGTGTGTTTTCAGACTGCTTTCTCAACCTTGGGATTCATCTCTCTTCCTTTCTTAGAGAGTGACGTTCAGATTTTCTGTACAGAGGCCTCTCCCGGAATGACTTTTACTCAGTACTGTCCCTGACATGGGGAAGTGTGGAGAGCCAGCCGTGCTGAGATGTTTCTATCTGAAATCATGACGGTAGCTTAACTTCAGAAGTAGCATTTCCAATGAAAACTCCCTAATTGGGAATTTAAAAAAAATTTTTTTTTTTTTTTTTTGTCATGGCAAATGTCTCTCCAGCTTGGTTAGAGCCTGTTTCTAATTATAGGAAAATATTTGCTTTAGTCTCTAGGGAATTATAGTCATCTTGAGGGTCTGTGGTTTTAGAACAAAAACCCACTGATGTTTAAAAACAGTGATGTGCCAAATGGCCACCAGAACCTTTCTTCATGGTATTAGATAATGGCATTTTGCAGGATGCACTTTTTAAGGACAAATGTGGTTTTAAATTGTTTCTTTTCAAAGAATGTCTGTCAGTATAATTTGAATGTTTGCTCTACATATTTTGAGGTTTTTTTTTTTAATACTGTCTTGTATAAAGATATTAAGGCTTTTATTTGAAATGTGAGGTCCATTCTGAGGTACTTTGATATCTAAGGGCATCATTTATGAAATTCTGGAAGGCTCATGAGTGCTGAGTATGGATTTTCCTATTTTTTTAATTTGCTCATTCATTTATGCGCTCAATTATTTAAAAGGAATGAGAGCCTATACTCTCTTAGGTCCTGAGAATTCAAAGTAAGACAAAATATGATTTTTTTTTTTAAATTTTTAGAAAGGAAGGTAAAACATAAATATGCAGACGAATCAGTGAGCAAGATGATTTCAAACACTGAAGTTGCAAGGATGGGGGAGGAGAGTGCTTTAGATTTCATAGGTGGGATGTGTTTCTGAGCAGGTGGCATCATGGTGGATCATGAGTATATTCACGGCCTCCGTTACTTCTGGGACCTTTACCTTGAAATCTGACTGTCTCCATCTGCCCTGACTCTGGGTTTGTGAGATGAACTATCAGCAAACTTGCCCCAAGCAGGGCTTGTAAAAGCGTTTTACGTGGAGGCTGTAAAAATATTTACTTGCTCCTTCTGGGATAAGTGAATAGACGCACTTTCCTCTATTTCCTTTGCTAAGTACAACTATAAACTCTGGAATCTATGTATAAATCAAACTAAGAAGGCTCTGAAAGGTGGAGAGAGGGCAGACGGGCTGGAGACCTCAGCGTTTGAAAACCGTGTGGCTGTGTCCAGCGCATGTGGGATCTTCGTGCCCCAGCCAGGGACTGACCCACGCCCCCAGCAGTGGAAGCACGGACTCTTAACCACTGGGCCACCGGGGAGATCACGAGAGGTCCTGGCTTTCAAGGACCAACATAGTGGTCATTTCCGTAGGTTTTCGTTTTGTCTCATATGTTTCAAAGCTGTAGCTAGAGAAGGCAGCACATCAGAAATGCTAATGGGTACAGAAGAACCTCCCTTCCCCCAACAAAATAAATTTTTTTTTCTGATCCAAGGACCAGGAAATAGCCCAGCTGAGTAACACAGAAAACTTTTAGAAAATATCTCTTCTGATATCAGCCAAGCACCACAGAATAGACTGGGCCCCCACCCACCTCCGTGCCAGCAAAGGCTGAGGAAGGAGTCTAGACTTCCATCCTTATGTGCTTCTGTGAGTAAAATATTTCCCTCTGCCTTCTTAGGTGAAGTACCTGGGCATTGTGAATTAAACTGACACAGAGATACAAGTTTTATTTATATCTTCATATTTCTGGGGACTAAACAGAGAAACAAGTGAAAATCCAAAGAAACAGGCTTGGGATTTTATTTTAGTCACTCCTCTTCCTGAAAGTCCTCTATTTGTCCCAACTCAGATTTGTGTTCAGCCGGTTATTTCCCAGGCAGTGCCCAGATTCATCACTTCTTTCTCTCCTTTCGTCCCTTTTATTTTTCCTCTCTCATGTCTCCCTCTCTCAAAGTATCAAAAAAAAGAAAGAAAGAAGGAAAAGAGAAACCCAAATACTCTGTTACAAAAGAGCTTGGCCATTTCTTTCCTTTTAAGAAATGTTTATTAATTTTGTTGTTATCTGACTGCATTGGGTCTTAGTTGCGGGACACCAGATCTCCATACATCGTGGAGCATCGATCCTTGAGGCACACGGACCCTCTAGCTGCAGCCGGGAGGCCCCTCGCTGCTGTGCCCGGGCTTAGCTGCTCTGCGGCAAGTGGGATCTTAGTTCCTCGACCACACATTGAGCCCACGTCCCCTGCATTGCAAGGAGGATTCTCAACTGCTGAACCCCAGGTAATGAAGGCCCCTCAGCGTCAGCGATCCTCCTGCCTGCTCCGTGGAAACATGCCCCCGCTAACCCGGGGACTCCGAGACCATGCAGATCCAGAGCTCAGTCACCCCAGGCGAGCTCCAGACCGCCCTGCCGTGACCGCGCGCCTGAGCGGGAGCCCTGCCTAAAGGAGCCAGGTCCGACCCGCAGAGCAGCCTCATCCACCCTCAGCTTCACCAGGAGTGAAACACGCCTGTCCTCTTGAGCCTCTCAGCTCCGGGGTGATCGGTTATACAACAGTCGTGAAGTGACGGGGGAATCTCATATGAGACCTGGAGGAAGAGAAGGAGGCAGCCCCCCGAGCAGCAAGGGGAAGAGAGTTCCAGCACGTTCTCTCCTCCCTCATTAGGGAAGCGTGGAGCTTGGAGGCTGGGACTTCAGTGGTGGGCAGGACGGTCTGAGCAGCGGGCAGGTCAGCCTGTGGAGAGCCAAGCTGAGAAACGGGAACTCGGAGTCAGGGATTTTGGTTTGGTGCTCACTCACAGACTTTTGGAAGCCGCAACGACATCATTTCTTTTTTTAACTTGGCCAAATACTTGTTAGGAACGTCCTACCAAACCACGGTGTCTCGCCGATGCAGTCTGTGGCTGTGATGACCACATGCTGGGCCTTGTGCTCGGGCCAGGGAGACTGAGTTATCTGTCTCAGCACGGGAGGAAGCAAAAACCAAAACTTACATGATGTTCACAGAGATTTTTATAAACGTTAGCTGATTCAATCCTCATATTAGTTATATGTGGTGGGTGTTATTATTGTTATTTATCCTCATTCTACACGCAAGAAAGTGACTGTGTCATCTCTTCAGTCCTTGGACCAGGGCCTGGAGCATAGTAGCTGCTCAGGAAATATTTGTGAAGTTAATGAATAAGTGGGCTCCCCTGGAGGCTCAGACAGTCAAGAATCTGCCTGCAGTGCAGGAGACCCAGGTTCAACCCCTGGTTTCGGAAGATCCCCTGGAGGAGGGCATGGCTACCCACTCCAGTATTCTTGCCTGGAGAATCCCATGGACAGAGGAGCCTGGTGGGCTACAGTCCATGGGGTTGCAAAGAGTCGGACACAACTGAGCAACTTTCACACACTTCACAGTGAGTACGTGAAGGAACCAGAGTGTGTGTTGCCCTTGTTTGCAGGCAGATCACTTCTTGGCTGGACGGTATCACTTCTTGGCTGGATGGTATCACTTCTTGGTTGGATGGTATGAGCTCCTGACCTCTATGAAGTGTCTCCCAGGCAACAGAAGCCCTTTAAATGTACTAACTCATTCCATTCTGCCAATAAGCCTGTAGGGAAGATGGTGCTATCATTGTATTTAAAAGTGCAATAAGATCTTGTATCTTAGGCTTAGTATACAATATATACATAACTGACTAGTCCTCATGTTTAATAATAGAATGTTTATATGTAAAACTTAGGTGTTTGACAGGCATGACAGACTCCTTATGTCCGCCATTAGATTCTGCATTCTCCCTGCAGATCCTGGTCCCCTCCCAGGCTTGCTTGCTTCGCCGATGGAAACTCCATTCTTCTACTTGCTTGAGCTAAAAATCTTGAAATCATCCCTGGCTCTCCTTACTCGCATCCTTACCTCTAGCCTCATCCGTGAATCTTGTTGGTTCTGTTCTCAGAATGTATCCTGACTTGGACCCCTTCTCATCTGCTTCTCCACTTCGATCCCGGCTCAGGGCACCATGAGATTTATTGCAGCAGCAACCTCCTAGCTAGTTTCCTTGATTCTGCCTTCAAGTCCCTGCCGCGTACTAAACATAAATTGGACTGTACGACTTTCATCCAGAAGCCTTCATCTCACTTCCCGTCGCACGCAGAGGACAAGTCAGAGCTTCTGCAGTCAGGCCCGTACGGCCTCACCCCTTCTCCCAGCTCTGGCTTCTCTGGGATTCCGACGGCTCATCATGCCAGGGCGTGTTTCTGTCTGCAGGCGCGTCTCCTGCATCGGCAGGCAGATCCTTTCCCACTGAGCCACCAGGGAAGCCCACGTAACCTGTACTACAAGACACACGCTCACAGATGCACCTGTGCGTCTCGGGTCATCACGCCGCGTCTGGAGGCCCAGTGAAGGCAGCGGCTTCCTCCCCTCTGTTCTCAGCCCCGTCCTCAGTACCCGGACAGTGTCTGGCACATAGTAGGTGCTCAGTAAGGGTTTGTTGATGAATTAATTCAGGAGTTCCCAACCTCCCGGCTGTGGACCAGTACCTTCAGATCAGCCGTAGCATTAGATTAGAAATAAAGTGCCCAATAAATGTAGTGTTCTTGAATCATCCCAAACCACCCCCCCTCCACCCCGGCCCGTGGAAAAATTCTTTTCCACAAAATGGGTTCCTGGTGCCAAAAAACGTTGGGGACTGCTGAATTCATGAGTGATATCAGCTCTCCAATTTTTTGTTTGAACAGAATGCCCACCCAGTAGTCAAGACTCTCTAGCATTTCTTTAGAGTTGTTTGGCTTTTTTCTTTAAGGCTGCTTAAAAATAGAAGCTGAGTGAGGACATGCACCTGTGTGTGGCTGCTTCAGGCAGGGCTCCCGTCTGTCCCTTCTCTGCCTCCTACTTTGTGGATCTGTCCGGGGACAGAAGGAATTGGGGATAGGAGGAACAGAGCCATCACTTTTCCCTTTGGCTCTCCACTCTGCATTGGTCAGCTTTGTCTGACAAGGGAAGGGTCCCATGTGTGGCCAGAATGTTGATTCCAAATAATCTCGTATTGCTTGTTTGATCACCACTAAAAATATATGTGTTTAGTTCTAAGTAGAGACCATATAAATGAAGAAATCAACAAAATAAGGCAAAAGAGGTAGGGTGGGGGCAGCTTTTGCAGGTTCTAGAATCTCTTGTTAAGACTTGGGTTTGTACCCCAAAGGCAACAGGCGGCCTCAGAAACGTGTTAAGCTGTGGGTTGCTGTGGTCACATGAGGGTTTTTAGGGTCACTCCAGACGCGCTGCAGAACATGAGACGTGGCAAGAGTGAAAGCAGGGGCCGCTGAAGCTCAGGAGGCAGTGCTGAGATGAGGGTGGTGGTCCCTGCGGCCGGGGCGGGGGGCTCGGGAGGAGGGGAGGATGCTCCAGGTTCAGCCAGAAGGTGAAATACACGGGACTCAGTGACCGATGGATTGTGGTAAAAACTAGTTTTCAAAGCAGTTAACTGTTCGTATCGTGACTCTCATACAGATGTAGAAAGAGCACGTGCTGAAGATTCTAATTGACTCATTAATTAAGTGAAAGAACAGCACAGAATATTGTAACTAGTTCTAAGGGGAAGCCAGAGAGCTCACACATTTGTATAAGCAGCGTAGTGAAATGTGTGCTCCAGAGGAGGCTGAGCCAGCTCCACGACGGGGGCGGGCGGGAAATCAGTGAAGCCTCTACTAAAGGGGATAGAATTTGCATCTTTATGGACTAGAATTATTTTACATTTTTACCAGTGATCTACAGTTTAGGGTTGTAGACTGTTTCCCTCAGAATCAGAAGCAGATGATACCGGATGTGTGTGTCTACAGAATGCATAGTTTTCCGTTGAAACGGATATTTTCCCCCCTGGTGTGTGTGTGTGTGTGTGTGTATGTGTGTGTATGAGGGAAAGATGGAGTATATATATTAGAGTAGAAACAGATTAAAAAGCAAGGACAACCTATTTTCTTACTTAATAACTTACTTAATAGCACATTCTAAGGTATAAATATTATTTTACAACATCATTTTTAATGATGGCAATTTCCAGTTTACAGACATGCCATAATTAATGAAGCCAGTCCCCTGGAAGACTTACAGTGCTCTCAGTTTTTATGCCAAAGAGCCCTATTCCCATATGTTTGTATATTTCCTTAATTATTTCCTTAGGGGGAAAGTTCCTAGAAATAGTATTTTCAGGTCAAAGGGTAGGCATAACTTCTCCCCTGGAAAGGTTGTGTTAATTTACTTTGACATCAACAGAGGGCTTGCACAGCTAATTTATTGCCTGTGGATGCTTTTGAAATATTTTTAATCCTCTTTATACTAATTTTATTTTATGATTAATTATCTCATTTTGCTGGAATTTTTCTTTGTACTGAATTTTAATATGTACCTCGGTACCCACTGTGCAGCCTTCTCCAAATTAACGTTCTTTCCTGACAAATGAAAGGTGTATATAAATGACAGGCATACAGTCGTGTTGTTTGCTCATTAAAATGACTTTTTCTCCTCATAAAATATGTAATTCTGAACCAGCTCGTTATTTTGGTGAGTGGAGTTGGTAGCACCTACCAGTTACAATTCAGTGAAATCACAGAATTCTATTCTTCTTCCATCACCTTGTGGTTCTGGCGGTAAAGAATCTGCCTTCAGTGCAGGAGACCTGGGTCCAGGCATCGGCCTGCAATGCAGGAGACCTGGGCAGTGGGTCTCTGTGGCCGGGCGCCGGGGGCCATGTGCAGGCTGGGTGCTGACTGCACGCATCCCCAGGGAGCCGGGGAGCCGGGACGGTGGTTCCTGCAGCTGTAACCAGTGGAGAGCGAGCAACTCCAGGTTAGACAGGGAAGGCAGGCCACGGAAAACCCAGAACTTACCTGAGACACTTACCATGTAGTCAGAAATATTTGGCACAGTTGAGTTTCTGAGCTGCGGTCAGGGATCCTGAGTACTTTGTCACTTAAGGAGAGGGTGGAATTCTTTTAAGAGAAAACGCGTCTTACAGACTGCTAGGCTTGCGGTCCCGGACTACGGTCTTCAGACTTCAGTTGCAGAAATACTCTATTAACAATGTTCACTCTCGGCCAATGCTGGGTGCCAAGGGGACTTAAAATCACAAATGCAAATGTCACACTGAAATAGCTAGACGGTAAAGTTGTCGTCCAGATGAAAGAGCATATGGTTACAACTAAATGTCTCTTTATAGATTATGATAAGCATGAAAATCAACTTCTTACAGACAGCTCGACCCTCAGCAGAAGTTTGAGCATCTCTAGGAGACCAACTTTTCTGGGAAAATCCTGGAGGAATGGTTAAGAGGTTTTTCTCCAGAATCAGGCAAACCAAGGTTGGGATACTGGCTTATTTCTCTAGTTTCATGCCCTTGAGTAATTAATACACAGTGAGGAACCTCACTGAGGTCTTATTTCCTCCTTGTAAAATGGTAATAATAATAGCCTGTGTTTTATAGGGCTGTTGGTAGGTTAGTTGAGATAATGCACAAAAAGGAACTAGCATTCTGCATGCACAAAGGTTTTGGCTAATACTTGGTGTTGATATTAACTCCCCAGATAAGAAGAATATTTGACTTGTTTTGGAGAATAAATAAAAATAGGACTAGAATGTGAGAAATGAGGCTAATTTAGCAGTATATGACTGAGGATATATGATATGGCTGAGTTGGAAAGAATGCCTGGTTCAGTTCAGCTCATTTCAGTCGCTTAGTCGTGTCCGACTCTTTGCGACCCTATGGACTGCAGCACGCCAGGCCTCCCTGCCCATCACCAACTCCTGGAGTTGCCTGGAGAAGAGGGAAAATTGTTGCGATTACAGAAATTAGATTCTGGGGGAACAGAAAACAGTCCTAGCTTACCATCCCCCCCCACAGCCTCCCCACCAAATACACCTTCCCTCTGTGAATTGTGGCTGTCGTTGAGTCATTAAGTCGTGTCCGACTCTGTGCGACCGCATGGACTGTGGACCGCCAGGCTCTCTGTCCACGGGAATTTTCCCCTGGCGAGAATGCTGGAGCGGCTGGCCACGCCCTGGGTGGGTGCTCAGGACTGTGTGATGTGCTTGTCTGTTGTTGCTTTGACAGTGGCTTGTGTGGATTGGCTTGTCCAAGTCCAGGACTTTGAAGATATTCTTCAACTCTGCAATCTCAGATCAGTGTGAATTCACCTATAATGGTGTTTCTGACGTTACACCCCTTCCCCTCCCCACAGGGGACACTCGGCAGTGTCCGGCGAGGTAGGAGAAGCGTGATTCCGGCATTCAGTTGAAGCCCAGACTCCAAAACACCCCACGATGCACAGCACAGTGCTCCCCCCCCCTAAAAAATAATGTTGTCTAAAATGCCGGTTGTGCTGAGAATGCAGAAGCCTAATATATAGCAGGTGAGATATTTCAACATAAAGTTATTCTGTCATCAGATTATCTTAAGAGTGGTGCTAGTGGTAAAGAACCCACCTGCCAGTGAAGGAGACATAAGAGACTCGGGTTTGATCCCCGGGTTGGGAAGATCCCCTGGGGGAGAGCATGGCCACCCATCCAGTATTCTTGCCTGGAGAATCCTGGGGACAGAGGAGCCTGGCGGGCTACAGTCCAGGGGGTACATAGGGACCCAACTGACGTGACTTAGCATGCAGGCATGCATCGTTAGCATTAGGATTACCTCCGCTTCCTGTCCCATGAAACTACACTTTGCTGTCACAGTTGGGAGAACAAAAGCTTCAGTTAAAGAAATCAGTGAAAGAAAAATGTTAACTAAAAAATACTATAGACGGTCCGTAGATGTGTTATATAAAATATGAAGAAGCTCATTGGATGAATTAACTTAAGAAGGAAACGCTGCCCTCTGCTAGTACGCAAACGAGATTATTCTCAAGCTGTCGTCCTTTGACGCGTGTCAGTCACTCCAGCTCCTCTCTGCGTATTCCCACCTTCAGGGAGTCCTCCTGTTTCGCCTCCTCTGACCAGTTCTGAAATACGGAGCATAAGTTTGTAATTCCTCTGTTCTTGAGACCAAGAGTGTAGGGCAGGTGAAACGGGTTTGCTGTGGTTCAGCCGACCTCACTTTCACCGTCACTGAATCTCAGGAAGGCATCTCCCGCCGCTCCGTGCCCAAGGCCCCTGTCCTCACTGGACATCACGCACTCAGAGGCCCTCACTGTGGGCGGAGCAGTCTTTGTTGGCAGTCCCTCTGGGGAGCACTAGGTTGTCTGGAAGTCTTTATGAATATTCATGCCTTAGTTTGCAAATTAGCAAGCAAAATTCCTGGGGAATGTGGTAAACAGCCAATTTGTCTGGCCCCACTCTGATGCAATTGACCTTGGCTAATCTCTAGGAATCTGCATAATTGACAATTATCTTGAGTGAGGCTGGACCACTGCTTGAGAATCACTCAACTCCCTCTTTTCATAAGCCAAGTGTTGGAGTTTTCCTTACCTCCTGATGAGCCAGCATGTTTTAATCTGTTCCAGGGTGATTTTCCAGCCAGCAGTTATAAACAATATTTATATAATACAGCCTGGAGACCCAGGCGACTCAGTGGTAAAGAGTCTGCCTGCAGTGCAGAAGACTTGGGTTCCATGCCTGGGTCAGGAGGCTCCCTGGAGCAGGCAATGGCAGCCCACTCCAGTGTTCTTGCCTGGGGATCCCATGGACAGAGGAGCCTGGCAGGCTGCAGTCCGCGGGGCCGCAAAGAGTCGGACACGACTGAGTATAGAGCAGCAGCAGCAGCATACAATACAATAATTTGTATAAATTTATTTTTACAAATTATTTACTTTGTATAATTTGAATTTATACAATAGTACTTTGGCAGTTATTTGATTATAACACTGCACTTTTGCTCTTACTGCTTAATGGAACAAAAGAAAAACAAAAATCCTATGAGAGTAATGTGGATGAATTGAAGATGGAAGTCATCAGGCCTGCTTAAATTGAGGAATCTTTAGGTTGTGTGTGACAGACTTCAGACAGAAGCCAGACAAATGTGGTTTGATCCTGAAGAAACTGAGTAACTTTGTTTTAAAGTAGAAATGCTGTCATTCAAGATTGGGTCAAAAAGTAACAGCATAATTTAGAAATATAAAATATCCTCTTTGATGAAAATTTTTTTTCCCCGTAGTATGCATATTTCTTGCATACCTTAGCATGCCGTCTCTAACACATTTTCATGGCCGTGTCCAGAAGAAAGGGGCTGAGAAACCTATTTTCCACATCTTTTATTTTAACAATCAGAGTGACAGCCATTCCCACTGTAATTATAGCCCTCTTTCTGGTGGTTAGGTTTTAAGGAAGCCAGTGATCTCATCTGTTATCAGACACCAGTGTGATATTGGTAAGTCTTCTCTTTGCCAGCCGTATCCCTCAACAAGTTAATTTCCATGGCTGATTCTCCATCCTGAAAAGGATTCTGTGTTTGAACTCTTAACAATGACTCTTGCCATTTGATTTTCTAAAGTTACTTAGTCTGGTGGTTAGTTAGACTTCAGCTTGATAGCAAAAGAAATAGGTAACTGTTTTTAGATTAAGCTGTAATTTTTGAGATCTTGGTTAAATATCTCTGCACTTTTCTGTTAAAAATTTATAAGTGTTTTGTTTTAAGATAATTGTAGATTCACTTTTGGTTGTAAGAAGTGTTACACAAAGATCCTGTACTCTTTAACCAGGTTCCCTGGTGGTACTATCTTTGAAACAACAGCGCAGTATTTTTTAGGTTTATGTATTTAATTTATTTACTTGGCCGAGTCGGATCTTAGCTGCAGCACGTGAATGGACCCTCTGGTTTGGCGTTCGGGCTCAGTAGGTGCAGTACAGGGGAGTGTACTCGCCCCAGACCTGTGTGATCTTAGCTCCCCGACCGCGGATCGAATCCGAGTCCCCTGCATTGCGAGGCGGAGTCTTAACCCCTGGGCCCTCAGGGACGTCCCCAACAATGCATCGTAACCAAGACAATGGTGTTGATAGAGTCAGGACACAGGGCAGTTTCAGCGCTGCCGGGACCCGCCCAGTCACCCGCATAGACACCCCCTCCTCCCTTCTGTTCCCTGTCCCACAGCCCTCAGCCCTGACAGCCACTGATCTGATTCCATTTCTATACTTCTGTCATTTCAAGAATGCTCTCAGTGCGGCCGTACCGTACGTAACCTTTGGGTTTGGCGCCACTCCGCTACCCCCCCACGCAGCATTATTCTCTGAAGACTCCTTCAGACTGTGTTTGTAGCCGAGTGGCATGGTACAGGGTCACTGTTCCCCAGATCGTCTGCCCGCTTACCTGGTGGAGAAGAGGTGGCTGGATGCAGTTTTGCACTGGTACGAATCCAGCTGCTGTGAGCATTCTTGTTCATGTTTTTTGTGTGTGGGGAGTTTGCATTTCTCTGGCCTAGGTTCCAAGGAGTAGAACTCTTAAGTCCTATGCTGCTCGCTTAGTTCTTTAAGGGATTGTACATTTCACATTCCCAGCAGCAGTGCAGAAGCGGCCCCGTTTATTGGCATCCTTGTCAACATGTGGGGGTACAACCTGATAGGTGTGCGTTTCACTGTGGATTTAATGTTTGTGGTTGTGGTCCACAGTGTTTCTCTGTGGTTTAATTTACATCTCCCTGAAGGCTTAATGATGGTGAGCATTTTCTCATGTGCCTCTCGATCACCTGTGTGTTCTCTTCGGTGAAATGTCTGTTGTCCATTTTGTGAATGGATTGTGTGGCTCTTTAATGTTGAAGTTTGAGGACTCTATGTATTCTAGATACTGATCCTATGTCAGATACATGGTTTGCACATTTCCTCCCCCCCTCCTCCAGCTTGTCTTTTCATTCTCTCAGCGGAATTTTTCACATAGCCAAAGTTTTAAATTCTGATGAGGTACATGTGGCAACATTTTCTTTTATGGATTAAGATTTTGGAATGAGGTCTAGGGCTTCCCTGGTGGCTCAGTAGTAAAGAACCCACTTGCAATGCAGGAGACCCGGGTTCCATTCCTGGGTCAGGAAGATTCCTTAGAGGAGGAAATGGCAATCCACTCCAGTATTCTTGCCTGGGGAATTTCATGGATAGAGGAGCCTGGCGGGCTACAGTCCATGGGGTAACAAAAGAGTCAGACGCAACTTAGGGAGTAAAGAACAGCAATGTGAGATCTAAGAACTCTTTGTTCAGACCGTGTTCCCAAACATTTCCTTTTTCCTCCCTAAATATAAAGATTTATAAAAGATTTTATAAAGATTTCAGTCCATTTTGAGTTAATTTTGTATGAGTGTTTTGGGTCAAGGTTTTTTTTTTTTTTTTTAAATTCCCTATGGATATTCAGTTTTTTTGGCTTTCCTGGTGGCTCAGATGGTAAAGAATCCGCCTGCAATGCAGGAGACCTGGGTTCCATCCCTGGGTTGGGAAGATCCCCTGGAGGAGGGCATGGCAACCCACTCCGGTGTTCTTCCCTGGAGAATCCCCATGGACAGAGGAGCCTGGCCGACTGCAGTTCCTGGGGTCACAAAGAGTCAGACACGACTGAGCAACTCAGCACACACATTCAGTTTTTTGAGCACCGTTTGTTTAAAAGGCCACCCTGTGTCCACTGAATTACTTTTCCGCTTTTGTCTCCATGTTTTTATGACCCTTAACGTTTTACAGTGTTAACTTGGACTGTACCCCATCCTGGCAATCATCTTTGAGTCTCTGGGTTGAATTTTCTGAAGGAGAATGTGGTTGGTGTTCACCGTCGTTTATGAGCTAGTCAGTCCGCTGTCTGGCCCAGCTCCTGACCATCGGGTATGAGGAACGTCACACGACTCACAGGGACTGTCCCTTCCGAGGTCTTCTCGTCTTTGGTGTCTATCAGGCTGTGATCTCCGTAAATAAGGGTGTTTGAAACTAGGGTGTGTGCCGTGAAAGCTTGTCTTGTTTGTGCTGATTTCGGGTTTTTATCTCTGGGACTTTTTCTGAAATGCTGTCAAAGAATGAAGATATGTGCCTCTAAATACTTATTTTCTTTTGATTCCAGTGATTTTCTGAATGGCATCATACACCCATTGTGGAATCAGTTTGGGGTTTTAAAACTTTGTTTTCCCAAAGCAACATCACGTTTATGGTTTATGAATATTTTACAGGTGGAAACATCAAAAAGAAAACATTTAAATGTAAATGCCAGTAGTATCTGAGTCAGCTGTGATGCTGAGTGCAGTCTTTTTATTCCCTTCCAGATTTATCAACGATGTTGGTTAGTATTCAAGAAAGCGTCCAGCAAAGGTCCAAAAAGACTGGAGAAATTTTCTGATGAACGTGCCGCCTATTTTAGGTGTTACCATAAGGTAAGACTCAGTTATTGTAGCTTTCCAGAAGTCTGTTCATAGCTAGAGAACTCACGTTCTTTGAGTCTGAAAACTTGTCTTGCTTTTTTAACCACGTTACAAAAATTACTTTTTCCAAGGACATAACATCTCTAAAGGACATCTACTAGCTCATTGTTTGCTTTTTTGGCTGTTGTTATTTGTTTCCTTTGTCCTTTGTAGCTTATTCATTCTATTGTTTTTTAAGATTTATTCCTTAGTTTTGTGTTTTGGCTGTGGCGGGTCCGTGGCTGCCCGCAGGCTTTCCCTAGCGGTGAGCGGGGCTCTTCTCTGCCGCTGTGTGTGAGCCTGTTATTCTGCGGCTCCTCCTCCCGTGGAGCGTGGCCTCTGGGGCTTGGTGGTTGCAGCTTGCAGGCTCTGGAGCGCTGTCTCGGGTCGGTGTGGCCTCCGTCCACGCGGGAGCTTCCCCTACCGGGGGTCACACCAGTTGCATTGCACGGTGGATCCTTAAGCACTGCACCACCAGGGAAGCCTCCCATTTTATTTTTGACAGACACTTAGGTTTTTTTTTTTCCAGTTTTCACCTATTATGACTCCAGTTTTTTAAAAAATTTTATTGGAGTATCTTTAAAAAATTTTTTACTGGAGTATTGAATCTTTCCTGGTGGCTCAGAGGGTAAAGCTTCTGCCCGCAGTGCTGGAGACCCAGGTTCGATCCCTGGGTTGGGAAGATCTCCTGGAGAAGGGAAAGGCCACCCACTCCGGTATTCTTGCCTGGAGAACCCCATGGATGGAGAAGCCTGTGGGCTGCAGTCCACGGGGCAGAAGAGAGTCGGACACGACTGACGACTCCGCTTCCCTTTGTGGTGTGATGGTTTCTGTGGTCCAAGCTGAGTCAGCTCTGTGTGCACACGTCCCCTGTTCCTGGATTTCCTTCCTGTTTAGGTCCGAAGAGCGCTGAGCGGCGTCTCGTGCGGCCCACTCGGCTCTGCTTCGTGTCTATTGTGTTCACATCATCAGTAGTGTGTGTGTGTCCATCCCAGCGCCCAGCTCCCTCCCCGCTCCCTCCCCGCTGGGCATCCACACGCTTGTCCTCTGCGTCTGCATCTGTTTCTGCTTCGTAAACCACTGTCTGCCACTGTGGTCCAGGGCTTCCCTGGTGGCTCAGTGGAGAATCCGCCTGCAATGCAGGAGATGCAGGTTTGATCCCTCGGTTGAGAAGATCCCCTGGAGGAGGAAATGGCATCCGGTTCCAGTACTCTTGCCTGGAAATCCCCATGGACAGAGGAGCCTGGCAGGCTACACAGTCCATGGGGTCCCCAAAGGTCAGACATGACTGAGTGATTAGCCAACAGACCACGGTGGTCCGAGCCACCACGCTGCCTAAGCCCCAGCCCTCCGGAGTCTCTTTGAGACGCTCATATCGCATCATGATTCTCTGACTCAGAACCCTCAGTCGGGTTGATATAATGGTCCACCCATCACACGTGTGACTTCTTGCCACCTGTTTAACTTCAGTTTCCCCAGTCCCACTTGGCCCTGTGACAGGGACCCTGGGCTCTGCACTCTCAGAAGATAGCCAAGCACATCCCTTCTTTTGAATTTCCTCTTACCTCTGCTTGGAAGGCTCTCCTTGCAAATATCCACATAATCACATCCTTACTTTGTTCATGTCAGTGTTCAAGGCCCTTGCCTGCCCTCGTCATTTGAAATGAAGGCCTTGGGCACCCTCCCGCTCCCTCTCACTTTGTTTTTAGCGCTTATCATCCTGCATACACACTGCTTAGTTATTTCTTATTGTCTTCACTACAATGCCACCAAGAGCAAGGTTCCCGAGGGCAGAGATTTTGGAGTCGGAAGTACACCTGCTTCTACTCCTTACCAGGGCCTAACGTAGCAGGCATTTTTTAAACTTTTTTTTTAAATATCAGAGATCTTTATTCTTATTTGTTTTGTTTTTATTTTATCAGGTCTTGGTTGTAGCACGCGGGATCTTCAGTTGTGGCCTGTGGGCTCTAGTCTAGTCCTGAGCGGGGATTGAACCCTGGCCCCTGCGTTGGGAGTGCAGAGTCTTAGCCACTCGACCGCCAGGGAAGCTGCTCTTAAAACTCTCGGTTGAGAAGATAGGAGTGTTATCAGCAGAGGACAGGGAATGGATGCGGATGTCTGTGCGTCACTCTTTTATTAGCTCATCAGAAAGTCTTGAGGCATCTGAAACTAGGAAAAGGAATTCTGATTGGAGGAGATGCAGTGCATGGTGCTGGGAGCAGAGAAAGCCAGGACTGGGAAGGTTTATGAGAACAGACTCAAATGTAGAACCAGAGTGGACTGGGAAGATGCCCCTTGCACGGGAAACACACCAAGGGAGTTTGAGGACAAACTTGCCCTATTTCCCAGACTCCTGCCTGCTGGCTGTGGAATTTAATATGTACATCTTTGGGGAATGTGGTAAGCCACAGTCTCTTTCATCTGTAATAATCATTAACCAAAGTTCAAAGCATCAGAATGGAAGAATTATCTCCATTAAGCCTCCAAGCCCTTGATGAGTTCCTGTAGCCGATTCACCCTCCTAACTCTTTCAGATCTGATACATTTAATATTAATCTCTCGGGGGCATATAAAAAGCTGGAGTAACTCTGAGATATGCATTTTTTATCTAAATGCTGTGTAATTTATGAATCTTGATAATAAAAATACTAGGGTGATAAGTAGCTTACCGTGACTAGATTTCAGAGTTTATTTGAATACAAATAAAAAGCAATTTCCACAAGAAAGGAAGCACTGTATATTATGCTGTTTGATCAGCTCAGAGATGGTGTGGCATAGACACCCGTCTCTCCTGTAGGAAATCTGAGGCGTGTGTGGAAATGAAGTGCTTCTTTGTTTCACTTTTAAAGATAGTATTATGGGGTGGGGGGGACATACCAGTTTTACATATGTGATTCTTTTTAGTTTTTTTAAAAAGGAAATTGACCGTAGAATTTTAAAACATGGTGCTTTGCTCACTGACGAGGTAAGTAAAGGTGCTCTCATACAAAAACTGGAAAATAAATATATGACTAATGCCCAGACAGCCATTATCTTCATGTCTTTACCTCTTTCGTGAAGTGCCCCTCAAGCCCCAGAGCTGTCAGAAACGGCTGTGAATTTGATTAACTGTAATTGTAACAATATTAAGACTCCAGTGACTTTATTTTTTCTTTCTTTCTTTCTAGTTTTATTGAGAAATGATTGACATGCATCACTAAGTTTAAATGTAGGACTCCAGTGACTTTAAATTTTGTTCCTGACCTTCCCATTAAACTCTGGTTTATTGCTCTCACTCAGCAAATCCAAACGGCCCACACGAAGCAGAAGGGGTTGAGAGTTTCTGTGCATACTTTTACTTTTTTGGTGTGAATAACAATTGGGAGGAAATCTAAGTAGAATGATGGTCAACTGTTGTTTTTGAGACCAAGGCAAATAGCATGGTGGGAAGTATGCTGGCCCTGGGTTTGGGAAGCTTGCTTTCTCTTTTCTCTCTTTTTTCTTTTGTTAATTAACCTCACTTTATTTATTTATTGAAGTGTAGGGAATATGCAATATTATGCTGGTTTCAGTGTTTTTTCAATTATTTTTATTAATTAGTTACAGACTAATTACTAACTTATTAATTATGGACTGGAGCTTGGGGGTTGCAAAGAGTGGGACCCGCGACCTAGCAAGTGAACGACGACACAACAGTATTGGAGTGTGCTGACTTACGGTGTGCGTTAGTCTCAGATGTGATGGCCATGGTTCAGTCACCAGGTCATGTCCGACTCTTGTGATCCCGTGGACTGCATAGCCCGCCAGGCTCCTCTGTCCGTCAGCAGAGTGACTCTCTCACATGTACGCACGTCTCCACGCTGTTTTAGCTTTGCTCCCCTGTAGATCACTGTGGAGTGTTGAGCAGGGCTCCCGGAGCTGGGCGGCGGGCTCCTGCTGGCCTCTGTTTTACGTGTGTGTGTAGCATGCGTGCAGTCACTTCCAGCCTCTCGATTTACCCCCCTCCCCCTTGGTAATGGAAAGTTTGTTTTCTAGGTCTGTCACTCTGTTTCTGTTTTTATAAAACTCTTAGAGGAAAACAAAGGCGGAACACTCTCTGACATAAATCCCAGCAAGATCTTTTTTGATCCACCTCCTAGAATAATGAAAATAAAAACAAAAGTCAACAAATGGGACCTAATTAAACACAAAAGCTTTTGCACAGCAAAGACAACCATAAACAAAATCAAAAGACAGCCCACAGAATGGGAAAAAATATTTGCAAACAAAGCGACCGACGAGGGATTAATCTCCAATTTTTAAATACACAAACAGCTCATGCAGCTCACTATCAAAAAATAAAGACAACCCGATCAAAAAACGGGCAGAAGATCTAAATAGACATTCCTCCAAAGAAGACATACAGGGGGCCAAAAAGCGTGTGAAAAGATGCTCAATGTCACTGATTATCAGAGAAATGCAAATAAAATCAACAATGAGTTAGCACCTCACACAAGTCAGAATGGCCGTCATCAAAAAATCTACAAACAATAAATGCTGGGGAGGTCTGGAGAAGTGGGAGCCTTCCTATACCATTGGTGGGAATGTAAATTGGTACAGCCACTACGGAGAACAGCATGGCTGTTTGTTAAAAAACTAAAAAGAGAGCTATCATATGATCCAGCAATCTCCCTCCTGGGCTTATATTCAGAGAAAACTGTGCTTTGAAAAGATACATGCACCCCAGTGATCATTGCAGCACCATTTATTAATACAATAGCAGGACATGGAAGCAACCTAAATGTCCATTGACAGA
Organism: Dama dama; assembly: GCF_033118175.1. Lineage (NCBI taxonomy): Eukaryota > Metazoa > Chordata > Mammalia > Artiodactyla > Cervidae > Dama > Dama dama. Next base: position 81,594,399 of record NC_083703.1, read on the forward strand.
TGCGTGGATAATGAAGAGGTGGTGTATATACACAGTGAAATATCACTCAGCCATGAAAGGGAATGAAATAACGCCACTCGCAGAGACATGGACGGACCTGGAGATTGTTTTACTAAGTGAAGGAAGTCAGACAGAGACAGACAAATATCAGGTGATATTGCTTATATGTGGAATTCAAAAAGTGACTCAGCATTTCTGCAGATTCTCCTCTATTACAGGTTATCGCTACACTCTTCTTGCTTATCTGTTTTATACGTAGTGTTGATAGTTTGTATCTGTTAATCCCAAACCCCTGATTTGTCCCTCCCTACTGGCTTCTTCCCTTCGGTAACCACAAGTTTGTTTTCTATATCTGTGAGTCTGTTTCTATTTTGCATAAACATTCATTTGTATTATTTTTTAGATTCCACATATAAGTGATATCATACAGTATTTGTCTTTCTCTGACAATTCATTAAGTGTGATATTCTCTAGTGAGTGAAAGTCGCTCAGTCGTGTCTGACTCTTTGCAACCCCATGGACTGTACAGTCCGTGGAATATCCAGGCCAGGATACTGGAGTGGGTGGCCTTTCCCTTCTCCAGGGGATCTTCCCATCCCAGGGATCGAACCCAGGTCTCCCACATTGCAGGTGGATTCCTTACCAGCTGAGCCGCAAGGGAAGCTCAAGAATACTGGAATGGGTGGCCTATCCCTTTTCTGGGGGATCTTCCTGACCCAGGAATCGAACCGGGGTCTCCTGCATTGCAGGTGGATTCCTTACCACCTGAGCTCTCGGGTTCATCCACATTTCTGCATATGACGATCTTTCACTCTTTCTTATGGCTGAGCAATATTCCACATCTTCTTCAGCCAGTCAAGAAGGGTGCTTGGGCTGCTCCCATGTCTTGGCTGTTGTAGCTAATGCTCCTGTGAACAACGAAATCCCCGTGAGATTCCTCCAAGCTGCTGTGGTGTGATCGTCATCGTCCCTTCCTGTTTCTCCTAAGCAGTGTTCCACAGTGTGGATGACTGCAGCTGATTACAGTCCCCACTGAAGAGCATCTTGGTTGTTTCTAGTGTTTTATTATTATGGATAAAGTTTATCTTTCTGGGATAAACTCCCAAAAGTGCAACTGCTGGATCATATGGTGGCTGTATGTTTAGTCTTACAAGAAGTTGCGAACCTCCCTTACAGAGCAGCTGTGATTTTACATTCCCACCAGCAAAGAGCGACCGATCCAGTGTTCCTGCATCTTCATCAGCCTTTGGTGGTGTCACTGTGTTTACTTTAGTCGTTTGATAGTCACGTCTCGTGGTAGTTTTAATTTGCATTCCCTCATGTCTAATGATATTGAATGTATTTTCTTGCACTTGAATTGCTGTCTGTGTATCTTTTTCTATGAAATATCTCTTTATGTATTTTTACCAATTTTTAGTAACTTTTTTTTACAAGTGAGTTTTGAGTATTTTTTTTCTATAGTATAGATTCCAGTCCTTTGTTAGATATGTGGTTGCAATTATTTTCTGTTTTCCATAGCTTAACTTTTCATCCTGTTAACAGGATCTTTTGCAGAACAAAAGTTTTAATTCTCATCAGGTCCACTGTTTGAATTTTTACTTATATGAATTGTGCTTTTTGTGTCAAGTCTAAGAATTATTGGCCTAGCCTTGGATCCTGAATATTTCTTTTCTAAAATTTTATAATTTTAGGTTATAAATTTAAGTTAATGATTCATTTTGAGTTTAATTTTTGTACAGGATGTGAGACGTAGGTTGAGTTTCATTCCTTTTTACCTATGGTTGTCCAATTATTCCAATACTCTATTGTTTAAAAAAAAAAAAACTATTCTTTTCCCACCAAATTGCCTTTGTACATTTACCAAGAGCTATTTGGGCATATTAGCATAGGTCTATTTCTGGGTTTTCTGTATCATGTTCTCTTGATTACTGTAAATATACACTAATACTTAATATTGGGTAGAAATGAATGCTTGCAGTTATTCTTTTTTTAAAGGTCGTTTTAGTTATGCTAGTGCTTTTCCATAAAATTTTAGATTTGTCTGTGCTTATAGAAAACCCATGTTAGAATTCTGAATAATTATATTAAGCCTATAAATCAAATTATGGGAGAACTTGACATCTTTCTATATCAGATCTTTCATTTCATAAACATGGTCACTCCATTTATTTGGATTTTAAAAACTTCTTTCATCGTCATTTGGTAGTATTCAACCTCTGTATCCTATACATGTTTACTTAAGTTTATATGTGATTATTTCATTTAATTTGGATTAAATTCAAAGCCCTTTTGCATTAAACTCTTGTGTAAACTTGTCATCTTTGGGCTGTAATCAGTGAAATAGTCATCTGGTTTAATTTTTTTTTCTTACCCCACAATTATTTGAGTAATCATTTGAATTGATTAGTGGTCCTTGCATTTTGGGAAAAAGCCTCAAGTTTTGAGGCCCTATCAGAATGTCATCTGTGTAGTCTGGCACTGATCTGTTTGCTTGACTTAGTCATGTTCTTAAGCAATGTACATGTGCAGGCAGGGAAAAGGAACAAGACAGAAACAGACTTAGCTACAAAGTTCATTGAATGTAGATGCCTTCCCTGCCCCCCCCATTCATATGCATTTCTTACATGAATTTCTTAAAAACTTGCATCCGGAGGACTTATCTATGTGATTTCACATTTGTGCTTATGTGGAAACACTCGACTATAATCCAGGTACACACAGAAGCTCTCTGTTGGTGATGTCGGACAGAGAAGAATGGGTTTTCTTAAGTCAATAAAAAATGAGTCAAATGGTTTTGGGTGTGGGAGTAAGTACAGGATATTGTTGACCAAAGGGTGATGATCCGTTTACCTCATTTTACAACTTTTTGCAGATTTTTTTTTCTTTTTCATATCACATTATTTTTAAAAATTATAAGTATCGTACATGTTTCTTGTAACAAGTGTATAAACAATTCTGAAGTGCATGGAGTAAAAAAAAAAAAAAAATACTATTCTGGACCCTATTCCCTGTCCTTCAGAAAAAATACTAATGGGTTAATGTGTACTTTTCAGACCCTTTTTTTCTCTGTATACAAATAGAAACAAATTCTCACACATATATAGATCACATTTTTAAAGCAAAAATGCAGTAATTCATTGCATATTATGCATATTGTGTTTAAGGAGACCATAATTAACAGATTTCCCCCAGGACATTTTAATGAGCCTGTAGTTCTTACATAACTTTTAGTAGTGACTTCTTTCACATTCAGAATTATTTGGATTTATGAGGTAGAATAAATGGTCTCCTTAGTTTTGCCCTTTCTCTCATGCTTTGACTATCATTCTAAGTCAATAATTAGTGGCTACACCTCATTAATTTAACAGATCCAGAGTACCCTTTAATATTGATACACCACAACCTGTAGAAAATACCCAAATTAATGGGCAAAAAAATTCTAATATTTTATAAATTAAATTCTACTACGGTGAAAAACTTGTGCAAGTATCTTTGTATGCGCATGCAAATCTTCTTGAGAGGAAAACTCTTAGACGAGGGATGGTCAGCTGATATCCTGTACCTTAAACATTTTTGTAACTACTGCCAAATTGTCTCCAGATAGATTATCCAAAATCCCACACCCAGGACCAGCTTAGGAAAGTGTCCTTCACCCCAGACTCCATTCTCTCTGTAAATTTCAGATGCAGACTTTTCAGTGTAAGTACCCTTTGGTGTGAATGTGGCTTTTTATTTTTAAAAAAGACGGAATGAACAGATTATTTCAGTTATTTCACGTGTACAAATAAGGCTCCACTCTTCAGGGCAGACAGTCCAAATTTATACCTCGGACAGGCTGTAGTCCAATTTATTTTAAGTGACCAAGGGCATGTGTATATATTTGGAAAGAATGAAACCCTCTCTTGGGGCTGGGATTTAACTGTCTAGGCTGGTTCTTTCTTAGGGAATCTTTTGTAAAATGTTTGCTTAAACTGCTGTGTTCCAGGTCCTGAGGGGAGATTTGTGGATAGAAATGTTTTATGCTGACAGCTTTTGATTAGAACAGGGAATGTGTCTCCTTATTTATCTGTCCTAGCATACTGGCACTGCATTAAAACCATTGGTACTTTTTTTTTTTAGGAAAGACAATACGAAACACTTAAAATGTTCGGAACACATTATAAGAAGTCCTTAGGAAAATTTTAATGGCAATATTAGACTTTTTAGAGTGCTCTGAAAAGTTCAACTGATAATAATGTAATAACAACAATAATCATGTAATGGATTGTTTTATTAATCCTGTACTTGGCAAGACATTATAGATCCAGAAATGTATTGCTTTTACATGACTTATTTTCAGAGGCAACCTACAGAAGTTAAAGGGATTTATGCCTCTTTATTTTCCGGAGGATAATGGCTTTATTTATTTATTTTTTTAGAATGAAATAATTTGAAGCTTCTGCAGAGCTTTGCAATTTGCATATACAAAGTGAATTGCTCACTGAATTCATTCAGTGCCACAAGGGAAAAAATAATTAGGATACAGCTTACAAAAGCAAGGCAGAAAAATTGCCTTTTAGGTAGCAGTCTCCATTTCACTCTGTAAACATAAATAAATCATCATCTGTAAATTACCATCAGCAAAAGAAGGGGAAAAATTGGAAATCAAATCCTTGTTTTCCTAAATGGCTTTTGACTTTGCAGCACACCGGCAACATATTTAATATTCCCACACAACGTTGACTAATTGCGTTTCTGACAGAATATACCAGCTCCTCAAGGCAGTGTACTTTAAAAAAATCCAGTTGTATTAATCTTCCCTTGAAACACCAGAAGAAATTTCAGCAGTTTCTCTGTCTAGTTACAAAATAATCCATTTGGAAAATTGAATTGTGTAATTTGTAATTGTTTTCCAGTTGTTAATGCAAACCTATATCAGTAGCAAGTTAAACTTTTAAAGTATGGCCACTTTGTTAATTGCTGGCTGTTAAACATTTATTTCAATGAATACTATCATTTATGACGAATAAGACATCTGGAATATGGCTTTAAACAGCCAAATTAATTTGCCAGTTTTTTTTTTTTTTGGAATTCCTAATTGGATGGCATACTTAAAGATTTATCAGAGATTTAGGAGTGTGCTGAATATTGCTCTTTCCTTTGAGGGAGTCATAGTGCTGGGTTTTTGATGCTCAGAGACTTAGAAAACAAGAACTGCAGAGGAATTAAGTAGCTCTTTAGCTCTCCCTGTTTTTCCATCCCTCCTACCCTGAGCTAAGCTAAGTCATAACTGCTTACTGCCTGGTTGTCTTCTGACCTCCCCAGACCTTGTTTCCACCCCCCGGTCATGTTCCCATCCGTCCCCGCAGTTGAGGCCACATGTATGGCCAAGCCAGCGGCACGCTGCTCAGCTCCAGAGGACGCCATCCTCATCAGTTCTGTGTGAACAGCACACTTTTTTAGTTGCGTGATGCATCAGCCGTGTCCACTTTCCACTTTCGCTCTGACAGGGTTTTTCCGCGCTCTGCGCTGTTGACATTTTTGCTGTGGAGCTGGCCTGTTCATTGCAGGATTTTAACAGCATCTCTGACTTCTACCCCCTCGATGCCAAGAGCACCTCCCAGTTTTGGCAACCAAAAATAGCCCTGGACCTTGTGGAGTCTTTTCCTTGGAAAGGAGGAGGCGAGTGCGAGGTCTCAGGCTGTCCCCGGGTGGAGAACCAGTGGCCTGTGGTGTGTAGATGCGGCCCTCCAGGCGCCTGCTTTAAGCCGCCTCATCGGTGCTCTGCGGACCTCGTGAGTCACAGCGACTCCTGCCGGCTGCTCAGCGGGCCCTTTAGCCCCGGCCAGCTGCTCTCGCTTCGCACTTGGTCTTCCTGTCACTGCTTCACTCCTTCCCACCACTTTCCCCCGTATTTCTATCCTGCCAAACTGCAGTTTCGAGGTTGCGTGGGGAAGTTTTGGTCTGGAAATTCATCTCTCCTTTCTGAAACCCTCGCTCACCCTTCTCAGCCCACTTTAGGGATGACAGTGCCTCCCTCAGGGGTGACGGCCTTGCCGATTCTTTTCTGGAGAGCCATGTGGTGGCGTTCGGTGGTTTGCTGGAGTGTCGCATCAGATCATCCACGTTTGAGTCCCAGCTCTGCTGTTTGCAAGCTGAGTGAACACATTCACCTCTGATAGTCCTGTTCTGTGTACAACAGGAATTTCACAGCTAGTCAGAAATGTGAAAATTAAACAACATAGTCAATATGAAGTGCTTAGAACCCAGAATCTGGCATATAAATAAGGGTCTGCCTGCGTGGGGGGCTTCCCTTCCCTTCCCTGGCGGCCCAGTGGCCAGACCCCCGTCTTGGGAGCGCAGTCTCAGCCACATGCCCCAGCTAAAGACCCAGTGCAGCCAAAGAAGTGAATTTTGTTCTTGTTCAGCCACTAAGTTGTGTGTGACTGCGCCCTCATGGACGCCAGGCTCCTCTGTCCTCCGCTGTCTCCTGGAGTTTGCTCAGATTCATGTCCGTTGAGTTGGTGACGCTATCTTACTGTCTCACCCTCTTCTGCTCCGTTCTCCTTTATTTATTTTTTATTAACAGAAATAAATGAATAATTTTTTTTTTAAAGAGTCTGCCTGCCTGGAATCAACTCTTGCCTCTGCTCTGGGTCAGGAACGGTCCAACCCCGGATGTGTTAACCGGCTGCATGTCCGTCTCCTTCCCTTTATGATGAAGATGGGGGGACGCGGGGCTTCCGTTTACCGGCGCTTGTTGAGGGCTCACACGTGGGAGGCCCTGAGCCTGGTGCTGGCGACGGAGCAGAGGACAGAGCGGGTGCCACCCGCTTCTGCTCGGACATAAAGAAATCCTGTGAGTAAAATGTACAGGGTGCTGGCGTGACCGAGCAGTGCTGAGCAAGAACGAGAGCCGGGCAAAGAGGTGGGCATGTGGGCTGAGGGCCGCAGTTTTGTTTTTGTTTTATTTTGCTGGCCTGTCCGCATGTGGGACCTTAGTTTCCTGACCGGAGATCCAGGCCGCGCCCCCTGCGTTGGAGGCGCCCAGTCTTAACCACGGGATCATCAGGGAAGTCCCCCGTTGCAGTTCTAAATAGCGTCGCCTGGATGAGATGATGTTTGAGTCACTGACGATGGGGCAGGTTGAGACTTCCTCCTCGAGAGGAAGAGTGTTTCCAAGCAGAGGGAGAGTAAACCCAGGTGCTCTTGTTTGGTGGGACTGAAAAGACCACAGAAACGAGAGGGACGTCAGTTGGACTGTGCACTGCCTGTGTCTCAGCACCGTGGCGTCTCCTCCATGGAAGGCCCTCTAGCATCACAGCGGGCTTCCCAGGTGCTCGTGGTGAAGAACCCGCCTGCCAGTGCAGGAGATGTGAAGGACGCGGGTTCGATCCCTGGGTCGGGAAGATCCCCTGGAGGACGGCATGGCAACTCACTCCAGTATTCTTGCCTGGAGAATCCCATGGACAGAGGAGCCTGGGGGGTCTGTGGGGTCACAGAGTCGGACACGACTCAAGTGACTTAGCAGCGGTTTTTGGAGGAATATTCTGAATGTTCTGAGAACTGTCCACTAGATAAGCAGGAGCTGGGTGGAGACTTCACTGTGCAGCTTTTCATTTCTTCCAGCTACTGGGAAGAAGTCCACTTCTCTTAGAGCAGCACAGAGTGTGTGGGAGGGGTACGTGTGGTTGGATTGTATCTTGAGGAAAGTGAATCAAAGTTTGTTCAGACTGATTTTCAGGCAGCGCTGTCCCAAGTAATCACACGCTAGAGCCGGAAAGCACACCGCCCCCGAGGCAGCCTCGGTCGTCTGCGTTGGTGCAGGAAAGGCAAGCTGGACTGCCTTCAGCTTCTGCCTGGAGTCTCTGCTGGAGGAAGGATGCTTCACTGCGAGGCATGGGGGATTGAAGGACCCTCATCAGATGGCCTGCATGTGCCCCCGAAAGGCTAAGACACAAAGGATCCCTTCTCAACAGGCTCTAGAAGTGTGACCTAAACGGGCCGCCATATTCACCAGTGCATGGCTTTCTTCAGATCCTCAGCGACCACAGTTAGAACCTGGCACTGTGGTCACGGCCAGCCGCCTGTCCTGCTGAGATGCCTGCAGAGAGACTGAGGATGGTGTCAAGTCACAAGTGGCTTGGTTCCCTTCTTGAGTAAGCTAGCCAGGCATGCACACCAGCTCAGGTACTGACAGATCCAAATTAAACACTGAGGATGTGTGTGTGTGTCAGGCGTGTCCTGCTCTTTGCGGGCCCATGGACTGTAGCCCGCCAGGCTCCTCTGTCTGTGGGCTTCCTTAGGCAAGAATACTGGAGCAAGTTGCCGTTTCCTCCTCCAGGGAATCTTCTCAAACAGGGATCGAACCCAAGTCTCTTGCATCTCCTGTATTGGCAGGTGGGTTCTTCACCACCCGCGCGGCTTGGGAAGCCAGAAATGGAGGAGGATGTCCAAATATTCAAAGGGTGTATGGTGGGTGCTTCTGTCAACTAAACATGCAGTAAATTCCCGATAGTTGAACTCGCTCACCTTATTAAATGCCATAGTCCACGTTTTTAAAATAAAGGACTAATCACAGGGATTCTAGTAATATTCATGACCTGGGTTTCCATGTGGGAACAGTTCAGGTATCCTGTGTCAATATTTATCTTGACTTTGACAATCACAAATACATGGGCTTAGGTTGACAAACCAGTTGGCCTAAAAGAACAGCATTTTGATGCATATGAGAGTCTTCAGTGGATGCTAAGACAATTCTCTCAAAGGTGATTGGGAAACAGGATATTCACATAATGCCAAAGTATTGCCCAGCGTGGATGCATCTCATAGACATGATACTGGATGTAAGAATTCAAACATAGAAAAACACGTGTGATGTATTTCGGTTTATATGTTTATATAAAGTTTTCTAGAAGGAAGAACTAAGCAGTGGTGATGGAGGTAAGAGTGGTGGTTTTATCTATGGTCAGTACTGATCCAGGAAGTGATGGCATTAACTGAAATGTCTGTACGTCAATCTGAGTGGCGGCTACCCAGGTGTGCACACGCGTCAGGGTTCACGGGGCTGTGGTCTTGAGATTTCTGTCTTTTACTGTTTGTGCTTGATCGGTGGGACCTCATATTTAGATTCCTCTGCTTGTTCCAAGCCGACTTTCACTAGAGCTGTAGTTTGGGATGCAGACCATGGTGCCATATGCACACACGCGAAAGCAAGTGGTTTTTGAAAAGCCAAGTTTTCTTCAGCACTTTAAAGTCTGAATAGGAAAGATGAGTTTAGTTCAGACTGCCTTCTTTTGAGTTGACAGGTACTTTATTTTTACATAGGAATTTAAGATTTACATTTCTTTTCTTTTTTCTTTCTTTCAAGATACAGATTATAACTTGCAGAAATATCTTTAAAAGTTTCCAAAACTGTTTGCATCTGTAGTTTTATTCATTTGCTCATTTATCCAGCCAGTAACTTATTTATTCATTTACTTTTAATATTTTTTAAGGAGCACACGAGGTGGAGTGTACTGCTAGAAAAAAGCATACATCTGTAGAAGCCAGAAGTTCTAGATTTGATTGTGGCCCTATCCTTCCTTCTACCTGAGAAATCCTAATTAAGTCTCTTCTCTCATTCCCACTATTCATCCTCATAATGAGTTTAATAATAGTGCCAAGGACGTTATACCATCCTGAGAATTTAGTATTATGTGCAGCCATTCAGCATTCTGCAGTTGACTGAAAGAAGCAGACCTCCTTGAGAAGCGGATTTATAACTGGTGCGTAGGGTGAGATTCATTTCCTCATTTAATTAGACTAGTTCTACTTTTATATGATGGTGACCCTGTAAGATTTCCTTTGAAAAAAATTTTTAAAAACCAAGTGATTCAACCACTAAATTAAAACTGCTAACCAGTGTTCTAGTGGCTTATTATGTATTTGACTAGGAAATCTAGTCCCCTTTGTACTAGAAGTAATATAGTTATACAGTGGGGTTTAAGAGAAAAACTCTATGAAAATTCTTGGCCAGAAGGAAATCAAACGCAGGGTGTATTAGCCAACTTGTGCTTTGGCAACAATTCCAAAATCTTAGCGGCTTATAGCAACACATCCTTATCTTCTGCCCTTATTGTTTGAGGGGTCTGGGTTGGCTGTGGGTGTGTTGAGCATAGCTGGATTAATTTGACTCAGTTGCAGTCCATCTGTCTGTACATCCAGGAGTAAGGAGGGAAGTGAACTCAAGGAGAGAACTGACTTACACATACTTTTAAAGCATTTTCTTGCACATATCAGCTCACATTCTATGAGCTAAAGCGAGTTGCATGACCAAATCCAAACCATTCAGGGAAAAGTCGTGTGGGCAAGGAGGGAATGGATGAATTTTGAACAAATAAGTCAATCCGGAAAATGAAGGTTAGGAATTCCCCAGGTGGTCCAGTGGTAGAGAATCCACCCGCCAATGCAGGGGACGTGGGTTCGATCCCTGGTCCAGGAAGATTATATCCGCTGCAGGGCAGCTGAGCCCCTGCGCCCACCTCCCGAGCCCACGCGCCCCGGAGACCGTGCCGGTGACGAGAGCCGGTGGCCTGCGGCAGCCGGAGATAAAGATGAACAAAGGGGAAAAAGAAAACGAAAGTTGCTGTGAGGTACAGCATTTGCCTTTGGTCTGATTTGAAATCCCTCCAGATTCTAAAGAGAATCATTTTTTGCCAAGTCTTACTGCACTCAATCTTTCCATCCTCTGCGCTCGTGAACATACTTCATGTGTCAGGAAAGCTCCTATTTAGGGTTCATTATCTCTTACCAGAGGAATTTTCAGGGAACCATGATCTTCCATGAATTCTGAATGAGTCCAGGAATTGAATATTGCCCAGGGTATATCAAGTTAAGCCTGAAGCTAACCTGGGCTTTGAAAGTAAACAGCCAATTTCTAAAGAAAATCGAGCATTTCAAAGGTCCTCATATTGACATTTTCAGTAAACCGTACACATGTTTCTGGTCTTCTTTGGCTCCATTTTGGCCAAAATGGATTAGATTTTAGCTCCATTTCAAGAGAGAAATCTCTGGAGTCAGAAAGCTTAAATACATCCGAGAAAAGGGAAAGGAAGTTTAGAGATTGAGAGGTCACAGATTAATTGGAAAGAGTAATCAGGCAGGTAGCAGTCCAGATATAAACAGAAGTAATTTTGATTGTCTATCCTCGTCACTTGTTGCCTTAGCATGAAGATTCTATAAACGGGTAGGTAAAAATATTTAAACTCTATATACCACTTTAATCACAAAATTTGACTTCTTTTACTTTTCTGCTCGATATCAAGACCCTCTGTTAGTAATGAACATTTGTACCTGGATCTGATATTAGCTGTCTTTTGGAAACTGTTCTTTCTTTTGACTTTTAAATCATAATTCTCAGTGATATCTCAGATCTGGTCATGAGGCTCGATATGCTTTGTTGTCTTCTTCACTGAGGATGTGCAGTTGTGAAATGGACAAAAAAGGCATCGGAAACAAATGGTCCTATTCAGATGCGTGACCTCCGGGATGTCAAGTGGGCACCAGATGGTATCTATTGTCATGCCCCTGCCGAACAAAGGAGAGTTCTTCCGGCTGACTGTCGACCTTTAGGACATTGGTTATCACCTGGACTGTCAAATTCGTAGAAACTTAAATGCAAGTCAGTTCATAACAGTAGTGTTAGACTAGGAGTAATTTATGGTGTTCTTCCTAATTTTTAGTCCTTTTTCATTTATTCATAACTGTTTGTTGTGATGCTTGGATGGCATCACCGACTGGATGGACATGAGTGAGTAAGCTCCAGGAGTTGGTGATGGACAGGGAGGCCTGGCCTGCTGCAGTCCGTGGGGCCACAAAGAGTCGGACGCGACTGAGCGACTGCGCTGAACTGAACTGTCGTCATAGTATTGTTGCGGGGAAAAGCCAGTTCTGACTCCATGTTGGAACTGTTTCTTTGACTTGCTTTTCGTTGCTTTTGTTACTATAATCACATATAATGGACTGTCTCACAGAATTCTGCCCCTCTGTCTGACCATTAAACTAAAATGCCTTTGTTCAGAACCCCGTCCTCTTATGGATGGCAGGAAGAAAGAAATTAGCACCTCCTCTGCCTGAGGCTTGCCATTCTAGGAGCTGTTTGCAAGATTAATGGCCTTTTAACTCTGCTCCCTACCTCCCCCATCTCAGATCTATCAAAGAACCCGGCATCCAGACCCTGATAAGATGACTGTTCTGAGACATTAGTTCTGCCATCCTCTCCGTCAGCCAGCTCTCCCCTTGCCTCAGCACCGAATCTCCAAACACTGGCCTGTCATGAGACTAAAAGCGCAACCCTGTGCTTGGTAACAGTGTCACCTTTACTCCCATTTACTTAATATTTTGCTTGAAATCAGATCACTTCTTCGTTTAAATAAATTCACTGTAAGAGAACATTTTCTTACTACCATCAATAGAAACTAGAATTGCTTGCCATGAACAGTAGATAGCGTTTAAAAAGAAGTACAAGGGGATAGAAAATGATATGTTTAAGGCTGAAGAGTATCCCATTGTAGGCATATACCACAGTTTCTTTATTCATCCACCAGAGGACATTTATGTTGTTTCTATATCTCAACTATTGTAAGTAATACTGCAATAAAGACAGGAGTGTAAATACCCACGTCGAGGTACCATTTTCATCTCCTTTGAATATACATCCCCAAAGTGGGATTGTTGGACCACATGGTACTTCGTTTTTAATTTTTTGAGGAGCCTTCCTTTTTTTAATAGCAGCTGCATCATTATACACAGTTTCCACATCTCATCCCTAGTTAATAGAACAGTGCTCGACAGAGTAAATTTTAAAAGTAAATGAATGAATGAGTGAATGAGTAAGTGAATAGTAAATAGACAGATATTTTGATGAATGAAGGGATGCAAGGAAGATTCTTGAGAAGGGAGTGTGATTCTCCTACAATTGTGTATAAGTGGTTCTCCTTGATGTTAGGTCTTCTCAGGTGGTTCAGTGGTAAAGAATCTGCCCACCAATGCAGGAGACGCTGGTTTAATATCTGGATTAGGAAGATCCCCTGGAGGAGAAAATTGCAACTCACTCCAGTATTCGTGCCAGGAGAATCCCATGGACAGAGGAGCCTGGTGGGCTACAGTCTATGGGATTGCAAAGAGTCAGGCATGACTGAGCATACAGTTCTTGATGTTGTTACACTTTGAAGAACTTTTTACATTTTATCTGTGAATCTCTACACAAAGACAGCATAATTCATGTAAAGTTTCAGTTCAGTTCAGTTGCTCAGTCGTGTCCGACTCTTTGCAACCCCATGGACTGCAGCACGCCAGGCCTCCCTGTCCATCACCAACTCCTGCCAGGCCTCCCTGCCAGAGCTTGCTCAAACTCATGTCCATTGAGTCAGTGATGCCATCCAACCATCTCATCCTCTGTCATCCCCTTCTCCTTCCGCCTTCAATCTTTCCCAGCATCAGGGTCTTTTCAAGTGAATCAGTTCTTTGCATCATGTGGCCAAACTATTGGAGCTTCAGCTTCAGCATCAGTCCTTCCAATGAATATTCAGGACTGATTTCCTTTAGGATGGACTGGGTGAATCTCATTTCAGTCCAAGGGACTCTCAAGAGTCTCCTCCAACACCACAGTTCAAAAGCATCATTCTTTTGGCACTCAGATTTCTTTATAGTCCAATTCTCACATCCATACATGACTCCTGGAAAAACCATAGCTTTGACTAGATGGACCTTTGTTGGCAAAGTAATGTCTTTGCATTTTAATATGCTGTCTAGGTTGGTCAAAACTTTTCTTCTAAGGAGCAAGCGTCTTTTAATTTCATGGCTGCAGTCACCATCTGCAGTGATTTTGAAGCCCCCCAAAATAAAGTCTCTCACTGTTTCCACTGCTTCCCCATCTATTTGCCATGAAGTGATGGGACCAGATGCCATGATCTTAGTTTTCTGAATGTTGAGTTTTAAGCCAACTTTTTCACTGTCCTCTTTCACTTTCATTAAGAGGCTCTTTAGTTCTTCTTCACTTTCTGCCTAAGAGTGGTGTCATCTGCATGTCTGAGGTTATTGATATTTCTCCCGGCAATCTTGATTCCAGCTTGTGCTTCTTCCAGCCCAGCGTTGCTCATGATGTACTCTGCATAGAAGTTAAATAAGCAGGGTGACAATATACAGCCTTGACATACTCCTTTTCTGATTTGGAACCAGCCTGTTGTTCCATGTCCACTTCTAACTGTTGCTTCTTGACCTGCATACAGATTTCTCAGGAGGCAGGTCAGGTGGTCTAGTATTCCCATTTAAGGATAAGACAATAAATTTATTCTGAAGGTGAACTGAAGCTATTTGATGCACTTGGTACTGAAAAGTCACCCCTTTGAGACAATTCTGAGGATCTCATATGACCATTTTTGATAGTCAATTACACTGACGTCTCCCGGATTTAAAATACTGCTCATATTTAATGGGAATCTGAGGACCTATGAAAATCTCTGTTTGCTCCCAAAATAATTATTTAGGGGCCAATTATATCTTTGGAAAAGAAATATTAACAAAAAAATATGTCCTTCTTTATTTTTCTTATTTGTAGAGAGGAGTGATGTTAGGAATATGTATGTCTCATTAAAGTTTTTATGTGATTTATAAGTATATCTACAAATGTTAATTCTCCTAGTTATCACTTTAACATGTATTTTGAAGAAGATTCTATATGAATTAAAGAAAGTTGCAATTCTTTTGACAATAAGGTGTGGATTTGCTCAGGTGTGTATATCTGTGTGCATGTTCATGGCGTTGAGGGCCTGAAGCTGTTGCTTCAGAGCCTGATGGTCTGTGGGACTTCCCTGGGGATTCAGTGGTTAAGACTTCACTTTCCAGTCCAGGGAATGAGTGTAATTCCCTGTTTGGGTAGCTAAGATCCCAAATGCCTTGTAGCCAAAAAGCCAAAATATAAAAGAAAAACAGTGTTATAATAAATTCAACAGAGACTTAAAAAAAAATGATCCACATTAAAAAAAAAGAAAAAAAAAACTTAAAAAAACGACTCTGATGATCCTTGTACACATAAAACATAACCGTCCCAGCTCCTCGAACATTGACTCACCAACCCGGAGTGGGCCATCGGGTTTCCTATTATCTGAACCAGTTTCCCAAATGGATGTTTGTGGGCCGACTGGCATTCTCTCTGCATTCCTGACCCTTTAAGTTGCTTTCTCCTTCCTCTTTGCCTTTAATGGATGTTTAATGAAATGACACGTTTCAAGGTCATTGCTGAGTCTGAGGCTAGGGTGGACTGCTCTTTTATCTCAGCAGAGGTCAGAATAGAACCCAGGCAGTCGGGCCCACACCTCTGCAGGAGACCCCTGACGCTGGCGGGCAGTTTTGGCTCCTCCTCCCGTGGGGTCACTGCTCCTTGCCTCTGGACGTTGACGTTGAGTTTGTGCCCTCCAAACCGCCGTCCGTGTTTCCCCCAGCCCTGTGGAGACCCTGCAGTCAAATCCCACTGGCCTTCAAGGACTCCTAGTTGCTATGCCGGATCGCCAGGCTCAGAACCTTCACAGCAGAGGGAGAACTTCTCTGGTGTTGCTGGGCTCTGGTTGTGGGTCTCCCCCTCGGCAGGTATGGGGTTTGATTTTACCGTGATTGCACCCCTCCCACCATCTCGTTGCGGCTTTTCGGTGTCTTTGGATGTGAGTAATGTTTTCGGTGGGTTCCAGTGTCCTCCTGTCTGTGGTTGGGCCACAGCTAGTTGTGGTTTGGGTGCACTTGCAGGAGGAGGTGAGTGCACGTTTTTCTACTCTGCCGTCTTGAACCTGGAATCAGACTTGGTTTTTAAAAAAGATCGTCTGTCGCCCCTCCCCACAGCTGTCCAAGTGCCTCTGTTCATGGTAAGGCTCCTTTTTACTTTTTCACTAAAATATATTGGTTTCCCACAAAGCTGCTTTCTTCCCAAAGCTGACTAGGGTTTTAAAAATGATAACATTAAATAATAAGAAAAAGATCATCTAGATGCTGTGAATGAATAGTCAGGACGGACGTGAAGAGACTAGTCAGTAGTTGGGGCAAGATGGTAGTAATGGCACAGAAATAAACAGGCGTCCCTGGTGGACGAGACAGTCAAGAATCTGCCTACAAAGCGGAAGACCTGGGTTCAGTCCCTGGCTTGGGAAGATCCCCTGGAGAAGGGAATGGCTACCCACTCCAGTATTCTTGCCCGGAGAATTCCATGGACGGAGGTGCCTGGCGGGCTACAGTCCATGGGGTTGCGAAGAGCTGGACACGACTGAGTGACTAACACTTCTGCTTTCAAACAAGAAATAAGTGATTGCGTCTGGTGAATGCTGAGAGACCTGGTGCAGCTGGGGAATGAGATAAGCAGAGTTAAGCCAGTAAAGAGTTCACAGGTTTTGGGAAACTGTGTTGTCTTTTGGGTTGCTATTAATACGCCAAAAATACTATAAACCGGGTAGCTTATAAACAACAGATATGTGTTTCTCTCGGTTCTAGAGGCTGGGAAGTCCAAGGTCAAGTTACAGGCAGATTGGGTGTCTGGTGAGAACTCACTTTCTGGCTCATAGAAGGCATCTTCTAGCTATGTCCTTACGTGGGCGAAAGGACAGAGGAGATCTCTGGGGCCTCTTTTATACGAGCACTAATCCCACTTACAGGGCCCCACTCTCATGACTTCATCAGCTCCCTAAGGCTCCAGCTCTCAACGCCATCCCCTTAGAGGTGCTATTTCAATGTGAGAGTTTGGTAGGGCCACAAACACTTGGTCCATAGCAACTGTTGTGATATTTCGGTTTCATGCTAAGAAATTTGCATTATCCTCTTCAGAAAGCCAATGGAGGTTAAGAGGCAGGGAAATTAAATAATAGGGTTAGGATGTGCATAAAACGAGATGAAATTCAGTCACTCAGTCGTGTCCAACTCTTTGTGACCCCATGGACTGTAGCCCACCAGGCTGCTCTGTTCAGCTCTGTTCATGAAGTTCACCAGGCAAGAACCCTGGAGTGGGTTGCCATTTCCTTCTCCAAGGGATCTTCCCGACACAGGGATCGAACCCAAGCGTCCTACACTGCAGGTGGGTTCTTTACTGCTTGGGCCGCAGGCAATAGAGGGCATTTCTTTTCTCACCTGCTTTCTGAGCTAGACATGCACCGAGTTTAGAGTAACAGGAGAGATGGTGCGACCTTACTGATGGCGAAGATCGGTGAGGGGCACCGTCTTTTGTGTAACAGACTAAGAGCAGGCTAAACTTGTCCGTGTGGAAAGGTTGTTTGTCTTGTAATATTCCGCCTCATGGCTCAGTCAGTAGTAGAGAATCTGCCTGCTAATGCAGGAGACGCAGGGCCCGTGGCAGGTTCCATCCCTAGGTTGGGAAGATCCCCTGGAGAAGGGAATGGCCACCCACTCCAGTATTCTTGCCTGGGAAATCATGGACCGAGGAGCCTGGTGGGCTACAGTCCGTGGGGTGGCTAAAGAGTCAGATGTGACTTACTCTGCCCTGAACCACCTCAACTTTCCCCCCCGCAGGACCCAGGGATCCCAGCCCTGGAGGCAGCAGGGGTCTGGATGTAACTCAGTGGGGGTGGGCGTTCTGGAAACACAGTAAGCCACAGCCCTTGTGGCAGGGGAATGGTTTTTAAGAGAGGTGAAGGGACCGTGAGATGGTGGAAGAAAGAGAGGTGAAGAGAATGACTGCTGGGGAAAGGAGAAGATGGCGCCGTGCAGAGCGCCCTGACCCTGGAGCAGTGGCCCCATAGCCACGGAGGGGCTAGGAGGAAATCAGCCTTTAAGAATCTCAACTCTTGTCTCTCGTTATCAAAGGACGAGGTCATCTAGTTATGAACTGGACCACCTCTGCCTGCTCTTCCTCAGTGTCAGTGTGTTTAAGATGTTTGAGCTGGGAGTACTCTGAAGGGATCGGGTATTTGAAAATCTGTCCCCATCGATGTCATGAGCCCTGTGGAGAAGGCAGAGTCTTTGGCGGGGGTGGATAGAAAATGAAAAGGTCCGTTACTCAGCCATGAAAAGGGATGAAATCCGGTCATCTGGAGAGATGTGGATGGACCTCGAGTCTGTCATACAGACTGAAGTGAGTCAGAAAGAGAAGAATATATTAACGCATGTGTGTGGAGTCTAGAAAAATGGTGCAGATGAACCTACCTGCAGGGCAGGAATAGAGACGCAGGCCTCCAGCGTGGACGTGTGGACACCGAACAGGACCGGGGGCTGGGGCGGACAGAGAGCAGCCCCGACGGAGGGGCAACACCGTGTGGAAACAGCGCGCTCGTGGGCACCGGCCGTGTGGCACCGGAGCCCAGCTTGGTGCTCTGGGATGGCCTGGGGGTGCAATCAGGTGGCGGGGGGAGACTCCCGGGGGGGGGGGTTAAGTGTATGCGTACAGCTTATTCACACTGTAACGGTCACACTCAGTCCACACTGTGTATATAGAAAACAAGCACCTACATTGTGAAGCTCTGAGGCTGTGCCACCTGTTAGCCTTCAGAGAAATCTAGCAAGGGGAGGCAACTTGTGAACTTCCTTGCTAGGGCACTGAGGTGACCCTGAAATGACTCATCGCCGGACACACTCTTCTTTCTGGCCGGCCCCCTCTGTGTTCCCCTGGGACGTGCCTTCTCCCTTCTGCTCGGTTGGTGGTGTCCGTGGGGAGCTTGCTTTCTGTCCTCTAGCTCACCGTGGTTCCTCTTTCAGGTTACAGAACTCAACAATGTGAAGAGCGTAGCTCGACTGCCAAAAAGCACCAAGAAGCACGCCGTCGGGATTTATTTCAGTGATGACACCTCCAAGACCTTTGCTTGCGAATCAGGTTTGTCGGCGGAGGGGGGGCCTTGGCTCTTTGCTCCCCAGCGGGCGCCGGGCAGCCGCGCTCATCTTTGGCGTCTCTGCAGATCTTGAGGCTGACGAATGGTGCAAAGTCCTCCAGATGGAGTGTGTGGGGACGCGGGTCAATGACATTAGCCTCGGAGAGCCTGACTTACTGGCCACTGGAGTTGAGAGAGAGCAGAGTGGTATGTAAAGAAAATCCTCTCCTCTCTTTTCTTAAACTGTTTTTTCTCCCTTTATAGTGAAACATAAGACATCTTGATGTAAAACTTTTGAAGTTATAAAAGTGTATAAAGGAAGAAGTAAAAATAACCTTTTATTTCACCTAAACCTAGGTTAGCATTTCCGTGTGTTTCTTAATATGTTTTTGGTGACGAATAGGACTGTATCTACATTGATAATATCAGCTGGAAGTTATGAGAAACCTGCTGTATTTCTGTGTCAGTTTTCTTTGGAAGGTGCAGCAGATCATTGAATTTTCCCAGCAACCTGTGATATAAGTACTGTTACCTTCCATTTACAGATGAGGAAAAGGAAGCTTGAAAGAGCTAAAGATCTGGCTTCAGGTCCAATAACTAGGGTTTGATTCTAGACCCATAGTCCTGGGCCTGTACTTGTAGCCTACACGTTTTACAGTGCAGTGGGTTTTTGTCTTACTTTTCTTCTACTTAAAATTTTTATTGAACACTTTCCAGTGTTTTTCATAGAATCCAGACTTCCTGAATGTTTCATCAAGAGTAAACCCACCTAAAATCTGTGATTTTTTTTTTTTTTTCAACTAAAACACTTGAGCCAACTCTTTGAGCTCAACACTCAACCTGGGACTATATCACGATAAATAATGATGACCAAAATGTTCATGAACACTTCAGTGAAACTCAATATTGATTTTCAGTATGAGTTTGGAGGCAAGGAATCATTTCTTTGTCTCCAAATGCCTTGTAATAGGATAGACTGACTCCTAGAGCTCTGCACTAGCCTGTTGACTTGATCTACGAGGATATATCACAGCCGAAGAGGCTGGACGTCACCTGGCTTGACTATGAACACGACAGAGCTGGGATTGTGCTAACCCCTTCTATGGGTTCACAGTCCAATTGTTAATGAGAAAAATGCCCTCCCTCCCAACCGGAACTATGTCTTCATGACACGTTTACAGTTGGCGACTCTTTCAGATGCACCATGTCTGCCATAATCCGTCTCCAGGGACGTGCTCTTTGATAAAGTCTGAGACGTGCTGGCTGATTCAGAGGAGCCTCTTTACAGACTGGGAAATTGAGCTGCAGAGAGGTGAAGTCATTTACCAAGGTCACACAAACACGCCCCAGGCTTTTCCCTCCAAAATCCACTAACTCAGAATGCTCTTGAAACCAGAGAGGAAAACGTGACAGCTTCTGATTATTTTTTTTAGAGTGCCCAGATCAGCACTTGCCTTTCACATTTCAGAGAGTGCCCCAAACTGAATTCATGAATTGCCTGTTCCTAGGAGTTGGGCTTCCCTGCTGACTCAGATGGTAAAGAATCCATCTGCAGTTCAGGAGACCCGTGTTTGATCCCTGGGTCAGGAAGATCCTCTGGAGAAGGGAATGGCAACCCACTCCAGTATTCTTGCCTGGAGAATCCCAAGGACAGAGGAGCCTGGTGGGATACAGTCCATGGGGTCGCAGAGTCGGACATGTCTGAGTGACTAAGCATGTCAGAAATTGCCCTTCTGGTACCAGTTTTCTGAGCCTCAGTTTCCTGTTCTGTCAAATAGGAATAAGAATACCTCTGGTATATAACTACTAAGGTTTATAACAAAACTCAGCTCTGTCTTCTGAGGTACTTTGCAAGATTAATAGTATGACTTAAAGTTACTGTAATTAAAGTAGTCACTCTTATCAATGTTACTGTTATTCTTGGACAAGGTAATTACAGAACTTCCAAGGGAGTGAATTGGGAAAGATCTCGGTTATTGCTGCTGTTCAGATGCTAAGTCATGTCCGAGTCTGCGATCCCATGGACTCTCTTACTTTTTGCTTATTGATGACAGTCTTTCTTATTTCAGAACTCTCCAGGTAGAAATTTACTCCATTAGAGTTTACTTTTAAAATAATAGTTACTAGAAAGCAGCAAACGTTTGCTTATTGGGAGTTTGAAATAACTTAGAAAATTTGCAGAATAGATGCTTTAATACATTTGTAAACATAATCTTGACACTCCTATTTCTTAAACTTAACTAAAATCTATGAAAATTCTGTTGATTTGTTATTCATTTAGAATACCAGTGATATTATCCACTATCTTCTCAGATGCAGGCAATCTATTGTAATGGCAAATAGATAAAAATGTGTTTGCTATAGTAATAATATTTTTGTTCATAATTCATTCAAAATTTAGACTCTGTAACTTCCCAAATTAATGAATTTTGTAGAAATGTAACAGAAATACCATGACTGTATCTGGAGGGATGAAAATTCAGTTGCAGTAATAAGCCAAATAGTTTATTCAGAGTAATCATGGTGAAATTTTAAGTCACACAAATAAGCAAATGAATATTTCTTTCCAGTATTTGGCTAATGAGAGCTCTTTGTTAAAATGAGTCCAAATCCATTGAAATTTTTCCAAATTGTTGGTCAGTTAAGTGCATAGTACTAGTTTTATTTAAATAATTTGAGATAGAATAGTGTTATGAAAATTATCAATTGATCAATATAACTTTAATATCAATAAACCATGCAACAATGATTTTGCACCTGCACCTTTTGTGAACACAAAAGTGTGGATGTAATTACCAAGTACTTGGCAGGAAAAAAGTTGTTTTTAATGGTTTCATTGTTAGAGGCTCTTACTGGCATGCAAAATTTTTATTATGCAAGCTAAAATATTCTAAAAATGATCTTTGCTCATGTAAATAGTGTTGCATGTACACTGACCACCAGACTGTATCTTTCATATGTTATTTAATGTAGTCTTCATTTAAAAAAGCATTTTCTGGAAGTGTTGATTTATGAGAAAGGTTTATCGTCCTGAATATTCAGCCAAAACCTAGAATAAGAGCTTGAATTGTTTTGAAATGCCTCTTTGTTCCTACAGCATCTGTGATGTTTTATTCCTGGGGATTTTAGACTAACCTTTTGTTTTTCTCCCAGAGAGATTCAATGTGTATTTGATGCCATCTCCTAACTTAGATGTACATGGCGAATGTGCCTTGCAGATTACATATGAGCACATCTGCCTTTGGGACGTCCAGAATCCCAGAGTCAAGCTCATCTCTTGGCCGCTCAGCGCGCTGCGGCGGTATGGGCGAGATGCTGCTTGGTTCACCTTTGAGGCAGGGAGGTGAGTCTCGTGGCTGTTTGTCTACGTTTTTCCTCGAATCTCACGTCACGTGAGGCCTGGGTTTTCCTGCGAGCTCCAGCATGAAGCACACTGGGGGGATGCCTGGACCTGTGACTATACGATGCTGTGAACGGTGTGGTGGTGGTGTAGTCGCTAAGTCATGTTCGACTCTGACCCCACGGACTGAAGCCCACCAGGCTCCTCTGTCCATGGGATTCTCCAGGCAAGAACCCTGGAGTGGGTTGCCATTTCCTTCTCCAGGGGACCTTCTGGACCCAAGGATCGAACTTGTGTCTTCTGCATTGCAGGCGGATTCTTTACCAACTGAACCACTGTTTGTATATTCAGCATGGCTTTGTTTTCCAGGGAGGGGGCTAATGTTTCGTGAATGTGATGTGAAATTTTCATTACACGGTTTGAGCCCATACCACAAACTGACGTTGAAGTAGGTAGCAGTGCTAAAATTGTACTCTTACGAGGTCATGCTGGACAGAGGCCAAGTTCCTGGTTTTTGGAAAGCTTCTCTTTGGACATGTATGTTTCCTCACTGCACTAACTGTGGTAGATTATCACATTAGGGGCCGTTGACATTTTTCAAGTTGCAGTTTATTAAGTTCAATCTACTTTTCTCACAAGGTAATGAATGACACTAATATGATGAAGAGATTGATTTCACAACCTGCTTATTGCAATACCTAATCAGCACTTTGGAGGCTTTTCCTGTTTCCTTTTTGAAGTTCATTTTGGAGAGAGAAGGGGGCACAGTAATATGTGGGTTGATCATTAGCTACAAACATGTTAGTCTAATCAGCATCTTATTGTCATTCTTCTTTCCTCAGAATGTAGCCTTTTCTTTTGGAAACTCTGCAGATTAAGTTTTATATTTTAGAATTTTAAATGACTGAAGTTTAAGAAATACAAGTTCTTCTGTATATGGCCTGATTTTAAAGTTGAAAAAAATCAACTTGTGACTTTAAAAGGGTTTTGTGTTTTGGATTATAAACTAGACAGTTCTCCCCTCACAGGAGTATGGTACTTGACATAATAAGAGTAATGACATGACTTCTAAACACCTAAAACCCCACTCCATGTCAATATGTCACAGTAATGCTCCGCTCACACTAATCTGCTCACCTCACTATAAACAAAGCCCAATTACTTAAAATTCGCTTTTCAGAAATATGATCGAATCAGTACTCTTACAATTACGCTAGAAAGTGCTTAAAGCCTTCTGTCCCATGCAGCTCTTCTCTGGTCTGTTTACATTTTAAGAACCTGGAAGTGGAAATGATATAAACACATCAGTGAGTCTCTCAGAGACACAAAAGTTCTTCATCAGCAAATAAAACTCCAATCTTTAGAGCAGTGGCCTTAAGTCAGAATCACTTGTTTATTACCCTTATGGGGAAATCTTGATGGAAAATCAAGAATTTGTTTCGGAAGGTGGGTATTTCTCCCTGTTTTGGTGTCAGAAATCATTTATTATCAATTTTAATATTTTTGGTCATGCCTCGCCACTCGTGGGATCTTAGATCCCCAACCGGGGATTGAACCCATGCCCCCTGTGGTTAAAGTAAAGGGTCTAAACCACTGGACCACCAGGATTCCCTCCATGAACTGTAACCAGTGAAATATGGATATAAAAGGTGTTTTGTCATGGAAAGTAGACCTTTCTGTTGACTTGCAGGAGAGTTCTGCATTGATCAACATGTTAAGGGCCCATTTTTGGCAGCATTTATTCCAAAATTCATATTTTTCCATTTTTGATTCACTCTATTTATAGGAAATAGTAATAGGAAAAGGGTGTTTATGACTTTTGTTGTCATTTTCTAAAGGCTGAAAACAGTAAACCTTTGTAGTATCTCATGACTATTTGAAGCTTTTTTCAAATTATCTGAGTCTTCCAGGTTTTTTAATATTCTCATAGCTTGCAAAAGTTTAGCTTCATGTCGACATATAGCAGAACTGCTAGGAAACTAGGAGATTATTTTAAAGACATATTTCTCCCAAGTATGGTAGGTTGAAAACCATAGCGATTTTTAAGCAGGGGTGTGTGTGTGTGTGTGTGTGTGTGTGTGTGTGTGTGATCATGTAAGCATGCAGGGAGGTGTGTGTGTATGTGTGCTATTACACACCTGCTTACACACATGCAAGGGTGTGTGTGTTATTGTGTAAGCATGCAGGGGTGTGTGTTGTGTTATTGTGTGTGTTGTTGTGTTATTGTATCTGTTATTGTGATGTGTGTGTGTGTTCTGTGTATGGTATTGTGTTATCGTGTGTTATTATGTGTGTGTTGTGTTATGTGTGTTATTGTGGTGTGTGTGTTGTGCTATTGTGTGTGTTGTTGTGTTGTGTGTATGGTATTGTGTTATTATGTGTGTGTTATTGTGTGTGTGTGATTGTGTGTTGTGTTATTGTGTGTGTTGTGTTATTGTGTGTGTTATTGTGTTGTGTGTGTGTGCTGTGTGTATGGTATTGTGTTATTGTGTGTGATTGTGTGTGTTTTGTTATTGTGTATGTTGTGTTGTGTGTGTTGTGTGTATGGTATTGTGTTATTGTGTGTGTGTGATTGTGTGTTGTGTTATTGTGTGTGTTATTGTGTTGTGTGTGTGTGCTGTGTGTATGGTATTGTGTTATTATGTGTGTGATTGTGTGTGTTTTGTTATTGTGTATGTTGTGTTGTGTGTGTTGTGTGTATGGTATTGTGTTATTGTGTGTGTGTGATTGTTTGTTGTGTTATTGTGTGTGTTATTGTGTTGTGTGTGTGTGCTGTGTGTATGGTATTGTGTTATTGTGTGTGTGATTGTGTGTGTTTTGGTATTGTGTATGTTGTGTTGTGTGTGTTGTGTGTATAGTATTGTGTTATTGTGTATGTGTGATTCTGTGTTGTGTTATTGTGTGTGTTGTGTGATTGTGTGTGTTGTGTTGTGTGTGTGTGCTGTGTGTATGGTATTGTGTTATTGTGTGATTGTGTGTGTTTTGTTATTGTGTGTTGTGTTATTGTGTGTGTGTTGTGTGTATGGTATTGTGTTATTGTGTATGTGTGATTGTGTGTTGTGTTATTGTATGTATTGTTGTGTGATTGTGTGTGTTGTGTGTGTGTGCTGTGTGTATGGTATTGTTGTTATTATGTGATTGTGTGTGTTTTGTTATTGTGTGTTGTGTTATTGTGTGTGTGTGATTGTGTGTTGTGTTATTTTATGTATTGTTGTGTTATTGTGTGTGTTGTGTGATTGTGTGTGTTGTGTTGTGTGTGTGCTGTGTGTATGGTATTGTGTTATTGTGTGATTGTGTGTGTTTTGTTATTGTGTGTTGTGTTATTGTGTGTGTGTTGTGTGTATGGTATTGTGTTATTGTGTATGTGTGATTGTGTGTTGTGTTATTGTATGTATTGTTGTGTGATTGTGTGTGTTGTGTGTGTGTGCTGTGTGTATGGTATTGTTGTTATTATGTGATTGTGTGTGTTTTGTTATTGTGTGTTGTGTTATTGTGTGTGTGTGATTGTGTGTTGTGTTATTTTATGTATTGTTGTGTTATTGTGTGTGTTGTGTGATTGTGTGTGTTGTGTTGTGTGTGTGCTGTGTGTATGGTATTGTGTTATTGTGTGATTGTGTGTGTTTTGTTATTGTGTGTTGTGTTATTGTGTGTGTGTTGTGTGTATGGTATTGTGTTATTGTGTATGTGTGATTGTGTGTTGTGTTATTGTGTGTGTTGTGTGATTGTGTGTGTTGTGTTGTGTGTGTGTGCTGTGTGTATGGTATTGTGTTATTATGTGAGTGTGTGTGTTTTGTTATTGTGTGTTGTGTTATTGTGTGTGTTGTGTGTATGGTATTGTGTTATTGTGTGTGTGATCGTGTGTGTCTTGTGTAAGCATGTTCATGTTTTGTAAGTAATAGGACAGAGGTGGCCCTTGTGGATGCGGGGAGAGAATACTTAGCTCGGGTCCAAGAAGTGGTGGAGGAAAAGTGAAAATATACTGAAGACATGAGTTTCAAAAATATTCCAATTGTCTTTGACCACAAGGCGTAAACACTGACTTGGAAAATGAAAGCGCTTTTTAGTTCGTGACTTTCATCGCTCTGTGTTCTGTCCTTTTGGACATTTCGTCCAAAACCTCCAGTGGTCAGATACTGTGACACCCACAGCTTAGCCCCACGGCGTTGTGCCTCAGGTGTTGTGGGACCTGGAATATGTGTCGGTTTTGAACAGCGTTCTTGCTCAGTGGTCGTGCTTGTGGGGCAAACCGGAGACCGAATGAATGATCAGAAGAAGTGCTGGGACTGTGCTCTCAGGACCCGACTCCTTCCTCAGACAGCGTGCTGTGTGCATAAGGGGCCCTGGTTTGGGAAGTCAGAGAAACCCTAGGGTCTGATCGCTATTCTTTTTTCTGTAAACACTAAGTGGGAGCTATTTATTTGTATATATATATTTTTGACTTAAACGTCACAGCTGTTTATTAGGTCAGAAGTCTAGGCACAGCATGGGTTAGCTGGTTCTTTGCTCTACGATTCTCAAAAGCAAGATTTTCTCAAGGTTCTGGGGATAAACCTGCTTTGAGCCTCATTCAGGTTGTGGGCTGAGTTCAGTTCCATGTGGTTGTAGGACTGAGTTTCCTGTTTTTGTTTTTTTTTTGTCAGCTGTCTGCACCTTCTAGAGGCTGCCCACACTCTTTGGTTCATAGTCCCCATCCTCCGTCTTGAAAGCCAGCAATGGAGTCTGATCTGTTTTTTATTAGCTGTTGACTGTGGACGAAGTGTTTAACTTCCCTTTTATGTTTATCTAAGTAATTAACTTCCTTTTGGGGTGATTGTAGGTAAAAGCAGCGATGCATATAGATGACCCAGAAGGTGCTGGGCTTCTATTAAATAGTCTCTTTGAGATTTTATTATAATAACTTTTGGAGCAGGACTGGATTAGCAGGATTGAGACAGTATTAAGTGCAAGGTGATATTACCATTTTATATTTTGCCTAAAACTCAAGTTAGATGAATTTTTATAGTTACCATCAAGATGCTCACAATAATAAGATCATTCATGTTCCCCCAAGTGTGAAGATTTCTTATCTGCCTTGCTGTAATTTTTTCCCTTGGCTATTTTTGGATGTGTTCAAAACAAGGCAATTTCATATTAACTAAGATAATTTTCTCCTTGTCTTACACTGACAGATGAACAGGAGTTAAGTCTCTCTAGGCAGGTAGTTTTCACATATCCAGCATGCATCTGGAAAGACATCACAGTGTTCCCCTCTGGGACACAGGGAATCTTCCCGAAGAGCTTGGGCAGAATTCTGCTCCGTCTGGACAGAACCTGTGTTCAAGTTGAAACTAAGTGTTGTTCCTGTTGAATGGCCCATTTTGAGGCACCAAGGCTGACAGTGGGGTGCGTGTAATAAGCTAGGCTGGGAGTTGCAGGAAATGAAATTGGAGTTAATCTCATACTGGTTGTGGGACCCTGAGTCAATGAGCTGACTCTCTGACTTCCATCAGAGAAGTGTGATGTGAAATGAGTATGATATTCTGTCTCTCACAAGATGACTGAAGATTAAGCAGAGGTGCACAGACGGGCACCTGGCGTAACTCCTGGCAGGCATGAGGCAATTGTATCAACCCAAAGGGACGTGAAGAGAAGAGAAATTCACCGACCCTCAGAGCCCAGTGCAGGGAGTTCGGCTGGCTTCAGGCTCGGGGTGACCCAGAGGCCAGATGAGGATCCTAGGTTGTATCTCATAGTCCCGCTCCCTCTAGATGGCTTCACCCTGACTCCACGTGGGTCCTCCAGGAGCCTGGGCATCTTCTCACACCATCAGCCAATAGAAGAGAAGTAGATTCTTATCAGAGGTTGACTCCGTGTCAGGAACTGCTTTGAGGACTTTGTGGAAGGCATGCAGGGTACAGATAGAATGGTGTGGTTCTTGCAAAGCCGGAAGGAGGTACTGACACTATTGGAAGACATGTGAAGTTTAAAAAAAAAAACCTAACAAAATGTGTCCAACAGAGTATTTAATTATTGCTCAAAGCAATTAAAGTAAGTCAGCTATTTGACTATAATTAGCAATATCACTCATAATGGTGCTGAGACACAGAACAGTGGTTCTCAACCAGGGGGTGATTTTGCCCCCAAAGGACACTGGGCAATGTCTGGAGACATTTTTAGTTGTCACAGCATAACCTGTAGAGAACAACCCCCCACAACAAAGAATTGTCAGGTCCAGGCTCTAGCAGGCATGTCAACCATTGAAACGGTTACTGATACTTACGGAGCCCTTACTGTAAGGAAGGGGCTTCCCTGGTGGCTTAAAGGGTAAACAATCTGCCCGCAGTGTGCGAGACCTGGGTTCGATCCCTGGGTTGGGAAGATCCCCTGGAGAAGGGAAAGGCTACCCACTCCAGTATTCTTGCCTGGAGAAGTCCATGGACAGAGGAGCCTGGCGGCTACCGTCCATGGGGTCACAAAGAGCTGGCTACGACTGAGCGACTAACACTTTCACTTAACTACGGTAAGAAAGTTGTTGCATTAAACGTGTTATACGCACGATACCATTTAAGTCATTTGCTGGTCATATAAACCAGGGGATGTTATTATTCTCATCCTAAGAGGAAGCTTGGGCATCTGCGCAACTGATCCAAAGGCACCAGAGCAGTGAGTAAAACGTGGATTCAGAAACACACTCAGGTCTTCTTACTCCCCAACCCTAAGATCCCTAAGAAGGCTAAGTGTCACAGCTCTACTAGGTTGGGCTGGTTCTTTCTCTTAAATAATTATGTAAAATTCACTTTTAATCAGAGGATAACTGCTTTACGATGTTGAGCTGGGTTCTGCTATACAACGGCGTGGACCAGTCATGAGTTACATACATCCCCTCTAGCCTGGTTCTTGGACTTCCCAGGCGGCTTGACAGCAAAGAATCTGCCTGCGGTGCAGAAGACTGGGGTTCAGTCTGTGGGTCGGGAAGATCCCCTGGAGAAGGGAAGGGGCACAACAGTGTTCTTGCCTGGAAAATCCCATGGACAGGGGAGCCTGGCGGGCTGCGGTCCACGGGGCTGCACAGAATCAGACGTGACTGAGCAGCTAACACCTTCACAGCCTGGTTCTTAATGAACTTGCAGAGCTAAGGAGGGGAAGGCATACTGCATAGCCAGCACTCGTGTGTGCGTAAATTATCTTAGTTTAATTCCGGAACCTCCTGTTTGTCCTTCTGATTCTGAGTGAGGCACTTTCAGTCAGGATCATTCATCTCTCCGTATCATGACCAAAGGTGGTTAAGAGTCTTCTAGATTCCGTTTATCCCTCTCTTTTCCAATGTGGGCAAATCTAACCATACCTGTGTTTTTTTTTTTTTTTTTAAGAAATCCAGAGTTAATATATAATAGATAATAAAGTGCAATTGCACAGTTAATTACTACTCATTGCCCCCAGAGATAAAGAACAATTAGCCTATGGGGAGGGTGGGAGGCAGGGGAAGGGACACATTGCTTATTTTATTTTTGAGTGTTTTCTAGTCTTCTGTTTGTTTCTTTCCACTTGGAAGCCCTGAAACATCAGTGAAGCAGATCAGACTGGCAGGGTCTCTGATTTTTTACGGGAAGATCCAGTTGACGTGAAGTTGTAACTGCAGTAGCGTGCCCCACGGAACTGTTCTTTGAACGTTACTGTGAAGCATGGTGCCAGGTGCCCAGTGTTTCGCTGTGAATTTCACGGCTGGCTGCCCAGTTCCCACGCCCAGCGTCAGGCCCCACCCCACCTCCTGACTGATTTAAATGGACGTCCTGGGTTCAGCGCCTGCGAGGATGGGGGAGATCAGGTCATGTGTGGCGGGACACGGTGGATGATTACCACCCCGGGCGCCTCTCTCTACCAGCTGAGGAATGTCTGTCTTGTGCTTTTGACATCATTTTAAGAGAAACTTGGAAGTTTGCCAAGAATATGTGAAAATTGACATTGCCTAGACACATTCTTTTCCTTAAATGGAGTGCATACATTTATGAAAAAGGCTTTTTTGGATGTAAAGCCATCTGAACAGTCTTGGAAAAGAAGTCATCTGTGTCTGGTGTATATCACTCTAAAAACAATAATAATTGGTAAAACGGTCTGTTTTAAGAGACTATTTAACATTTCATTGAAGAAGAAAATTTTATCTTCCTCTAATTGATGAGTTTCAGGTTAAAAAGGACCATTATTCTAACATAAGTCTTTGGGTGTTCTCTATTTGTCTTCTTGATTCTAAGCTGCTCAGTCATCTCTCGCTTCTAAGTATTTTATAGAGCATATATTCTTTCTTCCTAAAGGATTGAAAGCAAATAGCAAATAAAATGCACTCCGTGTTTCCTACCATGTTGAATAGAGAGCTGTTAAATTTTTTTAATTGGGATATAGTTGATTTACAGTGTTAGGCTAGTCTCCGGTGCATAGCAAAGGGACCCTGTTATATTTGTACAGAGAGCCACAGTTTCTTATCCTTTTCCCCCACAGTCATTGTTCTGTTTAGTTGCTCAGTCATGTCCAGCTCTTTGCGACCCCAGGGACTGTAGCCCTCCAGGCTCCTCTGTCCATGGGATCTCCCAGGCAAGAATACTAGAGTGGGTCGCCGTTTTCTTCCCCAGGGGATCTTCCTGATCCAGGGATCAGACCCGCATCTGGTGCGTTGGCTGGTGGATTCTTCACCACTGAGCTGTCAGGGGAGCCCACGTAGGCCGTTGCAAAGTACGTAAATATGCTTGATCCACACAGTCTTGCTCAGAAGAAGCGAGATTCTTCTTTTGAAAGCAAACAGGAGCTATAGTTGTACTTATACGGCCATTCATTCTTCATTAGCATTGATCTAAGAAGTAATTATAAAAGTGACATGCGTTTTAAGTATTCCACGAGTGGAGGCATGTGTGAAACCAGAAGGGACAGTCCCCTTTGTACGCAGGAAGTAACCTCTTCAGTCATCATCTTTAGTAGATCATTCATCATTGCACGTCTGTTCTCTGCCAGACACTGTGCTAAGCACACAGACAAGGCCATCGTCAGATGCTTAATCAAGTCCCCTTTACCTCTGAACTTCTATGGTTTTAGCATATGAAATCCCTAAAGGAAAGGGTCACTTTCTTATGATCTTTGGGAAAAAAATTAGGCACTCATCAATGCCTCCAGTCTTGTGGCCATCTTTAAAAAAATTTAAGGTGTATTTTTTAAAATTTATTTATTCATCTAGCTTTATTCAGGCATCAATGACATAGAACATCACTTAAGGCTAAGATGTACAAGGTGATTTGATACATGTATGTCTTGCAGAAGGATCACTATGGTAAGGTTCCTTAACACCTTCATCACCGGGTTACCAAGAGTGTGCCTGTGGGGGCCGGCTGCTTGCAGCTCAAAAGCCAACAGGCCAGGCTGGTGGAAAGGGAAGTCTGCTGTATTTCAGATGCCGGCAGCTGTGGGGGGCAGTGAGGGTGGTGGACGTCTGTCCAGCCCCCGCTGACACGCAGGGCTGAGAGCTTTTACAGACGGCGCTGGGGGGTGGGCGTGCCGAGCAGCGCGGTCACCTTCTCGTTGGCCATCGGTGGCCTGACCAGCAGCATCTTGACTGTCTCACAGTCCATCTTCAGTTCCAGGGTCCGTTTGTTCCTGTTTATTTGTGGCCCACTCTCTGAACTGTGGCCCCTCACGTCCTGGGTACCGTCTGGTCATCCTGTAGTTAACTTCTCCACCTGGGGTTTTGGAACCTATAATACAGCTCACAGGATATGGCCCAGAATGTCATCTACAGCCCCTGAGGAAGAATTAAAGGTCCTTGACAATGCTTAATGACTGCATTATTATTGTTTAGTCTCCTTTGACTGTTTTCCTTTGTTTCAGCATTTCTCACTTTTCTGATTAAACGTATTCTTTGACTAAAGTTTCCCACAGACAAAAGGCAGGCAGAGGCCATGGCTGGAGGTTGGGGGGCAGGGACCATATGGTCCTGCTCCGTTTCAGCCTCACATGATTACCCCTTTTTGTGGTGGGAACACTTATGATCTGCTGTCTTCCAGGTATGCAATACAATATTTCCCACAATGGTCCCCACGCTGTACGTTAGATCCCCAGGAGTTACCTTCCAGCTGGAAGTCTGTTCCCTTAGGCCAGCATCTCCTGTTTTCCTTTGCCCCAACCCCTGGCAACCACCTTTCTGTTCACAGTGTCTATGTGTTTGGCTGTTTTAAGATTCCACATATCAGTGAGATCACACAGTATTTGTCACTCTTTCTCTGACCTATTTCACTTAGCATAATGCCCTCAAGGTCCATCCACGTCACGAATGGCAGGATTTTCTTCTCTTTTTTGTGACTCAGTAATAGTCCGGTGTGTTGTTTTCTTTATCCATTCATGCGTCAGTGACCCTAAGGTTATTTCCATGCCTCAGCTACTGTAAATAACGCTGCAGTGAACGTCGGAGTGCTGACGTCTCTTTGAGATAGTGATTTTACTTCCTCTGGACATATAGCAGAAGTGGAATTGCTGGTCTTTTGGCAACTCTATTTTTTGAAGAAGCACCATACCATTTTTCACAGTGGCTGTACCAATCTACATTCCCACCCACAGTGCACAAGGATTTCCTTTTCTCTGCATCCTTGCCATCACTTGTCATCTCTGGCCTTTTTTGCAGTCGCCATTCTAACAGGTATGAGACTGTATTTCATTGTGGGTTTGATTTCCCTGATGGGCAGTGATGTTGGGCATTTTTCACCTGTTGGCCATTTGTGTGGTGAGACCGTTTTGTCACAGGTGCTGGCCCACTAGCGTATGTGAGCGCTCTGTATATGACAGTGCCTCAGGGTTCCAGTAAAGGGCTAGTGAGGATGAACCATCCCTTCTTCCATCACACACTCCCTGAGTGCACCCTAGGAGCTAGTGTGCCTCCAGACAGCGTGGATGTAGCAATAAATGAAACTGCTGTTCAGTTATGAAATGTACCCTCTAGAGGAGAGGAGATACAGGCAATAGCAAACTTTAAGAAAAAGTAAAATAGATGTTAGGATATGTAAGCCCCATAGGAAAATAAGGTGATGGAAAGTGCCCGAGGAGGGTACGGTTTTAAGAAGGGCGAGACCACTGGCTCTGCTCGGTCAGTGGCGTATGAATGAAGGCCTGAAAGGGCGAGGGAGTGAGCCACGTGGAATCTGACGGGGGAGGAGTCTGACACACGTAGGCGGTGCTGAGGGGGACGCGCTGGCGGGAGCGTGCAGATCTGAGCCAGGCGGCCGGCAGGGCCGAGCGGGACAGGTGGAAGGGAAGCACCACATGACGGAGGCGGAGACGCGGCAGGGCCAGGCCCTGCGGGGCCCGGTGGCCACGGACAAGAGTCTGGCTTTTGGTCCTGATCACGTGGGAGCCATAGGGGGCCACTCGGAGCTGGGCAGCCGCACAGTCTGAAGAAACGGTCCCCGAGGCCGGTCTCGATGCCAAGCCGGCTGCAAGTCCAGGGGTTCCCGCACCACTGAAGGTGGAACTGTTTGCTGGGATGACTCAGCATTCACTGAGAGTGTGAAGTTCATGGTTCATTTCAGAGACGGATGCAGACTCACGTCAGCCGGGAGAGGACGGGCAGGTGGTGGGGAGCAGGGAGGCGGGTGATGTGGAGCCAGGCCTGTGCCACCTTCCCCGTCTCAGCGTGTGACGGTCACACGGAGCTCGGCCAGCCAGGGACGTGCCCCGACCTGCGGCAGTCAGAGCTTTGGCTGGGCCTCCGTCACTCGCGTGATGGACTGAGTCATTGATCGCCCGGGTGGGGGATCTCCATCTCCAGATGCACAGATGCCATGTGGCCCAAAGCTCGTTCCAAACCACATTGTTACTCTTTGCCTGGTCAGGAACCCCAGGCAAGACAAACCCCTGACCTCCCAGGAGCCCATGGTAAAGACCAGAACTCTTTCTGGACAAGATTAAATTCTTGACTTAGGAAAGACAGGGCAGGAGGAGAAGGGGGCATCAGAGGATGAGATGGTTGGATGGCATCACTGAGGCGTTGGACATGAGTTTGAGCAAACTCTGAGAGATAGGGAAGGACAGGGAGGCCTGGCATGCTGCAGCCCATGGGGTCCCAAAGAGTCAGACCTGATTGAGCGACTAATTAATGACAAGTTCTCGGCCACACAGGGAGTGTTAAGCAACGTGGTGACACGGTCTGGTTTCCTTTTTTAAAACTAGACTCTGTCTGGCTAAAACCAGTTAGAGGAGCATCCTGGTGATGCTCAGGGAAAGGGGCGGTGTGGCTGTGATGACTCTGGTAGCAGTGAGTGAAAGTGGGCTTAAGTGTATTGAAGCTGAAGCCCAAGAAAGTTACTCACTGGTTGGTTGTGGGTTAGGAGAAAAATAGAGGAGTTCATAACCCCTCAGAAGCAGCTGAAACTGCAAAGCTTCCCAAAGTGGGGGCTCTGTGGAGGTAGGCTGACAGTACATCAGTTTTGGACACATTATCGTCAAGGCTTGTTCAGCAGTTTCCCTATACTCGCTTTTCATCTCATTGGTATTAGTAAAGCTAATTAGTAGTGCTGGAGAAGAGTCTTGAGAGTGCTTGTGAGTCCCTTGGACAGCAAGGAGATTAAACCAGTGAGTCCTAAAGGAAATCAATCCTGGATATTCATCAGAAGGACTGATGCTGAAGCTGAAACTCCAGTACTTTGGCCACCTGATGCGAAGAGCCAACTCATTGGAAAAAGACCCTGATGCTGGGAAAGATTGAGGGCAGGAGGAGAAGGGGGCGACACAGGATGAGATGGTTGGATGGCATCACCAATTGGATGGACATGAGTTTGAGCAAGCTCTGGGAGATAGTGAAGGACGGGGAAGCCTGGTGGGCTGCAGTCCATGGGGTCAAAAAGAGTCAAACACGACTGACCGACTGAGCAACAACACAGTATCTTTGAGTTTAAAAACTGAGACTAGCATTTCATTTCCAGCCGGCTCCTTATAAACAGCCATATCCGGAGGGATGAGGAAAAGTGCATCCTTGACAGAAAGACTTGGATCGAGGTCTTGGCTTAGCACAAGAAAGCAGAAAAGGAAGAAAAAAGTCATCATCTTTCTTTGACTTTGTTTCCATGTTAAGTGTTTAAGAACAGATGCGAGTAATAAACTACCACCCTCTCTTATTCTAGCCGTGTGGCATGGCTTTGGATAGTTCATTTTTGCCCCCACAAACCTCCAGGCCCACACACAGGAGGGTTAGAACATATATCTGCAAAGCGATCCTGATCGTGTCTGTGTGCGTGTAAGGGGACTGGTCACAGGAACTCTGGTGACGCTGAAGACGGAACCCGGGAGAGAGGATAACAAATAGCAATGCACGCTTGGGACTGGGCCTTTGTCTTCACCCTGATCGCTTGGTCGTTAAGGTGTTGCTAACACTTCAGGACAGACACCAGCACTTCCTGGAGCTGGAGAAATGAAACACAGGATGTTTCCCACCATCGTCTCTGGGGTTTCTTTTACAGATCATCTTTTTTAAATTGTGTTTCTTCATTTTTAGCCGTGCCGGCTCTTCCCTGCTGCTCACACTCTGTCTCGCTGGACGGGCCGGGGCTCCTCTCTGGTTGTGGTGCCAGGCTGCTCATCGCGGTGGCTGTCTTGTTTCGGAGCGGGCTCTGGAGCGCGGGGCCTCAGGAGGAGCAGCAGGAGGCTTTAGCAGCCGTGGCTCCGGGCCCTGGGGCACAGGCTCAGCAGGTGTGGCGCGTGGGCCTGTTTGCTCCGAGGCGTGTGGGATCTTCTTGGATCAGGGATCAAACTTTTGATCCCACATCTCTTGCCTTGGCAGGCAGATTCTTTCCCACTGAGTCACCAGGGAAACCCTCTCATCATAGTAGTTTTTAATTCAATGAAAGTGGATTCTTTCACTAAAGGGAAACTTCATCTCCCTGAGTTCATGATTCTGTTCTCAAGGAAGAGGTTTCCACTGCTGTGCTCTCAGGCGCCTGCCAGCCTCAGGCGTGAACGCCCCCGGCCACACGCCTTCCTCTCCCAGGCATCTGACCCTCACATCTTCGCTGTTGTCCTGGGGTGCAGTCACCCGCGTTTCCTTCTGGGCTGTGGTTGTGTCTGTCTTGTGACGTTTTCCCCGAGGACCTCATCTTCATTGGCTTTGACGTTTTAAAGAGCTCAAGTAACAGCACCCAATCCTAATTAAGTGTTTACTTGATGTCAGGTCCTTTGCTAAATATAAAACAAGATTTCCCACCGCCCTCTGAAGTTTGGGTGAGTTTATTGCTCACATTAGAAATATGAGGCTGGCTTCAAGAGGCCAGAGGACTTGCCCAAGGTCACAGCATCCGAGGGAGCTGGGACAGGGAGGTCCTGTCTCCTGCGGCACCAGAGCAGGACTCTGCAAACTGGATGTGATCTCCCCAAAACGCGAGGTGCTTTTAGGTGATAGAGACACCATGTCAACTGAATGTGACTCTTCCAGGGATGCGGTCATTTTCTTTCCAGTTAGCTTTTTGATTAAATTATAGAGAAACATTTCAGTGGGTTGCCTGCATGTCTTTTTTTTCCTCTTAATAACAAATTCTTCCCTTTATTAAGAAAGGGAGAAGTAACACATTTCATGCCACATGTCTTAAACAGTGCCTCTTCTAACAGTTTCTAATTTACCTGTGTTACTGAGAGGTAATATGAACCAGTCAATCCTAAAGTAAATCCACCCTGACTATTCATTGGAAGGACTGATGCTGAAGCTGAATCTCCACTACTTTGGCCACCTGAAGTGAAAAGCCAACTCATCGGACAAGGCACTGATGCTGGGAAAGATTGAAGGCAAAAGGAGAAGGGGGTGGCAGAGAATGAGATGGTTCGACAGCATCTCCGCCTCAGTGGGCATGAGTTTGAACAAACTCCAGGAGAGAGAGGAGGACAGGGAGGCCTGGCGTGCTGCAGCCCATGGGGTCAAAGAGGCTGAGACACTCTGACCAGTAACTGAAAAGTAAGCAAACTCTCAGCTTGAATCTTTGACAGGAGGCCCTAAACAGACGGTAATGACTTACTAGCTTTATTTTCACTGTATTTATGTTCTTGTCTACTTTCAATTTATGGCAGAGCCTACTGGTTCATGATATGGATTTGATCATTCCATTTACAACATATTTGTTTAATAGAAAAAAAATGAGTCGATTTAAAATATTGAGTAGGAGATACAAAGGTTTGACAAGCAAGAGAAAGTTGTGTATTGATGTTCACAGAGCTGTCCCCTGCTCAGAAGCCCGAGTGGCGTGTCTTGTGTCTGCCGCATGGATTCCATGTGTCAAGGAGGCCTGGGTCCAGTTCTCAGTAACTCCTTTCCTCGTCCTGCCTGCTGTCTCCTCATCTATGCTGCAGTTACTTTGTTCTCTTGCTCAGTTGCTAAGTCATGTCTGATTCTTTTGTGACCCCGTGGACTGTACCCGCCAGGCTCCACTGTCTGTGGGATTTTCCAGGCAAAAATACTGGAGTGGGTTGCCATTCCCTTCTCTAGGGGATCTTCCCGACCCAGGTATCGAACCTGAGTCTCCCACTTGGCAGGCAGATCCTTTACCATCTGAGCCTCCAGGGAGGCCCCCTACAGTTATTTATTGGGCAACAGATATAGGCCAAGGCCTGTGGTGCGTCCTGGCGGAAAAGCTGTGAGTGAGTCAGAAAACAGTCTTCATCCACGGGGAGCTTCCATTCACATGCTTTGTGCATTCCTTGTGTGACATCTAATACTTTTAATAAATTCAAGTGACAGTCACTATCATTATAGTTACTTTTCAAATGGACAGTGCAGGCCTAGGGAGGTTTACGGACACGCCCCAGGCCTCAAAGCTGGTGAGGGGCAATCCCAGCCAGGTAGTCTGGAGCCCGGGTCTTTACCTCTGCCAAGCCTCTTCTTCCACACTGCCTTGATATGTACTTATCGCGTATATGAAGGAATGAATTTCCCAATACTTTCTGAGCTCTTGGTTTTTCGATGGATTCTTAACCAGGTGCATAATCCATGGTTTGGAGTAGCAGACATGGCATTTAGGCAAAGTAGTTGCTGAGGACATCAAAGCTCTAAGTGCTTCTGTATGGACACAGTGTTCTTGTACCCAAATCCTTATCCTCTCAAAGGGCAGAAGGTCCAACTTAAACTCCTTATTTTTCTTTCTCTGGGTGTCCTTCAGCTGGTTTCTGTTAGTGTATGGCCATCAGAAAGAGTGCTGGGGCGTCTGGGACATTAGCTAAAGTGCCCAAGGTCACAGTCAGCAGGTAGAGAGGAGTCGGGACTGTTAGTAGTCCCCACTTGTGCATTGGCAGGTCTGCGGCGGGTGAACGGGAACATCTTTGCCCCATCTTGTGTCTTCTCTGGAGCTGCGAGGGGACGCGGCCGTACGAGGTTATGTAAGACCATCACTCCTTTGATGTGCTTTTCTCTTGACTTCCTTTCCTTTCCTCCCCCCTCTCCCATTTTCTTCTGACTTGCCTTGGGGAGTTGGCCCATTATTTTACTGAAGGCCCCCAGCAACGGTTTTAATGCATCGTAAAGCTGCTTGTGAAACAGCGCCAAACAAATCTTTTGGGTTGGGGGCAGAGTGTGAATGAAATAAAAGAGCTTGTGGGTGGAGGTTCTCAGAGACCTATGGAAGAGCCTCTGAGGTCAATTTTTGTTCATTATCCACACTTTCTGGGCCACACTGACCCCTGAAGGGCATATGCCTTTGAATGTACAGATGAATGCAGTGCAAACCAAAGGCCTAATTTCTGGTCTATTTAGAGGCCTTGAGTGCATTTTCGTCCCCTTCATGCACACTGGTGGCCTCCTGGCCAGATATGGTCCTTAAGTGGCATTTTGACCTTGGAGGTTAAAAAACAGCTTAAAGAAAATGGAAAAAATAGCAACATTAAAAATTCAGATTATTTCCTATAAAAATTCAAGACTTCTGGTTTCTCTTAAATAATCAGAAGTGTGACTGCTCTGGTCTCACCTTTCCCGTGTAAATGCCCGACCGTCTATGAAGCTCTGTGTCGTGGGAGGTCTCTTGTCTCCATTCATTCACGTTCTTCGTCTAAACCCCGATGGAATTTGAGGTTGTGACTCCTGTTACTTTCTGTAAGTGGTGAGTGTGTATGTATAAGTGTGTGTGTGTAAGTGTGTGTGTGTATAAGTGTGTGTGTGCATGTGTGTGTGTGTGTGTGTGTAAGTGTTTGTATGTGTGTGACTGTGCGTGTCTTTCAGATCCTTAGATGAAGGCAAGGAAAGTCTGTGTACTTTCAGAAGTACATGATGCTCTGTTTTGATTTCATTTACTTCTGATCACAATAATCATTGAATCAAATGTCACTAAAGGATGGTTGTGGTGGATTCATGAAGTTAACCAAAAGCAGACACTGGATAAAATAATGATTTTTTTCAAAGAGTTTTTGCCAATTAGTGAATCATAATATAAACTAAGCACTTCACCACTAGTCTTAAAAGCAGAAGAGAAAACATCAGCATTTTATAAGTTGACAGATGAATAGATAGCTAGATGACACCTAGATGATAGATTAAATAGATCAACAGGTGTATTTGGTCATAACCTAAACTCTGTTACTGTGGGTTGCAATTACAAAAACCTTAAAGCCACTGGGTCATCAAGTTTTAGAAACACAGCTGCAGGTTTGCTTTTATATGAATCAATCATCCTGTAAGTATTTCCCAGTTAACAGGAAACTTCATACTTTCTGAAATCAGGGTTGACATCTAAGTAAGTAAATAAATGATGACCTCTGCCCTAAAAGATACAGAAGGCCACTTCTTTCTCTTAAATAATTGATTGCAGTTACCCTTCTTCTAACAAGGTGTATTTCCATATTTGGTGGGAAAAAATGTGAAAAAAAAAATTAAAACCTTGCAGAACTAAGTGCCAAGTAGCAGAGTCAAATTTACTTGGGTCAAGTAAAGAGTGGATAGCAGTGAGGAGGGAAGTATTTTAGGAAGTCTTCAGGAGCAAAACGGGACTTGAATAAAAATGCTTTGAATTTTAGTTTTTAATTCTTTGAATTAAAATGACAATTAAAATCACATGATCCACCTCATAAGCTAGTTTTTATGTTAGCTTGTTGAAAGAACCTTCTAATTTTTCTCTTTCTTCTTAGATGGTCCATACTAGCGAAATTCAAGCCAGCAGGTTTTGACCAATTAACATACTCTGTGCTATACATGCTGAAGACTGCCATATGGCCGGGATATTGAGCCAACTGTAGATAATTAGATGAGGATAAATCTTCCTTTTTTTTACTGCACTAATTGCATAGACTGGAATAGATAAAATCATTAACAGTAGTTTGGGTTGAAAATTGGTTTGGTTTCCATGCTGTGTTAAAAAGTTCTTTTGATGTGAGCCTTTTGATGTGAGCCTCTCGATGTGAGCAAAACTCGGGCAGTCAGGCCAGTGTTCAGTTTTTAGTAAGAGTCTCAGCGGTGGAAGGAGAGGGGTTGTGTCTTAGAATAACCAAGTAATTATTAATAATTGTAAATAATGTAATAATTGAATAGTGTTCTTTAAAACAAAAGCAACCTCTTAGTTTACTGTTGATATATGTATGTAATTAAAATCAGAACTGTAAAAAAATATCCTTTTGAAAATTATCCAACTCTTCAAAATTATTAAGAATAATTAAATACATTCATTAATTATGTATACCCACACCACTGTATATATATGTATTTTATGTGTGTGTATACAAATATATATATATATATATATACGTACTCTTG
The DNA here is from genome assembly GCF_033118175.1 of Dama dama. NCBI lineage: Eukaryota > Metazoa > Chordata > Mammalia > Artiodactyla > Cervidae > Dama > Dama dama. Next base: position 81,635,272 of record NC_083703.1, read on the forward strand.
CAATCCATGTGGACACATGGATTCAGTTCCTGGATCAGAAAGATCCCCTGATGGAGGAAGATGGCAACCCACCCCAGAATTCTTGCCTGGGAAGTCCCATGGACAGAGGAGTCTGGTGGGCTGTACAGTCCATAGAGTTGCAAAGAGTCGGACACAACTGAGTGACTAAGCACACGTACAAAACACAGACACACACACAGATACACACACCTGCACATGCACCCCCACACACGCACACACATGCGCACACACGCGCACACACACCCCCCCCCCACACACACGCGCGCACACACACCCCCCCCACGCACGCACACACGCGCACGCACACACATGCGCACACGCGTGCGCACACACCCACACCCACACACACATGCACACACACACACACACACACACATACAGTAGCTAAAACACACTGGCTTCTGGTCTAATTATATGTACCATTCTTCCTTATCAATACAGTTCATTTCTGTTTTTTAACAGCCTGAGGTAGAGATGATCCCACTCTTAATCCCTAACATTAATGATGAAACCCACATGTCTTTCCTTGAGTTCCCTCCTTCTCTTACATTCCATGCATTAATTCAAGTTATGTCTATTTAAAATACTCTTGGCTACATTTGGTTTATCACATGGAGTGAAAATCTGGAGTAAAATTGGATTGATGATTTTGGAAAGCAGAGGTGATTTCAGAAATAAAATCATTCTGCAAGCCATTGTCCGTAAGGAGGATCAGGTCAGAATCTGAGAGTCATAGAATCCTTTCTCACCTCTGAGCTGGAAGGCACCATTTCTGGTGAGTTTACGAGTTGTGAGCTGTGGTGGGAAGGCCTTGCCTGGCGTCCTCTTTGACAGTCTTGGGAAGTAGAGGGATTGTACTAAAAGTCCAGAAGCAATTTGTTCATTAGCCTTCAATAAAACCTTCAGGACAAAAAACACGGGGCACCAACACGTTGGCTTGAGGTGATGGTCCCCTGCCCGTGTGTCTGTATTAGTAACAAGTCGTCGCACACTTTGATTCCAGTTAACTCCATTCAGCACATGTGAACGGGAATCCTGATCTCATACAAAATCAGTGAAGCTGATCTTGGGCTGTTCCAGGCTCTGGGAGCATTGAGCTTGGAGAAGCTGGTTTTCAGAAGCTCTCTGCCTTTGTTTTCACAGGATGTGTGAGACTGGTGAAGGGCTGTTTATCTTTCAAACGCGAGATGGGGAGGCCATCTACCAGAAGGTCCACTCGGCCGCGCTGGCCATAGCAGAGCAGCACCAGCGCCTGCTGCAGAGCGTGAAGAACTCCATGGTGCGTCTGGGGCCCAGCGCGCGGCGGCGGGGCGGTCTGGAGTTTCTGTGCTGAAAATGTGATCAGTGTTCTGGGGGCAGATGCTTTCCTTCTACGCTCAGCAAAGTGTTACTCGGATGACACGCACCCTTGGAAAGCTTCAGAGCGTCACTTGGGAGCACGGGAAGCATCCGCCCGCCTGTCATCTGCTCACGCACTGGATGCCTCCCTTGCAATGAGTGTGTTTAATCAGTGCATTCCTGCAGCAGAATGCTGTCCACTGAGTGAGTTATAAAAAGCAAGTGTATTTCATTCTCACTGGGAGACTGAGAAGTCTGAGAGCAGGGTGCTGGCGGATTCTGGGGGGACACTTCCTGGTTTGTAACTGGCTGTCTTTTTACTGTGTCTCAAATGGCAGAAGGGTGAGGGGTCTCTCTGGGTTCCCTCTTGTAAGAGCGCTAATACCATTCATGGGGGCTCTGCCCTCAGGACCCAGCCCCTGCCGTATACCTGACTGTCTAATAACATCACTTGGGGGTTAAGGTTTGAACATATCAATTTGGGGCTGGGAACACAATATTCAGTCCATTGCAGTCTGCATATATATACATTAAAATCCATTTGGCTTATATATGGACAGCTATAGACACAACTCCATGAGTTATCTACCTCTGAAAGTGAGAGTCGCTCAGTCGTGTCCGACTCTTTGCAACCCCAAGAGTATGCAGTCTGTGGAATTCTCCAGGCCAGAATACTGGAGTGGGTAACCTTTCCCTTCTCCACGGGATCTTCCCAACCCAGGGATCAAACCCAGGTCTCCTGCATTGCGGGTAGATTCTTTACCAACTGAGCTATCATAGAAGCCCATATATACTTATAAGTGTAACAGAAGTTGTAATTTCAAATGTCAGCAGTGGTCAGAGAGAAAAGGTAAGTGAGAGAAGAGAGCTGAGAGGAAACTCACGACCAGACAACTGTTGACATGAGATCATGGTTTCTGTGTAGGAGAGTTCTTGATTTTTTTTCTATATATATCAAGACTTTGAGTCTGTATAGTATCTTCCAGTTTGTAAGTGTTGGAAGTTAATTCCACTTAAAACCAACAAAAATCAGTAATACTTTGTAGGACAAAGAAAACCTATTTGTAAGACTCCATTCTGCCCACCGTGTGTTTGCTGTGTCTAGGGGGTAAACCTTCATAGTCAGCAGTGTGTAAAGACATCCAGGGACTGTGCTTTGTATGGAGAATTGTGATTCATGAGTTTCTTCTTTACGAACAGTAAATTTACAAAATCTGAAGTGAATGTGCAACAGTTAAATAATGCAACTCATGAATTGTGACTGCAAACACATGCATAGAGAGTCACATCTGGGAAAGAAATCTGCAGAACCAAAAGGAACTGGGTTGGCATGGGAAGGTTAAGGCAATTTGAAAAGTCTGTGATTTAACCATGTGGGGTGGTTGGATTTAAAGAGGGGGAAAGCATGCCAGTAATATGATCCATCCCAAAGCAGCCAGGGATTATTCCCTAATGACTTATGCGTGCTGTGATGTGGGATTTTAGAGCAAGGATCAGCAAATTTTTAATACAGGGTGAGATAGTAATATTTCAGGCTTTCTGGACGAAGACAGTCTCTGCTGCAGCTCTTTAGCTCTGCCATTGCAGAGCAAGTGATAGCATAGGTCATGTGGATTCAAATGGACATGGCTGTGTTCCAAAGGAAACTTTAACAGACAGTGAAATTCAAATTTCACTTGATTTTTCACATATCATGAAATATTCTTCTGATTTCCCCCTCAACCATGTAGAAATGTTCCTTCTGAACTAATAGAGTCTTGGCATCCATTTTCCCATATTCTTCCCAATTCTGGATATTGCAGTAGAGGTGGATAAATGCATGGATGGATGAATAGAAAGAAAAAGGAAGAAGGAAGAAAGAAAGAAAAGAAGAAAGAATTCAAGTCATTTTGAACTTACAGGGCAACGTGTCACTGCATTAAAACTGTGAGCTTCTCAAGATGCCTTTAAATGTCTGAAGGTTTTTTTTAAGATTACCTTTTTGTAAAGCCATCAATTAGCATAAATCCGTCTGTACTTGAAAGGGAGGTTCTGCACGCACATGTGTTTCCATTTATAACCTCATTACTTCCACTAAAAATTAATCAGAAATATGAGTAATTCGTTCAGATCATCCCTTTGCAAATTTAACTGTAATATAATGTTGTTTGCTCTTAATTTGCTGTATGCTTAACAAGCTCTATGAAATGAATGTGATTTTAAAAGTAAAAACATCCTGTTTTAAATGGAAATGAGTAAACTTCAAAATGGGATCTGAATCTCAAGGGAGTTAAAACTGGGGCTTGCAGAATGCTTAAAAATCAACATCCTTGAATCGATCTCTGATTAGGGGAGAAAAGAGATACTGTGCTAAAATGAAATGAATTGAGATGATGCTATAATATTTCAGTTATAGTCTTGCGTTTTCTGCTCACTGGGAGAGGGTCTGTAGATTGGGTATATTTCTACTAGGCATTGCCATTATGCCACTACTGGCTGGCATCTCTGAGATAGTCAAGGTCATAAATGGAGAAAGATGGTGAAGCTAATCTCATTAGGCAGCCCTAAACCTAAATCTCAATGACAGTTTGCTGCCGCTGTTGTAAAACTCCCAAGACAGAACGCTTTACCCATGACAGTTTGAAACTGCAGCCTTGTGTGAAATGGTTTGAATCAGACTTATGACCCTGAATCCCAGAAGTCATAAAGAGGAGACATGTGAGTCAGATAGTAATTATTATTTTTATTTTTATTATCATCACTGTTATTACTGTGATAGGCTGAATGATGGCTCCCTGAGGATCTTCCACATCTTGATCCCTGGAGCTTTTGAGCATTATCTTCTATGGCAAAAGGGACTTTGCCATTGTGATTCAGTTAAAGCTCCTGAGATGGGGAGATTGTGCAGGATTATTCCAGTGGCACAGTGTCATCACCAGGTCCCTGTAAGAAGGAAACAGAGGAGTCAGAGTCGGACAGAAGTGACGTGGCCATGAAAGCAAAGGTACAGAGAGAGATTTGAAGCGTCTACCCTGATGGTTATGGAGACAGAGGAGCTAGGACCCAAAGGTTACCGATGACCTCTAGAAATTAGAATGAGGAAGGACATGGACACTCTCCCGGAACCTCCAACAGTGACCAGGACAGCAGGCGCCGTGAGTTTAGTCCAGTGAACCTTATTTCAGACTTCCAGCCTCTAGAGCCACTGGGGATATGTCTGTGTTGTTTTAATCCCAAGTTGTGACAATAGCCAGAGGTAACTAATACAGTTACGATTGTATTAGTTACCATTGTAATACAATTATTAAAAGTATAATAATGTATGCAATTTTATACAATTACAATTTTATTAGTTACAATTGTAGTCACTGTTGTTATTCAGCGTGTCCAGCTCTTTGCAACCCCGTGGACTGCAGCACGCCAGGCTTCCGTGTCCTTCCCTGTCTCCCGGAGTTTGCTCAAACTCATGTCCATTGAGTCAGTGATGCCATCCAACCATCTCATCCTCTTTCACTCCTTTCTTCTCTTGCCCTCCATCTTTCCCAGCATCAAGGTCTTTTCTAATGAGTCAGTTCTTCACATCAGGTGGCCAAAGTATTGGAGCTTCAGCTTCAGCATTAGTCCTTCCAATGAATATTCAATTCAGGGTTGATTTCCTTTAGGATTGATTGGTTTGATCTTCTTGCTGTTCAAGGGACTGTCAAAGGTCTTCTCCAACACCACAGTTCAAAAGTATCATTCTTGGCATTCAGCCTTCTTTATGGTTCAACTCTCACATCCATACATGACCACTGGAAAAACCATATCTTTGACTATACAGGCCTTTGTTGGCAAAATGATGTCTCTGCTTTTTAATATGCTGTCTAGGTTTGTCATAGCTTTACTTTCGAGGAGTAAGTGTCTTTTAATTTCATGGCTGCATTCACTGTCTGCAGTGATTTTGGAGCCCAAGAATTACAATTACAATAATTACAATTATAATATTATAATAATGAAAATGTGTTGCGTCTCTACTCTGTAACAGACAATAATGCACGGGCTTTGTGTGTACTTTCTGGCCATCACAATGACCCTTGGATCAGAGGCCTAGTGCTACCAGCTTGGAAGTAGCAGGGCTCAGATTTGGATCAGGTGTGCTGGGCAATCCCCACTTCACGCTTTTTCTCAAAATCAGGCATGTTTTCTTTGCCCTTCATGAGATCTGCTCACTGCCGTTAATGGCTGACACTTAAAAGTTAAGATATTTCACATAAAACTCAATTTCTGTATCATCTTGAAAAGGGAAAAGGTCCCGCAGCTCTCACCCCGACGTGGCCACCGCCGGAGCCGCCCCCCTTTGGGGGGCCGGGGTCTTCGGTTCTCCGAGGCCCCCGCCTCCCCCTGGCCCCCGGCAGGTGGCTCCCGGCGCTGTGGCCGGTGAAGTCCCGCCTGTATCACTACACGTGACCGCTTCCCGCTGCCAGGTGAGAAAGCCACTAAGTGCGCCCCAGAACAGCACACATTTATGACGTCATAAGTGGTCGCCGCGCGTCAGGAGTGCTGACGTGACTCACCTGGGCCCTCAGCCTCGGATTCTCACAAGGCTGAGCTGCTCTAGGCCCGGGGGCCCCAGCCTGCGGGATCTCATGCCGGATGGTCTGAGGTGGAACGGGTGCGATGATGACAGAAGCAAAGTTCACAATAAATAGAGTGACTTAAATCACCCCTCCCCCCAGTCCACGGAAAGGTTGTCTTCCACGAAACCGGGCCCTGGCGCCAGAAGGGCTGGAGGCTGCGTCTACCGTCTTACCTCAAGGTTAGATTGGGGAGGCACCGGCTCACAACCTCGCCGGTTGTCGGTGGGCGTTAATTCCTTGGGGCTGCGGGATTTAAGCGCCCCAGTTTCCTGCTGGCTGGTGGATGAAGGCCGTCCTCGCTCCCAGAGGCTGTCCTCCGTTTCTTGCCATCTTCCTGCTTGTTTGATCAAAGCCAGCAAAAAAGACTCCCCTTCACCCTGAGGGCCACGACCCTATGTGGCCCCCTTGTGGTCGCGACATCCCGTCACCCCACAGGGGCTGTTGGCTGGAAGCGAGTCACAAGTGCTTCCTGCGGTCGAGGGAGGGAACCCCAGAAGAGAGTGCACGCATGGAGGAGGAGACTGGGGGCCACCTCACTGTCTGTCTCCACAGCGTGCAAACTTCTGGAATGACGCTTAGTGCTCATGGTGTTTAGACTTCATGGTGTTTTGCTAATAATCCTATTTGTTTATAAAGCCTCTGCTAAGTGACAGGCTCTTCAGTAACAGCAGCCATACCGCTTGTCAAGCCCGACCTTTTCTCTATAATCATGACAGTATCTCTGTGAAGTAGATTCATCCCCTCATTCTCATTCATTTGTTCACTCACGAATGTTTACTGAGGATGTCATCTGCTTTGGGGCTTCCGCAGTGGCTCCGTGGTAAAGAATCCGCCTGCCAATGTAGGAGACGTAGGTTCGATCTCTGGGTTGGGAAGATCCCCTGGACAAGGATATAGCCACCCACTCTGGTGTTATTGCCTGGAAAATCCCGTGGAGAGAGGAGCCTAGTGGGCTGCCGTCCATGGGGTCGCAAAAAGAGTCGGACGTGACTTAGCAACTACAGCAACAGTCTGCTGTTTTGTGCTCTCGGGTATAGTGGTAATCGACAGGTAAAGCCCATGATCCCACGGGACTTAGCATTCAAGGGAGGATTATTCATTTCGTGACCCTTGACCTGGAAGGAATCTCTCCAGATGCTACAGATGAGAAAACAGATGCTCACAGTGGTGAGGTCACTTGCCTGCAGCTGTAGAGCTCATTACTGCTAGGGCCAGGGATGCAGGATCTTCTGCGTGGTTCTTTTTTAAACTTTTTATTTTATATTGGAGTATAGCCGATTAACAATGTTGCGATAGGTTCAGGTGCGCAGCAGAGCAACTCAGCCTTACACACATGTATCCATTCTCCCAGACCCATGAGAGGGGAGTTTATGTGGTTCTTAAATGTCTGCCTGTGGCCACAATGCCTTACTCTTCAGAGGGTTTTAAAGCCCTTCTGTTTCTCTTATGTCCACACTGTCCTAGCATTTTCAAATTACCCTGAATATCAGAGTACCTTTCAGACATGCATATCAACTTGGAGTATATCTTACAAAATTACTCTCACAACAAACCCCGTTTCTTTTGGTGTTTTCGGCACCAGATAGCTGTCCTCTTTCACATAACTCTCCCCGCTCTGTTTGTGAATCCAGTGTGCTCTGATTCACTCTAAGGATGGCGTGGAGGAGGGTGGGTGGGCCTGGGGTGTTCGGGGAGGACTGACCGGTGATGAGATGGGGTGGCTGGAGCTGTTTACTCGAGAGCTGGCAGCTGCCTCCCTGAAGCGGCGACAGGGAGACTCTGTGGGGACACTTCGGGACTTCCCTGAGCGCCCGGCTATTTTTGCCACCTTGGAGATCAGTGCTATGAGAGTCTAATTTTGGAGTGAGGAGTGGCAGTGTGTGGGAGGTCCCTCATTCCTTGACCCGGCCTGTCATTTTTAGAATTTCCTTCAAGGCGAGAGGGACGTGGTGGAGAGTGACTGCAGTCTGGCGGCTCCCTGGGTGGCTGTAGGTTTGGGCTCCCCAGGGGTGACATTGAGGCTCCGGAGTGACGTTTCCCCCTTCCTCTGCAGGCCCGACTGTGCCCCCAGGTTTGAGAGTTTAATCCAAGCTGTTTCTGCGTTCCCTCTGTTTTCATTTGCTTGTTTAACTGATAGATTTATTTCCATGTTTGGTTTTGCAAATAAAATTTGATAATGAATTTGTAGAATTCAAGTGAAACTCTTTTACAGTTCTGCAAACCAAAGTAATTTATATTCAGCCTCATTTAAAAAATTATAGTCAGCACATTTTTTTAAAAAATACGGAAGACATCAAAGAAAGCATAGAATCAATTTCACTACTTCTCAGACTGAAAAGTCTGAGCTCTTTGTGCAGGGATTGTTATTTGGGGACTGTTACGCTGGGATTTTTATGCGGGGACTTTCATGTATGAACAAGCTTTTCACGAATTTGTCCCCATCCCTCTATCCACAGAAAGTCAGTTTTTGCCTCTTTTTGTGTTTATAGACTCTGGTTAATTGGGTTAGCTTACAGATTCTTTTTTTTTTCTTATAGCGTTTTTCTTAAAGCGGTTATCAACTTTTTTCCACTCCTGAAATAAATCCTTTTTATAACCTGGTAATATTAATTATAGCTCAAAAATATTTTGTCAAATACCTATCTATTGCTTTCAAAGTAGATCTTATAGAGGGCATAAAATAAATTGTGAAAACTTTTGCATCTTTAAAGAAGCTTGAATTTAGATAAGTTATGAATTTAAACCCTTCAAAACATGCAACAGTATAATCCTGTGATTCAATTTGCTGTAGTCCCTTCAGAGGGCAATCTGTCCCTCTGATCAGGATTAAACTGATCAGAATTGAATTCAGGGACTCCCCCGGTGGTCCAGTGGTTAAGACTCCATGCTTCCACTGAAGGGGTCACAGGTTCAATCATTGGTCATGGACGTTCCACGTGCCGAGGTGCAGCCAAAACAATGAAAACTTCAGGCAGCTCTTTACTCAGCAACAGTACTTCCAGGGATTTACCCTAAACATACACCAGCAGAAGCAAAGATAATGTGGACACGCCTGGAGGGAGTCACACAGATGAGGAAAGGCAGGACAGCAGGCAGAGTGGACACACTCATTCCCACCCTGACCCTCACACGTGCTTTGTGAGCCCTGAGAGTGGATGTGTGGCGGGAGACTAATGTCCCGGGTTGTGTTGGTTACCTTTGGCGAGCGGGACTGTGACTCGAGGGACTGGGAGGGGGCTTTTACATCAGTGTTTCACTGCATGTTTTTCTCTAACAATAATTTTTTTAGACTGTCTACATAATTTTTAGAAGTTTATTCACTTCTGGCTCTGCTGGCCCTGTTGCCTGGAGGGCTTTGTCTCTACTTGCGGCGAGTGGGGGTGGCTCTGAGTGTGGTGTGGGGGCTTCTCTTGCAGAGCGCAGTCTCTAGGACACGCGGGCTCCAGTAGTTACATCTCCCAGGCTCTAGGCACAAGTTCAACAGCTGTGGCAGCCGGGCTTAGCTGCTGCTCTGCTCGGGGGATCTTCCTGGACCAGAGATCGAACCCATATCTCCTGCAGGACGCTCTACCGCTGAGCCACCAGGGTAGCACCCATAATTATTTATAGAAACAGTAGCTGAACGTCTGGCCTGGGCAGAATGAGCTGATACACCGCTGAGAAAGAGGAAGGGCTCGCCCCCTGAACTGCGTAGCAGTGCTTGGTAAGAAAGAACAGGTTTTGAAAGCTTGGCAGGGACGTTTCCAGGTGCTAGAAATGTGGTCTCCATCAAGGGATAAGATGATCTTTGTGGAGAAGTTTGTGCCTGAGCTGAGTTTCCGGATGAACCAGAGGTAGCTGTGAGCGACTGCTGCTGGAGATAATGGTGAATTTACTTCGTGCCAGGAGCTCTGCTGAGCACGAGACATGTGTTAAGACCTTATCTTGACTCTTTAGCTCGGCTCCACTCACGTGGGTACTGTCAGCCCATTTTTATAGCCAGTGAGTTTGAAGCCTGGACATGCAGATTGAAGTGATGGTGCCAAGATTTAAACCCAGGTGTTCGTAGCTCCAGTATCTACAGGTTAGCTACTGGGCTCTTCTCAGCAAAAATTAATTTTTTTTCCCTCTGAATTCATTTATGTCAAGATAGAATGCAGCTATTTGAAATCATGGAACATAGTATCAACACAGAATAAAGTTGTGGAATTGAATTGTTATATTTCATTTATATTAATAAATATATTCAAAGGAGCAAATGTAGCTTTTAAGATTTATTAAGTTACTAATGGCACAAGTACCTAAGAGTTTCTAAGTTAAGAGTGATACTGCTTGATTTTCAAGTTAAAAGATAATAATAATATTTCAATTGGATGGCAGCAAATGCAAAAGCATGTTTTGAACTATATAATCCATGTAAGGTGCCAGGTACTGGTGGCTCAGGGGTAAAGAATCTGCCTGCCCATGTAGGAGATTCGAGTTCGATCCTTGGGCCAGGAAGAGCCCCTGGAGAAGGAAATGGCCACACACTCCAGTGTTCTTCTCTGGGAAATCCCATGGACAGTGGAGCCTGGTGAGCTACAGTCCGTGGGGTCACAGAGAGTCAAACACGATTTAGTGACTAAACAACAACACTATATAAGGTATTGGCACAGATGGTATTTTTAAAGACTGAATTAGTTCCCTGTGTTTAAAGTGGAAGATTTCACATAAAACACGTGGTTCTGTCTTTTGAGAAAACGAGAATATCTGGTGATCCTGTTCCTGCCTGAGTCAAAATTGAATAGCAGCTCTCATTCTGAGATGCTGACTGCTCTTCCTTTTTTTTTTTTAAATTTTATTGACTTATTTTATTTCTGGCTGTGCTGGGCCTTCATTGCTGCGGGGGCTTTCTCTTGCTGTGGCGAGCGGGGGCTGCCCTGTGCCTGCTTGGGCTTCTCATTCCTGGGCTTCTCTTGATGTGGCGCACAGGTAGGCATGCGGGCTTCAGGAATCACAGCACCCGGCTCAGTGGTTAGGGCACGGGCTCCAGAGCCCAGGCTAGGGCCTGTGACGCCTGGGCTTAGTTGTCCCACGGCATGTGGGATCTTCCTGGAGCAGGGATCGAACCTGTGTCTCCTTCATTGGCAGGCAGATTCTTTACCACTGAGCCACCAGGGAAGCCTGCTTTAGCTTTCTGCAGTTCCTGTCGTTTCTTGCTATCTCTGGGCCTCTGGAGGGGACAAGGCCCTCTGTGTCACCATCATCTCAGGGCTTGGCACAGGGTTCACTGACGTTTTGCTGAATGAACAAAAGAGGGTCGAATAGATTTTATGAGCACAGGGAAGAAGAGAAACGAAGCCAGAATCCCAGATCCCATCTCCCCTCCAATGCCAAACACGGCCCAGGCTCCAAGTGAGTCTGCTCTGAGAGGCCGCTGGAAACAGTCCCAGAGGTTATCAGTTTCTGTGTACAGCTAGGCAAGGAGGCATAAAAAGTTACAGAAGTGAAGGGAGGGCTCATTCTACTTTATGCACACGGCCGAGAATCCAGACGGCTCTGAGTGAATGGATGCAAATCACTTTCCTTCCATGAAAATAACCGTTTGAGCGCATCTGGAGCTCACCAAAATGCTGTATTTGGAAATTTGGCCCCAAATGCTGGATTCCACCAACGGTCTCTTTATCAAAGCTGTGGGCGACAGTGCGGGCGTCGTCTCAGCTGGAGTTCTGCTCGCCAAGTGGTGTCACGGCTGCATTTTTTCCCTCCGCTGTCTTTCTCTCTTGCTCATGTCTTCTCTCTCCTCTTTTGTAACACTCAAGGAGTAAGCCTCTGTCCACTCTCTTTCCTTCACAGTTCAGTCATATTCTGTTATGTCTCAGTAACATTTCGATGGTGGGAACACCCTCGATTTTGCTCCAAGAATTAGAACAAGGGCAAGAGCTGGAGAAAGCTAAGACAGCTCTTTGAGTGGTGCCTGCCAAACATCCGGCAGAGCTGGTCAGGGTTTGGCGGTCCAGGGGAGCAGGTTTCCTTAGAAAGCCCAGGCTGGCCACCTGTCTTGCAGACAGTCGATTTCCACTCAAGAGAAGTGCCCTGGGACGATGGGGCTCCAGGGGCCAGCAGAGTCCCTGTGAGCTTCTGTCCTTCAAGCCCCTAGGGGCCTTCCCAGCTCCGTGCGCCTCCTCCAAACAGCTGTCATTTCTCTAAGGTCTGGACTTTCACTTCCACAAGAAAATGTATTTCTAGACTTCAGTGAACAGGATGTGAGCCCATCCTTAAGGTCTTCATGACATCCTCAGCGCTTCCTCAGGAAATGCACCGGGCTCCACTCTGGGCCTCGGCTCTGGAGGAGAAGGCTAGGTCTCACGTCCTGGCCGGCACTCTTCCCAACCCTGTGTCCTTGGGCAGGTCATGTCACCACCTTTTCTGTGTGTCCCCCCTCCTGTGAAAAAGGAGGTTGTGTTAGTACACACCTCGCTGGGGGGGTTAAAGCGTGAGATTTGCCGGCATCGTGGCTGCAGCTACCAAATACAAGACAACCCGAGTTGTTAATGCTGACGGGGAGCGTAAATGAACTCGACTCCAACACATTTTTTTAAAATGTTTTTTGGGATATAATCACTTTACGATGTTGTTAGCTTGTGCTCTACAACGAAGTGAATCAGCTATATGTAGGGTGTGATCCCTGGGTCAGGAAGATCCCCTGGGGAAGGAAATGGCACGCACTCCAGTATTCTTGCCTGGAGAGTCCCATGGACAGCAGGGCCTGGTGGGCCACAGCCTGTGGGCTCGCGGAGAGTCGGCGTGGCGGGGGACTGGGCACACACGCCCTCCCTCCTGAGCCTCGCTCCCGCCCCCACCCACCCCGGGGCGCCACAGAGCGCTGGGCCGAGCACTGCGGGCTCAGCAGCAGCCCACTAGCTGTCTGTCTTACACGTGGGACTGTTTGTATGTCAACTCTACTCCCCCATTTCGTCCCACCTAAAGTTTTTTTTTAAAAAGAGACTCTTGGGATAAAGCAGAACCTCTTAGCGGTCTGCTGGGTTGGAGGTGGGCAGGGCAGAGCAGGCGGGCGTCCCCCGAGAGCCGTCCTCTCTGGACTGTTGGCACATCGCTTTCATGGGAACCATGAGCGGGAACCGAACACTGTTAAGCAGGTCGGAAAACAAAGAACGCACAGCACTGGTTGAGTCAGAGAGGATGAGGCTGCAGCTGATGGGGGACCAGAGCGGCTCCTCATCCACGGCCTGGTTCGCACATTCCATCGAGCCCGCCAGCGTGCCCGCCCGTGACTCAGTCATTCAGCAGCTTTTACCAAGTGCCTGGTGTGTGCTGTCGTGCAGATCACGCCCTGTGCGGGGTGTGTGAGCGTAGATGAGTTGGCTTCTCCTCCAGGGAAGGAGAGCTCTGATCGCAAGTGGCTCTGCTCTCCTCTGTTGAGGAGGTGGCTCCGTTGTGCGTGCATGCAGTGATGGGATCCCAGCTGGGCTCTGACCTGGCGCCCTGGCCATTTACTATACAAGGCGGAAAAGGCCACCCTCTCTGGCCTTCTTGCCGGGAAGGGTCCATGGACAGAGCAGCCTGCCAGGCTGCAGTCCCTGGGCTCGCAGAGTCAGGTACCACTCAGCGAATAAACACATGCACACACACCTGGGGAACAGAAGATCTGTGTTTTATCTATTTTTAATTTCCAGCTCCCAGCAGAGTGATTGGCGTATAAATGATGCCCAGGGTATAGAAATGCATGCCATGAGGGAGTGCATGAATCAAAGCACCAAGTGCAGAATTCGCTGAAAGCGGTGAGGGGAGGCAGGGTGCAGGCAGGGGGCGCGTGAGTGGAAAACCGAGTTTGGAGGCTTCAACTCATGGAGGGACAATTTAAGTTGGAATGAGCAGCTCCATCTGGCCTGGTGCCGCTTTATTTTGTTTAATTTTCACAACTCTCCTTGGAGATGGGGGTTGGTTTTTGAATTCTATTTATCTTTACATAAGTACATGTATGGAAAATTTAACTAACTGCAAAAATATGATCACATTGGTGGTGATGTGTGCTGTTTCTGATTTTCTTTTTTATTGTTGGTTTCCATGCCCCTTTCCTCTGTTTAGCAACTCCTGAAGCTTAAAAGTATGTTCTTACTTTTCCACGCTTTCCTCTGTACTCACGTCATGCTATGTAGAAATCTATACCTACACCCAGAAGATTACGTACACACTTAGATACCTACACAAGATATGAGTCTCTGGGGATCCTTGTTGGTTTTATAAAATCATGATCATTTTACACATTTAAAAAATGGCACCCTAGTTTTCTCACTCAGCAATAAGTACTTAATGGAAATAATTCAAAGTATAGGTCTGACTCGGGTTGGCAAACCATGGCTGATGAGCAAAATCTAGTCTGTGCCTGTTTTCATGAATACGGTTTTATTAGAACACAGCTGTCCTCATCCATTTTTATATTGTCACGGCTGCTTTTGCATGGAAACAAAGGAGGGGGTTCTTAGCCACCGCAGAGACTGGACAGCCTGCAAAGCCAAAGGCCATTAATATCTGGCCTTGACAGAAAAGTTGGCCAACCTTGGTCTCATTCATTCTTTTTAATGGAATACATTTTATTAGCAATACGATCAAGTCTGTTTCACAGAGGGGGATCAGAGGCTCCATGGCTCACAGTCAGCAAGTGAAGAGCCAGGACAGGACCAGTAAGCCCAGGATGTGTGTCAGTGGGAACTGAAAGGCTGAAGGACGTTTGGAGGCTCCGGTAGGAGAGAGAGGCTGTCTAGGGCCCAAGTGTGAGTGTGGTTGTGGTGTGAGTGGAGGTGAGAGGTGTGGGATCAGGAGAGGGGGCCCCTAGGGGTAGTGGTTCCCCGCCTTCCGTGGGAAGCAGAGTCCCCGAGAACGCTCACCCAGCCCCAGGCGGGTGGGCTCCACCTGCAGGGTTCCTGAAGGTCTGGGTGATGCGCTGGGATCTGAATGTCTAACAAGTTCTCAGGTGATGCTGACGCTGGCCCAGGGACCACACTGTGAGAACAACGACTCTAAAGTGACTGAGAATTTGGCTCGTTGGTCCTTGGAAGAGATGACAGGGGAGCTAGAGCCCAGTGTGCGACCGCGTGCTCTGATACCCTTTATACCCACAGAAACCCGCAGGCAGACTTACATCAGCGATCGTTCAGTGACCATCCATGGTGCTGAGAACACAGGTGTCAATACAGGCGTAATTGCCTGCCGGTCTTCACGTGCATCTCAGCACGATGTGTTCATGGGGTTTCATTGTTTATGAAAGCAAGAACATGTGGTTACGCTCTTGCTGGAGAAAGCTGCCTCCTTTTAAGACCTCATTCCTCCGCCAGCAGGGGAGTGCACCTGTCCAGCAGGTGGAGGAAAGATGGGTGTGAGAACCTCTCTGCGGACCTGTGTACACCTCTAGGACGATTTACCCCTTCTCATCAACCTGCAGTGATTACAGGACTTGTCCCACTGTGGTTACAAAACTTGTTCAACGGCATCTGTACCTCCGTTCCAGAGGGTTTGGTTCCCAGCACTTAGCATAGCAATTAGCATTTTAAGCGGTTTGTATTGATTAAATGAATGCGCTTCATCAAGTACAGAGAATCCCAAAGAATGCAACAAAGGTAGTTATCTCAATGAATTACTCCCAGCACGAAACCAAACAAGATATATCTGCTAGCACTTTACAAGGGTGTTTGATATACCTTAGAAATATGGATTTCTCAAACTGGGTAAATAGATCGCATGCTACACAAATACACACTTGATTTTTATGTCTTAAAAAAATATTGTCTAAGACTGTTGTTCTCTTTTAAAAGAGACATTTGATATGGATTTTGTAGGAATAAACTTAATGATTTAAAGCTTCTGTTCAAAGCATGTTTACTGTTCATGAGGTATTTGGAGTACTTCTCTGGTTAGAATTTTGAAATTATGTTTAAGCTTTGTTGGGAGCTCTTTTCTAGTCTCCTTTCAGTTTCTCCTTGGTTTCATTTTCTTGTGTCATCTGGAGAGGATCAAGGGGGTTTGGGGTTGGGGAGGAAGGGATCTATAAAGTGACAGTGTGTGAAGTGGGAAGAGATTTCTTCTCTACAAGCTTGTTCTTGCAGGAGTGGGGGGTACTTACACATTACTTAGTGCTTTATTCAAAGTTTCAAAGTTCTTTAATGCATGGAATGGTATGCAACAGAGGGTGGGAGCTATGATTTCTCTTGAGACTTCAAAAGAAGGCATTTGGATTAAAAGATTTGATCCGCACGTGATAGAAAATGCAAATGGTACAAAAGGATGCACCGTGTGTAATCAACCTCTTTCCCGTGCTTAATGCCTCTTTGGTCCCCAATTTATGTTCTTGGAAGTGAACACTTACCAGCTTCATTTGCATCCTTCCAGAACAATGTATCACTTAATAGATACAAATGTATCTATTTATTAATAGGTTCATTCATTTTGAGTACCACTCTCTTAGGAAGCAGTACAGCAAAGAACAAGAAAGAGTCCTTGTCTTCAGAAAGAGTTTGCTCATTATTGTGGGTGATGAGATGATCATCAATAGATAATAAACAAAACTGTGTCAAGAGTTGGTGAATGCTCTGGGGATGGCAGTGTAGAGGGGGAGAGGAGGAAGGGGATATGTTGCTCTGATGAAGCAAGACGCTGGCAGAGAGAGGAGGGAAAGAGAAGTGGAAATTTCCAAGGGCCAGTTGTTCTAGGCAGAGGGAACCATACTCGCAGAGGTGCTGAGGCAGCTCTGTTCTTTGCTTGTTCAAGTCCAAAGCCATGACTTTGAAACATGAATGAGAAGAGGGCTAGAAGGTGTTGTCCAGAAATAAGTAGGTGCCAAGTCCTAGAGGACCTTGTAGTCGTGGTCCAGACTTTGGATTTTGCGTGCGGTGAGTTGGGAAATCACCGGAGGGTTCTGAGTAATGGCCCAGTGCTGTCTTTACTATTGAAGGGGGCACTCTGGCAGCTGTTTGCAAAAGACTGGGGATGGTTGAGGCGAGAGTAAAGGACAAAGCCAAGCTCAGGACTGTTTCTATCATCAAGGCATCCAGGAGAGCGCTAAGGATGTGGATTGGATGGTGGGGGGGGGGGGGGGGGGTAGCGGGTGGAAAGTGGAAGCTGGGTACGTTCTGAAGAACAGGGTTTGCTGATGGCTGGACTCTCATGTAGGATAGGGTGTAAACAAGGTGCTCCCGAGGGTTTCTCTTCTTTAAGCAGAGCAGTGGGTCAAATGGAAGAAGCATTTACCCGGAAGGGGAAGAACTGCAGAGAGTGGAGCCTGAGAAATGATGCCTTGGGTTTGTGTGTGTTCAGTGAGAGCCTAGCTCTGCTGGGTCCCTTGTGGCTCAGATGGTGAGGCATCTACCTGCCATGCAGACCAGGTTCAATCGCTGAGTCAGAGCCTGCTGGACATTTGGTGGAGGTGGGGAGCAGGCTGTGAAATAACAGGACTCTGAGGCTTCAGGAAGAGATCAGAGTCACAGATACACGTTTGAGAAGCGTCAGAGTGGATCGATGGTGTTTAAATCTGCCCCAGTGACGAGTTCTCCCCATGAACACGCATACATGAGTAATTGCAGCCCTTTGAGGTTAGAATTGTTTCACATCACTTCAGAAAAGATCTACGTTTTGCTTTTTAATGACTAACCTGTTAGTCTGTTGCATAGGTATACAGTAATGTGAAGATAAGACTGCTTCATTTAAAAATAATAAAAAAATTACCAACCCATCTACTTTTCTGAGGTTAGTCACATTTTAAAGTAATTTTTGAGTCAGTCTAAAATTCAATTTGTCATGTAAAATAAAATTAACATTTTAAAAATTAAAAAATACTGGTCATTGGGATAATTGTAGTAGAGTGGGTCTTAAAGTAAAAATTATAGTTAGTAGAGAAAAAATGTTATAAAAGGAGATTTGGTCACAATTTAGTCCCTCCATCTTATCTGATAAATTTAAAATGGTTAGGAAAATGAACAAGTGTAGTGCAACCAAAGTATGGGCTATGATGCAGACATTAAGATGACAGCATAGAAGATGGCAGCATTAGGAACATTAGGATACATTTACAATATATGAAATGAGAAAAAGCGGACAGTGTGACACTGTACACATTATCCTGTGCTCAGTCTTTCATTCCTGCCTAACTTTTTTCGACCTCATGGACTGTGGCCCGCCAGGCTCCTCTGTCCATAATTTCCCAGGCAAGAACACTGGAGTGGGTTGCCATTCCCTTCTCCAGGGGATCCTCCTGACCCCAGAGATCAAACCCAGGTCTCATATTGCAGTCAGATTTTTCACTGTCTGAACCACCAGGGAAGCCCCATTAATGACTAAAGGAGGTTAGATAACCAGCCTGGAGCCAGACCATTATTAGCGGCAGATCCAGACTTCAACCCGTTTCCTGACTCTAGAGTTGGGCTCTTAACATAGTGGAAAACTTTTCCCCAGATTGATTGATCCAAAGTGGATGAATGACATAGGACATGAATGCTTGTGCGCATGCTCGATCCTGTCCAACGCTTAATTAGACCCCATGGACTGTAGACCCCACGCTCTTCTGTCCTTGGGGTTTTCCTGGCAAGAATACTGGAGTTGGTTGTCATTTCCTCCTCCATGGGATCTTCCAGACCCAGGGATCGAACCCAAGTCTCCTGCATTGCAGTTGGATGCTTTATCACTGAGCCTCCAGGGAAGCACTAACATAGGACAGTGGTTCTCAAAGTGTGGTCCCTGGAGACCAGTATGATCTGAATTATCTGGAAACTTGGGGAAAATGCAAATTCCCCGTCTACAGTGGGGTGGGGACCGAAATCTGCGTTCTAATGAGCCCTCCCAACTGATTCTTGCTAAAGCTGGAGAGCTCACAGGATGGCTGACCCAGGGGCCAGAAAGCATAGGTAGCGTCTCTTCTCACATTTCCACAGGAGGTCAGTAGGCAGGAGGTGAAGGCATCGTGCAGGAGGCCTGGCGGGGACCACGCGTGAGCTGAGGGCAGCGTCACTGGTGCAGCTGGGTTTGGGTGGAACGAGAGAAAGACCGAAATGTGGGTTTCTTTTAGAACCTCGTTTTACTTTTCCTCTCTTGGACTGAATCGTTCCTTCTGATTCAACTTTGCCCACATTTGTGCTTAAAATACCCAGAGAAAATAAGTTGCTTTATATATGCGTCCCTAAACTGAGGCTACTACCAGAATCAGAGGAGCTTTGGAAGCCTCTCAAGCCGAGCAGACACTCGGCGTCGATGTAGCTGTGATTCACAGCACAGCCTCATTGTTGACATTGTGTCCCTGGGCAGCGACTTCAGGACGCGGTGGAGAGAGTGGAAATCACGGGTGGTTTGCGTACGCAGGGTGGCCACTGGCAGAGGCCCCACAGGAGTTAACTGGAAGGCGCAGCCCGATGGGAGCTTAAGAGTCTGACGAGGAGGGGTTGGGTCTTGAAGTCGTCCTCTGTTTTGTGATGACTTGTGCTGGCTTCTGAACGGCTCCAGGACGTGCCACAAACACAGCGTATGAGCGTCCTCGTGATGGCTTACGGCAGCAGTTACCTCCTGTCGCACTGGTTGCTTCTGCAGAACACAGTGCTTTGTTGTGAAACCAGATGGAGCCCAGGGAAGGGCGGCCTGGTGGTGTGTGTCGGGCTGTGGCTGGGTCTTGGCCCCCGGCCCACGCACCTGGTCGCAGACTCGTCAAAGGGGCCCCCAGGCAACAGGGAAGCGTGAGCCAGGCCAAGGGAGGGGCGGGAACCAAAGGGCGGCTGGCACACAGTGGTCCTCAGAGGGCTTTCTCTCCCAAGAGGGTGGCTACGGTTTGCCAATTATTAGGAGAAACGGGGCCTTGACAATGAGCACATCCCTCACTGGGTTTTGGGAGGTTTTTAAAAGAATCTGTCTGTGGTGTTGACTGTGACAGCAATGGGGGACCATGTTTCAGCCAGTTTTTACTCAAATTTAAGTTTGACTTCCGCTGTGACTGTTTGGCTGCTGGTGGTGGTGGTTTAGCCTCTAAATCGTATCTGACTCTTTGTAACCTCGTGGACTGTAGCCCATCAGACTCCTCTGTCCATGGACTTTCCCATGCAAGGATATTGGAGTGTGTTGCCATTTCCTTCTCCTGACCCAGAGATCGAACCCCCAACTCCTATATTGGCAGGTGGATTCTTTACCACTGAACCACCTGGGGAGCCTTTGACCAGAAGTAGCCACCAGCTACCTCATTACATCATGCTTTTTAAAAAAGAAATAGTCCATATACTACTATCTGATTTTATTTTTTTGAGGACAGCTATATTGAGACATAATTCACATACCATACGATACACCCGTTTAAACCATACAATCCAGTGGTGTTAATATAGTCATGGAATTGTGAAACCATCAACACAGTCAACTCCAGAACATTTTCATCACCCCAGAAAGAAACCCGTCTCCTTATCCATCACCCGCCCAGCTTTGGGCAACCACCAGTATACTTTCTCTGCATTTTCCTGTCCTGGACATGGCATATAAATAGAATCATATGCTATGTGGTCTTTTGCAAGTGGCTCTTTCACTCAGCATCATGTTTTCAACTTCTCCATGTTGCGGAGGGGAAGCTGGTGGCCCAGTGGTAAAGAAGCTACCTGCCAATGCCGGAGTGCAGGAGACAGAGGTTCGACCCCTGGGTTGGGAAGATCCCCTGGAGGAGGAGATGGCAACCCCCTCCAGTATTCTTGCCTGGAGAATCCTATGGACAGAGGAGCCTGGAAGGCTACAGTCCATGGGATCGCAAAGAGTCGGACAGGACTGAGCGCAACTAAGCAAGCATGCACGTTGTGGCATGCTTCAGGACTTCATTACTTAAAAAAAATTATTATTTATTTAGTAGGTCGTGGTAGCAGCATGCAGGGTCTTTAGTTATGGCATGTGGGATCTAGTTCCCCGACAAAGGATGTAACCTGGCTCCATGCACTAGGAGCTCCGAGTCTTAGCCACTGGACCACCAGGGAAGTCCCTAGTGCTTCATTCCTTTTTATGGCAGCCTGTTTCTTTTTCATTTGTTTGGTTTTACTGTCGTCTCTCTAGGAAGGGATTTTCCACAGGAAAGGAGTCTGGGAGGTTCAGACACAAGGGGGGACGTGTCCCGTGTCTCACCAGTCATCTGGAGCACAGCCGGGAGGGAACCCGGGTCTCCTACCCCGGGATCGACTCCCGGCCACCCCCAGCAGCACAGCGCTACCTGTGTCCTTGAAACCCCACCAGCTCCATCTGTTGATTATCTCAGGCCACAGGGCAGCATCAGAGCTCACTTGGACTGGGCAGGGAAGAGACCCCCACACGTCCTGTCCTTTAGGGGAAAGTCTGGGTGGTGAAGTCCGAGAAGGTATGTGTTTGTCACTCAGAAGCCCTGTCTTTCTTCCCTGGCGGGATCGTGAGCCGACACTCTCGCAGAACGAATAAGCGTGCTGAGTGGGACCCCCTGCTTCTGCTCATCACGTGAATGGCAAAGTACAGAGTGACTCCGTCTTGTCACCGTGTTCTCCACAGCCCCGAGAACCACATTCACTTAACCTGGACCTAAAGCTTCAGCAGGAACTCAGCTCCAGGCTGATTTGCTGGGTTGATTTAAGATTTATTCCCTGCTCCCTGGGCAGGGCTGGGTTCTCTGGCTCATTGATTCCTCCATCCTGTATTTGTTCAGCCTTTGGGGGTCCCAGGTAGGTGCTGGGGACACAGAGATGAAAGATATAATCTCGTGTTCTCGGAACGCATGGGCTACAGGAGGAGGCAGGCTGCAGTCACAACAGTGAGAGGATCAGAGTGAGAACAGGTCTGTGTGTGCTCAGTCGGGTCTGAGTCTGTGACCCATGGACCACAGCCTGCCAGCCTCCCCTGTTCATGGATTTCTCAGACAGGAATACTGGAGGGGGGTTGCCATTTTCCTCCACGGATCTTCCTGACCCAGGGATCTCTTGCGTCTACTGCGTCGGCAGGCGGCTTCTTTACCAGCTGAGCAGCCGTCTGGTGGGAGCGCCTGGTGTCGTTGCTGGGGGAAGCGTGGTCAGGACGTGGTTCCGAGCCGCCTTCTGAAGGGCAGACAGCTGTCAGCCAGGCGAGGAGTCGGGGGAGTCCTCAGGCCTAGGAGTCAGCATTTGCTATAGTGAGCTCTAGGTGTGAGCTCACGGGTGGGTGGAAATGGCAGGACTCAGCGTGCGGCTTGGGCCCGGCCATTGTGCAGAGAGGTGATGGAGGGGTGGCGAGCTGAAGTCAGAGGTGAGGTCCCTGCGGCAGTGAGGCGGGGTGACGGGGAACCTTCTGGAATCAGAGGTGGGTTCCCTGCGGCAGTGAGGCGGGGTGAGGGGGAACCCTCTGGAATCAGAGGTGGGGTCCCTGCGGCAGTGAGGCGGGGTGAGGGGGAACCCTCTGGAATCAGAGGTGGGGTCCCTGCGGCAGTGAGGCGGGGTGAGGGGGAACCCTCTGGAATCAGAGGTGGGGTCCCTGCGGCAGTGAGGCGGGGTGAGGGGGAACCCTCTGGAATCAGAGGTGGGGTCCCTGCGGCAGTGAGGCGGGGTGAGGGGGAACCCTCTGGAATCAGAGGTGGGGTCCCTGCGGCAGTGAGGCGGGGTGAGGGGGAACCCTCTGGAATCAGAGGTGGGGTCCCTGCGGCAGTGAGGCGGGGTGAGGGGGAACCCTCTGGAATCAGAGGTGGGGTCCCTGCGGCAGTGAGGCGGGGTGAGGGGGAACCCTCTGGAATCAGAGGTGGGGTCCCTGCGGCAGTGAGGCGGGGTGAGGGGGAACCCTCTGGAATCAGAGGTGGGGTCCCTGCGGCAGTGAGGCGGGGTGAGGGGGAACCCTCTGGAATCAGAGGCTGGGTCCCTGCGGCAATGAGGCAGGGTGAGGGGGAACCTACCGGAATCAGAGGCTGGGTCCCTGCGGCAATGAGGCAGGGTGAGGGGGCACCTTCTGACTGGTGCTTCATCACGTGACTTCCCAAGTCTTCTCACACTTTGAGAATTCAGACATTTTTGCAATGTTAACTAAGAAGACTTTTCTTAGCACTTTTCTCCAAAGACAATTAAAACGCTCCTTTCATAAAATTAGATGTTCTTTCAAAGGTTTGAGGAAGAAAGAGACCAGCCTTTGTTAATGTTCTCTATGACACATGACATCAGTGCCATTTTATTTTTGTTCCTAAATAAGCATTCTAAAAATATAATCAAACCATGCTGGGCTGCAGAAATATGCTCACAGTAAAGTAGTGAGTAATTTGAAGTGATGGCTACTTCCCAAATATTTTCTTTGTATTAAAAATATTATTGTCTTAACTATAATTCCTTTATATTAAGAAAAGCAAATAATCAGTACCTTGAATATTTGGTTCTTTTCCTCTCTTTATTTTCTTGTACTCCATGTTCATGAGGCTGAATGTCACCACAAGTCACTGGTAACTTTTTTTTTGTTTTTTTGTTCGGTTGGTTTTTTTGTTTGTTTGGTTTTTTTGTTTGGTTGGTTTGTTTGGTTGGTTTGGTCTGGTTTTTACTTTTAAACTTCGAGACTTTCATTTCTGCAGAAGTAGAAAAACAGCCACAGAACTTTTCTTCTAGCCATTGTTTTAAACTGTTTACCCTTTAGATTTAACAGGACATGTTTAGGAAAAAAATGTCCCCACAAAATCTAGTGCTATATAATTACTTGGACACATTTAGATAATTGTGCTGCTGTGGTAAAGAGAGAATTCAATCCATCACATGTTAATACAAGATATGTAAATTAAAATTGTCTTTGGAGTTGGTCTCATTGGGCTTCCCTTATATAGCTTAGTTGGTAAAGAATCTGCCTGCAATGCAGGAGCCCTGGGTTCAATTCCTGGGTTGGGAAGACCCCGTGGAGAAGGAAATGACAAACCCACTGCGGTATTCTTGCCTGGAGAATCCCAGGCAAGGAGCCTGGCAGGCTAATGTCTATGGGGTCGTAAGAACCAGACACAACTTAGCAACTAAACCACCACATCAACTCCAACGAGTTTTGGTTTCCAGGGTGTGAAGTCTTGTATTATTTTGGCTTTGTTGAGTGAATGTGCAGATATTATTCCTGAGACTACTATGTTAATGAGACGTATAGAGTGGGGAGTTTTAGAAAATCTTTTGGTGGGCATTGCAGTTTATGCTCATCGTAATAATATACTTCATTTTCCCTGTGTCTGGTTTGTCTAGGCAAGTGCTAAGCAGGCATCATCTCACTGAACCCAAATGGATAAATATTTAATACCAGCTTTTCTCAGATGAGCAGTTAAGGTGGCATTCCACTAGATAGAATGGTCTGCGGTTCACTTTTCCTTGATGGTACAATATGTCAGTGTTTCCTTTTCAGTTGACGTAAGTCTGCCGTCCTCTGATTTGCAGTTGCCAAGTACTGCAGTGTGTCTCTGCAGTTAGCCAGGCCGTGAGACATGGAGGCTTCTGTTGCCCCTAGTTTTCCGTGAGTGCAGGCTGTCTCCTAATGCCCATTCTTGTCTAAATCCATCTATTTCTGGACACATTTTTATGAGACTGGGGTGGGTCATTTGATATTCAAGCAACTCCAGGACATCAAAGAGTCACTTCTGTATTATGACACAATAAAAGGATGTCATGTTTGTGTCCAGATCAGGGCTTGGGGAGGGGAGGCTGGACAGCTGCCTCAGATCACACCCCACCCTCTCTTCTTCTTGCCTTGTCCCTGTATGCTTCTCGTCACGCCCCGCTCGTCCCGCTAAGCTGTCTTCTCTCAGAATCGTCCCCCAGTGTAGTCGGACAGACAACTGACTCCCCGCCCCGAGGACCTGGAGCCTCACACTGCATCTTTTAGGATGGATCCTCTTAGATACTTGGGGCCAAAAGCCACAGCTTCCTCTGTCCCCGTCAGTGTCTGGAAGGGGATCAGCCACTTGGGTAAGCAGACAGTTTTTCTTCTGCTGGTGATAGCGTGAGTGCTCAGTTGTGTCTGACCCTGCCGCCCCATGGACTGTGGCCCACGGGGCTCCTCTGGCTTCAGGCACTGATACTGTAGCGGGTTGCCATTTCCTCCTCCAGGGGTCTTCCTGACTGAGAGAGGGAACCGGAGTCTCCTGCATCTCCGGGCTTGGCCGGCAGATTCTTTACCACTAGCGCCACCTAGGAAGTCCCATGCTAGTACTAAAACCCAGCTCCTATCAGCTTAGACTGAGAAGTAACCGGCTGGTTTAAGTGAGGTCTCCGGCTAGCCTCTGGGTTCAGGTAGGAGCCAAGGCCTCCGTGGAACGTGTCAGGACTCTCCCTGGCTTTCTTCCTCAGAGTAGTGTCCACTGACTGCCTTGTTCTTTCTTACTGTGCCAGGACAGACCCCAGGCCCATCTCCTGTCCCCCTATCAACCCCACGAGGAAGCTCCTACATTCAACTCCAGAAGTATCTCCTCTGTACCTACCATGTCAGGAAATAATCTAGACCCTGGGATTCAGCAATGACTGAAGCAGGCAAACACCCTTAACTTACCTCTCTTGCTTGTCTCTTCCACTAAAGTTCTAATAAATGTCCCCAGGGATTGTGTCTTACTGGCCTGACTCGGGTCTCTGGGCCACCCCAGAATCCGTAGTGGGGTCTGCCCACCGTGACCAGGTGGGTTGAGCTGAGTCGCGGGAAGTTCTCGCCCGGAAAATCAATGCGCTGCTGCCAACGTGCGAAGAAGCGGCGCTGCCAAGTCAGCAAAGCGACAGTCGTGCTCCCCGACGGGCCAGCCCACCGGCTCCGCATGGCCGGCTCCGCGGCCCTCGAGCTCCCCGGGTGGGGCTCTGTGGGTGGAGGGCTCCCCGGGTGGAAGGTCCCCCGTGTGGATCTCCCCAGGTGGATCTCCCCTGGTGGATCGGGGGCGGCTCCCCGGGTCGGCCCTCGCAGCCCCGGGTTGCTGACTTGCGCTCTGTTCCTCCGTCGCAGCTCCAGGTGAAGATGAGCGAGCGGGCCGCCTCGCTGAGCACCATGGTGCCCCTGCCTCGCAGCGCCTACTGGCAGCACATCACCCGGCAGCACAGCACGGGGCAGCTGTACCGCCTGCAAGGTGAGCGGGGCGGGGCTCTGGGGTGGAGGGCGGGGCTCTGGGGTGGGGGGCGGGGCTCTGGGGTGGAGGGCGGGGCTCTGGGGCGGAGGGCGGGGCTCTGGGAGGGGGCGGGGCTCTGGGGCGGAGGGCGGGGCTCTGGGGCAGGGGGCGGGGGCGCCGGGAGGGGGTGGGCTCAGCCCTCAACGATGCTGCGTTCCCATAGGTTGGTCCCCTTCCCCCCAGAGCCCCGTGCTTCTGAGGCAGGGGCCACGGGCTGCATCCCTAGTTAGGGCCCTGAGACCCCGCCTTTCATGCGGGGAGGCCAAAAAACGAAACATCCTCAGGGCAATCTGGACAGAGGAGATGTCACATGAAGGAGACACTCATTTTACAATTCTTATTTTTACTAACCTAACTCCCTTTCATCAAAACAAGTCAGCGCTCATCAGAAGTGACTGAAGACTAAAGGCCTTTCCAGGGCCCTGACGGTGTAGTAATAATTTTTAAAATCTTCAGCTCAGTGCAGATGTTTTATATGCTGTTAGCATATGGCTTGTGCGCGCCTTGGGTTTATAAAGCTACCTCTGACAGTGTCTGCATCTGTCTGCAAAAAGAAAACAACTCTGTTTTCCAGCATATACACAACTTCTTCAACCATAACAACAAAAAATGCAAATTTACCTGCATGCAAAAAGCCCATATGGTTGGAAAACCATACATAGCTGAAAGAGTCTGGGATCATCACCAAGGACTAGTGACCCACTAATTCCAGAAAAACAGTGGTGATAATGTTACCTCTAGACATGGAGCAGAACATCACAAAACATCCACAAAGGAAAAAGTCACCTTTGAGAAGTTTGTGTTGTTTTTGTCAAATACAGCAAGTCACAGACCAAACAGCTCATCAGAATCGGACTTGGGTTTGCTCAATCAGCCTTAATATTTAGGTTTGTTATTTATTATCTTTATAACCCAACACTCAAAAGTAATGGGATTCAGGCAGACTTTGGATATATATTAGCTTCCCTGGTGGCTCAGAGGGTAAAGCATCTGCCTGCAATGCAGGAGACCGGGTTCAGTCCCTGGGCCGGGAAGATCCCCTGGAGAAAGAAATGGCAACCCACTCCAGTTTTCTTACCTGGAGAATCCCATGGATGGAGGAGCCTGGTGGGCTACAGTCCACGGGGTCGCAAACTGAGCAACTTCACTTTCACTTTTGGTTCCAGACCATCACAGTAAAGAGAATATTGTGATAAAGCGAGTCACATGAAGTTTTTGGTTTCCCAAAGCACATAAAAGTTACGTTTACATTAGCCTGTGGTCTGTTAAGTGTGCAACAGCTTGTATGTCTAAAAAGATGCACATACCTTAATTAAAAAACACTTTATTGCTAAAAAATGCTAACCATCATCTAAGTCATATAAGCCTTCAGTGGGTCGTAGTAGTAACATCAAACATAACCAATCACAGGTCATCAAAGCAAGTATAATAATAATGAACAAGCTGGAGATATTTCAAGAATTACCAAAATGTGACACAGAGACATGAAGTGAGCAAGTGCTGTTGGGGAAATGGTTCCAACAGATTCACTTAGCGTAGGATAGCCACAAATCCGCAATTTAAAAAATATTTAGGGACTTCCCTGGCCATCCAGTAGTTAAGAATCTACGCTGCTTCCAGTATAGGGGGCATGGGTTCCATCCCTGGTTGGGGAACTGGGATCCTGAATGCTGCATGATGAGGCCCAAAAGTACACAATCAAGATAAATATTTAAAAGTTAACAAAATGCAATATCTGTAAAGCATAATGCAGTGAAGCAGAAAACGTGGTCTGCCTGCATTACTGTAAAATTAAGTTCAAGTTTATTGGTATAGATTTTACAAATGAACACAGTAGTAGTACTTACAAGACAGTAATTTAAAGATAGTGATTGCTTAGTTTCTGATGAAATAAGTTCAACTGATAATTAAAAAAGCCACGGAATTCCTGCAGAGATGATGGATTATCAAACTTTGTGACTGGTAATTTTATAGGGTTTTCAAGGTGATTCTGTTCTAGCATTGAAGATGATAATTAAAACTATGATTGTTTGTTACAATAGTATACATAGTATAACCTTCATTGAACCCAAGCTTCCAATAGAACTCTTACATTTTTCCTGTTTTGACTGCACACTAATATTCAATGAAATATCCTATTATCTTAGAATATTTCTGTGCACGAGAATGGCATTGTAATTGCTTGCTTCAGTGTTTGTTTTTTGCTTTATGTTTTGTATCAATTATTTCTTTTCACACACTTTTGTTACCTGTGTAGGAATTAATGTAAATGTATTTTATTTTGATACTTAATTTATAACCAATGTTTCCGAGATAGTACCTCATCAGCATGTTCTGTGTAGATTTGTCTATATTTGTTTTATCTTGGGATTGCTTTTTAGTCACCAGTATTCATTGAGATACGGTGCTAATATGTGCTGTGTATATATTGAATAGCTTGGAAACTTAATTTACCACTAAATTTGATAGATTTTTTTTTTAATGTTCAGACTATAGAATTATCTCGCGTCTCAGGGGTGGTCATCCACACGACGAATAAATGGGAAACGTTCACCTGTCCCACCTATGAGGCCTCCTAGTGGCTCAGCGGTAGAGGCCGCCTGCAGTGCAGGAGACTCGGGAGACACGGGTTCCACCCCGGGGTTGGGAAGATCCCCTGGAGGAGGAAATGTCTACCCACTCGAGTATTCTTGTGAGAAGTCCCATGGACAAAGGAGCCCGGCGGGCTATAGTCCTTGCGGTTTTAAAGAGACAGGACTGAGCAACTGAGCACCCACACACGCATTCCACCTGTTCCACCTGCCTTTCTTCCTCCCTTCTGCCCACCCCCAGAAAAAAAATGAAATTGAGCAAAGGAGTGACCTCATGGCCCTGTGTGCGTCACATGATGAGATCACACAGCTCATCGTGTCTTCTTGTTTTGTTGGTATCCATGAGTTGTGACTCCTCTGGCCAATTCACCTACCCTAATGTATTTCAGATTGATTTTTTTCTGACAGATCCAGTGGCTAACCTTGGAAATCATACAGACCTTTATGAGGGAATTTATCCAAGAGAGTTGAGAAATTTTTTCCTCTCCAAATTTAGTGCTAGAGAGCCACCTACTGGTTGATGTTTGGATTTACTGCTTTATTACTGCTGTGAGGAGAGGAGCGTGCTGGGTCTGGTACGCCCGCGTACACTAAGATGTGTTCATCTACCTTCGCTGCTTCCTCCACCCCATTTTCCAGTTTTCAAAACTAAATTCTCTTCTCTGCTTAGGCATTTACAGAATTAACATGTGAGGTTCATTGTGAGAACTGGGAAAAAATACACGACATAGAAGCACTCAACCGTATGTTGAGCTCTGTATTCACAGAATTCTTCTAAGAATTCATTGTATAAAATGAGTCACCTTTTTCCAGTTGTCTTCTATGTTGTCCCAACCCTGGTTGATATTACCCCTCTCCAAAAAAGTACTAGGATCCAATAATTGGGGGCAAAATCAGTCTCTTAGTCTCTCAGTCGTGTCCGACTTTTTGCAATCCCATCAACTGCAGCATGCCAGGCCTCCCTGTCCATCACCAACTCCCGGAGTCCACCCAAATCCATGTCCATTGAGTTGGTGATACCATCCAACCATCTCATCCTCTGTCGTCCCCTTTTTCTCCCACCTTCAGTCTTTCCCAGCATCAGGGTCTTTTCCAATGAGTCAGTTCTTTGCATCAGGTGGCCAAGTATTGGAGCTTCAGCTTCAGCATCAGTCCTTCCAATGAATATTCAGAACTGATTTCCTTTAGGATGGACTGGTTTGTGCTACATGTTAAATTCTTTAGGAGATTCAGAAAGCAAATCCGTATTTTCAAGACTCTGAGATGTCCTTCAGTAAAAAAACAAATCTGTTTAATCTTGGTTAAGCCAGAGCTCTGCAAATTTGAACATGCAATCTTCTCTCTCCTTTTTTTTATATAAACTAATGTTAATATACCAGTAGTAAAGTGCCAGGTTTGTTCCTTTCAAGGGAGACAGGACATACTCACTGAATATCTTTATAAAAGTTGTTGTTTCTTGAGGACCTACTGTGTTTCTGTCTTTGCACTAGGACCTTGATGTGGTGGTGGTGGTGTAGTTGCTAAGTCGTGTCTGATTCTTCTGCGACCACATGAACTATATTCTGCCAGGCTCCGCTGTCCCTGGGATTTCCCAGGCAAGAATACTGGAGTGGGTAGCCATTCCCTCTTCCAGGGATCTTCCCAACCCAGGGATTGAACCCGGGTCTCCTGTGCTGCAGGCAGTCTTTTGTATTGCAGGTGGTCTCCTGTGCTGCAGGCAGATTCATTACCGACTGAGCCACTAGGAAAGCCAGAACGTAATATACATGATCTCATTTAGTCTGCAAAGCAGCTACCTGGGAGTATTTTATTCCCTTGTGCAGCTAAGACACAGAACTTAAAGGAATTCAAATTACTAATTACACAGAATTTCAAATTACTAATTTGAAGTTAGTAATGTGTCCTGGATCAGCTGTGTCGTGGAATTGAGGCTTTCGTCTCTCCATTCATTCATTATTTGATAAATGTTAGTTGAGCATCTGTTTTATGCCGAGCATTGTGCTAGTTGATGGAGCCACCCTGGGGCTACTACACAGGCTTGTTCCTGCGTCCTACTGGTTATAGTCAGAAGGAGAGCCACAGTCAATAATTACACATGCATATTTAATTTCAAATTTGGTCCATGTCATATTGAAAAGGAAGTGTTTGTAGTAAAGAATGGTAAAGCAGAGTTGTCAGTTTGGAGAGGAAGGTGACAAAGGGACTTCTTTAGAGGGGCTGCCCCATTTACCCCAAGACCTGGTGTCTGAAAAGAGGAGTCCTGTCAATAGCCAGGAAAAAGCATTATCCACAGAGAAATCAACATATGCAAAGGCCCTGGGGCGGGAAGGAGCCTGGGTGTTCAAAGAACTGAAAGGAGGTGGTATGGCTGGTGCATAAAGGCTTTTAGGAGAGAGCTGGGTGTGTCCAGCCTCTTGGCCATGTTCTTCTAAAACTCCCTCACCTTCTTTAAGTTAACATCTTAGGGATTCTGGCTTAATCCTAAGGCGCTGCATTTCTCAACATGTTTAGAACCCTTCTGTAGAAATTGCCTCTGAAGAGTGTCCCTTGTTTCAAAGCAAAAATGAGAAAAACATAGGCACGTGTATCATTGATCCAATGTGATTTTGGATAATCTTAGGAAATCAAGGAGCGGCATCAGATGTCTGTCTCACTCTATGGGTGCCCTCCTTGTCGCCTTTCCTGGCTCATCTGGCAGCAGTTAGAGCTGGCCAGAGACTCCATTTCAATGAAGGCAGAAACTGAGACCCTTGGAAGTCAATACTTGCCCGAGATCACATGGCCAGTGGGTGGACGGGCTGACGTAAAGTTCCAGCGTTCTGAATGCGGGTTTAGGCGCCTTTCTTTTATTGTATATGCTTGCCTTTGGGTGCAAATTATGCCACGGGGGTGTTTCCAAAGTGAATACCATGTGATGGAAATAGCTCCTCCAGAGGGTTTGTTCCAGGTCGTGCAATTTACATTTTTATCTTAAGGAGGATAGATTTTTTGAACAGTGGTTACTTTGGAGGGCTTAACCTTGGATTTTCTTTCTTTTTTTAAATTTATCTTTTATTGAAGTATAGTTGGCTTACAATGCCGTATTTATTTCTGCTGTACCGCAGAGTGATCCAGTTATACATATATGTGTATACATTCAGTTTTGTACAGACACACACACACACACAGACACACACGTGTGAGTCTGTGTGTGTGTGTGCTAAGTCGCTCAGTTGAGTCTGACTCTGCGACCCCCTGGACTGAAGCCCGCCAGGCTCCTCTGTCCATGGGATTCTCCAGGAAGAATCCTGGAGTGGGCTGCCATGCCCTCCTCCAGGGGATCTTCCCGACCAGGGATGGAAGCCAGATCTCTTAAGTCTCCTGCACGTGCAGGCAGGTTCTTTGACCCCGGCGCCTGTGTCTTCTTTAACACTCTGCTCCATTATGGTCTGTCACAGGCATCGGCTGTAGCTTCCTGTGCAGTACGGTGGACCGTGCCTGTCCCTCCTGGATAGAAGCGTTTGCCTCTGCTCACCCCAAACTCCCACCCACCCGTCCCCAGCCTCCCCCTGACAACCCCAGTCTGTTCTCTATAACGTTGGTTTTTCAGTATGAATTCTAACACAGCTACGTACACTGTGTGCATCTAGTAAGGGAGAAGTAGCTTAAGATCCCAGCAAATTAGAAAGATGACAAATAAGCCGGGGTCTCATGCTCGCGTGTCTGTAGGGGCCAGGAGGACACGCCAGTGTGGGCGTGGTGGGCTCCCTGCTAAAGGGAGAGTGCAGGCCGAGGGAACGGGCCCTCAGCCCTTCTGCAGTTACTCAGACGTTAACAGCGATCCCGCGTGCTCAGCCCCGAGAGGCCAGGGGACAGGGCTTGGCACACATCGTGTGCGCAGGCCAGTGCCAGCGTGTGACCTCTGTGTGTGACCTCTGTGTGTGACCTTTGCACGCATGTGGGTGTGTGTGTTGGAAAGAAAGTTGAATTCATGTGTAAAATGACTGGGAAGCTGGAAGGAATGATCTATAGTGATTGGGATATTTAATATTGTAACTTCTCTAATAATAGTCACCGCTATATGTACCAGTGACTGTATGACTACATACATAGTTTTCTTATGGTTCAGATTTGAGGCTTGCAAATATCTGAAGCCACGACTTCTTACGTCAGAAAGGGACTAGACGGGGCCATGACGGAGCCCAGGGCTGCTGGGATGAGGAGATGCAGCTTAGGGCGTAGGGCCAGCGCCACTGCGAACCTCCCTGCTCGGTCCCGCGTTCCGAGCGCGTGTTGGTGGGGCGGGCATGCTCTGCTTCGCCGGGGTGCCATTTCCCTGTGCTGTTAGACCGGCTTGATCTCCGAGTTTGGTTCCAGGAAGTCTGAACTGTGGTGTAGGTTTTGCTTTGTTGGCTTCTGAGGGCTGTTCACCTCATCACCTGATCTGCGTTGTAAATTCCTTTTTGGTGTGGTAGCCCTTAGTCACTTAATGTGAGCCCACTCGTTTGAAAAGACCCTGATGCTGGGAAAGATTGAAGGCAGGAGGAGAAGGGGGCGACAGAGGATGAGATGGTTGGATGGCATCACCGACTCAGTGGACATGGATCTGAGCAAATTCCGGGAGATGGTGAAGGACCGCGGAGCCTGGCAGGCACAGTTGACGGAGTTGCGGAGTCACTCAGCAACTGGACCACAGCCACCCTCAGCCAGCAGATGGCAGCGGAACGCCCCTCGTGTTGCTCAGGTCCAGCGCTCCGTCCACAAGGATCGGCCAGCTGGCCCCCTGCGCATCCAGCTGCTGTGTGTTTCTGTTCACAGCCTTTCATGGGAAACTCCAGAGAAGGCAATGGCAGCCCACTCCAGCACTCTTGCCTGGGAAATCCCGTGGACGGAGGAGCCTGGTGGGCTGCAGTCCATGCGGTCGCGAAGAGTCAGACATGACTGAGCGACCTAGCAGCAGCAGCAGCAGCATGGGAACCCTCACGCCCATTCCTTACGGATTAAGTGGTTGCTGTTGTGCTGCAGGCAGCGGAGTTAGGCAGCTGCTGTGAGACCACACTCTGCAGAATCTAAAATACTTCTTGTCTGGCCTTTTATAAAGTGCGCCAGCCCATCCTGTGTCACAGCGGAGACTCACGGTGGCCTTGTGTGACTTCTTCCTGACCTGGCCTTCCTGACGTCTTCATTGTCCTTGGTTTGGAACTTAAACCTGAAATAATAAAGGCGGTGTGTCTTTTAAGAGGTCCTCCTATACTGCAGGATTTCCTAACGATAAATACAATATTGTCTTATTTCTGGCCTGGTTTCCAAAAGGTGTTCTCCCCAAAAGATTCCCCACTCTTGATTGCGTCTCGTCTTCCCTAAGTCTCTCGGGTGTAGGAGTTAGTTGATAAAGATAAAATGTTAAGGAGGAGGTTGGCCCTAATTGCTCCTGGTTTGATCACGTTGTTGTTGGTTAGTAGCTCACTTGTTTCCAACTCTTTGCGACCCCACAGAATGTAACTGCCAGGCTCCCCTGTCCCTGGGATTTCCCAGGCAAGAATCCTGGACTGGGCTGCCATTTCCTTCTCCAGGGGACGTTCCCGACCCAGGGATGGGACCCGTGCCCCCTGCATTGACAGGAGGGTTCTTTACCGCTGAGCCACCTGGGAAGCCTGGTTTGCACATAGCTAGTGCAAAGGCCACAGGCAAGGGATGCATTAATCACACTGTCTTTCAGGACTCTCCTTTGCATATCCTTGTGAGTAGCCTCTGGGGGGAGAAACATTCTGTGTCCTATGTTACTTATTTCTGTTATACAGAAACTTGTGGTGAGCTAACCTGGTTGTGGGCTTTCTTGAAATGTAACTGCTGATTTTAAAATCTCTTTTGGAAAAGGTGTCACCAGCCCTCTGAAGCTTCATCGAACAGAGACTTTTCCCACCTACCCATCTGAGCACTGACGGGACTGGCAGGAACCGCCTGGTGACACGGGTGAGCCGTGTCAGCCACAGACCCCCCGGCCGGGCGGAGGGCGCCCAGGACGCCGTGCCGGAGAGCAGCTCCACGTTCTGCCTACCTGTGTGGTCCTTGGGGCACTCTGCAACACTCTGTCTTTTTCTTTTCTTCCTGTCTTTGTTTTTTCCCCTTTTCTTCCTTAAAAAAAAAAAAAAAAAAATTAGCATACTTGAAACCTGCTCTATAGATATCGACCTTTTGTTCCCTCTTTTATGGCCGGACAGAAAGGAACTGATGCCGCTGAGTGGTTTTTCTATTGTAGATCCCGTGTCCCCTGCACCGCCCTGAGTTTATCCTTTTGCGGATTCTTGTGATTTCTTTTCCTTCTGAGTGTTTCAATTGTGTGACAGTACTGACAATAAAATGGCTCTTAATTATTTGTTATTTGTTTATACCGTATTCCTCAGTTATTAATATTATGGTTCTGCTTTACTATGGGCCATCATATTTTATTATATCCCCACTTAGTTAAATCAGTGCTTTGACTCAGTATGACCTATTACATTAAGAAGTCACCTTTCCAAGAACCCTTTATATTATTTACCAGGGTTACAATTTCTTACACTATCTCCCCTCTCCCTCCCTTTTAAGAAAGCTTTTATTTTGTTCCGTGTACCTTCCGAAAACGTTTTAAAATAAAAGATCGTTCTTCACCCATGTGGTCTTGGGCTTCTGGTTGTGTGGATTTCTCGGTATCTCCAGTGTTTCTGAGGTGTGTGAATATCTTCCTTGTGAGCCCTGAGCATCGCATCTGATAGACCAGCCGTGTGTGTGTGTTCACGCATTCATTCAGCTATCTGTGCTGAGTGTCTGCTCTTCCCAGGGCCCTTGAGGCAAAGTCAGGAGACGAAGAGATAGAAGGCACAGCCTCTGTCACCAAGGACCTTACATGCAGAGGAGCGTGATGAGGAAATAAGGACATAATTCCAATACAGTGTGGTATCTGCTAAATGGGCCCCCAGAAGTGATGTGCTCCTAAAGAGATGGTCGCTCTGTTCCCTAGACTTGCCCACTGGGAAAAGGCCAGATGGGAATTGAGTCTTGTGAGCTTCTGAGGCTAGAATTGCTATAAAGCTGTATGAGGGATGGTCTGTCTTGGTCTCAACTCTATTCTCAGTATCGTTGCCAGATAAAATATAGGATCCAATTAAATTTGAATTTCAGATACACAATGAATAATTTTTTTAGCGTACATGTATTGCATGGGATGTGATTATACTTAAAAATGTCCATTGTCTAGCTTAGATTAAAATTGACTGGACGGTCTATATTTTTCGTTACTAAATCTGGCAATCCCATTTTCCAGACCCTAGAACATAGCTCATGCTTAAGAAATATATGTTGAATCCATGGATAGAGGAATAAACCCTGATCCTTGGCATGGAATTCTTTCTACAAGGGGAAGCAAATTAACATTGATTGCATATGTTCTCAGTGCCAGGCACGGGGCTCGGTCCTTCCAAAATGATTATTGTCACTGGGGGGAAAAAAGTGTTTTTGCTAAGTCCCAGGAATGCTCCTTCCAAAAAGTGCATAATTTCCTAAAACAGAGATTGACCAATGAAACCCCGAAGGTCTTGCTGAAATCCTGCCTCCATCTGAGGTGGCTGGGGTTTCCAGGGACACTGCTGGCTGGATGTGTTTTTCTCGGGGGTGGAGAAACCCTGGGGGAGGAGGATTGAGTTCAGCTGAGAGTTAATGAGTGGGTGAGGGACACAGGAGTGACTTCGCGCTGGTGGTTCTGCGGGGGCGCACTTGGTTCTGTGTTCTTTTCGCATCCTTCTCGTTCACCCTGCTTCTCCCAGACGTATTTCTGGTCATCTTTTAAAAATTTGGTTTGCCACACACGTTTGATAATTCGCTCACTGTTCATTTTTCCTGACTCTATCTGGCTCTTAAGTTTTTTTTTTTTTTCTTGTTGAAAACTATCTCATAAGAGGTTCTCCCTGATTCCCAGGGCCTTGGCAGCCAGCATGGGGGATTAAGTTAAAGAAGTAGATAAAGGAAATGGAATTAAGGAAATAATTATAATTTTAATAAAGTCAGGATTGTTGAAGCAAGTCTACAGCTAATGAGAGTGTGAAGAAATGTTGCTGAATGTAGTTAACTATAAGCTAGAGACTCTTTCAGGACTTTTCAAAAAAGAAACATATTGACAAAAAGGAGTTAGAGTTCTATTAGATTCTCCTAACAGCTTCTATTTATTGTCTCTGCTGTTCTTAGAGCTTTACTTATGTTATCTAACTTAATTCAATCCTCAACAGCTCCATGAGGTAAGTATAATTATTGTTCCTGTTTAACAGATAAGAGACTGGTCCTTAAGGAGTTTAAATAATCTAAAAATATGCCTAAAATCTCTTACTCTGTTAAAAGTTAAACCGAGGCAGATTAAAACAGTTTATCTGGGGGACATCCCAGTGGTCCAGCAGTTAAGACTTCTGGCTCCCACTGCATGGGGGTGGGTTCAAACCCTGGTCCGGGAACTAGGAGCCCAGAAGCCTCATGGCATGGCTTTAAAAAAAAAATTTACTTGAGTATCCATCTCTTGGGATCAGACTGCTGCTGCTGCTAAGTCACTTCAGTCGTGTCCGACTCTGTGCGACCCCATAGATGGCAGCCCAGGAGGCTCCCCCATCCCTGGGATTCTCCAGGCAAGAATACTGGAGTGGGTTGCCATTTCCTTCTCCAATGTGTGAAAGTGAAGTCACTCAGTCATGTCCAACTCTTCGAGACCCCATGGACTGTAGCCTATCAGGCTCCTGCATCCGTGGGATTCTCCAGGCAAGAACACTGGAGTGGGTTGCCATTGCCTTCTCTAGGGATCAGACAGCACCAACCAAAGATAGTTAGAAAAGCTCAATGGACAGAAGCTGGTGGGGTGGGGGGTACAGTTTTTATAGAGAATACTTGAAGGCAAAGCAAGGAAATCATTTGACTGTGGCTGAAGTGGTTGCCTTATCTGGGAAAGACTAGTTGGCTGTTTGTGATGGCTTGTTCCTAAGTTTCATTTTCTTGAATTCTAGTGCATTGACTCTGGCTTACGTTTTTGCTTTGCTTGAGTAGGCCACCAAGGACCACCCCAGTCTAATGGCCTTCCTGTTTGATTATGTCAATAGCTACTAAATGAGAGACACATTTGAACCCGGGCAATCTGATTCACGAGACAGCTGTGTCAATTGTGTATCCCTTACCCATGCTGCTTTAGAGGGCAGCAAACATTTTCTTACTCTGCATAGAAGTTAAATAAGCAGGGTGACAATATACAGCCTTGACGTACTCCTTTTCCTGTTTGGAACCAGTCTGTTGTTCCATATCCAGTTCTAACTGTTGCTTCCTGACCTGCATACAGGTTTTTCAAGAAACAGGTCAGATGGTCTGATATTCCCATCTCTTTAAGAATTTTCCAGAGATTATTGTGATCCACACAGTCAAAGACTTTGGCATAGTCAATAAAGCAGAAATAGATGTTTTTCTGGAACTCTCTTGCTTTTTCAATGATCCAGTGGATGTTGGCAATTTGATCTCTGGTTCCTCTGCCTTTTCTAAAACCAGCTTGAACATCTGGAAGTTCACAGTTCACGTATTACTGAAGCCTGTCTTGGAGAATTTTGAGCATTACTTTACTAGTGTGTGAGATGAGTGCAATTGTGCAGTAGTTTGAGCATTCTTTGGCATTGCCTTTCTTTGGGACTGAAATGAAAACTGACCTTTTCCAGTCCTGTGGCCACTGCTGAGTTTTCCAAATTTGCTGGCATATTGAGTGCAGCACTTTCACAGCATCATCTTTTAGAATTTGAAATAGCTCAGCTGGAATTCCATCACCTCCACTAGCTTCGTTCGTAGTGATGCTTTCTAAGGCCCACTTGACTTCACATTCCAGGATGTCTGGCTCTAGGTGAGTGATCACACCATCATGATTAACTGGGTTGTGAAGATCCTTTTTGTACAGTCTTCTGTGTATTCTTGCCACCTCTTCTTAATATCTTCTGCTTCTGTTAGGTCCCTACCATTTCTGTCCTTTATCGAGCCCAACTTTGCATGAAATGTTCCCCTGGTATCTCTAATTTTCTTAAAGAGCTCTCTAGTCTTTCCCATTCTGTTGTTTTCCTCTATTTCTTTGCATTGATCACTGAGGAAGGCTTTCTCATCTCTCCTTGCTGTTCTTTGGAACTCTGCATTCAAGTGGGCATATCTTTCCTTTTCTCCTTTGCTTTTCTTTTCACAGCTATTTGTAAGGCCCCCTCAGACAGCCATTTTGCTTTTTTTGCATTTCCTTTCCATGGGTATGGTCTTGATCCCTGTCTCCTGTACAATGTCGTGAACCTCCTTCCACAGTTCATCAGGCACTCTATCAGATCTAGTCCCTTAAATCTATTTCTCACTTCCACTGTATAACCATAAGGGATTTGATTTAGGTCATACCTGAATGGTCTAGTGGTTTTCCCTACTTTCTTCAATTTAAGTCTGAATTTGGCAATAAGGAGATAACCTCTGATATGCAGACAACACCACCCTTATGGCAGAAAGTGAAGAGGAACTAAAAAGCCTCTTGATGAAAGTGAAATAGGAGAGTGAAAAGTTGGCTTTAAAGTTCAACATTCAGAAAACTAAGATCATGACATCTGGTCCCATCACTTCATGGGAAATAGATGGGAAAACAGTGGAAATAATGTCAGACTTTATTTTGGGGGGCTTCAAAATCACTGCAGATGGTGATTGCAGCCATGAAATTAAAAGACACTTACTCCTTGGAAGGAAAGTTATGACCAACCTAGATAGCATATTAAAAAGCAGAGACATTACTTTGCCAACAAAGGTTTGTCTAGTCAAGGCTATGGTTTTTCCAGTGGTCATGTATGGATGTGAGAGTTGGACTGTGAAGAAAGCTGATTGCCGAAGAATTGATGCTTTTGATCTGTGGTGTTGGAGAAGACTCTTGAGAGTCCCTTGGACTGCAAGGAGAGCCAACCAGTCCATTCTAAAGGAGATCAGTCCTGGGTGTTCATTGGAAGGACTGATGCTGAAGCTGAAACTCTAATACTTCGGCCACCTGATGCGAAGAGTTGACTCACTGGAAAAGACCCTGATGCTGGGAGGGATTGGGGGCAGGAGGAGAAGGGGACAGAGGATGAGATGGTTGGATGGCATCACTGACTTGATCGATATGAGTTTGGGTAAACTCCGGGAGTTGGTGATGGACAGGGAGGCCTGGCGTGCTGCGGTTCATCGGGTCGCAAAGAGTTGGACATGACTGAGCAACTGAACTGAACTGAAACATTTTCTTTAAAGGGCCAGAATATAGATATTCTAGACTTTCAGAATTGCAGAAAAAGGCATAGACAGTGATCCTCAAAGGAGACGCATGGCCATGTGCCAATAAAACTTTATTTACAGAAACAAGTGACAGGCTGGAGTCACCCCCACTGCACTTGCCAATCCCTATGCTAGATCCTCAATACTATCTTTTATCAGTTTCAGGGTTTTGGTAGAAAACATGAGAGATTTAAACACTTTACTCTCTGGCCTTAAATAAGAGAAATAGTGATTCGAAGTTATTTTGAAATTTCTTTTTCTAATCCTTAACCTCCTTGGTGAACACCGGAGTGTGAGAAGGGGTAACATTTCAAAGCTGTGCTGGATTTGTACATAATCCAAACTGAATTCTTAAGCATTTCCACCAACATTGCAAATAAACAAATCTAAAGATTAAACTATATAGTTTTACTTAGAGTTGTTTCTATTTTAATTGTATGATGAGAAAAGTGAGGTTTTCTTTTTTGGCAGAGGTGTTGTGAAGGGGGTGGGGGGTAAATTTTGTCTTCCCTTTTGGATGCTTATTTTAGGGCTGAAAAAAGACCTTTGGGGCTTCCCTGGTGGCTCAGATGATAAAGAATCTACCTGCAATGCAGGAGATTCTTCTGTCTCTGGGTCAGAAAGATCCCCTGGAGGAGGAAAGGGCTTCGCACTCTAGTATTTTTGCCTGAAGAATCCCATGGACAGAGGGGCCTGGCAGGTTACAGTTCATGGGGTCGCAAAGAGTCAGACTAAGCACGCAGCACGCACAAAAAGACCTTTTACCTAACTTAAAAGGCAGAATGATGCAGTAGTTATTAAAATGCTTTCCAGGTAAGACAGCTTTGGTTTCTGTGCTTCATTTATTCATTTATCAAGTATTTATTCTCTCATCTCTGGATATCCCAGGCTTAGTGGTAGTTGCTGAAAATACAGTGTGAATAAAACAAGCAGTGTGTCTGCCTTCACAGTGCCTGATCCAGAAGCCAAATTATTTAAGCCAATTGCTCAGGAAACAGGAAAATCTAAGGAGAACATCCCTTTATATAAAGGGGCATTTTATAGTTTTTTAGGGGAGACGGCAGACAATCTTGACCTTTCAGAGGTGCTGAAAGATACAGTTGGTACTGTACCAACTTTTAATAAAAATTTTTCCTTTTAGCCCCAAACAAAGTAAGTCCATTTTGCAATTCCCACATAAACTCAGTACTTTCATTCCTATTGACATTTTAAGTTCTTTTGGTGAAATGTTGGAGGTA
This sequence comes from Dama dama, assembly GCF_033118175.1. Taxonomy (NCBI): domain Eukaryota; kingdom Metazoa; phylum Chordata; class Mammalia; order Artiodactyla; family Cervidae; genus Dama; species Dama dama. The sequence goes on from NC_083703.1 coordinate 81,676,403, forward strand.
AGGCTGCCCATCTGATGAAAGTCAATAGTGGCTGATTTCAAAGCACAGTTTTGGCTCACCCACGGGATTTGAATCAGCCAAGGCAAGACCAGGTGATGGTCATTTGCCTCCACTTGTGCTGAAGAAGATAGCTCCACCCACATTCTGCTGTTCGAGCTTGTAATTGTCAGCTGTTGGCTAGAGATGCTCATCTTGTCGGTCTGAAGCGGAGCCGATGGATCTCTTTTCAGTCGGTATCTCTGGGAGATTCCAGTGCGGGTGGTTTACCTCCCATTTTAAGAAACCTTAAGGAGATAGACTTGGGGCGAGTTCCCATCAGGGGAGACCGGGCGCCTGGAGTTCTCAGCAAGTGTGCTTACACGGGACACCCCCGGGAGCCGGCAGGAGGGGCTGGGAGCCGGGCAGGTACCGCAGGGATTCCCCCTGCAGGCCACGCGCAGGCGGAGCTGCAGGGAGACGGTCGGGCGGTCCTGAGTGGCGCTTCCAGGGTTTCTGTTAGACTTTCTTTGTTGCCATAGCAACTAACGAGGCCCCTCAGTTTGACCTTCTTTATCTCTGGGAGAGGCCTGAAGGGCATGGACTGCTCACACTGTTGCTTAATAGGAAAAAACCAGCCGGGCGCTTCAGCGAAAGAGACAGGCTGCGAAACGGCGGCTGCGGGAGGAGGCCGAGCCCCGAGGTTGTTAAGGGCCCAGCTCCGAGCCGCCCGGCGGGCCGCCGCCACCGCCCCCCCCGCCCCGGTTATTTCCTCTGATTGTAATAGTTGTGCCGTGGTATTATCTTTGGCCTTTGGTAATGATGAGTTCGCCTCCTCTGCTGAGAAGCAGAGGTTGCTGGGGTGGATTTAAGGATGTCAGAGGTGGGTAAGGATTGCTGTTTTTGCCGAGTTTTGACCTGGACCGTGACTGCCCTTCTTCGTGGTCTGTTGTGTTGACAAGCTGTGTTTATTCCCTTTCTTTACACGGGAAACCCCAGGAGGCCAAGGACGAGCCTGAATTGTTTTTCAGTAGGTAGCTACCCTCCCTTGACCCACCCAATGAGGCCCACATGGGACGCTTGTGTAGCAAGGGTCCTAAACTCTGGCCAAAGTGTCAGTCAAGTTTAACCGTTTGGTACCTACCTCTGCTTTAGTGCAACACCCGCAGAGTTGAGGGTGGTGTGAGGGGCCTGAGACCTCCCCAGGGAAGGTCTGCAGAGTCCTGCTCCATAGGAGCCCTGCTTTCAGGAACCAGCGGCCCCTGGTCCTGCAGGCATCCCTCGTCACTGGCATCACCTGTGAAGCCAGCATTCTCCGTGGAGGGAACACGGAGCCCGCCCCTGAGCTGGGCCTGCACCCTCTCACTGCAGGGGGCATTGTTTCTGTCGTTCCTTTGGCCTCAGAAAACCTTATCTTCCTCCACTCTTGCAAAACCAACGCTTCCTTCAGACGTTAATTAAAACACCAGGCTCTGAGTTCCTTCCCGAGACCCCCAGACCAGACGAAGCCGCCAGCTATAAGCTTTTAAAGTAGTCGGAAGGGTCCCTGCACAGCCCTAATTACTGCGTGTAATGACAGTGTCGTGTGCTGACTGGATTGTCTGCCTTCTCGGTGTGTCTCAAGCTCCCTGAGGGCAGGAACTCTATTTAATTGGCTAAGCTTTGCCCCTGCCAACACCAAATAAAATCTCCAACTTAGCGGGTGCTCAATAAAATAAATGGAAAGTGAGATGGCAACAAATACATCATTAAATCACAGAATTGGGCAACACAGGTTCTCCCTCGGAGGAGCAGTACAGAGAGCACCAGGAGCCCCGACTTTCCGGGTCCCCCGTGTGGGCCAAGTGCAGCCCTGACGTCATCTCTGCCTGGGTGATGACTCGAGTCAGGTGCGTTACCTCCACCCTTCTGGTTCCCAAGCTGTGTGCCTGGGCGCCCCAGGGACGTCATCGTGGTGCTCTGGAACATGTTAAGATTTTGCAGGAAGCAGTGACATTTAACCTCTCTCGGACCCTTGGGAACTACTAGCCAGAGGCTGTTCCGTTTCAACATTCAATCGCATTGAGTTCATTTCCATGACATCATGTTTGTGAAACTGGGTTTTTGGCAATAAAAAGCAAACGTACTGTGTGAATGGCTTCCCAGGCGGAGCTGGTGCTGCAGAGCCCGCCTGCCAATGCAGGAGATGCAAGAGACCTGGGTTTGATCCCTGGGTCAGGAAGCTCCCCTAGAGGAGGGCACAGCAACCCCCTCCAGTGTTCTTGCCTGGACAATCACCAGATAGAGGAGCCTGGTGGGCTGTGGTCCACAGGGTCACAAAGAGTCAGACACCAGTGATGTGACTTAGCACCCATGTACGATGTGAATAATCAGTGTGAGCCAGGAGATGAGGGTGACTGTAGGTGTCCCATCTCATTCCCAGGTTTGAGGAGATGCACTGCCCAGTAGATACTCAACGTCCCCTTAGCAAGTATTGTGGTTAAGAATAAAATTAAAAATGTTTTCTTTGTTTTTGATTTAGAGGTATTTTTAAAAATGGTTCCTAATTTGTTAGGACAGCTTACATGGCTTGGAACAAACAGCTTAACAAATGGAACTGCTAAGCCTTTCTTTTGACCTAAATGTGTTACAGAAAACTCGCTGAGCGACTCGGGGTGCTGGAACAGAGAAAGGTGAGGCGCTCTTCTCTGCCCCGCCCTGCCTCGCAGCAGCCCCCGTGCAGGCTCCCGGCCCCGAGTCTCAGGCTGCAGGGCCGGTTTCGTGCGTACAACCTGTGTGGTCACACAGGACTCCACGCTCACAAGGCCGTGTGTTTAATTTAAAACTCTGCTGCTGCATGGCTTAATGGTGCATTGGTTTGGTTCAGTGGAATCCTTCATACGTTTATCTTTGGACTTGTGTTTGTAAGTGAAGTCCGATGGGACAGTGGAGTGTGTGTGTGAGCGGAGGAGGCACCTGCAGTGTGTTCACTGGCTGTTCCTCCACGCGGGGTTTGCATGAAGTATTCATAATCCAGCAGGACCCGAGGGGGCCTTTCAGAATAGGCCTTCCCTGTATCTTGTGCTCTGGCTCCTGTCTGATGGACCTTGTTGTTCTTGTTCAGTCGTATCCAACTCTGCGACCCCATGGACTGCAGCACGCCAGGCCTCCTGTCCATCACCAACTCCTGGAGCTTGCTCAAATTCACAACCCTCGAGTCGGTGATGCCATCCAACCATTTTGTCTTCTGTCATCCCCTTCTCCTCCCACCTTCAATCTTTCCCATCATCAGGGTCTTTTTCAGTGAGTCAGCTCTTCACATCAGGTGGCCAAAGTATTGGAGCTTCAGCTTCAACATCAGTCCTTCAGTGAATATTCTAGGTTGATTTCCTTTAGGATTGACTGATCTCCTTGCAGTCCAAGGGACTCTCGCATCCATACATGACTACTGGAAAAACCATGGTTTTGACTAGATGGACCTTTGTTGGCAAAGTAATGTCTCTGCTTTCTAATATGCTGTCTAGGTTGGTCACAGCTTTTCTTCCAAGGGGCAAGCGTCTTTTACTTTCATGACTGCATTCACCATCTGCAGTGATTTTGGAGCCCGAAAAATAAAGTCAGCCACCGTTTCCATTGTTTCCCCATCTATTCACTATGAAGTGATGGGACCGGATGCCATGATCTTGCTGTAGAGAAGCAGAGCATGCTGAGAAGAGGCGGCAAGAGTGCACAGAAGGGCTACGAACGATCCAGACCCCACGGTGGCGCGCTCACTCACCTCGAGCCAGACATCCTGGAATGCAAAGTCAAGTGGGCCTCAGGGAGCATCACAAAGCCAGTGGAGGTGACGGAATTCCAACTGAGCCCTTTCAGATCCTGACACATGATGCTGAGGTATCTAGATAACCGCATTTGATGCAAGTTTCCTGAGATGTTTTGCAAATGTGGAAACTGCCTCCCCCACCCCACCACCACCAACACCAAAAGGAAGATGTTGACTACTTGATGGGCATGAGCACACAGCCACAGGCCTCCTGGAGCCGAAGGACTGATAGTGTAAACCCCTGTGACAGCGTCTGTCCCCTCACATCAGCCAGTCGGAGAACCGCGCACAAGCTGATCCCACGTCCTGTGACCCCCCCGCCCCTCCCTCCCTTGCTTTTAAAAACGCTTGGGCTGTGTAGGGCAGAGCCACCATCTCCTTGCATGGCCCTGCAGTCAGCCTTTCTCTGCCACAAACTCCGTGTCTCTGGTCTCACCATGCGTCAGGCACGCAACTGGCATTAACAGTTGTGCCCGTGAACACAACTCCCAGGGCCCCAGGGCGCATGAGGGTTCTGGGGTCCCTAAAGCAGGCAAAACATCAGGGTGGCGCACCCACCGCGGGGTAAGCAGGGCCTTTGGCTGCCCGGGAGGCTTTCCCTCTCTGCCCCAGAACTGGCCTCCCCTGCAGAAGTGAGGCAGCGGGGGTCCAGGAAACGCGGCCAGCTGAGGGGCCCATCAGGTCCTTTCCCACGCACGGTCCTTCCCGTGGGGCCGAGAAGGAAAAGGAAACGCGGGCAACCGTGGCTCTTTCAGTGTCTCCTCACTCATCGGGAGGCCAAGCTGACTGTGCTGGAGAGTGTCCGTGTATCAGGAGGTGGAATAAAAGCAAGTGCGTCAGCTTCGTGCAATCTTTTCCTGTTCTGACAAGAGCAAAAAGCATGTATGAAGTATAGAGACTCCTTGGAAAAGACCCTGATGCTGGGAAAGACTGAAGGCGGGAGGAGAAGGGGACGACAGAGGCTGAGTTGGTTGGATGGCATCACTGACTCGATGGACTTGAGTCTGAGCAAGCTCCGGGAGTTGGTGATGGACCAGGAGGCCTGGGGTGCTGCAGTCCGTGGGGTCGCAGAGTCAGACACGACTGAACATCTGAACTGAACTGAGCTGAAGCTGGGTAGGCAGCATCTCAAGAAAGCCTGTGAGCGCTGCTCCGAGGTGGCCTGGTGGGAGCCGGGTGACACGGAAGTTTTGCAACAAAGGGCAGGTTGTCCAAATGTCAAAAGATTGTTAATTCCAGAAAACCAAATACCTCAAGGATTTTAGGGCTTTTCTAGGTACAAAAGGGGCTTCCCTGGTGAAAAGTGAAGTCACTCAGTCATGTCCGACTCTTTGCAATCCGATGGACTGTAGCCCACCAGTTCCTCCGTCCATGGGATTTTCCAGGCAAGAACACTGGAGTGGGTTGCCATTTCCTTCTCCAGGAGATCTTCCCAACCCAGGGACTGAACCCAGATCTCCCACATTGCACACAGACGCTTTACGGTCTGAGCCACAAGGGAAGTCCACACGTGCAGCTGGCTCAGTGGTAAAGAATCTGCCTGTCAATGCAGGAGACACAGACTCAACCCCTGGGTCAGGAAGCTCCCCGGAGGAGACGAGGAGAAGGAAAAGGAGAAGATCACTCCAGTGGTCTTGCCTGAGTCCCATGGATGGAGGAGCCTGGCGGGCTACAATCCCTGGGGTCCCTAAAGAGTCATTCACAACCCCGGCAACTAGAAAACAGCAGCAGCATGTGGAAGACGGGGAGCCTGGCCTCGCTGAAGCCCTCCGTCCCGCATGCCCCTCGGCTGCCGGAGCCGGTGCCCTGGGCTTCCACACCCTCAGGGCTCACCGGTCACAGTGGCGGCAGCCGCTGCTGACTGTGACCTCCTTTGTTTACTGCTATGGCAGGAAGCACCCCATTTCTCAGAACACCGAGGCCCCGTTCTAACCGCACTGGGTCCCCAGGTCTGTGCTGGTCCCACGCAGGAGACGCTGCGTAAGGGAAGGCAAGCTGAGCGGGCCTGTGCGTGAGGGTCCCGTCGACTCTTCCTGCCTCTTTCCTGCTTCCACTTGTGGTTTCCACCCAGGACCTCTGCCCACCGTTTAAACCTTCCAGTCCAGTCATTTAACAATCAGCCTCTGTTGCAGACAAGCCCTGCAGCTCCTATTTTAAGCAAATGCCCCAGGCCAGTCACAGTGGCTGCACAGAGCTAGACGCTGTAGAATTATTTTCCTCATCATTGAATTTCTTTTAAAGTTGTACCTTCAGAACAAAGAAAGAGAAACATTTGGTTATCAAAGGAAGCCAGCCCCCAAATTTACTCTCCTTTAGCTGTCATGCAGATTTCAAGCCAGAGGCCTGGCGGGTTGGCTTTGAAGATAAAGATCACAGTGGCATCCTTGAGAGGCTTCAGTGGGGTTTCTGATGATCCTGTGATTTACTTGGAGATGGAAGAAAAGAGGGAGAATGTTAGGAAGAACTCTGGAGGCAGAATGATGGCTCTGAAGGCACAGAGGCCCAGTGTCTTATTCTGGTCCTCTCACTGCCTGGAGGAAAGGTGGGTTAACAGGAAGGGGTCAGACAGGGCTAGACCAGGATCTCCTGAGTGCTGTCTTTGTGATGACAATCCAAGTTCTTGAGGGTGAAAAAAGAGTTTTATCCGTAACTGAAGCTTTGGTAAATGTTACATCAATCCTGAGGGAAATCAACCCTGGATATTCAGTGGAAGAACTGATGTTGAAGCCACAATACTTTGGCTACCTAATGTGAAGAGCTGATTCATTGGAAAAGACTGATGCTGGGAAAGGTTGACGGCAGGAGAAGGGGGTGGCAGAGGATGACATGGTTGGATGGCATCACCGACTTGATGGACATGAACTTGGGGAAACTCCAGGAGAGAGTGGTGTTCAGAGGAGCCTGGTGCCCTGTAGTCCATGGGGCTGCAGACAAACATCAAACCAGTTTCTTTACTTTGCAGACATCGTGGAACCTTGCGTTTATCAAATGTAACAGCCAAGGCTGGGCTAATAGGATGCAGGGTTTGTTGTTGTTGTATTTTTGTTTCTTGTGGGTGTGTACTAATCTTCATAACATGAGACACTTTTTTTTTTAGTTGCAACATGTCTAAACCAGCTTGGCTGGTTGTTGCTCTTTCTGCATCATTAGTTTCCAGAACAGCTGGAAGGCAGAGTTGACTCCACATCCTCTTCTACAAAAACACAGCAACAACTCTTCTATCCGTTCGGTTAAGACCAAGTGTAAGTCATAGCTATGAAAACTTTGAAAATTGTAAAAATGATTCATCTGTGAGGCACTTTCAGAGCCACTGCCAAATGTCCCCGGGGGGCAAAACTGCTTCCAGTTGACACCGGTGGAGGAAAGCACGGGTGAAGCGTCTCTGCCCGCTGATCTGCTCCTCTCCCGCCGCTGTGAGATGGAAGAGCTCGTACACGGCAGGGATGCAATGGAGCAACGGGCCTCCGCTCGCGTGGCCGCGGCTTCTGAGGGCCTCAGGGGAGGCAGGGGCTCGGGTCTCAGAGTCGGGCTGCCCGGGGCTAGTGAGCCTTCGCCGCTGCTTCTCTTTGGAAATATGCGTTTATCTGGCTGCGCCGGCTCTGAGCTACAGCAGTGGGGTCTTCATTCTCCGTTGCGGCGCGGGGGTCTCTCAGCTCAGCTGCAGCCGTGGGGTCTTCATTCTCCGCTGCGACGCGGGGGTCTCTCAGCTCAGCTGCAGCAGTGGGGTCTAGTTCAAACCAGAGACCAAACCCAAGCGCCCTGCAGTGGGAGCAGAGTCCCGGCCACCGGAACAGCAGGGGCGGTCTCAGCTCTGCTGCTCCTCACTGCATATCTTGCGTAAGTAACATGTAACAGCACATTTGTTGGAGTGTTTGTGTGTGCGCGCACAGTCGTGTCCGACTCTTGGTGACACTACAGACTGTGGCCCGCCAGGCTCCTCTCCCCATGGGATTTTCCAGGCAAGAATACCACAGTGTCTTGCCATTTCCTTCTCCAGGGGACCTTCCTGACCCGGAGATTGAACCCGCATCTCATGTCTCCTGCACTGGCAGGCAGGTTCTTCACCACTAGCTTCATTTCATGATTTTAAAAGTTTGCACCTCTATTTTCCCTCCCTGTAACTTGGGAATAGCAATAGTCCCTTCCTCTTGGAGTTCTCGAGAAGACAAAATCTTACGTGTAAATTGTTGAGAGGCGGCTGGTACAGCATTGTCACTCAAACAAACGACAGTTTTTGTTAACGATACGCTTTCCGTTGGTTCTAGGCCTAACTGAGCTGTTAGGTATTTATTTCAGTGGTGTTTGGCACATGCTATCAGCGTCAAAACCTTGCAGGGATGTAGACTCACTGTGAAATTTCTGTGGATACAATGTTTCTAGTTGGTGGAGTTTTTGCATGAGAAGGTTAGGGCCAAGGCCTCCACTAGACCCAGGAGGCGCAGTGCCTGGGCTCCGTGATTCTTTCAGAGGCCCGTAAAAATCCTTCCCTTTCTTATAAATTAAAGAGAAAAATCCAACCTGGATTATATGGGTTTATACAAACCCAGTCATGTAATACAGTTTTCAGTAGCATTTTTTGGAGGAAGGAGTCCACGAAGGCAGAAGTGTTCATTGGCCCATGAAAGTCATCATGTCTGGAAAACCACCTTAGTCCAAGGAAGAATGGTCTCATTGCTTCCCACTCATTTTCCGTTCTCAGATCTTCACTCTGTGGATACAGGAACATGCCCCTATTCAACAGACAAAAGAAGGGACGGCTTCTGAGTCCAACAGAACCAGGTTTGAACCCTAGAGTACTTTAGGCAAATGTTAAAATTTCTCTTGGCATCCATTTTATAAAAATGGATGGATCCATGTGTTTATTCAACAGTGATTTGAAGGCCCACAGTGTAGCAGGCAGTCTGCAGGGCGTTTATCTTTGGAGAATTAGAGGAGCTGATGCACGGGGAGCCCCGTGTCTGGCACTCAGTTCGGGTTTTAACTTCCTTGCCCTTGGTGGTGAGCTCCAAGCCTCGGCGTGGTCCACTGTTGCCGTCTCTCTTGCTGTGTGAAACTTGGGATTCTTCTCAAGGTGGGGTCCTCCTGCCTTTTTAAAATAAATCCATTAGTTTTCAGCTGTGCCAGATCTTCACCGCTGGGCACAGCTTTCTCCAGTTGTGGCACATGGCCTTCTCATGGGGGCGGCTTCTCTCCTCAGCGCGCCAGCTCTCGGGAGGGCGGGCTGCAGGAGCTGTGGCCGATGGGCTCCGTGGCCCCGTGGTGTTTGGGATCCTCCTGGACCAGGGCTTGGATCTGTGTCTCCTGCATTGGCAGGCGCACTCTTAACCGCTGGACTACCAGGGAAGCCTGACCCATCGACCTTTTGCAAAAACGCAGTTCTTTTCACTGGAATCTAATTAAGGCCCAGTGCTTCTGCCCATAATCATCACTGCGATGTCCCAGCATCTCTGTGCTAATGATTTTGTTCTGTGTAAGTGTCTGTATGACTTGTTCTCTAAGCACGACCATCAGAGAGCGTGAAGGGTACGATAATTCAAAGACCTACTGAACCATCTTTCACTGGAAGAAGCTGTCAGAATTTCAGACTTGCCTTATATTTTGTTGTTGTTGTAGAAATCTTTTTTTTTTTTTTTTTTTTCCCTCTTATAACTCTCTTACAGATCCATCTGTGAAAAAAAGCGATGTATTATTAGAAGAATGTGTATTTCCCCCTTATAATATACCGTGCCACGCCAGAGCACAGTGAAGACTCTGTAGTCGGTTATGAAAGTGCCAGATATAATTTGTATGCAAATATCTGATGCAAAGGAGGACTTTTTCTTTTATTGCAGGCAGAAAAATACAGCAAGTGAATTTTTGACAAACACAGGATAGATCCTGCTGAGATAAGAATACATCTTAATGCAAAGCTGCCTAGAGAGAAGAGGAGGAAATGTCTCTTGTGTGGACTTATTCATTCCGTATAAGAAACAGCAGTGCTTCTTTTCTCTAGGAGACAGAGCCTCAAGATGCACTCCTTTTTGCGCCCACGCCCACCTGTTTGCTCCCTGCCTGGCTGAGGAGTTCTGAAGACCCACCAGGGAGAGCCTGAGTGCCCGTGTACCTGCCCGCCCTGGGCAGGGACGGCCGCACGGACGCCCCGGGTGCCCGCGTACCCCCCCGCCCTGGGCAGGGACGGCCACACGGACGCCCCGGGTGCCCGCGTACACCCCCGCCCTGGGCAGGGACGGCGGCACAGATGCCCTGTTGGTGCGGGGCGGGTTAACACCACCCCGGCCAGGTCTCCGCCCTCCTGCCGTGTGTGGGAGTGGGCAGTGGCCTGGGATGCACGTTCACGGGGCCATCCTTGTGATGGCATATTCCTTTTCTTATCTGGGCTGTGATCAGGTGGTGCCTGAAATGTGCCCAGCAGCGCACAGGGCATTCACTTTAAGAGAGATGGTGGTGGAAGCTTCAGACACACCCAGCTTGCCATTAAACTCTGTTTACAAATAACTCAGGGGTGCCAAGAATGCCCAAATCCCCCCAGATGCACTCCCAGTTTGTTTTCCAATTTCTCTCTTCTCAACGTGCTTTTTTGCTTAAAGCTGAGCTTCTCCAGGGGAGCAGGAAATAATAATTTGAGTGATCCTATTCTCTGAGTCAAAAAAGCCCAGAGTAACACACGTACGCACACTCATTCATGTATTTATTCGTTTCTCAAATGCGACGGACAACCTCGGTTCGTGTCCAGCATTGTATTAGATGCCTGGAACTGCGCAGAACTAGTGCACGGAGGTGGTTTTCTCAGCAGCCTAACCCCATGTGGGGGACGCGTCAGGACGGAGGGCCACGGCCAGCGCTCCCGGCGGTCGCCCCTGGGCGCGGCACGCGGGGAGCCGGCCAGGCTCCTGTCCTCGCCGAGAAGCCCCGCCGCCCTCCTCACCAGGAGCTGGGGAAAGGCCCCTCCTGTGACCCCTGCCAGAGGGGACGCTCTGATGGGGGCTCCTCAGAGCCTCTCGCGGGCTTGCTCACTCAGCCGTCAACACGGGCTAATGATGACCAGTGTCAGACGTGCTGGGGACGCTGGACCTGGCGAGGAACCAGACGGGCACAGTTCCCGCCCTCGCAGGGCGCACAGTCTGGCTGGGGGAGGCAGAGCGGGGGGGACGTTTGAGTGCATGCCAGCTCCAGGTTGCTGCCGAGAAAGCCAAGTGGGACGGGAGGAGGGGAGCAAGGAGGGTGCTGCGACTGTGAGCAGGGTGGTCCAGGACGGTCACAGAGGAGGCGCTCCCGAGTGGGACGGAGGGGCCCGCCGGGGAGCATCGGGGAACACGGAAGAAACGCAGGCGTGGGGAGCTTCGGACGGGAAGTGGGGGCGCCGCCTCACTGGAGGCGGGGAGTTTGCTGGGGAGACATGGGGGGGTCAGGGTGCCGAGGACCACCGGGGGAGGAACGACGTGGAAAAGACTCGGTGGGCGGGGGGGCGCGGTCCAGACGGCGTCTCCTTTGTCCAGAATCGCAGAGCAGGGGGTACTGGTGGAAGACGTCGACTTCCAGCCCCCGAGAGCTGAAGGGTGTGTACTTGGTACACCTCCAGCGCACGTGTTGGAGCCGGAGGAGCCTTCTCACCCTGTCTCCGGGCGGGCGTGCGTGCCTGCATCTCTCTGTCACGGCCTGTGAGCAGCTCAGCCGCGTTTTACTGGTGAGTTTGAATCAGGAGTCACTGGATACCCAGTGTTCCCAGCACAGACCTGAGACACGACGGGCGGCTTGCATCCCTCACCCGCGTCCCGCCCGGTCTGACGGGGCGTCCGACGCTGCCCCCGAGGACGCAGTCATTGTCTCAGGGCATAGGCTTGTCTTCACATCTCTGTCCACGGCAGCTGTGACCACCGCTCACATGGTCTTTCCTGCCAAGCTTGGAGGAAAGGCCGAAGTCCTCAGGATGGCCTTCAAAACGTCCTACACGGCCTGCCACACCAACATGCCTGGCCCCGAGTTATTTTTTTAATTGTTGTTCAGTCACTCAGTCATGTCCGACTCTTTGCGGCCCCATGAACCGCAGCACGCCAGGCCTCCCTGTCCATCATCAACTCCTGGAGTCCACCCAAACCCATGTCCATCGAGTCGGTGATGCCATCCAGCCATCTCATCCTCTGTCATCCCCTTCTCCTCCTGCCCCCAATCCCTCCCAGTATCAGGGTCTTTTCCAATGAGTCAGGTCTTCACATGAGGTGGCCAAAGCATTGGAGTTTCAGCTTCAGTATCAGTCCTTCCAAGGAACACCCAGGACTGACCTCCTTTAGGATGGACTGGTTGGAGCTCCTTGCAGTCCAAGGGACTCTCAACGGTCTTCTCCAACACCACAGTTCAAAAGCATCAATTCTTCGGTGCTCAGCTTTCTTCATAGTCCAGCTCTCACATCCATACATGACCATTGGAAAAACCATAGCCTTGACTAGATGGACCTTTGTTGGCAAAGTGATGTCTCTGCTTTTCCTATGCTGATTTTTAATATTTTAAATATCTGTATTTTCTCATTTGGCTGCAGTGGGTCTCAGCTGAGACACCAGGATCCCCACTGCGTCGTGTAGATCTCTCTCTCTGGCCCTAATTGTGGGCTTAGATGCTGCTGAGCAAGTGGGATCTCAGTGCCCGACCAGGGATGGAACCAGCGGCCCCTGCATGGCCCGGCAGACTCTGGACCACTGGGTGAGGAGGGCAGCGCCCCTGGCCCCCACCTTCCCTTCCTCACCCTCTCTTTCCTCTCGGGCGTCTGTCTCTCCTGAGCCGGCCTGCCGTGCTGTGGCAGGACCTCTGCACTGGCCCCCGTTCACTGCTCTTCCATAGTCAGCTTCCATCCTTGATTTTCCTGACTTTTGGCAAGGTCTTTGTTCAAAAGAACCCTTCTCAGGGTCTTAACCTGAGCAGGCTAATTACAAATGACTACCGCCCATTCCCTGGCCAGTCCTCTGACCCCCAGCACTCTACACTGTCTTTTCCCCTGTGGTACCTAGCTTTTTAAAAACAAACAAACAAAAAAAAAACCATAAAAATTAATTCCTTTCTCATAGTTTCCTTTACTGCCTTCCTCCTCTTTGCTCATCACATTCACGGCTCTATCCTGTATCCATCAAATGCCCAGGAGAGGATTGTTGCGTGGAGGGTGCTTGGCGAATACTTGCTACATGACGGATGAGTCCCTGAGTGGGAAGGACAGAGAGCAATGCACAGAGACAGCACATGTAGGAGGAACATGGATCTGTGTCCGTATGCATGTTTACACGGATGAACATACATGTGTGAGTAGTGAAGGCATGCGTGTGTGTGACGTGAGTATGTTGGACACACACACCCAACTCACAGAGGGTGGAAGTGAACCAGACAGCCTAAGTATTGAGTGTTAATATCTGGGTTGAGGGATGTGGAGTAAATTTAAGTGTCTTTTTGGTGAATGTCAGTTCTTATCATCTAATTTATACAGTGGATAAAGAAACACTTTTAAGATCTAGAAAAAATCCATAAAGTCTATAAAATACAGGTTCTTTGTTTTTGCTGGGGTGTTCCCTCTGACTTTGATTTTTACCAAGCAGGATGCTTGGTTGAAACTTCAAGTGCAGGCGGCTTTTGTGAGGCAGCTGAGTTTGGCTTCATGTGTCCACGATGGAGTCTGACTGGCTGGGTCTGCAGGCTAAGCAGACCCCCTGGCTCAGGGAAGTGCCAGTCCATGCTGCTCATTTAGGCAGCAACGTTACTGAATTCAACAGCCTCTTCCAATATGAAAACCTCTGTGAACACCAGACTAGATCATTATTAGTTTGCTCTTAACTCCCTTTCAGCTGAAAATCCCACAGCTCAGCTTCCTGGAATTATACAGTCTAGTTTTGTTTTGTTCTTTGTTTTCTGATCTAAAGAGCCAGACAAGTGCATTGTTGAAAATACAGAAATTGTATAAGAGTGGAAAAGAAACTGTCAATACAATCAGCTGTAAACTTACCTCTCGTGGATGGCCATTTTCTCATTTTAGTGTTTTCTCTGCCTAGATGCAGAATCCATGTTTGTTTCAAAAATCACAGCTATACCGTAAACCGTTAATTTTTTCACTCAAAATGACAATCTAAGAATTTCTGGATCATGAAAGAAACTTGAAACATGCTTTTTGCTGGTTTCATTGTATTCTAATATATTAATTTTCCATAAATTAATTACTGCTCTTCACCCAAACATTTAAGTTGTTTCTAGAAAGTTTTTGTTTTAATTGGAGGATAATTACTTTGCAATGTTGTGATGGTGACAACAATGTGAATCAGCTCTAGTATACACATACCCCTCCCGTTGAGCCTCCCTGCCCCTTACCCCCCGGGTCATCAGGGAGCAGCCAGCTGAGCTCCCTGATCTGGACAGCAGCTTCCCACTAGCCGTCTATTCTATACACGGGAGGGCATATGCTTCAAGGCTACTCTCTCAGAAAGCTTATTATTAATGATGTCGTGATGAGCATTCATGAATATTCGTCTTCAGGTGTGAATCCCCGAAGTGGGACCAATGAGTCAAGAGTGTCTGTTGGTCACTTTCAAAAGTAGTTGAATACACCCGCACTAATTGTCTTTGCTATGCCGATTTGACTGTCTCCTGCTGTGAATAAATATAACTATCAAGCAAAATGAGACAGACCTTTGAAGAGATTGGTGGTGGCTCCCCGGCTTGGAGGTGCTAGGGTGGAGCTGAAGACGCCCGCGAGGTCTCTCACGGACGGTGCTCTCCTGCAGCCCTGGGGAGTCCCATGTCTGAAGAACTTCTGTTCAGGTAGAGAGCATTTGTGGGCAGTTCAGTTCAGTTCAGTCGCTCAGTTGTGTCCAACTCTTTGCGATCCCTTGGACTGCAGCACACCAGGCCTCCCTGTCCATCGCCAACTCCCGGAGTTCACCCAAACTCATGTCCATCAAGTCGGTGATGCCATCCAACCATCTCATCCTCTGTGGATTTGTGGGCAACAGGCCCCCAAACCCTTCCTTCTGAAAGGGACACATTTAGCCTTGGGCTAACACCCTCTATCAGTTCCCCTGGAAACCGGGTAAGCATGGCCCACCAGCTGTGTTAGCAGGACGTGTGGGTCAGGGCAGACGTGAACGCTGGCAGAATACTGTTGGGCCTGGGAGAAGCCCCGGGTGGACGTGTATGATGAGAAGCCCCGCCTTGAGCTCCCCAGTGAGTGAGGAAGATGTCACGGGCACATCCCTCCAACTGAAGAGGAACGCCTCGTGGGCCCTCCCGGCTTGCTCTCTCTGCTGGCTTTGGTCAGTGTGGTCAGTGGGGATCTTACGCATCTAACTATTTAACAACTCAAGACTGATGACCCCTGCTAGCTACAGCCTCAGAGTCATAAAGACCCAGATCCCAGATCTATGTTCCCTCCATCAACTCTCGCAACTGCTCTTAATCCCTTGAAACCTGGTTTCCTTATTTGTAAAGCAGGGAGGCAGACATCCCCTCGAGTCTGGCCCCAAGTCAAGGTGTTTATAAACAGTAGTAGCGGGAACTGTGGTCATTTAATAAAAATGAACAATAATGCCACTCACCCGTTGTTTCAGTCAGGGCTGGCTCTGAGCACGTGGGGCCCATGCAGTCACTCAGGGCCACACTTGGAAGGACTCTGGTTTGTTGAATGCCTGCTGGGGCCACCCTGAAGTTCTCAGTAAAGTTCTCAGTAATGAGACCCACAACTTCGTTTTGCACCGGACGCCACCAGTTATGTAGTTGGTTCCGATTACAGAATAAGATGTGCCTGATAATGTTAAACATGGGCTTCCCAGGTGGCTCAGTTGTAAGGAATCTGCTGCAATTTGGGAGACCTGGGTTCGACCCCTGGGTTGGGAAGATCCCCTGGAGGAGGCATGGCAATCCACTCCAGTATTCTTGCCTGCAGAATCCCATGGACAGAGGAGCCTGGCGGGCTACAGTCCGTGAGGTCACAAAGCGTCAGACACGACTGAGCGACTAAGCCACACTCGCCCGGCTGGTAGGTACTATTTCAGCCGGCTCTGCAGACAGGACACTTCACAGAAGACAGTGAGTGTCCGGGGCTCCTGAGGGTCCATGTGCAGCTGCTCTTCCCAACAGGGTCCTCTCCACTTGTAGCTGGTGGAAGGGGGGATCCTCTCATGCAGAGCCTTTCCTGTGGGTGGGGGAGTTCACTAAGCGAATGATAAGCTCCCCAAGTCTGGGGCTCTGGAGACGCCATATGAATACACCGCGCACACCCATGGACCAGCGAAGAACGGTCGAAGCTCTGAATGTTGCACAGTATCACCGCTGCTCTGGCACTCAGCTCTGCCTCTGACATTTCATATCCTTGTTAGCTTCTACAGGACACAGCGATCTGTGCGCGGAGCACTAATGGTGCGTTTCTGCGGGCACCGCCGCCCTGAAGCCCTATCTGGCGTCGTGACCGTTGTCAGGCTCTGGCTTCCTGGGGAATCATTGCTCACTCTCAGAGTGAGGAGAGTCTGCTCGGAGGAGTTTGGGTGTCATCTGCTGAACTGGGCAGTTCTGGGCATTCCCTACATCTAGCATGATCTTCTGCCCTTCTTGGAAGGAATCTTCTAGAACACTGGTTCCTAACCCTTTTGACCTCCAACGTCACTCGACCTAGTCTAAATCGTTCTTTGTTACTTCCTTGATTCAAGGCACTAGTCACATTCTTGACCCCGCCCAGTGGTTCCCGGACCCTTACCGGGCCCTGTGAGGGTCCTTAGGGGCCTCAGTCACTGGTTCCAGGACCCGTGACGGTCCTCAGGGGCCTCAGTCACTGGTTCCAGGACCCTTGCCAGGCCCCGTGATGGTCCTCAGGGGCCTCAGGCACCTTCCTGGGCTCTCTGCCACCAGTTGGTTCTATTAGAACTGAACCTTCATAAGGGCAGGGACGCGAGTCCTTTGCGTTCCCAGTAGCATCTGAGGAACAGTCAGCAAACATTGCTAGAACTGCCTCTTGGGAGCAACCCGGCCATGCACATGCAAGTCTCAGGTCCCCTGCGAGCTCTCAGGCCCCCAGGTTGCTCACGCAGATGTGCATGGACCGCAGGACAGACCTCCCCTCGGCACTCTCCGGCCTCACATAACCTGGTCTCCAGCACAGCTCTGCCAAGGGGGGCCTGGGCACCATTCGGATGTCTCTGCTGATGGTAAACTCACTACCTACTTGAATGTCTCATTGAGGGAGCTTAAAGCATTGGAGGGTGGATGGATGGGGGGTAACTTCACTCTGAATAATTTTTGTGCTATTGTTTTTATTTTGCTTTTGCTTCTGGCTGCACTGGGTCTTTGCTGCGTGGACTCAGCAGTTGTGGTGTGCAGGCTTAGTTGTCCTAAGACCTGTGGGATCTTAGTTCCCTGACCAGGGATTGAACTCACGTCCCCTGCCTTGGAAGCAGATTCTTAACCATTGGACACCAGGGAGGGCCCTTCATTGATTAGCTTTTATTGGGGGACCACTGTGTCAGGCCATTTTCTCGGGCAACAACGGTAGACAAAATCAAGCCCCTGTTCTCTAAAGCTAAGTTCCAACGGAGAAGGCAGACGATATTCAAATAGCGATCAACCCTTCTGGTATGATTATTGCAATGGAAGAGGTACAGTAGGTGGACAGCATGTGGCGGGGGTGGGGAGGAAAGCCTATTCTAAACAGACTGGGCAGGAAAGACCTTTCTGAGACCTGAATAAAGGGAAGGAGCCATGAGCAGTGTAGAGGGGACAAGACTTAGAGGCAGAAGGAACAGTGAAGCTCTGAGACAGGAAGGCCAGGGTGGCTGTCGATGGGAGATGGCCGGGGGTCAGGGCCACAGGCCTTGAAGGTCCCCATGAGGGTGTGACTTTCCCTCAGGCTTGATGGGAGCCAGTGGAGGGCTTAAGAAGGGGATGAGACGGCCCTATTTTCAAAGGATCCCTGTTTGGTGACGAGGAGCTCTTGGGAAGAAGGAAAGTGATGTGGGGTCTGAGGAGGGAACTCTGGTCTCCCAGGTGACAGTTGCTCGGATGTGTCTGGCTTCCGATCGGGCCAGCATCATCACCGCTGTTGCTCTCAGGTGGAAAGTTGTGTTTCCCCAAGGCGGAGGTGAGTGTCCCTGGTCTGTGTTATGACTCAGGATGAGTCTGGTGCTAAGTCTGGTACACAGGGTGTTTCCATGTACCTCCTTCCCTGGCCACACTGTGTACTATACGTGAATCTCTGTTCTTAACTCAAGAAGGCTATGTGTTACATCTCTAAATTTCTTTTCAATTAAATTAAATTCCTCTTTGGCCCCCGTCCCAGTGGACTGATTGGCAAATCTGTCTCAGCTACTCTCTGGGTTCCTTCTTCACCTAGACTGTACAAAGGCCCTGGGTTCTTCTGCTGAAGTGCTAAGAAGTCTGGCTGGTTATCTCTGAAATGCCCCCTGTTTCACCCAGCATTGTCCTCTGAGGTCCAGCAGTCATACTGACTCCGTGCAGTGCTGAGGGCGTAGAAACGTTTGGCTGGAAGTCCCTGTTTGAGATAGATCTTGTGGAGGCGGTACTCATCAAATAAGGGGCATAGTCTAAGTCAAAGGAGTTAATTTCTAACTGTGGGGTTTTGTTCATTTTAATTAAATCAACACTCTGCTAGAATCTGGAAAGACAGCAGATAAATAAATGTGGGGTGTTTTGCTTGTGTGTTGTGTGGAAACTTGAATATTCCAGGCAGAAGCCTGGAGCAGCAGCATGCTTGGAGTTTTGACAATAACTAATCCTTATGGAGAACCAATTTACTTAATATACAAATGAGCAAATAAAATAAAAGTGGTTGCAGCAGAGTCCCCCATGACTTCTAGTTACCTTCATTGATCTTCACCTACACTGAGAAACGTGCTCTAGAATTTAAGCTCCTTCGTGCTAACACAGTGGTAGGGGTTGGCACGCCACCTGGACCCTGGGCTTGGGAGCTTTCTTAAGGGAGGGGATGAGCCAGAAGGCGCCTGGGTCCCCGATGCAGTGGGTTCCCATGTCAGCCGTGAAGCGCTCCAGTGCGGATCTGTCCCTGGAGAGAAGCGGTCAGCCTCTGTCTCGCTGCAGCCAGAGCTCTCTGCCCTTCGTCTGGCGCTCGCCTGAGGCCCTTCACGGCCCCTCCTTTAGCTCCATCTTTGCGTGTTGCATGAGTCCCTGCTCTGTGAGTTTGGAGCTTTCAGCCTGGTGGGGAAGGAAAGGTTTGAAACAGAGTTATTTCACTGAGAATGTACCACAGGTGAGCCTGACCAAGGACGCAAGAAGTGATGTAGAAAGGAGGATGGAATGATGGATAGATGTCCTATTGCAGGGAACGGTAGCCTGTTGTCTCCTTACACAAATAAAGTTTTATTGGCACACCTCTATGTCTATTTGTTTCCATATCATCTGAGGGTGTTTTTGAGCTGTAAGCAGAGCTGAGCAGCTGTGACAGAGACCATGTGGCTCAGAGCCGCATCTTGTTTCACACCCTTTAAAGAAACGGATTTACCCCTCTCTGATCTACAGGCAGTGGGAGACAGAGCGTGGGCGGGGCTGGGCAGGGAGAGCTTTTCGGAGCTAGGACAGGGGCTTCTTACCGCAAACCGAGGCAACACATCCGAATCTCACAAACGGTCAGACAAATAACAGAAACGAAGTGGATCGCACGTTTGTGCCTTACATGGACAAGATTCCACAGAGAGATGCCTTCTGCCTTGGGTTACTGCTTATTTTTCCTACTTTTAGTGGAGACATGGAGATAAAAATATTTCTCAACTATAAGAAAAGCCCAGAGCAAAAGCATAATGATAAGTGGCAACTGAAATTCAGACCTGGTTTTAATGGTACAACAGTGTGGTGGGGACTGAGGGAAAACAGAAACATGCCTATTTCATGCTTATAGTGCCTAGCAGATAGCGTTTCTTTTTTTGTAAGAAATTATAGACGTTCGAATTTTTGTGTGGAATCTCCCAGTATTGAAGCAACGGCTTTGGTTTTGTTTTTCCTGTGTGAACGTTAAAACTCAGCTACCTCCAGGCTGGGTTGTCCCTGTGACTTCCAGTTGGAGACCGTGGCATAGATATTTAAGAGGTTCAGAGGCGCAGACCTCAGACGAGAAGGTTCTGACAGCCCAGGAGCATTGAGCAGATTCTTGTATCACGTTGTATATTTTGTGGCACAAAGGTGTTTGCATCGGGAGGCTGGAGGAGGAGAGGGAAATTCAAGGCGGCTGGAGAAGTCTCCGTGGACCCTCGGAGAAGATGGGTAACGCGCAGTGCTGGGCAGCTAGTTGTTCAGTCGTCTCTGGCTCGTTGTGACCCCGTGGACTGCAGCCCACCAGGCTTCTCTGTCCATGGGATTCTCCAGACAAGGATACTGGAGTGGGTGGCCATGCCCGCCTCCAGGGGGTGACATATGAGGCACTAAATAAAGGATGCAATCAGAGTATCTAGTAGCAAGAAGAGACAGAAGACCTGGAAAACCACAGTCCGGGAAGATGAGCGCTACAGAAGAACAGAGAAGGATTTGTAAGAGATTTGATCTCCTGGGAACAAACTGTATACACGGGACTTTACAAGGCCAGCAAGTAATTTAAAATCTGTGCTCCTTCTGTTATCCACAGCTCCTCCTCTCTGCCAGTCGCTGACCTCTGCGCTCTGGTTTGAGTTGAATTTTATCTCCGAGTTGGTTCGGAAATTGCTGGTGGCGGGAGATCTGCCACTGGGTGGCGACATTCTCATTTGGAAAAAAATGGAAAGTCCAGCCAAGGAAGGAGCCACTTTCTGTTGAATGATGTCCGCCGGATTCTCTGATCACTGCCTGAGCCCGGGTTTATAGCTAATAAAGTAGAAACAGCTTACACAGTTTTCCTGTTTTATTTATCTTATGGCACTCTCCATAGACCCCGCCACCCCAAGCCCATCACATTTATTTCTGCAGCGACTGCTATGCAGACTGTATGCAGGGGAAACGTCTGATTGATTCCCAGAATCTTCTCAGCAAGCACAGCCACAAGAGAGAGCGGAGAGCAGAAACCTGCATGCAGAGGCCTGGAGGACTTCCTGGAGGGCGAGGCGAGAAAGTGAGGTGCGTCTCCCACCCCTGCTCTCCAAGGCGCACGGGTTTAGACAGAAGACCTGCTGCTCAAAGGCTTGTTTTAAGAAACAGAATATGCAATACCAAATGGTCTTTTTTCCAGCCCGTGTCTCTGGAGAAGCTCAGGCCAGAGCACCCCGCCGAGGCGAAGGGCCACTTCTGGTCAGCCAGGGGCGGAGGGCCAGGGCTGGGAAGGACGGACCCGAGGAGCTGGGAGGGAGCGGAGGGGAACCCCGGCCGGTGGCGTCTGTTCTGTCTCTCTTTGACCCATGGGAGGTGCCCCATGTGGATTTCCTCTGCCCTCCCCCGCCTCCCACGATGGTGTTGAATCAGGACAGCTCCCTGGGAGGAAAGCGCGCTCAGCCTTCCCTGCAGGAGGGGAGTTGGCCTCACAGGAGCCGGTTCACCAGCCAAAGAAGCAGGAAGTGCCTGGAAGTGCTTGTCTGGGGCCAGAACCCACGAGGTGCTGGGCAAGTATCATCATTCCTCCCTGGCAGTCTGGACGGTGTGTGAATTAGATCCATCTGTTCACGCTCCTCGGGCTCACACGGCTCCTCTTCTGCGCCAGGCCCTGGGGTTGCTGAGATTTCCACCTCCCCCAGTTCCCTTTCCTCCCCCTTTCCCAGCCCTCCTCCCTGGCTGGGGTCTTCAGAAGCCTCTGCTCCTCTGAGGGGAATGACCCTCCTTCCTGGGCGGCTGGTCTCTTCCCCTTGGCCCCTCCTGGCTTCTGTCTCCTCTCCTCCTTGCGTTTGTGAAGAGGCGGTTCTGTGCGCTTGTCCGCAAACCTGCTGGATCCCCCCGTGAAAAGTGGGGCAGAGCCCGCTCCTCTGCTGCACAAAATCGCCCAGCAGACCCTGGCTGGGGTGGGGTAGGGTAGAGAAGTGGGCGAGGAGCAAGAGATCAGACCAGGAGACCTGCTCCTGGCCTCAGGCCCGACTAAAGCAGCGTGTGGCCTGCTGCTCTTTCTGAGACGGGGCGGGAGGGAGGGGCGGTTCTGTCGGGGCCCCGGGGGCTGGGACGACCCCCTCTGGGCCGCGTTCTGCCCCGGGAGCGTCAGCTGTGCCCACCGGGCTGCGTCCCTTTGCAATAGACTTGGTCTGGAGGGCCTCGTCTGCTCTGCAGGCGGTTTTTCACCAGAGGTCTAGCTTCCAGTTGGCACTAGTGGTAAAGAACCCACCTGCCAGGGCTGAAGACGTAGGAGACATGGGTTCAGCCCCTGGGTCAGGAAGACCCCCTGGAGGAGGGCTTGGCAACCCACTCCAGCGTTCTGCCTGGAGAATCCCATGGACAGAGGAGCCTGGTGGGCTACAGTCCCTGGAGTCACAAAGATTCAGACACGACTGAGGTGACTTACCACCACGCCACTAGCTTCTGAAGTTTCAGCCGCTATGCCCATAGAGACCCCGGATGCAAAATCGGAGGCGACTTGCCCACGACGAAGAGCGTGCGGCCACCCAGCCTCCGTGCTTCCTCACGGGCCTGCTGCCTGAGCTGTGGCTCTGAGGCCCGCCGGCCCACCCGCTGAGGGCCTGGCACCTAGGACCTCCCCCGCGCACTGACGGGGCCCTCTGCCAGCAGCTGGCTCTCTTCTGAGCCGCCCGCTCCTGACCCGGCGTTTCCCAGGCAGGTGTGCTGGACGTGGTCCTGCCCTCTCGGCAGGGGAGCTGGGTGAGTTGCTGCCTCCCCGTGTCTTCTGGCTCAGAGCCTTGTGGGCCCGGAGGCCCTGAGATGAATACAACAAGCTCCTGGTCACAGAGGATTCATGAGAATGGGGTGGGTTTGGTCAATAAGTGCTATGTGAACCGTGTGTTAGGTGAGGAAGCTGCTAGAAGGGAAACCAAAGGAGTGAGAGAGGTGGTCGGGGAAACCTGTGTGTTGGAAATGACGTGAGCGGAGAGCTGAGGGACTGAGTCGTGCAGTGATCCGGGAAGGAACCTGCCTCTGGCAGCGGGAACGGCAGGTGCAAAGGCCCTGAGGTGGGGTGGGAGGGAGGTGTTGGAAGAACGGTGTCGAATATGAGTGGCTCTGATGACGTAAAAAGAAAATGGGAGGAAATAAGGCAGGTGAGATTTGGGGGCTGGGGCTGAAATCACACAGATTATATGGAGCTTTGCAGGTCCTAGCTTTTGAACTTCATCTTGGGTGAAATGTGAGGTTTTGGAGGGTTTTGAGCGAGGCATTATCTATTAGGTTGGCCAAAAAGTTCATTTGGTTAGTGAGTACAGTATTTAATAAAGTTCTTGCTGAATATGAAAAACAGGTCTTTTATTTTTACTGAAAACTGAACAGACTTTTTGGCCAACCCAATATTGTGACTTCCCCATTTTAAAAGGCTGGTTCAATTTTCCTAAAGGGAAACATGGTGTGTGTGTGCACGTGTGTGTAAATATACTCCTGAGTGTAGTCACATGTATATACACATATGCACGCATAAAGTTAGATGCATACGCTATACACACAGTTTGAAAATAGTTAGAGTCTATGTCTGTGAACCCCTTTTCCACTAACTCTCTGCTGCACTCGAGGTCCCTGTTCCTCGACTCACCTCATCAGTAAGAGCAGGAAGCTCAGGTGGGAGCAGAGTCCGAGCCCCTCTGGGGGCGTGACACAGTCTCTGCCCGCTGGGCCATCTCAGCTGTGCGTGGAGACCCGAGCCCTCCCCTTTCTCAAGTAGCAGCTCGAAGCTGGGGTGTGTGGGGTGGTGGGCAGAGGGTGGCTAGCACAGAGCTCCAGCCGGGGGACTGGGTTGTGAGACGCCAGTGATGCATGCCTGGCTCTGGAGAGAAGCGCTGGCAGAGCAGGGCGTCATCGTCACACGGAACCCGGCTTCCCCACGGATGTGGACTGACTCGAGAAGACCTTCTGCTGATAGTGAAGTCCTGTCTGCATTTTTAGAAGCATGCAGGGGAATAAAAGAAGCGATTTACAATGAGAACGCAGGCCTTTTCAGATAGAAGGTGTGTGTGCATGGGTGTGTAACGTTTTTAAAATGGAGATTTCTTAAAAAATAGCTCTTCTTGAAAACAGATGCTCAGCTTCTCCCGCACACTGAGGTGACCTGGCTCTGTCTCTTGGGTGAGTCCTCGGAGCATGTTTTGTCTAAACCAAGAGCCTGCCGGGCCTCTCTGGCTGGAAGTTCTAAGGCTTGTCTGCAAACCCAGGCGTGCTCCCAACACTAGCCTCTTAATGCACATTTACTAAGAATGGACCATGACTTCCTGGTGATGTTGACCTGATTCGTCTGAAAGCTTTTCAGGTGTGTGTGGGGGAGAGTCTTAGGAATCATTCTTTGAAATCTCTTAGGGGATGAACCCAAGGGTTCTCCGATCGCTTTCACCTCGATTCAGATGTTTCATAAACCAGACTCACCCTGCAGGAGTTTTCTCCCTGGTGCAGTCTGAACCAGCCCTGCGCAGGACACGGGTCACGTGGGCTCTGTGGCGGCCCTTACATGAAGCCGTCGCTTTGGCTCACCAGGGGGCGAGCCCAAGGCCGTCTGGAAGCCAGCTTTGCTGACAGCCACTCTGTTAGTTTTACGGCACCCTTGCCCAGCCGTGGGTTCTGGTGCCGTTGCCCCGCTGCCCTCCCTGGGGCCCAGGATGGAGTTCTGAGAAGGCCCCGTGTGCGCGTCCCTGCCCATGAGCCCCTCCGCTCTGCGGAGTCGGGGATCCAGACACACAGATGCCACCCCTCTCTCGTCCGCCACGTACCCACACGGTCGCGGTCTTGTGCATCCCTGAGCCCCTCACAGGCTGAATTCTACCTTTCATAGCCCCCAGACCCCACCCCATCGGGACCCATCCTCAAAGACCTTTCTGGGACCCCCACCACCCAGATTGCAGGCTGGGGTAGTGAATCAGAAACCTTGCCTTCCCCTCATTAGAACTTACCAGAGCCAGACCCAAATGACTAACTGAGGAACCAGTTGTTGAAGGCCTGTCCCTCCACTGGAATATTTGGCTTTAAAATAGCTTTGTGGAGGTACACTTTTTATATTATAAACCCACTCATTTTAGTACATTCATAGAATTGTGCAGCCATAACCCTAGTTCATTTTTAGAACATTTCTTTCACGCCCCCAAAATCCCTTGTGCCATCTTTAGTTCAACCTAATTCCCACCTCTAAGCCCAGGAACCCCCAAGGAACTGCTGATGCCGTTTCTGTCTCTCTGGGTTTGCCTGTTCTGGGCACTAAGACAATTGTGTTACAATACAGTACAGTAAAGTGCTGAAGTCCACGGGGCCGCGGGACACGGGGTCACGAAGAGTCAGACACAGCTGAGCGAATGAACTGATCTGAACAATAAGGTACAATGCAATACAATGGGCTTCTCAGGGGAGCGAGTGGGAAAAATCTGCCTGCCACTGCAGAGATGTGGGTTCAGTCCCTGCGTCAGGAAGATGCCCTGGAGAAGGAAATGGCAGCCCACTCCAGTATTCTTGCCTGGGAAATCCCATGGACGTTGGAGCCTGGCGGTGGCAAGAATCAGACACGGCTGAGCCGCTGAGCAGGCATGCACGGTGGCACCTGGTCCTGTCACCTGGCAGACCGCTTTGGAGCCGCTTCCGTATCGTGACCTGTGGTAGCAGCTTGTCCTCCACTAGAATTTCATCTCACTGGGGGCTGGAGCCTGACATGTGTGTCCAGTTCATGAATATTTATAGTGTGGGACACCTGCTACCTGCCACGTTCTGGGGATGGGCCTCCTGGGAGGGGGATGTGCCTGTCAGGGCCTTGCCAAATATTTATTTGGATGAATCCAATGTTGGATAAATGAATAATGATATAAGGTCCCTACAGATACCGGATGTCTAACCTCATGATGCTGAGGTTCTGGTGAGATCCCACGTGGGGCCCAGCAGGAAGGATCTGAGTCAGACAGAATGGATAGTTCAAGGCTGAACCGGGGAGACAGACACGAAATCATCTAATTGCATTACAGCCTGGTAGGTGTGCAAAATGGCTTAGCCATGTTGTGGAAATTCTCAGTTCAGCTTTGCCCATAACTTACTCTGTGCCTTTGGCAAAACCACTTAACCTAGCAATCATTGCAATAGAAGAAATGTACTGAACGATTTCTAGATGTTTTTACATAAATTTTACATAAATTAGCCATTTGATCGTCACACTAACCCCATGTGGTGGTTCTGTAAATTATTATTAAATAATCACCATAACAATAGCCACACTGAGCATTGTTACAGCATTCTTACTGTTATTACAGCAATTGTGTGGCTATAATCATTATGTGATATTAATTATTACATGCCTTGAGCTGCTCTGCGCACTCTATTATTAGTCCTCATTCAATTTCCACAGTAACGCTAGGAGGTGAGTACTGCTGCATTCACGGGATCGTAAGCCCCACGAAGCTTCACACACACGAGCTCGTTTGCTTATTCTTCACTGCGCCTCCTACACTGGCAGAGTATTTAAGAATACCTGATTTTTTAAAAATTACTTTAATTGGAGGATAATTAGTTTGCAATACTGTGATGGCCTCTGCCGTACATCAGCGTGAATCGGCCAGAGGCAGACCCATGGCCCCCCTTCCTCTCCCCCCTCCCCCTCCCCCTCCTCCCCCTCCCCCCTCCCCCTCCCCCTCCCTTCCCCTCCCCCTCCTCCCCCTCCCCCTTCCTCCCTCCCCTCCCCCTCCCCCTCCCCCTCCCTTCCCCTCCCTCCCCACCCCACCCCTCCCCCCTCCCTCCCCACCCCTCCCCTGCTGTCAGAGCACCGCTCTGTGTTCCCGTGACGTCACACTCCCGCTGGCTGGCTATTCCACACATGACAATGCGTATGTTTCAAGGCCGTTCTCTCAAATCATCCCACCCTCTCCTTCTCCCACTGTGTCCAGAAGCCTGTTCTTTATGTTTCCGTCTCTTTTCCTGCCCTTCACATAGATTCTAACTGAATCAGTGACTCTCCTCTATATATGCGGAAGCTAAAGCCCCGACTGTACCTGATAGAGTCCCCCCTCCATACCCGCAGATTCTGCATTTGTGGATCAGCCAAACCAGAATCAGACCACAGTTGGTGGAATCCATGGATATGGAGCCCAGGGGTGTGGCAGGGAGGGGGAATCCACTGAACCACAGCATTTAAACACGAAGGACCGGAGCATCTGCAGATCTTGGTACCCATGAGCCTTCCTGAACCAGTTCTCCTGCAGACACCCAGGGAGGACTGTATTTCTCCCACGTCATGAAGGCTGTAGACGATCGCCTTGGATGTGAACCGGGGGGCCTGAATCCAAAGGCCACACACTTAAATTGGTCTCTCCCTGGCTTGTCCCTGAAAGGCAGGGCTATAATTCAAGCACAGGGCTGCGATGTGGCTCGGTACAGAAATCTAGAACCAGAATGGAGCTCGGAGACCATCACAGACAAAGGTAGCGCTCTCCAGAAGAGGAAGCCAGACCTCACCAGTTTCAGGATGAAGGGCTGTGCCCCATAGCAGGAGAAGCCCCGCGATGAGAAGTCCAAGCTCCACCACTACAGAAAGTCTGCACAGCCCAAAAGAAATGAATAAACAAAAATTTAAAAAACAATGGGACGACTGTGACAGTCCTGGAAAGCTTTGCGGGGAAGGAAGAGGTCTCGTTAAAAACTCCCAAAGGTGGCGTTTCTTGTGATTCATGTTCTTTTTTTTTTAACTTAAAAATACTACTTGTAAAAATTATACAAATAAAAACAGGTTTATCACAAATAGTGGCATAAAACAAGTAACTTCAGATGAATGCCACTCAGGATCAAGGAATTCCATGTGTCTGCCAGAAAATGCAACGTTTGATTAGAAGGGGGTTCTGTCTGCAGATCCAGGCTGTATGTTTATAACTCCGGCAGCTAGACTGTGTGCTCATGGTTGACAATAAACCAACTCAAAAACGCAAAACTGAGTGGCGGCCTTCTTGGAAGCTGAGCATCAGAAGATGCCATGCAAGCATCCTGGGGCGGAATGATGAGAGAATTCGGTGAAAAGGTGGGTGAGCCCACCCAGTCTGGACTTCCCAGAGCCCACCTGCCACTGCAGAAGATGTGAGAGACGAGGGTTCAGTCCCCGGGTAGGGAAGATCCCCTGGAAGAGGACTTGGCAAAACCCACTGCAGTGTTCTTGCCTGGAGGATCCCCATGGACAGAGGAGCCTGGAGGGCTGCAGTCCATGGGGCCGCAAAGAGCTGGACACAGACTGAGTGACTGAGCATGCATGTGCACGCACACACACACACACACACACACTTATACACACACACACACATTCACATGCACACACACTCACATTCACAGACACACACACTTATACACACGCACTCACACACACTCACACATACACTGACACACACTCACACATACTCACGCTGACACACACACTCACTCACACACACACACTCACACACACACATTCTCACACACACTCACACACACACACTCTCACACATACACCCACTAAGGAAGACTAATGTGGTATTTTGAAGGCAGGTTTTAAAACACTTCTGTATTCAGTGATGTTGAGAAGTCCTTTCCATCAGAGGAGCTTGACTTTCTAAACACACACTGAGCATTGCTTCTCTACTTCCATTTTTTTCTAACCCATTTTACCCTCTATCATGATAATCCCTCTGAGTCCAAGAAGGGATTATTCAGCGAGTTTGTGGAACCCTCTTGCTTATTAATCATTTGGAATGAATGCCCTAGACTGAATTTGAGAAGAAGCAAGCTTAATGTAGTGGGGGTAGCCTGTACTAGTCTTCTGGCAATATATAATTCACTGATTTGGGTTTTCTATGGGCAGGAGGTAAAGATGGCAAAAAAAAAGGAATACACGTATGTCCTCTTTCTCTCTCTCTGTGTCTACCTATCTGAAGAGAGAGATGCTGAGAAGATCACAAGTTGAAGGTAGAACTAGATCTCTGGTCTTTTGAAATCTTATTTCTTGATGGATTTACAACTGTATTTATGAAAAGCAGACCTACGCAGGGAAGTTTCAGGCCATGTTTAAGGAGAGAAGGCCTTTGCCTGGTTTGTAACATAAGACATCGGCTGGAGACTCACCTTGATTCGGATGAACTCAGACTTGGACCCTTGGCCGCTCTGAGTTCTGCCGTCTGTGTCGCCATAAACTTCGGAATGTCGCCATAAGCTCTGCCCTCTCTGTCACGCAGCACAGAGCCAGAGGATGATAACCCGTTAGAGGCGCTGGCAAGCACTCGGGGAGTAACCTACGTCCGTGACTTCAGGAGACTCAGGTGTCACTGGCCGAGCAGAAAACGGCACCCCTCCTGTGACACGCGCCAGCGAGTGCTCGGGGGCGGAGGGTGACGGGAGCCCTTCGGAGAGGGCGGTCAGAGGAGGCCCCTTGAAGAGGCGGAAAGTAAAGGCAGAGCCTGCTGGGTAAAGTCGTTACGGCGTTCATCGAGCACGCAGAATCTCAAGAGTGGAGTCTGACGCATATGCTTGGAATGACATCTCCTATGTCTTTGTCCTCTTTCGTAATTATGACCCAAATCCTTTCACATACCCTTCAATTCCACAGCAAAGGAAGTCTCTCAAGTCCAAAACCCTATCTGCCCCTCCTAAGTCTCCCCTTTTAAGACACTCTTTCCTTTACCATCAGCGTGCTCCTTGAGAGAGTGAGGCCCCGTCCTCGGGGCCAGCCCCTCAGGCCTCCTTGGCTGGCGGCAGCCTCCTCTGTGTTCTCGCCTTTGTTTTCAGAAGAGATCTTGCAGTGTGCGGTGCAAACTTCATTTAGACTGGGTTCGGGGTGGAGCAAGCCTACAGCTCCTGCCATTTGCTTCGAAAATGGATTATTTCATTTACTTGTTTACACAGTGAAGCAAAATCAATCCGAAGTTGTTTTCTCCCCAGGACACGTGACTGTCCAATCCCAGTGGAAAAGTGCTTAAGCTGTGTGATCCATTGCTTAAAGTGGGACGGAGCATTTAATTACAGTTTAATTATCTTTGCAGATGTGGCGTTCGGTGGGGATTCAGTTGGTTGGTGGGCAGCTGCAGCATCTGGGTTTCCTGCTGCCTTTTTTTTTGACAGCAAACTTCTTTGTAACACAATCAGCTTTGCTGGTTATAGCTTTCCAAGCCCTATCAACTGAGAATTTCATTGCTTTTAAATTGCAAGGCTTTTGTTATCACTACAACTATGAACCAGACAGCCAAAACCAAAGCGAAATTCAAAAATACCAGCAGAGGAGGAGGACCGAGTCGTAGCTTAGGTCTGGCCCGAGTTACAGAGAATGCAACTTTCTGAAGACTGTTTGCAACCTCTTTCTTTATCCATGATGTCATATGTTCATTTTTATTTACTACTTTCAGGTAACCATCTTTGATTAAAGTTTAAATGTGACTTCTGCATTTATGTTGCTGAGGTGTCTGAAATCGTTCATATGTATCACACAAAGAAAGTAAAGACTATTTTCATAAAAGAAGAGGCAAGACCATAAGTGTTGTGTAGATGACTGCAGAATCTGTTTGCATCTGGCTAATAGGATAACAAAAACAGTTATCAGAGAGAAGAGGCAAAGAATACAATGTCATGTTGCAGAACCTGGGCTACATTTCTATTTGTAATTTCAGCCTGGTGTGCATTCAGGCACAACTGCTCCATGAGGAGAGAATAAACTTTGTGGTAAGAAAGCTTTGGCTGGTGTCGCCTGATGGCAAGCTGCAGGAACTGAAGCTGAGCTTGTCACTTAAACTTCAGCTATGAGGGGATCATAAATTGAAGGCAGGGACAAAAAGCAATGAAATCTAAACGAATCCTCAAGATTCAGGAAAGACTTTTTTGGACTCCAGGCTCTGGGGAGATGTTTCAGCCAGCTACAACAGAACTGCTGGCAAAATGGTTTCTTTTTCTAGCTTCAGCTTTGAACTTGGCAATTGTGTTTCCAAGGAAGCTTCCCTGGTAGCCATCTGCTAAGTTATGTGGTGTGATTTGCCCAGAAAGTTAATTCTCAGGTGGCAGTCTTTAAGTGCAGCTAGGTTGCCTTTATGTGTAATAACATTCGCAACAACCTGCCTCCAACTTATTCCTAGTGATACCCTGAGAAGGATTGAAGGCGAGAGAAGAGGGCAGCAGAGGATGAGATGGTTGGATGGCATCTCCGACTCAGTGGACCTGAATTTGGGCTAACTCCAGGAGACAGTGAAGGTCAGGGAAGCCTGGGGTGCTGCAGTCCATGGGGTTGCAACGAGTTGGACGTGAAGTGACTGAACAACAGCAAGGAATCCATCAAAGAAGCTCCAGTACATAAGACAAAATTCAGGCGTCTGCACCCCTCTCACCCCTTGGACTTGCATTAGAAACCCAGTTATAGAGAAGAAAGAAGTGTTGCCTAGAGAGGCAGGAGTCCTTTTTTTTCTGAGTGCTGACTGTGCCAGCCAGGTAAGGGAGTTAACTTTCATCTCATGCCTACCTTGTAATATTTCATCTTCACGATTTCCTGTGCGAGAAGAATGACTCCCCATGTTAACAGAGGGGAAAAAGAAGATTGAGGATCGGAGAGGCTCAGCACAGCTAAACCGTATGACCAGATATATTAGTTTCCTGCAGCTGTGAAAACAAATGCCCACAAATTTAGTGATTTAAAACACGGCAGATTTATCACCTTCAGTTTTGGAAATGAGATGTCCTAAAATCAATGTATGAGCAGGACCATGTTTTCTGGAGGCTCTGGAGAATTGGTGGTTGCTTTTTCTAGAGGGCAGAGCCCACCGCCCTCCTTGCCTCACATGAACCCCCTTCTTCCACCTTTAAGGGCGTCTCCGGGAGCTCGGATGGTAAAGAATCTGCTGCTCTGCAGGAGACCCGGGTTTACTCCCTGGGTCGGGAAGTGAAACCAGCAACCATGGTCTTCACACCTTTCTATCTCTAACCTGGGCTCTGCGGCACATCTGCCTCTGAGTCTCTGTTGGACCTACCTGGATGATCCAGTGTCTCAAGATCATTGCATCTCAGAAGGATTCTCAGCCACAGGGAGTCACTTTTGCCGCATAAGTTAACAGATTCGTAGGTTCTGGGAATTGGGGTGTGAGCACGCAGAGGCCATAATTCAACCTGTCACACCAGGGCCACAGCAGTTAGAGTCAGGAGAGAGGAACAGCCCCATTTCTGCGCATGTCTCTGGAAATCTCTGGAAGTAAGAGTCTGTGGTCCAAAATTTTGTGAAAATTTCTAGGACTTGTGCAGGATGATTCTAAAATGAATCGGTCTCAGTCATATTGCCTAATCTGCAAATTTTGGTTTCCAGTTTCAAAACTTTTCAACCAAACTTTTTTATTTTTTTAAAAAAAGCTTTATTTATTTTTTGGCTGCACCTCGTGGCATGCAAACTTTTCCAGACCAGGGATAGAGCCTGCGCCCCCTGCAGAGGAAGAGCAGAGTCCTAACCCCTGGGCCGCCTGTGCATGCACGCTCAGTCGCCCAGTCGTGTCCGGCTGCTTTGCACCCCCATGGGCTGTAGCCCACCACGCTCCTCCGTCCATGGGATTCTCCCAGCAAGAATACTGGGAGTGGGTGCCATTTCCTCCTCTAGGGGATCTTCCTAACCAGGGATTGAACCTGCATCTCCTGCATTGGCAGGCAGATTCTTCACCACTGAGCCACCTGGGAAGCCCCTAAATTTACTTTTTAAAAGTTGATTTAAATTAGTAATGTATCTGAGGACATTTACTGCAGCTGCCTGGGATCATTGGAACCTTCGATTTGGGTAGATGCAGACTTTGCTTGAGGCACCATCGCTGGCCCACTTTTCGCATGTCTTAAAATGCAGAAGTAACTCCACCACCTCTTTTGCGATCTTCGCTCCCATCTTCTGCTGTTTCAGGCTCAAGAGGCCATGACTGACTCGTTATTTCTGCAGCCTCTTGTTACTACAATGTTTACATCTTCCAGATGCCTCATGCTGAATCTGGAGAATGTTTTCCTGGAAAGAGCAGAGACCCTGAAGAGCCTGAGTCCTGGAATCAGACTGCTGGGGCTGTCGTCCAGCTTCAGGCTCCATCGGCGTGCGCTCTGGGCAAGCATCCTAACTGCGCCTATGCTTCCTTTTCTTACCTCTGAAGAGCACTGAGTAAGGCTGCTGCCTGAATGAGATGCTTCTGCCGTGCCCAGGACCCTCAGAAAATGCTGACTCTTACCAGCGTCATCAACAAGGCAAGGCCACATTTAGCAGAGATGCCACCTGGGACAGAAATCAGTTTGCAGTGAACATTGCTTTTTCCTTTTCTTTTCAAACCCAGTGTAAAATGTAAAATGTAGGAAGTTCCCTGGTGGTCCAGTGGTTAGGACTTGGTACTTTCAGCTGCCAAGAGCTGAATTCAATCCCTGGTTGAGGAACTAAGATCCTGTAAGCTGCATGGTACCCAAAACAAAATATTAATACAATAAAATGTAAAATATATAGTGTTCAATATATGTGTGGGATGAATTGGGGGCAGGAGGAGAAGGGGACGACAGAGGATGAGATGGCTGGATGGCATCACCGACTCCATGCACATGAGTTTGAGTAAATTCCGGGAGCTGGTGATGGACAGGGAGGCCTGGCGTGCTGCAGTTCATGGGGTTGCAAAGAGTCGGACACGACTGAGCGACTGAACTGAACTGAACTGAAATGTGTGTCTATATGTGTCTATATGTGCACATACATCTATATCCTTCTTCTGGTTTCTTTAAAGCTACCTGTTATGGCCGCTACCTTACATAAAATCAGTTTTACCTCATTATTTATGTTCTCTGAACCTTTTCCCTTGGTTCGGATACATGACTTCAGTCTCTGCAGCCCCACCTGCCTTCCTCACAGGGTGAGGCTCACTGCTCACATGTCCCGGGAGGCTTGCTCAGCCTAGAACAATCTCCTGGTGTTTCTTTCCTGCCAGGAATCAGATCCCGTATGTGTAGAAAATAATGATTCTAAAGGTGAAGTAGAAGTGATGCATTTCCCTCCAGTTTTACGTGCCTTTCAAAGTTTATCATCAACTCCACGAGCTGGGAATGAGCAGGGCTCACGATGACCTGTACTCACGTCTCTTGCGGTGGGTGTGAGCCACAGAATTCTGGTCCCTGTGATCCAGCCCCTAGTGTCATGCCTGTGAATGCATTTCCTTACATGGTTAAAGGGACTTTGTGGATGTAATTAAGGTTGCTAATCAAGTGACCTTAAAGTAGGCATCTTATCTTTGATTTTTTCCTGTAGTCATGTATGGATGTGAGAGTTGGACTATAAAGAAAGCTGAGCGCTGAAGAATTGATGCTTTTGAACTATGGCGTTGGAGAAGACTCTTGAGAGTCCCTTGGACTGCAAGGAGATCCAACCAGTCCATCCTAAAGGAGATCAGTCCTGGGTGTTCATTGGAAGGACTGATGTTGAAACTGAAACTCCAATACTTTGGCTACCTGATGCAAAGAGTTGACTCATTTGAAAAGACCCTGATGCTGGGAAAGATTGAAGGCAGGAGGAGAAGGGGACAACAGAGGATGAGATGGTTGGATGACATCACCAACTCAATGGACGTGGGTTTGGGTGGACTCCAGGAGTTGATGATGGACAGGGAGGCCAGGCGTGCTGTGGTTCATGGGGTCGCAAAGAGTGAGACACGACTCAGTGACTGAACTGAACTGAACTTATCCTGGATCATCCTGATGTAATCACCTGAGTCTACAGCAGAGCTTTCTCCTGCCTGTGGGCAGAAGATGAATTCAGAGAGGTTGAAGTACGAAAAAGATTGGATGTGCTCCTTCTGATCTTGGAGACAGAGGAGCTGCAAGCCTAGGAATGTGGGATCCTGTAGAAGTTGAGAATGAGTCTGGCTCAAATGCCAGCAAGGAAGTGGGGACCTCAGTCATACAGTCACATGGAGCCAAGTTTTGCTGGCAATCGGAATGAGTCTGGAGGTGGGTTCTCCCCCAGAGCCTCCATATGGGATCCCAGATGATGGAACCTTCGCTTCAGCCTGGCGAGACTCTGAACACAGAACCCAGATGAAGCTGCTGAGACTTCTGACCTAAGAAAGTGCGGGATGACATGTGTGCTTTTAAGCCTGGGGTCATCTGTCACAGCAGTGATGCAAAAGTGGTGCAGGGGCTTCCTGAGAGTGGACATAGAAAGTGAGAGTCAGCCCCAGATGTCGCTCAGGGCTCCTGAGCGACTGTAATCGCCTCGGATTTTCCTCATGTCTTTCCGATTGGATGTTTCACCCACGTTTTTGGTCACTTTGCCTCTTTAATGAAGTCAGAGGGGCCAAAGCAGGTGTAGAGGTGCCAGGGCCAGGAGCTGTCCTGATTCGCCAGAGCTGCCACTTTTTCTTTCTTTCTTTTTTTTTGCCTTTTAAAGGGGACTTTTTTAAAAACATTATTTCCCAAATAGCATCCATAGTCAAGTTTGTTCAGATTCCTGTAAAAATAGAAAGGGAAAACAGACTGCTTCTGAGATGGAAACGGCCCCCAGGAGGCCAGAGTGTGACTGTGACCTCTGGAACACTTTTGTGCTTGCTCCAAGCTCCAGTGGATGACCTGGGTTGCAACAGAGGTCATAACACACCCAGATAATGGAGTTGGTGCATTCAGCGGAAACACGAGTTTGTGAAACTTCAGTCAATGTGGTTAATTTTAACAGATTACCCTCGCGGAGCCCTTTTCAGAGCCTGACTCATGACAGATATTCAATAAGTGAATGATAGAAAGTCTAACAGGACTACAGACAGACAAGACAGAAACACAGTGATGAACACACACAAAGTTCCAAGTCCACTGGAAGTTTAATGTTCAGTCAATAACCAACTCACCTTGATTTCTGTTGGTATTTTATTCTTCAAGATAAATTTTTCAGGGAGGAGTTCACTGAGAGTTTAGCCCACCCCTAGCCCTTGCTGCTGATATGGGAGAGTCTGCAGCGCAGCTAGGACCTCGTCGGGTGTGGTGGGAATGGACAGGGCTGATGTCCTTGGGGAGCTGATGGTCCCGCAGTGGAGGACACATGTCTCGCTTCCCAAACACAATGCACCTTACGTCAAGATTCCCTTTTGTAAAATCTTTATTAATTGAGGTTTTATGGTGGGGTGGAAGGGTTCCCATCTTAATCACAATTATTTAGGATTTCTGTACATTTCAGACCAGGTTCCTTGAATTGAACAGAGGTAAAATGGTTCTTGTATATGCATCTGAAAGTGAGGATCATTGTCTATGACTAATTCACATAAATGATGTTTGTTTTCTCCTCATATCATCAAAAGAACTCTGTGTGGTATAGACTTGCACACCCCATTTGCTGGAAAGTAGTAAAAATGCAAATATCTCGTTTGAAGTCACTCACCTCGTAACTGGTTTTATTAATCAAGAAGCTTTAGAAGCAAAGGGGGGGGGGGAATATCTTCAATCTGTATTGAGACAATAAAAGGAATTTGTTTGTGAAACTGAAAAACTCAGAAATAGATGCAGAGACCATATATGTATACTATATATCTATCTTTATATTTCTTAGTTCTTCTGGATTAGCTTGATTTGGCACACACATTTCATCAGAAGTTCTAATATCTTTCCAACCTCTCTTCATGTCTATAATAAAGACTACTTTATTACCATGGTCCCATGAAAAGTCTTAGGATTCCATCTAGTTGGACTGCAATTCCAGTGCCTGAACCAACTTCAGAGAGATGCAATATGCTGATGTGGAAGACGGGATTTTCTAAGAATTAATGAAGAAAATGTCATGGAAGGGATGCTCCAGGACTTCCAAGGCTAAGTCATAAAGAGTGAGAGTGTTTTTGCCTGGGTCTCTGTCTCAGGGCACCCACCTTTGAAACCCCCACCGTACTGCTTGGAAGCCCAGGCCACGTGGAGAGGCTACACGTAGGTGTTCTGGGCAATAGTTACGATCTCAGCTGACAGCAGGCAGCAACTCCCGGATGCATGATTAAGAGTTCTGGTGATTCCAGCCCCTGCCTTCAAGCCTGGAAGCTGTCTCCGCAGGTACTGAGTGGGCCAGAGAAGACCTGTCACGTTGAGCTCTCCCCATACTGCGTCTTTGTAGACAAACAGGCATGGTGCTCTCTTCTTAAGTCACTATACTTTGGGGGATTTGTTGTGCAACCAAACCATGGTAACAGAAACATTGATCATATCTGAGTTGCATGACCATCCATGGAATTGGAGTTGGGAAACTGCAGGGAAGAATGAACCTGATCCTTCTATAGGGGCAGAGAGTAAAGAGGAGGTTGAGAATAACATAAATATTGGGATGATGTAGCCGGTAGAAGGAGGATGATACTAGCAGACACATCAGACTCCCTTTACAGTGGTAAAGAAAGGCTTTAAACACTGTCTTCAAAATCCACGCTCTTTTCATCACAAGGCTCGCCTCTTCTTGTGTGGGCTGCCCACAGTCTAGTTGGGATAGAACATAGGCACAGATTGCAACATAACGTGAAAGGTGATTATCCTTTCTGCTAGAGCAGGTAATGGAAGATGGGCTGCATTAGATAGGTGTGTTCTGTTTTCCACACCACAGCTCAGGATAGTGGAGTCCAGTAGGACTGGGGTGACCCTTGAGTTATGATTCCTTGCCCTAGTGTCTATATGAGGACCAACAGAACCAAGTTATATTTTATACTTTCATTCCTCACTGATGTAAGTTTTCATGTCAACAAAAGTGGCCTGGGTGCAGAAGGTACTGAGAAATGTTAATTGCATGTTTTGAACTTAGTTTCTACATTGTTTTACGCCTCCGTGTTGTATTTCCGCCCCCCTCCACCCCCCAGGTGGTCTCTAGCCGTCAGAAGCAGAGAAAGCACGTGGTGTTCACACGACTTTTACTGCAGCTGGGGGAAGGAGTGGCCACCACCGCAAGCTGAGACATGAATGATTTGTTACGAGCCCCCCAGATGGGAACAGGCTTCAGAAACGTCTTCTGATGGCTGCACAATGACAGAGTAATTTAAAACATAACCAAGCATTCAATACTCCATTTGCTGATGGCAAGGTGCATTAGCACATATTAGGGAAATCAAAATTCTTCCCAAGTTCTAAGTGGTTATCAGGTATCTGGGGAATATTTTTACACGTTAAATATAATCATTGGTTTCCTGCTTGGAACCATTCCTTGAAAATTTGCTGGTGTGTCATCCCCATTCCAGCTTCCGTTGTAGCTTAGTCAGTAAAGAAACTACCTGCACTGCAGGAGACCCGGGTTTGATTCCTGGGTTGGGAAGATCCCCTGGAGAAGGAAATGGCAACCCACTCCAGTATTCTTGCCGGGAAAATCTCACGGACAGAGGAGCCTGGTGGGCTGCAGTCCACGGGGTCACAAAGAGTCGGGCACGACTAGGTGACTAACACTTACTTACTTACATCCCCATTCCAAACCAAGTTATCTTTGTACAAAAATACCTATTATATCACCTGCTTACAAACCCAAAACAAGCAAGCCTAAACAAAACATGTGTTCTCTGTCGCATAAAGCTTCTTTGAGAATCTGTGCAACCTTTCGCGTCTTAACTCCATCCGACTTACTAACCTTGTCTCCGTTTATGGCTGTCCACACTCCTCACCGCTCCACGGACACGGGCCATCTCAGGGATCTGTCACCTCGCCTGTGTGAACTTTTCCAGAGACACCTTCTCTTCATCATTCAGGGCCTACACAGCTCTTCAGTTTCCTAGACATAATTTAATACTGTTCGTGTTGAAAGCACCAGAACTCTTCGACAATTAGATCACCTCTAACTCCCCTTCGTATGTCCAATACCCCATTCAGAGCATAAATTATATGATGGATGGATGGGTGGGTAGATGGATGAACCAATAGATGACACTTTGACCAACTGATTCATTGTCTGTCCTTTTACCAAGACTGCACTGTCTTGAATACTCCAGCTTTATAGTAAGTCTTGGAGTCAGGTAATCTAAGTTCCTTTGTTATTTTTTCAAGATTTCTTTGGATAGTCTAAGGTTTTTGAATTTCCATACAAATTGTAGAAGCAGCTTCTCAATTTACACACACACACAAACTTAATGGGATTTTGATTGTTGTAACATGTTAAGTTATCCAGCCCCTAGTAGTAGTATCTCTACTCACTTATTCAGACCTTTGATTTCTCTCAGAAATCTTCTGCAGCTTTTCATGGAGATGCCTTACATTATGTTTCCCCACCTCTTTCACTTCAACTCCCTTTGATGCCGTGATTCACTTAACCCTTCTTCTCTTTCTTTCTCCCCGTGTTTGCGCACGCACACCCAGTCACTGGGTCGTGTCCGAGCTTAGCGACCCCCTGGACTGTAGCCTGCCAGCCTCTGTCAGTGGGATTTCCCAGGTAAGAACACTGGAGTGTGTTGCCATGCCCTTCTCCAGGGGATCTCCTGCACTGATAGGTGGATTCTTCACCACTGAATCACCTGCGGAGGCCCTTCCTCCCCACCCTCCCCACTCTTTCTCCCCATCTTCCATCCAGCAAATATATTTAAGTTGTGAAGTTCAGCCTGTGGATGGTGTCCAGGAACCCAAACAGGCCCCCAAATAAATCTGCATCTTTGCCATTTTTAAAAACGGCTGTAGGACTCCCCTGGTGGTCCTGTGGTTAAGACTCTGCCTTGCAGTGCCAGGGTCGTGGGGTTCAATCCTTGGGCTGAGAACTAAGACCCTGCTTGCTGCAGGGCAACTGAGCCCACGGGCCACGACTACTGAGCCTGGGTGCCTCAGCCCGAGAACAGCTTGCTGCCGCCGCAGAGATCCCTGCAGATGCGCCACGGCTAAGACCCGGGGCGGGCAAAGATGAGTCTTAAAAGAAAAACAACGCTGAAATGGCAGTCACGAGGTCTGTGCATGCGTGTTAAGTCGCTCAGTCGTGTCCGACTCTGTGACCCTGTGGGCTGTAGCCCACCAGGCTCCTCTGTCCATGGGAATTCCCAGGTAAGAACACTGGAGTGGGTTGCCATGTCCTCCTCTAGGGGATCTTCCTGACCCAGGGATCAAACCTGCATCTCCTGCATTGGCAGGACATTTGTGTACCACTAGGGACACCCGAGAAGCCCATCAAGAATTCTGCTTAATACTAATGAATGAAGATGGGATTTTTGAAAAATCCTTGGTAGCAAGCAGGGCTTCTAAAATTATTCTTTGGTTAAAAAAACTATTCAACATTGCTGTCATAAGTATTTCTCAACCTGAGCTCCATTCATAAGGATTTTAGGCTTGATTTTGTTCCAAACTTGAGTCATTCTAAACATTAGGCTTAAGCATATGCAATCACAGTTTGTGACGGTCACAAATGGTCAAGTGTTGGCAATTTCGTATGTTCAACGAACAGAAAACATTTTGCTATATGTACCTTTTAATGACTGTATTATGTATTTACTTGTAGCAGACATTTTCAGTTCAGTTCAGGTCAGTTCAGTCCCTCAGTCCTGTCTGACTCTTTGTGACCCCATGGACTGCAGCACGCCAGGCCTCCCCGTCCGTCACCAACTCACGGACTGTACTCAAACTCATGCCCATTGAGTCAGTGATGCCATCCAACCATCTCATCCTCCGTCGTCCCCTTCTCCTCCCGCCTTCAATCTTTCCCAGAATTAGGGTCTTTTCCAATGAGTCAGCTCTTCGCATGAGGTGGCCAAAGTACTGGAGTTTCAGCTTCAGCATCAGTCCTTCCAATGAACACCCAGGACTGATCTCCTTTAGGATGGACTGGTTGGATCTCCTTGCAGTCCAAGGGACTCTCAAGAGTCTTCTCCAACACCACAGTTCACAAGCATCAATTCTTCAGTGCTCAGCTTTCTTTATAGTCCAACTCTCACATCTGTACATGACTCTTGGACCAACCATAGCCTTGACTAGATGGACCTTTGTTGGTAAAGTAATGTCTCTACTTTTTAATGCGCTGTCTACGTTGGTCATAACTTTCCTTCCAAGGAGTACGCGTCTTTTAATTTCATGGCTGCAGTCACCATCTGCAGTGATTTTAGAGCCCGGAAAAATAAAGTCAGCCACTGTTTCCACTGTTTCCCCATTTATTTGCCATGAAGTGATGGGACCAGATGCCATGATCTTAGTTTTCTGAATGTTGAGTTTTAAGCCAACTTTTTCACTCTCCTCTTTCACTTTCATCAAGAGGCTCTTTAGTTCTTCTTCACTTTCTGCCATAAGGGTGGTGTCATCTGCATATCTGAGGTTATTGATATTTCTCCCAGCAATCTTGATTCCAGGTTCTGCTTCTTCCAGCCCAGCGTTTCTCATAATGTACTCTGCATATAAATTAAATAAGCAGGGTGACAGTATACAGCCTTGATGTACTCCTTTTCCTATTTGGAACTAGTCTGTTGTTCCATGTCCAGTTCTAACTGTTGCTTCTTGTTCTGCATACAGATTTCTCAGGAGGAAGGTCAGGTGGTCTGGTATTCCCATCTCTTTCAGAATTTTCCAGAGTTTGTTGTGATCCACACAGTCAAAGGCTTTGGCATAGTCACTAAAGCAGAAATAGATGTTTTTCTGGAACTCTTGCTTTTTTGAAGATCCAACAGATGTTGGCAATTTGATCTCTGGTTCCTCTGTCTTTTCTAAATCCAGCTTGAACATCTGGAAGTTCACAGTTAACATACTGTTGAAGCCTGGCTTGGAGAATTTTGAGCATCACTTTGCTAGCCTGTGAAATGCGTGCAATTGTGCAGTAGTTTGAGCATTCTTTGGCATTGCCTTTCTTTGGGATTGGAATGAAAACTGACCTTTTCCAGTCCCAGACCTTTTTCAGTGCTGAGTTTTCCAAATTTGCTGGCATATTGAGTGCAGCACTTTCACAGCATCATCTTTTAGGATTTAAAATAGTTCGACTGGAATTCCATCCATTTTATGAATCAAAAAAGGAAACATTATCGTTCAATCTTTCCAGGTGTTGCACAAATCAGATGGAACCCTCTTCAGATGGAGCTGGATGGCTCCTTTTCTCAGGAAGGACTTGAGAATCTGGATTAATTTCTCCCCTAATGTCTTCTTCCTTCTTCACTAGAAAGTATGTATGCAAATTGAAAGAAGTCTCTTATCAGAATGCATTTCCTCTTGTTCTTACCCTAAAAGATAAAGGTTAAATTTCTAACCAATTACATTTTGATTTTTAAAGTTCCACCAATGACACAGCAAATCCTGAGCAGGCATTTTCTCTACCTTTTACCTCTTAAGGATATAGAACTTGAGGGAACCAGATGTGTGATCCAGAAACTTTGCAACTTTCAGTAAATAATATCAGTCCCATCATAGAAGGAAAGGATCTCAGTTCCAGTTTTGGATTTCAGTTTTGAATGAGGGATTTCTGCTTCGCAGACTTCAGCTGCAGCCCAGGGGTGGTTTCAGACTCTGATGTTCTCTGAGTCTCCTACTCCCCAGCGATCTGAGATCACCATGGGGCTGAGGGCGGGGTGAACAGCACAGTCATCTGCTAGCAATGGCTGTGATGGATGACAAATTACAGAGTGCAGGGCTGGTGTCATCTAAGTTCAGTTTCCACACCTGCCTTTACAAAATCAGATTTGAAATGAGTACAAATAATAAAATCACTTGGAGAGATTCTAAAACATTTTGTCACTAAAAGAAGCTGATCATTTCTTTAAACATAATAATATATGATTATCTGCTCATGTCGGGGAAAAAAATCTGAAGAAGTCAGTGTGTCTGGGGAGGTAGATTTCTGATAAATTCATACACGTGAGTGGGGGATGGAAGTAGGAGAGGATAACCAGGCCAAATAGAAAGAAAAAACTGTCACAGATCCATCGACATATGTTTAGGAAGGCTAAAGGTCATGATGCATTAAAGCCTGGGGAAATATTACCTAAAGGGAAACCCGCTTTATAGTGATGTGTGAGATGAGAAGATAAACCAGAAAGAAACCGCACTCCTGCTTGGGGCCCGGTAAGCAGCTAAATGATGGCACCGCCATTCAATCCCATTTTCTCTCAATTTTCAGATCAAGAAATCTGACCTTCAATCTGAATGTGTCAAGCCAGCATCCTTAAGGGAGGAATTAAAGACAGACTACAACATTAAAATAAGTCTAGGTTTGGCCGACTTTGCTGTAATGGCCTAGAAATAAATAAATAAGCATCTGACCTTGGCAACCTTCCGGTCTCTGCAGCAGGTCCTCAGCTCTGCCGCAGCCCCAGAGCGGCCATGCAGAAACAGGAACGTGCCCGTGTGGCTCTGCTCCAGCCGAGCTTAATCTGCGGACACTTGAAATTTGAATTTCATGTAATTTTCATGTTGTTGGGCACGTTATTTTACCTTTGGTTTTTAAAAAGCGTTGGTAAATATATATATATATA
This sequence comes from Dama dama, assembly GCF_033118175.1. Taxonomy (NCBI): domain Eukaryota; kingdom Metazoa; phylum Chordata; class Mammalia; order Artiodactyla; family Cervidae; genus Dama; species Dama dama. The sequence goes on from NC_083703.1 coordinate 81,719,561, forward strand.
TATATTTTTTTTTTTTAATTGGGTTTTGAGTCTTATAAAAATATTTGTCCAGCCAGAGTTGGCCTCTGGGCCATATTTGCTGACACTGAAATAAGAACTCACTTAGGCACTTTATTTATTTTTAAAAACATTTATTTGTTTACTTTTGGCTGCACAGGGTCTTAGTTGCAGCGTGTGGGCTCAGGTGCCCCGCAGCACATGGGATCCAACCTGCCTTCCTGCCTCGAAAGGTGGATTCTTAACCACGGACCACGAGGGAGGTCCAGAGAGCTCCTTTAGTCACTTTAAAAGTGAACTGTTTCTCTGCTATTTAAGAACGTCCACTAACGTCCTGCCCGACTTGGAGAGGTGACGAGGACCCATGGTCATCCACTCACACAGAGGGTATTGGCTGAGGGAAAGATCAAACTTGGAGGCAGGCACAGGTACTAATTTTCTGAAAGGTGGTGAATGGTCACTTCTGGGAACCACACAGCAGAATGGTTGAGCTCAATCACTGGCATATACTGGAACACGTTATTAAACAAGCAGGGGCACTGAGAAGTGATTACTCCTTAGTGTGAGCTAACAAAAACAAATATCAAGCTTAAATTGGTAGATCAGATTATTAAAATAGGTGAATGGCATGGGCAGAGAATGAACTGAGCGTGCAGGAGAATATCTGACAGCACTCCACATACACTCCTGGGTAAAAGGAAGGAATGGGCAAAATGACAGCACAGTTAGAAAGGGTTGTGATTATCTTCACCAAGGCCAATGCGTTTTAATTGATTAGTTCATACCGAGTTGGGTGTATAAGATGAACACTATGATCTTGTATTCCTAACATTTAAACACCTAAACACCAGCTCAGCATTCCAAATTGCCTTTTGCTTGAATGTCAATTTGATTACTAAAGCCATGCTGCTCACATTTTCAAATGACCCAAAGTGAGCAAAATCTTCCAGTGAGATCACACTGGAAAACACCTCAGTTCCTGAAATGACTGATTCAAGCCAAAGAAAAAACAACATGTGACAAGCATAAAAGTAAAATTTCAATTAGGTTGAAATAAACTCCTTACTGGGCTTCCCTGGCAAACAATTCACCTGCCAATGCAGGAGACGCGGGTTCGATCCCTGGGTCGGGAAGATCCCCTGAGAAGGGAATGGCAACCCACTCCAGTAACCTTACCTGGGAAACTCCAAGGAAGAGGAGCCTGGGGGCCTGCAGTCCATGGGGGCGCAAAGAGTCACACACGACCTAGTGACCACACACACACACACACACACACACCCTCTCATTAACAGGTATCAGTTGCAAAGTGCTTAGCATAACTGTTTTTGTTCCCTTTTTGTGGTGTGTATGTGTGTCTGTGTATTTTATTTTTTAAAAAGGGGATTTGGTGAATCATAAACTCACTTAGCCAATGGTTTCCCATTTCTACAGAAAGGTGTATAGTGTGCCTCTTTTTTCTTCCCAGTTCCTTGGGTTGCAATTTAGGAAAACACAAAATAAAAAGATCAGTGGGTTTGTCTGAGATTTGGGGATTTTTCTCACCAAGATGATAACTTGGAAACATTCTTGGTAACTATTCTGTCCGGTGAGATCACATTTTGGACAGTTTGGTTGGGTCAGGCTTCTATAACTTACTGGTTGCTCATTATAGCTGTCTGCTTTCTTAAGCGTTTGCTTAATTTCACCTTCAGCCCAGCTGTACATTAAATGTACCAGACCATCAGTGCCGGAGGCAACATGACTTGGCGACAAATGATGTGCAGATGCTGGTGAGAAAACCGAGAAACTTAGAATCTTGTAACTCACTTCCTGGCATCATGCAACTTGTTTAACCTCTCTGAAGATAAGGGCTTCTGTTTAACAGAAACACATGTTTAATCAGGAACGGGGTGGAGGTGTCACCTTCCCCATATTCTTTCCTCCTAAGCCTCTGTGCCCCCAGCTCCTGGCTCTGGGCTCCTAACCCCCCTGGTAATTTCCTGAGTGATGGGGGGTGATCGGAGGGTCTTATGCAAAGCTAAAACTCTTGGAATTTTCTGGGTGACAGGAACATCCTTTGTATTAATGAGGTGCCTCCTGGATAGTCTTCGGATGAGGCTGTTCACCAGAAAGATGGAATATGATTAGAAGTTTTGGACTTTCAGCCCCACTGCCATCCTCTGGGGGGGATGAAGCCCCCAGAGAAATTCCTAAAGTGCAGGCTACATGGAGCTTCCAGGTCGGCGAACACACCTGCATGCCAGGAGTGTGGCGCAGCCCAGCTCCCCGGGGGGATCCTGTGCTAGGGACCTCGCCGGAGCTCACCCCACACCCTGCTCACGCGGCTGTCCCTCTGTGTCCCTTATAACTCTTCTTTGATAGAAAATAAACTGGTAGACGTAAGTAAGGGTTTCCCTATGTGTTGTAAGCTGTTACAGCCAACTGGGGAACCAGAGGAGGGGGTGTGGGGACTCCTCACTGATGGCTGGTCTGTTGTTGCTCTTCAGCCGCTCAGGCGTGTCTGACTCTTGTGACCCTGTGGACCGCAGCACGCCAGGCCTCCCTGTCCTTCGTTAACTCCTGGAGCCTACTCAGACTCATGTCCACTGAGTCGGTGATGCCATCCAACCATCTCATCCTCTGTCTCCCCTTCTCCTCCTGCCTTCAGTCTTCCCCAGCATCAGGGTCTTTTCCAAAGAGTCAGCTCTTCACATCAGATGGTCTGTAGAATGCAGTTAACATCTTTAGTGGGGGCAGTCTTTTGGAGTTAAACCCCCAAATTGTGAGGTCTGATGCTAACTCCAGGTAGATAATGTTAGAATTTAATTGAATTGTAGGACACCCATCTGGTGTTGAAGAATTGGCCAATGTGGGGAAAAGCAGAAGTAACGTGAACAGAAAACAGCCAGTTTTCCTTTTATCTTCAGAAGTTTTCTCAACATAGGTAATGACCTGGAACCACATAGATCTGACATGGAATGTGAAGAGTGTTTGTCATGCCCGGAAAAGACGCTTTTCAGGATTCCTCCCCACCTGGGTCTGTAAATGATCTCTAAATTTTGGGCTCTGAATATTTTATCATGGTTCTTTGTTTTTCAACATCTCCTCACATTTCACACTTTAACAAATCAAATATATAGTAAATCCTTATGGTATATCAACATTTAAATTTTATTATTATTATTTTTTTAAGAAACTTCTGAAATTTCTAGGATAAACTTTGGGATTTTTGCAAAAATTCATCCTTCTGAGTCTCCTTTTCTAACAGCCATTCTAAAATCTGAAGGCTAGTAACTAGAAAGTTATAGTCAATGTTTTATGAAAATCTGAATTGTAGAATTCCTCCTCCCAAAAGATGTGAAGGGCAATCAATATAGCTAGGGGATGAGGCTACCTCTTATTTTAGGATGAACTGGAACATGAATTTCCCACTCCAAATTCAAGCTACCCTCTGTCCAGTAGTCAACATCTCTGCAATTCAGTATGGCAGCCACTCTCTGATTTCAGCTCATAGATGTGGGTTTCTAATTTGGAGACGTGAACAAAGCTTAATAAACTTCCCAACAGCCTTGCCATTTTCCACCCGGGTCCTTTCCCCCACGCTCCCACTCTCCGTGGATTTCCTTCCCACCTCGTTCCCTTCTGTCCCCTTCTCCTCCCCCAGCCTCTGTGGGTTCCGTTGGCTTGCATTCATCTAAGCTGCTGAGGTGTGTATCACCGTGGCATGCTCACAGAGGCACACACGTCTGTGCCTGTCTGCCCAGCTGTATGCAGACGTCTGTGCTTAAGATATACAAGGGATAGTTAGCAATGGCTTGAAATTACGTAGTAGCATTGGTTTTTAGCTCTTGGCCTTGTTTCGAAGAGGATTATCCCCTCCCACGTATCAGGCTCTGAGAAGCCCTCTCCTCCCAGCGGGCCTCTCGCCCTTGCAGTATACTGCGGTGCAAGGCGTGTGCTGGGGAACGGGGTGGAGGGCAGGCCTCTCCCCAGTCTTGATGTTGACCTGTTTAAGGCTTTGCCAGATAAAATGCCATCAATATCATTTACAGATAATGGGACCAACACTCTAGGTCCAAGGAGGTGCATACCCACACCTCAAGGGGAGGAAGTGTTCAGATGGGAGGCTCACAGGAAGCAAGTTGTTTTGCTAAATTATCTACCTATATATCCACTTTCCTTAGTGGGGGTTCCAACACCCACCTGGCCACTCCCCTAAGACCTGGTTAGGTTTTAGTTTGGGGGAATAAATTGTACCACACACAAATCTCCCTCTGCTAATCTGACTACCCGTATATTATATTTACTGAGTGTTTAGGATTCCTTCCTTGGGAAGCAGTTATTTGCTGGAAGAAGTCTGCTTGATGCCAAAAGTCATCTTTTACAATTTAGGCGAATGGTGGCAAGATTTACAGTGTATTTTCTTTTTGACTCCTTCCAGCTGTCGGCAGCAGACATTCATCTTCTGCTTCCTGTTATAGGATCTGACTTATGACATCATGCTCTGGAAGTCTGCAGTGCAACTAGTGTGTTTTTTCTCTCTAACACACAGACATTATGCAGAGACCCTAGGGTTTCATTTTCATTTCATTTTTTAAGTCTATAGACGCTAACTACTCTGGGGGTCTCCTCCTACAGACTCTGGCATTGCCAGGGAAGCATTCTGACGGCCCTGAAGTGCATCGTAAACACACGTCATCTCATGATGGATACTTAGGACTCGGCTTGTGCAGGAGTGGCTTGTTCCCCCGGATGAGTGCAACACCGAGAAGCCAATGACATTTACCTCCACTAAGTTTCCAAAGCAGCAGGATAGAAATGTGTGCGCAATACCGCTCATTCACTTTTAAGGGATTCTTAGGTTTCTGGAACGGTGGCATCAATTGAAGCCCCTTGCTCAGAATGTTATCTTAGACAAGAGAATAACACGGCAAGCTGTAGAACTCTTCAAGGAAGATGAAGAAACACAGACCGTTTGCTGGGGGACCAAGATGATTCTCAGCATGTCTTAATATCGTGAAGCATGGCTCTCTTAATACAGGGTGAGTGGGATGCTTGCTGCTACTAGGAAGATGGGGGTTTTGATCTCACATGGCCTCAGAGAAGTCAAGAGGACTTTAACAATGAGCTTTTAATGGCACTTCTAATGCCTAAGCTTGTTCTGTGACATGTTATCAATTTCCCCGCCTCGTTTCTAAGAAAAGATATGTCCAGCAACAGCTAAGGAAGTCTCAATGTCTCCATAAAGTAGGGCACCTTTTAGACTGATTAGGACATTGCCAACTTCAGGAGAAAGAAACCAACCCAAACTTCAGAACATAGCTGAAGAGCCTGAGGGTTGTGCTACTTTCAGGCTTGCAGCTAGATTCAAGATTTCCATGATGTCAATCAAACTCTTGTTGCTTCCTTCAGTGGAACTGATGCTATGTTAGCGTCCATGTGGCATACCATGCCTCCCAGCGCTCCCCTCCAGGGTCTCTGCCAAGGATGGTAAATAGGCTGCAGCACAAGCTTTGGATGGAAGTCTAGCCAGAACCAGGACACTCCGTTCTCCCTACTCTTGTAGAATTCCTGAGATTCGTTCTGATTGCCTTAGTTTCTGAACCTATTACTAGGCCTGGAGAATGTGGTTTGCTGAATCCAGTATTGGACCTCTCCACAATCCAAGTAGACCCAGAGTGGGAGAAAGCTGGCTTCAAGCAAAAATCAGTTCTTTTATTGAAGAACCTAAAAGGTCAGCAATACACTGGTAGTGCTCATATTGCAATTCTCACATATGGGCCAAATTCCAAAATTCATATGCTAAAGCCTTAACCCTCAGTAGCCTCAAAACAGGACCATATTTGAGATAGAGATTAAGTTAAAATAAGATTATTAGAGTAAACCCTAACCCAATGTGCCTGGTGTCCTTATAAGAAGAGGACATTTAGACAAAGAGAGAAAAAAATAGCCAAGTACTTAAGCCACTGCTATTTTCCAGGAACTTAAATAAGTATCCCAGACAGTGCAGACATCATCTCCTCTCTAAGCATCTTGCCTTTTATATGAAGATTTTTGTCATTCTTTTTAATCCCCTCCCCCCAAAGACAATAGTAGCTTGAATTCTTCAGGGCTTGTACAATTAATACAGAAAAGAGCTGAATCTCAAAGTCATGAAAGCAAATGGTTGAAAGTCAGTCTTTCCCACTCTTTGTATTTGGTTTTTATTCATTTGAACTTAGATCATGCAAATATTGCACAAATTGTAATCTTTGGGAGAGAATTTGAATTATCTGTGCCTGACATCTTTGATTCAATGAAGGATCATTTCAGTTGTGGTTCTTGCTGTTTTATCAGCAGTACGAAGAAAACGTTTTTAGCTGACACAATAAAAAAAATATACCATTAAAAATAAATCATGCACAGTATTTTGAATCCTTCTTTCAAGACAAATAAAAATATCCTGTTTCAATTGTTTTAGCAGCTCTTTTAACTGCTGAATACTTGCTTCTCCAACTTCTCTGTTCTCCCTCCTCTCAGAAATTTGTCTGTTTCATGAAATTCATTCTTGGTCTATGTTTACACTGCTATTGTGTTCCATTAAATGTTGGATATCATTACAGCATGTGTCAGTCATCAGAAAAAACCCCAACTCCAAGGCTCTGTATGTGTGTATGCTAGCTCAATAAATTTAGACAACAGATGTAGCCGCCAGTTCCGCCTTCTGCCACTTTCCCAGTTCAATAAGAGGTCCAGATGGTTCCCTTTGCCCTGGTGTCTTGAATCTTGGTATGAAGATGCTGACTCTGCTGATCTTTCTCTGGAACCTTCCTTTGACCCATAGGGCCATGGCAAGCTAAGTGTCAACGGAGACCGCCTTGCATGTATCTGGCCATTTGGAATCCTGGGCCCTTTAACAGTTAAAAAGCATCTTGAAGTCCCTCTTAGCATTCTTCATGGAGAAACTGTCAAATTACATTTTCTCCTCTGCTTCTGACTGTTTATACGCTCCGCCTGAAGAATCCCAGTGCTGGGAGAATGGTCAACTGGGCGTTAGCTCTGCCTTAGGAGGAGCCGGAGTCCATCTACCAGGAAGAGAGGAGAATCCAGCTGGAACTTAGAGTTTCCCAGCTCAGTCAAAAGAAACCAAGGCAACCAACAGTGGTGTTAACTAAAGAATTTAAGATATTAAAAAATAAAATTTAAGGTCCTAAATTATGTGTCCTATGGGATAAATGCAGTTTTGTTTCCTCTCTCTGGAAAATGCTTGCTCTTTAAGGACTGGTATCAGTGGTTTGTACTACTCACAGGTGTCTCAGAGAGGAGCCCGTGATGTGTGGAGGGTCGGTCACACCCTTGTGGTCCTTATCTACAAATAGCTGACAAAGCTTCCGGTCACAGTCAGCCAGACTCTGGGCCGTGGAGCCATAACATCCAGCCATCTCAATTGGGATTAGATGTTATCTGATCCAGAAGTGAACAGCTATAAGGTAGGCATAGGTAGGCAGCCCAAATAATTTATGGTCAAAACTCGGGTAGCATAGGGGACTTCCTTGGTGGTCTAGTGGCTGAGACCCCGTGTTCCCAATGCAGGGGGTCCAGGTTTGATCCTGAATGCCGCAGCTGAGACTCAGTGCAGCGAAATAAATAAAATAAATATTTTTTAAAAAAACTCGGGTAGTATAAAGAGGGAAAGGGCTGTTTGAATACTCAGCTGGGGCAATGGAATGAACTAGATGAGCTTGGGTAGCGTCCACCCCCTGGTCAGTCTTCTAAACACCTCCCCACGTACCATTCTGTTCAATAAAACATGCTCTGATTACCCTTCTTTTGCATATCGGGAAACTGAGGCACTCAGAAGCTAATTGACTTCCTAAATTCACATGAATCTGGAGATGGTCAAGTCTGGGGAGAGGCCAGGAACCTTAGGGAGGGCCTGGGTACAGACCTCTGCACAACAAGGCGGCTGAGTGTTGGGGAGCTGATGACCAGAGTGTTTCTCTCAAAAGGTTTGGCGTGGCAGGGACATGGAATACATTATAGGGGAGTAAAAGTTGTGGCCCGCAGCAAGATGGCAGAGGAAATGAGCCTGGGAGGAGAGTAGAGAATGTGGGCAGCCGACTGGGTCGGAAGATGATCCAGTTCCCCAGAAAGGCTGAGGAAGACGAGAGAGAGCTCTGTGGCCGCCGGAGCATCCCAGGGCCCCTGCGTTAGGACCATCCCGGTGCTCACAAACCCTGTCGTCTCCAGCTCTGCTACCCCAGGGACCGGAGCTCACCAGGCTCCTCCGTCCATGGGGTCCTCCAGGCAAGGATACTGGAGTGGGTGCCATGTCCTCCTCCAGAGGATCTTCCTAACACGGGATCGAGCCGGGATCTCCTGCACTGGCAGGCGGGTTCTTCACTGCTGAGCCGCCTGGGAGGCCCTGTTCCTGAACTTGTATCCCTGCCGAGAGAGTGGCTCCTTCCTTCCTTCCCCAGGGCGTCTCCTCTGGTGTGTAAGCTCGGGAATGTTGCAGGTGAAATGTGAAGCTGGGCTCTTCGCACGGAGGGTGAGGAGAGACCAAGAAAGAGTCAGTCATCCCAGACGGTGCTGGGGCAGTTCTAACAAGCAAGGGGCAGACATACGAGGCTTGTCTTGGGCTCTGCAAGAAGAGTCGTTCTCCACACCCGCCGACAGAATCTTGAACGTTTATTGAGAGGCCTTGAAGGGGCTCCGGTGCATATCTGGTTCCGATGGCCTCCACGCCGCCTTGCTCTCTGAGGGCTGTGTCTTCCCCCCGGTGGGCAGGGGTTGCAGAAGGCGGATTTCCAGGACGGGAAGGACCGGGAGCCTCCGATTGCCCAGGTCCAGCTCGGGGGTCCGCCCACGTCCCCTCAAGACCTCCTCCAGCATCTGAGTCCGCCGCTTTCTCCTGAGACTCAAAAGAGGCTAGTGGCCGCGGTGAGCTGTCCCAGAGGCCTTGGTGGGCAGCTGCTGGCTGCTTTCAGAAAGCTGGGATTTGAAGTTTGAGGCCTGTGGGCCTGGGGTGAGAGGGAGCGAGCAAACTCAGCTGCCTGGTGAGCAACTGTGTGTAAATGGGGGTTTGCTAGCCTCTCCATTTATCACCCCACATAAAGCAGCTTTTTCTCTCAGGAACGGCCAACCAGTGTTCACATCGAATGCTCACTCCAATGATCCAGTTGTTTCTGACTTGTGGGGGAGTGTTGTATGCTAACGGTTATTTTTGAAAATGGGATTCATGAGGGTCTCTGAATTTACACCTCCCAGATATCATAGATTCCTGCTGTGAGTGGTGATATTTTTCTGGGGCTCCCTGGAGTTCTTTGGAGTTGCTTAAAGAGCACTGTGAAAACTTGCTATATTTCATTTTTAAAACTTATATAAGATATAATAGTTTGAAAACACTGATGAAAGCAAGCATACACTCTAGTGTGTTTTAGACAAAATTGTCCCCATCGGAGAGCAGCTTCTGCTGCCAAATTAACTTTTTAGTTCAGAACACAGACTTAGCAGCCAGAGTCGTTCAGTCACTAAGTCGTGTCCGACTCGGCGGCCCCATGGACCACAGCCCGCCAGGCTCCCCTGTCCTTCACCATCTCCCGGGGTTTGCTCAGACTCAAGTCCAGTGAGTTGATGAGGCCATCCAACCATCTCATCCTGTGTCACCCCCTTCTCCCGCCTTCACTCTTTCCCAGCATCAGGGGCTTTTCCAATGAATCGGCTCTTCGCATCAGATGGCCAAAGTATTGAAGCTTCAGCTTCAGCATCAGTCCTTCCAGTGAATATTCAGGGTTGATTTCCTTTCAGATGGACTGGTTTGATCTCCTTGCAGTCCAAGGGACTCTCAAGAGTCTTCTCCAGCACCACTGTTCAAAAGCATCAGTTCTTTGGTGTTCAGCTTTCTTATGGCCCAACTCTTACATCCATACGTGATAACTTTGACTAGATGGACCTTTGTCGACAAAGTAATGTCTCTGCTCTTTAATATGCTGTCTAAATTGGTCATAGCTTTTCTTCCAAGGAGCAGGCATCTTTTAATTTCATGGCTTCAGTCACCATCTGGGTGATTTTGGAGCTCAAGAAAATAGTCTGTCACTGTTTCCACTGTTTCCCCATCTATTTGCCATGAAGTGATGGGACTGAATTCCATGATCTTAGCTTTTTGAATGTTGAACTTTAAGCCAACTTTTTCACTCTCCTCTTTCACTCTCATCAAGAGGCTCTTTAGTTCTTTGCTTTCTGCCATAAGGGTGGTGTCATCTGTATATCTGAGGCTATTGATATTTCTCCCGGCAATCTTGATTCCAGCTTGTGCTTCATCCAGGCTGGCATTTTGTATGATGTACTCTGTATACAAGTTAAATAAGCAGGGTGACAATATAAAGAATTCCTTAGATAATCTTGATTTTCAACTTTGAAACAAATATCCCATTGAGCTTTGAACAACAGTGTTTGAAGTGTACCAGTTCATTTACAGGTGGGTTTTTTTCACTAAGTGCATGCAGCAGTACTACCACAGTACTGAAACAAACAGTACCACGCTGATCTGTGGCCAGTGGAATCCTCAGACATGAAACCCCGGAGAAGGAGGGCTGGCTTTGAAGTCATGTGCTGACTTCTGGCTGTGCAGGGAGGTCAGCTCCCTTCACACCCCCGTTGTTCAGAGGCCAGTGGCATCACGACCTCACTCTCACTTTGTGGACGTTGCTGTTGTTTGGTTGCTAAGCCGTGTCCAGCTCTGCAGCCGCATGGACTGTATCATTCAGAGCACGCCCCCGGAGTTTGCTCACATTCACGTCCCTGGGTTGGTGGTTGTGTGTAACAGTCTCATCCTCTGCGCTCCCTTCTCCTCTTGGCTTCAATCTTTCCCAGCCTCAAGGTCTTTTCTAATGAGTCAGCTCTTCACATTAGGTGGCCAATGTATTGGAGCTTTTTGAACGAGCTGACTAAAAATTAGTGTTTGCAGGGTAAGTTGAAAACCACTTAGCCTTTGGATCTACTTATGTGTACCACCAAGGACTTACCTGATATTCTATAGCACACAAAGGAAAAAACAGAAATCAACTGAATGACGAGGATCACAGCAGACTAAGCTACCATTTCTAATCATCAGTGTGAATATGGTGTGCTCTTCAAAATTTGCATTGTGTATAAAATACTTAACCTTTTACTTTAAGTATGTCTATATTAGATTTTTATTTTGATAACATATGGTTATACTTGAAAAGTATATAAAGAAAGCAGAGATAGACTGTTGGAGCTCCCTCATTTTTAATCTCCTATAATATTTTTGTCTGTTTTATGAAAGAGGAATCAATAGGGTGTGTGACACTTTAGGTACCAAAGTAAATTACGAGGTATCTGATTTTTTATGTTGTTATTTTTGACTGAATTGATAGTACAGGAATGATAGCATTTTATGTGTGATGCGTAGACTCAGCTGAGATACTAGTTTTTTTGATATGTGTGTGTGCTCAGTCGCTCAGTCGTGTCTGACTCTTTGCAATTCCGTGAACTGTAGCCACAAGTCTCCTCTGCCCACGGGATTTTCTAGACAAGAATACTGGAGTGTGTTGCCACTTTCTAGTCCAGGGGATCTTCCCGACCCAGGGATTGAACCCATGTCTCCTGCACTGGCAGGTGGATTCTTTACCACAGAACCACCTGGGAAGCCCAGTTTTGTTGATATATTTGTAATAAAAATTTTGATTCTCGTTTTCAGTAATTTTTGGTTGTAAGTGATAGAAACCTGGTGCAACTTGATTAAATTCAACAGAGTGTGTGGGGCTCAGGGAACGGGAGGAGACACAGGGGTAGGGAGGATGCGCAGGTCTGAGGGGCTGGGAACTCTGAAGGTAAAAAGAACTAAAGTTATTCTTTTTCTCTCTTAAGTGTCAAGTGGGATTTCATTTCTGCCAGTCTCTTTAGATGTAATTGTTTTCTTCTGTCTCTGTAGCTAGGCCCCCAACCCTACCAGTATTGAAGAGGAAAAGTTAAAATTTTACCTAACCTTCTTCTCCTTCTGCCTCTGTAACTCAGCTTGCTCCTTGCAAAGTCTGGATCATGTAGGTCACATAGTCTCAGAAAGTGGGGACTTACAATACTAGGAACTGAAGTTTATCTCACTCACCCTTGTCCTGCCCTTTGCAATCGCTCAGCCCCTGCAAACCTGCTTAATCATGCATGTCCAGGTCAGACATCCCCCGCCTCATCCTGACCACTGCTCCCACACGCATGTGTAAAACCCCTTAGTTTAAGCCAACCGATTAGCAGCTAGTGCTGCCCACTACAGCCTGTCTACAAAAACCCTGTAATCCCTTTGTTCGGGGCTCAGAACTTGGAGTGTTAACTCCTCTGGGCCCGCCGGCATAATAACCCTGCGCTCTCCAACTCTCCGAATGTGGTGCCTGGTTTCTGCAACAGTATATCCCTTTTCAAATTGAGAGCCCAGGAGTGTCTCAAACCCAACTGCAAAATCTCTAGGGTAGGGACTCTGATGGGCCTGAGACCCTGGGTGATCCTGGGGCAGTGAGACTAGATGGACTTCTGCCCACTATCGGGTCCTGTTGGGAACGATCCTGTGAGAAGGCGGGAAAGAGCCTCCCCGTGGAGGAAGAGGGGCTATGACCCGAGCAGGAGACCTGGCAGCCTCCAGTCCACCCGTCTGGGCGTCGTCTTATCTGAACTTATTTTTTAATATCTATTTTTATTTGACCGTGCTAGGTCTTTGCTGTTGCACATGATGTGGAATCTTTAGTGCAGCAGGGGATCCAGTTCCCTGATCAGGGATGGAACCAGTGCCTCCTGCATTGGGAGCATATGCCCCTGGACCAGCAGGGAAGTCCTATGGGCTCCCCCGGTGACTCAGACAGCAAAGAATCTGCCTGCAATGCAGGAGACCCAGGTTTGATCCCTGAGTTGGGAAGGTCCCCTGGAGAAGGAAATGGCAACCCACTCCACTATTCTTGCCTGGAGAATTCCATAGACAGAGGAGACTGCTGGGATATAGTCCATGGGGTCACAAAGAGTTGGACATGACTGAGTAACTTTTACATTTTCACACAAAAAAATTGAAGGCAAAAGGGGAAGGGGACAGCAGAAGATGAGATGCTTAGATGGCATCACCAGCTCAATGGACATGAATCTGAGCAAACTCTGGGAGATGATGATAGACAGGGAAGCCTGGCGTGCTGCAGTCCGTGGGGTCGCAAAGGGTCAGACGTGACTAAGTGGCTGAACAGCAGTAACATACCACCAGTGTTCACCTTCCACATGATTCCCTGTTGTTTGATGAATAAGGCTGTTTATAATTTTCCTTTGTATGAGAATTGGGGAATTTAACACGTGGAATGTAAGTATGATAACTAAAGGTGTGGATTTTGCATTGAAACGGCTTGTGTTTCCATCTCAACCCCAAAGCTTCCTAGTTGCAAGGCCCTGACCTTTCCTTCCTGTTCCAGAAACAGGAACACCATTACTAACTAACTGCCCACGGGGCTTCTGTGAGAAGGGATCGTTTGAGTACAGGGTGCTCTTAAGACAGTTCACGTCACATGGGGTTCTCACCTGAGTTATCAGGCAAGAGATATTATAATTATGAGATTAAATATACTTAAGGATTTTTTTACGTACTGATTGAATTAAAAATCAGGGCATTAGGGGAGAAGATATGTGACAACCACTGAGAGAAAAACTAGAAAGATGAAAAAGGGGAGGCTGCAGAGTAACTGCAGTCTTGTGATGACAAAAGAGAGGCTCAACCAAGCGGAACAAAAGGTCCAGTTAAGCGCAGACTGCGCAGCTTGTTCCAGACTGGCCTCGGTTACAGGCTCTTCTCCCCTTTTCCCCTCGCGAGAATCGTCACATGCATTATCCCCTCGCGAGAATCGCCACATGCGTTATCCCCTCGCGAGAATCGTCACATGCATTAAACTCTCGCGAGAATCGTCACATGCATTAAACTCTCGCGAGAAGTGTCACATGCAAGTTAAGTGAACTGTAGTTAGGTAGAGCAATGGTGTTTGACTGGTGGCTCAGTGGTAAAGAACCCGCCTGCCAATACAGGAGGCGTAAGAGACGTGGGTTCAGTCCCTGTGTGTGTGGGGAAGATCCCCTGGAGAAGGAAATGGCAACCCCCTCCAGTATTCTTGCCTGGAAAATCCCATGGACAGAGGAGCCCGGCGGAGTACAATCCATGGGGTCGCAAAGAGTCGGACATGACGGAGCGGCCAGCAACAGAGCAGTGGGTATCCTGGCTAACACTGCTTTGGAAGAGGGCTGGGAGAAGTTCAAAAGGAGCTTGGGTGGAGAGCATAGGAAGAGATCAGAAGGGAAGATTGTAAATACAAGGGTTTGTTCGAAGGTGTTGCTTCCTCTGTTACAGCTGGGTGGGGGAACCCTGGAGCGCCGTGTGGTGCGTATCTGTGTCTTGGTGAGTTTTTAAGCTGGTTTGAGCCCCTGGCATCGTGGCCACTTCTACCTTAATTAATTCTCCTCATTGCTCCTGGCTGCTGCTAAGGAAGGTCACGCCTTGCTAAGGAGTATAGAAAGTCCATCTACAGTAACAGCAAAAGCAATGGATGGTTTTAAATAAAAATGAAGGCTAAATTTGTTGGGCATATTAACATCTAAAGAGGTGGCCACCATTCTGATCTGTCGAGCAGGGTCCTTGACAAGGTGAGATGACCCCTGTCGAGTCTGCACAGGACAGACGTCCCTCCTCTCAGGGACACTCAGCCCGGGTTCAGGGCAAAGTCTTGGGAGCAAAGTGAAGTGTCTGAAATAAGAGCATCTATGTTCTGAATCTAAGCAGACCATACCGTGTTTATCCCTGTTTTGACTTCTCCAATTTGCTAAGAGAATTACTGAAGCAGAACTGATTTCTGATCCTTGCTAGAATCAAGTGATGTATTTAATCATATGCATTTCACCATCAGTTATTTTTATTCCTGTAACGTTGTGGGTTGGCCCCATGATAGTGAAACCCTCAGTCAGTTCAAATGACTCACTATGTAGGTTTTGCTTTTAAATAAGTACTTAAACTTTTAACTCATAGCAGAAATAAATTTTGCATTATTTCTGTGAAATAAAAAAATGGGCAAAATTACCTACAGATGTCCCCCTTTTTAGTAGAATTTAATTCAAATGTCGTTTTATTTTTCTTTGAGTCTAATAAGAACAAATGAACTCATTAAAAATGTTTTTGTTTGTTTGGCTTTAGTGATTTAGAGAAGATAAGCTTTGATAACAGAACACGTTTAGTTTTGTGCTTGTTAAAGCTTTGCTGAAAATATAGCTAAGCAACTGTTCACTTTTTGAGTTAATAAGTGTTATCATACTGTTGTTATATGGCTGAAACTATACTGGTGTTTACTAAAAGTCACGCTTTCTGAAAGAGAGGAAACTGTAGACAGAGCCTGTGCCATCAGCCATCATATCAGAAGTTAGCAGAGAATACAGCATTAAGGATAATCTTTAAGAAAATAAGCACTGTGTCTTCTTCATTTTTGTATCCCTAATAGTTCACATATTACCTTACACATAGTAAATGCTCAAAATATGTATGATGTAGAACTGAACAGAACTGGAGCTTAAATCTTCCAGTCCTCTGAAAGTGAAACAGTAGACGCTCAAATTTTAAGACAAATTACAATGACAAATTACGAGATCTATGTTTTAATCGGGAAAGGCTGTACTATTTGAAATGTTTATTTTGTTATAGATTTTGAGACCTATTCTGCAGGTTATTGATGAGAAGTTTATAACACTTAAAAAAAATAATTATGTTTATTTATTTATTGGCTGTGCTCCGTCTTGGCTTCTGCGCGGGCTTTTCTCTGGATGCGGTGAGCTGGGGTCATCTCTAGCTTGGCGCGCAGGCTTCTCGTTTTGGTGGCGTCTTCTGGTGTGGAGCACCCGCTCTGGGCGCCTGCCTCTGGCGGTTTCAGCTCCTGGGCTCCAGAGCAAAGGCTCAGAAGGTGTGGAGCGCGGGCTTAGTTGCTCCGAGACACGTGGGATCTCCCTGGACCAGGGACTGAACCCGTGTTTCCGGCACTGGCAAGCAGATTCTTTACCCTGGGCCACCAGGGAAGCCCTTAGATCACTTTCTTAGTGTTTTCACTGGGTGTGATTTCCAAGAGAGAATGATCTTGCTCTGCACACGTGGAAATGATGTTAGCCTCGTTTAAAGGGGTCCAAAAGTCTGACCAAGCATTTCTTCCTTTTGCTACTTTAATAAAGCTAACATTTTGTGATATCATTAGATGATATTCAATTGATGGTGTAATACTTCACATTAATCAGAATTGGAGGAAAAGGTTAATAATGATAATAGCAAATATTATGGTAATAAGAACAGTAGCAAATACACATTGAGTCTTTCTATATAGCAGCTGCTAAGCTTATGCACTTTACCTGGAGCCCTCATTTTGTCCTTATGACAAGGCCCTGCTGCTGCTGCTACTACTGCTGCTGCGTGGCTTCAGTTGTGTCCGACTGTGCGACCTCATAGACGGCAGCCCACCAGGCTCCCCCATCCGTGGGACTCTCCAGGCAAGAACGCTGGAGTGGGTTGCCATTTCCTTCTCCAATACATGAAAGTGAAAAGTGAAAGTGAAGTCTATCAGTCGTGTCCGACTCTTCGTGACCCCATGGACTGCAGCCCACCAGGCTCCTCCGTCCGTGGGATTTCCAGGCAAGAGTACTGGAGTGGGGTGCCATTGCCTTCTCCAACAAGGCTCTGCTAGTGCCCCCTTTACAGATGAGCCCTCTGAGACCTCCTGAGCTTAAGTACTTTGCCTAAGATCTCACTTACAGTCAGTGTCAGATTAGAATTTAAATTCAGATCGTTTGGTCTTAGAAAAAGCCTTCTTTACTGCTAATTCTTTTTTCCATTTCCATCATGTATTGGTCTCTACTAAAGGTCCAGTAGGGCTTCCCTGGTGGCTCAGGTATAAAGACTCTGCTTGCCCATGCAGGAGATGCGTGTTCGATCCCTGGGTCGGGAATATCCCCTGAAGAAGGAAATGGCAGCTCACTCAGTGTTCTTGCCTGGGAAATCCCATGAACAGAAGAGCCTGTGGGGCTACAGTCCATGACGTTGCAAAGAGTCAGACATGGTTTAACGACTAAACAACAACAACAACAACAAAAGTCCAGTTTAAATTTATTTACTAAGCTCTGACAAGTTCTAGAGGAGAATCTGGCTTTTGAAGACCATAGAAACATAAGACTAGTTGGAAATAGGAACTAGATTTCTAATGGATTTTCAAGCACAAGGATTTGTTCTTCTTTTATTTATAATTCCATTTTAGTCTCCCCAAACCTCACTAACGAAGTACTTGTTTCCTGACCTACATGTTCATGTTTTTTGGTTAAGTTATGAACTAGTTTCTCTATGGGCAGCCTCTCCCTGAGGGCTTGAGGGAAAAGATATAAATTTAGTGGTGGAGTGGGGAATGGATATATAGGAGATATATGTGTATATATGCCTTTGGATGGATTTGGGAATGTGAGCTTTGAATTATTGATCTTGCTTTGATATTGCAATGTACTTTCAGACAATTAAGATCCATGTGTTTTCTTCAGGGAATTTGATGAGCTGTGAAACCCAAATTCATTCTACCATTTAGGTAACAAGGGACATAAAATACAAAATAAAATACCAACAATGACTTTTTTAAGTATTGTGGTGAGCTAGGGACAAAGTTGGCTGGCTTCCCTGGTGGCTCAGTGGTAATGGATTTGCCTGCAATGCAGGAGACCTGGGTTTGATCCCTGGGTTGGGAAAATCCCCTGGAGGAGGGCATGGCAACCCACTCAAGTACTCTTGCTGGAGAATCCCATGGACAGAGGAGTCTGGTGGGCTGCAGTCCACGGGGTCGCACAGAGTCAGACATGACTGAGTGACTAAGCAGCAGCAGCAGGGAAGAAATTACTAAGGCAGAGTTAGAAACTAATAAGGGATTATATATATGCATATAAAATATGTATATTTTATGTCTATATGTATATAAAGCACTAGTACATGAAATAACATTCACCATACTATATAGAGTACATTTTGATACTTCTAGAAAATTCTGATACTTTCAGTTATATTTTGCTTACATTTTATTTCACAAAATAATACTGTTATATCTTATCTTACAGTTGAGCATTAATAAGTTAGCAGAAAGGTTAAAAGAAAGTACAGTGTACATAAATATCCATGGTTTATCCATATATACCAATATCTTATTACCATTAAAAACAAATGCTAATGAGTTATTGGAATCTATGGGTCAAAAATATGGAAACATCTAAAATTGTTTTTTAGTATTTTTTGTTCTTCAGTCGTTTAGTCACGTCCAACTCTTTGCGACCCCATGGACTGCAGCATGCCCGGCTTCCCTGTCCTTTACTATCTCCTGGGGCTTGCTCAAACTCATGTCCATTGAGTCGGTGATGCCATCCAACCATCTCATTCTCTGTCATCCCCTTCTCCTCCTGCCTTTAATCTTTCCCAGCATCAGGGTCTTTTCTAATGAGTCAGCTCTTTGACTAGAAATAAATGTATGCCAGCTATTTAGTTCAAAAGCCATCACCTTTAGGATAACTTCAGAGCCAATAATAATTAGAGTCTATCTCCTCCATCTATAATACTGAGAGTTGACAGTTTGCATAAGACTACAACATGGCAGGGAAAGCTTATGGTGCCTGTATTTATTAAGGTGGGAAAGCAGAACTCTCCAATTTTGAAATATTTTTTAAAGAGAAAAAGATAAAATTATTCTTGGGGAAGAATTATTCAGAACTCTTCTGCTTGCACCTGAACGAGATCCTTCCTTAACTCAGACCAAGAAGAAGAAAAGAAAAACAAAAGGAAAACTCGATATCTCTTATAATGTAAAAGACCTAGGGTAGACAGACCTCCAGCTGCCTCTGTGGACTCGAACAGCGTCACAGAAATCTTCCCACTCTACTGTGTGTGAGCGGGTCGGCTCCTTCTTTCTTCTTCCGGGAGTCTTTTTCCACACAGGGGCAAGATGGCTGCCAGTTGCTCCAGAAATACTTTCTACCATCCTGTCAAGCAGCTACTCTTCCAAAATCCCATTGCCATTTTTATTGTTCAGTCATTAAGTCATGTCTGACTGTCTGTGACCCAGGGACTGCAGCACTCCAGGCTTTTCTGTCTTTTGCTATTTCTTGCAGTTGCATCAAATCCATGTCCATTGAGTCGGTGATGCTATCTAACCATCTCGTCCTCTGCCGCCCCCTTCTCCTTTTGCCTTCAGTCTTTCTCAGCATCAGGGTCTTTTCCAGTGAATCGGCTCTTCGCATCAGGTGGCCAAAGTATTGGAGCTACAGCGCTGGTCCTTCCAATGAATATACAGGGTTGATTTCCTTTAGGATGGATTGGTTTGATCTCCTTGCAGTCCAAGGGACTCTCAAGAGTCTTCTGCAGCACCACAGTTCAAAAGCATCAATTCCTTTGTGCTCAGCCTTCTTTGTGGTCCAGCTCTCACATCTATACATGACTACTGGAAAAACCAGAACTTTGACTATAAAGACTTTTGTTGGCAAAGTGATGTCTCTGCTTTTCAATATGCTGTCTAGGTTTGTCATAGCTTTCCTTTCAGAGAGCAAGTGTCTTTAAATTTTATGGCTGCAGTCACTGTTTGCAATGATTTTGGAGCCCAAGAAAATAAAATCTGACCCTGCTTCCACTGTTTCCCCATTTAATTTGCCATGAAGTGATGGGACCAGATGCCATGATCATAGCTTTTTAATGTTGAGTTTCAATTCCATGGACAATCCTAAAAACTGGGCCTTCATTTGCTTCACTTGAGTCATATGCCTGTCTCGGCACCCATTAGCATGACTGGTGGAATGGACGATACTGGTTGGCCGGGCTGGGTCATGTTCTTTAACCTTCAGTATCTCCTTGGCAGCTCTAGTTGGAAGAGTTCTGCCCAAACCACATGGACTGAGAGAGGCAGAACGGTGTTTCCTCTAAGGATAGTTAGTTTTCAGTAACCAGCAGGAGTAAGAGGACGGAGGACACACAAAAGGGATGCTCTTTGGAATGTGGTCATCATGTGAGCAGAAAGTCTCTCCCTGGTTCATTGTTATGCAGCACCTGGCACATTCGTTAGCACTCTTTTAAAAGGAATTTAACACATGAGATTCTTTCTACATAAAACACAATTTCCTGCTTTCCCAATGCATTTTATTTCGTTGAAACTTGATTAGAGCAGACAGTGGATGGGAAGTGGTGTTGAGTGTTTTAGTCTTCAGCCTAACTTAAGGAATTTTGTCTAATGAACTACAATATTAAACAAATCAGCGTTATTACAGAAAGAGCAAAGAGCAGTGAGCCGAACGCAATCTCAATTCCAGTATGGTCAGAGCCTTTGACTCATTGCCATTGACCTTCTCAGGCTTTTGTCAGTCAATCCAGTTGGAAATTCTGATAAAAATCAGTATGTCACCATCAAGAAGACACTGAGGTTGAAATGACCTTTTTGGACTAAATAAATTAGAAAAGACAACAAAATTCGGCAGCATCCTTGACACAGTCACCGCATGAAGGCTTATTTGACCTTTAGTCTCCTGGCCTTTACCTCATTGTCCTCCAGCCACCAGATAATTTGCAGCTTCTGTTTCCCTGCTTTGTGAAGACTCCAAGCTTTGATCACATTTGAGGATGAGAGCTTCTAGTTTTAACTGTTGTTGAGCTTAGTGTTTCTGGCTTGTGACAGTCTGGTGCTGTGGTGTCCGTGGATCTGGTGATGGGGAAAGAGGTGGGAGAGGAAAGTAGCTAAGACATCACTTGCATGTTGGAATCAGGCATTCCAGAGATCAAGTCATGCTTCTGACACTTAGCACTATGTCTGGGCAAAAGACGATGCTTTCAAGTCTGTTTCCTCATTTGTAAAGTGACGATATCTACAATTCCTACCCTACTGTGTTGTTTTAAGTGTTACGTAACAGTTCATTTTACCAATACTTAGCAAAGTGACTGGCTCATGGTAAATATTCAGACAATAATCAACAACTGAAAGTTGCTAAGATTAGAGTACCTTGCACTCTTCTAATTAAGAGTGTCATCAATTTGTCTTCAACTAGAATCATGAGATGGAGAAGCCGATTACTGATTAACTTGTTACAACAGTAGGGTGCACCCTCTTTTGCTTTCATTTCCACTGGGAAAGAGGTGATGGAGAACAGAAGTCAAGAATGGTATGATTTCCTTAATTAGATGACAAAGAAAGATAAGAATGGCAAATCAGGTTTATTAACATCACAGACAGAGACACTTCCCTCTGGATGTACAAATGCTTTCTTAACTATCTTTTCTACATGAGTACTTAGGGTGGGAAGGGTTGATGTGAGAATCAAGTGCTTTATTCATCTATTTTCATGCAGACTCGAGTATAAAATGAAGATAAAATGTAGTTTTCATTTACCCATGCCAATGGACAGCAGCCCAGAGGCTTCTGTCATCTACTCTAATTGATATTTGGTCTTGGAATGCATTATTCAGTTTGACTGTGTTTTGTTTCAGCAAACTCACCTAATTATGGTTTGTTGAGGCTCATGCTGAAACAACTGTGAATTTCCTAAGTATATCCCAATCAGCAGTGGGGAAAATTGGCCTAGAAAACTCTGCTTGGCAGAAGGATAATGGCAGACTGGGATAACAAACACAGCAAAAATTATTTGCATACGTATGATTGAGTCTTGACTGTAAGCAGCAGACATTTATGTTCTGTTGCTGGAATACTCAAGTACTTAGACCTTTTACCAAACAACAACAACAAAAGAAATCAGTAAAATAGATTGGGGAACACCCAGAGACCACCTTAATGCTTGATGAGGTGTCTAGGTGGCAGCTGGCTATTTGGATTGTTCTCTTTTCACCTGAAAAATCATGGGACATTGCTTCAAATTTTTGATAAAAATTTCATGACCTATTTCAAAATCTCCTGAAGATTTTGAAATAGGTCATACAATTTATATATATTGGCTTCTCAGGTGGTACTAGTGGTAAAGAACCTACCTGCAAATACAGAAGATATAAGACCCACGGTTTTGATTCCTGGGTTGGGAAGATCCCCTGGAGGAGGGCATGGCCACCCACTCCAGTATTCTTGCCTGGAGAATCCCCATGGACAGAGGAGCTTGGTAGGCTACAATCTATGGGGTTACACAGAATCTGACACAACTGAAGTGACTTAGCATGCGTGCATTTTAGCAACTTTCATTTGTTGATTATTATCTGAGTATTTATGACGTGCCAGACTTGCATGCATGTGTATAAATATATAGATAGATAGATGTATAGATATGTATATATATATAGATATATAGATATGTGTGAGAACCATGCATATTGCTTAGCACTTAAATTTCAATCTTTTAAAGGCTGGAATTCAGTTGACATTTTGTCTTCTTTTAGCATTAACCAAGATCATTTTTGTTGTTTTTCTTACATTTCTGACACTACATTCATGTTCTGATGTATTTTTATCTTCTCAGAAATATGTGATTTTAGCCATATCTGGCCTAAAATTCAATAATTTGTTTCCAAACTTATCCCTAACTTCTTTTTTATGATTGAAATATCGATTGCTCAGTATATGAAAATCTCTCTTTGTTTTTTTTTCTGTGCTCCATCTCTCTCTTAAGATAAATAGATGGTTTACATGGTCCTTCCACACATGTGGCTCCTCTGAATTCGAAAGTTCCACATCCAGGAATATCCCTGGGACTGTATGGTACTGTAGTGTTTACTACTAGAAAAAAACCCATGTGTATATATACACCAGACGGTCGCTCAGCTGGTGAAGGACCTGCCTGGCAGCGCAGGACACACAATAGGTGCAGGTCCATCTCTGGGTCGGGAAGACTCCCTGGAGAAAGAAATGGCAGCCCACTCCTGTATTCTTGCCTGGAAAATTCCATGGACGGAGGATCCTGGAGGGAGACAGTCCATGGGGTCTCCAAAGAGTTGGGCAGGACTGAGCGCACACACCCCTTACATCTCGCTCTGTCTCTCAGAGACATCTTTTCAGGAGAGTTTCACACACCGAATTGTTACTTATTTTATTGTAGAGCTGTAATTTAAATCTAAGCCTACTCCTCTGTAGGTTGATTTTCTCAGTGTATCTATCACATCCTTGGTAAATGTGAGCTGCATTTTTGTGGAGCTCAGACAAGACATCAGATGGCCTTCAATGACTCATTTTGTTTCCTTTCAGTTCTTTCTCCTACACTGTGTCAGAGGGAAACTTTCAGTTTGGTTCTAATAAGTATCAATCCCCCCTTCCCATTCATTAATCTTCATTTTTAAACATTGATAGGAGGCTTCAAGCAGTCAAAAAGGCCTGAGGAGAATTTAACTACCTTGCTTTATTTTCAGTTAAATTTTATGTCTACTTTCTATTGAGTCAAATGATGCTTTCTTTGCTTGTTTTTAATTTTTTAAAGTAAAAATGTAAAGAGTTGTTAAGAAAAAATGAATCAATTTTAGCAAAAATGTTTAAGTCAGTGGAAGTAAGTTGATATGTAAACTTCATAACAGCAATCTGGACAGGGCTGGATAATGAGAAAGACAATCACAACCCACGATTTCCCTCTCTGACTTCTGGTAAACGCTGCTTGCCAGATGCGTGCCGACCCTTCTCTACAGGAGCAATACACTTTCCAGTTACAATGTCTGAGCTCTCTATTTCTTCTCTCTTGTCCCCATGTCATCGTAGCTAGATTCTGAAGAGCCATAAAAGTCAAATTCACGCACTGTGTTCATAAAGTCTTCCTTTATCTCATAGTTGAAATATTCCTTACTGTTTTCCCCAGATGATTTTCTACTGGTGAAGTCATTACTGACTTTACAATTCCGAGTAAACACGTTTATTTTCCGCATCTGATACATCTCGCACACCCTGAGGGCAGGAGCGGTGTCTGGTACACTTGTCTACATAGAGCAGCACCTGCAGTAGTGCTTTTGGGTGTTGGAGGGACCAGAAAAACACTTGTGGAATCAATAAATCCTCGTGTGACTGAATAAAGGCAGCTGAGTAGCTGCTTGATTCATCGGAAACCTCACCGTTTTGCAATGACCCAGTCTCACCTTCAGTTCAGTTCAGTTGCTCAGTCGTGTCCAACTCTTTGCCACCCCATGAATTGCAGCACACCAGGCCTCCCTGTCCGTCACAAAGTCTCACCTTAGGATCATTTAAATTTTGCTTTCCAGAACAGCAAATAAACCAGATGTTCCAAGTTAATCCCCAAGGCTCTGGAAATAATTTAGGACATGAATTAGGAATAGTCAGAAACTCCAACAAATCATTTTTTTTGTTATCATTGGTAGACTGATACATAGTTAATTTATTAAAAAGAAGGTAGATTTACTCAGTCTTGAATTTTCTGGTATCAACTTTTCTCTATCACTCTCAAAGTATTTCCTTAAAATGAATAAGTATCAAACCTTCCTGGGTAGTGTGGTCTCACTGTATTCTCTGCAAGGGGATGGAGCTGGTGGAAGAGAATGCAAGAGGAGACGGCTCAGCTTTGGGGAACCGTAACCGCTTTCCTGGTTGATCAGTATTGCAGATTAAAGTTAAAGACTCTGTAGCAGGAACTTCTCTGCTGGTCCTGCGGTCAAGACTCTGCCTTGTAAGGCAGGAGGTGGGGGTTTGATCCCTGCTCAGAGAGCTAAGATCCCGCGTACCTCATGGTTAAACCAACCGAAGCATAAAACAGAAGCGATGTTCTAACAGATTCAATAAAGACTTAAAAAAAAATGGTCCACATGAAAAACCTCATTTTAAAAAAGACACCACAGCAGAAGCTCAGTGAGTCCCGTTCTCTAACCAGCCCCGAATGGATGTGGCTGCGGATCAGGGATGGAGTTCCATTCCGCACAGTCAGTGGCTCTCTCTTTAATGCTCTTTGTTTCACTGCTGCTAAAATTTCTTCTCTGCTACTTTATCTCTTCCCGTCAGTAAGATGATTCCCAGAGCGCCTTAGGGTATAGTCGCTCTTCTGGGTGTTGATTATCTCTAGCTGCCCTCAGCTGCAGATATTTATTTTCTGCAGACCTCAGTCTGCAAACAAAACCATGAACTCTGCCGCTTGTTATGGCAGCGGAGATCGAAACTGTTTTTCTCCTGAGGTGCTTCAGAGTCTTTAGCATCTATATTTTTTCCCTCTACGTTTTCTGTTTCTCAAAAGTGAAATTATATGCCAGTGACTGTTTTTCCTGCTGCCTCACCCCCCAGACAACCTAGACTATCAGATTTTTTAAATCTTTTTTCCTTGATCATTCCTGCAAAACCACTTACACATAAAGACTGCATTTCTGGAAGTGGCTGGTTTTAAGCCAAAGACGCTTGGAAAGCAATGAGTGTGTTTTCAGCAAACTGAGAACATCTTGAATTTAAGTACCATTTCAAGTTCTCTGAATTCAGATCATATTTTGTCTGAAATTTAAGCTGCACCATCTGCATTTATTCCATAGCTCTTTCAGAATACTAATTTCTATCACCTCCACTTTTATTTCTAGGGTCACCTTTGTTTCAAATAAAAGACTGATAGTATAAGCGAGAAAATTCAAAATGAAACTTTTATTTCTCTAACAACCATCTGATAAAATATAATGAGTATGCCCTGTGTCTCACCGCGACCTTCCCCTCCCCCCTGCCTCCTGCCTCCGGCGGGGCTGGGCCGGTCTGCTGATTCATATCAATGTATGACAAAACCCACTGAAATGTTGTGAAGTAATTAGCCTCCAACTAATAAAAAATAAATAAATTAATTAATTAAAAAAATATATATATAATGAGTAGGAAAATAACAAGTGGAAGGAAGACTAGTAGAAACAACTGGAAAAGCAATTTCTGAGTAATCTTCTTTTGGATGTTATTGCTTAAAATATGTACCTCCTACTTTATTCAGTAAAGTTTTGTCAGTGATACTATTTACTATAAATGTTTAGTAGTTACAGTCAGATGTTCACTGAGTATGAGAAAATAACATTAATAACTTCCCTTTGAAAGTCTGTTTATCACTTACGATTGTTTTCAAGTACATGAGATACAAACTCTACTAGAGGGATTAACTAAATGAGCATTTATTTTTCTCATATAGCAAGTGGGATGAAAAAGAAATCCATAAAACGTAGCTCTGTGATTCCATTGTGGGTCTCCGTTGCATCTATAGCTCTGCCTTTCTTTCCACAGTCATATGACTTCCACTCATGGTCCCAGCATGGCTGCAGAAGCTCTTGCCATCACATGCACATTCTAAGCAGGAGGAAGGAGAAGGGCAAAGGGCACAAGTCAAACAGCAGCTGGATTTATCACCTTTTCAGGTAAACAACAACTTTGCTCGCAGTCGTTTCCCACCTGGATCTAATAGATGCGATCTCAGCCACGGGTCCGCCCATCGCTGTCGGGAAGTCTGGGGAGGGTAACCTTTTATTTGAGTGTATTGCTCGTACTTCTGTGCTTGGTTGTGTCTGACTCTTTGTGACCCCTTGGACTGCAGCCCTACCAGGCTCCTCTGTCTTTGAGATTTTCCCGGCAAGAATACTGAAGTGGGTTGCCATTTCCTCCTCCAGGGGACTTTCCCAACCCAGGGATCAAATCTGCACATCTCTTACGTTGTAGGCAGATTCTTTATCACTTGAGCCATCGGGGAAGCCCGAGTATATTGCTATTGAACAAATTCAGTGAAAAGATACTTGTCCACAACTGACAGTGCTTGCTTAACATATAAAACTAGCATATTGTTGGTTAGGGCAGAAAAAGCGCCGTCTTGTTCCAGGTTAGGTCACTGACTTCTTTTATTTAATAAAAGAACATGTCAGCAAGCAGAGGAAGCATAGGAAAAGCATGTTAGTGAGAAATACTGGCAGTTCCGTGCCAACTACTGCCCAGAGAGGAAATCTGAGTTAAAGGGCTTTGTGAAAGTGAAAGTCGCTCAGCTGTGTCCGACTCTTTGTGCCCCCGTGGACATCCAGTCCATGGACTTCTCCAGGCCAGAATCCTGGAGTGGGCAGCCTTTCCCTTCTCCAGGGGATCTTCCCTACCCAGGAATCGAACAGGGGACTCCCCCATTGCAGGCGGATTCTTTACCAGCTGAGCTGTCCTTTATATAAAAATGATAGTGTCCGTGTGTGTGTGTTGGGTGAAAGAGAACCAAGATGGCATCCAGTTTTAGTCTTTTGAAAGCTTTTATTCATGATGGCTGTGCTGGGCCTTTGCTGCTGTGGGGGCTTTCTCTAGCTGCTGTGAGCCGGATGCCTCTTCCCTGCGGTGTGCGGGCTTCTCACTGTGGCGGCTCCTCTCGGAGCCGTGAGCTTCAGCCGCTGCACCACATGGGTGCATACCCTCAGGAGCAGGATGCGCGGCCCCTGGGCTCTAGGGCCTGGGCTTCGTCGCTCCAAGGCGCGTGGGGTCTCTCTGGGTCTTCCTGGATCAGGGATCCAACCAGCCTCTCCTGCGTTGCAGGCAGACTTTTTACCACCAAGCCTGCAGTTCATAAATAGCGATTGTCTGGCCTGACTGTCTGCTGGCTGTATGATGTTTTAAACAGACAGTCACTTAACCACACTTTGCCTTGGTTTCCTCGCTGAAACGGATGATCTTCTGGACCAAAGTGTAGTCGAGCTCCTCTGAGCGCTGTGCTCAACTTGGTCCAGACTGGAGCTTCAGTTTTCATCCTTGTGGAGTCCAGTTTTGGCAAGATTCCTGCGAAGTCAGTTTAGCCGGAATCTCCTACCCGTGGTATATGACCTCAATATCTGACAGAATTCCTCATCCCTCAGTAATATCTTAATATCTAATCACCCTGGCCTGCCCTTACCCGCCAGGGTGTGTGTGTGTGTGTGTGTGCGCGCGCATGTGTGTGTGTGTGTGTGTGTGCGCGCGTGCGTGCGTGCTCAGTCGTGTCCAACTCTTCTGTGACCCATGGACCGTAGCCTGCCAGGCTCCTCTGTCCATGGGATTTTACAGCAAGAATACTGGAGTGAGCTTCCGTTTCCTACTTTAGGGGATCTTCTCAACCCAGAGGTCGAGCCCATGTCTCTCGCATCTCTTGCAATGGTAGGCGGATTCCTTACCAGTAGCACCACCTGGGAAGCCCACATTTTAAGTGACTCAGAGAGCATTGCCCTAACCTCTTAATTTTGCATTCGCTAGCAAAGAGTCGGACACACAGCACACTCCCCCAACCAGTTCTCATCCTTGGCTGTAGATCCCCATTTTCTTTCGTCATATTCAAAACCAAGCCTGATTTTTTACTTCAAAATCCCACTGTAGTAAGCTCACTGGATAAAGCCTGTCTCACTGCTTTAACAAGTATTGTGAACAATTTTTTTTCGTTAACACTACCTGGTGGGATAGTTGTGATAAACCATTTAATATTTGCAAAGCATTTAGCACACTGTCTTTTATATAAGTGGTTATTAATTAAGTACAAAAATCTGTATTGTAGAAGGGATTCATTGTTGTGTTTTTGTCAGACACCAGGTTCTATCTTTATCAGATCAGTATGTCCAATTCACCACTGTGGCCCCAGGTTCTGACATATTGTTAGAGTTCAAGCAATGATTGTTGAATTAATAAATAAACCTTTTAGCTGAAGCTAATACATTTGAGGGTCAGCTTGCTTTACTTATTTGTTGCATGAACAGTATTATGACTTCTATGTAATCTGCTGAAAGACTCAACAAGTGGACTTTCCAGTGTATACAACCCACTAAATACAGCAAAACTTTCCAGAGCAGTTTTCCATGGCATATTTACCAAATATCTTCTAATTATGACTGAATTTTGCCTGAGTTTGATTTTTACATGGCAACAAAGGGAATGTTTTCTTGTCTTCCCACCCCAAGTATTCACCATTCATTTGATAATTGGATTTTTCTTTGAATTAGTAAATTGGCATTCTGCTATCTATCTTGGTCTTTTGGAAATTTTTAACAGTGTTAAGTCTGTCTGAAGTTCTGATCATCTTGGGAAACAAGAAAAGAAGATTTAGGGAAAGTTCCAATAGTGATAGGTAGACAGTCCTCTTAAGTGATTTCACTAAACTCATTTTAATTTTCTGTCTTTTATTCTTCTTAACTAATTTACAAATTAAGTAAATAATTAACTTAGATGATTCTTTTTAGAATATAATCCAAGATCCACAATTTATTAGCTATATAATTTGGGAAATCTATTTAAGCTTTCTGTATCTCAGTTTCCGTGACTATAAAAAAGAGTTTATGATGATGTGTGCTCTATAATAAGGTTAAATCCATTAATAAAATTAAATTAGATACCACTAAATTAACCGTAGGCTCAATAATCATCTGTAATATTAGAATCATTTCTGGCATATAATAATTGCTCAGGAAAAAAGAAATGGTGTCCATGTTTTCCAGCCATTTATCATTTGCGACAGTTGTTTCTATTGTGCAGTTTACCCCAGGGGTAAACAAATGGTCAGTTCCGTGAGAAAAATGATCAATCACTGTAAGTGCCTTTTTTGTTTGTTTGAAATCAAAGATGGATTTTTGACTGATTTTTTCAATGCAGTATTGTGAAACTGTAAACAGAAAGGCTGCATTTTAGGTTCGGCCAAAGGGACTGTTACTAAGGAGACTTGGAGAGGCCTTTTTAGCTACACGGCGGTTTCTGTGGCTGTGTGTGACGCGTGCTGCACGCCGCACCCTCCCTGTCTACGTTGCACGCTGGGTGTCACTAGAGTCACTCTGTGGTTTCTCCAGTGGACATCCATCACCGGGGCTCCCCAGGTGGCTCGGTGGTAAAGAATCCTTCTGCTAACACGGGAGCCGCAGGAGACGTGGCTTCGATCCCTGGGTCGGGAAGATCCCCTGGAGGAGGAAATGCAACCCACTCCAGGGTTCCTGCCTGGAGAATCCCATGGACAGAGGGGCCCGGTGGGCTTCAGTCCGTGGGGTCGCAGAGAGGCGGACACGACCGGATGACTGAGCACAGGCGTGCAGGCAGATCGCAGGCCTGAGTTCCACATTAACCTGGAATTTGTTCCTTTGAAAACTGCATTGCCTCAGGTATTCTGTGGTAAATCTATATCTGCACAATTAAAAAAGGAGATTTACAAAGGGAATTAGTAATGAAATGAGATAAACAAATAACAAAAAGTAAATGTTAAGCAACTTTATAGTGCAATGGGTTTTTATTCCTAGAATATACTAAAGTTTTTACAAGTCTCACCTAAAATGTTTAGCTTTTTTTTTTTAACCTCATTTCCTTAGTAGTACTAGGAGAGATAGTTGAACATTGTAAAATTATAAAAATCTAAGTTCTAAGGAACATATAAATTTAAATTAATTCTTATTTTGTCTGTACTTTCCTCCTAATGTAACTAGTTCAGTGAGATTATAGTATATCCATTTAAAAATGCTATTTCCTTTTTTTCTGTATGTTTTCTAAAGGACATTTATTCTTGGCTTTCTTTTAGGCTGTGGACTTTAGGAGATCAGAAACTTTGAATTGCATCCCAAGCACATAGTGTTCATTCAATCAAAAGTTCACTGAGCAACAGATAACATAGAATTGGTGTTTATCCAATGTTTATGGAATAAATGGTGATAAAGTGTATAGAAAACTGAGAAAAAATATTAAAGGGGAAAATGAGAAATCACTGTTAATAACACCTTGCTAACAATTTAGTGTACTTTACTACCTTTTTTTAAAGTTGTGAATATAGTTTTAGATTTAGATGAGAGTAATTCTTTATATATAGAAATGTAAGTAACTATCTTTCCTTCTAAGCAGTTTTTAAATAAGTTTGAAGATTTTACTTTAAAAAGATCAATTGACAATGAGATTTTTTTTGTGTTGAATTCATGTTACTGCAGACTTCAGATCTCAGATTGGAGACTGTGTACCAGTAACCTCTCTAGAGAGAGCTCCTGGTTTGCAGGAAGAGTCAACCCCAGTAGTCGGCAGGTATCAGATAATGTGTCCAAGGCTTCAAGATGAACTCAACGCGACCAAGTTAGCACTAGCTCTGACTTGAAAAACAGATCCAAACATCCCTTCCTTGTAATTCTCAAGTACAAAGTGTTCTGAATTTCAGTCTTTGGGTTTTGGTAGAATTGTGGTCCCAATTAACATGATAGTAAACTGTAACCTAAGCAGAGCTGGGGTAAGCGATGACCCTCATTCATATACTCAGAAATAGTAAGATGACTGATTACTGGGTCAGCTGTGTTATCTTTATAGAAAAGAAAAATTCTCAATGTGGAATCAACTTCTGCCTCTTGGGTTTCATGTAAAGGATTGCAGACTTGTATTCACTTGGAAAACACTTCATTTCTTAAATAAAAAGATATGAAGGCATGGTTGTTAAGAGTTGGGTTCCTAACGTGAAAAGCAGACAGACATAACCATTTACTAGATGCAACTTCTTTAGAAAGTTACTGATTCTTTCTGTGCTTCAAAATCCTCTGTGAAATACAGTGAAGAACAATACCTAATTCTGATGCATGCAGGCTTATTGTGTGAATATACACAGAGTGCTCAGCATGACACTTTAGGAAGTCCTCACCAAGAACCAGCAAGGTGAGCCCCACCACACACGAGTGTTCTCGGGGCTTGCTGAATACAGTAATGAGGAAGGGGTTCCAGACTCCTGCTCAGCATGGACTTTGCTCATGAAATACTCAGTAATGTT
Source organism: Dama dama (assembly GCF_033118175.1). Taxonomy (NCBI): domain Eukaryota; kingdom Metazoa; phylum Chordata; class Mammalia; order Artiodactyla; family Cervidae; genus Dama; species Dama dama. Next base: position 81,751,214 of record NC_083703.1, read on the forward strand.
GGGCAGATAAAAGGCTTCCTCTCAAAGTACAGATGTTTAAAAGACATACCCTAGGACATTCCACTCTGCCTCTCTGTTGTCGCCGTTGTTCAGTCGCTAAGTCGTGTCTGACTCTTTGCAACCCCATGGACTGCAGCATGCCAGGCTCCTCTGTCCTTCACTGTCTCCCAGACTTTGCTCAGATTCATGTCCATTGAGTCAGTGATGCCATCCAACATCTCATCCTCTGCCGCCCCCTTCTCTTTTTGCCTTCAATCTTTCCCAGCATCAGGGTCTTTTCCAATGAGTCACCTCTTCACATCAGGTAGCCAGAGTTTTAGTGCTTCAGCTTCAGCATCAGCCTTCCAATGAATATTGAGGGTTGATTTCCTTTAGAATGGACTGGGTCGATCTCCTTGCAGTCCAAGGGACTCTCAAGAGTCTTCTGAACAAATATTTAATATCCAGGTCAGCAAATATCCAAAGATTATCCCAGAATAATTAATAATTATGATTTTGTAACCTGGTGATCAGTTTAACTGAGTATAATGATTTATGAATAACTATTTGAAGAGGTAAAAACAAGGCAATGTAGGATTTCATTTTGCAACATATTCAAATATGCTTTTTCCTTATTAACCATGCAATACCAAATGTTCATTGTTAAAATATTTCATGCAACATCTTAGTGTATAAATTATTGATGAAGTCATTTGAATAGTTCCTTAGTTAAAATTCTAGTATGATTTTCATTTGGGGGCATAAGGTAGGGCTTCTTCTAGATAAAGCCATCTCTAGGTGGTCAGTTTCTCCTCTGGCTTTGCGTGCAGTTTTACGTAGCTCTAACACACACTGGCTCAGTCCTTGGGCACACACACACGGCTTCGTTCCGTGTTCTCTGTGCGTGTGTGTTCAGTGGCTCGGTCATTTCTGACTCTTTGCGCCCCAGGGACTGCAGCCCACCAGACTCCTCTGTCCATGGGGTTTTCCAGGCAAGAATACTGGAGTGGGTAGCCATTTCCTCCTCCAGCTATATTCCCCAAGAACCATGAAAAGATGTGCTGCAATATTGCTCCTTCGTTGACAATTCAAAATGATTCTTCTGAGGAAAGACAATTTTAAAGGCTGACTTTCAAAATGTGTTTTTTTGAATACCCGCTTCCCTTTATTTTCAATGTTCAAATTCTTAAATATTTATTCACTTTTGAAAATAAATGAAGTATTTGAAACATTGGTTTGTTGCTCCTTAAAAAATTAAATAACATTGTCTCTCTAGAAGCTTTTATAAATTGGGCTTGAAATGAAACATTTTTTAGTGGCTAGGTATTTACTTGTAATAGGTGTTTTTCTGTTTTAGATAAATTTTCAAATAACTTAGGGCATCAACAACTAAAAACCTTGGATGAATTAATTTAAAAATCTAGATGGGATAAATGTTGGGGTTTTTTTTCACTTTGTACAAAGCTTTCTCACAAGTTATCCTAATGAATACTTAAATGATTCCTGATGTGATAAAGTTAAGGTTTTAAGAAGAAAATAAGAAGAAAGTCTCAGTGGACTTCATCTGTCTTCATGGCATCAGCTTAGTAGTCATTATTAATGCTATTCCTTGTGATCAACTTAAGAAGATTAACATTTTAACTGGGTCAAACCTCCTGTTAACTGGTAGGACAATGACATTAAATCAGACTTAGGGATTTGTGGTATAAACAGTAAAGCCACACGTTTTGTAATGAGGCATAGAATGGATACTTTGATATGGCTGCTTCTCTTGTAACCACATATTATATTTACTCCTGTGACCCTAAGCCCAGTATGTGACAAATATATATTTTTATTCAAGTTCATCTTTTCCAAATAGCTATTTTATCAATTATATATTTTTCTATTAAAATACCTGTAAATTTTATTAAAACTCAAAAATGTTTGCCCATCAAAAGGTAAAAACCAAGAAAGTAAAATAGAACAACCCACGGACTGGAAGAAAATATATGCAAATCAAATATGGAAGGGGCTTGTGCCTTATTATAAAATATTCCCTATGTTGTTTTAAAATTCTGAATAAGAAAATACAATATTCTGTTTTCCCTTCATTTATTCCTTTTCTGATGTTCTCCATTTCTTTGTGTAGATCTGAGTTTCTGATCCATGTAATTTTATTTTTTTTTTCCTGAAGAACTTCTTTTATTATTTGTTTCAGGGCAGTTCTGCTACTGATAAAATCCCTCCAGTTTTTGCTTATCTAAGAACATCATTATTACTTCTTCACTTTTGGAGAATAATTTCTTTGGATCTAGAATTCTAGATTGGTGGAGTTTTTCTTTCTACACCTTAAACATTTCACTGTATTGTCTTCTTACTTGTGTGGCTTCTGATAAGTCTGCTGTAATTCATCTCTAATTCTTCTATAATGTAGTTGCTTATTTTTTCCTCCGGCTTGTTTCAAGGATTTGTGTCTGGTTTTCTACAATTTGAATGTGATATGCCTAGATGTAGATTTTTCTTTTTTGGTGTTTATCCTGTTGGTGTTCCTTGAACTTCTTCAGTCTGTGATTGGGTGTTGTTAACTCTAATGTTCTCTGCCATTATTACTCTAGATGTTTCTTCTCCATTCTCACCTTCTTTTTCTTGTGATAATCCAGTTATACACAGAACACACATTTTGAATTTATCCCAGAGTTCTTGGACATTCTGTTCTGGTTTTTTTTTTCCTATTTACATTTTAGTTGGGAGGTTTTTTCATCAGCCTATTTTTAAGTTTACTGATTCTTTCATCATCTGTACCCAGTCTACTTATGATTATTAAAAAGCATTCATCATTTCTGTTACAGAGTTTTCTGTATTTCTAGCATTTCTTTTGTATTCTTTCTTAGATTTTCCATGTATCTTGTTTACATCACCCATCTGTTCTTGCTCATTGAATACGTTTTTCATTAGAGCACTTAGCATATTATTATAGTTACTTTAAATTCTCTATCTGATAATTCCAACATCTGTACCACATTTAAGTCTGATGCAAATGCTTGTTTTGTATACTCAAGACAGTGCTTTTTCTTGCCTTTTGGCCTGATTTCTAATTTTCTTCTGGACAGTCAAATATTTGGTATTTGGTAATAGGTGGTGACATATAGGTCCTTAGCATGACATCTTATGTTTTCCTTCCTGTGAGTTGAGCTGTCTAATATTTGCTGTAGCCGTTAGGAAGATGAAAAGACAAGTGGGAGAAATACATGCACCATATACCCAACAAAGGACTAGTATTAAAAATACATAAAAGCACTCAAAACACAACAGTAAAAAAAACAACAGCTAGGTAATTAAAACATGGGCAAAAGACATGAAGAGACATTTCAATGAAGAAGATATAAGATGGCAAATACACATATGAAGATACGTTCAACCTCGGCTTCTTACAGGGGAGGGCAAGTTAAAACCACGGTGAGACGCCACAGCTCCCCGCAGAAGGGCTGCAAGGGCGAGCGCGGCGATGCCCCGCGCTGGCGGCAGGAGCGCGCGGGCGGTGTCCGTGTGGCGCCTGCTCTCGGGATGACTGGCCGTCCCGGGTGGCTCGGGGTGCCGAGTCCGCCTGACAGTGCCGGAGACGCGGGCTCGAGCCCTGGGTGGGGAAGACCCCCTGGAGAAGGAGATGGCAACCCGCTCCAGCGTTCTTGCCCAGGAAATATGGTGGACAGAGGAGCCTGGCGGGCTACGGTCCCTGGGGTCACGAGAGAGTAGGACACGACTTGGTGACTAAATCACAACAGCCGAGCATGATTCACCTGCCTGGTTAAGGGGTTGCTGGCCGCCTTCTGTCGGCAGAGGTGCCATCTTTGGGTTTTAAATAGACGTGGGGACTTCTCCGGCGGTTCAGTGGTTAGGGCTTGGTGCTTGAATTCACTCCTGGGGGCCAGGTTCGAAAATGAGATTCCACAAACCACATGGCAAGGCCAAGAATCAATTAAAAAATTAAAACAAGGGTGTGTTTCGTGGGGAGATACTTCAAGATGGTGTAAATATTGATGGAGTACAATTTGAAAGATGGGAAGTGAGGGGTTAGCTAGGAGAATTCCGTTGGGAGGCATTTCCAGAGGTAGGAGGCCACACGTGGAGTCTCTGAAGCTAAGAATTTTTTCTTTGAGATGGAAAGTCCCAGTTCCAAATGCAGGTGGGAGAGAGAAAGGACAGATGAAGTGGAGCGGTGGGCAGGTTCAGTACCAAGCAGGATCTCCAGGCTGTGCTCCATGCTTTCAACATTTCAACCTTTAATATCAGCACACTAAAGACAGTCCTAAGAGCTTTTAAATAGAGGAGGGATACGATCAAAAGTGAGCCATGGAAGGATCTCTCTAGTTGCATCAGAAATGGAATGGAGGTAGGACAGGAGATACAGTTTATATCCAACCCTGTGTCTAGTTGCAGCTTAATCTTGGTGTATGATATGACGTCGACGGGCTTCACAGGGGCGTGAGTGGTACTCGCTTGCCAATGCAAGACACACAGGAGGCTGGGGTTCAGCCCCTGGTCAGGACGATCCCCTGGAGGAGGGCAGCAACCCTCTCCAGGATTCCTGCCTGGAGAATCCCGTGGACTGAGGAGCCTGGCCGGCTAGAGTCCGTAAGGGTGAGAAGAGTCGGACATGACTGAAACGACTTAACACACATGTAAGCATGATGTAGATATATTCAAATTTTTTTTTCTTTTACTTTACAGATGATTCTCTCAGCATCATTTAACTTTTTAAAAAAGTCTATCTTGTTTTGAATTATTTTTACAAAGAAGGACCTTTTATTCACTCAAAAATATATATTAAGAGCCTACTACATTTCAGGGACCCCTGGAGAGACAAGGATACAAACAGTGATTAAAATGGCCAAAAATCCCTGCTCTGTGGAATTATAGCCTATATTTATTTTAGAATAATTAGATAATATAGAAAAGTATTCTGAATTTTCTTCCAGCGTTTAGTCTATGTGTGCAATTGTATGTATTTATATATTTTTGTAGGTTTAAAAAAAAACTATAATAACACAATGCAGAAAATAGTGCTATTAAAATTGTGATGTATATCGTTACAAACATAAATGCAATTTAAATGTTCTCTTTGAAATGGTGTAATATATTTTATATTTTTTGTAACCTAAACATATTTATTCATTCAATATATTTAAAATGTCTTGCCAGATTCATAACTTTATGTGCAATATAATTTTGATTTGCTCTGTAGTATTACATTGTATTACCATACCGTAAATTACTTAACCAATCGCAGAGTCTAATCTAAAATGTGATTGAGTTAAAGGAAGTCAATTGTTCTATAAAATGAAGGAAGAACATGTTTTTTTCTGGTGGCCCCAGAGTCGAAAGTATGGGCTGGTTCACGGGAAGTCAATTCACCTAGTGGCCTATTTACTGAAAGAAGGGAGGGAGGTCTCCAGTGATGGATATGAGAAGAAATGGGAGGAGTCACTGGTACGGAAGACGCTCATTCTAGAACGTGGTGCCTTGGTGATCCAAGGACTGAGATGGCCAGCTGGGGTCTGGAATGTGGAACATCAACGACTTCAATAGATCCGTCACCTGGCCTCTAATGTCAAGCTGTCTGTTGCTCCAAAGCACGCGTCCACAGGTGAGACAGCCGGCCAGGGGGACTTGCCGCGGGGTTCAGGGAGCTCTCTGCTCAGGACGCCCTGGGGGGTGAGGCGGGGGGTGGGGGGGGCTCAAGAGGGAGGGGACACTTGTGCACGCAGGGCTGATTCGTGCTGGTGTGTGGCAGAGACCCACACAATGCTGTAAGGCCATTATTCTCCAGTTAAAAAGAAATCTAAATGTTCTCCCAAGTGCTGAGTAGGTAAATGACACTTTTGCAGAGAAACATGAACCACAGGCGCAAGTTTCATAGTTTTAGCAAAACAAGAAGGGAAAAGGCAAAAATGTTAAACAAATAAAACTTAACACGTTGACTAAATTTTGAAGCACACAATTATTTCTTCCAGTATAATTAGCAGAAACAGTCTACACAATAAAAAAAAAAAAGAATCCACATGCATGCATAGACACACACACAGATTATAACATTGTCTGTTAAGATACCATTTACCATGGCTAGGCTCTGGAATCAGAAATGGCTGTTAGAATTTGGGTTCTGCCACTTGCTTGTTGGGTAATTTGGCACATGCCTCCACCGCTTCCCTGTGCGTGAGCCTGGAGTTAGCGTGATGATCTAGCAGTAAGGCTGCGGTGAGGGTTAAACGGAAGCATGCCTGTCATGGGCTGGGCGCAGTCCTGGCGTGTCAGCTAGAAGATGGAATTTAAGGTGATGGTGATGGGATGATGAAGCTCTCACTCTAAGCTCTCAGGGCGTATTGCCAGCCTGTCCTCTGTGAAGCTCGTATCAAACTGTATTTTCATCATGACATAGGAAAGATCATTTCCCTCCATTCACTCTGGAATCTATGGTTTGTAAATCATCAATGATTTAGACTAAAAATCAGGAGTCTATTTGGTGACTATTTATTAAACACCTACTTTGGCCAGCCGTCTGGTTGATAAGAGTCAAGTATACAGACTCCACACCTGTTCCCATGGACCTTATGTCCTGGGGGAGCTGTTCTTTCTCATTAATCAGTTTACTTGGTTTTGACTGCTCTGGGTCCTCACTGCTGGGCGGGGGCTTTCTCTGGCTGCAGGCCGTGGGGACTACTTTCCGCTGTGCTGCTCGGCCTCTCCCTGGGGTGACGTCTCTCGTTGCAGAGCCCGGCTCCAGGCCCGCAGGCCTCAGCAGTCACAGCACCTGGCCTCCGTACCTGCCCCTGTGGGCTTTAGTTGCCCCATGGCATGTGGGATCTTCCCAATTCAGGGATTGAACCTGTGTCCCCTGCCTTGGATCCTTACCCACTGAAAGTATAGGGAGGTTCCTTTTTGCTCCCTGATTTATAAGGAGGGCAAGTGCTACCCTGCGAACACATAACCCTATCTTGTGGTAAGCCTTGGAGTTTACACTGTATCGAATTCTTAGATTGCATGTAGCTTTCAGCCTGTGTCCATACTAGCCCCTAGAAGAAGTCTTGTGGTTTTCTCTCTCTACACACTGGGGCAACCTTCTTTGGAGAAAAGCTGACATTTCTGTGAGTATGCTTCCTCACCAAGTGGTTTAATGATGGTGTCTCAGGCAACAACATTTGCACTCACAGGAAGAGAAGAAATACAGCTGTGCTCGTCCCATGAAGCTCAGAATTATTTATTAAGTCCCATGCTCAACACTGGGGAGCCGATCTTGATTCTATTTTTTATTAGTCCACGGGTGCACACTGTCACTTCAGTCATGTCTGACTCTTTGTGACCCTGTGGCCTGTAGCCTGCCAGGCTCCTCTGTCCATAGGATTCTCTAGGCAAGAATACTGGAGTGAGTTGCATGCCCTCCTCCAGAGGCTCTTCCCAACCCAGGGATCAAATCTGTGTCCCACGTCTCCTGCATCGGCAGGTAGGTTCATTAGCACTAGCGCCACCTGGGAAGTCCAAGAAAACCTAAAATCTTCCTCAACCACCTGGCCCCAGAGAGCACTTATTGAAACCTGTTACAGAATTTGGTATTCCTTAAAATAAGCTGCTCTTCAGAGGCATTATTAATTGATTCCTTCCCTTTTGTGCTGCAACAATATACTACATTTGGTTTTGCAGTATTACATGTGTCACAAGCGTAAAGCTATGGGTTCTTCAAGGACAAGATTTATGTGAAAATTCGTCTTTGTATCACCAGCATTTAACATAGCTCTTGGGTGAGAATCAGAGTATATCTACTGAAATAAATCATTGCATTGCTTTTGCATTATTTTGGTGTTGTCACTCCCACTAAACTGGGAACAACTTCATGATAGAGACTTACATTTCATCAGCTTTTGTTTCTCCACCCTCTATCAGAGTGTCTGCCACACAAAGAGATGTTAGCAGACATTTGTGGTATTAAATGATTAATGAAAGGATATGCCTATCGAGGGGCTTCCCAGGTGGCACAGAGATAAAGAATTCATCTGCCAATGCAGGAGATGCAAGAGGCATGGATTCAATCCTTGGGGCAAAAGATCCCCTAGAGGAGGATATGGCCACCCACTGCAGTATTCTTACCTGGAAAATCTCATGGCCAGATGAGTCTGGTGAGTACAGTCTACGGGGTTGCAAAGAGTCAGACACAACTGAGCAACTTCACGTGCGTGCACACCTACTGAGACCTTCATAGGCTTCCCTGGTGGCTCAGCTGGTAAAGAATCCGCCTGCAATGAAAAAGACCCAGGTTCGATCCTTAAGTAGAGAAGATCCCCTGGAGAAGGGCATGGCAACCCACTCCTGTATTCTTGCCTGGAGAATCCCCTGGACAGAGGAGCCTGGTGGCTATGGTCCAAGAGGTGGCAAAGAGTTGGACACGACTGAGACCCTTAATTAGAAGCATTTCTTTTGAGATCATAATCCCAGTAGGCCCTCCACAGGGTGGCCAGGTAAGGAGAGTTACTCGTTGGTCCTGGTAACTCCTGTCCGTCACATAACAGCTGCTCCCTGAACCCGTGTCAAGCCCCTCAGACTCGACTGTCCATGCTCTTCTGCACGAGGGCGTTCTCTTTGTGTCTAAACAGATGGAGACACACACGTATAAAGTACCCAACCGTTCCCACATGCCTGTGAGTCGGTTTACAAGCGCCTTTTAGTGTTGACTTGTCTGGGACGGGATGGGGAGAAGCAGGGAGGTCGTTCCAGCGTGCTCCTTTTGGATGGGCACTCAGGAAGGGGGCCGCGGGTAGCAAAGTGGCAGTGGGTCCCAAGCGGAGAAGACGTGACGCTAAAGAGGGAGGTGCATTTTAAAACACTTAGAAATTGATACCCGTGGTTGATAAGTATTCATGTCAACTTATCTAGAACATTTATTATAACTATGACAACTCTCAGGTGAAAGAGATTTTAAGACTGACATTTTATTCATTTATATTAAGAGCATGCCAGACACGGTTCTACGGCTTATCATAAATTACTCTATTATAGCCTTATAATGCCCCCAGGAGGAATATGTTATTATTATAGACGGGGAGACTGCAACACTGGTAGATGAGGGGGCTTCCCAGTTTCATGCAGCTGATGGGTAAGTGAAAGTGAAGTTGCTCAGTCGTGTCTGACTCTTTGCGACCCCACGGACAGACTATAGCCTACCAGGCTCCTCCATCCATGGGGTTTTCCAGGCAAGAATACTGGATTGGGTTGCCATTTTCTTCTCCAGGAGATCTTCCCAACCCAGGGATTGAACCCAGGTCTCCCGCATTATAGGCAGAGGCTTTACAGTCTGAGCTGGTGGGTAAGTGAAGCAGGGTTTAAATCCAGCAAGTCTGGCTGCATAGACCAAGCAGTTAGCTCATGATATGTGTGGTCCTATGTATCAGATCAGAAGAGGCAATGGCAACCCACTCCAGTACTCTTGCCTGGAAAGTCCCATGGACGGAGGAGCCTAGAAGGCTGCAGTCCATGGGGTTGCGAAGAGTCGGACATGACTGAGCGACTTCACTTTCACTTTTCACTTTCATGCGTTGGAGAAGGAAATGGCAACCCACTCCAGTGTTCTTGCCTGGAGAATCCCAGGGACGGCGGAGCCTGGTGGGCTGCCGTCTACGGGGTTGCACAGAGTCGGACACGACTGATGCGACTTAGCAGCAGCAGCAGCATGTATCAGATGGATGAGACAGAGTGTGCAGGGAGACTACCGCATGAAATGTACAGATATGAGAGCTGCACGGTAAGGAAAGCTGAGCACTGAAGAATCGATGCTTCTGAACTGTGGTGCTGGAGAAGACTCTGGAGAGTCCCTTGGACAGCAAAGAGATCCAACCAGTCCATCCTAAAGGAGATCAGTCTTGGGTGTTCATTGGAAGAACTGATGCTGAAGCTGAAACTCCAGTACTTTGGCCACCTGATGTGGAGAGCTGACTCATTGGAAAAGACCCTGATGCTGGAAGGGATTGGGGGCAGGAGGAGAAGGGGACGACAGAGGATGAGATGGCTGGATGGCATCACCGACTCAACGGACATGAGTTTGAGTAAACTCTGGGAGATGGCAATGGACAGGGAGGCCTGGCGTGCTGTGGTTCATGGGGTCGCAAAGTGTCGGACATGACGGAGTGACTGAACTGAACTGAACCACATGAAATGCTTCCAGTCATGCCTACCAGATGTGTAATGGGGCCTCGTTTTGATTGTTTTAATCAAAATGAACATGGTAATTATCCATATTTATTTAACAACTATTAGGAACATATCTTTCAACTCTCCTTCAGGGCCATGTCTAAACATCTATTCCTTTTCGTCTTGAGCAGAAAGACATTCCTGGCTCACACGGTTGAATAGAACGTGGCAGATGAGGCTCGAAGCAGAGACTGGAACTGTCAAAAGTTACTTGCTTCTGTTTCTCCATCACTCAGTTCTGTATCTTCTCTGAGAAGATTCCGTCTTCTATCTTCTATCTTCTTTCAATTCCGTCCCTAGACAACTTTGCCTTTTATATTTGCAACATGGCTGCCAGGACAATCTGAGGCTAAGTGCTTCCAAGGTCAAATCCAGTGAGAAAGAGTGAATCTCCTTTTTCACCCAGTGTTTTTACTGAAAGCCCATCTGTTCACGTTGATCAGTCCAGCTTATATAAATGCCCGTCCCTGAACATGCCCAGGGTGGGTTTTTGGCTGATTGGTTCAGTCCTAGGGCTGTCGTTCTGTTCACTCACTAAGTCATGTTCGACTCTTTGTGACCCCATGGATTGCAGCATGCCAGGCTTCCCTGTCCTTCGCTAACTCCCAGAGTTCGAGCAAACTCATGTCCATTGAGTTGATGATGGACTCAATTCTCTGTTGCCCCCTTCTCCTGCTGCCCTCAATCTTCCCCAGCATCAGAGTCTTTTCCAGTGAGTTGGCTCTTCATATCAGGTGGTCATAAGTATTGGAGTTTCAGCTTCAGCATCAGTCCTTCCAATGAACACCCAGGACTGACCTCCTTTAGGATGGACTGGTTGGCTCTCCTTGCAGTGCAAAGGACTCTCGAGAGTCTTCTCCAACACCACAGTTCAAAAGCATCAATTCTTCTGTGCTCAGCTTTCTTTATAGTCCAACTGTTACATCCATACATGACCACTGGAAAAACCATAGCTTTGACTAGATGGACCTTTGTTGGCAAAGTAATGTCTCTGCTTTTTAATACGCTGTCTAGGTTTGTCATAGCTTTTCTTCCAAGGAGTAAGCATATTTTAATTTCATGGCTGCATTCACTATCCACAGTGATTTTAGAGCCCCCAAAAATAAAATCTGTCACTGTTTCCATTTTCCCCCCATGTATGTGCCATGAAGTGATGGAACCAGATGCCGTGATCTTAGTTTTTTTTGAATGCTGAGTTTTAACCCAGGTTTTTCACTCTCCTGTTTCACTGTCCTCTGAGAACAGAACTGTTCTCTGATCATGTATGCTGAGGAGGGAAGGTGGAAAGATGCCTTTCAGCATCCCTGGATACCTGGGAAAAGGGGAAATGGATGATGAAGAAGCAAGCTGCAAATGTTCCTTGCCAATTATGAATTTAATTTTTGTGGGAAAAGAATCCAGTACCCTCATAAACCGTTCCATTCTGTAGGATCCTTGGAAGTTAATACCTGACCGTCCTCCCTTTAATGAGCAACATCTCGGTTTACAAAATTAATAAGCCACTGAATTGGTTTGAGGGTGAGTTGGATAGAAAATTTAATGAAGCTCTTCAGTGCAACACCTGTAGATTGTTTTTCTCATCCTCCTGCAGCAGAAAATGCTTTATAGAACTGAGGTGGTGATTATATGTCCAGCCAGAGACAGGCAGTGCTACAATCAATTAAGATTGCCAATGGATTACGGAGGACAGACACAATGTGCTTTTCCAGAGCAGGTGAATCAATTTTCCACCTCGGTGGGCCAGAGCAGTAGGAAGAAATATTTCTGAGATATATATATATATATATATATATATATATATATATATATATGAAACTCCTAATATAGATTCATCTGGACCAGACTCTGTTCTCACTCATAGTCACTGTATTTTTGTCTCTCCGACTTCAGTGACTTGCAGTTTTTCTTCAGAGTTGAGTTCACTTAGGAGCAGTCTGTTTATTCAAACGCTGGCAGAGGCTGGGACGAGAGGCATGGCGCTCCTCCTTCCGCTCCGTCAGGGCCGGAGAGCAGGTGGTTGTGTGTGCAGGGAAGGGGGCGCCAAGGAGGAAGAGGGCCAAGGGAGCCGGAGAGGCGGCGGCCTCTCCTCAGCAGGGCCCCACGAGTCCAGGAGTTTCCATCTTGATATTTGTAACTTCCATTTTGAAAAGCATATCAGATGAGATGAACAGTCACTAGAACTGAGAAGCCCAAATCTCTCCCTTTAAAAAGAAGAGGAATTCTGGAAAAACTAAAGGAAATTAAGGGCTTCCCAGGTGGCTCAGTGGTAAAGAATCCGCCTGCCAATGTGGGAGATGCAAGAGACTCAGGTTCAACCCCTGGGTCGGGAAGTTCCCCTGGAGAAGAAAATGGCAACCCCCTCCAGAATCCTTGTCTGGAAAAATCAGTGGACAGAGGAGCCTGGTGGGCTGCCGTCCACGGGGCCGCACAGGGTCACACACGATGGAGTGATGGAGAACAAGCAGGCACCTAGGTATCACTTATAGTAACGCGTTATCTCAAGAGAGGATCTGAGACATATCAGTGTGTGTGTGTGTGTGTGTGTGTGTGTGTGTGTGTGTGTGTGCACGCGCGCACGTGTGTGTGTGTGTGTGTGCGTGTGTGCATGCGTGCTAAGTCGCTTCAGTCCTGTCCGACTGTTTGTGACCCGTGGACTATAGCCCGCCAGGCTCCTCGGTCCGTGAGATTCTCCAGGCAAGAATACTGGAGTGGGCTGCCATCTCCTTCTCCAGGGGTCTTATGTGTATCATGACCTCATAATACAGGTCACCGGATGTTGGCAGACAGGCCCATTGTAAAGGATGAAGCGAGGGAGGGAGGGAAGGAAGGAAATCAAATTTTTGGCTAGAGAGGAGCAGTTAACAGCAGGCATGGGGAAAAGTGGGGGTCATGGTGAGGTCGATTGTGGTATTGGACTGCTTCCTTTTGAATCATTTATCATCTGTGGAACCTTGGGCAAGATGCTTGCTCTCTCTAGGGATCAGTGTTTCCCTCTGTAAGATGGGTGAAATACAACCATATGTTTGTATGAAAGTTCAACGGACTAAAGTAAATAAGGTTTTGGTTCTGCATCCAACACATAAACAATGTTTATTAAATGTTTTCTATCAGTATTTATTAACTGCATGTTCTATCCCAAGTTCTGCATTAAGAACTTTACTGGTATTAATTTTAAAGGCTCACTATGTGGAGGGTCTTATTGATTTCCCCATTTTTCAGGTAAGGGACATGTGATGGTGGTGGTTTAGTTGCTGAGTTGTTTCTGACTCTTTGGACCCCATGGATTGTCTCCTCTGTCCGTGGGATTTCTCAGGCAAGAATAGTGGAGTGGGTTGCCATTTCCTTCTCTGGGGGCTCTTTCTCACCCAGGGATCGAATCCACGTCTCCTGCATCTCCTGTATTGCAGGCAGATTGTTTACTCACTAGCCACCTGGAAACATTAAAAAAAAAGAACCACCTTAGAAGTCCTGACCACTGCTGCTGAATTCTTTCCTTGAGCTCCGGGTTTTGCCACGAGCTGCTAGAGAGGTAAGATATACAGTATGGGCACTTTCTCAGGCTGTGTATACAGTGGGCTGGGAAAATGAGTAGGAAAAACTAAGGAATTACTGGTAGTTTAAAGAAAATTATGCTTTTTATAAAGTATAATTAGTTAACACTACAGAGCACTGAATACTCTTAATTGCTTTGTGTTTAACACTTCACGCATGAGTGCTAAGTCACTTCAGTGTCCGACTCTTTGCAACCCTGTGGACTGTAGCCCACCAGGCTCCTCTCTCCATGGGATTCTCCAGGCAAGACTTGCCATGCCCTCCTCCAGAGGATCTTCCCAACCCAGGGATCAAATCTGCATCTCCAGCAAACTTCTGCATTGCAAGTGAATTGTTAACCTTTGAGTCATTGGGGAAGCCGTAACTCTTTATAGGGGCAGTGGGGGGGGGGAACAATGTCAGCTTAGTTGAACAGAACAGGCAAGCTATGATTCAGTTCTATGAAATCCTTCTCGCAAACTCCATAGCTGAAGACATTATGTTACCTCACAGTCTGAACTAGGGTGAGGCAGGCAAGGAGCCTAGACTGCAGACTTTAAGCAGGTGCTCACTCTTACGGTTTTTCAAGTGCTCAAATCTCTCATTTCTGTTGTTTCAGAAAAAACAAGAGTAATGGTATATAACAACACATATTCATTTTCCCGAAGTTTCTGTGAGGGTGGAGTCCCAGCTGGGTCCTCTGTAGAGCCGTATTTAAGATGTCAGATAGGGCTGAGGACTCATTTGAAAGCTCAGCTACAGAAGAATCTACTTCTAAACTCACACTGTTGGCAGGACTCCTTTACTTGCCTCTGTGGCATCAAGGGCTTCAGTTTCTTGGACAGACTGCTAGCGGTCACCCAGAGCTCCTAAAGGTCACTGAAAAGTCCTTGCTGTTTGAGGTTCCTCAGCCTTGTTGCTTCCTTCCTCAAAGCATTGCAGGAATGAGGGGTCCAGCAAGATGGGGGCTGCACCCATTTATATTATTACATGTAATATAATATCACCATTACACAAGTATATATGTAATATCACAAATCATGTCTCAGCTTGGGTTGTGCTCCTTTATTTTTGTGAGGGAAAAATTGATTCTAGTGAATAACAGGCCATTGTGGCCTGAAGACGTGTGTGCGGGAAGCCCGGCCTGAGGACAGGAAGTCAAAAGTGAGAAGAGGGCAGAGAATATAAATCAACAGATGTTTTGTTTACTAGAAGCCTTGCAAATATACTCTAAAGTATTAGGGTGTCTTCAAAAGTCTCTGACTGCAAGTTGTATCAGACTCAAGTCACAGTGATTCAATAAACAGACTTAGTTTTCAAATACTAAATCTCAAGTTGAGGCAGCTTCTGCTTGGCCAGCTGAGAAGTTCAATGATGCTGTTAAGAATTCAGTTCCTTTCTGACTTTCTGCCTTGTCTTCCTTGGCACGCCATCTCACTTCCCTCATGATGACAAAATAGCTGCAGGGGCTCCTAAACACACCATTGTTCAAGAGCAGAAAAAAGAAAAGAGCGAATCCTGTCTGTTCTTGAATCTCCTTTTTCTAAGAGCTAAGAAACGCTTCATGAAGCCCTGGCAATGGATTTTCACTGTATCTCATCGGAGAGAATTGGCTCATAGACCGCTTTCCAAGCTAATCAAAGAAAGAGGATGAAATTGCCTTAATTGACTCGGATCCTGACTTACCCTTGGGGCTGTGTCTGGGTCGCCTTATAACTCTGAGTGGTAGGAATGTGAATAAAAACTACTGGAGCTATTACTGCAGGGCAGTGTATGCACGTGTGGGCATGTGTGAGACATGTGTGTGGTGTACGCAAAAGGTGATGGTTTGAGTTAGGAAACAGTCTTACACTATACGTTCAGTGTATGAATGGTTCATCGGCCCTCGAAAGGGATTTTGAAATCAGAGACAGGTTAAGTGGTGACTCAAGCACATACTGACTTAACCATCAATACTGGAACCTGCCTTAAAATATGTAAAATGGAAACACCAGTATTACCCACCCCTGCAAATTTTTGTGAGACTAAAATGCTAAGTGTTTAGCCCAGTTTCTGCTGCATTTTAAGTGGGCAGGAGCCCCCTATGACGATGGGGTAATGCCAATTATCATTGTTACGCTGTATCTTGAGGTTTCTCGCAGCAGGGCGCCTCCAGAGGGTGGTTTGGACTTGGCTTCCGTGGAGGGAATCAAATAATGAGCTAAGATTCGTGGCGGCTTTCTCAGGCTCACCCGCGTGCAGAAACTCTCCTTTCGTGCAAAACAAGCCCATCTCCAGAGAAAACCTCTTGGACATGGTATCACATTTCTCCTTCATTTAAAGCTTTTGTTGAGCTTTTCCAAATCTCCACTCTGAGTTCAACACAAACACCCCTGTGCTGGCGTCCAGGCCGTTTTTTACTTTTATATGTACCACTTCTCCCTTGACAGTCTCACCTCCCAAGTCGAGTGCCGTGGGCGACTGTTCGTTTACGGCGCCTCTCATCTTCCTTTCCCCTGCTCGTCTGGAAAAGATCATAAAATATTTGACCGTGGTGGCTGCTTAAAGCTCTCTCCGAAGAAGTAGTTCATGAAGTTTAATTAAAGGTTTTGGAAAACTTTAGCCTGGTTGAGGTTTGTCTAGAATAATGGAGAGATTATAATATAAAGAACTCTTGAGCATTAAAAAAAAAAAGCCAAAAGCCCCGTTGGTCAGGAAGCAAATATTTAAAGACTGAAAACATGGTCCTATTAGTGAACCGACCCTTTTGTCAAGTCAAAATGGGATAAGGGTGCTATGGGGAGGGTGGGCATGACTCTAGGGAAGCGAGGATGGGCTGAAGGATCCAGCAGAAATCCTACAGGAAGGAGCCCAGCTATTTTGTCAGAACCTTTTCAGTGTAAATGACAAAAGCCCAACTCAAAAAGGACTGAGCAAAGACCATGCATTGGTCCTTGATTAGATGATTGGTTCCAGCCTCCTGGTCCCCACCCCTCATTCCCTCCTGTTTTTTCAAGCTGACTTCCTTCTCAGGTGGGGGCTCCTGGATCCCATAATGATGAGCTATCAAGCCCTTTAGGTCTTTGCTGGGTCTTCTTAACAGCCCTGGAGGGTGCAGGGGTGAGGTCATTGTCCTATTGAGTCTGGGCTATTGTGACAGAAATGACAACCCACTCCAGGACTCCTGCCTGGAGATTCCCGTGGGCAGAGGTGCCTGGGGGCTGCAGTCCATGAGGTCGCAAAGAGCCGGATATGACTGAGCACACACCCACGTTACAACAGATCACCACTGCCTGGGTGGCTTAAATAGCAATCATTTATTTCTCACACTTCTGGAGGCTGGGAAGTCCAAGGTCAAGGTTCCGGCTCGTTGGGTGCCTGGGGAGAAGCCTCTTCCTTGTCTGAAGGCAATGGCCCCCTTGCTGTGTGGTCACAGGGTGGAGACAGAGAGAGAGAGGTCTCTGGTCTCTTCTTTTTGGGTGAAAAAACAAAGTTTTAGCCTCTCAGTCATGTCTGACTCTTTACAACCCCATGGACTGTAGCTTGCCAGGCTTCTCTGTCCACGGGATTCTCCCTACAAGCACCCTGGAGTGGGTTGCCATTCCCTTCTCCAGGGGATCTTCCCAACCCAGGGATCAAACCTGGATCTCCTGCGCTGGGAACGCGGAGTCGTAGCCACTGGACCACTGGGGAAGTCTCTCCCATGAAGCTTTTGCTTGAAAGCACAGGACACAATGCCGGAAGAGAGAGCGGGCCAAGCACTGGGGCTCCAGGCGCCTCCCAGGGATGTGCTCCTCGGGGTCCTCATTCTCTCGGGACCACTGCTCTTTCTCTCCCAGTAAAATCTGTGATTCTTACACAAATCTCGGCCTCGGGAAAGCTCAAGGCAGAAGTTCTCAGTTTTTAGCCAAACTGACCTAATTGTTGAGGTCAGTCATAGCATCAGTGGAGGAACTGGATCAAGGAGTGGCTGCTGGATTTTATGACTTTATTTAGCACATCACAAAGCCCACAGCCTTATTTTAGCCAGGAGTCACAGCCGGATGTCCAGAAGCCCCAGAGAAGAAGGACAGAACTTTCTTAGCCTGGCTATAAAATAGTCTCAGTTTTCTCATCAGTAAAATGGGGATAATAACAGCATCAATCCCACAGGATCGAACCGTTATAAAGTGGCTAAATGAGTGTTTATTTTAACTTTATTTTAAGAAAAATATACTTGTGATCTTAATTAGTTCTAAATGTCAGTGCAGCCTAGAAAGAACCCTACTATATGGACAACTAGATTCTAGTCTTGCCATTTTCTGGGAGGAGCAAACTTAAATTCCTGCCAGTCCACTCCATAATTTGGAGGAAAAGGGGATCAAATTTTCCTGTCATGGAGTGGACTTGGTGAGATGCCAGGTAAGCATTATCTATTACAGAGTTTCTAGGAGGCACAGAATTTGCTCCGTCAAAAGCAATGGCTTCGTCTGACGAGTCCTGAGTTGTTCTTTCTCTTTGACAGGAGGCGTGTTTTTCAATAGGTTTGTGCTTCGTGTGTTATCAAGCCTGTGATAAGTGTTTATCTCCGAGGAACCTACTCTATCCTCAGTTGTTTCCGGAACTTGAGCTGTATGGACAAGGCATCCTGGCCACTCCCAGCCCCTCCCCATCTCCATTAGCTGCTAACTAGTCACATCATCCTGCAATATTCATGAATTTAATTCTGGGTGGAATATTTTGCCAATACTCGGTGTAAAAGACAGTGCTTGAAACTTAGGTACATTGTCACCATGAAAATATCTGGGTTTTAACTGATTGTTTTCAGCTTAGCTTTTTATCACTTTATGGCACTGAAATGAATCAATTAAAGAAATACTGAAGGGAGGGGATGGAGAGAATAGTCTATACATATATTTTTAAAAAAAGAAATGGATGGTTGTCAGCATTTCTCAAGATGTGAAGTGTTTTTCTCTCACATACACACACTATACGAATATGCAAATTGGACAGGCTTCAACCCACTCTTTTATGTGAAATGTGGTAGAAAGGAGACTTACTGTATTACTATTGCCATTTTCTGAAAGGCCCCTTGGGAAGGTGTCTGCAGAACATACCTAGAGATTGACTATTTTCAATAGAGGAGATCCAGACCACGTGCTGAATCTGCAGGATTGGGGCTCTGGTCACAGCAATGACATCTCTGCCACTCACTTTTTTCCTAAATTAATTTTTCTACAGGCAGTTTTCCAGTTAACTTTTCTCTCGATGCAGTATTCCTTTTGTTTGTGAGGCGCGTTGTAGCTAGGTATCTGAGCTGAGGTTGTGTGTGTGCTCCGCTGCTCAATCGTGTCTGACACTTTTGCGACCCCGTGGACTGTAGCCCACCAAGCTCCTCCATCCATGGGATTCCCCAGGCAAGAATACTGGAGTGGGTTGCCATTTCCTTCTCCAGGGGATCTTCCCAACCCAGGGATCAAACACCTGTCTCCTGCATTAGCAGGAGGTTCTTTACCACTGAGCCACCAGGGAAACCCGAGCTGAGGCTTTGAAGTTGTTGATAAAAAAAAGGAGTTTGAGCTTTCTCTCATGTCCCGATGAATGGGCCAGTTGTCAGCTCCAGAGCTGATGAGGCAAGGAGGGAGAACTCTGGCCTGAAACAACACTGGTATTTTGGATGTTGTGAGACACTCAGTGGAGCAGCATGATTTGGAAAATGGGAAAAGTCAGGGAAGACTTGCTTATAAGTAAACCATATTTCATCAACTCTAAGATGCCACTGATAAAAATATACCAATTCCTTTTACGTGCCACTAATAAAGTAAAAGGGCTTCCCTGGTGGCTCAGTGGGAAAGAATCTGTCTTCAGTGCAAGACAGGATTCGATCCCTGGGTCAGGAAAATCGCCTGGAGAAAGGCAGTACTCCTGCCTGGAGAATCCCATGGACAGAGGAGCCTGGTGGGCTACAGTTCACGGGGCTGCATAGGGTCGGACACGACTGAGCAACTAACACTTTCACATTCACTTTCAAAAAAGAAGAAAGACGATGTCAAATGAATTTAATCTTTTTGAGTGCTGCATAATTCTGTATTCCTCAGAGTCTTGAGCTTTGTTCTGAATTAAGTTAAATGACTCATAAATACTTTGATCTTTTCAAGTCTTTGTTTTTAACATTTCTAAGGTTGGTCCAGAGTAGATTTTGCCTGGGGCTGATTATTTACAGCTCCTGATTCAAGAGCCTTCTGAGTACTCTACCAAAGTCCCCACGAATAAGAGGGTTTTTCTAATGAGGATGGGCGCCATTTCTGACCCGGCCTGAGTCCTGTTTTCTGTTCCCTCTGATTCTTTCCAAGGGAAATTTTCCCGTAGGTATTGGAATTCCTCTGGGGATGCTATTTGCAAACATATGGAGCTCCTATATAGGCCTTCAGGTGGAGAGTGTCTGTTTAAGACAGACACGGTTCCAGGAAGCAAGACAGAAATAAAAATGGTAGGACGAGAGGGCAAAGCACCACCTCACTCATTGAAGTGCCTCAGTCCACTTACACATTTAAAAGTTGTGTGAGCCAATGAATTATTCTTTCTTAGTCTTGAGCCAATTTGAGTTGGGTTTTTATCACTTATAAAGTGGCTCAGCTGGTAAAGAATCCACCTGCAATGCAGGAGACCTGGGTTCGATCCCTGGTTTGGGAAGATCCCCTGGAGAAGGGAATGGCTACCCACACCAGTATTGTGGCCTGGAGAATCCCATGGACTGTATAGTCCATGGGGTTGCAAAGAGCCGGACACGACTGAGCGACTTTCACTTTATCACTTTTAAACTGCCGTGGCATGGTGAGGATGGTGGCGATGATGGCAGTTCTTGCTGTTATTCTGTTACCATGATAAGTGTTGCTATGCAATTACTGGACATGCTGGCAGCACGTTCAGGGAACTAGATTGCTTTCCTGCACCCCGTTTTTCCCCCACCAGCAGTCAACACTTTCTCCTGTCGGCATGCTTCCAGGAATCGGATTTCAGTCGGCAAAAGACATTGTGCATGCTTCCATTTAAAGTGCTTCTTTGCTTCTCACTAAGTCTGCTGCTGCTGCTGCTAAGTCGCTTCAGTCGTGTCTGACTCTGTGCGACCCCATAGACGGCAGCCCACCAGGTGCCCCCGTCCCTGAGCTTCTCCAGGCAAGAACACTGGAGTGGGTTGCCATTTCCTCCTCCAATGCATGAAAGTGAAAAGTGAAAGTGAAGTCGCTCAGTCGTGTCCGACTCTTTGAGACCTCGTGGATTGCAGCCTATCAGGCTCCTCTGTCCATGGATTTTCCAGGCAAGAGGACTGGTACTGGAGGGGGTTGCCATTTCCTTCTCCAAGTACACTAAGTCTACCCCTTGCCAATACACCCTCACGATTTTTAGGCTTAACTAATTACTACACCAGTCAAAGCTCTTTGGATAAGATGCTAGAATCCCAGCTGCCTTAAAGAAGAATTGTTAATGAAGCCTTGGGATGAATAAAATATTACCTCTTCCATCACCTCTTTATAGGATGTCGGGGATTTCTTGTACTTTGAAAGTGGTCATCATTCATTAATGACAACGTGTTAACATTTAGATGATCATTTTGTGCTCCAACAAGTAACCAGGCTGGCGAGCCACAAAGGGAACACTGGTATTAAAGACGGGGAGCAGTCCTCCTGCCTGGAATGAATGACCCGTTTTCACTTGCTCCATATCAAACACCCACCAAAACAGAACATCCCCGCCGGCGCCTCCGCAGTCCAAGGTCCTCCTTGCCGCCTCAGACTTGCGGTTTAGTCTGAACCTGAAGTTGCCTTTAATAAGATGGCCAGGTAATTTGCAGCTGCTTACGAAGGGTCAATAAAGAACATTTACTCCCAAACTTAATCACCTCAGGGGTTTGTTTAAAAGTACATATTCCCAGAGCTTGTTAAAAGTTGTGGTTACTTGGTCCCTAACCCTGAAGATAGTTTTTCAGTAGGTCAAGGAGGGTTTCAGACATTTGAATTATTAATAAGCCCCTGCAGTAATTTTGATGCATGTGGTTGAGAACCATGTTAGAGCAAGGGACCTGGTTACCCCGGAGTGCGCAGAAAAGCTCAGCAAAGAGACGGAAGGAGAAACTGATTTTGTTTCTGGGTTAAGACCACTAACACGTATGTGTGTCTGCATATATGCATGTGTATGTATATGTAGATATAATTAGAATTTTCTTACAAGTTTAGGCAAATACATATTTAATTTAAGCACATATGTCTGGCAAATTGCAGTGACAAGTTTAAAGAACCTGTCAGGCATCTAACAGAGCAAGGGGAGCTGGGTAGGCATCACTCGTTTCTCTTCCTTCCCTGGTTCAACCGGCAGCTCAGTCTTGTCCTCACTGTGGGTGATCAGCTCTCTCCCATTTATTCACAAGCTGGATATACTGGTCTACACTCTGTTCACACTGAGTCCTGGCACCTTCACGTTTTAGCTGGGTGGTCTAGAGCAATTTGCTTACCACTTCAGCCTCGTCTGGCTAATTTGTAAAATAAAAATACTTCCTAATTTTCACATCATTCTTAATTGTCATTAACTTGAATAAGTTAATTCAGGGCTCAAAATTACATTTGGCACCCGGTAGAATTTCAGTTCCAGAAAAACATCTATTTCTGCTTTATTGACTACGCGAAAGCCTTCGACTGTGTGCATCACAATAAACTGTGGAAAATTCTGAAGGAGATGGGAATACCAGACCACCTGACCTGCCTCTTGAGAAACGAGTATGCAGGTCAGAAGCAACAGTTAGAACTGGACATGGAACAACAGACTGGTTCCAAATAGGAAAAGGAGTGCATCAAGGCTGTATATTGTCACCCTGCTTATATAACTTATATGCAGAGTACACCATGTGAAATGCAGGACTGGAGGAAGCACAAGCTGGAATCAAGATTGCTGGGAGAAATATCAATAACCTCAGATATGCAGATGACACCACCCTTATGGCAGAGAGTGAAGAGGAACTAAAAAGCCTCTTGATGAAAGTGAAAGAGGAGAGTGAAAAAGTTGGCTTAAAGCTCAGCATTCAGAAAACTAAGATCATGGCATCTGGTCCCATCACCTCATGGGAAATAGATGGGGATACAGTGGAAATAGTGTCAGACTTCATTTTTGGGGGCTCCAAAATCACTGCAGATGGTGACTGCAGCCATGAAATTAAAAGACACTTACTCCTTGGAAGGAAAGTTGTGACCAACCTAGATAGCATATTAAAAAGCAGAGACATTACTTTGCCAACAAAGTTCCGTCTGGTCAAGGCCATGGTTTTTCCAGTGGTCATGTATGGATGTGAGAGTTGGACTGTGAAGAAAGCTGAGCGCCGAAAAATTGATGCTTTTGAACTGTGGTGTTGGAGAAGACTCTTGAGAGTTCCTTGGACTGCAAGGAGATCCAACCAGTCCATCCTGAAGGAGATCAGTCCTGGGTGTTCATTGGAAGGACTGATGGTGAAGCTGAAACTCCAGTACTTTGGCCACCTGATGCGAAGGGCTGACTCATTGGAAAAGATCCCGAGGCTGGGAGGGATTGGGGGCAGGAGGAGAAGGGGACGACAGAGGATGAGATGGTTGGATGGCATCACCAACTCAATGGGCATGAGTTTGAGTTAGCTCTGGGAGTTGGTGGTGGACAGGGAGGCCTGGCGTGCTGCGATTCATGGGATCGCAAAGAGTCGGACACAACTGAGCGACTGAACTGAACTGAACTGAGCTAAGAGTTTCAGTAAGTATTAGCTCCCCAGTATTACTATTGTGTTGTTATTCATAAGGACTAATAGCTAAACAGAAATGGAACATAGTCAAGTATATACATACATATATGTACATATATTAATATATATGTACATATATATATTATGTATATGCATGTTTGTGTATATCTATCTTATATAGTATGTAGATATAATTATATTAGACTCAAGTAAAATTTTTAAAGTGATTTTCCTCTATGTTAGCATTAGTGACCCAAGTCTAATTTTTATTTCTGATACTAAAGATGTAAGTTTTAGTTACCTCTGGAAATCCGGTAAGACTTATGGATCTTTGACTTGAAATGCACATGAAAACTCTGCACTTGTTCACATACATGCAGTGAAAATACAATGCATGTGTTGATGGGGCAGGTTGCTGGTTGTCGAGGAGTGGGCATTCCATGGGTCCCGGGTTAAGAACCCCTGCACTGACCTCTGGGACCCTTAGAGGCAGGAACTGTTCTTACACATATTGGTATCTCTGACCCCTGAGACAGTGCCTCATGCAGTGTTGGTGACACTAAGTGGCTGTTACTTCAATCACATAACTTTTTGATTACTAGCAATTGATTATTGATTTTCACTTCTGTTGGAAGAGAGGAAATGTGAATAAATCATGGGAATTATTATTGTGGAACTTGGTATGTGCTGTAAAACATGTCCTAGGACAGAGCTTCTCAAACTTCAGTGTGCTCAAGAATCACCTGGGGCTTCCCTGGAGCCTCAGTGGTAAAGCGCCTGCCTGCAATGCGGGAGGCGTAAGAGACATGGTTTCAGTCTGCCTCAGTGGTAAAGCGCCTGCCTGCAATGCAGGAGATGTAACAGACATGGTTTCAGTCTGCCTCAGTGGTAAAGCGCCCGCCTGCAATGCAGGAGATGTAACAGACATGGTTTCAGTCTGCCTCAGTGGTAAAGCGCCCGCCTGCAATGCAGGAGATGTAAGAGACATGGTTTCAGTCTGCCTCAGTGGTAAAGCGCCCGCCTGCAATGCAGGAGATGTAACAGACATGGTTTCAGTCTGCCTCAGTGGTAAAGCACCCGCCTGCAATGTGGAGATGTAAGAGACATGGTTTCAGTCTGCCTCAGTGGTAAAGCGCCCGCCTGCAATGCAGGAGATGTAACAGACATGGTTTCAGTCTGCCTCAGTGGTAAAGCACCCGCCTGCAATGTGGAGATGTAAGAGACATGGTTTCAGTCTGCCTCAGTGGTAAAGCGCCCGGCTGCAATGTGGAGATGTAAGAGACATGGTTTCAGTCTGCCTCAGTGGTAAAGCGCCCGGCTGCAGTGCAGGAGATGTAACAGACATGGTTTCAATCCCTGGGTTGGGGAGACCCCCTGAAGAAGCGAACGGCAACCCACTCTAGTATTCTTGCCTCAGAGTTCCACGGACAGAGGAGGCTTCAGGCTACAGTCCCTGGGTGTGCAAAGAGTCAGACACGACTGAGTGACTAACACTTTCACTTTTCACTTTCTAGTTACCTGTACCTTAAGTATAACATTAGAATCTTTCCCCAAAGTCTTGTTGCGGAAGAAACAAGCCATCAGGCACAATGCCTAGCATACAGTAGGCGCTAAAAAGATACATTGTTCCTTGGATGGTGTGACTCAGACCCCTTCCTGTTTCCCTTCGGATGGTTCTTTAGTGACAGCCTTGATGCTGACAATATTATCACCAGCTGGGACTTGTTGATGGCGTGCAAGTTTCTCTTGAATAATACATCAGGTTCCTACTGTAAGATATAGCGGGAAGCTGACTATATGTAAAGAGACTGAGGGACTGTGACTTTTTTGAAGTAAATTCTTGGCCATGAATCAACAGTTGTAATCTCTCCAGTTTCTCACTCAAGCTTTTTGAAATTCTAGACAAGTCCCCATAACTTACTTTCTGCCTCCTGTAAAGTAAGGTAATATGGAATCAACTCATGTAAAAATTGACTGTTAAAACACTTGATAATTCAGTAGATATTTATTGAGCATCTGTAAGGTACTACTCCCTGTTGGAGACATAAGAAAGTTTATGTGATAAGTCTGCATTTAAAGAACTCTGTAATAATATGAAAGAAAGAGTTGCATTTTGTTCTTTTGTTTTATTCACTCATTCATCTGACACATACTTATCAAGGGCATTTTAGAAAGAATGAAGGAGATAAATATGATATAGTCCTTGACCTCCTTGAGGAGATACAGATTCAAATGATACAGAACTGATAAAGTGTGAAATGGAGAAGTCTAGAGGATATGGCTGAAAAAGCACCAAAGATTACAAGAAATACAGAATACTAAACTTATACAGGAAATAAAAAATGCATACATTAGAATGTTTATGAAAATATATTACTATCAAGAATGTAAACTGAAGGGTAATTAGGATTTGGTCAAGTTGGAAGATGATGAAAAAAGTTCTCAAAGAGGAAAATAATGCAAACGTCCCCAAGCTAGTAATTATTTGCTAGGCATTGAGAACAGTGTGGGGCAAGCACAGGTTTTGTTAACAAAGAATTTCCTATCCATAGTGAAAGCAGGTAAACACATTAAAATTGAGTATGCTTAAAAACAAAGTAGAACTATGTACAGGTGAAAACAAAACACAGAGATGGAAGGATTAAACCTTTGTAATAGAGATTTTTTTCTTTTGGTGGATTTAGAGCAGGGGTCTCCAATCTCTGGGATCTGAGGTGGAGCTGATGCAATAATAATAGAAATGAAGTGCACAATCAATATCATGCACTTGAATCATCCTGAAACCTTCCCCCTCCTGCCCCCATCTGCGGATAAATTGAATTCCATAAAACCAGTCCTTGGTGACAAAAAACACTGAGGACCACTGATTCAGAGGACTCAAGACAGGTTTCTTTTTTTTTAATTTTTAATTGGAGGACAATTGCTTTATAATATTGTGTTGGTTTCTGCCATACATCGTGAGTCAGCCGTAGGTATACACGTGTTCCCTCCCTCTTGAACCTCCTTTCCACATCCTACCACATCCCAACACTCTGTGTTGGGATAGAGTTAGAGTTTGGGCTCCCTGCATCATATAGCAACTCCCACTGCTTATCTGTTTATTTTCTTTGGTTCCAAAATCAATGCAAATGGCGACTGCAGCCATGAAATTAAAAGACACTTGTTACTTGGAAGGAAAGCTAGGACAAACCTAGACAGCATACTAAAAAGCAGAGACATTAATTTGCCAGCAAATTTCCATCTAGTCAAAGCTATGGTGTTTCCAGTAGTCAGGTATGGATGTGAAAGTTGGACCATAAAGAAGGCTGAGCTCTGAAGAATTGATGCTTTTGAACTGTGGTGTTGGAGAAGACTCTTGAGAGTCCCTTGGACTGCAAGAAGATCCAACCAGTCCATCCTAAAGGAAATCAGTCCTGAATATTCATTTGAAGGACTGATGCTGAAGCTGAAGCTCCAATGTTTTGGCCACCAAAATATTGATGCAAAGAACTGACTCTTATGCTGGGAAAGACTGAAGGCAGGAGGAGAAGGGGACGACGGAGAACGAGATGGTTGGATGGCATCACCGACTCAATGGACATGAGTTTGAGCAAGCTCTGGGAGATGGTGATGGACAGGGCAGCCTGGCGCGCTGCAGTCCACGGGGTCGCAAAGAGTCGGACACGACTGAGCACTGAGTGACTGAACAGCAGCAGCCTTGTTCTCCGTACGGTGATGCACATATTTCAGTGCTCGTCTCTCCATTTGTCCCACCCTCTCCTTCCCCTACTGTGTCCACCAGCCTGTTCTGCATGTCTGCGTTTCCATTGCTGCCCTGCAAATAGGCTCATCAGTACCGTCTTTCTAGATGCCATATATATGCGTTAGTATATGATATTTGTTTCTTTCTTTCTGACTTACTGCACTCTGTGTAATAGGCTCTAGATTCATCCTCCTCAGTAGAACTGACTCAAATGCTTTCCTTTTTATGGATGAATAATATTCTATTGTGCAGATGTAGCTCAGCTTCTTTAT
Organism: Dama dama; assembly: GCF_033118175.1. NCBI lineage: Eukaryota > Metazoa > Chordata > Mammalia > Artiodactyla > Cervidae > Dama > Dama dama. The sequence goes on from NC_083703.1 coordinate 81,778,668, forward strand.
CCATTCATTTGAAGACAGGTTTCTTGGGAAGGTTGTGTTTTATGGTTGAAATGAGAGTTTTCGAGATGGACAAGAGTGGGAGGGTCCCTTCAGCAGAGTCATCAACACAGGGACGTGTGGACATGCAAAACAGTCCGTGTCCTCACGGGTGAGAGTTTGGAGCTGCTGGAACCTAAGGGTAGTGCAGGGACTGATGAGGGAAGAAAGCAGAGTGGCGGATACAGATCTGTTAGCAAAGGCCTCACGTCCCAAGCTAAAGAGGTTGGCGTCTGGGGGGCAGACATGGCGTGGGGACACAGGCTTACTGAAGGAAGGGAACTTGCCTGGGACAGCGGCGTGCCATCCTCTCAGGTCAGGTTCCCAGAACCAGATTTAGAGATGAGGATCCGTGAGACCATCAGAGGAGGAATTGGTCAGGAAGTGTGGGAAGCAGAACACTGCAGAGGATTTGGCGGGGGGGACTGTGTGCTCAGTCGCTTCAGTTATGTCTGATTTTTTGTGACCCCATGGACTGTAGCTCACCAGGCTCCTCTGTCCATGGGGACTCTCCAGGCAAGAATACGGGAGTGGGTTGCCACGCCTTCCTCTAGGGGATCTTCTCAACCCAGGGGTGGAACCTGCGTCTCTTATGCCTGCATTAGCAGGTTCTTTACCACTAGTGCCACCTGGTTTTGGCAGTGGGGGGTTCTAAACCCCACAGACAGTATCCTCAGCGTGACCCTGCAGGGGACTCTAGAAGGTAGGTTATGTCTCAGAGTCATCCCAGCCTCAGCCAAGAGAGTTGAGCTTTTACACCCTTGCATGCGTCAGTCATTGGCTAAAGAGTGAGCTTGTAAAGACATTTAACCTTCCCGCTCTCTACTTCAGTGGGCAAAGTGGCTTCAGAGGAAAGACATAGAGGAAGGGGTTTGTGGGCAAAAGCACGCTGCAGCTTGACAGGTGTGGTGAGTGCCTCAGAGGGAACGTGAGTGAAATGCCATGAGTTCATTGGCGTTAAAACTAGTGGGTGCCAATGTTGGTCCATAAATGCAGAGCTGATCTCTTCTCTAGTACCGTAAAAATTTTTAATCTTAGGCAATTTGGAGATTCTTAATCTTCTATCTTGAGTTATGTCTAAAACTTAGATCATAAAACGCCAAGGCCTGGGAGGAGGAATGGACATCTTGTTCTGAGTGTCTGTGGAGACGTGCCTTGCCTGGCCTGTCTGGTTATCAGTTACCTGGCTACACAGGTAACCATGGAGACACTCCACCTCCTCCTAAGGTCGGTGAGCCTCTGCTGGCTCAGTACCTCTTGGGCTGATGGAGTCTCTTCACTGTTCTACTCCATGCTGTTTGTGTGAAACCCTCACAGGATGTTGTTTAAGTCCTGTGTAGACATGCACACTATTGCTGCTGCTATTCTTGTTTTCCTATGGAGACATTCTGCCTCCCTGGGACTTTACCTAAGAAATAAGGCCCAGGACACCTCTGCTCTTGGATTTTCAAATTTTTTTTAAGAAAAGATTTATTTTTTGGCTGTACGAGGTCTTCACTGCTACACTCAAGCCTCTCTATTTGTGGCCAGTGGGGGTCCTGGTTGTCGTGGGCCTCGGGCTGCTCATCGTGGAGGCTTGCCGTATGGAGCACAGCTCTAGGGCGTGTGGGCAGGCTTCAGTGATCATAGCTCACGGGCGCAGTGGCCCCACAGCTGGTGGGGTCCTCCTGGGGCAGGGACTGAACCCGTGTCCCCTGCATGAGAAGGTGGGTTCTTAACTCCCGGGCCACCAGGGAAGCCCTGGACTTCACGTCTTTGGGGAGCTGGCCAGTCTCCAATCTGTAAGAATACTGCCCACAGATCTTTTCTCCAGGACCCATAGAGAAGCCGTACTCAAATGATTTAACCTCCGATTTTCACCCTTCTGTCTGCACTGAGAAAAGCTTTTACTAGGGAGAGACGGACAAGTTATGCTCCCAGTGATTTTATTTTATTTATTTATTTTTTTCAGATCTTTTCCCATTTCGTTTATTATAGAATATTGAATACAGTTTCCTGTGCCAACAGTGGGTAGTGTGTTCATGTCAAGGTCAAATTCCCAACCTTTCCTTTTGTCAGTGTTTTTTAAAAAAAAGAAACCAGTGGGGGCTCCTTTTGTTCTTGTTCCTACCATTACATTCCTTTCCAGAGGCAACGAGCAGAGAAAAATACAGCAGTGCGCAGAGATTAAAGACAGAGGAGAGAAGAAAAATACTAGGGAAAATGAATGATAAACATTTCCAAAATATTATCATAACACCCAGAGAGATAGCAGCAAGAATATTTTCTCGATTTTGCCCGTGATCTAAATTTCATCCCCCTTCCTTTTGTTTCATTTAACATCTGTACATGTCAGCCTAGACTGTGCATTAGAAGCACTTGGGGGAGGGGGGCTATAAAGACATACTAGTGTCTGGATCCCAGACCAATCACATCAGGGTATCTAGTAGTGTGGTCCAAATATCAGTATTTTTTCACCTCTGTGTTATCCCAGTTTAGGCCGAAGGGAGTGGGAACAATGGTGCTATGGGTTTTTATTGCTTATAAGTACTGCAGTGACAATGCCGGGGAGAGCAGCTGGCCAGAAAACCTGCTCACCCTGCCTGTCAACCCCGAGAACGGTCACACCAGTGGCAGAATTTATCAACTCCCATTGTGTTTCCAGGTGAAGTCCCATCTGACGCCCAGCGTTCCCAAGAAACTTTTAGTTTCAAGCTGTATTTCTTGATTTGAATGCATTCTTTGTCAGCTTTACAATCATTTAATGGTATGTGATAATATATTAAAATATTAAAGGTGAAACAAATTCACACTGTTTCAGATTATATTACTGAATATGAAGTACTTACAGGAAAGGTAAAGCAACATGTTCTTCGCTTTGTGTTTGCTTATTAGCATGGAAAAATGACTTTTTGGTCCAGAAGATACCTGAATGAGCCAATACAGTGCCTTGATTAAAACCATGAGTGTTTTGTGGGGGGATAATTTTTAAAATTCTATTTATTTTTAATGGAAGGATAGTTGCTTTGCAGTGTTGTGTTGCTTTCTGCCAAATATCAGCATGGAGGCATATGTCCCCTCCGCCTTGAACCTCCTCCCGCCCCGCCCCCCTCCCCACCCCACCCCTCTAGGTTGTTACAGAGCCCCACGTTGATTCCCTGAGTCATACGGGAAACTCCCACTGGCTGTCTGTTCTACACGTGGTGATGTATGTTTCCACGTTACTCCCTTCACACCTCCCACCCTCTCCTTCCTCCCAGCCCACCACGTCCATAAGTCTGTTCTCTATGTCTGTGTCTCCACTGCTGTCCTGTAAATAATTTCATCAGTACCATCTTTCTAGGTTCCGTGTATATGCATTAGTATATGATATTTGTTTTTCTCTTTCTGACTTACTTCACTCTGTATAATAGGCTCCAGGTTCATCCACCTCAGGTGCATTTCTTTTCATGGCTGAGTAATATTCCATTGTATATATGCACCAGAGCTTCTTTATCCATTCATCTGTTGATGGACATCTAGGTTGCTTCCGTGTCCTAGTTATTGTAAATAGAACGTCAATGAACATTGGGGTGCATATGTCTTTTTCAATTTTGGCTTCCTCAGAGTATATGCCTAGCAGTGGGATTGCTGGGTCATATGGTGGTTTTATTCTTAGTTTTTTAAGCAATCTTCATACTGTCTTCCATAGTAGCTGTATCAATTTACATTCCCACCAACAGCGCAGGAGGATTCCCTTTTCTCCACACCCTCTCCAGCATTTATTTTTTACAGACTTTTTGATCATGGTCATTCTGACTGGTGTGAGGTGATATCTCATTGTAGTTTTGATTTGCATTTATCTAATAATGAGCAGTGTTGAGCATCTCTTCATTTGTTTGTTAGCCATCCATATATCTTCTTTGGAGAAATGTCTATTTAGGTCTTTTCCCCACCTTTTGATTGGGTTGTTTGTTTTTCTAGTATTGACTTATATGAGCTGCTTGTATGTTTTGGAAATTAATCCTTTGTCAGCTGTTTCATTTGCTGTTATTTTCTCCCATTCTGAGGGTTATCTTCACCTTGTTTATAGTTTCCTTTGCTGTGTAAAATCTTTTAAGTTTAATTAGGTCCCACTTGTTTATTTTTGTTTTTATTTCCATTACTCTAGGAGGTGGGTTATAGAGGATCTTGCTGTGATTTATGTCAGAGAGTTAAAACCATAGGTTTTGAAACAGACAAACTCAGGTCCGAGCCTGGCGTCTGTGGCCACAGTCCATCGAGTGTCCACGTGTTGGTCATTTGCACACCTACCAAAGAAGAGACGTGGTTTCAATTCCTGGGTCGGGAAGATCCCCTGGAGAAGAAAATGTCAACTCACTCCAGTCTTCTTGCCTGGGAAGTCCCATGGACAGAGGAGCCTGGGGACTACAGTCCACAGGGCGGCAAAGAGGCAGATACGACTTAGTGACTAAACAACAAAGCAAGGATTTTTGGAAGGATTCAGTGTGACGGGCTGATAGATCATTTGGCTCACAGTGAAGGCTCAAGGAATGGCTATCCTGTTTTTTCCTCAGTTTTCCCACTGTGATACACATAAGCGCTTCCCCAGTGGCTCAGCGGTAAAGAATCTGCCTGCCAATGCAGGAGATGCAGGTTTGATCTCTGGGTCGGGAGGAACCCCTGGCGAAGGGAATGGCTACCCACTCTAGTGTTCTTGCCTGGGAAATCCCAGGGACAGTGCAGCCTGGCAAGCATGGAGTGCAAAACGGTCAGACATGACGTAGTGGCTGGACGGCGGCGACAGGGCAGGTATACAGACGCCCCTGCGGGCAGCAGCGAGGGCGCCGGCCCGGCGCGCGCAGCCTGCTGCCTGACCTTCCAGCCGTACGCCGCGTGCGTCTGTTCAGAAGCGGACACACACACGTGTGCTGTGTGCACGCACGGACACCTGACACCCGTGAGCTTCTGCGGCTCTAATCCTCAAACCACAGGCTGTTTCCAGGACTCCAGATTGTGTCCAACACTGATGGACAATTATCGCCTTTCAGCGCGGGGTGATCGGTGCCCAGCTGCGGAAATCTCTCAGACGCGTTTCATCCGAGGCTCGTTTGTCATGTCTGAGGAAAAGGGACTGAGTTTCCTCAGCGCAGTCGGCACGGCAGGCCGCCGGGCGGGGTCCCCTCGCCCTGCGCTGGCTCCAGTTGATCCCCACCCCCAGCGCTCTCTGCGGCAGCCACGGGCCTGCGTCTTTCTCATTAATATTTGGTGGCGAGCGTGACGACAGCCGCAGAGTGAGTGAGTAGCAGTGAGTATTCCAGGTCAGGTGTGGACTCTATCATTTGCAGCATCAAAATAGGAAGGGCTGTGATCTGGGACGAAAGAGGCTCATCGGATAAAAATGAAATAATACGGTAATAAGTTCTGTGTTAATTTTTAGAATCATAAACACATCTAGTACGGAGTGAGATCAAGTGAAAACAAGCTAAAACTCCATCCCAGGTGTGGCACATGGTTTTATAAAAATGGTTAAATAAAAGGGCCTGCATGTTCCGTTTTTACCTGATACTGGTTCCAGAAAATGCAAAAGGGTCATAATGGAGGGCAAAGACATTCCTTGGCTGGAATTGTATTTTATTTGTCAGGTTTCAGTGACGTGCTTACTTTAATGCTGGGCTTGATGTGCTGGTATCACAGTGAGGAGATGAATAATAATAGCACCAGAAATCTTACACCACTAGTGTTAGGAAAACAGTAACAGTAACATTGAGTGTCTAATACCTGCTTGTGCGCATGTGCGCTCAGCTGTGTCCAACTCTTTGTGACCCCACGGACTGTAGCTCACCAGGCTCCTCTGACTGTGGAATTCTCCAGGCAAAAATAGTGGAGTGGTTGCCATGTCCTCCTCCAGGGGACCTTCCCCACCCAGGGACTGAACCCGCATCTCCTGTATTGGCAAGTGGATTTTTTTCCCACCTAGCCACCATGTACCCTACTCTGACTAAATGTGCTTTATCTCAGTTGGCAAGGGTCCCCGCTCTCTAGACGGAAATCTTCACGTTAGAAGATCAGCTCTGCCTGGTGCATGCTCTCTGACGGCGCACTGTCATGGTGCTTGTTGTAATCATATTTATTAATAGTGTTAAGTGCAGAAATCTTGTGAGAGGAGAATGGAGTGTTGTGAGCCTCCGGTAAGGTCAGCCTCCAAGCTGAAAAGTTACCTTGAATATCAGCCTGTGCACTGACTGAATTTGCAAACCTGAGCTTTGCGGTGATCTACCTACACTTTGGGAATTCCGTTCCTCTTTGCTCTGTTTATGGTGTTTGTTTCTTAAAAGCACCATCTAAATTTATATGAATTTAAGACAAACACAGCAACGTATTTGCAACAAAGGGCTCCCCAGGTGGTGTTAGTGGTAAAGAATCTGCCTGCCAAGGTAGGAAATGCAAGAGATGCGGGTTTGATCCCTGGGTCAGCAAGATCTCCTTGAGGAGAAAATACCAACCCACTCCAGTGTTCTTGCCTGGGAAATCCCGTGGACGGAGGAGCCTGGCGGGCTGCAGACCGTGGGGTCACAGAGCCAGAGACGGCTGAGCGCAGCATAGCAGTGACTCTCCAGGGACTGAGGAGTGGGGTCAGCGTCTTATCCTGCCTCGTTTTGTCTTCATCATCATCCACCCCAGGAAACTTTTTAGACATTTTCTCCTAATTGCCTTCCTGCGCCCCATACAATTTTAATAGCACAAAATACATGGAATATGCATTTTTGTTCTGTATATGGATGTCTGATCTACACAGAGGAGGAGTGAGATTGTTTTCATTTCCCCAAGGAACTTCCTTTTGCCCCTTTGGGGGTGATGTAGCTTCCACTGAGAATGCACGTCGTGGACCTGGGCTGCCTGGAGCTTGGTACAAAGACAGACTTGCCTTTAACCTTGAAGGCCTAGAACCCAGAGGGGATGGGAAGCGCTAAACTTAGGAAGAGAGAGCTTTAACTCCGCTGCCAACAGGCCTGGGGACGGGATGTGTGCTCTGGAGAGTGCCCTCCAGGGAGACCAGGCCTGGGGCTGCAGGGAAGACCTCGCGAAGAAAGAAGAGTTTGAACCTGGAAGCCCAGGGCGGAAGGCAGGGCCGGTGTGCACGCGGAGACACCCTGAGCAGCATCCGCGGCGGGGAGGAGCTGTTGTGTTGAGGAGCAGCGGAGGCTGGTTTCCTCCCCGGAGTCTCTGCGAGCCCTTGGGCCTGGGGACTCCCGGGGGTGGCCGTGCTGCTGGACAGGCCTCGGTCTTCAGACCCGTGGGGAGCCTCTGAGATTCTTTTAAGTTAGCTTAATTTATTTTTGTTAGTTTAATTAAATTAAATTAACTAATTAAGTTAAATTATTTAAGTTAAATTTGTTGGTTTAATTCATTGGAAGGACTGATGCTGAAGCTGAAGCTCTAATACTTTGGCCACCTGATGGGAAGACCTAACTTGTTGGAAAGGACCCTGATGCTGGGAAAGACTGAAGGCGGGAGGAGAAGGGGATGACAGAGGATGAGTTGGTTGGATGGCCTCACCAACTCAATGGACATGAGTTTGAGTAAACTCTGGGAGTTGGTGAAGGACAGGGAGGCCTGATGTCCTGCAGTCCATGGGGTAGCAAAGAGTCAGACACAACTGAGCGACTGAACTGAACTGAATTTATTTTTAATTTATTATCTTTTTATGGTTTATTCATTTATTTTCGGTTGCGCTGGCTTTTGTTGCATGCGTGGGCTTTCTCCAGTTGCAGTGAGGCTGCTTACTGAGGCGGCTTCTCTTGGTGGGGAGCGTGGGCTCTGGGCCGAGTGGGCGTCAGTGGGCGTGGCCCACAGGCTTAGTTGCTCTGCGGAATCTTCCTGGACCGGGGATCAAGCTCGTGTCTCCTGCACTGGCAGCGGGATGCTCATCCACTGACCTCCAGGGAAGCCCGGCTGGCGGGTTTAACACAGGAACGCTGAGACAGGCACGCCGTGCCCTGCCCTCCCGGGGGCGGTGCAGATGGACTCCAGACACAGGCTCAGCGCCAGGCTGCCGAGAGTCTGTACTTTGGCCACACTGTCCCTCAACCGCTTTGCTGGTGGGCTCCGAGCCGTCTCAGACTCAGTGGGATGACGGCTCCTTGCACCGCGCCCGCAAGCCAGACCTGCTGCACGCTGGGGCTCCGAAGGTGAGACGCCCCTCTGACAACAGCCTTGGGCTGCCTTTCCCGCTTGTAAGCTGGCTGCGCACCTTATGTACCCTTATCCTTCCATTTCGCTCTGTTTCCACTCCTTTCTGCAGCCCTGTGTTTGCTCCTAGCAGAGACTGGGCTGGAACAGAAAGTTTTGGAATTTTCTCACAAACCCAACCTGCAAACGTGTACTGCTCCTTTCCATGATGTGAGTCCAAGGTGCCTGTGATGAGACTGATCCCGGACATAGAAATAGCTTCCTCTCCTTTCTCTCCCTTTCCCCGTGTTTTCTTTACTAAACATACTAACAGTTGTTTATCAGGCGCTGAAAGATGCACGGGGCTTCCCAGGTGACTCAGTGGTGAAGAATCCACCTGTCGATGCAGGAGATGCAGGAGACGCAGGTTTGACCCCTGGGTCGGGAAGATCCCCTGGAGGAGGACATGGCAACCCACTCCAGTATCCTTGCCTGGAGAATCCCATGGACAGAGGAGCCTGGTGGGCTACAGTCCGTGGTGTTGAAAAGAGTCAGACAGGACTTAGCGACTGAGCAGGTATGCGCACAAGATGCACATACGCAAAGATGAATGAAATATTGCTCTTGTCTCAAGGAGATGTAATAGTTCATGAAGAAAGAGGTATGGAAGAGATATCTGAAAATCTACGTGTGATACAACATAAAAAAGTGTTATACAAGCTGCCTTAACTCTGAGGGTGTCTTATATAGCATGGTGACAGAGTTAACAGCACTCTGTTCTATATTTAAAAGTTGAAAAGAGGATGAGATGGTTGGATGGCATGACCGAGTCAATGGACATGAACTTGGGCAAACTCTGGGAGATGGTGAGGGACAGGGAGGCTGGGTATGCTGCAGTCCATGGGGTCGCAGTCAGACATGAGTTGGTGACTGAACAACAAGAGATTAGGTCTTAAAAATTCTTAGCATAAGAGAAACTTTTGTAACTATATGAAGTGATGGGTGTTAACTTATAATGGAGATCATTTTGCAATACATACACTTATCAACTCATTATGTTGGACGCCTTGGACTCATACAACATTACACATCGATTACATCTCAACAGACCTGGAAAAAATACATATAGGGTGTGTTGACGGTAACCATTTTGAATTCTTAACCTGTGTAATACCATCTTTCCTTTGCTCTCATTCTGTACTGGTACTTTATTTATAAAATGCTATTTTCAATGTGAATGATCACAAAATTCTGAGTTCAACATCTTTTCCATTTGCAGTTTTTCAGAAGGTCAAAGCTCTAAACTCTGTGGTCATTGAGCGCTGCTGTTTTCCAGCATCTGTTTCTGAGTGAATTTTGATACTTGGATGTTTATTTGTTCCTTTTAGGTAGGATGTCTCTTTGTGTGTGTATGTTTTCTTCTGCCTTCCTTTTCCTGAAATATTTTGAAAGTTTTTTCATCACCCTCATGCTGAATGTATCATATTTCTTTCTACTCAGTGTGTTAAAAGTGCCCTTTCAGTCTAAGGACTTATGATTTTCTCCAGCCAGGGGTATTCTAGTCTATCATTTTTTTATTATTTTCTCTTCCTCATTGTTTCTGTTCTTTACTTTTTCTAATTCCTATTAGCTGAATTCTGAGTCTCTTGCATCTTTTTATTCATGTCTTAAACTTTTCTGTTTCATTTCTATCTTCCTTTTCCCCCCTTCATTTTCTCATGGAGAAAACTTGTTCAACTTGAGCTTTTTCAAGTACATTAATGTGACTCTGAACTCTGCCCTTTTTATTTCTTAGTCTCTCCAGAGGATTTTTTTTTTTTTTTGCATCATATTTTCCATTTCCAAAGTCTCCTTTTAAAAAATGTTCTCCTTTCTTCCTTTAATATAGCCTGTTCTTTTTTAAAAGGAGGCAGTATTTCTCCAGAAATAAATGAACGGCTTTCACATGTGAGCAGAGCTTTCCTTTATGCCTTTTCCCCTTACACCCAGAACCAGAACCTACACACCGCCCCTTTCCCAGGCTCCAGCACTCTCAAAGACCCTTCCCCAGGAAGGTCACCACTTTTCTTGAAAAACAGTTCTATTAAGGCCAGAAGGCATCTAATCTCACCCTCCTGTCTGGGGTGAGAGCTCCATCAGTCGTAGATGTTCTGAATGCTCTTCTCCAGTCAATTACCTGATGATTAATTACTCCAGTTGCCAAGGCTAAATAATAGAAGCCTTTGGTTTAACTTGAGAGTTGTGGGTCAAGTAAGGATTTCTGGAGGAGCTACTTTTAAACTAAGGTTAGAAGGATGTGAAAAGCTTAGAAATCAGTTTTCAAGATCTACATCTTCTCTGGCCTTTCATGTCTACAATCACGTTCTCCTCCTCTGTGTGGCAAACACTGTTAGTCACCCACCTAATGCCAATGACCACTGCTTTGTCAGAAGAATCCTGACTTTGTTCAGGAAGACAAATGTGCCAACCAGCAGTCTGCTTTGCTTTCTATTCAACTACCTTTAGAGCTGGAGAGATAAGGTCTTATGACACACACTTGGCTATTGAGATGTCAGTATAAATCCCTGGATGATAGTCCTTTTAACAAAAAATTTAAAAAGCCTCTCTAGGAGGGTTTGCCTCATTGACACCCGGAACAGGGACACAGTGCCTGGAGGTACAGTAGCCATGGTGAAACCACAAGGATTAACGCCGCACGGCATGCAGATCAGAAATGACAAAGAAGTCCCGATTTTTAGTGACATTCTTCAGCAGCTGCATGGTCCATGGAGATATTCCTTTAGGGTTTGTAGGGGAGGAAAGCAAACTCCCTCTCTTTGGCCACAGTTAGACTTCCTGTCCTGTCTAGTCCAGTATGGCCCTAATGAACCACAGTAGTTCAGGTATCCTTGGCGGTGGTTGTTTAGTTTCCAGGCTGTGTCTGACTCCTTTGCAACCCTGCGGACCGTACCGCCAGGCTTCTCTGTCTATGGGATTTTCCAGGCGAGAATACAGGAGTGCGTTGTCATTTCCTGTCCTGGGGGTTTCCCAGCCCAGGACTGAACTTGTGTTTCCTGCATTGGCAGGTGTGTTCTTTCACACTGAGCCATCTGGGAAGCCCTAGCTCCCACTAAACTGCTCTCCCAGTGGTCCCCCAGGGCTGGTCCTCAGGCTGGCAACGTCAGCACCACATTCCAACTTACAGAAATGCGGGGCCTGCTGCATCCGATGCTCTGGGGAGAACGGGTCCCAGTAACGTATATTTTGACAGCCTTGCAGGTGATGTTAAGGCACCCTGAAGTTTGAGAAGCACTAGAACAGAACAGTGATTCATCAACTACTTGAGTTTAGGCTTTCTGTCCTTGACCTTTTATTAGCAGAATATCAAATATCGCTCAAGTGAAGTTACATATATACTGTTCCTCTTCGGTTAAATCAATCATCATGACTACCCGTTGCCTAATCAATAGAATAAAAGCATATGAGTCAGCTATTCAAGGTTGCTGAAAATATTCTTAGTCATATTCATTTAAAATTTTCTCTTATTTTATGTTTTATCAAATCACATGATTCCAGGGGAAGTGCTATCTTAGTTGCAGACAGAATACATACCCCACGCCCTCCCCCATCCAGCAATCTATACATCACACCACTGGTTTTCCTCATCCCTAACTGGATTCTTAGAAACCATGGTCATTATTCATCAAGCATTGTAACCGTGACCGTCTTTCCAAAACCTGCAAAGGCTCTCTTTCTCTGGATCATGTGTGCCTTCATCTGTACCCCTTTCATAGCACTTTGAATTGTTGTTGTTTCATTCATGTGGTAATTTATGGAACTGAAGACGATACCTTGATAATTATGTTTAAAAGAATGTACCATGTAATTACAATTAAACAAAATAAAATTTTATGCATAGGTGCATCTTTGAAAAATATGTGCAAAACTTTAATCATTATAATTTTTATACATATGCATACTAAGTTATTATTGATTATTCATCTGGGACTCTGACACTGGAAGAATGTAATGATGCCTTTACTTGTCATCATGTTATTTGAAATTTAAAGATGATAAGAGATAGATTCCTTTAAAAAAGTAAATTGCACAATGACAGCACAGTAATTAACTCTTAAATTAGGCAAAAGAGACGGTTTTTTTTCTTAAAGGAATACAGCAGAATATAGAAACGAGTCTCTTAAAGGCAATCATGGGGAAATCATTTTATTTCAGCAATTCCTTGTTAAAAGACTAACTTTTAGTTATAAAATTTATTCCACAATTTTGAAATTTCTTGATAAGTTAACATGTGAGATTTTTTCAAGGTGGGACGAAGCATAGCTTTAATTATATGACAAAGCTGTCTTTTTCATATGAGAATAATTTGAAGACTTTATAGAGAAGCGGTAATGTAGAATATTAGAAAAAAATACTGCATATACTCAAAGGATTACAAAAATTGGTATGTTTAACACATTTACCAACTTTGTAATGCAAATACATAAAGTGCCTGCTCATAAAAGCACTGATGAAAAAACTCATCTGTATGTTCTTAAGACCCACCAATCCCCACACCTTTTTTACCTTGCGTTTGTGTGCATGGGTGCTAAGGTGCTTTAGTCATGTCTGACTCTTTGCGAGCCCATGGACTGTAGCCCACCAGGTTCCTCTGTCCATGGGATTTCCCGGCAAGAATACTGGAGTGGGTGGCCATTCCCTTCTCCAGGAGATCTCCCCGACCCAGGGATGGAACCTACGTCTCTTGCATTGCAGGCAGGTTCTTAAATGACTGAGCTACTAGGGAAACCCCACGTATGTCATATTACACATGCTTAAATTAAGTGGTTTCTTTTGTTATCTGTTTCTAATTGAAAGTTTCTGTTACATTATGGTCAGGAAATTTCTGCCTTTAGTTTCTGCCATTGGGATTTAACTGTGTGTGTATGTGTGTGCATTTTCTTAAAATGTATTACATTTAGGAAATAATTTTTTATTAATTTGGATTGTTGAAGACAAACAGGTGTTCATTCCTTCATGTATTATTTCATTTAGTTATGGGAGAATCATGCATGGTTGGTCCCAGCTCTTTCTAGGAAGATTCCTTATGTAAAAACCCATGACATTTACATGTATGACTTTTTATCAGTTTAAAATTCTGGGTTGGTAATAACTTATAATTGAAAAGAATCTGAAAAAGAATATATACATGTATATGAATATGATAAGTACATATATATATAGAGAGAGAGATAGACCTGAATCTCTTGGCTGTGTACCCAAAACCAGCACAACACTGTGGATCCAACTATACTAAGTAAAAAAAATAATCAAGGAAAACAATTCTGTAGATCCTACTAAGTATCTGATTGAGCACTTTTTATTCTATGAATTTTAATAAGGATTGTTAATTCACTCGATTTTTTTATAACTGTCTTCTTTAGTTTTCTGTCCTCTTAAAGAAAGTTTTTTTTATATTTGAATGTGTGTAGTTTCCTGTTCAAACGTTTCAGTGCCAAGTAAATGGAGAAATGGTGCTGTTTACCTTAATATTGCTTGTCTTTCTTTTGTTTGAATCTGCCCACTATGTTTTACCATTTTTTTTTTTTTTTTTTTTTGCCTCTAAGGCAGAAATTTCAGGATCTACCACTCAGTAAACTACCTGGCTTTGAGAAAGTTATTTAACTTCTTTGTGATCCTCTTTCCTCACTTGCAACGCAGCCATAAAATAGTCTTATCTTGTGTAGTAGTTACTAATATAAAAAAAGGTAAAAATCTGTACAGTACTTAGGCCAGTGACTGCTGGGTATTAAATGCTTCATAAATGCCTGTCTTTTTTTTTTTTTTTTTTCCTCCTCTACCGTTTATTTTAGTTGTGTTTCCTATAATCAGCATTTGGCTAAACTTTTTTTTTTTGGTTACGATCTTAGATCTTTTGTCTTTTAATAAGGCTGTTTGTTTTCATATTTATTATAGGTTATTTGGACTTACTTTAGCATTTTTGTCTGTGCTCTTACTGTATATGTTTATGGGTTTCTCTGTTTAGATATTTCCTATTCTTTCCTATATATATCAAAACCAAGTACATGTCAGTTACTCAGTCCTGTCTGACTGTTTGCGATCCCATGGATTGTAGTCCACCAGGCTCCTCTGTGCATGGAATTCTCCAGCAAGAATACTGGAATGGGTTGCCATTCCCTTCTACAAGGGATCTTTCCCCACCCAGGGATCAAACCTGGGTCTCCTGCCTTGCCAGCAGATTCTTTACCATCTGAGCCACCAAGAAAGCCCATACCACCCATATAAAACATGATCTGCACTCTTGACTTCTGCACCAAGAAAGTGAAAGTGTACCCCCTCCACCCCCAAACAACATGGCTTTGCTTTCCCTGGTTCCCACCTCCTGACTTTCCTCAGTTATGTCTCTGTATGGATTCTCCTCCTTATCCTTCCACTTGGAGGGCTTTTCTTTCATGTTGGGGCCACTGTCTGTATCTTTCTTCTACAACCACACATTCACTCTAATTTACAATGGCAGAGTATCTTGTAAATAGTTGGCTTATACTCTATGGCTAGTGTTCTGAAACAGATTACTTTCTATTTTTATGATTCTAGTCATTTGAATGAGAATTTGGATAAAGAATGTAGGTAAATAGATGAGTTGACATTGCCATTTTGTGCTGTAACACATATGGTGTTTCTGTTTCAATAAAACTGTTATTCCTCTTTCTCATTATTTCCTAATGGCATCAAAGCCTGCATGAGTATTGTGCTTCATATTTTTTTAGCTAATAACATAAGCAGTCCTCATGGTTCATACTGTTATGAGAGAAACCTAGACCCTTCTATTAATGATCACAGTTCAGCGTCTACTTTGCATCTGGCACGTGTCTCGCAAAGCTGTCTAGAAGTCAACACAGGTGTGTCTTTATAAAGGAAAAAGAAAGCAACCTGATCTCTTTCGATTACATTTATTCCTTGGAAGCAGACTGTGTTTCTCTTGATGGTGGGCTCTATGTTCAAAGAAAATCTAATTTAAAATAACCTCCTTTTGCTCTTCCCTCATGGACGCTACACTTCTGCATGTGTTCCTTCACAGGCCCTCTTTTTAATCTCTATACCAAGGACTCTACTGTTCTTCTTCCTTGTAAAATAAAATATAGGTATATGCTTTCAGAAAGTCTCCAAAAGGAGAAAACTTTGGGAAAGTGATAGTAGTGAGCACAGGTGATTCTTTCACATTCTCGTGGAGATCGACACGCTCCCCCAAATAAATGATCTGGTGTCTCTGCTTCTTCCTTCTCCCTTGATTTTCTTTCCAAAGCAGCTCCAACCACTGCGTGTGTCACCGGCTAATTAGATTCATAGACTGTGAATGTTAAAATGCTGCTGCTGTTGTTTAAAAAGTCGCTAAATCGTGTCCGACTTTTTTGGGACCCCATGGATTGTAGACTGCCAGGCTCCTCTGTCCATGAAATTTCCCCAGCAAGATTACTGGAGTGGTTACCATTTCCTTCTCCAGGGAGTCGTCCTGACCCAGGGATCGACCCTGTGTCTCCTGCATTGGCAGGTGGAGTCTTCACCACTGAGCCCCCAGGGAAGCATGAGTGTTGTAATGTTACACTCCTAAGGCTTTCAGGATCACTCATGGTGGATTAATGATACAGGCATCTTAGAATCTCACTACAGACTGCAGTAAGACTTTTATTTAGCAAGATTAAATTGGGAGGGGGGTATAGCGGGAGAGAAACCTGCATGCAGGTCAAGAAGTAACAGAACCTCACTTGAAACAACTGACTGGCTCAAAATCGGGAAAGGTGTAAGACAAAGTTGTATGGGAGCATCAGCTTTAGCATCAGTCCTTCCAGTGACTTTCAGGGATGATTTCCTTTAAGATGGGCTGGTTTGGTCAACCCTGAACAGCCACTGGAAGGACTGATGCTAAAGCTGGCGCTCCAATACTTTGGCCACCCGATGGGCAGACACTAATACTGGGGAAGATTGGAGGCAAGAGAAGGGGGTGGCAGAGGCTGAGTTGGTTAGATAGCGTCACCCACTCAATGGTCGTGAGTTTGAGCAAATTCTGGGAGACAGTGGAGGATAGAGGAGCCTGGCGTGTTGCAGTCCCTGGGGTCACAAAGAGTCAGACACGCCTTACGACTGACCAGCAACAAAGAGCAGGGGAGAGGCTGAGAGAGGGAGCTTTGGACTAAGCCTGGCGTGACTTGCCGGCAGTGCTGCCGTTACAACCCCTCTATGACTGTGCTGTGCTGAGTCGCTCAGTCATGTCCGACTCTGTGACCCCATGGACTGTAGCCTGCCAGGCTCCTCTGTCCACGGGCTTCTTCAGACAAGGAAGCTGGCGTGAGGTGCCATGCCCTCCTCCAGGGGATCTTCCCAACCCAGGGATCAAACCTAGGCCTCCTGCACTGCAGGCGGATTCTGTACCATCTGAACCACCAGGGGAGCCCAGGTGTAAAAGCTTCCTGAGCTCAACGTCTCTTCAGCTGCACAACTGGGATTATCGTAACAGTCTCTATCTTACATGTCTGTAGCGAGAACTAAATGAGATTGTGCACAGTTCAGCGCAGAGCTGGGCAAAGAGTAATCTGCAAAGCTAGCAAACAGCAGCAGCACAGAGGTTTCTGCATTGTGTTTTATGTGACCGCGGCAAATTACCTTTTCCCTCACCACCGAATTCATAGTCTGGTGATTATCATCATGGTTAAAGCATGTGTGTTTTACTCTGGCTTTTCTACGTCCCCCTTTGCGGGTGCACAAGGGTGGCCACTAAATGTGCTTCCTCTCGGTGTTATCCACTCTTCAGGTCTAGTCCCTGTTCAAGACTACGCTCACTGTTGCCTCACCTTCTGAGAAAACCATGCATGACTTGGCAGACAGATGAGGTTTCGGGAAAAGACAACAAACCTGTATCCTGTCTCTCTGCACTATTCTTATTAATGCCTCTGGCCATCTACCCCAGTTCCTGGTTGAAGAATAAGCCAGGGAGGGTATCCATAGCTATTCAGTCCATTTTTGCCCCTAGAAAAATAAGTCCTGGTATTCCTGAGACCTCAGACTTTTTTCCCACAAAGCAGTGGCCAGTGATTTGCCAGTACTTTATAAGGATTTTTAGAAGCCAGTCAACATGCATTCACAACACAAAAATTCTTAGGTTTTGGGGGTTAATGCAATCACTTGCATTGGCGACCCAAGTCTATGCTCTCAAGGTTTCATTCTCTGTCTTCCGCACGCGTTATCTCCCAAGTACTCTCTGGACCATTCCCCACATGGCGCTGGTTGTTTCTGGGAAGAATGGTTTTTACTTACACATACCCTTTCTAACCTCTGTGTTATGAAGGGGAGTTCTGGTTGCTAAGGCCACGGGGAGTGGTGTGGGTGCTGTCAGCATTAGGTATCTTCTCCACTGGCTGCAACACCATGCGGTCTTTCTTACTGGCTTCTTTGGCTGTGCTGCTAAGTGTATGCTTGCCTGAATTCCCTGGCTTAATGCCTTCTTTTCTTATTGACTACATCTGGCATGCTGTATCCAAAACGAATCGTTCTGACCTTTTCCCTGAGTGTCGTCATGTCTCTGTCTCTCTCTTAATTCTCTGACTTTTTTCTTCCTTTTGAAATACTTCTCCTTTCTCTCTCCATTAGTTCCACCAAAGATTTAATAATAGTGCATTAACAGATTGACTAGTTGACCTTGTAGAGACAAGCTGAGAGTATGTAACCTCACATATTGATAATTGGGTGACCTAGGGCAAGAACATCTTGGCTTAGCTTTGGATGCCTTCTTCTGAGCTTTTGTCCCTACATTTATTTTATTTTATTTTAACTTTTTCTTTTGTATTGAGTTATAACCGATTAACAATGTTATAATAGTTTCAGGTGAATGGCAAAGCCATACATATATATGTATCCATTCTCCTCCAAGACCCCCTCCCATCCAGGCTACCACATAACATTAAGCAGAGTTCCATTACATGTGGAATCTAAAAAGAAATGATACAAATGAACTTGCAAAATAGGAAGAGACTCACAGACTTAGAGAAGGAACTTATGGTTGCTGGTGGGAGGGTTGGAGAGGGAAGGATAGTTAGGGAGTTTGGGATGGACTTGTGCCTTCAGCTGCTGAACAACTTTCTTGAGCCTTTTTTCTCATGGGAGACAATCCAGCTTTGATAAAAGGAAGTGCTTCTTTCCAGCTCTTTCTCAAGGCCGTCCCTTCTAGGGGTCATCCTTCTGATGTATATGACTAATATTTTTGTGCACTTTGTTGTCCCTACATTTAGACTATCTGAACAGCAGTATCTTTCTCCTTCCTCACTGCCGCCCTCCATCAGACCACTTTGAAAGGACAAGTAAGATGCTGCTTAATTTTAGTGTCCCCTCAGTCACCCATTACATCAGTTAAATGAGGGAAGGGTATCCTCTGATTCAACTGAGGAGGAAGGAAGCATGACCTATTTCAGTGCCAAAGTTTAGGGATTCATGAAAGACCTAGATTTCCTTATTCACAGTAAATAAACACACTTTCACTTCTTTGGCTATATATGCAATGAATGCTTGACAATGGGGACTTCACGTTATTCCTGAAGAAGGTGGAGAAGAATCTATGAAGGAGGCAGCCATAAGAGATACGGAGAGGAATCCACGTGGCCCAGCATGCCACCTACCACTGCCTGCATCACAGATAGTAGCTAGACTCCTCTGTGCACAGGGTGAGGAATAATAAAGACCCACCACTATTATATGGACTCTTATCAGGCATCAGACTTTCTTTCAAGAGTCTCATTCATGTGAGACTTAATTTTAGGTTTTACAGATACTCCATGAGGTTGGAGCTAACTGTGATTGCCCATGGGCACATAGCATGCAAACACCATGGGTGGGATGACAGCTAATAGGGGTAACTCCACACTCCACATTTTTATATTGTATTTGTGATGTATGTTACAAAGAGAAAGGTTCCATCTTGAAAGTGAAGTCGCTCAGTTGTGTCCGAGTCTGCCACCACATGGACTGTCGCCCGTCATGCTCCTCCGTCCATGGGATTTTCCAGGCAAGAATACTGGAGTGGCTTGCCCGTTTCCTTCTCCAGGGACCTTCCCGACCCAGGGATCCATCGCAGGCCTCCTGCATTGCAGGTGGACTCTAGGAATCGGGTATTCTTGCGCCATATACTCACAGCGCTCTTACAAAGTGAGGAGGGGGGAAGGGATACCAAGGAAGACAAGAGGGGAGGAGGAGGAGCGGAGAGGTGTGTTTGCTACTAAAATAATAGTAACATTTCTCAGCCTTATGAATGTGGGTAACCATATCATGATAGTTACTGCTTAATCCTTTTGCCCGAAAGACAAACAAATATGTAAACAAAATGCAGCCCAAACCAAAAGACTATGTTGGTATTTTTCCTTCCCTTCTTTTTGTTATAACATTTTAAGTCAGTAATGAATTTCTGCTTTGATTTAATTAGAAAATCTGCTTCACTTCCAAGCTAACACTCAGGTAAGTGTCAAACTTCCAATTATACAAATTAAAATATGTTTGTAACCAATGTTAAAAACACTATTTGCATTAGGCTTTAATCATCATAAAGGAAAAATGTAAATGTTTCCAGGCGGTCCAACTACATAAATAATCATTCATTTCTTAAGTGCATGGTGGAGTTTTCCCCTGAGAAAATTCCATAACTTTGAGAGTAATGTAAGGGTAATTAATTACCAAAAAGAGATTAATACTGCATGCCAAGAATGATAACAAAATGCACAGAGGCCCTACAAACACAGTCTGCAGGCGGTTCAGAAAAGGAAATGTTGTGAAGTGAACCTATTTAATTCACATTTCAGGCTTAGTTCACAAAAAGCTCTTTCTCTTTTTTTTGTTCAATTATCTCTATTGAATCTCTATTCCACATCATCTGAATACCTGCAATACCTTTTTATTGCCCTCATATTCCTCATAGTGTATCTCACCTAAACTCTCATCTCAGGAAATCCATTTAAGTCTTGTTGCTCCCAACTAATTTCGCAATAACTCAATCATCATAGTTATCTGCTCCAAAACCTTCAGTGGCTCTCCATTACTCTTGGAATACATTCCAGTCTTTTTGAAAAACATTTTATTTAATTTAATTGGTGGAAAATTGCTTTACAATTTTGTGTTGGTTTCTGCCGTACCACAACACAAATCGTAATTATATATACGTATGTGCTTCAGTCCTGAGCCCCCCTTCCCTCCCTGTCCTGCCCTCTAGGTCATCACAGAGAGCCAGGCTGGACTCTGGGTGGTACTTAGCGACTCCCGGCTCCCTGTCTCAGGCATGAGAGTGTGCATACGTCGGGGCTAATTTCTCAGCTCCCCCACTCTCAGTTTTCCCTGCTATGTTCACAAGTCCATTCTCTACTAGGTTCATCAGCACCACTTTTCTAGATCCATATATATGTGTTAATATATGACGTTTGTTTTTCTCTTTCTAATTTACTTCTATCTGTATAAGAGGTTCTAGGTTCATCTATCTTACTACAACTGACTCAAATGCATTCCTTTTTATGGCTGAGTAACAGCCTTTAAAGGAAGATTCTGAGGTTCTTCATAAGCATGGTTTTGGCCAAATTTGTTCTTTTCCTCCTTCCCTTGCCACCAAGGCCATTGTTCACCAGCCCACTGTTCCCCAAATTCGACTGCTAAAACAATCCACTGGGATATGTATGAGTTAAGACTTCAGATGCCTAGGCTTCTTCCCAGGAATCAGATTCTCTAGGAAAAGGGACTAGGAACCTACGTTATAACAAATGGTCCGAACCTTTCAGACAAAAAAGCTTAGAAACTGTTCTCAGCAAACCCGACCCTTTGCCTTCCCTTCAGCGTGACCCACGGTTCCCCTTGTAGCTCAGTGGTAAAGAATCTACCCGCAGTGCAGGAGAGAGGAGACGCGGGTTCCATCCCTGGGCTGGGAACGTCCCCCGGAGGAGGAAGTAGCAAACCATTCAAGTAATCTTGCCTGGAAAAAAGTCCCATGGACAGAAGAGCCTGATGGGCTACAGTCCATGGGTCGCAAAGAGTCAGATATGCCTGAGCACACACACACAAAACACAAACATGACCCGTGTTTCCTTTCCCCAGCCCCCTGCCTATTGAAGAGCTGTCCTGGTGGATGGTTCAGTTAGCATGGTCTCAGTGTGGGTTTTCCCCAACAGAGCATAAGACCAGACTCTGACGGTAGGTGGCTTATTTGAGAGGTGATCATGGGAAGCACGTAAAGAGAATGGGAAGTGAGCCAGGGAAGGAAACAGGGGCCAGGTGAGCATTTTTAGCAAGGTTACCGCTCTGGGCATTGGCGACTCAGTTCTGCTGGCCCATCGGCAGCCTCTGAGCGGTGTGCGGAAATCCTTCCAGAACAGTCCCTCTCAAGTGTGGAAGTTTGGGCGTTTATCTACCTGCTTGGGTTCTCTTCTGTGTAGGTGACTTCATGGGCATTAAATCCCTTGCTCTTCCTGCCAAGGGCCCCCGTGGCAGTGAAGCAGACTCTGGGGCAGAGGAAGGAATACTGAGTATTCTCCAGATGGGATTCTATCAGCTAGAGGGTAGCCTGGGCTCCTGTGGCACTGTTCCCTGCAGCTGCAGATCATATCCGAGGTGGGCCCAGGATGGCCTGGGGCCAGAGGCATTCACTGCATGCGTCCTTTTCATTCTGTATTAGCTAGCTATTGCTGTGTAACAGATTTCCCCAGTAACGAATTATGTAGCTATAATCACACACATTTGTTATGTCATAGTTTCTGTGGATAGAGAACCTAGGTGTGGCTTAGCAGAGCCTTCCAGCTCAGGGACACCTCAGGTCTGACCTCATTTCAAACCCTGACTGGAGAGGGCACGCTCCTGGACTCAGCCCGGGGGATGTGGATATTTCCTCAGGAGTAGCTGGACTGGAGGCTTCAATACCTCAATGGCTGTTTTCCTGTGTGGGCTGCTTGCCATGTGGGCCTCTCCAAGGAGCTTTTCACAACACGGCAGCTGGCTTCATACAGTGAACACGCGAGACAGATTCAGCCTTTTGTAATCTAATCTCAGAGGTAAGAGCTCTTCACATCTGTTGTATTCTGTTCATTACAAGTGAGTCACTAGGTCCAACCCACACTTGGGTGGGTAGAATCCACTGTTTCCCAATTCTTAGGGTTATCTCTGTGATCCATTATCAGAATTTGCTAGGAATCAGCCAGGAATTTGTGTCATGATAAAATGTTATATTAAATGTTATTTTGGTGTTTTACCTGTCAAATTTTATATCTGCTTCTCCTATATTTGAAACTTCTGTAAATCTAAGGCACTACAGGATATATGGAAAGAACATTTGAATAAATCATTTGACACCTTTTTCAAAGCCTGCCCTTTTAAAATTAATTCATGTGAAATCCAGTCAAGAGATAGTAAGTACTATAAAAATTTAAGGTATGATAGTAAATATTTCATGCCACATAGGCCTGAAAGAAAATGTAAACCACTGTAGTTAGAAGATTTACCTAAAGCTTGTAGGGCCCTCCTGTTAAACTCTTTTTTTTTAAACCATCTCCACCTTATCTGGGAGGGAGGACTTTGAACTTAACAGCCTGAGGCCCTGAGTCTTGTAGGCTCTCAAATCCTCTCAGACTCAGTTTCATCTCCTATTCAATGGGGCGGCCTAATGTGAACCTCGGGCTTTGCAGGTGGTGCAGTGGTAAAGAATCCGCTTGCCAATGTAGGAAACCCAAGAGATGTGGTTTCGATCCCTGGGTTGGGAAGATCCCCTGGAGGAGGAAATGGTAACCACTACAGTATCCTTGACTGGGAAATCCCATGGCCAGAGAAGCCTGGCAGGCTATTCAGTCCATGGGGTTGCAAAGAGTCGAACGTGACTAAAGTGCATGCATGCACGCGCACACAGGCACACACAGTGTGAACCTCAGAGTGTATCAATGTTGACTAAGCAAGCACCTGCTATGTGGCACCCTCTGAAAAGCACTCATCATGCTGCCTGCATAGTACCTGGCACACAGTAGGCATACAATAAACAGCAACTGATCCTGACTCTGTGCCCAAGGGGACGTTGGACACAATGTCCAATTCATTCTTAATTCATCATTAAGAAGAGCTTCTGAAGATCTTACTGGGGAAAGAGAAGAGCTAGGTTTACAGATTCAGTTCAGTTCAGTCGCTCAGTCGTGTCCGACTCTTTGCGACCCCATGAACCGCAGCACACCAGGCCTCCCTGCCCATCACCAACTCCCAGAGTTCACCCAAACCCATGTCCATTGAGTCGGTGATGCCATCCAACCATCTTATCCTCTGTCGTCCCCTTCTCCTCCTGTCCTCAATCTTTCCCAGTATCAGGGTCTTTTCCAATGAGTCAGCTCTTCGCATCAGGTGGCCAAAGTATTGGAGTTTCAGCTTCATCATCAGTCCTTCCAATGACTATTCAGGACTGATTTCCTTTAGATGATATCCTTATAAGGGACTTGAAAGAAATTCCCTGAGTGAAGAGTTCAGTTGCAAGCATTTATCCTTGCAGTTTGAAGAACTAACAGCAGGTGGAGTTCCGAGCTCACCCCGGGGATCAGTTATTCCACACCTGCCTATTGAGGGCCTCCCCATCCATGACATGCTGTCCTCTGGGTTCAAGGACCAGTGGATGCGAGCAGAGGCAGCACTTGGCAGTCAGAGGGTCACACGGGAGCGGCGGGTGCAGACACACTGGGCCAGACATGGGTGCACAGTCGTGCCTGTGCCCTGAGAAGGAAGCAGAGACCAGGCGATGACGTCTGTGTTCACGGTGACAGGCTGGGGGGGCTGCCGGCAGCATCTAGAGGGTGCGGGACACATCCTCATGTCCGAATACGGCAGCTCAGAGCTTGTCCTCTGCAGAGAGCCTGCCTGGGCTTGACTCGTGGCTTCACCACTGACCCCCTTTGTGGCCCCGGCTATGTTACTCGGTCCCTTTGAACTTCTTCATCGGACATGTGGGAATAATTCCAGGATGTATTTTGTGGGGCTGTTGTGGGGATTAAAAAATTAATACATGTAAAGCATTTCGAACAACCTGCAATACTGTTCTGTATCAGCTGATATCACTATCGCTCTTGTTGATGATGTGGCTGTTGTTAACACTGTTCTTGTTACTATCATTGTTCTGATTGTCAACAGCAGCGGCGAGACTCTTGTCCCCTCTATCTTTTTATTTTCTTTGGTCTCCACTGAATTTGAGGGACTTTCAGATGCCTGATTCTCATTTAAGAATATCCTGGGAAGTGTGCTGAAATGCAATTTGGGGGCCCGAGTTTTGGTTCAGTGGGCTCAGTGGGTTGGGTTGGGCCTAGGAACTGACATCTTTACTAGGCACCTAGACAGACTGCACTGTCAGAAATCCTTCTTAAAGGTCAGAATCATGAAACGTAGGATTTACGGAGACACTACCATGCGTTAGACCCTGGGCTAAGTGCTTTGCGCATACCATTTATAATCCTAACAAAAGCTCTGCTAGGCCACTATCATTATCCCGATTTGATAATGGGCAGCCTGAGGCTCAGCACAATCTAGACACCTCATTCCTGTTTGCTCGAGAGCCGGCCCCTCTTCCGCGGGCAGCGCTGCGCCACTCCGTGTGAAGGCCCGCTCGGTCCCTTTTAGCCCGATAGTCCCCAGTGTGACGCCTCCGCTGCTGAAGCCCTGTGCCCCGAGCCCGCGCTCCGCCGCGAGAGGAGCCAGCGCAGGGGGAACCTGCACCCACAGCTGGCACGCAGCCGCCGATCCTGTGACCAGGGAAAGGGGCGGGGCAGCAGCGCAGACCCAGACGGCCACCAACGAAAAGTCCCCTACTGGAGATCACTCGGCTGAGGACTGGGTGGGCTAGACCCAGGATCTCTAGGGAGGAGAAATACGAGGACCTCCATCTGGGAAATAAAACATTTTGTTTAAAAATTTTTCCAGCTTTATTGAGATATAACTGACATATAACATTGTCAGGCAAACAAAATTAAGAGATGTTCACTATGGTGGGATTTTACAGGAGGGATAATATCAGAGGGGTATTTTGAAAGACAAAAGGCGTTTCCGACAGGCAGAGACACAGAAAAAGGGCCTGGCAAGGGGAACAGAAGGATGTGGGAAAGACCATGGCTTGTTTGGGGATTGCAAGGAGATTCTTGTGACAGAGGATGGTGTTTTGTCTGATTGGAGAGGTGGGAAAGACCTGGGTAATGAATGACACAGCAAGCCATGCTCCAGATCCGGTGGGGAGCCATGGAGGACTTTCAGCACGAGTGGAACATGGTTTTTAATTATGTGGATGCCTACAGTGTGGTCGGAGGTGATGCTGATGTCAAGATTTATAAGATCTAGGCGACCAAAAGGACCTCACCATGAAACTTTATCTACTGTGTGTGTGTGTGTGTGTCTGTGCACACATGTGTCTCACAAGGACCCCTGTGTTCTTTTTAACAAAGATTCTTTTATGATGTGGACCATTTTAAAAGTCTTTATTGAATTTGGTGTTAATATAATATTGCTTCTGTTTTATACCTTGGTTTTTTGGCCACGAGGTATGTGGGATCTTAGTTCCCGCACCAGGGATCAATCCTGCACCCCAGCATTGTAAGGCAATGTCCTAACCACTGGACTGCTGAGAAGTCCCCCTCCCACCATATTCTTTCATAGAACTCTTTCTTTTATAATTGCCACACCTTTCATAAGTCTTTGGAAGCTTTGCCATAAAAGAGAGCTACAAATGAACATATCAAAATCAACTCAAAAGTTAACCAAGGATTTGAAAGCAAAATTAACTTCTCACTAAAGGTTGACATTTTTTTTTTTTTTTATCGTCTTATCCTAAGTAATTCCACACATGCTTTCCCTTGACAAGGGAATCATTTAAAGTCACAGTGGAGTAAATGAAACTAAGATGCTTCTCATTCCCTGTCACTGACAGATTTTTAATCTAGTGTCAGAGCTTGAATATTCAAAATCCATTCTACTACCTCTCTAGTCAACCCTCTCTACCCTAGCACCTGTGAGGTTTTGGGAACATCAGCTTAAGAGTGAACGTGTAACTTCTGATGTCCTATTAAAGCAATTTGACAACTGTTAATGTTACCAGGATACCAAAGTCCCTCCCAGACAACAGGGGCTCTGAGATGAATTCAGCTTGTGGACCGTGCCCATCTAGTAAGTGCACTGATGGATGCTGTCAGGGTGCAGGTTTAGGGGAAAGAACTGTGCCCTGAGCCATGGAGCCAGATGGTGGGTTGAGTACCTACAGTTGGTATCATATGACTGCAGCACGAATCGCAGAGAGCAAAAGCAAGGAGATGCGCTGGGCAAATGTGATTCACAGCTTTGAAATCCACGTTAAAAAGAAGTATGGGCTTTATTCATTTTACCCTTAGAGCAATGGTCTCAGAGCCTTTGAAAAGAAAGGATTTCAGCAAAGGACTAACACCAGGTGGTCATCCTAGAAAATTCACTTTGATGGGTAGTAGGGTTACTAGTTGGAGAAGGCAATGACACCCCACTCCAGTACTCTTGCCTGGAGAATCCCATGGACAGAGGAGCCTGGTAGGCTGCAGTCCATGGGGTCGCTAAGAGTCGGACACGACTGAGTGACTTCACTTTCCCTTTTCACTTTCATGCATTGGAGAAGGAAATGGCAACCCACTCCAGTGTTCTTGCCTGGAGAATCCCAGGGACGGGGGAGCCTGGTGGGCTGCCATCTGTGGGGTCGCTTAGAGTCAGACACAGCGACTTAGCAGCAGCAGGGTTACTAGTGGGTTTCCCTGGTGGCTCAGCAGTAAAGAATTTGCCTGCAATGAGGAGACTCAAGTTCAATCCCTGGGTTGGGAAGATCCCCTAGATAAGGAAATGGCAACTCACTCTAGGATTCTTGCCCGGGAAATCCCACGGACAGAGAAGCCTGGTGGGCCACAGTCCATAGGGTCACAAAGAGTCGGACAGGACTGAGCACACACACTTGCACACACAGGGCTACTAGCAGCACACACCGAGGGACTGGTATGTTTTGAAAGTGTGCCCACTCCTCTAGGGAGACTGCAAAGCCTGGTGCCCAGATTTATAAATGGGAGAGGAACAGTAAAGTCATAACAGGACAGCATCCTCCCCCCTCCATCAGCAGGCAAACCCTGCATGACAACCAGCCCTGAGGAATGAAATGGGGAATGCAGGTCCGAGGCTGCTGGAGACAGCAGTGATGGAAACAAGGAGTGATGGAGGCCCGAGCCCAGAGGGCAGATAGAGAATGCAGAGAAGACGGATTTGGTCCGGCGCTGAGCTTGATGGGGTCTAGCATGGTGAGGCAGAGACACGAGGTTGGTGCCTCAGTTTCTGACCTGACCATCTCAGGATGTCACATAATAAATATCTCTAGGGGACAGTGTATTATGTTAACATTCAAAATCTCATGCTCAGTCATGTCCAACTCTTTTGGGACCCCATGAACTGTAGCCCACCAGGCTCCTCTGTGCATGAGATTCTCCAGGCAAGAATACTGCAGTGGGTTGCATTTCCTCCTCCAGGGGATCTTCCCAACCCAGGGACAGAACCTGCAACATTCAAAATAGCATATAGCTTAAAGTCTGGACCAAGATACACACATGTTATGTCATGAGTATGTATTCTGATTATCTATAGGAATATTTTCAAATGATTGCTAGAATATTCCTCAAGTCAGAATCAACTCCCCCCACCCTCGACCCCCCCCCACCCCCACCCCCGGCTCCTTTTGATGGTAAAGGATAAAGGATATTCTGTCTGGAAGCCACAGATGAGCATTTTGCGAGCCCTTCAGGCCAGTTTCCAGAGTCCTCAGCTTTTCCATCTTTAGCTGGACTGTGTGCAGCAAATCGGCGAGTCCAGAAAAAGAATGTCCCTGATGCCAAACGCCACACTGATGGCGCTGCCTGGAGAGAGTGCGCCTGTGTGTGGCTCGGCTCTGCGCCCAGGAAGGAGGGGCGGAGCTGAAGCGGGTTCCAGGACAACAGTGCCTTTCTGTCCTGCGCCTGCAGCTCCTCTCACTGTTGGGCGGGCATGGTCTGCTCCCGTCCCTCCAATGTGGCATCATGGGCATCGAGTGAGACGGGAACAGCTCCAGCTAAACGTTTTGAAAACACTACCTTTTAGCCAATCCAACCATTTAATATAATGAAATACTATTTGTTGCCAAAATCTTGCCCCCCACCCATGTCCACTGGTGCTGCATAAAAAAATATAGAGACAGAGTTTGGAGGAAATAGAGTGGCTTTCTCTTTGCAGGGTAACGGGGAATATACAGCGGGCTACTGCCTCAAGAACTATGCCCCCTCCCTTGGGGAACTTGTTGTTGTTTAGTTGCTAAGTCGCCTCTGCCTCTTTGTGACCCCATGGTCTGTAGGCCACCAGGCTTCTCTGTCCATGGGATTTTCCAAGCAAGAATACTGGAGTGGGTTGCCATGTCCTCCTCCAGGGGATCTTCCTGACCCAGGGGTCAAACCAGCATCACTTGCACTGCTGGCAGATTCTTTACCATGGCATCACCCGGGAAGCTCTGCCTGGCGAATAGGGAGAGGTTTTATATCCTCATGAAGTTCTTGTATATAGATACATTTTTTTCCCCCTGCCATTTTACAGCCAAAAGCTGGTGTCAGGAGGCTCAGCAACCTGGTCTCGCGTCCCCGAAGTTATTGGCTGTGAGCTTCTTCCTCTCGAGATGCAGAATCCTACAAGGAAGTGTAGGGGGAGAACTACGCCAGGTGCAGAATATAATCTGCATGGAGTCAGAGAGTACTTAGCTTTGTGAGGGACAAGTCCAGCTACAAGTGTGTGTTAGTAGCAACAGCTAAAGGATAAGCAAGATGGTTTAACTGTTGCAGACCCGTTTGACTGGTATGTGCCAAAGGCTGCTCACTCACTCTTGTTTTTGCTGCAATGATCCTCCTATGTATCACCAGCAAAGCCCATGTACAATTCCAGGGAAATCAAACTAGAATTGGGGTAAGAAAGTCCAATGTTTTCTTTCCTTTGTGCTTAGTCTGGAGTCACTGGCTCACGGGGGACTGTGTGCAGAGGCCTGGCACCCTGCATTCAGACCAGAGCTCCTGGTGCCACACGACCTCCCGCACCGGCTCCTGACGGCTCTGTGGGCAGAAGCCCAGCGGCAACTCTCAACTCAAGATGGCGGCCCCCAGCCACACGCAGAACCGCTCCCTGGCTGAGCGCTCCCGCGAGAACTCCGCCGGCCCCGCCCACCCGCCACGAGACCCCGAAACAGCCGGGCGCGCAGCCTGCCGGGAGAGCGTGTGTGTTTGAGCCCCAGCTCCTACCTTTCGGCTTTGTGGTCCAAGAGGAAGCGACACCCGGCAGGAGGACTCTTGTGCATCCCCGTCTTGAAAAGGTTGGTAACAAACAAACAGATCTAGTTTCAGAGAAAATGAGCGCCCTTTTCTCATAGCCTCGTGGCATTTCTTGTCTAGCCAATATCTCAAACGTGCCCTCCATTACCTTGTTTTCCACCTTTTTTTTTTTTTTTTTTAGAACAATGATACCAATGTGGGCAACTGCAAAAGCAAAAACGAAAAAAAGGGTAAAAGAGAAGAAGAGATTTTTTTTTCTTAAACTGAGGTTTTTCTGAAGTATTTATTCAGAGTGGGCTTTTATTTCTTCAAGGACTAAAGGCCAAACTGACAGAATAGTGAAGAAGCACGTTCTTCCTCTCCTTGTGGAGTTCCCGACCTTCTGTGAGTGTTGATTCTTTTGGAAAATGAATTTGCTGTGGGGTTGAGAAGGCTGTACTGTGTCAGTTTCACCTTGAGAGCCTCCTAAATTCTCTAGGGAGAAGCGCGGGTCAGGATTCTCCTTCTTCCTAGGAGGAGGACAGGAGAAACTGTTGGGAAGTTCGTCAGAGTGGAGATGGCAAGCGCTAGACAGAAGCGCAGGTGTTACGGTGTCACCCTCGAGTCAAATACCTTCACCTGTTTCCATTTTGTTTGTGCAATTGTTTGAATCAGCAGCCCAAGCTGTGCCCCGGTGTTGTCGCACTGACCAGTGGGAACAGGAAGCCAGCATTAGAAGCTGAAGGAAGGGTCACGCTTGCTCCCATTTGCTGTTATTGTAATTGACACCTGCAACTCACTAGTCACTTTGGTTTCAAGTGGACACAGAACAAAAAGTGTTCAGTGTGGTTAAAGCTCAGTCTAGGCTGCTGCATTTACAATTGCCTTGTTATTTTAAAAATGGCTGTTTCTGGATTTTATTCTTTTCTCTTTATCTTGATTATTTTTCTCCAACGTGTTTGTCTACCATCAGTCGCCCTTGGGTGACTCTCAGTTGACTATACCCGGAAAACCTCTGCTGTAAGATTTCAGCTGGGCCTTTGCTGTAGCGGACAGATCTGAGGGTTGGAGGAGGTCACGGAGGGGCGTGACCTCCAGTTCACCCTTGAGCTGGATCCTGGCAATTGGGGGTGGCTACCCCATCCCCATCCTGGAAATCTACACTCTGACCACTGTTGCCACATAGAAGCTGTTAGAGGACGTGGCCTGAGGCAGGAAGGTGTTGGACCATCTGGACAACATGCCTGGCTGCGCTCAGTCATTTCAGTTGTGTCCAACTCCTGTGACCCCATGGACGGGAGCCCGCCAGGCTCCTCTGTCCCTGGGATTCTCCAGGTAGGAAGACTGGAGTGGATGGCCATGCCCTCCTCCAGGGGCTCTTCCCAGCCCAGAGATCTAACCTGCATGTCCTGTGTCTCCTGCGTCTCAGGTGGATTCTTTTCCACTGAGTCTCCTGGGAAGCCCCACTGTGTGCCTAGACCATATAAACTTAAGATTCTGGCAGGCACGTGCGGAGATATACTGTCTTCCAGATCCCCAGGACAGACTTCATGTGTAAGTTGCCTTTTTTGTTAAAACTGCCACTTCCCCATCCCCAGTGGATTTCTCTTTCTTCTGTCCCTCCCTGCCCTCTGCGTTCAGGGGCCAGTTTGCACACTGGTGGGAAGGTACGTTCAGGGCCTTAATATTTTAAACATAAGTGTAATGTGATAGAACAATGGGTTGAAAATGAAGAATGGAATGCAATCACTGACATAAGCCATGGTACACAGGGTTGTGATGTGGATAAATATATCTCGAGTAAATTGTGTCATTTTTTTTTTAGTTACAGGCTGTTGGAACAAAGGATCTCAGGGAGGCTGTTTTAATTTCCTGCTCCTAGCCTCTTGTATTAAGAATGATGAATCTAAGTGAAAAATCCTGATTAATTCAATGAATTATGGCTGAGGTGTACCTGTCATGAGAGTGAGAGCATGTTTTAGCCCGCTGATGTTTTCTAAGACAGTACTGTTCATTGAGTCTCCAGATTTATTTACCAGCACATTTTTTTGTGTGAGCATACCGTGTACCAGGCACCAGCATAAGAATATTGGACTAACATTCTGTTGTTAAGCTTACAATTGCATTGGGGCATGTTATTTTCTTATTTAGAACAGTAGTTCTTAGCATGGAATAATACTTGGGAATTGAGTTGAAAAATAAGTACAATTTCTATGTCTGTTTCCATATAAATAGCTCAGTGATTTTTTTTTTTTTAACCAGTTTGGGAGAACACTTCTGGGGTGGATAATTTTTAAAACGGTTTGAGTAGTATAAAGATGAGTTGATGTGGATGTGTGTATTTTGGAAGGTTCCTCAATGAAATTCTCATCCTTCGGACTAGCTAAAACCAAGATAGGAGAGGCCTATGTGTCTTCTGGTCAGAAAAGGCCGGCCATGCTTATTAAGTGACTGCAATGAAGAAAAACACTCAAATTAATTTGAGACTCACCTAAGTATTGGCTCCCAGATTAAAAAACTGATTGATTGATGAGCTGCTTCTCCTATGCACAGCTCTGTAAATTTGCTCCAGGCTAAATGGCAGCAGGACTGTATTTACTTAATTGTTATTATTTAGTCACTAAGTCCTGTTGGACTCTCCTTCCACCCCATGGACTATAACCGACCAGGCTCCTCTGTCTATGGGATTTCCAGGCAAGAACACTAGAGTGGGTGGCCATTTCCTTCTCCAGGGGATTTTCCCGACCCAGGTCTGGATGGTCTCCGGTGATGGCAGGCGGATTCTTACCACTGAGCCATCAGGGAAGCCTTTGTTGCTGTTTAGTCAGTAAGTCATGTCTGACTCTTTACAACCCCATGGACTGTAGCCCGCCAGGCTTCCCTGTCCATGGACTTTCCCAGGCAAGAATACTGGAGTGGGTTACCATATCCTTCTCCAGGGGATCTTCCTGACCCAGGGATCAAACCCAGGTCTCCTACATTGGCACGGGGATTCCTGACTTGTATAGTAGTTCTCCCAAGGAATAGCAATAGCCAGGAGGCTAGCCAGTATGGTGAAAATAAAATAGTACATCTTGTACATGATTTACTTTTGTTAATATAAAGTAGTGCCAGCTCAAGATTTTACTTACAGTTACTTTGTTGCGACCGTGTCTTAATATGCTCTCCTGAGTGCACAGCGGTGAACTTCCCGCCTGTCTTGGGAACCCGAAGCCCTTGGGTGTGCTTCAGAAAGCACTTCCTGTGCGGTTGCATGTGTTCTTTATGGGTTATGTGACGGAGGGCAGGCTGAGAGTGATTTTCCTGGTTCCTTCATCCTGCAAGTGTGGTCCTAGGAGGCCGGGCAGTCTTGGTATCTCCATGGGATCTTGTTGGAAATGTAGAATCTTGGGCTCTTCTCTGGCCTACTGAATCAGAGTCTGCATTTTAGCAGGATCTCCAGGTGGATCCAAACATACATCACACGTGAAAGTTTAAGAAGCACTTGACTAGAAGGCCTTTGATGTTGTCTACATTTTGTCTTTTATTTGTCAGTTTTTTCAATGCAGTTTTTTTTTTTCTTTTACATAGTAGTTCCTCCCTTTCCCTGCCTCAAAACGATTCAAAAGTCTTTGAAGCACAAATCATTTAGACTTTAAATGGGAAAGTAAGGGAGAAAGTGGTTGCATTTGGAAGTCAGTGTTGGATAACAGTAATTTTTGAAAATCTGAAATTTATCCATTTTAGAAGTCTAAACACAGTCCTGGTCCCTGAGATCATAATTCAAACAGATTACTTCATCTCTTTACCTGTATTCTAAAGAAAGAGATGTGTGTGTTTAAATGCATGTGTACATAGCTTCCTTAATGAAAGCTTTGCTGCAAAAGCACTTTGTTCCTAATGCATCCTTAAGTGAAGTTTTGCATTCTTAATTTTCCACTCAAGTAATTTAGAAACCATTAGTTAAAGTGGAACTCTAAGATAAAGTAGGATCCTTACAAGTTTAGATGGTTTCCTCTGAAGATTGCTCTTATAATTGTCAGAGAAAGATAAATTCTTAATTGCATTTCATTACACCTGGGTAGCAGATACATGTTTACTTTCCAGATACCTGTCTGGCAAAAGCAGAGGAGGATAGGCGATGAAGTGATACAGTGACATCAAGCTAACAGATTCCAAAGTTCTCCACCTGTCCCGCTGGCAGCTGTGAATCCCCTTTCGTCAGGACAGAAGCATTTCCCCCGTCTGCCTACACCTCCTTTCTCCAGCAGTCGAGTCAAAATCGGTGTTTCTCCTTTGTTCCTATTTCTCGTATAGTTTACTACACGCTAGACAAGAGAACAGTTGTTGCTCTTGAAGGTTAGAGATTTCTGTTGTCGCCTTCTGAAATTGGCAATCATGGACGATGTCGGCAGTACAGACAGAAGCAGGTGCCCTTTCTTCGTTTCTCTCCTCAAAAGTGTGGTTCTGCCTCTGGCTCTTTTTAAATCTCATTACAAAATCTTCTTCTCTTGTGCCTGAATGGTTTGATTTTTCTTTCAAGTTAGAGGTCTTCTAGAGAAAGTCTTTGAAGTACAATCAGATCCAAATTTCAAAAGTAAAGAGATATATTTTACTGATCTTATAAAAGGAATTGTGTTCACAAATACTAATATTTGCCTAGGGCCCTTTCCAAAATGAAAGATTTGCCCACATAGATCAGTCTACATGGATGTTGTGCAGCTGTAATTTAATACTAAGATAACACTTCCTAACATATAGATCCTATGTAAGCTTCTCATATTAGCATCTGACTTCTTTCTTGTCTTTTTCAAGGTCATAAAAAGTGTTAGAAATTTGAGTTAGAAATTTTTCCATGGTTTTTAGTTTGAGGTTTTTGAAGAAAGGCTAGCCTGTATGATTTTTCTGATTATATATAATCTATCTTAATACTAGACAGCTATAGCAAATAAAATTCAGAGACTTTCAAAAATACAAATGAGGGGGAGCTTTGTACTATGAGCAGTATTTTTCTGATGAATCTGTGATCTCTTGGGAAAGGAAATTGAGGTTAGAAGAATCTACAAAAAGTCTCCAGGCTGAAGTATTGTTAATTTTGGAGGGATCTGGGACAGATTGAGCTCCTGACCAGAGTTACGAATGTATTACTATTTCTTTTCCCTAGGCAAAAGGACTACACTTTCTTTGGATTGCCAAGGAGTCTATATTAAAAAAAAAAAAAAAAAAAAAGCCACACGATTTACCCCTTGAATCATTCACAACTCATAAATCTCTGCTCCCCCTTTTCTTTAAATTATTTTACCTGGTTTCCATGCTGGTTTTCATTTCCTGATTTCATTGTCTGCTCCATCCTTAGCAATACCTGCTTGATGTAGAGGTATATAGATCTGTGCTTCCAAGAGAAGAGAGTTCTCCTTCATGGGTTTTGTGAATCACTGGTTACTATGAACTTTGTATGTTCTTTGTCTGTGCATATATATAACTATAGATCTCTTTACACATGTACATCTATGAATGGGCTTTCATGGCAGTGCTAGTGGTAAAGAATCTGCCTGCCAATGCAAGAGGTGCAAGAGACATGGGTTTGATCCCTGAGTTGGGAAGATCCGCTGGAGTAGGAAATGGCAACCCACTTCAGTATTCTTGCCTAGAAAATCTCATGGACAGAGGAGCCTGGTGGCACAGCCCATGGAGGCACAAAGAGTTGGGCACGGCTGAGCACACTTACTACTACTGTGTGTACATGCATTAAATACTACACGTGTGCATGCATGTAATATACACATGCACACATGTACATGTGCATGCTAAGTCACTTCAGTTGTGTCCATACTACTATGCGTACATGCATTAAATACTACACATGTGCATGCATGTAATATACACATGCACACATGTACATGTGCATGCTAAGTCACTTCAGTTGTGTGCAACTCTTTGGACTGTAGCCCATTGGCTCCACTGTCTGTGGGATTCTCCAGGCAAGAATACTGGAGTGGGTTGCCATGCCCTCCCTCCCCTAGGGGATCTTCCCGACCCAGGGGTTGAACCAGAGTCTCTTAGGCCTCCTGCATCAGCAGGCAGGTTCTTTACCACTAGTGCCACCTGGGAAGCCCCCAAACACATAGATACATGTATGTACATAGACACATATGTTCACATTGATGCCTTTGTGTATTTAAGCATGTGTGTGTACATTTTATGCGTGTTTATATATAAATGCATGCATATATGTATATATTTATATGTATGTGCATGCATATCTGTATATGTAAATATGCATGTAGTATGTATTTATCTATATACCTATGTTTGTATGTATCTGTATGCTGCTGCTGCTGCTAAGTCACTTCAGTTGTGTCCCAATCTTTGCGACCCCATAGACTGCAGCCCACCAGGCTCCCCTGTCCCTGGGGTTCTCCAGGCAAGAACACTGAGTGGGTTACCGTTTCCTTCTCCAATGTATCTGTATAGGTGAATATAAATATTCAGGTATATATATGCACATATATATAGTATGTGTGTATCCATGCATATGTGTATGTGTGCACATATACACATATCTGTATATACATATGTGTGTGTGTGTGTGTGTGTGTGTGTGTTTACACATGCAGTATGGGGCTTACCAGATGGACCTAGTGGTAAAGAATCCGCCTGCCAATGCAGGAGACGTGGGAGACACAGCTTCAGTCCCTGGTTCAGGAAGATCCCCTGGAGAAGAAAATGGCAACCCAGCTGTGGGGAGAGAGCAAATCAGCCCAGGTGGCGTGTTCAAGCTCCCTGACTCCGCGTTTTGTAAATAAGGACTATGTAACAGCTGAGATCACTTAAGCGCTGTGCATGTGCTCCCGAGGTCCCTGCTGGGCCAGGGGCTCCTTTGTGCGGTAGCCCTCCGCGAGCTCCAGCTGAAAGGTGTTGGCCTTCCCGCTGCGCCCCGACGGGGTCCATGGGGTCGGCCCTAGCGGGGAGGATGCGCGCGGCTGCCTCCCCGGCTGGGAGGGGAGACAAGGGCGCGGCTCCAGCTGCCCCTCCAGCCCCGAGCCCCATGTCCGCCCCGGGTTCAGCGACAGCGCGGTCAGTGCGGTGCAGCGATACAGCTGACGTCGAGAACAGGATCAGCACTACGCCACTCCACTATGCTTGCGCAAAATCCCAGGGACGGAGGAGCCTGGCGGGCTGCC
The DNA here is from genome assembly GCF_033118175.1 of Dama dama. NCBI lineage: Eukaryota > Metazoa > Chordata > Mammalia > Artiodactyla > Cervidae > Dama > Dama dama. The sequence goes on from NC_083703.1 coordinate 81,815,332, forward strand.
GACCATGGTCGCAGAGCCAGACACGACTGAGCGAGCACACATGCGCGCGCACACGCGCAGCATGTGTGTCCGTATTTCTGTATTCATGGATGTGTACGTGCTTACCCTTCTGTTGACACTTCGGCAGGACCTCGTGGCTGTGCACGGAGCATCAGAATGCGCTCCAGGAGCTGCGGCATGCAGCGAGCGAGCCCCCGAGTCAGGCGAGAGCCGGATGGAGGAAGTTTGGGTCAGTTCCGCCCAGCAGTTGGTGGCTTCCCTAAGATCAGAATTTCCTGGAGAACCCAGTTCAGTGGGTTGAGGTGAAGTGATGTTTTCCTCCGTGCTGTAAATCATAAATATCCAGCTGTTTTGCTGGTGTTAAACGGCAGCCGGAGACCAGGGTCCAGTTACCAGTGTTGGTCTTGCTCCGGCGGAGACCCGCTGTGAGTAGGGAGGGATGGGGATGGGATCAGCGATGGTTTCAGTTACCTGATCAATTTTTCTTGCTGGAGCATGATGTTCTATTTTCCTTGCCCAGACAGTCTCATTACTCAGATACTCTGAGGAAACATGCTTTTCAGCAGCTGTGAAATGTGCTGCTCCTTCTATGGTGAGCAGACAGGCGCGGCCATCAGGGCCCTCCTTCCCCACCAGCTGGCTCCTAGATCTGGTGAGAGACAGGTCACTTGCTGACACTGCTTTTCCTAACTCTTACTTTTTTTTGAATTTGAAAATAAATGTTTTCTTTTTAACATCATACATGTGAAGATCCCCTGGAGGAGGCATGGCAACCCACTCCAGTATTCTTGCCTGGAGAATCTCATGGACAGAGGAGCCTGGCGGGCCACAGTCCACGGGGCCACAAAGAATTGGACACGACTGAGTGACTGAGCACACGAGAAGAGTACTTGCCTCTCAGAGACATTGTGAGGATCAAATGAGGTGACGTGTAGGAAAGCACCTTATCAAATATTCAATTTAGGTTCTTGTTGCTGTTATTGCTACTCGCACTACTTACTGCTGTTATGGGAGAACATGAGTTAGCAACAGACCCCAGAATAGACTGAAACTGTTATCCACAAATAATTAAGGATTTTTAGCTCCTGAAAGTTATTTTATTTATTCATTGCAGACTTGCAGCTATTCAATGACAGCTGTGCTTTGCTTATAAACATTTGGCCACCAGATGTTGCCTGTCTTATGTGTGTGAGTATTCTTCCTTTTTTCAGACAGAGATGGATTTGTGGGTGTTACTTGTACTCTAAGTTGAAAAATAAAAGCCTATGTCAGAATAAGTGATTCAGGCTATTTACATCTCATTACTATAACCTTGGGTGCATACTCAATTGAAAGAATGTATCAAGAGTCGATATTCTAATCAATCAAGCTATTGGCACCTCTAAAAAAAAAAAATTAATGTTGGTGTAATTAGATTTAAAGGTACTGCAAAATGTTTTCTCCAGCCACAAAATAATAGAATCACCTCACAGTACAGGAGACAGATTGCTGACATCCTTATTGCAACCTGATCATTTCACATCACAGTATAGGCAGGGTGGTTCCTCTGACTTTCAGGAGGTTTTGTAGATGATGAATTTGATTTCTGGCAGTAATTAATCTTTATAGAATTATATAGGGTGCCTAAGAAATGGATTTTTTTCAAAGCTGCCAGATCTGAAATGATGAGAAATGTCCAAACAAGTGTACTTTTAAGCAAAACTGAGTTGGATGTATAAATTGTATGCTGAAGTACATGGGATCAGATACGAATTCAGGACTAGAGGAAAAACAGTGCATTTGTTTAATTTCTTCTAGTGCTCCTTTGAGTTCTTGTTAAGAGATGTCTGATAACTGCTCAAAACCATTTTATCCAACTCTTCAGGGCAGCTGATCTATGATGAGACAGAAAGAGGACCCTCCTTTTAATTTCTCCTGACTTAATCGATTAAGTATGTTAATTACTCTACTTAAATTTTTCTCATGGTGTTGTTTGTTTGTTAAGGTGGATCGTTCTGGCAATTGATGAAAAATAGCTTCCTGCTAAGCCAGCATAATGAATATTGACGTTCTTGGCGTTTACAGCCAATAGAAATCACATTTTCAAGTCTCCATTTCCAAGGTGCTTACTTAATAAATAACTTCTCCGACCATCTGCACTACGGGGACACACTGTCTCAAAGATTGGCATGAGTAAAGCTTGAAAATTGTTTGTGGATTAACGTCAGCATCTGTAAAGAGCAAATACTGAGGTTAGAGTTTGAATCTCCAAGACAGAATGGCAAGGGGAAGTGGGGCCTGGGAGTCTGGAGATGCAAGCAGGACAAATTCAGGCATCATTAACTCGAGATCTCTGCCCCTGCTGTGTCTCTGCATTAGAGGAACATGACTGCATTAGATGTGGCCTGCAATCCTGATAAAGATGCTAATTGAAAGAGGAACTTTTCCAGCACCTTTCCACTTTCCTCTATACCCTGCTAAACCTTTATCTTAGTTTAACAGAGAAAACAAACAAAAAACCCCCTAAGGCCTGAAAAAGATGATAGCAGGAAGAGGAAGCTATTTTTTTCTGTGTCTGTTACATAAACGTTGTCTTTTGGTAATACACATCTTTAAAAAATGAGGAGGAAAGAAAGCCCTTTAAAACACTTAAAAAATAAAATGACACTTTCCCAAGGAATATTATAAGTTTCCGTCTCCAGACTTTGAAGCTCTCTTATGGGGCATTTTTATACAAAGATCTTCAAATAACACCCCTCTAAAAAGCTGTCTCTCTTTGACAGTTCTAGTTTACCAATCCACGATTACTTGTCATATCTTGTTTTCAGTGTTCACGTGTAAAATGATAACCCCCTTTTTCCCTTCTTACAGCTCTCCTCTGAAAAGAAGTCTTTATGATGAGGTTCTGTCCCCACTTCAAGTCTCCTAGGATTTCACAGAACTGGAGAGCCTCTGTGGATCTTGGATATCACCTTTGCCAAGCCTCGTATACCCCAGGTGAGGAAACTGAAGTATGTTTCAAGTCAGTTCCCTCCACTTACTTGTGCCTTCTGAGTGATCATGCCAAGTTTAGAACTCAGGTTAACTGCCCTGCTCTTGGCTACCCCAGAGCTGATAGTCTCTTTTCCTAATTTCAGAAGATGAAGACAGCAATCCTTTGACAGCCTGCTGTAGTTCTGGTTCACGAATGTTTACTTTTCCTCAATTCTTTTGAAAATCCACTACGACCAGGGGGAAAGAGTTTCACTTTATAAAATACTGCAGCATCTTAGGTCCTTTGCGTTTGCTTTTTACATACTGCTGTCTTCCTGTATCCACGATGAAGTGTACCTTTGTTCAAGAGGAAAAGTAGCCATTGTATTCACTTTTTCCCTTTCTATGTGGGAAAAACATTTGGTATGTGAAATGCTGTTCGAAGTCAACATCAGCCTTGTGGTAGGAGAACTGCCTCCTGGCAACCTCAGCTACCCTTAGGGAGTAAAAGACGTTGAGCTTATCACAGACCCTCTAAACCAAGGCTCCCCAACTTGCAGGATCTAATGCCTGATGATCTTAGGTGGAGCTGATGTAACAATAATACCAGAAATAAAATGTATAGTAAATGTAATGTACGTGAAAGTGAAGTCGCTCAGTCCTGTCAGACTCTTTGCAACCCCATGAAAGGTAGCCTGCAGGCTCCTCCCATGGGCTCTTCCAGGCGAGAATATTGGAGTGGGTATCATTTCCTTCTCCAGGGGGATCTTCCCCATCCAGGGATTGAACGCAGGTCTCCCGCACTGCAGGCAGACTCTTCACCATCTGAGCCCCCAGGGAATCCTGAAACCACTCCCCCCACCCGTCTAACCCACCCTCTGGGTGTGAAAAAATTGTCTTCCACAAAACCGGTCCCTGGTGCCAAAAGGTTGGGGGCCCCTGCACTGAACTGGGCACTAAACTGGCTGAGGCCATCTGAATAGACTCGCTGAGTTACTGACAGTGGGGTTACTGCCGTATCAGCACAGGTTTTAGAATTTCAGTGGCGTTCATTCTGTCAGCTGTTTCTTTTGGCGGACGAAGAATCAATGGTTGTATTTGTCAGTGCTTTTTATTGGTTGCAGTTGATAGAATTTAGACCTAATCTGAATGTGTATCTTAATCAAGCTGGCTAAACCTCAAAAAAAGGGAGTCTAAGAGCTGTTTTGGCTCTTGTAAGTTTAGATGATAGATTCAGGGGCTCGGATGATGCCATCAGTCTCCCCTCTCTCTGTCTTCTCCCCTCCCCTTGGTTTTCCTTCTCTCGCTCTCCATATTGCCAGCCAGCTTACGTTCCTCTTTACTCACTCTGGTGGTTTTTCAGTCACTAAGTCATGTCTGATGCTTTGCAACCTCGTGGACTGCAGCATGCCCGGCTTCCCTGTCCTTCTCTGTCTCATGTCCATTGAGTCGGTGATGCCATCCAACCACCTCATCCTCTGTTATCCCCTTATTCTCCTGCCCTCAGTCTTTCCCAGCATCAAGGTCTTTTCCAGTGAGTTGGCTGTTTGCATCAGGTGGCCAAAGTATTGGAGTTTCAGCACCAGTCCTTCCAAAGAATACTCATGGTTGATTTGCCTTAGGATGGACTGGTTTGATCTTGCAGTCTAAGGGACTCTCTAGAGTCTTCTCCAGCACCACAGTTCAAAAGCATCAGCTCTTCGGTGCTCAGCCTTCTTTATGGCTCAGCTCTCACGTCAGCATGTGACTGCTGTTGGCCTTGTTTAAATTGGAAATCTTGGCTCATGTTGGCCCTGTGTGCTCTTAAGTACAAGCATGCCATCTGGTGCATTCAGGTCCCCTCCCTGCTTCCTTGAAGCTGCTGAGAGAGTTAGATGGCAGTCCCACCGAAAGCTCAAGGACAGAAGAGTGGCCAGGGAGAGGAACTGTTACTGAACTAGGGGCTGGATGCTTGGAAGAAACTAATAATAATAGTTAAAAATAATAACATCAGTATCTAACAGTTACTGATGTCTCACTTCAATATGCCAGGAACTTTTCTAAGTGTTTAATAGCTAATAACTTATTTGATTCTCAAAACAGTATGAGGTACATATATACATATGACTTCCATTTATATCAATAGATGAAGAAGATTAATCACAAGAGAGATTAGTTGTCCGTCATTATGATTTAGAAGCCAAGTGCATTTTTTTCCCCCCAAGTATATCTTAATGCCCAGTACCCTTTCAACTAACATTCATTAAATCAATATTCGCTCACAATTAATTGGGAACATTGCGAAGTGAGAAAATACCAAGCTTATCTTTATGGCATATGCAGTCTAAGGGTGGAGTCAAAGACATCTTCTATCTAAACACATATCCTGTATCTAAATAATGACCGTGTAATTTATAGAAAGAAGTGCTACAAAGCAATCATGCAAGGTGAAGGACTGTGATATGGAGATAGCTAATGTATTCTCTTTTGGTTGTTCAAAAGAGCTGTATTAAAATTTCTTTATCACAAGGAAAATTAGTTCAAATGACAGTGATTGTTCAGTGAGGAAGGCTCCGTTGTCCCAAACCTTAGAAGTCTTTTCTCCCAGGTGAATTGGGTCTTGCCAAGGCTGGAGAAAGGAGGTGGGTAGAGAGGTGGGAATTCTTAAAGAATGTGTGTGGAATAAATGAATAACAAATAATTCAAATGTTGATGAACAAAAACCATTTGGATTAGTTCTCATTTTGATTTTTTCTTTCTGAGTTAAAACAAACTGCACTTAAAACACCAACCTAGAAAACAGCAAAAGTTGCTTATCATAAACTATAAATAATGTTTCTTTGTTTCAGGTTGGTGCAGGTATATGAGAATATTTTCTTTAATTTTAAACTAGAATATTCATAGCATCAAATTTGAGATTTAACTCCTGCTTCTTTTAGGGTTTCATTTGAAACCTTGATATTAACCTTTTCTCAATTAAAACACTTGAAGCCTTTGGCTCATTAATGAGGTCCATAAACCATAGATGCTTCTTCCTCCGCAACACCCCGCCCCACCCTGCCCCATGTGGCAACTTAAATTTCCCACTAGTCAAAAAAAAAGTTAATTTGTATTAACAACCAGTTTCACAAGAGGCTGATTATTCAAAAATGGGCTTGGACTCTAACCAGAAAACTTAGAGTGCTACTTAGAGATCAACAAAGTATTAGAAAGCAAGAATACCAACTGAATCTGAAAATCAAAATGTAAAGCATATTGAAAAATCTTCTGGAGGATAGAAAGGCCATCTTATCCATTTTATGTCTTTATCAAAGTGTCTGAATAATGCCTCCAGTGCACAGCTTACCCCAGCTACACAGACATGCTTTTCTTGGTGCACAGAGAGCCATTAAATATGTCAGAGACTAGAGGAGATTACTTCGCATTTCTTGGAAAAATTGACTTGGAAGGTCATGGAAGGCTAATGCACTTGGGCAATTATAGTGGGGAGTTTACAAATCACTCAGCAGTTATGTTTTAACCAGAAACAAAAAGTGAATAAATCGAAGGATTGGGGTCTGCTAGATCTGTAGTTGTGACTTTCTGAACATGTCTGTGTGTGTGTGTGTGTGTGTGTGAATGATCAGCGTGTGTGTGTGTCTTCCTTTTTATTCTTCCTGATAAATGGCTGGAGATACAGAATAACCTGAAATAATTGTGGTAAGGTAGCAGTCACTATTCACTTGTCTCCATCTGCTGCATTAATTCTGATCAGATACAAACCCACTGAATAGACCGCAGGTGACAGATAGGAGTGAATGTTTTGTGTGTGTGTTTTGCTTTTCTCTTCCCCATCATATTTCCAGGGTTGTAAGTTTAAAGATAACGCTCAGTCGAATTACGAAAATGTGTTCCTATAGGAGAAAATTTGAGCATGTCTCTAAGGGGTTCAGATTCTCTCATTTCTAAAGCCTAGAGATGTTACTTTTGCTTTCTGAAACATTGTAACTGGGGAACAGGAGGCCTGAAAGTTCAGGAATGTTTCCTTGTTTATTTTTCTCTTGATGCACAAGACAGAATAAAAGAATAATATATAACCTCTGGTCCTTTTCTTCATTTGATCTTTGTCTCCATTGTGAAACAAGAATATAATAAAAATGAGAAATTAATTGGACATCCAAAGAACCCTAAATTATGAGGGTGTAATTCTGAAACGGCGGTGAATATACATACATGTGGACACTGCTCTCTGAGAGGTGGTTTTGTTTTGGAACCTGAGTATAATTATTGCTTATCCAGGGCAGGAGCCGGGTCATTCTTCTTCCAAATGCCTAGAATGGAGCCTAAGTATCTTAAACAAGACACCAGGACCTAAGATGATACAGCACTTCCTCCCGTGTGCCGGGAGGGCGTCCTTGGTCGCTCTGCAGTAAAGAATCCACCTGCAAGGTAGGAGACGTGGCGGGAGCCGCGGGTTCAATCCCTGAGTGGGGAAGGTCCCCTGGAGAAGGGAATGGCTCACCACGCCAGCATTCTTGCCTGGAAAATGCCATGGCTGAGGAGCCTGGCGGGCTGTAGCCCACGGGGCTGCAAAAGAGGCAGACACAGAACTCAGCGACTAGACAGCAACAGCGGCTCTGTGCCAGGCAGTGCCTGGAGCGCTGACACGTGCGACTCCTTCACTCCTTTAGAAGTTGCTTCTGTGCCGCGGGCGCCCGGCCCCGCAGCTGCCCGCCTGCACTCCCTGGCAGTGCACGGGCAGCCCGCCGTCTCAGCCTGGGCTCGCGCGCCGCTCCTCTCTCTGGTTTCTCCCCCGGGAAGCTTGCCAGAGCAGAAGGATGCACAGCCCTGGAGCAGCGGCCGGCGGGAGACCCCGGGGAACTGGAGGAGCCTCCTCTGCCCCCGTGGGATGAGGCTGAAGCCTGTTTTAAGTGATTTCACAAAGGCCCTCTGGGGATTTCGCCCACAGGCCTGTGGGCAGAACTTGCTCTTCGCCTCCTGTTTATTTCTTTTCCCCTTCCCTGGCATGTTCTTCACGTCCTCTCTCACTGACTCCCTGGGAGGAGCTCCAGACAGTCTACCAGCGCTCATGTCGTCTTTGAGTCCGCCTGTGGGTCTACCAAAGTTAGATATTCTTGCTCGTATAATTTTGTGACCTGAATGAATGGACAAATGAATGAACTTGAGAGATACCTAACTCTTCCAGGCCAACCAGAAAGTGTTCAATTTTTCATAGATTCTGCCTTTAAGTTAATGTATTCAGGCAGCAATGCAGCTGCAGTTGTTAATGAAGCAGTAGGGAGTTACACTTAAGCAGAGACACAGGAAGGAATAAATTAACTGAATACAAAACAATCAGTGGAAAGATCTGGGTTAGTTTAACATAATTTGAGTCCAGTTGAGCTCCTGCTGAACACTGGCTACAGATACCTTCCAGCTGTGTTTTTCTATACATTCCTATTATCAAGAATTGTGTAAGACAAAGTAAAACTTTACTATGAAATGATGGATAATTGAGAGAAACCATTAGGAAGATTATTTTGATTCCTTTGAAGTATATTGAAAATGACCCATGAACTGGATATATTAATGATAACATTTATTTCTTGCTTTTGTACTTTGGGCTAAGGCCAAGGGAATGTGTTGATTATTGACGGTGTATTACTGATTATTGGTTTCATGCATTTGTTATTATTGTGAGATTAGCGGTAACCTTACTTAGTTTATTCTGCTCCCAGAACTAAATTGGTGATTCTAATAGTTGTTTTGGTTCTATTAGCACATGAAAACAACAATAACAGCCATCAGAAATTATGTAGGCTGACCAGTAATTGTAGTTTATTGAGGATCTCTATGTGTCAGATATTGTTCTAGACATATGTTGTCTCTTTTAGTTACCATAACACACCAAGGAAGTTTCTGTCCTGATTTTCAGTTCAGTCGCTCAGTAGTGTCCGACTCTTTGTGACCCCATGTACTGCAGCATGCCAGGCCTCCCTGTCCATCACCAACTCCCAGAGTTTACTGAAACTCATGTCCATTGAGTCGGTGATACCATCCAACCATCTCATCCTGTCGTCCCCTTCTCCTCCCCCCCTCAATCTTTCCCAGCATCAGGGTCTTTTCAAGTCAGTTCTTCACACCAGGTGGCCAAAGCATTGGAGTTTCCGCTTCAATATCAGTCCTTTCAATGAATATTCAGGACTGATTTCCTTTAGGATTGACTGGTTGGATCTCCATGCAGTCTGAGGGACTCTCAAGAGTCTTCTCCAACACCACAGTTCAAAAGCATTAATTCTTTGGTGCTCAGTTTTCTTTATAGTCCAACTCTCACATCCATACATGACTACTGGAAAAACTGTAACCATGACTAGACGGACCTTTGTTGGCAAAGGAATGTCTCTGCTTTTTAATATGCTGTCTAGGTTGGTCATAACTTTCCTTCCAAGGAGTAAGTGTCTTTTAATTTCATGGCTGCAGTCACCATCTGCAGTGATTTTGGAGCCCCAAAAAATAAAGTCTCTCACTGTTTCTACTGTTTCTCCATCTATTTCCCATGAATTGATGGGACTGGATGCCATGATCTTAGTTTTCTGAATGTTGAGCATTAAGCCAACTTTTTCACTCTCTTTCACTTTTATCAAGAGACTCTTTAGTTCTTCTTCACTTTCTGCCATTTTACCATTTACCAATTTTATCATTTTACCAATGAGAAAACTGAAGCTCAGAAAAAAGTAGGATAACATCTTCAAAAACACCTAGCCTGTGCTCCTTCAGCTAAGTGTTACAGGAAAGCCGGTCTCAGGACATGTCAGATCTCACCAAGCATTTAGTCGCACTGCTGCTGTTTGGTCTGATGCTGAGACCCGTGGACCACCCGTGTACTGCCCGTGGACCACCCGTGTACTGCCCGTGGACCACCCGTGGACTGCCCGTGGACCGCCCGTGGACTGCCCGTGGACCGCCCGTGGACCACCTGTGGACTGCCCGTGGACCACCCGTGGACTGCCCCGTGGACTGCCCCATGGACCGCCCGTGGACCGCCCGTGGACCACCCGTGGACCGCCCGTGGACCACCCGTGGATTGCCTGTGGAGCCCGTGCCTCGTTGTCCTTCACAGGTCCTACGAGCAGATAAGAATTCAGAGACTGTGTGTGGAGCTGATGTATAGTTTTGAATCCAGAAGCAAGCAGTAAGATAGTGGTGTTAACTTGATTAAAATCCTAATAATCCTTTCTTAAAAAACAAACAAACTAATATTCTTTTATTTTTTTCACAATGAAATCCAGGTTTCTTAAGTTAGTTCACAAGTTCTGCTGACGTCTGACATCTGTTTGCTTTTTCAACACTTTATCCCAGTCAGTCATTCCTCTTTATCCATGGTTTTATAACCAGGAAGGGCTAACTTTGACTCCATGCTAAATCTGTTTCTTTGACTTTAACCTTTGTTTTTGCCATTTTTGTTATTATACATGCTAAATCACTTCAGTCGCGTCTGACTCTTTGCTACATCATGGACTCTAGCCCGCCAGGCTCCTCTGTCCATGGGGTCCTCCAGGCAAGAACACTGGAGTGAGTTGCCAGGCCCTCCTCCAGGGGATCTTCCCGGCCCGGGGTGGAGCCCGCGTCCCTGCCGTCTCCAGCGTTAGCAGGAGTGTTCTTTACTACTGCCGCAGGCATAGACGCCTGCCCGCTCGGCCTGGCCCTGACGCTGAAGCCCGTGCGTTAGCTCACGGGGCACCAGGGCCGATGACCGGCACGCTTCAGTCCCCTGTGCAGGGAGAGGCGCTGCCTGTAGCCTGGCTCAGAGACGCACGTTGGGAGGGCCGGAATCACAGCTGGCTACCGCATCCTTGTTCATCGATGTGGCAGGAGATACTCCATTTCACGCCACCTGTGAAGTGACCGTAAGAGAGAGGAGTTAACCCACCCCCGCCTGATACTCGCCGTTCTGGGAGACGTCTACAAACACGGCATGGTTTTACCTTGTTTCCTCCCCTCCCCCCATCTCTGATCCATAAAAAATCTGGCATCTAGGCCCCAACAAGATGGTTAGTTTGAGACTTTAGTTTTTCACCTTCTCGGTCAGCTGGCTCTCCAAATAAAGTCATATTTCTTGCGTCAACACCTTGTCTCTTAGATTTATTGGCCTGTCGTGTGACCAGCAGTGCAAACTTGGACTTGGTAACAGTTTCACTTTCTGTGGCCTCAGTTACCTGAGACTAACTATGGCCAGAAAATACTAAGTGGAAAATTCCAGAAATTAACAATGTATAACTTCAAAGCCGCATGTCATTCTGAGTAGTGTGTTGAAATCTCACACTGTCCCATTCTATCCAACCTAGGGTGGGAGTCACGCCTTTGTTCAGTATACCCAAGCTGTACATGCCGCCCCCCTGTTATTGTGGGAGGAAATACAGAACGTGTTTGTATGGGGTTTGGTACTGTCCCTGGTTCCAGGCATCCACTGGGGTCTTGGAACATTTCCCCCAGGAACCAGGGGGGAACTACGTCTCCTTGGCAGCCAAAGTGAATTTCTTTTAGTTCCCCCAAAAGCACAAGGCACATTTCACCTCTGGACTTGGACGATGTTGTTCTTATTGTCTCAGATCTTTTCCCCACTGCTATTATTCCTCGCCTAGCTGGATCTTTTATTATTATTATTTATTTATTTGCACTCAGGCCCTAATGAAATTTCATTTTCTTTTCAATTTCAATTTCTATCTCAAATCAGCAGGTCTTATTGATAGCACTGATTCCACTGGTGGAAGACCTCTGTGGCTGGGAGATGCTGCCAGTCCATCGAATAATCAATGACCAGTAAGATTCCCGTGTTTGAGAATGTGAACAGAGACATGGAGTCAGTAACCAAGGAAGTGAGAGGGGGTAGGATTGAGGAGATGCAGCTGCAGGGTGGTGGGGCTGCAGGACCACAGACAGGATGGGGAGACGGGTGGGACAGGCAGACAAGAGCAGAGGTGAGAGGTGCCTGTGGGCCTTAGAAGGTGGGAGCCATTTCCTGAGATTGATGGAATCAGTCGTTCAGCAGGAATACATTGGCCCTCTCTGTATTTAACCCTGTTTTAGGGGTTGTACTGCTAAACATATGTAGTCTTGATGCTCACTGAGCTTTAATTCTAGATGGTGATGTGTGTGCTTAATTTCTCGGTCATGTACGACTCTTTGGACTGGAGTGCAGCAGGCTCCTCTTTCCATGGGATTTCCCAGCAAGAATACTGGGCTGGGTAGCCACTTCCTTTTCCAGGGGATCTTCCTGATCCAGGGATTGAATCTGTGTCTCCTGCACTGCAGGTAGAATCTTAACCCACTGAGCCATACAGATGCTAAAATACATAAACTATATAACCCATTAGATGGCAGTAAGAGCAGTCTCATCACTTCATGGCAAATAGATGGAGAAAGAGTGGAAACAGTGTCAGACTTTATTTTTTGGGGGGCTCCAAAATCACTGCAGTTGGTGATTGCAGCCATGAAATAAAAAGATGCTTACTCCTTGGAAGGAAAGTTATGACCAACATAGACAGCATATTAAGAAGCAGAGATATTACTTTGCCAACAAAGGTCCGTCTACTCAAGGCTATGGTTTTTGCAGTGGTCATGTATGGATGTGAGAGTTGGACTGTGAAGAAAGCTGAGCACCGAAGAATGGATGCTTTTGAACTGTGGTGTTGGAGAAGACTCTTGAGAGTCCCTTGGACTGCAAGGAGATCCAACCAGTCCATCCTAAAGGAGATCAGTTCTGGATGTTCATTGGAAGGACTGATGTTTGAAGCTGAAACTCCAGTACTTTGGCCACCTGATGCGAAGGGCTGACTCATTGGAAAAGACCCTGATGCTGGGAGGGATTGAGGGCAGGAGGAGAAGGGGACGACAGAGGATGAGATGGTTGGATGGCATCACCGATTCGATGGACATGGGTTTGGGTGGACTCTGGGAGTTGGTGATGGACAGGGAGGCCTGGTGTGCTGTGGTCCATGGGGTCACAGAGTCGGACACGACTGAGCGACTGGACTGAACTGCACTGAAGAGCAGTGAGGGAAAAGCAGCAGGAGATATCTGGAAATGGAGGTGATGGCAGTTTTTTTTTTTAAAGTTTAAGGTAATTGCTTCACTGTGAAGATGACATTTGAACAAAGGCCCAGAAGGGCTGAGTGAGAGGAATGGGGAAGACAAAACACTTTGTCCTGTGTTGTAGAAATTCTCTCTTGGGAACAGAATGAGTTCTGAGCTAGAATAAGGCCTGCTGGCATTAACACCATCCTCTATAGGGAAGTGGCTTGTTGTTAGAAAATTCATATTTACCCTGTGACGACGAGACATGAAAATGTTTCTGAGGTTTTCCCCTGATCTACAAAATAATGCAAATTTGCTGGCATTTTCTGATGAAGAGCAAAAACGTTAGTTAGGATTTGAACCAGTGGCTCCAGGGACTGGCAATATCATTAAGTCAGATTTAAATCTCCTTAAGCCAGGTGCTTAATCCAGTAAATCCAGTCTTTAGTTTGCTAAGCTACCTTTCTGTGCCTGCTTAGGGAAATGATGTATGTTGGCTCCCAAAGGTTTTCTTTAAGTCAGAGCCAAGTGGAAGTCAGATGCCCCTGCAACCTGCTGTGAATAAGAACATGAATTCTTTCGTTCTGCTGGAATATGATTGTGACAGAAGGCATGGCAGAAGTAGAGTTGCCTGGAATCTGATTTGGTTCATGTTGTCATTTTCATACTGTTATTTAGGTCTATAATAGTCACTGGCTATGGAATAGAGGGGAAAGGAAAAATCAGTGTACTTACAGATTTTGCTCTTTGGAAATCGTTGTTCATCTAACATACACCTTGCTCCCCCGACTCTCAGTTTTATGTTTTCTTTTCTAACATTTATTTATTTATTGAGGCTGAGGTGGGTCGGTTGCTGGGTGGGCTCTCCCCTAGTGAGGTGAGCGAGAGCCTCTTGCGTTGTGGGGCTCCTCCCGTGCATCGTCTCTCCATGTGGAGCGCAGGCCCTGGGGCCCGCGGGCGTCACTGGTTCTGACCCGCGGGCTCAGCGCTTGCGGCTCCCAGCTCTGGAGCGCTGGCCCGGTGGTGGTGGCGCTCAGGCTTAGCTGTTCTGGCATGTGGGATCTTCCCGGACAAGGGACTGAACTCACCCCTCCTGCATTGGCTGCATTGGGTGGATTCTTATCCGCTGAGCCACCGGGGGAACCCTCCGCTTTCTCGTTTGACTAACACGTGATACATGTGTGTTTGGATTATAGCATAGGAGGGATCACAGACACTTTCAGGGGAACCTGCAGTCAGCGTAACTCAGTGAAGCAGTCAGATAGAAGGGAACAGACACGGAAGTGTTACCAAGCCCAAGCTCACTCTGCTCATCACGTGGCAGGCCCGTACGTCCACGAGACGAGGTGTTGAGGCAAGAACATGACTTTATTCAGAAAGCCGACCGACCGAGAAGGCGGCAGACCAGTGTCTCAGGGTGACCATCGTGCCCGGGGCTGCGTGCCGGGTTCTTTTACAGTCAGAGAGAGGGAAGCAGTGAGGAGCTGAAGCAAAGGCAGAAGGGGGCGAAGGCGGCGAGGTGTAACGGGAAAGGGAGGGAGAGGGCCGGGGAAGTGAGCTGAAGGGTCTTGGGTCTTCCGTCTCTGGGAGTGGCCAGCCGCGGGAAGGCGCGTGTTAATCTGCAGCTGCTCACAGGTGGGCTCAGTGGTAAAGAACCCACCTGCCAATGCAGGAGGCCCAGGTTCAATCCCTGGGGTGGGAAGATGCCCTGGAGGAGGAAATGACAACCCAGTCCAGTATCCTTGCCTGGAGAAGACTGGTGGGCTACAATCCATGGGGTCACAGAAGAGTCAGACATGACTTGGCGACTAAACAGCAGATCCAGGTGGGCAGGGTCAGGCTCTCCCTGGGTTGAACAAAGGCACTTCGGTTTACAGTCAGGGAAGAGGAGCAGGGTCCTCTGAGGCAGGCTGTTAGGGATGATTATAATAACAAAAGCAGCAACAAAAAAGCCAAAGAGACAGTTTTCAATACAGAGTCAGAATTGGCTTCTTCTCTGCAACAGAATTGCAAACTGACATCATCTTTTAAGCCCAGCCGGAGAGTTTAACAAAGTGCCCTGTGCCTTCACAGTGCATGCCTGCTGGCCAATTTCAGGATGAGGACAGCGGGATTATGTTTTCAGTTCCTAAAACCGACCCTCATTAACTATGTGACTTTGAGATTTCTTAAGCCTTAGTTTCTCCATCTCTGAAGTGGGTGTAATTTCTTGCAGAGTTTAGTTGCATAGGTCCAGTGAGGTGATGCCTTGTCAGATGTTAAGCACAGACCACTGAATGCGTGCTAAGTTGCTTCAGTCTTGTCCAACTCTTTGCGACCCCATGGACTGTAGCCCACCAGGCCCCTGGGCCATGGGATTCTCCAGGCAAGAAGACTGATGTGGGTTTCCACACCCCCCTCCAGGAGATCTTCCCGACTCGGGTGGGACTCCCATTTCCTGCATTGGCAGACGGGGTCTTTACCACTAGTGCCACCTGGGAAGACCCCTGACCAATATAAGCACTTAATAAATGATAAATTTCATTATTTCCATTAAAATTGGTGTTCATTATTTACAACACACCATAGGAAAGGTTTGTTCCTTATTGAAAATTGTAAGTTATCTGCAGCAAACCTTTTGTGCTGATTCTGATTTTATGGGATTTAGTCTACAACTCTGTAAGTTGTAAATAACCTAAGCAATACAAAATAATTCCTGTCCATTGATATGTAAATGAATTTTGCTTCATTCCCAGTCAAAGCTAGTTTTGGCACCCATTTTTAATTCATTTTAATGTTTTACTTCTTATATATTGTGCTGCTTTGAATTTTCCATTGAACTGGTTTATCTGCCTGCTTTGCTTGTTTAACCAATGAATATTAAATAAAATCTGTAATGCAGGCTGATTTTATATCTGTATGAGATTCATGATTTTACCGGCTCTATAAAATTTTCCTTTAATGGTGTAAAAAACTATTCAAAGGATTGTGAGTGAGAAAAGGAATGCTTGAGACCTGGGAGATCTGACTGAGATGTAGCCTTGCTGGGCACAGAAAACAGATTTGGTAGTAGATGTGGTAGGATTAAGTCCCCAGTGATGGAAATAACATGTGAGTTTAAGGAGCCACTCTACCCTGGTGTTGATGAGTATGTTCCACTGAGGAGGCCATTCAGTAGATCAGAGTTATTGGAATTTCTTTCCTCCCTATTTACTTACTTCAGAGTACTAAGCCACTGAATAGCAGAAAAACATTCAATATTCCCAGTAAAATCCTTCTTGACATAAATCTATAAAGTGAGCAGCAGTTACCACTGCAGAAGCAAGTATTTGTCTGTGTTCCTCCCATCAAGGGATCGTATGTTAATAATTTTGTCATTCTTTGCCACATAGGACCTAAAATATATTAGGGGTGAGGTATCTATTTACTGAATAAATGCAGAAATACATTAATTTGTTTGGTAAAAGCAAATGCTTTACTAATTAGAATTCAGTTGCCAATAATATGAACACAAAATATCTTCATGAGTGTATTGTCAAAGAAAAAGTAATATTCATGACACTTGTTATCGATGATCAGGAAGACATTCAAGGGGTCTGATGGATGGGTGTGGGGACCACAGCCAAGGGGTCTTGGCAGGGAAGATGGACTCGACTCCAGATACACTGTGGCAGAGTAAGAACTTACAGCACGGGAGCAGGGCGGGGACCGGGTGGGACATCACTAAGGGGGGGCGCCAGGGAGGAGGGAGTGGTGGTCGTCGTTGTGGTTCAGCCACTAAGTCACGTCCGACTCTGCGACTCCATGGACTGTGGCACGCCAGGCTCCTCTGTCTCCGCTACCTCCTGGAGTTTGTTCTGATTCATGTCCATTGAGTCGGTGACGCCATCCAACCATCTCATCCTCTGTTGTCCCCTTCTCCTCCTGCCCTCAATCTTTCCCAGCATCAGGGGCTTTTCCAGTGAGTCGGTTTTCCCACCAGGTGGCCAAAGTATTGGAGCTTCAGCTTTAGCATCAGTCCTTCCAATGAATATTCAGAGTTGATTTCCTTTAGGATGGACTGGTTGGGTCTCCTTGCAGTCCAAGGGACTCTCAAGAGTCTTCTCCAACACCACAGTTCAAAAGCATCAGTTCTTTGGCACTCAGCTTTCTTTGTAGTCCAGCTCTCACATTCATACATGACTACTGGAAAAACCATAGCCTCGACTAGATGGACCTTTGTTGGCAAAGTAATGTGTCTACTTTTTAATATGCTGTCTAGGTTGGTCATAACTTTTCTTCCAGGGAGTAAGCATCTTTTAATTTAATGGCCTCAGTCACCATCTGCAGTGATTTTGGAGCCCCCCAAAATAAAGTCAGCCACTGTTTCCCTTGTTTTCCCCATTTATTTGCCATGAAGTGATGGGACCAGATGTCATGACCTTAGTTTTCTGACTCAGGAGAGGGTCAAAACAAAAGTGTATGTGAAACTCCTAGTTTCCAGGGAGATGTCACCACCCAGGCTCACAGGGGAGATGCCACAATTTTGTCAGGTTTCAGAACGGGCTTCCCAGGTGGCTCAATGGTAAAGAATCTGTTTGTCAATGCAGGAGATGCAAGAGATGCAGGTTTGATCAGGAAGATCCCCTGGAGAAGGAAATGGGAACCCACTCCAGTATTCTTGCCTGGAAAACTCCACGGACATAGAAGCCTGGCAGGCTACAGTGCACAGGGTTGCAAAGAGTCATGACTGGGCGACTGAACACACACACACACACACACACACACACACACTCACACCACCCCCACCCCCCCCCAACAGGAGTAGAAAGCCCAGGGGAGGGCCGTTACTGCGTTTCTGCAGGAAAGACAAAGCTGGGCAAATTAAACAGTGTAGTCTGGCTGGTGTGAGTCCGTTCAGTGGGCTTTGGGCTGCAGGGGTGGTCCTGGTTCCTTGGCACCTGGCCCCAGTGTGAATTAGGCAGAGGCATGCTGCTCGCTCCTGGGATGTGTGGCTCTGGTCTGGTTCATAAGACCAAGCAGTGCTCCAGTCTGGCCCTTTGCTCTAAGGATCAGCCAGCCCAGGGAGGGGCCTCTCCCCCCGGCAGAAAGGTTTTGTTAGGCGTTGAAAACTGGGGGCAAAAAGTCAAAATATAATATATAGAACATTTAAAAAGTATATAAACAACACACTGCTTTATATTATTTTCCTATTTGGATCTTGATATATTTTTGTGTAAGAATGGAGGCGAGAGTAACAAGGGAAATGTTAGGGGAAGCACACCGACTGAAACCGCCCACCCTGGCCAGGCACCGCAGTGACCATTCACATGAGCTGTTTCATGACAGGAGGTCCGGTGGGGAGCAGGGAACTAATAAGCCTCCACCAACCGCAAGAGATCGGGAAAGGTCAAAAGGAGACACTACGTGTCCGACCACCTCCCAGAATCCTTCTTCTGGCCTCCATCTTGGCTGAGCAAGGCGTGCACCACCAGGAAGGACTCTGAGTCAGAATGATTGGTGGAGGACAAGCCGGAAACTCATCCCATCACCATAAACCCTGAGCCTTCGAGCCACGTGGCAGAGCTGTCCTCCTGCTCTCCTGCTCACCCTCCTGCTCTCCGCCCGGGCGCCCTTTCCCCATAAAATGTCCTGCTTTGTCAGTGCGTGCCTCCTCGGACAATTCATTTCTGAGTGTTAGACAGGAGCCCAGTTTCGGGCCCTGGAAAGGGTCCCTCTTCCTGCAACAAAAGGAGGTGGGAAGGGAAGGAGGGTGAATCAGGCTTGTTAAACTTTCTAATAGATGCAGAACACACGGGATCTGTACTTCCTTGTAAAACCGCTCCAAAATGCAGGTTATGAACCTCAGATGACTGCAAAAATGCCTTTTAAAATTGCAAAAGTCTTGGGCTACAGGTAGAACTTTTTCTCAAGGACATTCATTGGTACTCTGGTTAGAAAAATGTTATAACTGTGACCCCAAAAATGTCGACTTTTATTGAAAGATTCGTTGTCATAATGATATTGTGGGGATTAGCCTTGCATCTCTGTTGGCTCCAGTTTGACGTCCTCATATCTCCGCTTAGATTGGAGATGAGATGGTGCCTGAGAACATGTCCCCTTCCAGGGAGGAGAAAATTCTCACCCTGGGCTTCAAAGATCATATTGGCTGTTTTCAAATGGTGTCAGTCTTCAGCAGCTCCAGTTCATTTTCTGCCCCACTGCAAGAACTTGCCCAAAATACCCTTTGGTTAATGGTAATACGATTCAAATGACATCTAATCAGAGTATTCTTGTAATTGATCTGATATTTGCAGGGACTTTTCCTAATCTTTGAGGATGGTTTGTAGCAAGGATGCTGCTGTCTGTTAGAATTAAATATGAGAAATAGAAATATTAGCTCTTCAATAACAACAGATTAAAAATCAGAAATTAGATATCATGCAAATGATGGTTCCTTTTTAATTTATTTCTTTGAAAGAAAGATTTTTATCATGGTGCAAACAAATAAAAACTTGAATATGTAATTAAGCACATTATGTAAAACTAGCCTGACTTTCCAAATTGTTTCCTCATAATGAATTGCAAATGAGTGTATTTGCTTAGAGTATTTGGCCTGAAAAGTTTAAAATAAGAATTGCACAGTTTTTCTCCCTGGTTCTTTAAAGTCCAAGTGAAGATTCTTCCTGCACACGCAGGAAGGAAGATGTAGAAGCTTGGTTGAAGTTTGCACTTTGTCTTATTAATTATTCCTTTTGTCTGGAAAGTGTGTGCATGCTAAGTTGCTTCAGCCATGTCCAACTCTTTGTGACTCTGTGGACTGTAGCCCACCAGGCTCCTCTCTCCATAGGATTCTCCAGGCAAGAATATGGGAATGGGTTGCTGTGCCCTCCTCCAGGGGATCTTCGCCATCCAGGGACTGAACCTGGGTCTGCTGCAGCTCCTGCATCGGGCAGGCAGGTTCTTTACCACTAGCATCACCTGGGGTGGAAGTTTAAACCTTCATTTACTTTCCAAATTATCTTCATGCCAGGTGTTTTTTTTTTGTTTTTTTGTTTTTTAATCTTTTTTCCTCTCTGTGATGTTGGAAATGAGAAGATGGAGCTCAAGTTGGCTTGAGGCAATCGTCTCAATAGGATGAATGGGAAGAAAAATCATTTTCGCTGTACTCTTCTTGGTTCTTTGCTGAGACCTCCCTGTAATAAATGACAGAGTAACAGGAAAGAGAACAAACAAAAGTTTAATATCATGCACACCTTCTGTATACATGGGAGACACCCAGGAAAACTGAGTAACCCACACAAATGGCCCAAGCAACCACCTTAAATACCATCTCTAGCCAAAGTCAAAGGAAGATGTTGAAGTTGGGGTTGGGCCAGTTATGGGAGGTGACCAGGAAAAGCCCAGTAAACAAGGGTAAGGTGGTTATGCAGCTTTAAGTCCTTGCCTTCTCCATTGGTGAGTTTCTAGAGATTTAGAGCATCTTTCTCTTTCCAAGAGAGAGAGAGATATCCTTTCAAATGGAGAATTCTCATATATGTAAATGTATCTTTGTCGTTGTCTAGTAACTAAATCGTTTCCAAATCTTTGCAGCTCCATGAGCTGCAGCATGAAGCTCCTCCTCTGTCCTCTACATCTTTCAGAGTTTGCTGGAATTCATGTCCATTGAGAGGTGATGCTATCTAACCATCTCATCCTCTGCTATCCCGCCTCCTTTTGTCTTCAGTCTTTCTGTTACAAAATGTCTCTTACAAAAGAGTAATTTCTACTTGGTTTTCAGAGATTCTTCTGTGTCTGCTGTTTCTTAAAAATAATCAGCCTGTAACAATCCTTATGCCAAATAGGCATACTTTAGGGTGAAAAAGTCTGCTCCCCTTCAAGGGACATGTCTTGGATTATAGGTAGACGGAAAGGTGGTAAAGAACCCCCCTGCCAATGCAGGAGACGCAGGAGATGAGGGTTCAGCCCTTGGGTCAGGAAGATCCCCAGGAGGAGGGCTTGGCAACCCACTCCGGTATTCTTGCCTGGGAAATCCTGTGGACAGAGGAGCCTGGCGGGCTGCAGTCATAGGGTCACAAAGAGTCAGACGTGATCGAAGTGACTGAGCATGCGTGCACAGACTCACTTTGGATACCCTGACCTCACCTGTTGTTTGCGCCCATGTTTAATCGTGTCTGGAAAGAGGTGGTTCTGGCTTACTTAAAGAGAGAGGAGGAGGAAGCTGGTAGACAGACACAGAGGCACACAAACATACAGAGTTAGAGCAAGGCAAAATGAGAAAAACAGGGACTAACAGGAGAGAGGAGGAGAAAGGGAAGAGGAGGCTCAGGGAAAGGAAGGAAGTGTGTGTATATATATAGAGAGAGACAGAGTTTAGGATCGACAGGGGGAGAGATGCGATGACTGAGCCAAGGAGGGAAGATGGGAGCGTATACTGGGGGAGGATACAGTGTTAAAATAAGTAAAACATTAATAAACAGAAACCCCAATTAAATAGAGCCAGGAGACCTGAAAGGGGAGTGCTCACTCCTCACAAACATAGCAGAAACTAAGAGGAAGAAGAAAGACTCTTTTTCCTGGTGAGCCAATAAAAACTATGGACCCTGTTTACTATACCCTCCTGACTTCCTTTTATTCCCTCATAAAAGCTTTCTTCTTTCCTTGCTGTGGGGGGCTTGCCCTTGGCTCACCATAGCTGCCAACCCCAAATTGCAATTCTTGGCTGAGCCAGGATAAACCCAACTTTGCTAAGGAAGTATTATCTGGCAGTCTGTTTGTATTAGGTCAACAGAGACAGGTTCAGAATGCAGCCACTTGTGTTAAACCCCACTTTAGCAAGCCAAAACTTAATATATAAGCTAATTGCAATTTCAGTTTCTCCCACAAGCAGAATTTTAAACCAGTGGGTCGGGAATTTCCTGATCAACACTAGTGAGGTCATCTGCCTGACTGACCCCAGGAACTTCCTTCAAATAGTAGCTGACCTTGTCTGAAATAATCCTTTCTTTTGTTTGTGACTTCCTTGTTCCACCCACTTTCTGCCTTCAAAAACCATTTTTATTGGTATGAAAATCTTTTTAAAGCTAAATAAGCCTGCTGCCAGTTTTATAACTCAGGATTATTTCCTTAAGGACCTGGGAACCATCTCTTTGAAATGTAATCATTTAGGGAAGAGAGGGCCCCTACCCTCTAGCTCCCTGGGAAGGTTGGACCTTAACTTCAGCTGGTACCTGGCTTCAAGTAGCAAACCTCTTCAAGTCATAGAGTCATAATAAAGTTATTGTTCTTCCAAAGGCATTGGCAACAGAGGTGGCCACGCCACTTACCAAGTAACTTTACCAAGTAAACTTACCAGTTACCAAGTAAACAAGGAGACCCAAGACCAAACCAGACCAGAAATAAACCTTTCACTGTGTGTGGCTCTTTGGAACACCATTCTACTTGCTTGATGGGATGCTGGCTAACTGTTGAATAGAGCCAATTCGATCTTCAAGTTTGCTCAGTGAATTTTGTTTTTTAACAAGAGAGAGAGACTAACAGACAACAAGTAAAGTGGGAACAATACCACTTCAGGAGAAAATAAGCCTGGCTGTACCTTAAAAAAAAACAAAAACGAACGAGACAAAACCCTTTCTTCTCTGACCTGTCTGTGAGCTTTGTAAACCGTGACACACTCATGAAGGGCATGGGCTTTTCTTTCCGGGGCCAGAATCAGAAGTAGTAAGTATAGAGCCGCCAGTCGGCTCAGCAGCTGACCGCCCGCGTCCTCGCAGGCCCTCCTACCCTCTCTCCATCTCTGCTGTGGAGGCTGATCTTCCCTCACTTGCGTCTCTTCTCCACCTCCCGGGTTGGAAACACTGCTGGCTGACTGTGGCCCGTGACTTCGTCTTCTCTGAGAGTCACTTCTTTCCCCTGCTAATGGGAGTGGCGTGGGCACATCACACCGGTGGCAGTGAGTGAAATCCTGAGTGTGCCTAACTCGCGGTTTTATCCCTGGAAAAACGGTGACTCAACGTTGGTGTCTTCTCCACGTCGCCTACCTCTCCTCCCACTGCGTGTGTTCTTGTGTCTCTTGTGTGGTATTTAGCACAGCTGCGGAATTTTAATGATTTAAAGCTGCAGGGGGCTAATGTAACAAAAGCTTAATCTTAAAAGTGTCTTAATTCAGAGATTTGGGGTGAAGGGCAGACAACTTTTGAGTCTGCTGCTTTTCCTATTATCTAACCATCTCTCCTCTGTGGCTTCTGATGACGGTACATCTAGTAATGACTTCCCTGTTTCATCTTTTGTTGTTTCTCTAGACTCAACAAATTGATTTTGAATATCTCCCGCATGTCCTCAGATTCCCCTTATAAGAATTCAGTCCTACTGCTATATAAAGTTTGGAAAGCTTAGACTCTCAAGGTACATTCTAAACTTACTCATAAAATGAGATTGTAAGAAGGTTCTCTAAAGAAAACTGTGGCCTTTATTGTCATAGAAAGAAGCTGAACTTTGGTGAAGATGGAGAAGCTATTGAAATATTGGGGCTTAGACAGTTCTTGTGAATTGCTCTGTCTACCCAGGTTTGAAACGGGCACCACTCACTAAAATCTCGCGGTTTGGTTGATGCTGAGTTACTGGTATACTCTCCCAGGGTTCTAGCTGCCTGTGATAGCCTTGTAATTTCAGGGTCCTGTGAGCTATGCAGCCAGGGTGATAAACTCTCTCCCTGATAACCTGATAATATGTGTTTTGATTTATTGATGATTTTGTGTGCCTTATCTCTTGTACCCAAACTATCAGCTCTTTGTGAGTAAATGTTATTTGTTTTTATTGCTTCTGGATTTTCCACAGAACCTAGCAGCTTTCTAAGAGACTGTCAGGGATTCAATAAATACCTGTTGATTGACAGCTGATAACATCCTTGCTTTGAGGTCTGGAAGCTATGCATGCAAATGAGTTTTGATGCGCTCTCTGCAACTCCCCTGAAAATCATACATAATGCTCAGGCCTCTTATGACTGAAGGTGTTTTGAAATGGTGCAGTGTTCGCCTTGCCGTCTCAGCCTTCATGACAGCCCTGTTATCTGCGCAGGCAGCTGTATTCAGGATGTGTAGCAAGAGGCTGGAGCGCAGGAGTTAGATTTTTGTTTCAACCTTGTGTTTATTGTCCGTTTGATGAGCCAAGGGTGTAAATATCTGCAGACTACAGGTAGGTTCCAAAATCAACACTTTTAGGGAGGAGTTAATGTCTGTCTTATTCATTCTGGTAATTTTCCAAGGATATTAAACTTGAAGCATTCTCTCTGAAGTTAAGCTAAGTTAAGCTCTGAGAGGAATTGATATGCATGTGTTAGAGAGGTCAGGGTCTCTATTGTGAAGCCTGCCTCTGTGTAATGAAAAATCAAATTTGAATATTAAAAACATTAATTCAGTCTCGGCAAAAAACGGAACTCACTCCTCAGCTGTGCTATCCTGCTCATGTTTAGTGATAAGACTTGGTGATGAGAGATGTTCTGTAGCCTCACTGGGTGAGTCTTTGATCGCTAAATAGAGCCTTTTGAGAAGCAGCTCTTCTCTAACCACACACCATGTGTCTGCTCTGATCCTGTCTAAATAAATAGTTTGGGTGCATGGCTGGTGGTGTCCCAATCAGCTTTGTTTATGTAGCTGAGCCATCTTACAGCAGGCACTGGCTCAGAAATTGAATTTTACAGCCTGTAACTTATACTTTGCTGCATGGCAGTGACAAAGATCAGGGCCTTTTTTTCCTGGTAAGGACACTACCTCTGCTGGATTAAGCTATTGTAATAAATAAGCAATCTAAGATGAATGAGAAAATCAGGGTTAGTGAGGCTTGGAATCAAGTGGGGAAAACGCAGTTGCTGGTGTGGTAGGAAAAACACAAATATGCACATACACATAAACTCTTGTAACTCTGCCTTCCTCTACTTTCTTGACTCACCATCCAAAGATAAAGGAAAGTTACATGCCAAGCTGTATTTTGTTCACAAGGGATTGTTGTGATGATCTAGAAGGGTGGGTTTTGGGGTTAGGAAGGAGACTCAAGAGAAAGGGGATATATGTATACATATGGCTGATTCATGTTTTATAGCAGAAAGTTACACATGTTGTAAAGCAATTGTGTGTGCTCAGTCATGTCTGACTCTTTGCAACTCTTTGTAGCCCTGCAGGCTCCTCTGTCCATGGAATTTTCCAGGCAAGAATACTGGAGTGGGTTGTCATTTCCTATTTCAGGGGATCTTCCCATTCCAGGGATCAAACCCATGTCTTTTGAGTTTCCTGTATTGACAAGAAGATTCTTTACGCCAAGCGCCACCTGGAACCCCAAAGCAATTATGTTGCCCCCTATTTTTATTTTTATTTACTTCTAAGAAATAGCTAATACTACAATTCTTTGCTAACACAATCAGCTAAATTTGTTTTTTTAAACATCTATACAATTGATTTAATAATGATCTTTTAATCAAGAGAATAAATATATTATCTTGGTATCATCATGAAATGTTCACTTTCAGAAATGGCCCCTTTGGGAATGGCCACATAAATATCCATTTGCTATACAAACTGGAGTTCCAAGACATAGTGGCTGGTTGAAAAAAATGAAACAAAACAAAACAAAAAACACCTGATTTATTTGGTTGATTTTGCTTATAGGACTACCAAGATACTGATTTAATTTAAAATTTCAGTAAATTGACTTGCTGACATCATGGCATCATTTCACACTGGTATGTGCTAACTGAATCCTGTTCTGGAATTTCTTCTGGTTCTGCTGTCTTATACACAGACTGGGGTTATTTCAGCCCTTGAGGGTTACCCCAGTTATTACATTAGAATTGCTCAGGTGTTTTACCAGCGTCTGTAAAGGACTGGTTGCTTTGATTATATTTAAAATATGCCTATAAAGGGAATGACTTCAATGTCAACTTTATTGATGGGTTAATCTACCTTTAAAAAACAGGGTACCCAGTAACATTTTTCAAAAACACGCATCTGTGATTTTTAATAGAGGTTGTCTTAGCTCCCACACTGTGTTGATGTGGTATTTCAGTGATCGGGGCTCAGTTTTCTCAAGTCATTATGGCAGAGAATCTAGCTACCCAGGGTATATATATTCCAGTTTCAGCAGTTTAATTAGGATACCAGTAAGCCTGTGGAGCAGCAGAGAGAAGGGGAGAATGGAGAGGCTGGGAGAGAGAAAATACCCATGCCTTCTAAAGCCTCTTACGCAAGCTGACCGTGCTAGAGGATTAGACTTTTGGATAACTCTTTAATATCTTATATAAACAGGGTTAGTTAGGATGAGTAAATCAAAACCAAACCCAAAAAACTTAATAATTAAAATCAAGGCAACCTGACAAGTTTGAACATCCATTTCCCTGTCTTTAAGAAGAAAGACCACAGTCTTGTGTCTACATTTCCACAGAGAGGAAATTATGCAGGATGGTTCTGAAGGGAGATTTAGGGGAGAGGAATTTTTCTGGGGGATGGGTGGAAAATGCTGGAATCAGAGTGTTTTAGAAAAATTCCATGTGACTTGGGTCAAAGATGGGTAGGAGGGAGTTGGCTATTCTGTGTTAAGAGGTTCTGCACCCAGTGTGGTATGCTGGTAAAAATTTAACCATTGGCTCCCTGTAGAACCATATGGATAAAATAGGACTGGATGAGATCATTATAGATTTATTGACATAAAGTGCATGTAGTGCCCAATATATTAATGATAAGAAAATGTACAATACACTTTTTGTTGTAAATTCCACATGACCAATTGAATCTCACAGAACATTTTCATTAGTTTTTGCTGAACTCTTGTATCTGTAGACAAATTATGATTGTAAATGACCTAGAAGTTTAGTTCTAATATGAATGTTGAGTGATGCTTTTCAAAATATGGAAGTGAAAAGTTGAAAACGTGATGTACTTCACTAGTTTATCAAGGACATGAGAAACTTCTTTGCTGAACTGAATGATAGCTTTGTAAACTGGAAGGAAAATTCCTTGACTTTGACCACGTCTTTCTTTTCTGTACAGTGTGTGTGTGCGCGCATGTGTGTGCATGTGTGCACACACGTGCATGTGTGTGCATGTATGTGCACACACGTGTGTGCGTGCATGTGCGTGCGTGTGTCTGCGTGTGCGCGCGCATGCACGTGCGTGCGTGTGTGTGTGTGCGCACGAGCACGCATGCACATGTGTGTTCTTCACAGTGTAGTGGCTACAGGCCCGGCACGCCCACGTTTAGCCTGCATGGTCGGTGTGTTTCCCTTCTATCACTTTCTCAGGTCGGGAAATCCCGCAGGGCTTGGGGTTTCTGATTCCTACCCTTTGTAAGCCGCCCTGCTGTCTGCAGTCTCAGACCTCTGGCGTGAGGACACCGAGGGAGGGACTGGGAGGAGAAGTGAAGCCGCTCACTGTCATGTAACATTTGCATTGTGCAGATAAAACCGACATAAGTAAGCTTTGCTTAAAGAAAAGTGAAGTATAATAAAACATTAGGTAATGATGATCTTTCTGTATTTACTACCTTTGTTTTTAACGTAAAGTTTTTATTATTTAATATTCAGTGACATTCATGTTGGGATTCCCTGGTAGCTCAGTGGTAAAGAACCTGCCTGCCAATGCAGGAGACATGGGTTCGATCCCTGGGGTCGTGAAGATCCTCTGGAGAAGGAAATGGCAACCCACTCCAGTATGCTTGCTTGGGATATCTCATGGACAGGAGAAGCCTGGCGGGCTACAGTCCATGTGGTCGCAAAAGAGTCAGACATGACTAGTGAGAAAACAACATTCATGTTTAGCAGCCTGCTTGCAAAATTCCCGAAAAGCTAACTGTTAGTTGTAGTAAGCTTGCTCAGGCCAGCTCTGGCAGACTGCTGCCCAGGTCCCGTCTCGCAGGGTCCCAGACCCGCACAGGAACCTCTCTGAGCGGTGACTGCCCGGCGCCTGTACCCGAGGTGAAGGCTCCTACACTGGGGCTTGGCTCTAACGTAGCCCAGCTGCCTGCTGCAGCCGACCACAGCGGCTGGACCAGGGCGCGTCAGAAAGCAGTGTTTTGGTTCAGCACGAGCCTCCCCCAAACGTGCCGCTTTTGTACGAGGGGTATTTTGAGCTAGGGCTTCCCTGGTGGCTCAGACAGTAAAGAATCTGCCTGCAATGGGGGAGACCTGGGTTTGATCCCTGGGTTGGGAAGATCCCCGGGGAAGGGAATGGCTGCCCACTCCAGTATTCTTGCCTGGAGAGTCCCACGGACAGAGGAGCCTGGCGGGCTGTAGTGCAGCCTGGGTTGCAGAGTCGGACACGACTGAGCGACTTTCACGTCAGTGTTTTGAGTTTAAGGCACTTTAGACCCTGTAGGTTGAGGAAAAACCACTTTCTGTCTCTCCTTTAAATACCTAGAATAATTTAAATTGGGGACTTTTCCTAGAGAAAGAGTAATGACCAGAGGTAAATTTCATCCAAGTGGCCTCATCTATAAGGCAGGTTAAGCATGGAATTACTAGACGCCGGCTCTGCCCATCGTCCTCTGAGTGACCTTCCTGTCCTTGGACGTCCCCAGCTCCATTCAACCTAGACCTCATTTTAACTTTCTGTCTCTGAATCTCGTGTGTGTGTGGTATTCCCGTACATACAAAATTAAATTGAATATTTTCCTGTTAATTTATCTTACGTCAGCTTACTTCTTTGGCCAGCTAGAAGGGTAGAGGAATATTTTCTTCCTTTCTGGCAGCAGTAACTGGCGTCAGTGAAAACCAGAGATCTTCCCTGAGTTTGAATCTGGCCTGTGCATAACTTGTCACGGCTTCTTTTTTGGTGATTGAGTCCCAGTGACATCTGAGAAGGAAAGGTACCAGCAACTTTAGCGTTGCAATATGTACCTATTCAATAGGGGAATGCTTGGAGTCGGTTTGAATTCCATTAGAAAAATAAAAATAGCATGATTTTTCTTATACCAAATGTGGCAGAGTAGAATTCACACCCACTAAACTCATTGCAATATTTTAGGCTGAGGATGGCCATTGAATGGAAAACCCTGCCCTGAAAAGGGGAGTGGAACACTGTAAGCCTTAAAATAAATCAACCGAGACTCTGGGCCCTACCACCCAACTCGGAACAATTTCAGCTAAGTTGACTATAAAAAAGATTTCATTGGAGTTGTAATATTGTTTTTATGCCCTGTATATACCTGCCGGCAGATAAAGAACAAAACCTGGAAGCTACATTGAAATGCAATTGATTAGGAGAGTCATAGATAAGGAAAGGGAGGAATGGAAGGGGCGGAAATGGTTATTATTACTTTTAATAGAATGTAGCTCTCTTAAATCAAGGCAGGAAGATTGAATCACACTGAAGTATTTATTTCTTCTCAAACATTTTAAATTTTCTAGTTAAAAATGTCACAATTTTAAGAGTCTCAAATATCACAGTGTATCAGTCCTTTATAACTATTTATAGACAATATTCAAATAACACTTATAGTGTGATAAAATTTTTCCATGACTCTTAGGACTCCACTATTTCTACTTAAAGTTCACACTGCTGGACACAGAGCAGTTTTTCATTTACTTTGAAATGTCTCACCATGCTATTAACACACACTTTAAAATTCAGAAGCAATTTTAGAGTAAAATCAGAGGAGCATAAAAACTATGGAAAATCTTGATGCAATGCTAAAACACATTGAAAGTTCAATTGAAATGGTTATTGATTGCCCAAAGTCCCAGATTATTTTATATTATCACAATTGGCTAATTGGATTTAACACTAAAGATTTAAAAAAAAATCCTTTATTCAAGCCAGATTGTGCTTGTTTACAAGTGAATTCAGGCATAAATAAGCCCCCTTAATGTTAATTATCTAGTTTGTCCAATTTAGATGTAGGACATTTAATAGTTTATCCTGCTGTTGACATGCACTCAAAATCTGATCTAGACACTCTAATATCATCCAGATCTAGAAGGCTTTGTACCATATTTTAAAACATTTATTGTTTTTTAATTTACTCAGATTTTTCAACAATTTATTTATTTAGTTGGAAGATAATTGCTTTACAATATTGCGTACATATGGTTTCTGGCATCCATCAACATGAATTGGCCACAGGCACACACATGTCCCCTCCCTCTCAGACCTCCCTCCCGTCCCCGTCCTGTCCGTCCAGGTGTCACAGAGCACAAGATGGAGCTCCTGCGTCACGCAGCGAATTCCCACCGGCTGTCTGTTTCACAAATGGTCATGTGTATGTTTCCAGGCTCCTCTTGCAAAGTGTCCCACCCTCACCTTCCCCCTCTGTGTCCACAAGTTAATATAAATTAGCATATATAATATAGTAATATTTGTAAAACATGTTTTTCCTTTGGGACTAATTCTTAGTTTGCACCCAAACTGCAGAGTGAGAGCAGAGAGTTCCTGTATACCCTTTACCAGCTTCTCGGGATGTTAATATCTCATATAGCTATTGTAGCGTTGTCAAAACTGAGAGATGAATTTTGTAACATTGTTATTAACTAAATTGCAGATTTTATACTGATTTCACCAATTTCTTCATTCATATTCTTGGTCTGCTGTAGAATTCAATCCAGGATCCCACATTGCGCTTAATCATCATGTCTCTTTAGTCTTTACTGGTCTGTGTAGGCTTCCATTTTTCTTCTTTTTCATGACCTTGCCAGTTTTGAGCAGTGTTGGGTAGGCATTTGAAAACTGTCTCTCAGTTTGGATTACTGATATTTCTTGTGTGTTAAACTGGGATTACGATGTTTCTGGGTGAATTCCGTGGAGGCCATGTGTCCTCTTGACATCCTGTCGGGGTACGGGATATCAGCGTGACTTATCAGTGGCCATGTTGATCTTGACCGCTTGGGTGGGATGGTACCTGCTAGGTTCCTCAGGTGTAAAGTATGTATTTTGCCGTTTCCATCTTCTGTTTTTAGGAAGTGAGTTAATCAGTCCAGCCTGCACTAGAGGTGGTGGTGGTAATAGGAGGGTTGTTGTTTAGTCACCAAGTTCTGTCCAACTCTTCTACGACCCCGTTGTCTGTAACCCACTAGGCTCCTCTGTCCATGGGAATTTTCAGGGAGGAATAGTGGAGTGGGTGCCATTTGTTTCTCCAGAGGATCATCCTGACCTAGGGATAGAACCCACATCTCCTGCGTCGGCAAGCAAATTTTTTATTTAACCACTGGATCACCTGGGAAGCTCAGTAGGAGAGTTGTTTTTGTTGTTTATTTGCTAGGTCATGTCCAACTCTTTGAGACCCAATGGACTGCAGCATACCACGCTTCCCAATCCTTCACTGTCTCTCAGAGTTTGCTGAAACTCATGTCCATTAAGTCAGTGATGCCATCCAACCATTTCATGTTCTATGGCCCTCTTCTCCTGCCTACAATCTTTCCCAGCATCAGGGCCTTTTCCAATGAGTCAATTCTTCGCATCAGGTGGCCGAAGTACTGGAGCTTCAGGTTCAGCATCAGTCCTTCCAAAGAATATTCAGGGTTGATTTCCTTTAGGATTGACTGGTTTGATCTCCTTGCTGTAAGGGGTGAAATTAGGAATACTTTAAGGAAGATGTGCTTGTTTTTCCTTGAAAGGAGTTTGTCACTTGTGAAATGATTAAAAGTGATGAAACTCACACTTAGCAATTAAACTTTCACAATTTAAACATGCTCATCCATTTTAGAAGGAACAGAGACTATAAGAGAAAATTCAGCAGGTGGGATGTTTCCCAATTCTCCATGTGAGGGGCTTCTGAAATCTTATTCTCCTGTTTTGATTACACATTCCATGTACAGTAAGGGTGTACAAGTCTTTATTCACTTACGTATCCTATGTATGCACTACTGAACTAATGTATTGTGTACTTTCGGAAGCATGCATAAAAGTAAATGTAAAGGATGTGCTAAAAGTCAGAATCTAAACAGAATAGCAGTGTCTAATATTTAAATACTTGGTGCGTTCCAAGCATTGTCCTAAACGCTCTTTCCTATTTTAACAAATTTGATCCTGACAAAAAACCCATGAAATCAGAGCTCTGACTATGCGCGTTTCACAGATGAGGACCATCTTGAGACAGGAAACGGTAGGTGCTTGCCCGGACTCCCCGCGTGAACCGGCGGTCGAGGCGGGCCCTGCCCTGCGGTCGGTGAGAGCTCGTGCGTCCCCGCTGAGCTTCTCGGGAGCTCCTCCAGCTCTCCGCCCAGCCCGCTCTGATGCGTGTGCGTCCGGCTCCGGCTGTGTGCAGCCCGCTGCGGAGACCCCCGCTTCACAGCACGTGCCGGGGAGCCGCTCGGGGCTCGTGCTGGCCGCCGTTTCGCGGCCGGTGCCGGCCTGGCCTGGGTCTGCCGGTGCGAGCTCTCCCGGCCCCGCCACGCCTCTCTGCTGTGCCCCTGATGGGGACCCCGTCACGTCACGGAAGACCTTGCTTCTCTTTCTTAGCTTCGGGAGCGGCTGGCTCTTGCTGCCACCGTGTCTCTGCTGTGAGCCCGCGGGAGGGACATTTTTGTCCCTCGTTACTGCCTTCTGTGTGACGGTGACCCCCGGCTAGTTTTACAGTCTGAGCTGGGAATGGGGCAAGGATTGCTTCACACCGTGCTGGGAAAAACCTACTTATGTCTGGGATGTCAGCGTGAAAATGATTTCATTGCAACTCAGCATTGTGGAAGTTCTTTCTGTATCTTGCCTTTAAGTATCTATCTCCCAGGCAACAGTTACTTGGATTATTATTATTGAATCACCTCATGGACAATAGGCTGTGGGTTGCATAGACTCATATCATTTTTTTCTACTTTAAAAAAGGCATGCAGTTTTTGCCTGTAAAAGACAAACATAACTGTTGGACACCATTTGGAACATACAGAAAATATAAAAGATTTGAAAAGCACATGTAACTCCTTTCAGCTGGAGATAATTTTATTAACAATTGAATTCATTTCCTTTCATTCTGGTTTCTGTATGAGGAAAATACTTA
Source organism: Dama dama (assembly GCF_033118175.1). NCBI lineage: Eukaryota > Metazoa > Chordata > Mammalia > Artiodactyla > Cervidae > Dama > Dama dama. The sequence goes on from NC_083703.1 coordinate 81,848,242, forward strand.
TACATACATATGTATGCACATATATGTATATGTTTATATGTGTTTAAATTTGCATTAATAGTAAGGTAGGTTGTATTTTCTTTTAAAAATGATTTGTCAGAACAGTTGTGTGTTAGTAAACTTAAATCTGCTTTTGAATTGGTTTATTAAATCCACTTTTTTTTTTTCCAGTTTTCAGTTGACATTATGTTTCTGTATTTCTCCTGCTTTTCTTGGTTTGTTTTATTATCATCTTTCTAATTTCTCAAGTCAGGCTGTCAGTTCAATGTCTGTTTATTATGGTTATTAATTATAACATTTAGAGCCATGGATTTTTATCTGATTTTATTTTTGGCCAAATGCTATAAAATTTCATGTGTTTTGTTTTGAATGCAATTCTATTAAATGGTCCATAATTACGGTTTTAGTTTCCTCTTTAATACAAAAGATTGTTGTTTTTTTAGATTTAAACTTTTAAACTGAAAAACTTTACATTTTAGCATAGTTTTAGATTTACAGAAAAGTTGTGAAGATTTTTCAGAGTTCCTACGTACCCCATACCCAGTTTCTCTATTATTAATGTCTTAAATTGGTATAGTATGATTGTCACAATTAATGAACCAATATAGTAGTATTAAAATCTCTATTCAGATTTCCTTAGTTTTTACTTAATGTCCTTTTTCTGTTCCAGGATCCTGTTTAGGATCTCAGATTAGATTAAGTGATGCTTCCTTAGGCTTCTGTTAGCTTAATAGGAAAGTAGTGAAAAGTGAAAGCGTTGCTCAGTCCTGTGTGACTCTTTGGGACCCAGTGGACTATAGCCTGCCAAGCTTCTCTGTTCATGGGATTTCCTGGGAGAATACTGGAATGGGTAGCCATTCCCTTCTTCCCAACCCAGGAATCGAATCAAGGTCTTCCACATTGCAGGCAGATTCTTTACTGCCTGAATCACCAGGGAAGCCCCAGGAATACTGGAGTGGGTAGCCTTTCCCTTCTCTAGGGGATCTTCCTGACTCAGGAGTATGGAGTTAGGCTGGGTTGATGAGTTATTGGGAGATTTTCAGGGTTTGTTGTTGTTCTTGCCATTTTAATAGCTGTGTGGGAGTATCTTATTTGAATTTTCATTTTCCTAGTGACATCTTTTCATTTCTCATTTTCCATGTATCAGTCTATTTAACTATCTCACCATCTATCCAGCTATCATCTATATATTTATCATCTTTTTTAGGTGTCTGATTTATTAATTGGATTTTTTTAAATAATTGAGTTTTAGTGTTTTTATATATTTGATACCTTGTCTTTTATTAGATAACCTGTTTTGCAAAAGCTTTCTCCTAGCCTATGGCTTGTCTGTTCTTTCTCTTAATAGTATCTTTCATAACACAACATTTTAAATTTTAATAAAGTCCAATTTATCATATTTTTTCATGGATAATATTTTTGGTGTTGTATCTGGAAACATCATCAGATCCAAGGTTACATATTTTCTCCTGTTTTCTTCTAGATGTTATATAGTCTTATATTTTATATTTTAGTCTATGATCCATTTTGAATTAATTTTTTCTTAAGGTTTAAGGTCCATGTCTAGGTTTTTCTGTGTACAGACACAATACCTTTATCGAAAGATGACCCTATCTCCATTGAATTTCAGTTGCATCTTCTTTTAAAAAGTATACTTTTATTGTATTTTGGCCAGATATCAATTATCATTGGTATGCTTTTTCATTTTTTAATATTTTGAGATTTTCTCTGTGGCCCTATATATATAAACAGTCTCAATTGTATTCTTTGTAAGCTGAAGTTGCAACTCTTGAAACAACATTATTATATTATTTAAATCTTCAAGGTCTTGTTAATGTTTTACCTGCCTTCATATTTGTCAAAACTCACAGCTTCTGGCTATTAAATTATTTCAGACCATTTCTCCTGTATTCTAAAATTCTTCTTTATCTATTTTGATGTTTTATGAATTCATATCAAAATTTCATGAATGTATTTTATTATTGTCCCCAACCTGTGTTCATCATTGTTAGTTGCTTACATAATATCTGCCTTCTCACTTTTCCTAAAAGAATGCCAGTTTAAAAAAGTGTATTTTCCAGAATCCCCTTGAACCTTGGGATGGCTTTGTGTAAGTATCAGGCCAAGAAAACATAAGCCTGATGTCACCTGGGAATTCTAGAGAACGCTTCTTTCCAGTACATGTGCAGTCTGTTGGTCCTTGCCCCTTCTTTCTTCAGTTTTTCTGAAATGTACACAGGAAGCAGGCGATGGTGCACCTATCCATTATAAACACAAATCTCTTTCATTTCTACAAAGTTGTCTTCTATTTTTCCTATTTTAAAACTTCTTCTTGTTCATATTCTTTCTCACAGCCTCCTGCTATTGCAAGTTGTGTGTGTGTGTGTGTGTGTTTAGAGACAGAGGAAAGAGGAAGGTTGGGGAGAGGAGGGGGCAGGGAAGGAAAGAGGAGCCAGGGAGGGGGGAGAATCTGTGGGACCTGCCCCGTGCTTTTGGATCCTTCTCTTTAAGTTTTATTCCATTTTAAATTTCCCTTGAGCTCTGCAGAGGTCCCATGGGCTTGTCTTACCCACAGGATTTTCAGTCATCTCTCATCTACTATCCAGGAGACAGGAAATGAGCATCTAAAGCAATTTATATTTCACCACTGATCTGGCAGTAAAGCATGAAACTTAGAGTGCAACTTTAGGGATCAGAAAATTGTGTTCTAATCCTGGCTCAGCCACTAGTTATTTTATCCTGAGCAAAAACACCCAACTTCTACTGCTCGTTTTCCCATTTGTGAAATGTGTACAAAAATGGTGCCTCCTGATAAGGTTTGAGGAGCTTTAAGTGAGAAACTGCATACAGAGTCCCTAAGATGTGCCTGGTAAGTATTCAGTCCTAAATGTACATTTTGGTCCTACATTATTATTCAGTAGTTACTGGTTTATTAAGGAAATGGCAACCTACTCCAGTAGTCTTGCCTGGAAGGTCTCATGGACGGAGGAGCCTGGTGGTCTACAGTCCATGGGATCACAAAGAGTTGGACACGACTGAGTAACTTCATTTTTAGTAGTAATTGGAAAGTGAAGAGAATCATAAAGCCTAATACTTCCCAAATAACCAGTCAACTCCTTCTGATAAGATCAAATGCTAAATATTCCTGCAAATTAAAAACATAGTGGTCTGATACTTGTACACCAATGTCCACACCAGCACTGTGCATGGTAGCCAAAACTCAAATGTCCATTGGAGATGAATGGATAAAGAAAAAATGTAATGTGTACACAAATGAGGTGTTATTCAGTCTTATCAAGGAACACAATTCTGATACATGCTAATTGAAAACATTTGCTAAATGAAGTAAACCAGACACAAGAGGACAAATACTATGCGATTCTACTTATATGAAAGTGAAAGTCGCTTAGTCATGTCTGACTGTTTGCAACCCCATGGACTGTTCTCCAGGCCAGAATCCTGGAGTGGTGGCCTGTCCCTTCTCCAGGGGATCTTCCCAACCCAGGGACTGAACCCAGGTCTCCTGCATTGCAGCTGGATTCTTTACCAACTGAGCTATCAGGGGAGCCCTTCTACGTATATGAGTTACCTAGAATGGCAAACTAATCAAAACTGCAAGTTGAATGCTGGTTGTCCCTGGCTGGGGAGAGGAGTGGAGGAGGTCATTGTAGAGTGGGTACAGAATTCTTGCTTAGGATGATGAAGTCCTGGAAGAGCTGGGTAGCGGTGGTGGTTGCACAACATTGCGAATGTACTGAATGCCACTGAATTTATCATCTTACAAATGGTTAAAATGGCAAAATTTACATTATGCCTATTTTACTATAATAAAAAAGAAACGTTCAAAACACAGAGTTCCAAGTATCATATGGATTTTTCATTTTTTATCTCTGACATTGAATGATCTGTTATTATGAAGTCTGTGTAAATTAATCCACTCTCAGGAAACTGAGAATATGCTGATTATTATACATTACATTTGCGGTCCTCACTATTCCTTGTATCTGCAGAGAGTCCTTTGCCATATTTAAAAGTAAGCAGTACGCGGTGATGGGAGGTGTAGTGGGTGGCTCTGCACTGGGAGGAATTCTCCTGGCTGCACAACTTCCGAGGAAACACAGGGTCTCACTTGCAAGAGCTCGGCACGAAGCTCACCTTCACTCGCTCGTTTGCTCAGTCGTGGCCGACTCCGCGACCCCACGGGCTGCAGCCCGCCAGGCTTCCCTGTCCCCCACTACCTGCCAGAGTGTGCTCAAACTCATGTCCGTCGAGTCGCTGATGCCACCCAGCCATCTCATCCTCTTGTTTCCCTCTGTTCCCTCTGCCTTCAGTCTTTCCCAGCATGAGTCTTTTCCAGTGAGTCCAAAGAATCAAGTGTCCAAAGTGTTAGAGTTTCAGCATCAGTACTTTCACTGAATATTTAGGGTTAATTTCCTTTAGGGTTTACTGATTTGATCTCCTTGCAGTCCAAGGGACTCTCAAGAGTCTTCTCCAGCACTACAGTTTAAAAAAAGCAAATCTTCAGCTCTCAACCTTCTTTATGGTCCATCTCTCACATCCATTCATGACTACTGGAAAAACCATAGCTTTGACTATATGGACCTTTGTAACCAAAGTGTTGTCTCTACATTTTTTATACTGTCTAGGTTTCACCATAGCTTTTCTTCCAAGGAACAGGTGTCTTTTAATTTCATGACTGCAGTCACCACCCATAGTGGTTTTTGGAGCCCAAGAAAGTAAAAGTCTGTCACTGTTTCCATTTCCCCCATTTATTTGTCATGAAGTGATGAGACCAGATTTGAGTTTTTTGAGTGTTGAGTTTTAAGCCAGCTTTTTCATTCTCCTCTTTCACCTTCACCTTGGTGAAGGCTCTTTAATTTCTCCTCGCTTTCTGCCATTAAGGAGGTGTCATCTTTATATCTGAGGTTATTGACATTTCTCTTCTTCATTAGGCACCACATTTGGCTCTTTTGGAGCTTCTCTGCTGGCTCAGTGGTAAATAACCCCCCTTTCAGTGCAGGAGATACAAGAGACTCACGTTTGATCCCTGGGTCAGAAAGATCCTCTGGAGGAGGAAATGGTAACCCAGTCCAGTTCTTGTCTGGAGAATCCCATGGGCAGAGGAGCCTAGTGGGCTACAGCCCACGGGGGTCTTAAGAGTCAGACACAACTGAGCGACTGAACACAGATGATGTTCTATGTGATGATGTTTGACTTTCTTACTGATTTCCACGAGCAGGAATATTGTGCACTGTGCATTAAAATGTACTAGTGTGGATCAAAGTAGGAAATTTTATCCTTAATTAGTATGAAATGAGCTTAACTCGGAACATCATAAAGCTGACATGTTATATGTTTCGGGATTAATCACATTTTCCTGTGTCTGTAGATTCAGAAATCAGAAATATTACATTAATAGGATTCTGACGCTCAGGTCTACTAAGGTGACAAGAAGATACCCTGCCAGTAATGAACAAAAGGCAACGTTCATAAAAATCTCTCTGTAATATTAGGAGGCTTGCTAGAGAGGGAAAGATAGTTACTCTGGGAAAGTGTGTGGTCATGACTGGAAAAATTAAAAGAGGAAATGCAATCTCATTTTCTTTGGAAATATGTAAAGTAAGGCATTTTATTGGGAAAAGATTTAGTCAGATTTACATTTTACTCATTAGAAATTTTTCCTATGAATGATATTAAAGGAATGGAAAGCATCCTATAAACTGAATGGGTCAAATATTTCACCAGAAAAGACTCAAACTCAGGTGAACATTTTGCCAATTCAAGGTGCGGTGGGAAGAGTCAAATTTTTACTTATCTCACTGAGTTGATTTGCCTGGCTCATTTCTTGGGAATTGTGCAGACAACCAATATTCAAGTTAAATTTATTGCTTTATTCAAGACTTTGGGTGATGGCAAAAAATATTATGATAGCGTCACTTACATGTCTGATTAAAAGTTAGGGATCTCATACTGATTCATGATCCATCGGTTTTTTACATGATTCTTTAGGGTTCTTTCATTGTGGGGGTAAACACTGACTTGATTTGAGTCCCTTAAACCACTAGATTCATTTTATCTATATTATTCAGGAAGGCTAAAAGGTAAGATATGTAGTAATCTTTTCCTGTTAGCCAATGGGCTAGAATAAGAAAAGATAAAATACAAAGTATATACTTTTCTGTAAGATACTCTTTGGGTTTTTTTGTTGTTGTTGTTGTTAAAGTGAAAACCTTTCTGGGTTCTTGTCAGGTGGAACATGTCTGTTGATTTGAAACTTTTCACTTCAAAATATTGTATATAAATTATGTGATTGGGGAGTTTACTGGCATTCACTTGATCCAGTCTTTGCATGTAAAACAGTTGCTTTTCAAACTACTGACTATTAAACATGCATTGCTAGGTACAAATAATCTTTGAATAACAGGCCTCATAGGGAATCATAGCTCAAACACTTCAACTGATAAAATGCTAGCTACATTTTTTGAAAAAGAGAGCTTAGAAAATATTTCAGGCAAGGAGGTGCCATTCCAAGTGTGGCTTCCAGGAGCCACAAGCTGAGCTCACGAGTGACTGATCTTCTGTGGCTTTCCTGGTGGATCAGTGGTAAAGAATCTGCCTGCCAAATAGGAGATGTGGGCTCGATCCCTGGGTTGGGAAGATTCCCCCGAGAAGGAAATGGCAAACTACTCCAGTATTTTTGCCTGGGAAATGCCATGGACAGAGGAGCCTGGCCGGTTACAGTCCACAGGGTTGCAAAGAGTTGAAAACGACTTAGTGACTAAACAACAAAATCAACAGCAAACTTTAAATAACAAAATGATTAGTGTTCTTGAGATCCAGAAAGCTACATGTGTGGCCCAAAAGGGAAGGGAAGAGTTTTCTCTGTTGGAAAGGATGTCAGATTGGTCAGGTGACTTCTTTGGGCATCTTTCATCAATCAGCTCCAATGTAAATAACAAATAGAAGCGGCGTGATTAAAAAAGAAAGAAAAGAAAATAAGAACACTGCTGTTGAAACGTAAGTCTAGGTTTTTCTTTACCAGTAGCACCATCTGGGAAGCCCAGTGAAATCCCTTAGTATAATGCTTTTATAGTCAGGACTCATTAAGTGTTAGGTATTATTAACTCTCATGTATAAGTCACTCATGACACTTACCAGTTCAGTTCAGTCACTCAGTCGTGTCCGACTCTTTGTGACCCCATGGACTGCAGCATGCCAGGCCTCCCTGTCCATCACCAACTCCTGCAGTTTACTCAGACTCGTGTCCACTGAGTCAGTGATGCCATCCAGCCATCTCATCCTCTGTCGTCCTCTTCTCCTCCTGCCTTCAATTTTTCCCAGCACTCAGGGTCTTTTCCAGTGAGTCAGTTCTTCACATCAGGTGGCCAAACTATTGGAGTTTCAGCTTCAGGATCAGTCCTTCCAATGAGTATTCAGGACTGATTTCCTTTAGGATGGACTTGTTGACCTCCTTGCAGTCCAAGGGACTCTCAAAGATGGGTACAATAAAGGACAGAAACGGTATGGACCTAACAGAAGCAGAAGCTATTAAGAAGAGGTGGCAAGAATACACAGAAGAACTATACAAAAAATATCTTCATGACCCAGATAACCACCATGGTGTGATCACTCACCTAGAGCCAGACATTCTGGGTCAAATGCTAAGTCAAGTGGCCCTTAGGGTGCATCACTATGAACAAAACTAGTGGAGGTGATGGAACTCCAGCTGAGCTATTTCACATCTTAAAAGATGATGCTGTTAAGGTGCTGCACTCAATATGCCAGCAAATTTGGAAAACTCAGCAGTGGCCACAGGACTGGAAAAGGTCAGTTTTCATGATTCTAGATTTTATTTTTCTGGCTCTCAGCTTTCCCATCTAAAAAGTGAGGAGGATGAAGTGGATCCTTGACTTCCAAACATACTTCTAAACATGGACACTTTTCTTGCAAGGTGCTTGCGCATTCATGCAGCATACAGCAGTAAAGCAGATTGTACACGGGCTGCTCTGGCTGAGCAGCCACAAGGGACAAGGGCCCCGCTAGCCCCAAGTGCTCCCCACCAGCAGGTCACAGAGGGGTTTTCTGGAGGCCTCTAGTGGCTCCATTGGGTGTAATTTTCAAACTCCTGGTTTTAAAGACAGACACGAGCTTAGATTTCCTGATTGCCATCTTTTAGTTAGCTGTGTGTTCTTAGGTAGATGACTTTCCTTCTCTGGACCTCAGATTCTGCTTCTGTAAAATCAAAGCAGGGATGAAGAATAATTTGGGGAATGAAGAAGGTAGAAAATGTGAGGTGCTCCATGCCTGATACTGAGGAATCTGAATTCAATAAAAGGAAGCCAAAAACATCTGATCACCACAGCTAACAAAGAAAATAGTGACTGTGATGATCAAGCTGCTCTCAGAAGAGGGTGAGTTAATTTCAAGTGTGCTTCAGTTTGGGTCTTGTCTCAAATCCACCAGAGAGGAAAGACAACAAAGTTTTGTAAAAGGTTTTCCTTGATAAAAAGAACTTTCCATTTTCCTTTTGGGTTCATGCGTCTGTTTGAACTCAGGAAATTGAAGCTGAGGTTTTGTTTTCCTATCTGTAACTTCTGGGTTTATGTATCGTCTTCCATGGATCCTTGCGGGTGAGTAGATGTGACAGAGTTGGACTAAACCATTAATTTCTAAAATGCTAGTTTTTACTTTAGGTGTTGAACCTCTAAGTTCAACAAGCCCCTAAAGTTTTATCTCCCTCCCAGAAATTTTAGTTCTTTGTGATGGTGTTTGGAAGAAACTGGGACTGGGAAATTCCTGCGTAATTCTCTTTGGGGGGAACAATTTTATTGAGAACCATGAAAGTACTGGCAGGTTGAAGATCAGACCGAGTCATTGTATTGATTTTTTCATGTAGATTTTTTTTATTTTAATGAGGATGAGTAATATCTCAAATCACCTACTGATCTTTATCTTCCTTTAAGTGATTCCAGGACTTAGTGGTCACATTATAAAAAGTGCAGAGTGCATTCCTGTAGAAGTAATAGGATGGGTGGATGTATGAATGGAGAGGTGCGGGAGTAGATGAATAAGCTGCTGTGGACAGACCAGAATAGAGCCAAATGCAAGACGCTGAAACACTGAAATCCACCTGTTATGTATGGTATATTGCTTACCAGTCAAAGACAGTTTGAGTATATTTGTGTGGTGATAACAAATGAAGCCTAACTTTTTCACGTGAATTTTCACTGTTTTCCTATTTAGATTATAAGCACTTAGAGGATGAAAAGTGAAAGTAAAAGTCACTCAGTCATGCCCGGCTCTTTGTGACCCCATGGACAATACAGTCCATGGAATTCTCCAGGCCAGAGTACTGGAGTGGGTACCCTTTCCCTTCTCCAGGGGATCTTCCCAACCCAGGGATCGAACTCAGGTCTCCCGCATTGCATGAGAATTGTTTACTAGTTTACCTTCCCAACCCAGGGATTGAACCCAGGTCTCCTGCATTGCAGGCGGGTTCTTTGCCAGCTGAGCCACAAGGGAAGCCAAGAACACTGGAGTGGGTATCCATTCCCTTCTCCAGCAGATCTTCCCGACCCAGGAGTTGAACTGGGGTCTCCTGCATCGCAGGAGGATTCTTTACCAACTGAGCTATCAGGGAAGCTCAGAGGATGAATGTACCATCTAATTTCTCTTTTTCATACAAACTCAACCAATTTTTTAAAAATAGCTCCTAAAATGCGTAGGACTACATGCAGTGTTGAACTTGTTAGACATTTGAATAAATTAAAAACAATAAAAGAAGGCAAAATTATATTAGAAAATCTACATTTTGCCCTTTCAATTTTTGATTTTACAATTTAAAAGCAAAGAGTGTGTTTTCAGGCCACTGCTGCAAAGATCAGTGTTAACTCACAATGTAATTAGGATCCAAAGGATCATTTTGCATGAAAACACAGCATTAAAAACCTTCATCTCACCTTTTACGCCATGCTTCAATTCCGTGAAAGCCGTCCCTGGCAGTTTTGAATGGAGAAAGTTGAGTTTCATATTGCTTCTGCTGTCCCAGTGATGGTGGCTTTTCTCAGTCTTAAATGGGTCTTCACGTTGGTGTTCATAATGATTGTCTCGGGTATTAAAGATGAAAAACGTGTTTGGGATGAAAAAAATGTCCTTTAAGCCACCTGAAAGGAGTGTCCTTTATTTATGCTTAAAGACAAAGTGAGGGTTGATTTTTCTCAGCAATGGTGAAGTGTTTACCTCGGTGATTTAGAGATGCAAAGTCTCGGTAGTAATCACTTAGATATTGAAGGCTGATCTGTCAGCACTGATACAACTCAGCGTGGAAACGCAGATGGATTCAGTCATGCTAATGAGGTGGGGGCATTTTTTTTTTTTTTTCCTTTTTTTCTGTATTTTACCTTTTTCTTTACTTGGTGCAGTTAACTTTTGTTGGTGAGAATATGAAATGTTGGATTGCTCATGTATAATAATCTTTCATATAAGTTACGCCTCTTAATCATCACAACAGCCTTTTTAAAAAGGAAAATAATACTATTTTCATTTTGTAAATGAGCAAGCTAAGACTCAGAGAAGCTATTTTCCTAAGGATACGTGGTATGAGCACAGATCTGTCTTTAGGGTTTATACCAGCTACTGTGACATATAAAAAAAAAATTTTTTTTAAATGCCATCTTGTTTCAAAACATTGAAATAGAGTTTAAAACAGAGACTGCAATTCATTAGTTACACTCACTATAGGGAAAATCCAATGACTTATCTTTAGTATTAAAAAATTAATTCAACTTATACATAATAAGTACCATTGAATTTCTGTTACTCAATATGATGTTAGGTTCTGGGATGCAATGCTAAAAAAAGAAAGATACTGTTTCAGCAGTCCCAAGTGTTGTATAGTCTAGACCAGAAGTTGGCAAACTATGATCCACAAGCCAAATCTGGGCCCACAGCCTGTTTTTATAAATAAAGTTTTGTTGAACACAGCCATGCCCATTTGTTCATACGTCGTCTGTAGCTGCCACTCGGCTTCCCTGGTGGCTCAGGTGGTAAAGATCTGCCTGCAACACAGAAGAGCTGGGTTCAACCCCTAGGTCAAGAAGATCCCGCGGAGAGAGGAATAGCTACCAACTCCAGTATTCTTGCCTGGAGAATTCCATGGCAAGAGGAGCCTGGCCTGGTACAGTCCAGGGGGTTGTAGAGAGTCAGACACGACTAAGCAACTAAAACTCACTTTTTTCTTCACGTAGCAGCTACTGTATAGCAGTGGTAGGATTCAGTAATTGAAACAGGGACTATATGGCCAGCAAAGCCAAACACATCTGCTGAGCTCTCTCCTAGACCAGCAGCCAGACATTGACAGTCAGATGGAGCATTCTGGAGGAGCTGTTATTATCTGTGCTGTCATATTGATAGGGATTCTCCAGGGCTAGCAGGGTGCGATGGAGCAGGTAATGGATAAGGCTCTTCTAGGTGGCTCAGTCAGTAAAGAACCCGCCTGCCAATGCAGGAGACCCAGGTTCCCTCCCTGGGTTAGGAAGATCCCCTGGAGGAGGAAATGGCAACCCACTCCAGTATTCCTGCCTGGGAAATCCCATGGACAGAGGAGTCTGGCAGGCTACCGTCCATGGGGTCACAAGAGTCGGTCACAATTTAGCAACTGAACCACCACCAGCCTTTGGAAACCCCTGTGACAAGTCCTTGGGTGAAAGAGGATGTTTCCTCTGAGGACTCGAAATATTCAGTGTGAATAAGGGTTAGTGTCAGCACAGGATCGTGTGATTTTTATCATCTAAGCGTAGTGGTGGGATTCCCTATCACCACTAACCCATAGATGTCCTGGGTAAGCCTCATTTTGGGATTTTAGGAATTCTGGGCATTGGCAGGAAAGTCCTCACAAGGTGGTCAGATTGAAGGCTGGGGGAATCTGGTGTTGCCCAGGTGTCTCCATCCTAAGCCAACAGCAGCATGAACTGGGCTAAGTCTGAGCGGAGGTGAAGGGGGTCCTGGCTCCAAAGACACTGCTGGGCTTTTCAGCAAGTCTTCAGATCTCACTCAGCCCCACCTTGGCTTGTGTGTGCTGCCTCTGCCCACCTCACCCCCACCCTGAAGAAAGCATCCTGGGGTTCAGTCCCAATCCTTTCACTTGGGTGTCATCCACCCACATCTTTTCATCTCAAAAGATCTCAAAAATCTCAAATTTTTGTTGCCGCACTTCCAAAACTTAGTCTTTTTCCTTTCCTAGGAGACTCCAATTGTCCACTGAAGCTGGAGGTGGGATTATTGAAAGATAATATAGTATAGTGATTGCAAGTGTGAATTCTCACGTTTAAGTTTAAAAGCTGTGTGGTTAAGCAAGTCACTTAACCTCTGTGTTTCTCAAGGTTTAACCATTCATTGAGCATCTACCTTGATGAGTTGTTTAGAGGCAGAACTGTCAACATACTTAGAAACCGGCTCATGGCAAATGTTGTATACGTGTGAGTTACGTTTGTTGTATCATTAACTCAGCACTCAGGTCCTCTTCCCAGAGGCCAGTGGCTTCAGACACTCCTGGAGACGGAGGATGATGGATGGCGTTCTGTTGGGGCTGGGCAAGGAGACGGAAGGAGTGTGTGCACGGGCCGGGGGCTGGAGGGCCTCACTCTCCTGGGGACCACGCACGGGCTCGCCACAGAATCCAGGAATCAAGGTAAATAACAGCTGCATGCAATATTTTAAATAATAAAAATGAATAGAGAAATTTTGTGATGAATAAAAATTTCCAAATTCAAGAAGTGCTGTGTCAAGCCATCTTGGAGCCTAAGGCAAAGGAAGGTTACTATGTGAGTGAAAGGGATGTCCCACCTCTCCACTAATGTAGCATAAAAGGAAAAAAAAACCAGCTTAAGTGTCCAGAGTAGAAAACATTGAATATCCATAATTTGACTCTGCCTGGAATAAAGACTGCAAAGTGGTGAACACAGAGAGACGAAGCCAAGAAGAGAACAGCTGTTTGCTCAGGCTTGTTGAAGATTGTAAGCTTCATGCCCCAAACAGAAGGAATCCCTGAAGGGTTTTAAGCTGGAAAATGTCATGAGCTAATTCTTGTGGGGTATAAATTAGGATTCAAATCTGTAGAACCCTAAGCCAAAAAAAAACATATTTATTTCTTTGAAATCCAAAAATAATAAGCAGTTTTTAATAAAAAAAGTAAATCTATATTGTCTAATGAACTGATTTTGAGATCAAACATATATAAATGTAATTCTGTTCAACATACATCAAAAAAGAAATAAAAGTTGATTCAAACAAGCTTTATTTTTTTGACACTCCTCTACTTTGATAACTGCCAATTTTATGAGCATTCTTGCTTGAATACTTGTGAATAAAATTGAAAAAAAGGCTATTAAAAGTATTTCTGGATGATGCTAAGTCGATCTACATTTTAGAATGATATTTTTGGCAAGAAAGGATCTATGATATGTGGTCTTTTTTTGTTGTAGTTTGAAATTGCTTCATGGTAATTCTTTAAATTTTTCATTTAAAATGAAAGGTTAATAGTTATCCTGAATAGTTCTTGCAAAGTGAAAATGAGATTGGAAAGTTAAAATATAATTAATTTACTTTCCTATTATCCCTTCCACTGGAGGAATATTCATGCATTCTGAACAGATAAGTTTTAAAAGAGGCACTAAATTGCAAGTGTTCACACTTGGATTCAGTTTAAAAGTTAAAAGCTTTCAGACCAAATAAATTAGACAAGCATGCAGGATGACTCTCCATCTCAATATTAATGAGTTATAGTTCCACCTTTCACATCGTTTTGTTTGTAGTTTCAGTATCAGACTCAAAGGTCTTCTTAAAAGTTGCTATAGAAATACATTGCTATTTACTTACAATGCATCAATTTGTAGCTGTCCAAGTCTCAGCTATGGCCTTTCAAAATGAAGAGTGGTCTAAGTTTTGGAGACCTGACTCAGGAGATGATTCTGTAACTTGTTTGCCATCTCTCCAGCTTGTTCTCAGTGATACATCACTTAAGGTTCTCTGGTTGCAAGCAATGGAAATGTTATGCAAGAATATGGATATGCCCCTGGGATCCAAAGAAAAGACAAAAGTAGTGACATTGTTTAGAGGGAGCCGGCCAGTCAAGTGATCACAGTGGTACCTGAAGACAGCCTTTGTGAGATCCTTGAGGTAAAAAGATGAGATGCATTTAGTCTGCCTTTACTTTGTCAGTTATTTACAAATTACTACATGGCATCTGTAGATGAAGTTACAGTGAGATTTCTACTTGAAGATTTCATAAATTCCTGATAATTTCCCTACTGTTTTTCATATTACCAGATTTTTTTTAGAGTATGAAAATAGGCATATTGTGCTCAAAATACTGAAGGGGGTTTTGAAGTGATTGGCTTATTTACTGATTTTTTTATTCACTCGACAAATAAATTGTTGGGAAGAAGAACTAAAGAGTCTCTTGATGAAAGTGAACAAGGAGAGTGAAAAAGTTGGCTTAAAGCTCAATATTCAGAAAACTAAGATCATGGAATCTGGTCCCATCACTTCATGGCAAATAGATGGGGAAACAGTGACAGACTTTTTTTGGGGAGGGGCTCCAAAATCACTGCAGATGGTGACTGCAGCCATGAAATTAAAAGATGCTTGCTCTTTGGAAGAAAAGTTATGACCAACCTAGACAGCATATTAAAAAGCAGAGACATTCCTTTGCCAACAAAGGTCCATATAGTCAAGGCTATGGTTTTTCCAGTAGTCATGTATGGATGTGAGAATTGGACTATAAAGAAAGCTGAGCGCTGAAGAACTGATGCTTTTGAACTGTGGTGTTGGAGAAGACTCTTGAGAGTCCCTTGGACTGCAAGGAGATCCAACCATTCCATCCTAAAGGAAATCAGTCCTAAATATTCATTGGAGGGACTGATGTTGAAGCTGAAACTCCAATACTTTGGCCACCTCATGCGAAGAGCTGACTCATTGGAAAAGACCCTGATGCTTGGAGGGATTGGGGGCAGGAGGACGAGGGGACGACAGAGGATGAGATGGTTGGATGGCATCACCAACTCAATGGACATGGGTTTGGATGGACTCTGGGAGTTGGTGATGGACAGGGAGACCTGGCGAGCTGCAGTCCATGTGGTCGCAAAGAGTTGGACACGACTGAGCGACTGTATTGAACTGTATGTCAAGTATTCTGCCTGATAATATCATATAGATCAGGCAGATGTGGACAAATGGGAGAATGAAGATTAGAAACAATAAACAAGCTTTGAGAAAAAATATATTCAGAAGGTTATGTGCACTATAAACAAAATAAGACGGGGTAACATCTCAGAAAGTGGTGGTAGAGTGGTGGGACTAATTTATGAAGGTCCAAGGCGGTGCTTTTGAGGGGTTGCTATCTTGAGTTGAGTCCGGAATGGTAAGAAGTAACTAGTCATGAAAAGGTGTGAGCAAGGAACATCCCAGTCAAAGAACACCATCAGTGTAAGGGCTGTGAGGCGTGGGTGGACCCAGCGTGGTCAGAGAACACGACCAGTGTAAGGGCTGTGAGGCATGGATGGACCCTGTGTGGTCAGAGAACACCATGAGTGTAAGGGCTGTGAGGCGTGGATGGACCTGGAGTGGTCAGAGAACACCATGAGTGTAAGGGCTGCGAGGCGTGGATGGACCCGGAGTGGTCAGAGAACACCATGAGTGTAAGGGCTGCGAGGCGTGGATGGACCCAGCGTGGTCAGAGAACACCATGAGTGTAAGGGCTGTGAGGCGTGGATGGACCTGGAGTGGTCAGTGAACACCACCAGTGTAAGGGCTGTGAGGCGTGGGTGGACCCAGCGTGGTCAGAGAACACGACCAGTGTAAGGGCTGTGAGGCATGGATGGACCCTGTGTGGTCAGAGAACACCATGAGTGTAAGGGCTGTGAGGCGTGGATGGACCCAGCGTGGTCAGAGAACACCATGAGTGTAAGGGCTCTGAGGCGTGGATGGACATAGCGTGGTTCGAGAACACCATGAGTGTAAGGGCTCTGAGGCGTGGATGGACCCAGCGTGGTCAGAGAACACCATGAGTGTAAGGGCTGTGAGGCGTGGATGGACCTGGAGTGGTCAGAGAACACCAAGAGTGTAAGGGCTGCGTGGCGTGGATGGACCCAGCGTGGTTAGAGAACACCATGACTGTAAGGGCTGTGAGGCGTGGATGGACCCGGAGTGGTCAGAGAACACCATGAGTGTAAGGGCTGTGAGGCGTGGATGGACCTGGAGTGGTCAGAGAACACAATGAGTGTAAGGGCTGTGAGGCTGGAGGGACCCGGAGTGGTCAGAGAACACCATGAGTGTAAGGGCTGCGAGGCGTGGATGGACCTGGAGTGGTCAGAGAACACCATGAGTGTAAGGTCTGCGAGGCGTGGGTGGACCTGGAGTGGTCAGACAACACCATGAGTGTAAGGGCTGAGAGGCGTGGATGGACCTGTAGTGGTCAGAGAACACCATGAGTGAAAGGGCTGCGGGCGTGGATGGACCCAGAGTGGTCAGAGAACACCATGAGTGTAAGGGCTGTGAGGCGTGGATGGACCTGGAGTGGTCAGAGAACACCATGAGTGTAAGGGCTGCGAGGCGTGGATGGACCTGGAGTGGTCACACAACACCATGAGTGTAAGGGCTCTGATGTGTGGATGGACCCGGAGTGGTCAGAGAACACCATGAGTGTAAGGGCTTTGAGGCGTGGATGGAACCAGCCTGGTTCGAGAACACCATGAGTGTAAGGGCTCTGAGGCGTGGATGGACCCAGCGTGGTCAGAGAACACCATGAGTGTAAGGGCTGCGAGGCGTGGATGGACCTGGAGTGGTCAGACAACACCATGAGTGTAAGGGATGGGAGGCGTGGATGGACCCGGAGTGGTCAGAGAACACCATGAGTGAAAGGGCTGCGAGGCGTGGATGGACCCAGCGTGGTCAGACAACACCATGAGTGTAAGGGCTGTGAGGCGTGGATGGACCTGGACAGTTCAGACAACACCATGACTGTAAGGGCTGTGAGGCGTGGATGGACCTGGAGTGGTCAGACAACACCATAACTGTAAGGGCTGTGAAGCGTGGATGGACATGGAGTGGTCAGTGAACACCATGAGTGTAAGGGCTGCGAGGCGTGGATGCACCTGGAGTGGTCAGACAACACCATGAGTGTAAGGGCTGTGAGGCGTGGATGGACATGGAGTGGTCAGAGAACACCATGAGTGTAAGGGTTGTGAGGCGTGGATGGACATGGAGTGGTCAGAGAACACCATGAGTATAAGGGTTGTGAGGCTGGATGGACCTGGAGTGGTCAGTAAACACCATGAGTGTAAGGGCTGTGAGGTGTGGATGGACCTGGAGTGGTCAGAGTACACCATGAGTGTAAGGGCTGCGAGGAATGGGTGGACCCAGCGTGGTCAGAGAACACCATGAGTGTAAGGGTTGTGAGGCGTGGATGGCCATGGAGTGGACAGAGAACACCATGAGTGTAAGGGCTGCGAGGCGTGGATCGACCTGGAGTGGTCAGAGAACACCATGAGTGTAAGGGCTGTGAGGCGTGGATGGATCCGGAGTGGTCAGAGAACACCATGAGTGTAAGGGCTGCGAGGCGTGGATGGACCAAGCGTGGTCAGAGAACACCATGAGTGTAAGGGCTGCGAGGCGTGGATGGACCGTGCGTGGTCAGAGAACACCATGAGTGTAAGGGCTGTGAGGCGTGGATGGACCCTGCGTGGTCAGAGAACACCATGAGTGTAAGGGCTGTGAGGCGTGGATGGACCTGGAGTGGTCAGAGAACACCATGAGTGTAAGGGCTGCGAGGCGTGGATGGACCCAGAGTGGTCAGAGAACACCATGAGTGTAAGGGTTGCGAGGTGTGGATGTACCTGGACTGGTCAGAGAACACCATGAGTGTAAGGGCTGTGAGGCGTGGATGGACCTGGAGTGGTCAGAGAACACCATGAGTGTAAGGGCTGTGAGGCGTGGATGGACCCGGAGTGGTCAGAGAACACCATGAGTGTAAGGGCTGCGAGGCATGGATGGACCCTGCGTGGTCATAGAACACCATGAGTGTAAGGGCTGCGAGGCCTGGGTGGACCTGGAGTGTTCAGAGAACACCATGAGTGTAAGGGCTGTGAGGCGTGGATGGACCCGGAGTGGTCAGAGAACACCATGAGTGTAAAGGCTGCGAGGCGTGGATGGACCCAGCGTGGTCAGACAACACCATGAGTGTAAGGGCTGGGAGGTGTGGATGGACCCTGCATGGTCAGAGAACACCATGAGTGTAAGGGCTGGGAGGCGTGGATGGACCCGGAGTGGTCAGAGAACATCATGAGTGTAAGGGCTGCGAGGCGTGGATGGACCCAGCGTGGTCAGACAACACCCTGAGTGTAAGGGCTGTGAGGCGTGGATGGACCTGGACAGTTCAGACAACACCATGACTGTAAGGGCTGTGAGGCGTGGATGGACCTGGAGTGGTCAGACAACACCATAACTGTAAGGGCTGTGAAGCGTGGATGGACATGGAGTGGTCAGTGAACACCATGAGTGTAAGGGCTGCGAGGCGTGAATGCACCTGGAGTGGTCAGACAACACCATGAGTGTAAGGGCTGTGAGGCGTGGATGGACATGGAGTGGTCAGAGAACACCATGAGTGTAAGTGTTGTGAGGCGTGGATGGACATGGAGTGGTCAGAGAACACCATGAGTATAAGGGTTGTGAGGCTGGATGGACGTGGAGTGGTCAGTGAACACCATGAGTGTAAGGGCTGTTAGGTGTGGATGGACCTGGAGTGGTCAGAGTACACCATGAGTGTAAGGGTTGCGAGGCATGGATGGACCCAGCGTGGTCAGAGAACACCATGAGTGTAAGGGCTGCGAGGCGTGGATGGACCCTGCGTGGTCAGAGAACACCATGAGTGTAAGGGTTGTGAGGCGTGGATGGCCATGGAGTGGTCAGAGAACACCATGAGTGTAAGGGCTGCGAGGCGTGGATGGACATGGAGTGGTCAGAGAACCCCATGAGTGTAAGGGCTGTGAGGCGTGGATGGATCCGGAATGGTCAGAGAACACCATGAGTGTAAGGGCTGCCAGGCGTGGATGGACCAAGCGTGGTCAGAGAACATCATGAGTGTAAGGGCTGTGAGGTGTGGATGGACATGGAGTGGTCAGAGAACATCATGAGTGTAAGGGCTGTGAGTCGTGGATGGACCTGGAGTGGTCAGAGAACATCATGAGTGTAAGGGCTGCGAGGCGTGGATGGACCAAGCGTGGTCAGAGAACATCATGAGTGTAAGGGCTGTGAGGTGTGGTTGGACATGGAGTGGTCAGAGAACACCATGAGTGTAAGGGCTGTGAGGCGTGGATGGATCCGGAGTGGTCAGAGAACACCATGAGTGTAAGGGCTGTGAGGCGTGGATGGACCCTGCGTGGTCAGAGAACACCAT
Organism: Dama dama; assembly: GCF_033118175.1. Taxonomy (NCBI): domain Eukaryota; kingdom Metazoa; phylum Chordata; class Mammalia; order Artiodactyla; family Cervidae; genus Dama; species Dama dama. The sequence continues at coordinate 81,867,692 of NC_083703.1, forward strand.
GAGTGTAAGGGCTGTGAGGTGTGGATGGACATGGAGTGGTCAGAGAACATCATGAGTGTAAGGGCTGTGAGTCGTGGATGGACCTGGAGTGGTCAGACAACACCATGAGTGTAAGGGCTGTGAGGCGTGGATGCACAGGGAGTGGTCAGTGAACACCATGAGTGTAAGGGCTGCGAGGCGTGGATGGACCCAGAGTGGTCAGAGAACACCATGAGTGTAAGGGCTGCGAGGTGTGGATGGACCTGGAGTCGTCAGAGAACACCATGAGTGTAAGGGCTGTGAGGCGTGGATGGACCTGGAGTGGTCAGAGAACACCATGAGTGTAAGGGCTGTGAGGCGTGGATGGACCCGGAGTGGTCAGAGAACACCATGAGTGTAAGGGCTGCGAAGCATGGATTGACCCTGCGTGGTCAGAGAACACCATGAGTGTAAGGGCTGCGAGGCGTGGGTGGACCTGGAGTGGTCAGAGATCACCATGAGTGTAAGGGCTGTGAGCCGTGGATGGACCCGGAGTGGTCAGAGAACACCATGTCTGTAAGGGCTGCGAGGCGTGGATGGACCCAGCGTGGTCAGACAACACCCTGAGTGTAAGGGCTGTGAGGCGTGGATGGACCTGGACAGTTCAGACAACACCATGACTGTAAGGGCTGTGAGGCGTGGATGGACCTGGAGTGGTCAGAGATCACCATGAGTGTAAGAGCTGTGAGGCGTGGATGGACCTGTAGTGGTCAGAGAACACCATGAGTGTAAGGGCTGCGAGGCGTGGATGGACCCAGCGTGGTCAGACAACACCCTGAGTGTAAGGGCTGTGAGGCGTGGATGGACCTGGACAGTTCAGACAACACCATGACTGTAAGGGCTGTGAGGCGTGGATGGACCTGGAGTGGTCAGACAACACCATAACTGTAAGGGCTGTGAAGCGTGGATGGACATGGAGTGGTCAGTGAACACCATGAGTGTAAGGGCTGCGAGGCGTGAATGCACCTGGAGTGGTCAGACAACACCATGAGTGTAAGGGCTGTGAGGCGTGGATGGACATGGAGTGGTCAGAGAACACCATGAGTGTAAGGGTTGTGAGGCGTGGATGGACATGGAGTGGTCAGAGAACACCATGAGTATAAGGGTTGTGAGGCTGGATGGACGTGGAGTGGTCAGTGAACACCATGAGTGTAAGGGCTGTGAGGTGTGGATGGACCTGGAGTGGTCAGAGTACACCATGAGTGTAAGGGCTGCGAGGCGTGGATGGACATGGAGTGGTCAGAGAACCCCATGAGTGTAAGGGCTGTGAGGCGTGGATGGATCCGGAATGGTCAGAGAACACCATGAGTGTAAGGGCTGCCAGGCGTGGATGGACCAAGCGTGGTCAGAGAACATCATGAGTGTAAGGGCTGTGAGGTGTGGATGGACATGGAGTGGTCAGAGAACATCATGAGTGTAAGGGCTGTGAGTCGTGGATGGACATGGAGTGGTCAGAGAACATCATGAGTGTAAGGGCTGCGAGGCGTGGATGGACCAAGCGTGGTCAGAGAACATCATGAGTGTAAGGGCTGTGAGGTGTGGTTGGACATGGAGTGGTCAGAGAACACCATGAGTGTAAGGGCTGTGAGGCGTGGATGGATCCGGAGTGGTCAGAGAACACCATGAGTGTAAGGGCTGTGAGGCGTGGATGGACCCTGCGTGGTCAGAGAACACCATGAGTGTAAGGGCTGTGAGGTGTGGATGGACATGGAGTGGTCAGAGAACATCATGAGTGTAAGGGCTGTGAGTCGTGGATGGACCTGGAGTGGTCAGACAACACCATGAGTGTAAGGGCTGTGAGGCGTGGATGCACATGGAGTGGTCAGTGAACACCATGAGTGTAAGGGCTGCGAGGCGTGGATGGACCCAGAGTGGTCAGAGAACACCATGAGTGTAAGGGCTGCGAGGTGTGGATGGACCTGGAGTCGTCAGAGAACACCATGAGTGTAAGGGCTGTGAGGCGTGGATGGACCTGGAGTGGTCAGAGAACACCATGAGTGTAAGGGCTGTGAGGCGTGGATGGATCCGGAGTGGTCAGAGAACACCATGAGTGTAAGGGCTGTGAGGCGTGGATGGACCCTGCGTGGTCAGAGAACACCATGAGTGTAAGGGCTGTGAGGTGTGGATGGACATGGAGTGGTCAGAGAACATCATGAGTGTAAGGGCTGTGAGTCGTGGATGGACCTGGAGTGGTCAGACAACACCATGAGTGTAAGGGCTGTGAGGCGTGGATGCACATGGAGTGGTCAGTGAACACCATGAGTGTAAGGGCTGCGAGGCGTGGATGGACCCAGAGTGGTCAGAGAACACCATGAGTGTAAGGGCTGCGAGGTGTGGATGGACCTGGAGTCGTCAGAGAACACCATGAGTGTAAGGGCTGTGAGGCGTGGATGGACCTGGAGTGGTCAGAGAACACCATGAGTGTAAGGGCTGTGAGGCGTGGATGGACCCGGAGTGGTCAGAGAACACCATGAGTGTAAGGGCTGCGAAGCATGGATTGACCCTGCGTGGTCAGAGAACACCATGAGTGTAAGGGCTGCGAGGCGTGGGTGGACCTGGAGTGGTCAGAGATCACCATGAGTGTAAGGGCTGTGAGCCGTGGATGGACCCGGAGTGGTCAGAGAACACCATGTCTGTAAGGGCTGCGAGGCGTGGATGGACCCAGCGTGGTCAGACAAAACCATGAGTGTAAGGGCTGTGAGGCGTGGATGGACCTGTAGTGGTCAGAGAACACCATGAATGTAAGGGCTGTGAGGTGTGGATGGACCTGGAGTGGTCAGAGAACATCATGAGTGTAAGGGCTGTGAGTCGTGGATGGACCTGGAGTGGTCAGAGAACACCATGAGTTGAAGGGCTGTGAGGTGTGGATGGACCTGGAGTGGTCAGAGAACACCATGAGTGTAAGGGCTGTGAGTCGTGGATCGACCTGGAGTGGTCAGACAACACCATGACTGTAAGGGCTGTGAGGCGTGGATGGACATGGAGTGGTCAGTGAACACCATGAGTGTAAGGGCTGCGAGGCGTGGATGGACCTGGAGTGGTGAGACAACACCATGAGAGTAAGGGCTGTGAGGCGTGGATGGAACCAGAGTGGTCAGAGAACACCATGAGTGTAAGGGTTGTGAGGCATGAATGGACATGGAGTGGTCAGAGAACACCATGAGTGTAAGGGTTGTGAGGCTGGATGGACCTGGAGTGGTCAGTGAACACCATGAGTGTAAGGGCTGTGAGGTGTGGATGGACCTGGAGTGGTCAGAGAACACCATGAGTGTAAGGTCTGTGAGACGAGCATGGACCCAGCGTGGTCAGAGAACACCATGAGTGTAAGGCCTGTGTGGAGTGGATAGACCCAGCGTGGTCATAGAACACCATGAGTGTAAAGCCTGTGTGGTGTGGATAGACCCAGCGTGGTCAGAGAACACCATGAGTGTAAGGGCTGCGAGGCGTGGATGGACCCGGAGTGGTCAGAGAACACCATGAGTGTAAGGACTGTGAGGCGTGGATGGACCTGGAGTGGTGACAAAACACCATGAGTGTAAGGCCTGTGAGGTGTGGATAGACCCAGCATGGTCAGAGAACACCATGAGTGTAAGGGCTGTGAGGTGTGGATGGACCTGGAGTGGTCAGAGAACACCATGAGTGTAAGGACTGTGAGGCTGGATGGACCTGGAGTGGTCAGAGACACCATGAGTATAAGGGCTGTGAGGCGTGGATGGACCTGGAGTGGTGAGAGAAAACCATGAGTGTAAGGGCTGTGAGGTGTGGATGGACCTGGAGTGGTCAGAGAACACCATGAGTGTAAGGGCTGCGAGGCGTGGGTGGACCTGGAGTGGTGAGAGAAAATCATGATTGTAAGGGCTGTGAGGTGTGGATGGACCTGGAGTGGTCAGAGAACACCATGAGTGTAACGGCTGTGAGGCGTGGATGGACCTGGAGTGGTCAGTGAACACCATGAGTGTAAGGGCTGCGAGGCGTGGATGGACCTGGAGTGGTCAGAGAACACCATGAGTGTAAGGGCTGTGAGGCGTGGGTGGATCCGGAGTGGTCAGAGAACACCATGAGTGTAAGAGCTGCGAGGCGTGGATGGACCCGGAGTGGTCAGAGAACACCATGAGTGTAAGGGCTGTGAGGCGTGGATGTACCTGAAGTGGTCAGACAACACCATGAGTGTAAGGGCTGTGAGGCGTGGATGGACCTGGAGTGGTCAGTGAACACCATGAGAAAAGGGCTGCGAGGCGGGGATGGACCTGGAGTGGTCAGAGAACACCATGAGTGTAAGGGCTGCGAGGCGTGGATGGACATGGAGTGGTCAGAGAACACCATGAGTGTAAGGGCTGCGAGGCGTGGATCGACCTGGAGTGGTCAGAGAACACCATGAGTGTAAGGGCTGTGAGGCGAGGATGGACCCAGCGTGGTCAGAGAACACCATGAGTGTAAGGGCTGCCAGGCGTGGATGGACCCAGAGTGGTCAGAGAACACCATGAGTCTAAGGGCTGCGAGGTGTGGATGGACCTGGAATGGTCAGAGAACACAATGAGAGTAAGGGCTGCGAGGCATGGATGGACCCGGAGTGGTGAGAGAAAACCATGAGTGTAAGGGCTGCGAGGTGTGGATGGACCCGGAGTGGTCAGAGAACACCATGAGTGTAAGGGCTGTGAGGCGTGGATGGACCCGGAGTGGTCAGAAAACACCATGAATGTAAGGGCTGTGAGGCGTGGATGGACCTGGAGTGGTCAGAGAACACCATGAGTGCAAGGGCTGCGAGGCGTGGATGGACCTGGAGTGGTCAGAGAACAACATGAGTGTAAGGGCTGCGAGGCATGGATGGACCCTGCGTGGTCAGAGAACACCATGAGTGTAAGGGCTGCGAGGCGTGGATGGACCCAGCGTGGTCAGAGAACACCATGACTGTAAGGGGTATGAGGCGTGGATGGAACTGGAGTGGTCAGAGAACACCATGACTGTAAGGGCTGCGAGGCGTGGGTGGACCTGGAGTGGTCAGAGAACACCATGAGTATAAGGGCTGTGAGGCTGGATGGACCTGGAGTGGTCAGACAACACCATGAGTGTAAGGGCAGCGAGGCATGGATGGATCCTGCGTGGTCAGAGAACACCATGAGTGTAAGGGCTGTGAGGCGTGGATGGACCCGGAGTGGTCAGAGAACACCATGAGTATAAGGGCTGCGAGGCGTGGTTGGACCCAGCGTGGTCAGACAACACCATGAGTGTAAGGGCTGTGAGGCGTGGATGGACCTGGACAGTTCAGACAACACCATGACTGTAAGGGCTGTGAGGCGTGGATGGACCTGGAGTGGTCAGACAACACCATAACTGTAAGGGCTGTGAAGCGTGGATGGACATGGAGTGGTCAGTGAACACCATGAGTGTAAGGGCTGCGAGGCGTGGATGCCCCTGGAGTGGTCAGACAACACCATGAGTGTACGGGCTGTGAGGCATGGATGGACATGGAGTGGTCAGAGAACACCATGAGTGTAAGGGTTGTGAGGCGTGGATGGCCATGGAGTGGTCAGAGAACACCATGAGTATAAAGGTTGTGAGGCTGGATGGACCTGGAGTGGTCAGTGAACACCATGAGTGTAAGGGCTGTGAGGTGTGGATGGACCTGGAGTGGTCAGAGTACACCATGAGTATAAGGGCTGCGAGGCATGGATGGACCCAGTGTGGTCAGAGAACACCGTGAGTGTAAGGGTTGTGAGGCGTGGATGGCCATGGAGTGGTCAGAGAACACCATGAGTGTAAGGGCTGCGAGGCGTGGATGGACATGGAGTGGTCAGAGAACACCATGAGTGTAAGGGCTGTGAGGCGTGGATGGATCCGGAGTGGTCAGAGAACACCATGAGTGTAAGGGCTGCGAGGCGTGGATGGACCCAGAGTGGTCAGAGAACACCATGAGTGTAAGGGTTGCGAGGCGTGGATGGACATGGAGTGGACAGAGAACACCATGAGTGTAAGGGTTGCGAGGCGTGGATGGACCCGGAGTGGTCAGAGAACACCATGAGTGTAAGGGCTGCGAGGCGTGGATGGACCCAGCGTGGTCAGAGAACACCATGATTGTAAGGGCTGCGAGGCGTGGATGGACATGGAGTGGTCAGAGAACACCATGAGTGTAAGGGTTGTGAGGCGTTGATGGACATGGAGTGGTCAGAGAACACCATGAGTGTAAGGGCTGCGAGGCGTGGATGGACATGGAGTGGTCAGAGAACACCATGAGTGTAAGGGCTGCGAGGCATGGATGGACCCAGAGTGGTCAGAGAACACCATGAGTGTAAGGGTTGTGAGGCGTGGATGGACATGGAGTGGTCAGAGAACACCATGAGTGTAAGGGTTGTGAGGCGTTGATGGACATGGAGTGGTCAGAGAACACCATGAGTGTAAGGGCTGCGAGGCGTGGATGGACATGGAGTGGACAGAGAACACCATGAGTGTAAGGGCTGCGAGGCGTGGATGGACCTGGATTGGTCAGAGAACACCATGAGTGTAAGGGTTGCGAGGCGTGGATGGACCCGGAGTGGTCAGAGAACACCATGAGTGTAAGGGCTGCGAGGCGTGGATGGACCCAGCGTGGTCAGAGAACACCATGAGTGTAAGGGCTGCGAGGCGTGGATGGACCCAGCGTGGTCAGAGAACACCATGATTGTAAGGGCTGCGAGGCGTGGATGGACCTGGAGTGGTCAGAGAACACCATGAGTGTAAGGGCTGTGAGGCGTGGATGGACCTGGAGTGGTCAGAGAACACCATGAGTGTAAGGGCTGTGAGGCGTGGATGGACCTGGAGTGGTCAGAGAACACCATGAGTGTAAGGGCTGTGAGGCGTGGATGGACCTGGAGTGGTCAGAGAACACCATGAGTGTAAGGGCTGCGAGGCGTGGATGGACCCAGCGTGGTCAGAGAACACCATGAGTGTATGGGCTGCGAGGCGTGGATGGACCTGGAGTGGTCAGAGAACACCATGAGTGTAAGGGCTGTGAGGCGTGGATGGACCTGGAGTGGTCAGAGAACACCATGAGTGTAAGGGCTGCGAGGCGTGGATGGACCCAGCGTGGTCAGAGAACACCATGAGTGTAAGGGCTGTGAGGTGTGGATGGACCTGGAGTGGTCAGAGAACACCATGAGTGTAAGGGCTGTTAGGCGTGGATGGACCTGGAGTGGTCAGAGAACACCATGAGTGTAAGGGCTGTGAGGCGTGGATGGACCTGGAGTGGTCAGAGAACACCATGACTGTAAGGGCTGTGAGGCGTGGATGGACCCGGAGTGGTCAGAGAACACCATGAGTGTAAGGGCTGTGAGGCGTGGATGGATCTGGAGTGGTCAGAGAACACCATGAGTGCAAGGGCTGCGAGGCATGGATGGACCCAGAGTGGTCAGAGAACACCATGAGTGTAAGGGTTGTGAGGCGTGGATGGACATGGAGTGGTCAGAGAACACCATGAGTGTAAGGGCTGTGAGGTGTGGATGGACCTGGAGTGGTCAGAGTACACCATGAGTGTAAGGGCTGCGAGGCGTGGATAGACCCAGCATGGTCAGAGAACACCATGAGTGTAAGGGCTGTGAGGTGTGGATGGACCTGGAGTGGTCAGTGAACACCATGAGTGTAAGGGCTGTGAGGCGTGGATGGACCTGGAGTGGTCAGTGAACACCATGAGTGTAAGGCCTGTTTGGAGTGGATAGACCCAGCGTGGTCAGAGAACACCATGAGTGTAAGGGCTGCGAGGCGTGGATGGACCCCGAGTGGTCAGAGAACACCATGAGTGTAAGGGTTGCGAGGCGTGGATGGACCCAGCGTGGTCAGAGAACACCATGAGAGTAAGGGCTGTGAGGCGTGGATGGACCTGGAGTGGTCAGAGTACACCATGAGTGTAATGGCTGTGAGGCGTGGATGGACCTGGAGTGATCAGAGAACACCATGAGTGTAAGGGCTGCGAGGCGTGGATGGACCTGGAGTGGTCAGAGAACACCATGAGTGTAAGGGCTGCGAGGCGTGGATGGACCCTGCGTGGTCAGAGAACACCATGAGTGTAAGGGCTGTGAGGCGTGGATGGAGCCGGAGTGGTCAGAGAACACCATGAATGTAAGGGCTGCGAGGCGTGGATGGACCCGGAGTGGTCAGAGAACACCATGAGTGTAAGGGCTGCGAGACATGGATGGACCCAGCGTGGTCAGACAACACCATGAGTGTAAGGGCTGTGAGGCGTGGATGGACCTGGAGTGGTCAGAGAACACCATGTCTGTAAGGGCTGTGAGGCGTGGATGGACCCGGAGTGGTCAGAGAACACCATGAGTGTAAGGGCTGTGAGGCGAGGATGGAGCTGGAGTGGTCAGACAACACCATGAGTGTAAGGGCTGCGAGGCGTGGATGGACCTGGAGTGGTCAGAGAACGCGATGAGTGTAAGGGCTGCGAGGCGTGGATAGACCTGGAGTGCTCAGAGAACACCATGAGTGTAAGGGCTGTGAGGCGTGGATGGACCTGGAGTGGTCAGAGAACACCACCAGTGTAAGGGCTGCGAGGTGTGGGTGGACCCAGAGGTCTTGAATGGAGAGCTCACGGAGGCTGGAGCGCAGTGGAGGGGCCGACGTTGATAGGGACGAAGACTGTGGCGGAGCTGGCGGTCCTGTGCGTGCTGCCTCCACAGAAGGTCAGGAGCCTCCAGCCTCCTTGGACTCTCACGTGCTCTCTCACAGGGTCCTCTGACCTCCTGGTAATTCTCATGCCTTCTGGAATCATGATGGACCAGTGATTCACAAAGGAATTGAGGGTAATTTAGGGAATCCTTCCAAGGATGTCCAATTTTCAACTCACAAATAACTCTGATTTTCTCCTCTTTTTTCTTAATCATTTGACCATCTAATCATATTTTTAATGGTGCTATTGGTCTTCCCAGGTGGCGCAGTGGTAAAGAATCTGCCTGTCAGTGCAGGAGCCACAAGAGACGCTGGTTCAATTCCTGGGTCAGGAAGATTCCCTGGAGAAGGAAATGGCAACCCACTCCAGTATTCTTGCCTGGGGAACCCATGGACAGAGGGGCCTGGTGGGCTATGGTCCATGGGGTCGTAAAAGAGTTGGACATGACTGAGCACACACACACACACGATGGTACTATTAGTTTCTTTATTTTGGGCCACACCACATGGCATATGGGATCTTAACTCACCAACCAGGGATCAAACCCATGCCTCCTGCTTTGGAAGCATTGGAAATGCAAGGTCTTAACCACTAGACCACCAGGGATGTCGCTGTTTTTTTTTTTTTAATTGTTATTATTAAATTCAAAACCATGAGAGCTTTAAGTTGAAGTCTGGTGATTATTTCATGTAGTCTTATTTGTCAAGGTAGTATTACCTTTGTCTTATTTTTTCTATAGATTTGTTTTTTTCAATATCGTTGAATTTCTGTGAGTATTAATTGTAAATTGTAACTAGTGTCAGTGGAAGATTAATTTAGGAGACAGTTTTTCAAACTTTAATTAAATTTGTGTACTTTTATTAATTTACCACGAGGCTACAGTTATTGTTTTAAAATTTTGCATCTTGTAGCATTGCCTGTACAAGTGTATCTATTTAATACATTTGATGCAGGTAGCGATTATGACAGATTTTCTTTATTCTTTCTAAACATCACCTGATACACAAAAATCTGCAGTTAGAATGGGATTAAGTTAATACCTTTTGCATATTTCTATCACTCAGGATGAGTTTTGGCCATGAGTAACAGAGATATAGAATAACCGTGGATTAATCAAAATAAAAGTTTCCTTCTCTCTTGTGAAAATTAAGAGGTAATCAATTGAAGGCTGGTGGCATATTCCTGATTCTTGAATTCTTAGGGACTTAGGTCTAGGCCTTCATCAGTTTTAGACGATGCCCTGGTCTTCAGGGTACAAAACTGTGGCTAGAGCTCCCACCATTGCATCTATATTCCACACAGCAGAAAAAGGAAAGAACAGAAAAAACAGGAATAAATGATGAATATCAGCTATCATTTAGGAAAATTCCCCAGATACTCTGTATGATGCTTGTCATGATATCCAGTTTATTCATGATGTGTTCAGAAGGTTAAAAACTAGTGACAAGGGAAGCATAAAAGATGTATTTTTAAAATTATGGGCTGTCATATGTCCAGCTAAAAAATTTAGGGATTCTTCTAACATGGAAGGACAGTGAAAGTCAAAGTGTTAGTCGCTCAGTCGTGTCTGACTTTCTGTGATCCTGTGGACTGCAGCTTGCCAGATTCCTCTGTCTTTGGAATTCTCCAGCAACAATACTGGGGTGGGTAGCCATTCCCTTCTCCAGGGGATCCTCTGACCCATGGATTGAACCCAGGTTTCCTGCATTGCAGGCAGATTCTTTTCCATCTGAGCCACCAGGGAAGCCCCTCTAATACCGAAGGAGAGGAATGAATATTGGTGAGGGAACAGCTAGCACTCCAAAACAAAATTTTAAAGCATTAAAAGTTTCTGATTCCCTTGGAAATGAACCAGTTCAATGCATAATTTAAAAACTCTCTGAGTAAAGCTATAAGTATTAATTATCTTTTAATCTCTTAAATAGCTATGTGTTATTTTTCAATAAGTAGTAAAGAACATTCAGTGGAAAACTCAGGACATTTTTTCCCTGAAGAATAAAATAAGGAGAGAAAGAGAGACTAAAATAATTAATGAGAAGAAATGGAAAGAGTTTTTGAAATCACAGATTGTGTCATTTTCCAGGATGGCACTAACTTTATTTTGCTCTATTCAATATTCAGTCAATATTCTGCTCTATTAAATTTGAAGTCCTGTTGTCTCTACTCAATAGCTGTGATCTCCCACAATGGCTTAAATTGGGATTAGTAGGGATAGCAGTTGTAGCAACAGTAAAATGATTACTAGTTGTACTAATAATATGAAATGGTTGGATAACATCACCGACTCAATGGATGTGAGTTTGAACTAACTCCATGAGATAGTGAAGGACAGGGAAGTCTCACGTGCTGCAGTTCATAGGGTTGCAAAGCGTTGGACACAACAGTGACTGAACAACAAACTATTAGTATTAATGTTCAATAAAAATATTTACTTCACTGGTTATTTTGAAAAGTAAATTTATGTCAGGGCATTGATTTTGTATTTGAATTCAAAAATTAGCACATGGATGACTGTTCCACAAATCCTAGAAGCATCAACCTCCTAAATCTTTGGCCCACAAAGACCTTTCATGAAGACACTCTGCCCGTGGCCGGCCCAGCACGATGTTTCAGGCGGTGCTCTCTGCAGACCTGCTGGCAGGGTCTCTCCCACTTCTCCTTCTTTATTATTTTCCACTGCGCATACCTCTCTCTGTCCCTCATTGCAGAGACTTATTTTTTGAACAATTATTAAATTTTGAACAAATGAACAAAGGTTTCTTGAGCTATGAGTAAGATACTCTCCTGTGCTCTGTGGTTGGTAAATGAATGAATGAGAAAAAATTCTCTGTTCTCAAGGGGTTTAAAAGTCTAGGATGGAAATGCAAATATATAATAATCATTATGATGCTCAACTTGACAGTCCTAGTCAGAAAGATGGTGGTAGCAATGACATACAATTTCTAAAATCCACATCAGTTTCTGTGAATAAAAACTTTATCTTTCAGACAAACTGCCAATCTATTGAATAATAATTTTGTAGTTTGTGTGTGTGTGTGTGTGTGTGCTTTTGCTGATCTCCAAGCATTTCTGTTTTTCTCTGCTGACTGCTCCTATATCCTGAAGGAAAAATATGTTAAGAGGAGCTAAGAGGGGAAATAGACTGATTTATAGAACAATTAAAATGTGAATCAGTGAATTGCCTATAAAAAGCAAATCATTTAGAAAACTCTAGCCATGTAGTTTTTTCTGAGTTGTAACATCACTATAGATTATTTTGTGTTTTATAATGCATAATGCAGTATAGTGGCTTTAAATTACTGCTATATTAATTATCTATGGATGGTGATATTTTTCATATAAATAAAAATGGTTTTTACTATTAATGCATGACATAAAATCTTAGTTTCTGGTGTCAGTGCAAAAAGGAAACACTAAAATAAAACTGAGCTAAAATTAATATATTCAAGGAGTTTGGAAAATATGGGGATTTGGAGCTTACTAAATCGTTACACAAGTAGACACTTATGATTGGAACTTCAAGCAGAGAGAAGTATGAATAGCATGTTATCATTAGGAATAATGCAGAGGTTGGCAAATTATGGACTGAGGGCAAGATAGTGCCTGCTGCCTGATTTTATAAATAAAGTTTTATTGCAACACAGTTCAGAGCTGTCATTCACAGATTACCTATGGCTGCTTTTGAACTGCAATGGTAGAGGTCAGTTGTTGCAACAAAAATTATATTGCATGGAAAGTAAAAAACATTTATTCTCCTCTGACCCTTAATAGAGCCTGCTGATCTTTGTAATTGACTCAAGTTTTACCCAACCCAAGGACCTTAATTCCTTTTATTCTTTATGTCTGTCTAAACCTTTATATCTTCTAAACCTTCACTCGGTTTGTGGCTGCTGTTCAGTCGCTAAGTCGTGCCGGACTCTGTGGTGACCCCAGCAGCCTACCAGGCTCCTCTGTCCATGGGATTCCCAGGCAGGATCACCAGAGTGGGTGCCATCCCATCCTCCAGGGCATCTTCCCGACTCAGGGATCAAACTCGAGTCTCCTTCGTCGGCAGGCGGATCCTTTACCACCGAGACCCAAGGGAAGCCCTTCCCTCAGCGTCCTAGCTCTTACCGTCAGTCTGGTTCAGGCTGAAGAGCCGCCGCCTCGTCCGGAACGCGCAGCCTCAGGCCCTGAGCCCGCGGCCGCCTGCCACGGCATCTCCTTCCTGTTGTGCTGCCGCGTTTACGCAGGTCCTTCTCCTGCCTGAGATTACACTGCTTGTTTGTTTCCTTTTCCCCTCACTAGAATGGTTTCTACAGGAGAAGAGGGCTTGTCTGTCTCTTTCTCCCCCTTCACTGAATTCTGAGCATCATTCAAGTCCTTGTCGGGTAGAGACCAGAAGAGCCGGACGGGGGCGCAGTCGCCGTGGCAGCCATCTTGGATGTGCGCCCGAGGGCCGTGATGACGTCTGTGCTCCGAGAACTGCCGCGGGGTGTAGGGGGTGCGTGGGTGTGCGCGTGCGCGCCCCGGCGCTGGTGGGGATGGTGCTCGGCTGAGCTGCTTCCTAGGAAGTGAACTGCTCACTTCCTTCTTGAGATGTTCACTGTGAAGCTTTCTGGATAACAAGAGGTTTATGGAGCACCCTGTCAGAATTATACATGAGTTCTTTCCTCTGTCACTTCAGGAGTGACCTTATCTCAGGGGTTTCTCAGACACCTTTGCTGAGGTATGTTCGTGAGGGAATCTGAGTTGTGACTTAAGCTGACTGCCAGCTTTGTCCCGTCATCCCACAGTAATGGGTTTGGAGAGCCTAGCTTTGTGCTACTCGGCTCATCTTGCTGATTAACTGACCTGAAATTTGTATCCAATGCTTAATATTATTGCTTCCTAAGGTACTTTTTTTCAGATAATAGACATTATTAAATATTTAATTCAGCAATGGGAGTTCTGTTTATAGAATATTTATTGGATGCTTTTTCTGAAGGTTTTTTATCTTCAATTTTGCAACTGATAAATCTTATGACAGAGTACTTCAAATTGGCTGTACTTTATGTCAGCCGCCTTTTGTGAGAGGAAGCAAAAACGTGATAGAGGATTCAGAAACTCAGCTGGGTAATTAGATGTGACCTAAGACGCCCTCTACTGTGTCCTCCTTCTAACCTTTCTAATACTAATACTAATAATCTGGCCATCCTGACTGTCCTTGCAAAAAGTTGCTGTTTTTCTTATTAGATTTATAAAGGAAAATAAAGTGGCTCACAGATCCTGTTCACCGAAGATCCTTGTAATGCCTTGAAGGATCATTTTGTTTATTTGTGCATTCACCAGATCTTTATTGAGCCATTTCTATGTGTTAGACTGTGCTGGCATGGGGTACAAAGTCCTGGGCTCAACTCTCATGAGGAATATTGCTCAATCTATTACGGAGCTTTCTTTTAGAAATCATTTTCCATTACAAGGTTGATAGAGGCAAAATGAAATGGAAATTTGAAGACTATATGCAGAAAATGACAAGACATGTAGCATAATACATTTGATGTGAAAAGTCCTATCTGAAACCTACTGACATCCTCTTCCCCTCTTGCATCATCTGAATAAAAATGCTGAAGTATGTGTGGATAGAATGTGTAAAGATATAGTAATAATAGTGGATTTTCATGAGCACTATATGCTAAGTGCTCTGTGAGTGTTATTTCTCTATATTGCAACATTGTCCCATTTTCCAGATGAGCAAAGAGTCATGAATAAGGTTGACTGGTCTGGTTTTAAGCCAGAGTCTTACTCCAGCGCTCTAATACCTCATGCCAGCTCCAAATGCGTCTGGTATCTTTAGGTGACAGAATGCAGTTTCCTTTTCACTATCCTAAGAAATATCCAGGAGTCCAAATGTTTTGATTTCTCCTCACATTGTTTCCTAGTACAGACAGAGCATGTGGAGAAAAATCTAAGCCGTGGCTCTCCAAGCTAAGAATATTGATGTTCCGCTGACCATGTTTGAACCAATGGAATGGTTCTTGGGGTGAGAAGCAAAAACAGTTGCCCCGTGTACATTCACACTGATAGGCACATACGTCCGATCCTGGATTCACCCAGGACATTTTATTTCAGTGGTTCTTGAGTCAAACATGAAGATGTATATTTTTAGTAAGTTAAAAATGGGGAGGCTGGTTATTTTCCCAGTTGCTTCCAGCAGATAATTGCCAGACAGGCTGTGTATCTTAAAAGGTGAATATATAACATATTCCAAAGGGAAATGGGGTTTTCTGAGCTATCCAGCTGGCTTTCAGGTGCTAGTGGTCCTACTTCCATGCTGTAGATATATCTTAGCTTCCTCAGTTGACCACCTATTTGAGAGATTTTAAATTTTCAAGGAAGAATTTTAAGAAAGCAATTTGAAGACACATCCTATTAATTTTAATTGAGAGTAAGAAAGTTGAATTTTCTCCACTGTGGGTTTATTTGCTAAAGTACAATACAATCCATGTCACCCAAGACAGACAAGTCTTTATTTTACTAAAGGAAACCTGAGGTTGCATTTAGAGTTTATTAGTACTGAGGTAAATATTCTGAAGTTTCTTAAGAAGTGTATGTGAAGAAATAAGATATCTAGAGGCAATTACAGAGCTGGTCTTCAAAATTACTTTTATAAAAAAGAACAACATTTGTCATTTTTGTTTAAAATCTTGATTTATCACATTCTGAGCGGAACTTGAAATGTTGTGTTTTTATTTTACCTAACAAAATGCCTTGCCTGCAGGCAAACAGAATGTTGAATTAAAACTTTCAATACTCTGAGGCAAAATCTGCTGCTTTAATAAGAGACAAAGGCTCATTTGGAACTTTTTGTCATTACATAAACAAACTGAGCTTCCGTTTATCATGTTCATTGCTTTAATTCTGGGTGCATGGCATTGAGGAAGGAGACAGTTGCCAGGGCACACATGGCCTGCGATACGCGATAAATTTGAGGATCTGTCAACAGAGGCACTTGCTCTCACAGGTAATTGTCTGACTCCGTCTTCTTTCATCTGTAGCCAAGAAGATTTCAAATGGATATTGTTGAGAAATGTATCACTTTATGCAAATGGCTTTAAAGAAAAGTGAAGTAGAGCTCCACATAAATAGATACTATCAATGAGGTCATCTGTCTTAAAAAAAAAAATGTTCACCTGGATTGACTCCTTCTGCATGTCAGGCACCCTACAAAGCATGTCATAAGCATATTCTTTGAAAGGACCTTTTGATTTAGATATGATTGCTATTCTGTTTGACATAAAAAGAAACAGTAAGTCCAGAGAGGTCAACTGGCTTGACCAAGGTAGAGGAGATGGGCTTTTATCCTAGGAATTTGGCTCAAGCTATCTACCAACATGTTATGTTGCTTTAAAAAAGCTATTCACTTATGTTGGCCGAGCCGGGTCTTCACTGCTCTGTGGCCTCTTCCTCTGGTTGCAGCGTGAAGCCTTGTCACTATGGTGGCCTCTCCCGTGCCTCACGGGCTCCAGGTGCACGGACTTCAGTGATGGCACATGAGCTCAGCAGTCGTGGTTCCAGGCTCTCGAGCGCAGATTCAGTAGTTGCAGCTCACGGGCTTAGTTGTTCCAAGGCACGTAGGATCTTCCCAGATCAGGGATTGAACCCGTGTTTCCTGCATTGACAGGTGAATTCCTTACCAGTGGACCACCAGGGGAACCCTGTGCTCCTTTTGATCACAGCACGTGCTGGGATTTGACCTTTCGCTCCTGGTATGAGGAAGTAATGTAGCAGCCCAGAGGCCAGTTTCCGCTACAGAAGGCCTCCAGCATTCGTCCAGGCAGGAGGCAGGCAGGTCACGGGGTAGGGGAGCTGGCAGTTAACATGCCATGGAGGTGTGAAAATCCTTCTGTTAGTATGACGGAAACACTGTTGCGTGTTTTATTGGCGTCTGTGTTTTAGGTCAAAGAGCAGCGTTTTTTCCATGCGTCACCTCATTTATCAGGGCCAGAAAGATGGTGAAGACTGGGAGCTGTGACATGCTGAGCCGGGTAAAAATCTTGCCTATACTGTGTCATCTAAATAGTTCACCATGGAAACCATGAAACCTCTCTTGGCCTTGATTTCTACATCTCCAAATTGGGCATAATTACCACCACTTTATAGAGTCGTTGTGAGGATATAAATGAGATAATATTTGCAAAGAAATTTGCAAAGTCCTCTATGGTTTTGATGAATGTTGTGTAATTGTCATCATTTGAGTCATCTTGTTATCACCTGTTAGCTTATGGCCATGCAAGGATGCCATGTGTTTGTGGCATAGATACGACTCTTTCACCATGTTAGTAGTTTGCATCTGAGAAGTGAAGATAACTGTGATTACTAAGCTACACACATTCAGTGCAGATTGAAGTAGAGAGTGGAATCATCTTAACTATAATTTAGCCCCTAAATAATTTGAGTCAGTATTTTCAATATTTATCCTTGGAAGTAAAAACAGTTTTGTTCAGTTTGATACATTTTTATTGAATACCTGTGCCAACGGTGAGTGGGCAAAGACAGTATTAACTCTCAATGAGTTTATATTCGAGGAAAAGAAAACAGTCACACTGATGCAGCCTCCTCTGTAGATCCACCCTTCTCTCTGTAGATCCACCCTTCTCTCTAGAGACCCAGCCTTCTCTCTAGAGACCCAACCTTCTCTCTAGAGACCCAGCCTTCTCTCTATAGATCCAACCTTCTCTCTAGAGACCCAGCCTTCTCTCTGTAGATCCAACCTTCTCTCTAGAGACCCAACCTTCTCTCTATAGATCCAACCTTCTCTCTGTAGATCCAACCTTCTCTCTAGAGACCCAGCCTTCTCTCTATAGATCCAAACTTCTCTCTGTAGAGCCAACCTTCTCTCTGTAGATCCAACCTTCTATCTGTAGACCCAACCTTCTCTCTATAGATCCAGCCATATGTCATCCACTGATGAGCTCATACATAATAGGAAATAACATATACAGAGCAATGAACATATTCATCATCTAGGAAGACTCCAAAATGAGGATGATATCTGAATAATACTCCTGCAAATGCTTGAGGGGTTATAACTGGGGGAAAGGGCAATATTCTTTATAGACTCAGTTCCTTACTTTATGTCAGTTAGCTGCCTGCTTTGTATCAGTCCTGATGCTAGGTGCTTGGGCTGTAAACGGTGAGCAAACCCAGAGATGATTCCTGATCTCATGGCACTCTAGTTGATTTGGGAAATGCATCAGATCTGTATTTTGTATGATTTTTATGATGACAGTGTAAACAGCATAGTGAAGTTGAACAGCAGTGGAATGCCACGTAGAAAGAGAGGATTATAATAATTTGAATGCTGCTTTATGAGGAGTTGAAACAAGGGATGGAGCTATGTTGATCTGAATTATCCAAATGTATCTGATTCTGGCTTCATATTTTCCTGCTAGTCTATATGTTACCCATACCCATATGGTATTTATTGAAGGAGAAGAGGTAAAATATAGCAGAGTGTTTTCTTGTCTACCAGAGGATTCAAATTTGTGGTTGTTTCCAAATGGTGTTTCTCAGAGAATAGAAATGGAAATAGAACCAACTCCCAATAATACAGAATAGATGAATCTTGAAAAATGAAACAGTGAATAATTGTCGTGAAAATGACAGCCTGGGTTGCACACAAAGGGAGCGAATTCTAATTTCAGATTGTGCAGTCAGGCAACAGAGCTAAGCAGAAATGAAAGGCTTTGTAAGAATCTCATGTCATAGACTAATTTTGCACTTAAAACATCCGCCCACTGTAAGAACAGATAAGAAGTGCTTAACCTGAGCAAATCTGTATCTTAAAACTTTTCTGTGAGCTTCTGATAAGATGAATTAAATTCAGCTATTGGGCTCTTGGAAATTAGCCTGCTTGTCTGTGATGCTCAGTATTTAAAAACTGTGCGTTGAATATAGCAAACATCTACTGAGAATCTAGCATGCTGTAGGGGTCATGCATAATTCAAAATTGAATAAGACTTGGTTTATGTTCCTGAAGTTCTCAGAATCTACTATGGTGCAAAACATCAAGATCAAATACCACGGTGGTAGAAACTGTGGGCTTTGAAGTAAGAATTCACTGGTTTCAAAGCCCACCCTTTCACTTAACATTAGCGTCCGTAAGAGCATCACAGGCCTTGCCAGTCATTCTCAGTTTTTCCATCTCCTTAATGAGAATGATATTAATACTGGTTTTCCACACTGATTAACAAATGACCACAAATGTGGCTTAAAATGACACAAATTTTTAACTCACAATATCAGTGGATCAGGACTCTGGACATAGCTTACTCTGGGTCGTCTGCTTAGGCTCCCAAAAGGCTGAAATCCAGGTGCCAGCTGGGCTGTGCTGCCTTCCTGAGCCCAGGGTCCTCTTCTACGGAGTCAGAGTTATTGGCAGAATTAGTTCCTTGGTTGTAGGACTGAGGTCCAGCTTTAGGCACCGCTGTCCGCTGAGGCCTGTGCTTGACTCCCGGAGGCCCCCACAGTGCCTGACCTTAGCCTGTCTCACCATGACAGCGTATATTGGGTTGATCATAAAGTTCATTTGGGCGTTTTATAAAGATGTTATGAAAAACTCAAAGGAATTTTTTTGCCAACCAAATACTTTCAAAGCCAGCAGGAGAATCTCTCTGACCTCTAGACTCTTTTGTTAAAGGAATCATCTGATAATCTCCCTTTGGATTAAAGTTAACTAGATCAGAAATTTTAATGATGTCTGCAAAATCCCTTCACCTTTGGTTAGAAGCTGTCTACCACATTTAGGGAAAGGGGTTTCTCATGGAGCCAGGAGTCACAGAGTGCATCTTAGAATTCTGCCTACCATATATCCTTACTGTTATTCTCTTTATTTATTTATTTATTTTTTGTTATTCTCTTTAGAATTAAATGAGACAACCAGTGCATTACTTGGGATTTATACAGGCAGGCTATCCCTAAAATGTGAGTAACTTTAAAATGTATTATGTGATCATCTGCAGATGCAGAAGAATCCTCACCAAGTTGGTTTAGATTTCAAGGTTGTTGATGCCACACATATACGCTAAGAGAGCATGGAAAGTTTTATTATTTATGTAATTGAGGTCCCTGGAAGAGGCAGGTGGTCTGAAATGGCTTGAGAGAGTGTGTGCGAGCACACGTGCGTGCACACACACACACACACACACACACACACACACGCTGGCCTCAGTTCTTGTGATGGTTAGAGAGTAGGGCCAGAAGGATGACTCCCATGCAGACGTGGCTGGCGTGGTTTGAATCTCTAGCCAACATCAAAGGTTGAGAGTACCCAGGTTTTCTTATCAGCTCAATGTGGGCACAAGAGGAAGTGGAGGGATACGGCTTAAAAGCTCCAAGCTGTCAAGCATCCAAACATGGAGTGGGACTCACCATTTCAAGGCATGAAAGCAGCCTTGCGGTTGCCGGCTGAGACCCACTGTGGTGGGTCCACACAGTGAGATGTGATGCAGCTTTCCTCTGTCTTTTTGCTGTTCTAGCCTCGTTATCACCCTTCCTCCTTCAGGATCAGGATCACCGTTTAAATCATCATGGCTCCTGGATCTTTAGCTTTTTATCCACATCACAGGCAGCTGGAAAGGGAAATGAGTAAAACCATAAAAAATGGCTTTCACCAGCTGTCTGCCCTTTATTTTAAAAACATCCTGGAAATTCCTCCAAATAACCCTTGATTCTGTCTTCATGATTATAAGGCCATAAATTATTAGTAAGGCTTAGGAGCCACAAGAGAGAATAGGGATACAGTCTCTCAACTAATCCCAGGGCCAACCCTAATAACATAGGAGTTTGATGAGGAGAGGAAATCTCTTCTTAGATGTCAGTTACTTAGCCCAGTGACTGGCTTTTTTTCTAGACATATCATGTATTTATTAAAAATACTCACATTGAGTTTTTTTTCTTTCAAATACACTTTTAACTTCTGAACAAGTTTAGATTTACAAAAATGTTAGAGATGGTAGAGAGTTTGTACTCATCACCCATAGCCTGCCCCCACCCCCCATCCTTCTCCTACCATCATCTCATAGGGTCTGGAGGACCTCTGCCAAAACTGACGAAGCTGGTGGTGGTGCATGACTTCATCATTCTCCAGGTTGCACTGGGAGTTCTCTAGCTTTCCTCTCACTCTCTCCCCCCTCACTGCATCATTCACTGGAGTTCTCTAGCTTTCCTTCTCACTCTCTCCCCCCTCACTGCATCATTCACAGGAGTTCTCTAGCTTTCCCTCTCACTCTCTCCCCTCTCTCAGGACCCCTCACTGCATCATTCACTGGAGGTCTGTCTTCTCAGGTTTGTGACACTTTTTCCAATTTTTCTTTTTTAAAAAATGACCTTGACAGTTTCAAGCAGTCCTAGTCAGTTATTTCATAGACTCTTTCTCAATGTAAATTTTTCTGATGTTTCCCCATGATTAGAGTTTGGGGGACGAATACCACAGAAATGAAATGCTTTCCTTGTCACTTCATTTGAGGGCACAGAAATCCATCTGATAAAACTGTGAGGTTCATCTTGATCACTGATTTGGCAGAGTGGTATTTTTCAGGTTTTTAAAGTTACTTTGTTTTCCTCTATTCATACACAGTTATTTGGAAGTGGGTTATTGGATCCAAGCCGTATTCAAGTCTGTGTGTGTGTGTGTGCGCCCGTGTCTGAGACAGGGGAGAGAGTTAAGCTCCATTTTTATTTACATATATTATTTGTAATTTTTCAGTATAAAAAGATTTATCTCTTCTCCCTCACTTTGGATTCAACCATTTATTTGTTTGAGTATAGACTTGTGCATTTTTATTTTATACTGGGTTGTAACCAACACTATACTATTTTGTTGTTCAAGTCATTCCAGTTTTGGCCATTGGGAACTCTTTCACCTGGTTCCTATGACTTTGCAACGTGTTCCTACACTTTTCATTTTTCAGGCACTCACTCAGTCGCTGTCACTCCAAGTACTGCTCTTTCATCTTGTGTTTTCCCTGCTCCAATCCTAGAATCAGTCATTTCCTCATGAATCCCTGATTCCTTTTACTGGAGAGCAGTATTAGTTGCCCCCTCTCCCCACAGGTGCACATTACATTGTATAACTGTCAGCTAAATACTAAATACAATTTCTATAAAACTATGAAATTGATTATCAGTGGAGAGTTACAGTGTAATAGCAAGAAGCATGCTTTGTGAATTGTGTCATTTGTCTGAGGGTCATCTTGTTTTATTCTCCCACAACTCCCCAGCTTATGCAGAAGAACATGAAGACTCTGATGGCCAAGGCCTTTGCACACATCATATAACTTGTGAGTGGCAGAGACAAAACTGGAAACGATGTTTCCTAGCTCACTCGCTTCTTTGATCACAACATTTTGCCTTCCTGAGGGACACTTCTAAAGGACTTGATTCCAAACATCATCATCATTGTTTTTGTTGTTCACTGAATGAGTCACCAAAAATCGTTTGTTCTCGCCAGTACTCTTGCCTAGAGAGTCCCATGGACAGAGGGCCCGGCAGGCCACAGTCCCTGGTGTCACAGAAAGCTGGATGTGACTGAATCGGCTTAGCACAGCACACGTGCACGTTGGCTGTATACGGCGCTTAACTCTGGGGATCAGGTGACAGGGCGGAAAAGTTCTTGGCAATCATTTAGTTTACAGCATTGTGGAGATGAAAGTCAATAAATAAGTGAGAAAGTAAGTAAATAAATAAATAACTTCAGAGAGTTGAATTGCTGTGCAGAAAATAAAGTGTGCTGGAGGGTGAATGATGAAAAAGAGGCTGTATATGCATTAGGAGGTGACATATGGAGAAGTCTGGTGTAAATGGAATAAATGCATAAAGAGGGCAGTCTTCAAGGTCAGAATGGGCTTGGTATGTTCTGTGAAATTGAATGAAGACCACTGTGAATTAACTGAGGAAAATCAGGTGTTACATGGCAAAATATAAAGTCAGAAGTTTAGGAAAAGGTCAGATAATAAAGGGCCTCGTATGGCATGTTAAGGAGGTTATATTTTATTTATTTTTCTCAAAATAGTAGAAGTCATTGAAACAGTTTTGGCAGGGGAGTAATGTGACCTGAATTTAAAATGTTTTATTCTTATAGTTGTGTGGAGAATATATGTCACATATTCCATCAAAGTTAAGATGGTGTTGATTGTAATTTTGAGATGTTAAAATTGGAAAGGCTAAAAAAAAAGAAAAACAGGACCAGTGCAATTTTAAAATGCCATCAACTGATTGTAAGATGTATTCCAATTTCAGATGTGTTAAAATATGAAAAATATAGGTCTTAGAATATAGCACATAGAGAACTAGTTGAAAAGAGTGCTAGCAGGGAGGCAGACTGGCATTGATTACTGTCATGTAGGTGGGATATGTCAGTGGAGTAGGCTGGTGTCATTGAGATGGAGGTAGTTGACCAGATTTTGAGTGTAGCTGGAAGTTGAATGGGAAGAGGTTACTGGCAATTGAGATAAGGAGTGAAGGAGAGAGAATGACTTCCAGATGTATGGTTTGAATAGGATGGGTGATGGTACCTTTACTGAGATAAAGAAAGTTTCTTTGAAAAGTCATGATCATAACTTCATTTCTGGCCACGTGCCTAGTCGACTTCCAAGTGACCTTATTAAGCAATGATTGAATAAAAAAAATCTGGATTCAGTAGAGATGGGGTGAAAGTCTATGATACTGATTTGGGAGTCATCTAGATACAGTGAAGTCATGGGGTAGATGAGCGTGCAGATAAAGAGAAAAGCCTATGGAGAACACCGGAAATAAGCCTTGGCCAAGGAGGAGGAACCAGCTCAGGAGTCTCCAAAAGGGAAGCTTGCACGATACGTGGAAACTGGTCCAGAGAGGCACCACGAAGCCGAGAGTGTGGGGAGCGAGGGCAGGGCTAGCCGGGCAGACGCGCCACTTTGATAGAGAAGAGTGATGCTCCGGATTTTGCGAGGTGGAGGCCATCTGTGATATTCCAGGCTTTTCTGGGTGTTAGTGTTGATTTATAAATGGGCTTCCCTGGTGGTTCAGTGGTAAAGAATCCACCTGCCAAAGCAGGAGATGTGGCTTCAGTCCGTGGGTCAGGAAGATCCACTGGCGAAGGAAATGGTGACCTAATCTAGTATACTTGTTTGGGAAATCCCGTGGACAGAGGAAGCTGGCAGGCTACAGTCCATGGGATTGCAAGCAGTTGGACATGACTTATCGACTAGACAACAACAAGAATCTTGATTTATACCTTGGATGAGAATGTATCATCTTTCCATAATTAGTAATGTTAACTATTAACTTTGACATGCTTTCCTTTATCTAGCTTTCCTCTAGAATATTTGCAACTTCATTTAATAAATTCTGTCAGTGGGATGTTTAAAATTAATTAATTCTGGAATTATATGATCAAAATGACAAAATCACGGTATTGAAACTCAGACTTACTTTACATCAAAATTATTTGTTATTTTATTTAGTCAATATCTTCCTTTTTTGTCCTGCATAGGTTTGCTGGAGTCTTCAAATGTCTAGAAGAATGATTTCCCTTTGAAAATTTAACCACATTCTGAGTGTCTTAAGTTTGTCTAATTGTGATAAATTTTTGATTGACTATTCTCTAAGGGTTTTTATTTGTCTAACTGTGAGATATTCCTTATCATAAATTCAAATACAGATATCGTCATCAGGAAATGACGGCTTTATCCAAGTTACGTTGGGCTTCCCTGAGGTTTCAGACAGTAAAGAATCCACCTGCCAAAGAAGGAGACACGGCTTTAATCACTGGATCAGGAAGATCCCCTGGAGAAGGAAATGGCAACCCACTCCAGTATTCTTGCCTAGAGAATTCGATGGACAGAGGAGCCTTATGGGCTATAGTTCCATGGGGTTGCAAAGAGTTGGACATGACTGAGCAACTAACACTTTCACTTCACTTTTTAAAATCCAAGTTGTGTTATGGGGAAGTAATTGTTTTAGACATGGTGTTTACTTCCACAGACCATCCACCATATCTTGGGGGAGGCGATATTTGAGGAAAGAAAAGCCTACTGTTCTGAGCTTATGAAAACTCTTTAAGGTATATTTTTTGGTAAACTCTTTGTTTTAGAATAGTTTCAGATTTGCAGAAAATTGTGAAGATGGTACAGTATCTCTGTACTCCCATTTCCCCTTCTATTGACATCTTACATTAGCAGGTGATATTTATCATAATTAATGAACCAATATTATTGATATATTATTATTAGAGTACACAGTTCATTCCTATTTTTTTCCATTTATTTTTATTCATTGGAGGCTAATTACTTTACAATATTGTAGTGGTTTTTGCCATACATTGACATGAATCAGCCATGGATTGTTTACCTAATGTCCTTTTTTAGTTCCAGAATATCCCACTCAGCACACATTTAATTGTCATGTCTCTTTAGGTTCCTCTTGACGATGGTAGTTTTTCAAATTTTCCATGTTTTTGATCATACTGACATTTTTTTTTTTTTAATGTTTATTATTATTATTATTTTTTTTTCCAGTGGGTTTTGTCATACATTGATATGAATCAGCCATGGATTTACATGTATCATACTGACATTTTTAAGGAACTGTTCTGGTATTTGGTAGCATGCATACATGAATGCTCAGTCATGTCTGATTCTTTGAGACCCCATGGACTGTAGCCCGCCAGGCTCCTCTGTCCATGGCATTTCCCAGGCAAGAATACTGGAGTGGGTAGCCATTCCCTTCTCCAGAGGATCTTCCTGACCTAGAGGTCAAACCCAGGCCTCCCACATTGCAGGCTGATTCTTTACTGTCTGAGCCAGGGTGTCTGGTGTTCTTTACTAAGTCATTTGACAGCCTATACTATTTGAATGGTATATACTGTTAAATGACTTGCAGCCGTTGCTGTTAACCTTGGTCACCTGCTTATGGCGGCGCTGGCTGGTTTTCCACAGAATCACCACTCTCTCTGCTCTCCTTGCTGTGCTTTTTGTAAGGAAGTCAGTATTCTCAGCCCATACTTGTTTCGTTGGCCGTTACACTCTATCCCACTGAGGACAACTTCTCCATGCATTATTTGGAATTTTTCTACACAGCAGATTTATCTCTTCTCTCTTGGCTGTTCATTTGTTTGTTCATTCATTCCCTCAATCAATAATTTGTATCGGGACAGACTCATGATGTATGTTTTGTACTCTGGGTTCTGAAACTTGACCAGTTTATTTTCGTGCCGAGACAGTCCCCTCTTTGCTATTAGCAGCTCTTCAGTGGCTCCTGTGTCCCTCTGACAGCTTCCATCTGTGCGTGTGGGTGTGTTGAGCACTTTGTTCCTTTCTGGCATTTCCCTGATCTTGGGCTCATGTTGTGTATTCACTGACCATCTCTTAGAGTTGGTAACTTATCCAGAGATACCCGATTTCTTTTTTTAATAAACATGGTATTGGAAACCAAGATCTAGTTGCTAGAAGTGTTTTTTGCTACTGAGATGTCATTTCTTCTAGGTGATCTCAGAAGACAGAAAAGAGATCTGGGTTAATACACATATCTATAAATATTTATTCATATATATATACACACACACACATATTTCTATATATAATTTCTGTATATAGATTAGGACAAGCATGCATCCCTACTGTTGTCTCAACTATAACTTATTTCTAAATTGTTCATCCTAGCTTTCTCCCATTGCTTATCTGTATATTCTACTCCAAAATTGAGAAACGTGACTCCCATCACCCATTATTCATTTATATAATTGCCCAACAGACCCTGGTGCTGAGAAAGAGTGAAGGCAAAAGGAGAAGGGAGTGGCACACGGCGAGACGGTCACAGAGCATCAGCAACTCAGTGGACACGAACCTGAGCAAACCCCGGGAGACGGGGACAGAGGGGCCTGGCGTGCTGTAGTCCACGGGGTTGCAAAGAGTGGGACACGACTTAGCGACTGAACAGCAACAAATTCTAGTTCATATATACAGTGGTTTCAGAATGTCTAATGTTAAAACTCTTTTCATATGTATCTATTTATTTCAACTTGTGCATCAAATGTCATTATAAAAGATTTTTGTCCTATGGTTAATCTACAAGCCAATGAGCATTAATATATTGGCAGTAAGTCAATAAGAAGTAAATATTTTTGTTTTAATAATTATGTTAACAAATGTAATTAGTGTATATAGTTTTAAAAATTGGTAACGTATGCAAACAGCTTAAAAGGAGCATAAGCTAAGATTATTGTTGGCGGGAGCAGCATGCAGAGGTCCCTGCCTCCCTCTGTCCCATCCTGCTGCCTGTGCTCCGCAGGAAAGCTCTATTCAACGTTTGAAGGGTTTTGTGTGTATATGTTTGTGTGTGTGTTTACCTCAGTACCTCTAAATAGTATGCTTATGCTGCTTTTTCTTGATATAAACTTAAACCTGGAAATTGATATCCAGTAAGCACTCCTTTTCTGCTGAGATAAGTAAAGTTATCTTAGCCTTAGCTAATTGCCTCTTAAATGGATTCACAATCAGTCTTTCTGTGATTAGCCCTATCTACACCCCTTGCTTTCAAAAACACTACGTACCCCTTCATCACAGCCTCTTAACTTAAATTTGATATGTTACTGCCACTTGCTTACCAGCTTCTCACACTTCAGTTTGATTAACGTACTTCTTCTGTTCCTATCTTCTTCCCTTTCTCCTTGTTGTCAAAAGTCTGTGCCTTTTAAATTAATGCCATTGCAATTTTAGTGGGCTTGTTGAAGAGAGCAGAGTTAAATGCCTTCATTTTATTCACGTATGTTTATTTGGAAGTCAAAAGCCAATGTATACATTTCCTTCTGAGCACAGTATGAGATTTTGTAGAATGAGATTATTTTGCTGATTATAAAAGAAGTACATTTTAAATAATGAAAATCTTGCAAAAGAAAATAGTAAGTTTCTCTGTTGTACTATCTTCCACCTCCTCCCCAACCAAGTTCCATGGCTTAGACGGCTCTTTTTCTGGATTGATATTTTCCATTGTTACAATGTTTTTATTCACATTTCTTGATGATACATAGAAACCTATTTCATCTTCTTAAATTGCTGCATATTATTCTGTGGTTTGATTTCCCATAACCTATTAAAAGGGCTTCCCTGGTGACTCATATAGTGAAGAATCTGCCTGCAATGCAGGAGACCTGGGTTCGATCCTTGGGTTGTGAAGATCCCCCAGAAAAGGGGATCCACTCCAGTATTTTTGCCTGGAGAATTCCATGGATAGAGGAGCCTGGCAGGCTAATGCCCATGAGGTCACAAAGAGTCAGACATGACTGAGTGACTTTTAGACAGTTGCCAGCCAGCCAAGAGGAGCTACCACACGTCGGAGGTAAGGAGCTGCGGCTACAGTTTGCTGGAGCAGCCATGAAGAGATACCCCACATCCAAGGTAAGAGAACCCCAAGTAAGACGGTAGGCACTGAGAGAGGGCGTCAGAGGGCAGGCACACTGAAACCATAATCACAAAAAACTGGCCAATCTGATCACAGGACCAGAGTCGTGTCTAACTCAATGAAACTAAGCCATGCCATGTGGGGCCACCCAAGACGGGCAGGTCATGGTGGAGAGGGCTGACAGGTCCACTGGAGAAGGGACTGGCAAACTACTTCAGTATTCTTGCCTTGAGAACCCCATGAACAGTATGAAAAGGCAAAAAGATAGAACACTGAAAGAGGAACTCCCCAGGTGAGTAGGTGCCCAATATGCTACTGGAGATAAGTGGAGAAATAACTCCAGAAAAAATGAAGGGATGGAGACAAAGCAAAAACAACACCCAGTTGTGGATGTGACTCGTGGTGGAAGCAGGGTTGATGCTGTAAAGAGCAATATTGCATAGGAACCTGGAATGTTAGGTCCATGAATCAAGGCAAATTGGAAGTGGTCAAACAGGAGATGGCAAGAGTAAACATCTACATTCTAGGAATTAGTGAACTAAGATGGACTGAAATGGGTGAATTTAACTCAGATGACCATTATATCTACTACTGTGGGCAGGAATCTCTTAGAAGAAATGGAGTAGCCATCATAGTCAACAAAAGAGTCCAAAATGCAGTGCTTGGATGCAATCTCAAAAATGACAGAATGATCTCTGTTCATTTTCAAGGCAAACCATTCAATATCACGGTAATCCAAGTCTATGCCCCGACCAGTAACGCTAAAGAAGCTGAGGTTGAACAGTTCTATGAAGACCTGCAAGCCCTTCTAAGAGCTAACACCCAAAAAAGCTGTCCTTTTCATTATAGGGGACTGGAATGCAAAAGTACAAAGTCAAGAAACACCTGGAGTAACAGGCAAATTTGACCTTGGAGTACGGAATGAAGCAGGGCAAAGGCTCATGGAGTTATGCCAAGAGAATGCACTGGTCATAGCAAACACTCTCTTCCAACAACACAAGAGGAGACTTTACACATGGACATCACCAGATGGTCAGCACCAAAATCAGATTGGTTATGTTATTTGCAGTCGAAGTTGGAGAAGCTCTATACAGTCAGCAAAAACAAGACTGGGAGCTGACTATGGCTCGGATCATGAACTTCTTATTGCCAAATTCAGAATGAAATTGAAGAAACAGGAGAAAACCACTAGACCATTCAGGTATGACCTAAATCAAATCCCTTATGACTATACAGTGCAAGTGAGAAATAGATTTAAGGGACTAGATCTGATAGACAGAGTGCCTGATGAACTATGGATGGAGGTTCGTGACATTGTACAGGAGATAGGAATCAAGACCATCACCAAGAAAAAGAAATGCAAAAAAGAAAAATGGCTGTCTGAGGAGGTCTTATGAATAGCTGTGAAAAGAAGGGAAGTGAAAAGCAAAGGAGAAAAGGAAAGATATACCCATTTGAATGCAGAGTTCCAAAGAATGGCCAGGAGAGATGAGAAAGCCTTCCTCAGCGATCAATGCAAAGCAATAGAGGAAAACAAAAGAATGGGAAAGACTAGAGATCTCTTCAAAAGAATTAGAGATACCAAGGGAACATGTCATGCAAAGATGGGCTCAATAAAGGACAGAAATGGTAGGGACCTAACAGAAGCAGAAGATATTAAGAAAAGGTGGCAAGAATACACAGAACTGTACAAAAAAGATCTTCACGACCCAGCTAATCACGATGGTGTGATCACTCACCTAGAGCCAGACATCCTGGAATGTGAAGTCAAGTGGGCCTTACGAAGCATCATTATGAAC
Organism: Dama dama; assembly: GCF_033118175.1. Taxonomy (NCBI): domain Eukaryota; kingdom Metazoa; phylum Chordata; class Mammalia; order Artiodactyla; family Cervidae; genus Dama; species Dama dama. The sequence continues at coordinate 81,897,548 of NC_083703.1, forward strand.
AAAGCTAGTGGAGGTGATGGAATTCCAGTTGAGCTATTTCAAATCCTGAAAGATGATGCTGTGAAAGTGCTGCCCTCAATATGCCAGCACATTTGGAAAACACAACAGTGGCCACAGGGCTGGAAAAGGTCCATTTTCATTCCAATCCCAAAGAAAGTCAATGCCAAAGAATGCTCAAACTACCACAAAATTGCACTTATCTCACAAGCTAGTAAAGTGATGCTTAAAATTCTCCAAGCCAGGCTTAATCAATATGAACCATGAACTTCCAGATGTTCAAGCTGGTTTTAGAAAAGGCAGAGGAACCAGAGATCAAATTGCCAACATCCGCTGGATCATTGAAAAAGCAAGAGAGTTCCAGAAAAACTTCTATTTCTGCTTTATGCCAAAGCCTTTGACTGTGTGGATCACAGTAAACTGTGGAAAATTCTGAAAGAGATGGTAATACCAGACCACCTGACCTGCCTCTTAAAAAACCTGTATGTAGGTCAGGAAGCAACAGTTAGAACTGGACATGGAATAACAGACTGGTTCCAAACAGGAAAAGGAGTACGTCAAGGCTGTATATTGTCACCCTGCTTGATTAACTTATATGCAGAGTACATCATGAGAAACGATGGGTTAGATGAAGCACAAGCTGGAATCAAGACTGCCAGGAGAAATGTCAATAACCTCAGATATGCAGATGACACCACCCCTATGGCAGAAAGTGAAGAAGAACTAAAGAGCCTCCTGATGAAAGAAGAGACAAAAAAAGTTGGCCTAAAGCTCAACATTCAGAAAACTAAGATCATGGAATCTGGTCCCATCACTTCAGGGCAAATAGATGGGGAAACAGTGGCTGACTTTATTTTTCTGGGCTCCAAAATCACGGCAGATGGTGATTGCAGCCATGAAATTAAAAGACGCTTACTCCTTGGAAGGAAAGTTATGACCAACCTAAACAGCATATTAAAAAGCAGAGACATTACTTTGCCAACAAAGGTCCATCTAGTTAAGGCTATGGTTTTTCTAGTGGTCATGTATGGATGTGAGAGTTGGACTATAAAGAAAGCTGAGCGCTGAAGAATTGATGCTTTTGAACTGTGGTGTCGGAGAAGACTCTTGAGAGTCCCTTGGTCTGCAAGGAGATCCAGCTAGTCCATCCTAAAGGTGATCAGTCCTCGGTGTTCATTGGAAGGACTGATGCTGAAGCTGAAAGTCCAATACTTTGGCCACCTGATGTGAAGAGATGACTCATTGGTAAAGACTCTGATGCTGGGAAAGATTGAGGGCAGGAGGAGAAGGGGACGACAGAGGATAAGATAAGATGGCTGGATGGCATCACCAACTTAATGGACATGGGTTTGGGTGGACTCCAGGAGTTGGTGATGGACGGGGGGCCTGGCGTGCTGCGATTCATGGGGTCGCAAAGAGTCGGACACAACTGAGCGACTGAACTCACTGACTGAATTTTTCATGAATAAGCAATGATAGAGTGGGAATCTTGCACATGAAATGTTGAGATTTGGATAAAAAAGGAAATAATGAAGACCAAACATATAACTGTTACTCGTAAGATTTGTAGTAAATTTCTTAAAAAAAAAAAAAAAAGGCACATTTTCTGAGCTTATGTGGTACAGTGACATTTTTTGCAAAAGATCTTTTCCTAAATAGCATGATTCCAACTCACACAGTTTAAGTTTGTATTTTCAGTAAGAATAAAAGTAAAATGTACAGGAGTATATTCTCAAATCTGGTAAATCTACAACTATTTTAGCATACTTTAGAAAAATGTTTCTTTAAATTTTCACAGTATAAGCACTAATATTTCATGTTTCTTTAAATTTTCACAGTATAAGCACTAATATTTCATGCGGTAGTCTCTGATAACATAGCACATCACTGTGGTTACTTAAACTTCCTTGTGGCATTTTTATCATACCTAGTATTGATTTTCCAGCATTAGCACAGAGCAACCATCACTTATTGGAAGCTTGGAATGCATTATTATAGAATCTGAAAAGAGTTTAAATTGTAATAGCCTTGATAAATTACAAGGGACTTCCCAGGTGGCACAGTGGTAAAGAATCCACCTGGCAATGCAGGAAATATGTGTTTGATCCCTACGTAGGGGAGATTCCCTGGAGGAGGAATTGGCAACTCACTCTAGTATTCTTGCCGAGCAAATCCCATGGACAGAAGAGCCTGGCAGGCTACAGTCCACGGGCTCCCAAAGCGTTAGACATGACTGAGTGACGTACACACACACTAAAATGATAGCAAAAGAGTCATAGATTAATTCCTGGGGATTCATTTAACAAACACATTTTATACAGTAGTTCCAAAGGTTGGCAGTCATTTCTAGGTACTAGCTAGGAAATGGAGTCATCATGGAGCAAGTATGAAAACCAAGTTTGTGATTCACTCAATCAGTGTTGAAGTCAGATCGTACTGTTACTTGCCTCCTCCTTGAAAAATGACCCTCTAATTTAACAGTTTAAATTTTAAACATCTAATGAAAATGTGGGCACTAAAAGCTTAAGAAATCTGGTCTTGACTTGTCAGTTGTTCAAATGCAACAGTATGTTCTCCAGTTCTTGAGACACTAGAGCAAGAGAAATAAATCAATGGAAATGATTGGTGTGTATCATCTCAGGACCCAGTGTTGCTGGGCCGTGAATGACTGGCCCAGGTAAGTATTTTAGCATTCTCTCCTTCCAGTATAGTGATATAGAGCCAGCGATATAGTACAGAAGAATAACTAAAGATAGATTTTGTGAATGTATTTTGGGGGAATAATATCTAATACAATTGATCTTGTTCTAATCCACCACATGCTCAGTTGTATCTGACTCTTTGCGACCTTGTAGACTGTAACTTTGCCAGGCTCGTCTGTTCATGGCATTCTCTAGGCAAGAATACTGCTCTAGTTTTAATGTAATTTTATGTGAATATACATCAGTTTAAGCTTAAATTCTTTTTTTTTTTTTTCCAAAGAATTGGGTAGTGGCAACTAAAACATTTTCACCAAAGTAGTCACCATTCCTTTGGGAAGTCCGCTTTCAAAAACACATTTCTGTATTTCTTCCACCTACCTATTTAGGGGAAAAAGGCAACCACTGTAAGAACAGAAAAGATTGTTATTTGAAAACGTTTTCTGGGTCTGTTTTCCTGCAGGAAATTGTGAGTTTATGACTAATTTCTGATTACTTAAGAAAAAGTCACTTCTTTAAATAACTTATGATAAAGTCCTTAAGGCAACTTCAAATGATGTTTTCTGGGAAGTTTGAGGGGACAAGTTATTTTTCTTGCTTTACATAGTTTTTTTTTTTTTTTTCCCCATTTACTCTCATCAATAACATGTGATATATTTCCCACATGAGATATTTTAAATTCTCTGTACATTTATTTGGAGATTTTGCTTTAAGGATCAAAAAAATCAAATCAGTGTTTTATGTTATGCCTTCAAGATTCTATGCCGAGTGCTGTGTGTGTTCAATTGTGCTCACTTATGGTCCTCAAAGACTTTTCAATATAATCACAAAGTTGACGCATTATAGGCAGATTTGGAGAGGATGGGAGGGCTGGGGATGGGGAGTGTGGCAATTAAATAGCAACCTATTTGATGGTAGCTAATCACAACATGGCAGATACCATGACTTGGGGTGGATGATTATTGGCTAAATTGGATTTTTGTGCCCTCAAACTGTGTGTACTCAGCCACATCTGACTTTAGCAACCCCATGGGCTGTAGCCTGCCAGGCTCCTCTGTCCATGGGATTTCCCAGGCAAGAATACTGGAGTGGGTTGCCATTTCCAACTCAAGGGGATATTCCCCACCCAGGGATCCCACCTGAGTCTCCTGTGTCTCTTGCATTAGCAGGCAGATTCTTTACCACTGGACCACTGGGGAAGCCCTGAAATTCTGAAGATGCTAAATTTAATTGAGATTTGAATGTGATTGTAGTCTTATTACCTTTCCTCTCCGGCTTCTAACTTTTAACCCAGTGTCTCTGTAGTTCAAGGTTACTGTCTAATTTGTGCTGAAAATACGGTTTTCAGTGGTTGGGCTGTGTTAATAACTAACGCAACCCGTTACAAGGAGCAGACCGAGTTCTCAGGTGATGGCAGATTCTGAAATACAAATGTATCGAAACGCACATTTACAGGGTGAGGTAACCATTCTGCAGTTTTCTTTCTCATTTTGATCAGTCTGAAAGAAGTGAAAATATTCCTTAGTCATCATATCGGGATTTTCTAAGAAATGCTAGTTTCTGGCATTCTGCTCAGTATACATTGTATAATAAGGCATAATCATAGAGAAAATTTTCAAAAATCGTAGGTTCTTTTGAAAATTCCCTTTCTGTGTTCTTTAAAATGAAATACTAGTTCCCTTCTTACTGCTTTTCTTTTCTCTCCATGTGTAGAAGATTTTTTCTTTTATCTTGCACAACAGTGAATTTATTTGCTCTTTTATTGTTATCCTAAAGTTAAGTTTTCTTATCATTTGTTCTCAAAATGAATAATTCTCCTCTAAGTCCCTAAGGAAGTGAATTCATGCATGTTCCACTTGTAGTGAGTTTCTTTTACTCCTTGAAATTTAATTTTTCTCTTCTGTTTTTTTTACTCACAGGTAATCTTTCTTTTACTATGCCTCCCCTAAGAGTCAAATTGATGACTTTTAAAAAATGATTTTTTCATTTCTCTGATAAATTCATGAGGCAACATTAGGACTTAAAGTTACAATTGTGATATTCTCATCAATATCTTCTTTCAGGACTTTTCTGCAAGTAATGACTTCTGCAGACCGTTACAGAGTTGGCCCATTTTTCTCTCCTCCTAGCACTCCTTACAGAGAAGACAATGGCACCCACTCCAGTCCTCTTGCCTGGAAAATCCCATGGACGGAGGAGCCTGGTAGGCTGTAGTCTATGGGGTCGCTAAGAGTTGGACACGACTGAGCAACTTCCCTTTCACTTTTCACTTTCATGCACTGGAGAAGGAAATGGCAACCCACTCCAGTGTTCTTGCCTGGAGAATCCCAGGGACGGGGGAGCCTAGTGGGCTGCCGTCTATGGGGTCGCACGGAGTCGGACACGACTGGAGCGACTTAGCAGCAGCAGCAGCAGCAGCACTCCTTAAATTATATTGCTAAAATACACATAACTACATGTTTAACAGACATAAATGGCTTTTGTTAAAAAATTGAAAATATCCCCTTTCCTGTATAATTGTTTAAACTTATGTTACCAATCAGCTTGTAATGGCTGAGTAAACAGTGAACCTGTTTTTGGAGGCTTCCTGGGAGATTACAGCTTTATTTCCAGTTTTGCTCTGATTTGTGTGATGACTAGTGAGCACAGTTGTTCAGCCTGGCTCTGTCACTCTTCTACACAGATATTCATTCATTCGTTCATTGAGTATTGAGTACCTATTATATGCCAGGCACTGGACTATCTTCCCTGGTGACTCAGACAGTGAAGATCTGTCTGCAATGCAGGAAACCTGGGTTCAGTCCCTGGGTCAGGAGATTCCCCTGGAGAATGGAATTGCTACCCACTTCAGAATTCTTGCTTCGAAAATTCCATGAACAGAGGAGCCTGGTGGGCTACAGTTCTTGGGGTCACAAAGAGTCAAACGCACTGGACAAGCTGGACAGAAGCAGTTAACTAGAGTGATCTTGTTCCCCACCCCTACCCCCCAACCACCCCATAGGGGTTAATAGTTTATTTAGGGGGACAGTCTTAAACCAATACATAATCTATATAGCTGAACACACTCTGATTTTCCACTCAAGGATGATGCAAGTCCTTTACCCTGGATTGCCATACATTTTCTTATTTCTCATAAATAATAGTAATTATTCCCACCACTTATCAAAAGGTTACAATTTGCCAGGGATGTGTCTTTTAATTGCATTAGCTCATCTGGTTCCCCAGACGCCCACTGATGGACTATCATTATCTGCATTCTGCATGGGGAAACTGAGTCTCAGAATGGCTGTCATCGTCCAAGCAAACTGGAGCTGAAGTCAACCCGGGGGGTCTGACACCTGCACCGAGGCTCTGCTGGGGCCTGAGTCAGTTCACATGCTCTTCCCTCTACTTCCAGGTAAAGGACCACTTCTTGCGTCTAATAACAGAGACCTTTTCCCTGCAATCAATTCAAAGATCATTTTGTTTTACCTTTTCCCAAACCGTTAATTTGAGTTTTGGATAATTCTTCACTGGCCAATCATTTATTTATTTATTTTGTTCCTTTTTTATTTTGTGTTGGGGTATGGCCAACCAACAGTGCTGTGATAGTTTCAGATTAACAGCGAAGGGACTCCAGTCATACTTGTACATGCATCTATTTCCACACTCCCCTCCCAGCCAGGCTGCCACAGAGCCCTGAGCAGATGTGTGCTCTCTGCAGGTCCTGCTGGTCATCCGTTTTAAATACAGGCGTGTGTATGTGCGGATCGCACACTTACCAGCTCTCCTTTCCCCACACTTCCCCTTGGCAACCATAAATTCATTCTGAACTTTTTACTCAGCCAATCAGCATATGTGCTGGTGCTGAGTAGCTTTCGTGATATCCATGCCTGGCTGTGACTCGCTTACTCACTGGCTCAGGACGGTATATAACTCAACACGGGTCAGTCAGAGGGCGACAGAGTGCCCTTTTCCCTGGGAGATTCTGAGAATGAGATGTTCTCTTTCAACCACAGTTTCCACCCTGGGATGATTTAAGCCTGAAACTGACTTCCTGACCTCATGTAAGATGTCTCGTGCAGGATGATCTGTGATGCCCTCTTAGAAAGGAGCTGCAGAGAGAGGTGGCTGGGATCAGAAGAGACCAAGAAGTCATCACCAGCTGCCTTGCAGCACGGGTGCATCTACAGCCTCACTGCAGATGCTCGTTAGGGACAAACTGACTCTCACCACTTAGCCAGCACTTCTTGGCTTGAGAGCATAGGCAATCCCACAAGGCAGGGAAACCATTTCTGTATGAACGCAGAGACAGCCAGCCTGGACCTGGGGGAGGTCTGGCTCCTTGCAAGCTGTGTTAGTGGTAATAAAGAGACAAAGGAAATGGGAGACACAAGGGGAGGCCTGTGATTGACACCAGTTCCCCCCCAGTTTTCCAGGGCCCCCACAAGTGATGCATAGATATGTGTAGCAATGAGGGTCTGTCACACTGTGTCAAAGGAAATGTCATCTGCAACTGAGTGTGGAAAGTTGTAAAGCTAAGGAAAACACACTTGGGATGCAATATCCATATCCAGGTTGGCATTAAATCAAAGCATATTAGAGGAGTCTTCACAGAAGAGAGGCCAGTCTGAGCGATGACAGTTTCTCTGGGTTCCCAACCAGGCACAAAACAGAGGAAATTCATATCAGCTTTGGGGAGAATTCATCTGTTGATTCAAAAGCAACTGCCAAGCTGTCTTTGGTACATGACAGCTGGAAGAAATTGCCTTCTCAAATCAGTGTTTCAAATGCAGGCACTCAAACTGGATTGGTTAAAAAGGTAAGGAGGGTAAAGGACATGAAGATGTAGAGACCCGTGAAATGAGAGGCAGGTGGACTGAGAGGAGATCTGATGACGAAAACTAAGTGAACTTCAAGTGGGCAAGGCACCTCTGCAGGTTTCAGATTAGCCCCCTGTCATAAGTCGCTTTCTTACAGGACGCAGTTCACCCCTATATCAGCTCTGATAGGTTTACACTTGATTCAAAGCCATGTTCTTAAACTGGATTATTACTTTTATTTCTTAAAGCATTGGCTCAACTCAGGAAAAGGTAGATGCTCTCTAGTATTCGGACACTTGACATTGATAGTTTTTCTGTTTTTTTTTTTTTTTTTTTTTTGCCAGTATCACTCTGGAATTTACATGAAAATGTGCCAGTTTTCACTTTAAAATCAGTGCTCCCAAGAGTGCCGGGATGGGGGATGGCAGCGCTGGCCTGCGGGCTGTTGTGGTGCTGCCTCGTAATCGCTGTCCTGCGAGACCTGGTTCGGTGGTGAGAGAACCCACCTGCCAGGGCAGGAGAAGAGACTCTGATTTGATCCCTGGGTTAGGACGACCCCCTGGAGAAGGAAATGGCAACCTGCTCCAGCATTCTTGCCTGGAGAATCTCATGGACAGAGGGGCCTGGCAGGCTACAGTCTATGGGGTTGCAGAGAGTCGGACGCGACTAAAACAAAAGCAAAAAAGAGCTCCGTGCAGAGCACTGCAACCTGGATTATAGTCGTAAAGTAAACAGCAGTTTCTTAAAAATTTGTTTCTAAAGCATTGTGCCTTTAGCAGGTATAGAACAGCCTTCAGGGTTGAGTCATTCCCACGCCCTGTTCTGCTTTCCTGGTGTTTACTCAGCTGCACCCTTGTCTCTAATGTTCTTCCTCAGCCTGGATTATCCCAGGGGAGTAGAATGGCCGGAACATTACTGCAACTCATGACCACATACCTTCATCATCATCAAAAGAGAAAATGACTTGTCTCACAGCTTTGCAAAGTGGTCACACTTTGTTTTAAGAATCCATTCAGTAAATCTCTTTTAACATGTCTTTGGCCCATATTAGGGCAAATGCCCCTTCCTGGCCTGTGGTTTTGGGAGGGTTATGTAATGATTTGCTTATGCCTGGGTTCTAGAACTATTGGAGTATGGAAGGGCGAATTGGAATTCCTGCTGTTCTAATCAAACCAATCTGCAAAGTTTTCAAAGGGATGCCTCCAAAGCGTGTGGCTCCTACATGGGAGGTACTGACTTAGTTTCCTATTCCTGCCGTAACAATTACCACAAGATCGGCATCTTAAAATAACACGTATAGTAAATAAATAACGTTAATAATATCACAAGCCTGCAAGTTGGATGTCTGGGCCAGCACAGCTCAGCTGGTGCTCTGATAGTCTCACAAGGTCAAAGTCAAGGTGTAGACAGCTGTGTTATCTTGTCTGGAGCTCTGGGATGAATCTACTTCCAATCTTGTTCAATTTGCTGGCAGACTTCAGTTACCCATAGTTATGGAGCTGAGATTTCCGTTTTCTCATTGATGTCAGCCAGTGCTTATTCTCAGCTTTGAGAGGCTGCCTATATTCCTTGGCTCCTGGCTCCTGTTTCCTGTCTGCAAAGCCAGAGCCAAGGTCAAATCTTGATTTGCTTGAATCTCTTTAAACGGAAATTTCTGTGGAGAACAGAAATAAATGCTTATTTGCAATGCATTGATGCATATGTGCAAATAGATTGTTTATTCTCAGAGAAGAACTAACAAGAAGTTTATATACACATTAGCTCTCATCACATATATATTCAACTTTCACATTGCTCATGGGATTCTCAAGGAAATTGCCCCAAAAGAGAAGCAGAGAGTTAGCGCTAGTAGCAACAACCAAACCTGGGTCTACTGCATTGTAGGCAGATTCTTTACCGTCTGAGCCACCACAGAAGCCCCACAAGAAACAAAGTAAATGTTAATACTAACATTTTGCTTCTCTTGGTTAAAGAGAGAAAGTACCCCTACTTGTCACAGAAATGGATAACATCCTTGATGAATTCCTACACTTTGATTTATAACTATCTTATTATAGGTGAGGGCTTCCCTGGTAGCTCAGATGGTAAAGAATCTGCATGCAATGCAGGAGACCTGGGTTCCATCCCTGGGTCGAGAAGATCCCTTAGAAGAAGGCATGGCAACACATTCCAGTATTCTTGCCTGGAGAATCCCCATGGACAAGGAACCTCGGGGGCTACAGTCCATGGGTTGCAAGAAGAGTTGAACATGACTTAGTGATTAAACAACAAGTTCAGTTCTGTATACTGGGGAATTCGTTTACATGCTTACAGCAGACGATTCTCCTCCCTGCTCTGCCAAAAGTGAAAAATAACCATAGTGGATTAAACAGCATAGATATTTATTTTTTTCCTCTAAAAGACATTTAGAGATGGTACAACAGGCTGGCATGGTGTTCTACCACTGTGCTGGTCAGGATTCTCCATAGAAACAGAACCACTAGGAAATACAGGCATTAGCTCAAGTGGTTATGGGGGTTGAGAGGTCCACGATCTGCCGTTTGCAAGTTGAAGAAATAGGAGAGCCAATAATATAATTCAGTACAAGTCTAAAAGTCTTGTAAATAATGTTTAGTAAATGTTTTTTGTATCACCAGTAACTCAATGTTTCTGTCAAGAGAAAATGACAACAATTACTGCATCTACTATGTGGCAGGTACTTTTCTAAACTCTTTATATGAATAAACTCAAGTTAATAAATGTAAAGATGTTGTCCCATATTACAGAGTTGGGTGTTGTGGAGATAATAACTTTCCCACATTCACACAGTGATTTCAAGGGGAGAACAAGGCCAGAGTCAGAGGATTTCTGAGGTGCACAGCTCACACTGCTGCCCATCGAGTAGCACTGCCAAATAAGCATAACTTATCTGTGGGTTTTTAAAGTAAGATGCATAAATTACTAGCTATGAAGGTAGATTGTATTAAAGAGAAGGACCAGCATTTATTTTCTTAATTTCTCACACACATGTTTTTGTGGATGGTGATATTGATGGGTATTTTGTCCTTCTTGTTGTTTAAATATATACATGAGTAATTTGAATATATTTTTAGGGGCTTCCCATATTGAAAGGATTACTAAAGGCCAAACTTTGAGGAGCACTTCTAAAGTAAAATGTTCCATTCATTTATTTTTTCCAGTGTAGGCAGTAGACATCTATATTTTGGTTAATGTAATGAATTCAGTGCCAACAGCTTATTGGCATTTTGCTTGCTGTTTTTAACCTGTTCAGTTTAGGAGCCCTTATGGTATATTTTCTTCTAGAAAAGAACCTACAAATAATTTGGGATTTTGATATTTAGAGAATCTATGGTCATTTATTTTGGGGAAAAATGTTATGTTATTGATATTTTGCACATCTATGCATAACATAAAGAGATGAAGACCTGTACTTTTCTGGGAAATTGGAGATTCGCAAATATTTTGAACAGTGTGGAGCCTACCTATTCCCACATGCATATATATCCATACCTTATCAAGAGGCACCAGATATGGTATAAACGTGTTATACTCCAGCAAACTCTATATGTAACTATATAAAAGTTTCTTTGGTTGGGCCAGGTCTTGGTTGCAGCATGTGTGATCTAGTTCCCTGACCAGGGATCAAACCCAGGCCCCCTGCATTGGGAGTACAGAGTCTTAGTCACTGCACCAGCTGGGAGGTCCCTCCATATAAATTTATAGTAGAATAATGGAACAAGTGCTGACTTGGAATATAGTGCGGCATCACCTTGGCTTTTCAAATTATCATTGAGTAAAAATTCAATAGGTGTACACAGAGAATTACAGAAAAACAAGATCAATTGCTGACATCTTGTCACTTTATCTCTTAATTTTTTTTCTGTAGTGACATAAATTACAATGATAAGAAATGCATTTTAAGTCTTTTTAATCTTTGCACATTTGATGTGCCTAAAGATTAATTCATTTACAGTGCCTTTTCTTCTTCTTAATTTCATTCTCTCTCTCTCATCAGTGTTAGACTTATTATATTTCCTTCTCTTTTCTGGGCAGTTATTTTTCTTTGTCATTTTTGTTTTGGAAACTATAAAATGTAATCACAAGTTTCAATTGCTGAGGAAAAGAAGTTGATACTTTTAGTGATTTCTATTGTTTGAAGAGAATTAATTAACTAGATAAATTATAAATAGCAGTGTATGATCCTTTTTGAATTCATCAGAGAAATATATGTATGGTTCATAACAGGGATAGAAGCTGCAAAGATAATTCATCACACTTTAAGTGCTAAGTCACAGTACTCACCACCTTCCATTTTAAGTGAAGTGTGAAAGTCACTCAGTCATGTCCGACTCTTTGTGACCTCATGGACTTTAGCCCGCCAGGCTCCTCTGTCCATAGGATTCTCCAGACAAGAATACTGGAATGAGTTGTCATTCCCTTCTCCAGGGGATCTTCCCCACCCAGGGATCAAACCCAGATCTCCCACATTGCAGGCGGATTCTTTACGGTGTGAGCCACCAGGAAAGCCCTATGTTAAGTGGTTTCTAAATGACCAGTCGCCATTTATTTGACAGAAGTGCATTGACTGGATAGATGCCTACTGTCCTGTTATGGGTAAGCATAGTGATGTTATTGATATAATCAAATGTCATCTGTGTCAGTGTACATGACTTGAAAAAGTATTCTTTCTTGATACAAACATACCTCAGATAAGTTAAGGAAATGGACATTGGCTTCAGACATTCAGGGTTCAAATTGTATCTTCACCATACACTTGATGTCTGTAATCTTGGGCAGTTTATTTGCCTGTGCTTTAGTATGCCAATCATTAACCTCAGAATAATTACTTCTTCTTCTAAACTATGACTATGAATGTAAGATATATTTTAGTATAGGTATATGATGAGTATATATTGAAGAATCATTTATTGAACAAATGCTAAGTTTCAAGTTTTGTCTCAATATTTTATAGTGTGTATGCATTTTCTAACATATATTCCAGTCTGTAAGATTTTTTAAAATAAGAACTGGATAATACCAAACTATATACTAAGTCTACAATTAAATTGCCTAATGTTTTTTCTCTACTTATTTATTTAAATGAGTAATTATCAGTGAATTTCAGCTTAAACAGCCTGATCAGTTAAACAAATTAATAATCAAAACGATATAAAATGAACAAAAGCATGAACTTCATGAAAAGGACAACCCTGAAAAAAAAACAAACCCTGTTTCTCTGGAGAACCAATCAGAGAACACCAGAAAAAGCCACTGGCCCTTCCTCTTAAGACTGCACAGATTTGCTTAAGAGCTATGCCTACCCTTTAAGAGAGGTGACACTTGACATTTTCCCAGGTTATAAGTAATTTGGGTAATAAAGCTGTAGGGAAATTGAATTTGTCAGCATGTTAAATGAATTTGTCTCTCTGAATGTAATAAACTGTGTTGGTGGAATGGATGATAATCTCAGGCATATTTTTCTAATTTATCAGAAAGTTATTAAAACACTTAAAAAAAAACTTCTATTTACTTCTTCTGTCTGTTACCAAGTGTCAAATTTAAAACTTTACATAAAGTCAAATATATTTTTGAATCTTTTCCTAAGTGTCAGGATTGTGGAGTAAGAGTATGTCATAGCCATTTCCACTTAAATGTGTTATTTTGCTATGGATGTATTCAAACTCTCCTGTCATTTGTGTTTTGATATATTTCTACTTGATATACTATGATATATCTTGTTAAATGATATGTTTTGTGTAAGTTGCAAGTTTAATTCACTTTTGGAGTTAAGATACTTGGTCTGATTTTTGAAATAAGGTGCCTATTTGCAAACACTTCTATTTTTGCCTTAACACTAGAGGAAAATGCAAGTAACATAAGTTCCGTGGGAAGACTAGCAAGCATACTCTTTGGGTGCCAGACATATTTAAAGTGTTTTACATCAATGAATTTGTTTAATCCTTACAACAATCCTAGGTAATAAGCAATTATTATCATTCCCCTTTTAATAATAGATGAGCAAATTGATGCCCAGAGGAGTTAAGTAACTTGCCTAAGGTTACACACTCAGAAGGTTTCAGAGTTAGAATTCAAATCCAAAACTTTGGCACCAGAATAGGACATTTTACCCCTAAGACATGTTCACCCTTAACTCACATATCCACCATGAAGGACTTGAGTTGTAGCTGTAGTGTATTATCTTTTTTTTTTTTTTTTTTAATTTTATTTTTTAGTTTATGGCTGTTTGGGTCTTTGTTGCTGGGAGGGCGTTTCTGTAGTTGCAGAGTGGGGGCCACTCTCCCATTACAATGTGTGGTATATTATTAAAAAATAAAACTAAATAAATGGAGGCAAATATTGTAAGCTGTTAAAATGTTAATCTGGCAGAGGATAAATGGGTGCTTGATATGTTATTTTTTGTTAAGATCTACTGTTGGAAATGTTTCATAATGAAGATGTTGAGAAGCTAAATTTCATACAAATGGGGCGTCGTCTGTGATTAGGTGAGGGCTTGAGCACAGTCAGTGTGGGGAGAGAGCAGTTTAGGCAAGGTGGCGTGTTCAGGCCTTCTCGGCCATGTTTTGTAAATAATAATGTAACCGCTGGGGTCACATGGCGCTGAGCATGTGCTCCGCGCTGGGCCAGGGCCTCCTTTGTGCGGTAGCCCTCCGCCAGCTCCACCTGAAAGGCGGCGGCCTCCCCGCTGCGCCCGGGACGGGTCCGTGGGGTCAGCCGGAGCGGAGAGGACGCGGCGAGGCTGCCGCCCCGGCCGGGAGGGGAGACATCGTGCGACTCCGGCGGCCCCTCCAGCCCCGAGCGCCGTGCCCGCCCCGGGTTCAGGGACAGCGCGGTCAGTGAGGCCAGTGTGGCCAGCGAGACGGCGCCAGCAGGGAGAACGGCGGTGCGAGTGGCGCAGTCTGCGGGACGGGCCCCTCAGGCTCCACAGGAAGGGGCGGGAGCCAGCAGGACGAGGCCCCTCAGAAGAGGCGGGAGCCCAGCGGAAGGAGTCCCCGAGGCCCCTCAGGCTCCACAGGAAGGGGCGGGAGCCAGCAGGACGAGGCCCCTCAGAAGAGGCGGGAGCCCAGCGGAAGGAGTCCCCGAGGCCCCTCAGAAGAGGCGGGAGCCCAGCGGAACGAGTCCCCGAGGCCCCTCAGAAGAGGCGGGAGCCAGCAGGACGAGGCCCTGAGGCCCCTCAGAAGAGGCGGGAGCCAGCAGGACGAGGCCCCGAGGCCCCTCAGAAGAGGCGGGAGCCAGCAGGACGAGGCCCCTCAGAAGAGGCGGGAGCCCAGCGGGACGAGGCCCCTCAGAAGAGGTGGGAGCCCAGCGGAACGAGGCCCCGAGGCCCCTCAGAAGAGGCGGGAGCCAGCAGGACGAGGCCCCTCAGAAGAGGCGGGAGCCAGCAGGACGAGGCCCCTCAGAAGAGGCGGGAGCCCAGCGGGACGAGGCCCCTCAGAAGAGGTGGGAGCCCAGCGGAACGAGGCCCCGAGGCCCCTCAGAAGAGGCGGGAGCCAGCAGGACGAGGCCCCGAGGCCCCTCAGAAGAGGCGGGAGCCAGCAGGACGAGGCCCCGAGGCCCCTCAGAAGAGGCGGGAGCCAGCAGGACGAGGCCCCGAGGCCCCTCAGAAGAGGCGGGAGCCAGCAGGACGAGGCCCCTCAGAAGAGGCGGGAGCCCAGCAGGACGAGGTGCCCGAGACCCCTCAGAAGAGGCGGGAGCCAGCAGGATGAGGCCCCCGAGGCCCTCTGGAAGGAGGAGCGGTGGCCCCAGAGCAGCCTTGGCGCCGCGGCCGCGATGCTGTCAGCGTGGCGGGTGGGTGCTCACCGCTGCACTGAAAGGCGTTGGGGGCCAGGACGGCCGCGGGCGTGGGGGGGCTTTGCTGCTCCCCGAGGCCAGTGACGGCCCAGGGTCTGGGCGCCGCCCTGTGGGTGCAGACACGCGGGTGCGGACACGCGGAGGAGCTCAACGGCGCGCGCTGGGGAGCGCCCGGCCTGAGGAGCGCCGGGCCTGAGGAGCCTTGTCTCCGACGGCGACGTGCGCGTGGGGAGGGCGCTTCCGCCCGGCAGAGGCCACTTACAGCAGGGAGTGAGGGGGCCACCTTAGGGCCGGGTGTGGCGAGTCAACGGCAAGCCGATCGTACACTCGGGCCGAGTAGGTCGCCTTGGGGTAGCAGTTTTGGCAAGAGCAAGGGGAGATGGCTTTTGCAAGGACACAGGGCGGGCCCGGCACCTGGGGGGTTTGCGGGTCCTTTCTGAGAGAAGGAGAGGGGCAGCTTGAGAGGCGGCATTCGGAAAATGTGAAGACCCCGAAGGGCGCCCCAGCTGGCAGGGTCCCATCTGGAGTGAAAGTCACTCAGCCGCGTCCGGCTCTTTGTGACTCCATGGACTGTGGCCCGCCAAGCTTCTCTGCACATGGGGATTCTCCAGGTAAGGATACTGGAGTGGGCTGCCTTTCCCTTCTCCGGGGGATCTTCCAGAAAGGGATCGAACCCGCGTCTCCCGCGTTGCACGCGAATCATTTACCACTGAGCCACCAGGTAAGCCCCGAGTTGAAGCTCCACTCTGATTGCTGATGAGAAGGCACCATTTGCAAATCTGCTCCTTCACACCGGGTCCATACTCCACATTCAGAATAGAGAAATAATACTTCTCATGTTAATGTCCTAGGAAGAGGCAAATAAAACCCAGGAGATTTTCTAGGAAAACCCTGACAAAAATAAGTTCTTTAGATGCTGTTTCCTCCCCCTTGAGTAGCTAAAATAAAAGTAGTTTTGAAAAATAAGTGAAGTTGACAGTAATATGAAAACATGAAAGTTTGTCTTTTGGCATGAAAAAGACTGTTGAATCTGGTAGCTTTTTTCCTTTTTAATGTAAGATTATACTGTAAGAACATGAGTTATCTGCTCTAAAGATTTAGTTGTATGTGCTATTAAGCTGGATTTATTGTGACCCTAGCTGACAAAATAAACAGTTCTGTTGTGAATAAGCCTTAACAAAATGGAAACTGAAAATGCATTAAGTGAATAAGTTTTTTAAGAATTACAAATTCAGGCTTCTGAAGAGTACTTAATACTCGGAATTTTAAAACAGCAACAACCATTTCAAATGTGTTCAACAAATACTTCAGGATCGCACTGTCTTTATAACATCTCTCTTCAGTCTGTATTTACTTTTACTCCTGCTCTTTACAAACTAAGAAATGTTAGACTTTTTCCCCTAATGCCCAAGTTTTACCACTTACTTATTCTATTGACTTTAACCAATTTTTAATATCTTTTAGTCTTTTCTTAATGTCTTAGATGATGGTATTGTGCTGTAAAATCTAAAGGCGGGTTTAGTGCTAAACTTCTATGATTCTGGATGTTTTTGGACAATGAAGGAAATTTTTTTTTCCAGCTAGTCATGCTGCGCTGTTGTTGTTCAGTGGCCAAGTCATGTCTGACTCTCTGCAACCCGATGGTCGCAGGCTTCCTTGTCCCTCACCATCTCCCAAAGTTTGCCCAAGTTCATGTCTGTTGAATCGGTGATGCCATCCAACCATCTCATCCTCTGTTGCCCGTTTTGCCTTCTGCCTCCAGTCTTTCACAGCATCCGGGTCTTTTCCATTGAGTTAGTTCTTCACATCAGGTGGTCAAAGTAGTAAAGCTTCAGCATCAGTCCTTCCAGTGAGTATTTAGGGTTGATTTCCTTTAAGATTGACTGGTTGGATCTCCTTGCAGTCCAAGGGACTCTCAAGAGTCTTCTCCAACACCACAGTTTAAAAGCATCAATTCTTCAGCGTTCTGCCTTCTTTATGGCCCAACTCTCACATCTGTACGTGACTACTGGAAAGACCATAGCCTTGACTAGACCGACCTTTGTCAGCAAAGTGATGTCTTTGCTTTTTAATACACTGCTGTGTTGTAGTTATCACAGAATTAGCCAAAGCCACTTCTGTCTTTAAGGAGAAACCATTCTGCCTGTGGAGTGAATATCTATTGAGTTGTTATTAAATTTTATTTTTACCTGTTCAGCATCCACCCCCCACCCCCCACCCCAACTAATAACAAGATCCCAATTGATTTTCCACTGAGGAAGAATTCTCTCTCACCTTTGATCTGTGTGATTTGATAAGTAGAGTTGAGTACAGGAATTAGCTTTCGAATATAAATTTATTTTTTCATTGTATTCCATTTGCTAGCCATGAGCCTCCTGTATTCGGTCAGTGAAACCTTTTTTGAGAATGTTTGTTGCAGCTGTCAGCAAGGGTTAAACACGTGTTCCACTAATGGCATTTAGGGGTTGTATATGCTTGTGTTGTTAGAGCAGAGTTGAGAGCTGTTGCTGGTGTCAGATGTTTTCTTGCAAGCTTTAGTTATAAGAATCAAAGCATTCACTTTTGTTCAAGCTACTTTGAGCTGTTTCTGTGACTCAAAACTGTGAGTTCAGACACATTCACTTGTATACACCTAGATGGTTGGAATCCGTGCAGACATAGGTGTTGAGGGAGGACTACATGTGACCGCCTCTCAGACCTCCAGTTGCTCAGCACAAGTCTCCTTGGGAAGCACAAGTCTGAAGGGAAACTGGAATCCTTCCTACTGACTCTGCTTCAAATCAGGCTTTCATCCTGTTCTAATTTCAGACTTAAAAGTCAAATATTTTGGGGGAAAT
Source organism: Dama dama (assembly GCF_033118175.1). NCBI lineage: Eukaryota > Metazoa > Chordata > Mammalia > Artiodactyla > Cervidae > Dama > Dama dama. The sequence continues at coordinate 81,915,692 of NC_083703.1, forward strand.
GTGAATGTATTAGTTGGAGTTCTCCAGAGAAACAGGAAAAAAAGGGGGGCTTCCCTGGTGGCTTAGTGGTAAAGAATTCACCTGCCAATCCAGGAGGTGCAGGTTGGATCCCTGGGTGAAGAATATCCCCTGGAGAAGGAAATGGCAACCTCTCCAGTATTCTTGCCTGGGAAATCCCATGGACAGAGGAATCTGGCGGGCTGCAGTCCATGGGGTTGCAAAAGAGTTGGATGTGACTTAACAACTAAACAACAACAACAACATACACATGCACACATGATTGTGAAAGCTGCCCAAGTCCAGAGTCAGCAGGGTTGGCTGGTACGCTGGAGACCGAGGGAAGAGCTGATGCGGATAGAGTCAAAGGACAGTCTGTTGGCAGAATTTCCTCTTCCTTGTGAGAGTCAGTATTTTTCTTAAGACCTTCAGCTGACTGGATGAGACCCACTCACATTATGGAGAGTAAGCTCCTTTACTCAAAGTCTGCTGATTAAAATGGTAATCTTATCCAAAAATACCTTCACAGAAATGTTTAGGGTAGTGTTTGACTGAATGTCTTGGTACTGTGACCTGGTCAAGTTGACACATAAAATTAACCATCACAGTAAATCAATTTTAAAATTTGGTATTTGATACAGGGAAGACAATATAAATATGTATGTAGATATAAATACTGTATGTATATATTGTGGTGGTGTTCAGTCACTCAGTTGTGTCCAACTCTTTGTGACCCCATGGACTGTAGCCCGCCAGGCTCCTCTGTCCATGGGATTTCCCAGGCATGGGTACTGGAATAGGTCACCATTTCCTCCTCCAGGGGATCTTCCCAACCCAGGGGTTGAACCCACATCTCCTGCATTGGCAGGCTGGTTCTTTACCACTGAGTCACCAGGGAAGCCCATATATATATATATATATATATATATATATATATCTCGTATGTATATGGAAGCCCATATATAGTGGATCTTTCCGGCCAAGGAATCAAACCAGGGTCTCCTGCATTGCTGGTGGATTCTTTACCAACTGAGCTTTCAGGGAAGCCCATATATATATGTATACATGCATACATACAGTTGACCCCCGAATAACACAATATAGGGATGCCAACTGCCCATTGAAAACCTACCTGTAACTTTATAGTCATCCCTTCACACCTGTGGTTCCAAATCCATAGATTCAGCCAAACTGAGGATCATGCAGTACTGCTGTAGTATTAATTTTTTATATAAGGAACCATGTATAAACTTCTGTTCAAACCAGTGTTGTTCAGCTAGTGTACAGACACACACATGCACATGTATGTGTATGTATGTGTGCATTTTTATATATATTGATACATATATAGTTTATTAAATGAATAATAATGAAACAATACCTGTGAATTCACTGCTCAAACTAAGCACTATAATGCGATGGGTATTGGTCAGCCCACCTGTGTTCTTCCCCACTCCTGTTCTCTTGCCTTGCTCCAAGTTTTGAATTTACTGCACTCTTATATTTAAAAAATATTTTCTACTATTTCATGTAACTACCGCATATGCATATATCCTTAAATAACTCTTGTTTGTTTTTGAGCCTTCAAGAGTTGTGTTTGGTATGCAGTCATCTGTGACTTGCTTTTCTCTTCTTCATACTGTTTCTTAGACTCATCTCCATTGTCATGTGTAGCTGCAGTTCATTCATTTTCACTGGTGTATGAAATTTCACTGGGTTAATAGAACATAATACTATTTCTGCCAGTATGTTTTCAATGGACAGTGGAGTTGCTTATGCCTTTTTGCTTTATGGGAAATGCTGTTCAAAATGTGCTTATGCAGGTAAACTTCAGAGATTCTCTAGGGGAGGAGGTATCAAATCCCTGGACCAGAAACATTGACATTAGCATCACATGTGAGTTTGACTTAGAATCTCTGGTGGTGGGTCTCAGCAGTCTAGGTTTTTAGATGATTCTGAAGCTCTGTCAAGTGTGAGGACCATGGTCCTGGGTACACACTAGGAGTTGGTCTGTTCACTCGTGACTCAGTTTACTTTACTTGTTGAATATTTTTTCTCAGAATATCTCAGTTTTACCCCTCTTCACTTCCATGCTTTCATTTTTTATCTCCTTGGCTCAGAACCTCTTGAAATAGTTTATAAATAATTAATTTATTCCATCTTAATCTCTAAATCCTAATCACAAACTTGAGGGTTTCTATCTCTAGGATTAATTGAATTTCTTCTGTTTCTTTTACCCTTTTACATCTGTTGGTTTAAATATTTCAGGTTTTAGCTCATATTTATTTTAATTTCCAATTTTCATTCTGCTCTAATCTTCTCTAGCATCTATTATTTCTGTGTTTTTCATCTTCTCATATATTTTTCCCCCATATTCTTTTTTAATGGATTTCATTTTTACTCTTGGCAAGAAATGAGTCTAAAAATTTGTGAACTGAAGAGCTGACATTATAATGGCAAAATAATTTTGAGATTTTCTTAACCTAAGTTGCTTTAGCATCTACTTCTTCCTTCCCTTTTCTTACCTCCCCCAAATGAATTCCTATCCCAGTGAAGGAAATGCTTTAAAAAGTCATGGGTTAGGAGCTGTTGCAGTATGAGAATTTCTCTCCTTTGAACCACATGGCTTACTGCCTAGTTGGCAACATTGATTTTTCTAGAACAATATTGATTATTAACTAATTAGCTCACGTTCATTCCCTTTGGATGAAATTCTCTGTTCAGCTTACATGACTTGGTTCAGAAAAAATGATAGAATGCCTACCACCCACAATAGGCAGAGTAAGGGGGACTTTGGTCCCAGGAAGTTCACTCAGGTTATGTGTCAAATGCCTTGTGACATCAGAGAGACTGCCCCCAGTGGGTAAAAAGATGCCTAGAGGGTTCAGCAGACAGTGCATTTTCAGAATCTGTGATAGCAGAAGTCCTAGAATTTAGGATTCCAATGGGAAACATGAATTAAGGAACTGCTCAAACAAATTTTGTGTGCAAGAACCCTATTGGTATTTTTGATATAAGGGATAATAAATGACTGAATTTGGTAATGATGCTTAGGAGTGCTACTTAAAATGAGTTTTGCTAAATACTAGAGCAATACAGTATAGAGATTAAAAGCATGAACTCTGGAGGCAGGATCTCCTGACTCTGTCATCTTGGACAGGAGCAGCTAGCCATGAACCCTGCCAGGTGGGTGGCTTTGGGCAAATTGCTTAACATCTCTATGTCTCAGTTTATTCATGAGTGAAATTGAGATAATAGCATAATTGTTTAAAACGTAAAATGATTTAATGAATGTGAGATCCTTATACTATGCATAATAAAAATGCTATTATTGTTATAATTAGATAATTTACATTTCTGTAGATACATCATAAATAGCTCCTTGTAGTTCAGAAGCCATGACCTAGTCTTTGAAAAATCCTTATTTATAGCCAACACTTTATTTTAATATTATATATCTTACTTAATGGGAAAAGATGTTGATTTCTCTGAGAAAAATGTTTTTAAATAATCCATTAAATATTAACTTAGATTTTTATTTATTTGAATACATTATGAAGAACTGCAATTCTCCAGACATTATAGCTGAGACTTTGCTAGTAAACAAAGAGCACACACACACACATACACACACTCAAATGTGCACAACTGCATTATGATTCAGTGTACTTGGTTCACAATGTAAGCACTAACACAAAGAAACGTGTGAAGTCAGAGTCCAGACTTAATTTTTTAATGGATTTTCAGATAATGACCTTAAAATATTTTAATGAAGGATGTGTATCAAGCCAAGTCATACACATTTGTGTTAGGGAATAATTAGGTTCATGAATAAATAATTCAAAATAATGACTCATGAATTGATGTGCATTGTAAACAAGCTGAAATTGTGGTCACCCTCCTAGAATTGACTTCCCTGGTGGCTCAGGTGGTAAAACGTCTGCCTATAATGCGGGAGACCTGGGTTCAATCCCTGAGTCGGGAAGATCTCCTGGAGAAGGAGATGGCAACCCAGTCCAGTATTCTTGCCTGGAAAATCTCATGGACAGTGGAACCTGGTAGGCTACAGTCCATGGGGTTGCAAAGAGTCAGACATGACTGAGTGACTTCACTTTCACTTTCACTTTCCTAGAATTGAAAATTAAGTGGTGGGCGCTTGCTCCAAGACCTGACCTTGTGTTCAATAAAAACATGAAATTAAAATGCTTGTTACTTGAAAGAATAGCTATGACAAAGCCAGACAATGTGTTAAAACACAGAGACATCACTTTGCAGATGTCTGTATAGTCAAAGCTATGGCTTTTCCAGTAGTCATGTACAGATGTGAGAGTTTAACGTAAAGAAAGCTGAGTGCCAAAGAATTGATGCTTTTGAACTGAAGTGCTAGAGAAGACTCTTGAGAGTCCCTTGGACTACAAGGTCAAACCAGTCAATCCTAAGGGAAATCAATCCTGAATATTCATTGGAAGGACCGAAGCTGAAGCTCTAATACTTTAGCTACCTGATGCGAGAAGCCAACTCATTAGAAAAGACCCTGATGCTGGGAAAGATTGAAGGTAGGAGAAGAAGGAGATAACAGAAGATGAGATGGTTGGATGGCATCAGTGACTCAATGGACATGAGTTTGAGCAAGCTCTGGGTGATAGTGAAGGACAGGGAAGCCTGGAGTGCTGCAGTCCATGGGGTCTCAAAGAGTCGGACATGACTTAGCACCTCGGCAATAATAACAAATTTTAAAAATAATTTTTTGGGAAAAGTTTTGTCCATTTTTCTCAAAATTCTCTAGGTGTCAACAAAAATTCTCAAAAAAAGTCAACAAATAGTTGGAGAAATAATCCATTTAAAGAGAGTTATTTGAGCATGTGTAAGAATGGGGCAGAGATGGGATTAGAGTGACTTGACTGCAGTGAGCTACCATAAACAGTCCATTCTAGGGCCATGTGCCATCTGGATCTCAAAGACAAGAGGAAGATGCTCCACTTGAAGCAACTGTCATTTCTCACCACAGCTATTTTCCATGGGTTTCAAGGGCTAGAAAGGGAGATTGGAAAACTAGTCTATCTTTCATGCCAGCTGTGATCCGTTGGTGGTGCCTGCCTGGATGGTGTTGAAAAGGAATCGGAAGTTAATTTTCAGGAGAGAGTGCTACAGTCAATTAATTAATTCTGGCCTTGTGAATAGGGAGAGAGAAAAGGAGATTCAGCTCACTCATGTCAGCATGGCCCTCTCAGGCTGGAGGCATTTATGGAAGAAAAATAATGATCCTTTGTTCAGCTCTGAAATAATCATGCCCATGGGCCTGGATAAATTTTCTCTGCTTTGTGTGTTGGTTCATATAATTGAAATACCAGATTTCTCAGTAGTTTTAAAAACTAGATAGCCTAAAACAAACAGCAATATGATCCTCACTTCCTAGCTGTTTATAGGTAAATGGGCACAGCATGTATCTGATTCATTTTTGTTTCTTTGCCAGCACAGTGCCTGGTGCATAAGTAAGTGCCCATAATTTCTGGTGAATCATATATTCATCAACTATTTCTTACATGTATCAGATGCTGTATTTAGACTGGGAAGTGAATTAAGCAGAAATATTATGTACCTTAGTAGAGCTTGTGCTTTTGTGAAAGGGCTGGATGTGAAATAAGTTAGTACCCAAAATTTGATGAATGCTAGGTCAAGACATTGTGCTTTGAGAGAGAGAATAATGGTGGGACCTGTGTCAGGATAAGGATTTGGGAAAAGCCCTTTGAGGGGAGAGATTTAAGTTGAAATTGAGGAATGAGTAAGAGACTAATTTTGTTTGGAAGAGCATTTCAGGCTAATGTGACAGCATGTAAAAAATATGGAGGTGGAAAAAAGTTTGACGCAGGCTGAACAGCTGGCTTGGCTGAAGTATAGTGAGTGAGAGGAGTGTGCCTGAGGATGAAGTTGAAGAGATAGGTAGGACCAGGCTCTGCTGAACTTGAAGTCATACTAAAGAGCCTGAAATTGACTTCAGGAGCAATGGGAAGCCAGTAAGATCTGGAAGTGGGGTGAGTTGTGGAGTCTTTATTTGACTGATACTTTAAAAAGTCTCACAGCTGCTGGATGAAGAATGGGCTGAAGAATGGCTTATCTTGTGCGGGGGAGCTTGCCCAAGATGCGAGCGGCAGAGTGGGGCGGGCCATCTGGCCGCAGGAGCTGTGTGCTTGGCTGTTCTGCAGTGCATGGTGGCAGACCCTTAGAGGCTGCCTCTTGAGACGAGGCTGGGCTCGCTAGCTTGCCAGAGTCACCTCTGATCTCTTGGGTTAGGAGGGTGACAGAGGGAGCAGACAGAAGTAGATGAGTTCCTGTACACTTGGCCAGTTCACTTACAGAAGTTCCCGGCATCGCTGGGGCACTGTCTTCATTTGAATAACTTCTGCTCACTCGTTCTCTAAATTCCCTTTTCCAAACTATAGGGAGCATCATTCTCTACCATTCAAAGACAGAGACATGCTGGAGATGAGGTGGGGAATATTGCCATTATCATTTTCACTTGTAGACTTGATCTACCAGCTAGAGGTGATAATTGCCCTGTAAATTCTTAAAGTGGTCCTCAGTACTACTTTCCCTAGTGGCTGCACCAATTCACATTCATGCCAACAGTGTAAAGGGTTTCCTTTTCGTCACATACTCACAATATTTGTTGTTTGTAGGCTTCCTCATGATACCTACCCTGGGAGTTGTGAGGTGAGATATCACCAATGTGGTTTTGATTTGCCTTTCTCTGATGATTAGCGATATTGAGCATCTTTTCATGTGCTGTTGGTCATCTGTGTGTCTTCTTTGGGAAAATATCTATTCAGGTCTTCTGCCCATTTTTTAATTAAGTAGTTTGTTTTTGATCTTGAGTTGTAGAAGTTCTTTATTTATTTTGGATATTAACCCCTTATTGGTCAAATCATTTGAAAGTATTTTCTCCTAGTCACAATGTTCTGCCATTTGCAATAACCTGAATGACCTGGAGGGTATCATGCATAGTGAAATAGAAAAAGACTAATGCTGTATGTCATCACTTATATGTGGGATCTAAAAAATGAAACATATGAATATAGCATACTAGACACACATTGACAGGTTTAGAGAATAGGCTGTTGGTTGCCAGAGGGAAGAGGGCGTGGGGGAAGGAGATTGAGAGGTACAAACTCCTGTGCATAAAATAGATAGGCTTACAGGGCTGTGTCGTACAGCACATGGAAATACAGTCATTATATCAGGGTGACTTTTAATGGAGTATAGTCTATAGAAGTGTTGAGTCTCTATGTTGTACACCTGAATTGAATATGGTTATGTAAATCAATTGTACTTCAGTTAAAAAAAAGTTCAGCTTATGCAGTGGATAGTCTCCAGAGATGAGGAAAGGTTTGAGAGGGGGTCAAAGTGTAATTTCCACCGTGTCTTCAGCATGACTCTGCCACAACTGGCTGGCTGCACCATCTCCCCTTTCTGCAGGAGGTTCCCCAGTTAGTAAAATGGTGAACATTCTAGAACACCCATTTGAGCATCTTTAGTGTAAGAAACAGCCCAGGTCCTTCAGCAGCCTTTCGATGAGTGTTTGGCCTGCATCTTGTCAATGCAGCTTAATAACCTTGTTTCATTCTGTCAGGAGAGTAGTATGCTAATTAAATCAGCAAGAAGGTATTGGGAGGCTAAACTGCAACCATTTGGTCTTTGATCAAGACACAGGCTTTCTCAAGTAAGTTGGTTAGAGAATCAGACTTTTGTTGTTCACGTTGCCAGAAGCAATAAAAATCCATTTCCCCCTCAACCCAGAGATGTTTAAATACATCTTACTTGTCCTGATTACTCTGAGAGGTTTTTTCTCATAAATTGGTTCCATTTAAAGAGCTGAGCACTTCTTGAGAGTGGTACGAAAAGCAAGCCCAACTGAACAAAGCCAGCTAAGAGCAATGTTGTTTTTTATTAACTAGCTGTTTTCTTTCATTTTTGAACTAAGAAATAATGTCTATATATTGTAAAATATTCCGACTGCATAAAAGGTTATATTCTAAAGAGTAAGACTCCTTTTCTTGACATTTGAGTTCCCTAGTCTTCATTATGACTTCTTATGTCTCATTTCAGAGTTAGTCTGTACATTTACATAGCAGCTTGTATATAGACTGTGTATTCAGATGTATACAGACTGTGTTTAGACAGATGGATAGCACATCTGGCTTTTTTTTCTTTTTTTCACTCAAATAAGGGTTTCCTATTCTTCTCTTCTGCATGTTGCCTTTTCCACTCAACTAGCGTAGCCATTATTTCATGATTTTTGGTAATTTCAATATTCATGTAAATGAACCATCCACCGGGGTGAGCTCTGATGCCATAGGCTCTCTATCAGTGGTCTTCCTGATCATATTCTAGAGTAGACACTGTCATTGCCAATAATCAGAGCTCCACTTTATTTTGGGTTCCAGGATCTCACTCTCCAATCTCCATCTTCGTATTCCTGCAACTCTCCCCCTTTCTTATCTGCTTCTGACAATTCTTGAGCCCCACCAGGGCCTGCTAACTGCTGGATCCACCATTGTAACCAGTCCTTTAACCCCTTGAATTTTACTTCCTTTTCTACCTGGAATTTAAAAATTTTAGTTGAAGTCATTAAAATTTTCCTTCAAGTATGTCCTCAACTTTCTCAGCCTTCACTGTGCTTATCAGAGAAAACCTTATGAGATGTTAAGTTCAAATTTTGCCTGTTTGATGCCCAAATGCAGTCCACTAATGGATCTGACCTAAAATACATACTTATCACTTCAAGCAGACCCTCTGTGTTGCAGACTCATTTACTCCACATTCTCTGAGGACCTTCTTTCTTCTCAAGCCTCAATACCCTCCACACCAAACTTGGCTGATGATGTTGCTATTCATTTTATCGACAAAATAGTCCAACACTCAGAGCTTTCAGACGTCAATACCAGTCATCTGCTAAGTGGTAGTCTCCATAGTCTTGTACTCTGCTTTCCATCCGGGTACTGCACACCATCCGTCTGACAATCCTGCTGCTGACATTGACAAGGCCTGGGGAACAAGGATGCTCGGAGGGTCTGAGTTCAGGTCCAGGGCCGCCTTTTCCAAGGTTCATTCTTCTCTCAACCGCAGAGCATCTCCGGAGGTGTAATCCATCCTCAGGAAAGCTGACTGGGGAAGAGGACCTTTACAGTCCCTGAAGCATATGCAACCCCTTTGAATAGAGAAATCCAAGATCTCAAGTTACATTTAATGCACTATGGAAGTGGAGTGCAGGTTCCTGGGGGGAGCATCTGTTGAGGGGCAGAGCCTGAGAAGGACCAGAGGGACCCTGTCTCAAACCACGGAATGCCAGCCCGGGTCTCCAGGTGCGCGGATAAGAGCAGCGTGCCTGCCTGATCTGTGGTCTAAGAACACACCTCACTGCTGGTACAGTAGGTGTTACCCTGTTCCTGATTCAGTGGCCTCCGTCCAGGAGGTGTTCCCACTGTCTCCTGCGTTTGTGCTCTTCCTCCTCTGGACGGTTCTCAGCATGCACACATGCCAGAGTGTCTGCTGTCTGATAAAATAAAAACACGTTGCTGTGTAGCAGTAGGTACCTGAAGACTGCCTCGTAACAGTGTTTAAATTATTCATCAAACAGATGAAGGGACATGTTTACTACTGGCATGTCATTATAAAATCCTTTAGTGTTCCCTCCCTCCTTCTCACCGACCCCCCACCCTGGAGCTGGTGGTGTAGCTACTAAATTTGATACTTGAGATGGATTATGTTTTATTACTCCTTGCTCTATATGACAGAAACATTTTCACTAACTGTTGTGAAAAGAAACAAGTAAAACAATGGCAGAAAAGAACTACAGATGGGAGGAATTTTCTTTTATTATATTTCCTGTATATAAACATGCCAGAGGAAAAAATAAGTAAATAAGTATATGTATAATAACAAGTGAAATAGGTATGAAAAAGAAAACAGTAGCATAATAATAGTTGTTAATTATATTAATACAAGTTTTAATGCATCAATGCATTTTAAAAAATCTGTGCCTGCCTGTTTGTCTTTTGTTGTGACAAATAATACCATGATGACTTCTCTTTATTAAGCAACTTTTTAAAAATTTAAGCACAAAAACTCCAAGTGGTCACATTTAAAAGGACAGACTTGAAGTATGACATGGTTTTTTGTTTTTTTCCCTTTATTATAGTCTCTGGGTGATCTGTGTTTATTTCACAGCTACTGTTTAAATGCAAGATTATGTAGTCCTACAGGGCTTGAGGACACAGGCTATGCCTCAGGCAAGCTTGAAGGGTTCCAAATCTTCAAGAGTTTATTCTTGGAAGAGATGCATGTGACTGAGTCTGTCTGAGTCCAGGGCCAGCTTATAACTGGAATTTCTCCAAATAAACTGCCATGTACAAAACAGTGTGGTCAAAGTCAAAGACATGTGAGAATTGATCTGGCTTTTAGTCTACTATTGTGAAAACATTGTAGAGAAGGTGGACCTCATGGACAAACTTTGAACAACCACTGAAGTCAGAGCCCCTTTGTCTTCCAGTGAGTTGGAGAACCAAGGACTTTCTTAGCTGTGGAATGGAGATCCTATTTCTTTTTATTAGTTTTCTAGCGGATAAGAACTTTGAAATAATTTAAACGAAAGCGAGAAGTCCTTGGCAGGGCTCCGAGCTTTGGGGTGGAGGCCCCGTGCGGAGTAACAAAGCCGGCGCCAGATCCGGGTCAGGGACGCAGACTCTGACCCCGCTCTCCCGCGTCCCGCCATCCGGCCCGGCTTTGCGCTCCAGCTGTCCCCGGACCCCAGTGCGGAGCGAAGAGGGGCCACAGCGGCCTCCCGCCTCCTGCCTCTGCGTCTCTTCTAATCAGGACACCATGTTCTAGCCCAGCATGGGACCTTGACCCCCCCCAGGCCAGATTCTCAGAGGAATGGCTCGGATCCATCTGGCTTGGCTCAGGTGTCCCCCGGAGGCCTCCCGAGCTGTGGCCAGGAGCAGAGCTCTCGGTAGCAAAGGCGATAGAGCTGTGGGTTGGTGAGGAGAGGCGCGACGGGTGTGTCGGGGTGGGGTGGGGGAAGAGGGGTAGGAGTGCAGACAGGACTCTCAGGGCCATGAAATACTCTCTATGATACTAGTTTTCTAAAATGTTTGTTTGTTTGGCTGTGCTGGATCTTACTTCCAGCAGGTGGGATCTTTGTGGGGGCATGCGGGACCTATTTCCCTGGCCAAGGATTGGACCCAGGCACCCGCATTCAGGGCATGGAATCTTAACCATGGAACTACCAGGAAGTCCTTGTATGATGTTATAATAGTGGGTATGTGTCATTGTACATTCTATCCATTTCTATAGAATGTGCAACACCAAGAGTGAAACTAAAGTAAACTGTAGACTTTGGATGGTTATGAAGTGTCAGTGTGGGCTCACCCTTGGTAAGAAATTGTACCATTCTGGTGAGTGATGATAATAAAAAAAAGTGGGGTAGCTTTACTTGTGTGAAGGCATGCTGTATGTGCAAAATTTATGTACTTCCCTTTTATTGTTGTTGTAAACTTAAAATTGCTCTGAAAAAAATGTCTTTACAAAAATTTGAGAAGTTAAACCTGAACCTTTAAAAAAAACTAGAAAGGAGACTTCTTAAGAACTTAAATATATTTGTTGTTTTCATTTTGAAAATGAATCTTGTCAAAAAAATAAAATTTTCCAACTAAATCTATTAATTCATGCCTAGGAAGTCTTAACATCCCTTGTCATCTTTATTTTTTAAAATATTGTAGCACTTAGCTGGTGCTTTCCATCTTTTCTCATCCCATTCCTAGGACTCCTGTAAATGCCTTCCCTATATGGAGATTACTGTAGAGAAGTTAAAATTCATCTCTCAGTTTTCTTTTTTTATTTTTCCCTCTAAGTACACATTGCACATTTCTTTAAGATTTCATACTACTGCTGGGACTTAGGGTCTTCCATGGCTTTATATCAAGTTAAGAGCAATAGATAATGAGTAAACATTTTAATATTACTCTCAATTCCAAAATGCTTAGCATTCTACTTACTCCTTTCTTTAAAAATGGGAAATAAAGTGGAGAAACATACTGTACACATAAAAAGAAATCTAGTCTATGACTCAGCAATTCCATTTCAGTGAATTTGTGATAACACAGTAAACAAGTAAATTCTCAATTATTATATATTAATGTATTATTACATTATTTACAATAAAAAATGGAAGCAATTTTAATGTCCCATATATAAAGGCTTAGTTGGAATAATTATGGTATTCAATGAATTACTCTAAAAAAAACAAAACAACATTGCCATCAGTGCTTACAAGAGTGTTTATGATTTTATGAATTGAATTTTATATTAGACACACATATATAACATATGTGTACAATACATGCAAGTACAGTGTATATAAATATTACAGTGATTGATCATATAAATCAGGATTTCTTTTCTCTATAATGATTTTCTGCATTTCTCAAATTTTCTACAATAAGCATGTATCATTTCTGTAATCTGAAAGACATATTAGTTAAAACCTAACAAAAAAGAAGCCTGGTATCCTTTTTTGATATAGTGGTCTTGAAATTTCCTTCTAATAATGCAAGGAAAAGACTGTGTGTCATTTTGTTCTTTAAAAACAAAGCAAACTGAACCACTGGAACAGACTGGGCACATATATATCATGACGTGTAGTCAGTTCATGAGGTCCATTATTCGTACATAGAGCTCAGAATGTACCCTGACATTCCTTAGCATCATCTGTAACTCATCATTCTTATGAATCTGTCATCACTTTTCTCAAAGGAATTTCCACTTCTGTAATGTTACTTTTTCCGTTATGCCTTATTTCCACCAAAATAGTAAGAGGACATAAAGTCTATTTCCTTTGCTTTGTATTCTCTGCTTGCCTGGAAGAAAAACTAATTAAATATGTTTTCCTTTATCTGATTTTTCCCCCCTAGGCATCCTGGAAAGTGGTCACAGAGACAGTTTTCTGGGACAGCAATTTCTGTATAGAAAGGACTTCCTCTAAACCATCTAAAATGATCAAAAGTTTATCCACATTTAAAAAGATCAAGAATGTGTTGGAACATTTATTTTTAGCTTTTGTATTTATTATTACCAGGATATGAGGGTAGTTGACAGAATAAGAAAATAGAAGTGGATAGAGAAGAAGGGAAAGCAGACCTCCTTCTTTCATTAAATTTTCATTTAAGATTATGTATGACCTCAGTAGACTCTAATACTGGGAAATCAATCAGTCTCTCCATAATCCTTGATAGAAATGTGTTCAATATTGAACTTTCCAACAAGAATGCAGGCTCCATGCAAGCAGGAACCAGGCCCATCTGGTTCATCTTTGGAATAGTGAGCAGCATGGGGTATGGTCCATAAATATTTGCTAAGTGACAGGTTGATTTTTGAGGCAGAAGTAGAAAATGCTGGTCAATTAGGAAAGCACTTGTGACCGATGTCAGAATAATCCTACATTGTTTTGTCTTGACTTTTATTAACTAATATACTGGCTGAATTTTTCATAGAGTGTAGGGCAGTATCAATAGACTTTGTTTTCTATTTAGAAATCCTTTCTCACTTACAGAAAGCCTAGTACAAAGAATGTTTCTCCTGTATATCGTGTGAGAGTAAGTTGCCCCATCACCACCGAATATTGTAGTGTGTGTCCTACATTATTCTACATAACCACAGTACTGCCATCAAATTCAAGTCATTAACACTGACATATTACTACTGTCTAATTTATGCACCCTTTTCAGATTTCTTCAGTTGTTTCAATGATGTCATTTAGAGCAAAAGGATTCAATCTAAGAATCACGTATTGTATTGAATTTTTATGTCTCCTTCAATATGGAATATCTCCCAAGTCTCTCCTTGACTTTTGTGACATTGATTTGACAATTTGGAAACTTACAAATGAGTCTTTTTTTTTTTAAATGTCTTTCAAGTTTGGTTTGTCAGATATTTCCTTATAACTTGCTGTTAGGCATAGTTGGGCTTCCTTGGTTTGGTGGTTCAGGCGGTAAAGAATCTGCCTGCAATGCAGAAGATGTGAGTTAGATCCTTGGGTTAGGAAGATCCCCTGGGGAGGGCATGGCAACCCAATGAAGTATTCTTGCCTGGATAATTTCATGGACAGAGGAACCTTGTGGGCTTCAGTCCATGGGGTCTCAAAGAGTTGGACACAACTGAACAACTAACACATAATTGGCAAGAATGTCACAATAAGATGACGCAGACGTTATGACTGTGTCCTTCTCACTATCCCCTGTCAAGCGGTACATGATTCCAACTTGCCCCAATCCTCCTCGTGTTCACTTTCATCACTTCCCAATTTTTCCAGCCAAAAGATGCTCTTTTCCATTTGCAATTAATGTGTATTTTGTGGGGAGGTACATTAAGATTATATAAATACAAAATTCCTCATCAAAATTTGATGAGTAGTTCTATATCTGTTGATTTCCCTTGGCTCAATTTGGTGATGGTTGCCAAATGGTGATTGGCTGATTCCATCATTCTTTTTGCATTTATCAGTTGATGGAAAGCACCAATTAATTAATTTGTTTTTTACTTTTTGTCCCCTTCACCTATTTCTCTCACCTCTCATACCCTGTCTCTGGCAGTCACCAATCTGTTCTCTGTATCTAGGAGCTTATTACTATGTCTTTTAGATTCTGCAAATAAGAGAGGTTGTGGGGTATTTGTCATTTTCCATTCTGCTCCATTGATCTGAGTGCTTGTTTTTACACCAATACTGTACTGTTTTAATTACTGTAGCTTTGTAATATATAAGTTGTTTATGCCTAGTTTTTTACTAGTGGACACAAAATTTGCCAGATAGTCATATACCATAATGGAGCTAAAGACTAACATCCCTAGAAGCATTATAAACAAATTCAAACTTAGGCTAATGTGAGTAAGGATTTTCTAAGAAGAAAGTTTTGTAAATAAGTTGAACGTAAAAAGCTAAAAAACATTCTGCCTGAATTTGCCACTCAGATGTCCCTGTACCTACTCTGGGGCAAAAAGGTTTGAGGGTGCAGAGATGCCAGAAATGACACTGGTTGAACTGCATTTGAAGGGAGGAAACAGCCAAAACTCAAAGCATGTGGGGGCTGGTACACCTGGAAGAGAGAGTTTAAGTGAGGCACACCGAGGAATGCATAATTATTATAGCATGCACTAAATATTTGTTCAACCAATGGGTTGAAATATGTGAAAATGACAGTGTCATCCCTTGTTAATCAAAGTGACCCAGCCTTTGTCTTGTTTGCATTTTGGGCTTTTGTGTAACTGAAACACTGTAAGTTCCTTAAGTTCTTTTTATCATACATCTTGGTAATGCCTTTCTTTTTACAACCAGAACACTCTGTGCTTCCAATTCTTTACTCTTGTTTGTATATATACCCAAAGTTTATGACTTGCTGACTCAGATTCCCTCAGTCTGTTAATACACACTGGGGATAAGTTAGGGACTTTGAAATAATGCAGTAACTTCTTAATGAATCCGGAATGCCTTGTCGGGATTGTTGGTTCTCTTGCAGTGTAACAAATGGCATCCTGGCAGGGGGATAGAGGCATTCTCTCCACAATTCCAAAAGAACAGTGGAAAGGCTGTAAAGAGACAGTCAATTGGTCTTTTCTGTTTAATTCCAGATGACTTCTGCTAACTGCTTCCATTTAAAATGTACTTAAATAACCAAGTAATTTTAAATACAGAGTATATCTGTCTGTATGGGTGTATGTATATATGTGAGTATATGTGTATAAATATGTGTGTATATGTGCATAAAATCTCTCTCCTGTCTTTAGAAAATAATGCCAATTTAGGAGGATATATCTATATTAAGTAACAGGGTTATAAAAGAAATGTAAGAAGAAACATGAAAAAGCAACATCCACCATCATCAATATAAAACAAATGGAGCCAGTAATGAGTTTAATACAAAAATGTATGTTATCAAATCCCATGAATTTTCTAGGAAGATGAGGCCCCAGTTGGGCTTCTCAGGTGGTACAGTGCTGAAGAATCCACCTGCGCATACAGGAGACACAGAGACACAGTTTAGGCACAGTTTAGATCCTCCAGGAATATCCCCTGGAGGAGGAAATGGCAACCCACTCCAGTATTCTTACCTGGAAAATTCCGCAGACAGAGGAGCCTGACAGGCTACAATCTATGGGGTTGCAAAGAGTTGGACATGACGTATTGACTGAGCACACACAAGGCCCCGATTTTTCACAGGCATTCAATATAAAAGGAGAAATTACCTAGTTTACAGTGCTAAGACAAAAACAGACTAATTACTGTGAAAGGTACTCACATTCTTGAGTTAAAGGGAAGACAGATATCTCGAGAGAGTCTTTATATGAGCTATATGCAATACATATTGTTCAGAGATGCTATTGCTCCCAAAAAACTTAAAAGAACTACTTAGTAAATATAATGGAACTTACGGCGAAAATAAGGTTAGGCAAAGCATTCAAACCATGTGGGTATGTAATCAGAACAACAGTAAAAACAATACTAATTCTAGAAAAACCAAATATAAGTACAAAGATGTTACATCTTAATAAGGAACTATTACAGTAAGCACAGAATTTTGTATCTTTGAAAAGAAGTGAAGAAATCTCATTAGAAAAGAATGTAAGGTGGACTGAAGCTGCAAAATCAAATTCATAGATAAACAAATGCATTAAGAGTGGAAAGATGCGTACAAAAATCTTTTCCAAGACAGACCCCAGAAGTCAGTCAAGTGCAGAGGAGAGCAGCAGTGAACGGGCATTGCTGAGTCCCTCTGCAGCTCACCCTGTGCAGTTGCGATGGGATGACTTGCAGCTGTGCTCTGACTCGATGTTCACACCTTCCTTCATTTCCTGTTTGCATAGGAGTTAATTTACGTTGCAGAAGCAGGTATCATGGAACAGCGGACAGTCCTTTCTGTGTGGCGTATGTATGGGTGTTTTAGGGCACCAAATGCACCACCTTCCCAAAACGTTTAAGAAATTTTAATAAACAAAGGTTGTGTTTATACACACATAGCTTGTAATTTAAATTACCTTTTTTGTGTGTCGTGTGGTATTCAGTTTACCGTTTACAAATCTGTGTAATAGATATTCTACTAAATGACAGGTTCACTGAAGTTTGGCAATTAGATAAGTGAGGGTATTTGTCATAATGGCAAGTGGTGTGTTTTTTTTTTAAAAAAAGCATTGATATGATTTTTTACACTGTTTTTACTTTCAGCTGTTTTACATTGAATATGAACTGGTGAACTAGGTTGGGAGTGGAATACTATTTTTCTTAAAAATGGCACTATTTACAGTGCTTCTGTGTATTTCACTCTGTCATATTTGTATCACAACATTAAGATAAATAAGAGGAAATAAAACAATTTCAACTTGTGTGGTTTACTGTGAGATCTTCGATAATACTTTAGAATGCAGTAGGTTTTGGCAAGTTTCTCCCTAACAAGTAAAGATGGATCTTCAGGAAAAATCAAAGTTACTATATTATATGGTCTGTTGTGTTAACAGCACTTGAAGGAAAATGAAAATGGGTGCCTAGTCTAAATGTAAATGGCATATCCAATTTGGAAATAAATGACCACAGGATTGAAGAACTATTGAAATATATGCCTGCCTTGAGTTTGGCCATTCAATCCAATCTTATGAAGTAAGTGCTAAGATTTAGTAGTAGCACTTATCACTTTATGACTCTGTGGGAGCTCTGATATTATTTTTGTGTCCTTTCCTCTTAGAGGGAGAAAAATCACAGCACCCACAGAAATACAAATGCAGAGGAGCTGGAAAAATTAAAAGGAGGTTATGATTCTCAAGAAGTTGCAAATAATTTGAAATTCTGGCATTTTCCTCTTGGAATTAAGTTCTGAGACGAGATGCTGCATAGGTTAAATTTATAAATCTATGTAAGTTTCAGGTTCAGGAAGTTTTTTCTCACCGTCATTGTTTTCTCTATCCCTCCAACAAATTTCTTTTGAGAATGTGTCTCCCATATTGCAGAGAAATAGGAATCTGATGATTACAGGCTGACTGTAAGTCTTCCCAGGTGGCTCAGTGGTAAAGAGTCTGCCTGCCAGTGCAGGAAACATAGGAGACAGGGGTTCGATCCCTGGGGTCGGGAAGATCCTCTGCAGGAGGAAAGGGCACCCCACTCCAGTAGTCTTGCCTGGGAAATCCCATGGACAGAGGAGCCTGGGGGCTCCAGTCCAACAGGTGGCAAAGAGACATGACTGAGTGCATATGCATGCCTGCACGCATGGCTGACTTTATCAGTCTAGAGAGATGAGTCACTCAGGGAGTTTTTAATACTCTTCTGCTTGGACAATTGGGAGTTTGGGAATTGGGGTTTCAAATTGGGCAAACCTCACTTAATATATTTTTGACACATGTCAATTAGGAAAATGATCCTGAGCTATGACTTTCTCCTGTGCATTGAGGAGTAGTGACAAAATTATCGAAATCCTTGATTCTAAAATCTGACTGCCTGACTTCCAATCTTCATCTCATTGTAGGTTTGTCATTTTCAGAAGGTTACTAAATCTATACCAGTTGCAGTTGCCTCTGTAGAATAGGGAGGATTCTCATATGAACCTTAAACGATTGTAGTGAGGTTTGGATGAGACGAGGCACACAGTGTCCCTGATAAAGTACTTGGCACAGAGCAAACTCTGGATGCATGTTAGCTTTCATCTTCATCACTATTATTACTGCCCCAGCTGTAGGTCCAGGCTGCGGCAAGATGACTTTATTCTCCCAGGGCAGTCACAGCTACTCTTTGGAATGTGAGCACTAAAGAGAACAAGCTGTCATCATGTATCTAAAACTTAGAATTGCTGCACCACTTGTTTCTGGGTGTGTCTGACTGGGTTTGCATTACCCTACAATCAGACTCTGAGGGGTAACAATTTGCATGTGTGTTTCTATTGCTGAAAAGCATTTTATCAGCAAATTGTACATGAAATAGCCATCATCACAACAGGTGGTCCAGCAGTAGAGTCACAGGATATTCACGAGCATCTCAGAGTTTGCTGAGGTGATGCCACTGTTGTGAGTGACATGGGTGAGAATATATGCCTGTTTGGATGGTTCTAAACAACTGATTGATTGAGTCAGTCAATACAGAATAGCACAATCAGCTGTTATTCTTTGTTTTTAAATTATCTTTTAATCCCTGGAGTCTCAGCTGGTAAAGAACTTTACTGTTGAACCACTTTACTGTTACACAGCTTTACTGATATACAAAACTGCTACCTTCATCATAAAAACAATCCAAATCACCAAAAGGAAAGTGGCAATTTGAAGACAGATACATACCATGTTTCATTCTGACTAATCAAAACAAATCACAGGATGGTAACAAATATCTTAATATTTCAGAATGAGTGCATTTAAAAATTAGCCTTCCTCAGAAATTGGCCAAATTGATCATTATTTTGTTTTAGATAAAGATACGTTCTAGGAGCTTTGAAAGTGAAAGTGAAGTTGCTCAGTCGTGTCCGACTCTTTGCGACCGCATGGACTGTAGCCTACCAGGCTCCTCCGTCCATGGGATTTTCCAGGCAAGAGTACTGGAGTGGGTTGCCATTTCCTTCTCCACGGGATCTTCCCAACCCAGGGATTGAACCCAGGTCTCCTGCATTGCAGGCAGATGCTTTACCATCTGAGCCATCAGGGAGCTTTACTATTTAAAAAAAGGTAAATACTAGAAATACCAATTAAAATATATGTTCAAATCAGTATATTTTTGTAAAAAGTAGAGGCATTAGGTAAAAATTGTCTTTAAGTTTTTCTTTGCAAATTACTCTCAACACAGTGTTTTGTTTTTATTTTCCTTTTCTGGTGGCCAGTTTTATTCTTTTAGCACTAAAGATAACCTCTCTCTTACAGACATCATCAATCTCTTTTCTCTTTCTTCCTCTGTTAAATTAGCCTAGTATTCTCCAATGTGGTTGAACTCAAACATCTACTGTCTTCTTGTGTGGCAGGCATAAGTATTCATGTAATATTTATACATTCTCCCATTCTTCTAACAAAGCCATGGTTTCACTCAGGGCAACAGTGTGTGGCTGCATGCGCACTCTTCCTGGTTCCCTTGCAGCTAGGCTCCCTTGACCACATGCCTCAGGGCTAGCCACTGATAACGTGAGTAGAAGTCCTGCGGGCATTCCTCGGAAGTCCTTTGTTTTCCTGAAAGAAAATTACTGAGACTGGTGAAGATCCTTTCTTTTTACTGCTATGATTGCTGATGCACTCAAGGTAAAAGCCCACATGCTAAGCACAGAAGTGAAGAAAGAAACAGCCTGCATCCATGATGACAGGATTTAAGCAGCTGCTGAATCAATAGCAACAGCTATGTTATCTCCAGACTTTTTATTACATAAGAGAAAGAAAAAAGAGGCCTTTATTTGTTCAACCCTCCAGGCATCAGGTTTCTGTGACTTGCAGCTAACCTAGCCATGTTCCTGCAGGCTCATTAATCTGTGCACAGCACTGAAGAAAATCAGCCTTTATGACTGGTCTTTATTTTAAGTCATGCTTATAGAATACGTAAGATCACAGCTTTCAGTCCTATTATACTTTCCTGGTAAGAGTAAGTTATTTTCTTTCTTTTTTCATGGACCTTATAATCACTGTCTCTATCACCTGAAAAACTCACACTTTCTTTAGAAAATGCAAGCCTCCAGGAACATTCTCGCCAATCCTCTCCCATATCTACCTGCATTGCGCATCAATTCTCATCATGTTTAATCAGCCACAGGAGAAGATACACTCTTGGCTTTTCTCAAAGGCAGTCCTTCCATTTTTGCTCTGGACCTGCATCACCTCTGCCCTTCACTACGACGCTGCTCCTTTCTTTCCCTCCTTTTTCTTTGGCATCTTCAATTTGTCTGTCATTACTAGACCATTACTTGTGAAGGAAATGGTAGCCTGCTCCAGTATCCTTGCCTGGAAAATCCCATGGACAGAGGAGCCTGGTGGGCTGCAGTTCATTGGGTTGCAAAGAGTCGGGCACGACTGAGTAGCTAACACACAGTAGACCATTACAAGAATATAAAAATTTTAGTACTTTTCATCTTTGTAAAAACTTGCCTTCACACTTCTTCTTCCTTTAGCATCTGACCCATTTTCCTACTCCCCTTTCTATTCAGACAACTGGAAAACAATTTTTAGAGTGCGCTGCTTTCTGAAGTTTTTTTCAAGCAGGATTATAATCCTGCTTATCTTCCTACCAGGACACTCAGCCCATCTCCCGATCAACAGCCTCTGTGTGGACAAACCCACAGGGCTGTCCTTTTTTAACACATTGACAGCATTTGGTGCAGTTTATTAATCTTTCTCTGAAATTCTTCTTCTCAAAGCACTGCGTCTTGGTTTGCTTCCTTCCTTACTAGATGCTGCTTTCTGTCATCTCTGAAACGATAGAACTCGTAAGGCTAAGTTTTACACTGTCTTTTTTGCTTATCTATATTTTCTCTGCAAATAATATTATCCCATAAATAGTAAAAAAAAAAATGTAAAATTTTACATTAGTTCCTAATGACCTCTGCTCTGAGCTCCAGACCCATATACTGAAGTACCCACTTGACGTCAAGCAGAAGTCTAATGACCATCTCACATGTGACACACCCACATGGATGATGCCTTCCTCCTCCATCTCTGCTTGGTCCCCAGTTTCCCAGTTTTCTCTCTCTGAGACTAGCACCATCATTAGCCAATTCTTAAAGCCAGAAGCATGAAATTCATACTTGACATTTCTGTTTTCTTAACTCTCTGTATTCAGTCTATCAGCAAATCCTGTTCCTTCCATCTTCAGAACCTGTCTTGTATACCTGCTTTACTTTTTTCTGTTACACAACATCCATAATAATCTTTTGAAAAGTGAAAGCATTCACTGTAAAGGCTGAAATTGAAAAGGATAGCTATACCAGTTGGTGGCAAGGCTGTGGAGCATTGAGCTTGCACACTTCGTACAGGCTTTAATTGGTAAAATGACTTTAAAAAGAAGAAGCATGGTCTATTAAAGTTGAAGATATGCCACAGTTCTCTTCCAAAAAGCATCAAGAATGAGTGTATGTAGGCAGTAGAGACAAGGATGATGGTATTCATATCAGCAATGTTCGCAATATGCCCCCCCCCCAAAAAAAAGATAAAACCCAAGGTGCATCCACAGTGGAATGGATTCAAACGTTAAATGGAGGGATAGACATGCAATGGAACACTATAGAACCATAAACAATGAATAAATTATTCAATTGCAACAACATGGATGGGAATTCATCCATGTTCTTGAACTTGCATCAATAATACTTATCAAAAGAAGCCAGACACAGCTTGATACAAAGGCAGTTCCACGCGTGTAAAGTTTACAAATCTGGAAACCTGAGCTATTGTGTTTATCAGTTCATCCTCAGGTGGGACAAGTGTAAAGAAAAGTAAGAAGTGACTACTACAAAAGTCAAAGTAGCAATTACCTATGAAGGGAAGGGAAGGTGGTTTTGAGTGACGGTGCGGGCAGGGGTGTTCTGGGATGCTGGCAAGTTTTTACATGTTGCACTTGTTTTTACAGTGGCATACCACATCTGCATTGATGGTTTGTGTACCTTTCAGCATCTGTGTTATATTTTAGAAAAAACGCAGGTATGAAATATACAGATAACTTGCCTGAATGAAGCCAGTGCATGTAGAATGAAGTCTGAACACCTTTTTGTGTCTGACAAGACCCTGCAGGAACTGGCTGGGCTCCTTTGCAGAGTCATCTTGAAGTCCTTTGCTGCTTGTTAACCCCCTGAATCTCACCTGCTGGCTGCCAGTGCCTTGGACATATCAGGCGCTCTTTCCCCACTGTTCCCTCTTAGAAAAAAACTATCCTCTGACTTTTGTTTGATGAGCTTCATCTAATCCTAAGTCTCAGGCTAAAATGTCATCTCTTCAGAGAAGAAATCGGTATAAAGCGTCTACCTTTTATCCTCTGGCATACTGCCCTGTTTGTTTTCTTCTCTGTGCCTAGCACAATTTGTGACTCTTCTGGTGCTACTTACTGACTTGCTGACGACATTCCCAGCTGTATTGGAGGTCCTTGGAAGACAGAGATGTTTCGCTTGTTTGTTTGTTTATCATTGTGACCCTAGGGCTTGTCACCCAGCATACTTGGCTAAATATCACTGCAGGAAGGAAATCATAGGTTGGCTTTTAGGAAGAGATCCTGTTTGATGACTTATTTGAGGAATATGAATGATTACATAATTAGACATTTTCTTCTTTGGTTCATTAGTGATTTTGAGTAATTAATTTTTTTCCATATCCTCTTCACACAAACACAAAATACCACATTGAAAATTGACCCCATTTTAAGAACAAAAGTGCTGTCTCCCAAAATGATTATACAAAATAGATAATGCTTCAATGATTATAAAGTCCTGTTGTTTTTTTTTAATTTCTATTTTTTAAACTTTTTTAAGAGTTTGGCTGCACCGGGTCTTAATTGCAGCACGTAGCTTTAGTTCCCTGACCAGGATTCAGACCCCACAGCAAGAGTGTAGAGTCTAAACCCCTGGACCACCAGGGAAGTCCCTAATGAGTCCTGTTTTGAACGAGAGATGGTTAGAGCTAGAAAATGCATCAGCGATGACACAGTAGGGAAGGAAACTGAGGAGCAGTGAGGTGAGACAGTTTCTCTGTGGTGGGAGATTTGTTGGGAGAAGAGGAGGAGGGGAGGAGCAAAGGAGATAAAAAGGAATAGGAGATGAACTAGAATCCCATCTGCCGCATCTGCCAGGTATGTGCGGGGTGAAGGTGAGGGCTGAAGGGGGCTCAGCCAGCGTCAAACAGTGAGTGACACAAAGACACCTCTTGGCTGCCAGTGGACTCGTGTGTGTGTCTCCTGTGGACAGCGTCTAATTGCACGTGGGATGGGTCCAGTCATTCCTTTCCAGGCTATCTGTTGAAGAAGGCACAAAACAGAACTCTGCCTTTTCGCTAAGAAGCACTGGCAGTGGTGCTGTTTGCCTTAAGAAAGGCCCTCGCCTGTCCTGTGACTGTCTTCAGGGGACCGATACCTGTGTGAGACGGTCAGTGGCGGGAGCCACAGGGCCGCGGGGCCCTGGAGTCCTCATCCTCAGACCCTGCCCCGCTGCTCTGCTAGGGCAGTCATCTAGTTCCCAGTCTTTCAGCACGTTATGAAATCGCAGGAGCTTTGTCAATCTATTTAAAACATCTGAATGCTAATGAAATGGCCCAGCACGTTAATTAGCCAGTCAATAGATCATTCAGTCTTAAAAGCTCACTTTCTCTTCTCTTCATTTATTTTCAAACAATTGAGCTGAAGCACATTAGGAATGATATCAGAATACTAATTAATTTCCAGTTCAGTAAATTTCCAGATAAGTTTTTCATATTCATATTTCAGAAATAATTTAAAATGTAATTGCATAATAATAAAATTTACCTCTTTTTCTATTAACCATAATGAAGGAAAAAACATGTTGATGCTATTTTTACATATACTCCAGAAATTTCAATAGAAGTGTGTTAATAACACTAAGTCAATAAAATGCAGTTCTCAAAGAGAACATGTCCTCATGTTAATTTGCTTAGTCTCTCAGCCCTGTCTGACTCTGCGATCCCACGGACCGTGGCCCTCCAGGCTTCCCTGTCCTTGGAATTTCCCAGGCAAGGATACTGGAGTGGATTGCTGTTCCCTCCTCCAGGGGATCTTCCCAAGCCAGAGATCAAAACCTGTCTCCTGAGGCTTCTGAATTGCAGGCAGATTCTTTGCCTCTGAGTCACCAGGGATTGTTGTCAGAATTGATATCTTGTATAAAATGTCTATAAATTTAAATGGATAGGATGTGTTTTGTTACAAAATAAGATTGTGAAATCCAGCCATCAAATTTTATAGGACTTGTTTAAAGATGAATAATGTAATCCAAAATGTATTAAGAAAATGCCTTTTTTTTGGCCAAAGACAGAAAATTTTATTTGAAAATTCAACATTTTATTTACCCATTCTAAAAATAACTGGGGAACTTTGGGGAGAAAAACATCACTGATATTATATCTTTCTATTTAAATCAGTTTGCAATCAATGAACTATCATTAAAAGAGGATTAAAAATGACTAAATCAAAAGCAATATGTATATCAAGATTTGGAGACAGATTTGAGATTGCTACTTCAGTTTGTGGCTTTGCAACTGATGATGGTCAGGTAATATTTCCAGGGCTTAGCAAGCATTCCTAAAGAAGCTTATATACTGATGTGCTTCAGATACAAAATTACTAAAAATTTTTGACCCTTTTCTCTTATAAAATACATGTTTGATCATTTAATTCCTATTGAGGATTTGAATAGTACTACATAGATTTTTATTCATGGTATTCTGATGCTGTCTTATATTGTTGGCGGCAATTTTAATAATGCATAAAAGAAAAAGCACACAGAATAAAATGGGGCCCATGAATCTGTCAGCAAGTGTTATCATGTTTCATACAGTCTGTTTGTCCAGGCCAAATTAGTGCATATAACTTTAGTGTGTGTGTGTGTGTATATATATATTTGGTATGATTATTTATCTTGTGGCCATTCCTGGTGGCTCAATGGTAAAGAATTCACCTGTCAATTCAGAAGACACGGGTTCAATTCCTGAGTCTGGAAGATCCCTTGGAAAAGGAAATAGCAACTCATTCCAGTATTCTTGCCTGGAAAACTCCCATGGACAGGGGAGGCTGGTGGGCTACAGTCCATGGGGTTGCAAGAGAGTCAGACACAACTTAAGAACTAAGCAACAACATCCTTAAATGTTAGATTGTGTCATACTTTAAAAATAATCGGTTTTATTGAGATATAATTTATGACATAAAACTTATTTTTAATACTGATCACACTATTCCTTTGAAGTAGTCTTTTTGATAATGGTTTACTATCAAATCATTGGAATTTGGTGGAGAGGAGGTGATGGAATTCCAGTTGAGCTATTTCAAATCCTGAAAGATGATGCTGTGAAAGTGCTGCACTCAATATGCCAACAAATTTGGAAAACTCAGAAGTGGCCACAGGACTGGAAAAGGTCAGTTTTTATTCCAATCCAAAAGAAAGGCAATGCCAAAAAATGCTCAAACTATCACACAATTGCACTCATCTCACACGCTAGTAAAGTAATGCTTAAGATTCTCCAGCTAGGCTTCAACAATACGTGAACTGTGAACATTCAGATGTTCAAGCTGGTTTTAGAAAAGGCAGAAGAACCAGAGATCAAATTGCCAACATCCGCTGCATCATCGAATAAGCAAGAGAGTTCCAAAAAAGCATCTATTTCTGCTTTATTGACTATGCTAAAGCCTTTGACTGTGTGGATCCCAATAAACTGTGGAAAATTCTGAAAGAGATGGGAATACCAGACCACCTGACCTGCCTCTTGAGAAACCTGTATGCAGGTCAGGAAGCAACAGTTAGAACTGGACATGGAACAACAGACTGGATCCAAATAGGGAAAGGAGTACGTCAAGGCTGCATATTGTCACCCTACTTATTTAACTTATATGCAGAGTACTTCATGAGATACGCTGGGCTGGAGGAAGCACAAGCTGGAATCAAGTTTGCTGGGAGAAATATCAATAACCTCAGACATGCAGATGACACCACCCTTATGGCAGAAACTGAAGAAGAACTAAAGAGCCTCTTGATGAAAGTAGAAGAGGAGAGTGAACAAGTTGGCTTAAAGCTCAACATTCAGAAAACTAAGATCATGGCATCTGGTCCCATCACTTCATGGCAAATAGATGGGGAAACAGTGGAAACAGTAGCTGACTTTATTTTCCTCAGCTCCAAAATCACTGCAGATGGTGATTGCAGCCATGAAATTAAAAGACACTTACTCCTTGAAAGGAAAGTTATGACCAACCTAGACAGCATAGTAAAAAGCAGAGGCATTACTTTGCCAACAAAGCTCCGTCTAGTCAAGGCTATAGTTTTTCTAGTGGTCATGTATGGATATGAGAGTTGGACTATAAAGAAAGCTGAGTGCCAAAGAATTGATACTTTTGAACTGTGGTGTTGGAGAAGACTCTTGAGAGTCCCTTGGACTGCAGGTAGATCTATCCAGTCCATCCTAAAGGAGATCAGCCCTGGGTGTTCATTGGAAGGACTGATGTTGAAGCTGAAACTCCAGTACTTTGGCCACCTGATCTGAAGAGCTGACTCACTGGAAAAGACTCTGATGCTGGGAAAGATTGAGGGCAGGAGGAGAAAGGGATGACAGAGGATGAGATGGTTGGATGGCATCACCGACTCGATGGACCTGGGTATGGGTGGGCTCCGGGAGTTGGTAATGGACAGGGAGGCCTGGTGTGCTGCGGTTCATGGAGTCGCAAAGAGTCAGACACAACTGAGCGACTGAACTGAATATGCTACTAAATATAATCTGCCAAGTTTTTATTAGGACTTTTGCATCTGTATTTATTAGTGAGTTGTATCTGTACTTATTTTATCTTTGTTGGGTTTTATGTAAGTATTATATTTAAGTATGACTGTAGAATCTATTTTAAAAATTCTGGATTAACATGTATGATGGGGATCAATATTTATGGGAATGATAAACAAAACTCATGAAGGTCCAGAATTATTGTGTATTTATGTACATACAAATCATATGTGTGTGTAAAAACTCAATGAGTAGTACGTGAAAGATAACATTCTTTTTTAAATTTACAAAATTGAGTTTTAATAAAGCTGTGTGAATTTTGGTATTTTGTATTATCTTATTAGTGATTAAAACCAATATGTTCAAATTTATTAATAGCACAGAACTGTGTATTATATTTTTCAATAACATTTATAAGCCCTCACATGTTCAATTTTACTTCTAATTTAAGTTCCTTTGATTTCTCCATCCCTCTTTTTTGACCAGAAAGAGAAATTCTTTAATGTTTGTTTTGCAGTCATTTCTTGAATTGATATGTTATGTATTTCTTTATCTGGGCTTCCCTGTGGCTCAGCAGTAAAGAATCCACCTGCAGTATAGGAGATGCGGGTTCAGTTCCTGGATCAGGAAGATCCCCTGGAGAAGGAAATGGCAACCCAGTCCAGTATTCTTGCCTGGAAAATCCCATGGACAGAGGAGCTTGGCGGGGTACAGTCCATGGAGTCGCAAAGAGTTGGATACAACAGTGACTAAAACAATAGCATTTCTTTACCTAATGCACTAATTGGTGATTGCTTCAATTCTTTTTTCTTGTTTTCTTTGGATAGATCATTGTTTTAAAATTCTTTTTTAAAAATTAATTTATTTGTTTTAATTGGAGGCTAATTACTTTACAATATTGTGATGGCTTTTTGCCATACCTCGGCATGAATCAGCCGCAGGTGTACACGTGTCCCCCACCCTGGACCCTCTCCCACCTCCCTCCCCACCCCATCCCTCTGGATTGTCCCAGTGCAGGGGCTTTGAGTGCCTTAATTCATGCATCAAACTTGGACTGGTCATCTGTTTCACATATGGTAATATACATGTTTCAGTGCTATTCTCTCAAATCATCCCACCCTCGCCTTCTCCCACAGAGTTCAAAAGTCTGTTCTTTACGTCCGTGTCTCTTTTGCTGTCTCGCACATGATATGCTTCTGGATAACCTGTTCATCAAGTTTGCAGAATGTGTCCTGTCAACTTTATGTTAAAGATCAGTCCACCAAGTATTATATACCTTTCATCTATATTCACCAGTTGTTAGCCCTCCATATCATTTTTGTTTTTTGAACCATTTGTGAGGAATTTTCAGACACCATGATCCTTGTAGACATATGTCATCAGTTTGTATTTACTAATTGAAAGGACATTTTTTACACAAATCTAATGACATTTATGAAATTCAGAAAATTTTTACCATTGTTTGAACCCCATTATCTAACATATACTCCATATTCAAATATTTATGATAATGTCCCATAGGACAAAGCTGTGTACTGTATTTTTCTATAACTTTCTAAATGCAGTATTTTGCAGTTTCCTTTAATTGATAAAAATTTCTCAGCCTTTCTTTGTTTCTCTTGAAATTAGTATTGTTAAGGAATACAGATCAGTTGTTTTGTAGAATTCCTTTTTTTAAATTTTCTGATTCTTATGATGGGATTCAGGCAGTGCATTTTTAACAGGGAGACTGTATATGTAATGTGTTCTTCTCAATGTGTTTCAATAGGAGGTGGTGTTGTTCAGTAGCTAAGTTGTGTCTGACTCTGCAGCCCCATGGTTTACAGCATGCCAGGCTCCTCTGTCCTCCACTGTCTCCGAGAGTTTGCTCGAATTCATGTCCATTAAGTTGGTGATGCCATCCAACCATCTCATCCTCTGTTACCCCCTTCTCCTCCTGGCCTCAAATTTCCTGGCATCAGGGTCTTTGCCAATGAGTCGGCTTTGCATCTGCTGGCCAGAGCATTGACGTTTCAGCTTTAGCATCAGTCCTTCCAATTCAGGGTTGATTTACTTTAGGATTTGACTGGTTTGATCTCCTTGTGGTCCAAGGGACTCTCAAGAGTATTCAACAGAAGTTACATAATGTTAGTCTCTTTGATTAGGTTACATTTGCTCAGTTATAGAGAGTGTCTGACAGATTTCTGCACTATGAAATTGCCTCCCCCTTCACTCACTCATAATTACTAAGTACTCTAGAGGAAGATGCTTTATGTTGTCCACAGCAAGAATTTAACTTCCTCTGCTGACTTTTTCGCTTAATCAGTTGCTGTTAAAGTCCTTGTAAAATAATGAATATATAACTCTTTCATTAATTCAACATTTACTAGTAGGATGAGTGTTTTACTGAAAAACAGAGAAAAAAAAAATCCTTCCTTCCTCCTTCATGAGTGTGTGTATATACATACACATAAATATATATATGCATATATATGCACACATATATTTGTATTGTAGAGATGTGTGGGTTCACTTTTATTCAGTATGTTAAAATCAACTGCTGTCATTATTTCTTGCAATGCTGAAAAATGTTCAGAATTATCATGAAACTCTCTATGCCCTTTTTGCGTGTCTCATTAACTTTTTTGACTGAATAGTTGATTCATAATGCTGTGTTGGTTTCAGGTGTGCAGAAAGTGATTCAGTTATATGTACTGTTTTCAGATTATTTTCCATTATAGAATATTTCAAAATACCAGATATAGTTCCCTGTGCTATGCAGCAGGTCCTTGTTTATCTAGCTCATTCGTTTTTTTTAAACAGTTTTTTTACATCTTGGCATAGACATTTGTTTTAAAAAAAAATCACCGTATATCCTTATATTTTGTCTGTCCTAGCCGTGGAATCAACCATTTTTGTGTGTACTTATACACACTAAACATGATATAGGCACAAATTATTTTTACCTATATGTATATGTGAAATTATCAGTTCATACTAATGCTTCTAATTTCAATTCAGAGCTTCAAGAGTCTTCCATGAATCAGAAAGTGAGAAGAGGACAAAACAAAATGAGATCTGCCTTTTTCGGGGGAGAAATGTATCATTTATAGGGGCTTCTGTATACATTTCAGGGGCAGAATTGTTCTATGTGGATACCTCATAAAAAGCTTAAGAAATCTTGTTTTTTTGTAGAATGAATGCAATGTCCACTTACCAAAACTGGAGTTCTGGTTTTTTTTTTCAAATTGAGATGCTTTTTTAAGAAAATTTATTGATTTATTTTAATTGGAGGACAATCACTTCACAACAGCATGGAGGCCCTGCCATACATCGACATGAATCAGCCATAGGTACACATGTGTCCCCCATCCTGAACCCCCCACTGCCCTTCCCACCCCATCCCTCTGGGTTGTCCCAGAGCACCAGCTTTGAGGACCCTGCTTCATGCATCCAACTTGCACTGGTCATCTGTTTTAAGTATGGTAGTATACATGTTTCAGTGCTATTCTCTCGTATCATCCCACCCTTGCCTTCTCTCTTTTGCTGCCTTGCATATCGGGTTGTTGTTACTGTCTTCCTAAATTCTCTATATATGTGTTAGTATACTGTATTGGTGTTTCTCTTTTTTACTCACTTCATCTGTGTAACAGGCTTCAGTTTCATCCACTTCATTAGAACTGACTCATATGTGTTCTTTTTTATAGCTGAGTAATATTCCATTGTGTGTAAGTACCACAACTTCCTTATCCACTTGTCTGCTGATGGACATCTAGGTTGCGTCCATGTCCTAGCTATCGTAAACAGTGCTGCAGTGAACCTTGGGGTACATGTGTCTCTTTCAGTTCTGGTTTCCTTGGTGTGTATGCCCAGCACTAGGATTTCTGGGTCCCACTGTGGCAGTTCTATTTCCAGTTCTTTAAGGAATCTCCACACTGTTCTCCATAATGGCTGTACCAGTTTGCATTCCCACCAACAGTGTAAGAGGGTTCCCTTTTCTCCACACCCTCGCCAGCATGTATTGCTTATAGACTTTGACAGGAGCCATTCTAACCGGTGTGAGAGACCTCACTGTGGTTTTGATTGCATTTCCCTAATAATGAATGATGTTGAGCATCTTTTCATGTGTTTATTAACCATCTATATGTCTTTTTTGGAGAAATGTCTGTTTAGTTCTTTGGCCCACTTTTTGATTGGGTTGTTCATTTTTCTGGTCTTGAGCTGCATGAGCTGCTTGTATATTTTTGAGATTATTTCTTTGTCAGTTGTTTCCTTTGCTATTATTTTCTCCCATTCTGAAGGCTGTCTTTTCACCTTGCTTATAGTTTCCTTTGTTGTGCAAAAGCTTTTATGTTTAATTAGGTCCCATTTGTTTGTTTTTATTTTCATTACTCTGGTAGGTGGGTCATAGAAGATCTTGCTGTGATTTATGTCAGAGAGTGTTCTGCCTATGTTTTCCTCTAAGAGTTTTATAGTTTTTGGTCTTACATTTAGATCTTTAATCCATTTTGGATTTATTTTTGTATATGGTGTTAGAACTAGTGTTCTAGTTTCATTTTTTTTTTTTTCACACGTGGTTGACCAGTTTTCTCAGCACCGCTTGTTGAAGAGATTGTTTTTTCTCCACTGTAAATTTTTACCTCCTTTGTCAAAGATAAGGTGTCCATAGATGCATGGATTTATCTGTGGGCTTTCTATTTTGTTCCATTGATCTATATTTCTGTCTTTGTGCCAGTACCATGCTGTCTTGATGACTATAGGTTTGTAGTATAGTCTGAATTCAGGAAGGTTAATTTCCCCAGTTCCATTCTTTTTTCAAGATTGCTTTGGCTATTCAAGGTTTTTTGTGTTTCCATGCAAACTGTGAAATTATTTGTTCTAGTTCTGTGAAAAATACTATTGGTAGCTTGATAGGGATTGTGTTGAATCTGTAGATTGTTTTGGGTAGTATACTTATTTTCACTACATTGGGTTCTTCCAATCCATGAACATGGTATATTACTCCAATTATTTGTGTTCTCTTTGATTTCTTTCATCAGTGTTTTATAGTTTTCTATATATATAGATCTTTTGTTGCTTTAGGTAAATTTAAGAAAGAATAGAAGTGAACATCAGGTTGACAGGTAGCAGTCAACTGGCAGGAATACATGCAGGTTGTTACACTCAGTTCTGGAATGACTGTGGTACTTAACTCTTCATGCTTGAAGAGAACATGATCCTTTTTTATTTCCAATTGATAGTACTGTAACACTCCTTTTTTAAAATGTAAATAAATATAAATACAGTAAAAATTTTAGAAACTCTCACTGAATATTATAGTGTTTATAAAGTAGCTAAAAAGACATTTATTATAGCAAATACTCCTTTGCCTGTACAAAGTATGAGTTCTGAATCTAATGCAAATAGCAAGTCCAGAAAGATGCTCTGGACTGTGTCAGTGTGACTTCTGACTCCTAGGTCATCCTAGCTCTTTTGTTTTTGTTGTTCAGTTGCTAACTCATGTACAATTCTCTGTGACCCCATGGACTTCAGCAATCCAGGCTCCCCCGTCCTTCACTAGCACCCCAAATTTGCTCAGACTCCTGTCCACTGGGTCAATGATTCTATCTAACCATCTCATCCTCTACCACACCCTTCTCTTTTTGCCTTCAATCTTTCCCATCATCAGGGTCTTTTCCAATGAGTTGGGTCTTAGCATCAGGTGGCCAAAGTATTGGAGCTTTGGCTTCAGTCCTTCTAATTAATATTTAGTGTTGATTTCCTTTAGGATTGACTGGTTTGATCTTCTTGCAGTCCAAATGGCTCTTCTCACTCATATCCAATTCTCCTTTCACATCCGGTTCTGTGTACTGGCTGTGTTCCATCTTTCCTCAGCTTTTCCAAGCCTTAGTTCATCAGCCTCTGAAGCAGTAAAGCATTTAAGGCACCTGTGTTGTGTAAGAATGGCTTAATTCCCAAAAGGCTATATGGATGATCTCAATCTGACCCATATAAAACTGCAAGTGAAATAGATCATGATATTCCTATAAATAGAGGGAAGTATTTTATGCATTCCCTCATGAAATGTCTTATAATATGGCTTCTGAGGGTGTCCACCAAGTCTTTGGCTTATGAGTTGTAGAATAAGATTAAAGAACCAATGGGATAATAAGGTTGCATACCAGAGAGCCACATTTCAATCTGTGTGTGTTGACTTACAAAGTGATCCTTGGTGGAACTCCATTTATCAGTTAGAGAAAAGTCACAAAAAGTTTTCTGAGTGTGGGGAGAGAAGGAGCTGAGAGCAATCTGTTGTAATATCTGAAGTGACCCATCCATTACATTCAGTGTCAGGTCACCATTTGTCCAATTCCCTCCCTAAATACATGTGTATTGTATGGAAGGGAATAGTGTGAAGTGAAGTGAAATGGATGGAAAAGCATCACTCTACTTTCTTTTCACCAGAAAAATAATTCCCTGTTGAGATTATTTTCATTTTAAGAAAATTTTGAAGACATATGTCTCCTCTCTGATGTTCAGTCACAAATACTGAATATTTAGCATTTTGTATCCTGGGATGCTAACCCACAGACTAGTAGCTCTCTTTGATATTTTGGACTTAGCCATCATTTGACTGCCTTATGGTCATGGTCATGTAAAAATTAATACCCCAGAGTCAAACACTGAAACTCTAGCTTGCCTAGACAATTGTGATATACTTAACCAGCTTGGAGGTGACTTCATGAAAGACAGAAAATTTAGATCCACTACATTTTAAAACATTTAAAAAAATTGTGACCTTAGACTAATCTTGAGATTTTCTTGCCCAAAGACTCATTATAAAATATTTCCTGGGCTTTCCTGGTGGCTCAGTGGTAAAGTGTCTGCCTGCCAGCGCAGGAGACCCAGGTTCAGTCCCTGATCCAGGAGGACCCCACGTGCCACAGAGCAGCTGAGCCCAAGTGCCTGAACAAGAAAAGCCAGCACAGTGAGGAGCCCACGCACCTCCATGAGAGAGTCGCCCCCACCCACCACAGCTAGAGGAGAGCCCAGGCAGCAGCAGAGACCCAGCACAGCCAGAGATAATAAATAAATTATAAAATGATATTTCTAAATGCTTGATACCTATGTAATTTTCCTGTTTTTGCCACACACGGGAGTGACAATGTTCTAGAAGAGTGTTTCCCAAAGTATGTTCCATGGAACACTAGTTACCCCAGACACTTTATAGAACTGAAGGATTCTGGAGACAGATAAATTTGGGAAATACTGCAGACTGTGTTCCTCCAGTGTATATTCTTCTTTGCAGAGTTCTAGAGAAAACTTTATGTGTGAATTAATCTAGCATTTGGCCCTCGAGCCCAAGGACCACAGAGTGTCTACACCCTTTAGAAGCAGTAGTTTGCACAACAGCATTTGCAGAACACATGTTGGGAGTTTAGATGAAGCACTGAAATTAATACCATTATAATGTTTTTAAGGCTTGTCTTTCCTACTTTGACTCAAAGAGAGAGCAGGTACCTTGCTATAGCTACTTAGCTATCTAAAACACTTAGACATTTTAAAAATATGAGCCATTACATTAAAATTTGAGCCATTGAAAAGCTTCAATAGAATTATTTTAATCATAATTTCTAAGAATGCCCTAAGTGTTGGAAATGTTCCATATCCAATCCTGCCTTTTCAAATGATGACAACAAAACCTTAAATACCCAGCAAGACCCACATATGGAGAGAATGGAGGCTGATAAAGAGGAATGCAAATGTCATTCTCAGCCTCGGCTATTGGGAAGCTTCTCTTTTGTGTGTTTTTGGACCAGTGACTCACAAAGGTCTCAAGGGAACCATCTGGATTTTGAGACTGTTGTAGAGTGATGGACGTCTGGGAGGCTTGGGGTGCCAGATCCTATATTTAATATATCTCAGCACCGAGTCTGGCCAAGTCTCCCTTATGCTAATTACCACACCCTCCTGATTCTTCGTCATGGCCCCTCCCACCATTCCTTTAAAATTTCTTTCTCCATCATCTACCCATACAAGCTTAACCGTGATAGTTTCCTCACTGCTGGGGACTCTTCTCAAATACAACCTCCATTTTCAATCCTGCCTCTGCCTTTCACCTGAAGCCATGGCTGAAATACACAGATGCTCCCTAGAGTTGACTGTGCCAGTTCCAGACTCCACAACTTCATGTTTATGTCGCAACAGTAATGAGCGTTCTCTCTTGCCCTGCAACGAATCAACCTAATTTCTCGTTATTTTCCCACACAGACCACCTCAATCTGCTCTGTTCGCCTCTTGCATGTATACTGCCACTTCGTGACCACCCCCCAGGTGTTTGCAGCCGCTGTGCTTTCTCTGTCAGATATTCTGCTTACCGCTGTCATAGCGCTGGGCCCACTTCAGCAGCTGCTGTGCAGTGGAGCCCTATCCAGTATTCATCCCCTTTCTTTTGATCATAGTGGTCCAGTTTTCTATTGAGGCAACTTCTCTCCCTTTTTTTCTTAAATCCTTTTTTCATTGTGTTTTGGGAGAGCAATCAGTCCCCATTTCAAGAAGTGGTCATGGGATGATACTTGACTAGAGCTACCATGATTGGTTTGATTTAACATGTGATGCTTCTGGTCCAAAGAGAAATAGTCTCCAGACTTTTTATGGAATTATAGGGAGAGGTACTGTCTCACCTGTCTTCACTCCCCAAAAAGGCTTTGCTAAATAACCCCACAGGATATAATGGGTTTCCCAAGCAGTGCAGTGGTAAAGAATTCACCTCCCAGGGCAGGAGACTCAGTTTCGATTTCTGGGTTGAGATGATCCCCTGAAGGAGGGGATGAATGAAATGAAAACCCACTCCAGTATTCTTGCCTGGAAAATCCCAGGGACAGAGGAGCCTGCTGGGTTACTGACCATGGGGTAGCAAAGAGTCAGATGTGGCTGAGCGCTCACAGACGCTCACAGAATGTAAGGCTATAGCTGCTGGTGCACAGCCTAGCGCTGAGTTAGGGTATCTGTCCCCGGTGGCCCAGCTGGTAAAGCATCCGCCTGCAGTGCAGCAGGTCCTGGTTTGACTCCTGGGACAGCAAGATCTGCTAGAGAAGGGACAGGCTACCCACTCCAGTATTTATGGGCTTCCCTGGTGGCTCAGCTGGTAAAGAATCTGCCTGCAATGTGGGAGACCAGGGTTGGGAAGATCCCCTTAAGAAGGGAACGGCTGCCCACTCCAGTATTCTGGTCAGGAGAATTCAGTCCATGGGGTCGCAAAGAGTCGGATACGATTGAGCAACTTTCACTTTCACTAAATAAAACCCTCACAGAAAAAAAGCAGTGTCAAGAGATGGAGAAATATTTGGAATCTTGTATCCAAATACAAACTGTGCCCCAAAGTACCCCATGTACTTTTCAGTAATTTGAATTGTGTTCAGTTAGGTTTCTGCCATTTGCAGGTGAGAGGTACAAATTAATCCAAGGACCTGCTTTGTGACAGGCTCTATGCTAGTTATTTTCGTATCAGCAGCTCACCCAGATGCTGTGTTTTTAGACTCGACAACAATCTCATGCAGCAAGCATGATTACCTGTAGCTAGAGACTGAATGTTTTGAAGTGTTTCTCTACCATTTTTCTCCCTGTGCCTAGTTTTTCTAGTCTTTTCATTGATACATCCTTCTATCTTGATTTTAAAATCTATTTTCCAAAATTTTGTTTAACCTTCTTATTTATTAGTAATACAAAAAGACACAGATGTGGGGAGGATAAAAAATGTGTAATGCACAACTCCCTGCATGGAGATGTTTTTGCTTTATGTACTGGTTTGTGCATTTTGCTGTATACACTCACACACGCATGCACACACCAGAACCTGGTAACACTGTTAGCCTTGAGATGTCATAAGCGGGACTCTAACCAGGTCAAAGCATATCGGGGGCATCACAAATAGAAAAACTGCCATGCAAACAATTTTGGTCATTTTTAGCCCAGTGGAGGGAGCTGGTTTGACATTGGAGACACAGCTAGTGCCAGCAGAATACGGCACATAAAATCACATTTCTTCTCCTTCATGCCTTATGCAAACCAAGGAAACTGGTTTTATTTTCAATTTGGTAACAAAAAGGAACAAGGTGCTAATCTTTCAAATGAAGATGGAAATATTTTTCCTACAGACTGACTTTGAAACACTATTTCTAAGTGAGCTGACCTCAGGGAAGCAGCCCAAGATATAATTTTGCTGTCACATAAAACGTTGCATTGTGTCTTCGTCAAATATATTTTATGCTTTGACACCTCGTGCTCTCTCTCTGTCTCTCTCTTTCTCTCCTGCCCTGTGTTTCTCTCGGTCTCTCTCTCAGCAGTTTCACTGAAAAGAATTTCTTGGAGTGAAACTTAATCTCAGTAGGTGATTCAGTGCTTTCTCTAACTGATAAACACATGCAGCTCAACAGACACCAAATGCTTATGGGCATTCAGCAGGGCCACCTCCTCCAGGCAAGGAAAACGGCTGTGTGTTACAGAGAAGAGGGAAAAATAATAGAAACAAGTGTAATAATAAATAAAAGACCGTCCATTTTTCCTTCCTCAAAGAAATTTTTTTAAAAAAGCATATTAGGATGAACACTAGCTTACATAATAAAACAAGAAGTCGAACGGGGGGGAAGGGAAAATAGCTGCCTTCTTTGAAGTCATTTATCTTTTTTAATATAGGAAAATGACTCATCTGGGTTACTTTTTATTTTTAAGTGAAATGGGGAGGGAAAAGGAACTTTGATGTATATATATTAAATAACATTCTGTTAATTTTTGAAACTTCTGGGTGATTTTTTTCTTCCTTCCTAGAGAAAAAACTTGATCTGGGATAAAAGACCCAAATTGCTTTTCTTTCAGACTCACTTTCAATTTATGTCAACTTCCATTGGAAGTGAGCTATCAGGAATAATGAAATTTGCATTTCCTCTCATCATCCCCATATCTAAGTGTATAATGATTATTATATTATGTTGTCCTGCAAATCTCTGTTCCAAGAAGTGATTACTGGATTACTGTCATCTTATAAGTGTAATTCCAAATGTGGCACCTTATTTTTAGAGAAGGAAAATCACTTCTCTATGAAACTATAATATGGGTAGAGATGTGGATGGTGAAATAATATTAAATGCATTATGGATAGGCTGGACTGTAATAAAGCCAAGGAGGCTTCTGATTCTGAAAAACAGTGGGAAGCCCAGCATAGATCAAAGCCTGGGTAATAGCAAACCCATTAATAGAGAAACCCACAGGGACTAGAGTAGAATGTAAGCTGATGCCACTCAAAGACCCAGTCTCTGTTTCTCTGCTGCCTCCGGTAGGAAGAAGTAAAAATGAGCTCTTCCTCTTCATTACCAGATCTGACATCTGGGCTAGACTCAAGAATCCTTCCAGTTTTGCCACATGTGGCATGCTCAGTTTATCCCTGTTTTCAATTCCTTGAGGATTCAGAACTGTCATCGGGAAGAAGGAGTTAACCTCATTTTGAGTTGGATATTAGATGTGGTGCCTCTTGTCAATGACTGTCTCCACCTGACTTGACCCAGGTCAGATAATTGCACTTCTAGTTTCTTTTCATGTGAAGAGTTTAGAGGTCTTGCTTTCCAAAATTGTAAACCTTTGGGGCACAGAGCCTAACAAGATAAACCCAGATCATTGAAACGAATTGTCCAAAATAGCTACTTAGAAATTGACCTGCTGCAAAATTTTTCTTTCTTTTTTTTTTAATACACCATGTTGACTGTAGGAAAGGGTACAAAACATTTTCTAAGGCACGTGGCTTAGTGATCACCATTAAAAGACTCAGAATCCCCATTTCGTCAACTTCCAGAGATAAATCTTAATACATTTTACTCCTGTGAAGGTAACTATAGTATACCTGGCAAATGACAATATTAATGAGAGTAATACCAATGACAGCAAGTACATTTGGAATGTTTATCATGATCTGGGTGTCGAGTTGTTAAGTATCATCTTCCATGTTTTTCTAACAACCCTACTAGGTAGTCTCTCCAGTACTTCCCTTATTTAGGGAAAATGAGGCCTGAAGAAGTAACCCAGGATCTCACAGTTGGCGAGTGGCCGACAAGATTCAAACCTGCGTTGTCTGAGGATAAGTCCTTAAAGCTGATTCTTATGTAATCTGGATAGCATCACCGACTCAATGGACGTGAGTTTGGACGAGCTCTGGGAGCTGGTGATGGTTGGTGATGGACAGGGAAGCCTTGGCGTGCTGCAGTCCATGGGGTCGCAAAGAGTCGGACACGCCTGAGCTATTGAACTGAACTATGTCAGTCTGCTTTAGCACAAAGAAGGCACTAAAATATCTGTTGAAGGAATACATTGTGAGATATCTAATAATGAAAAGAGCTTAAAAAACAGAAGGCTTTCTCTTTTTTTTTTTTTTGCAGGAAATGCTAAGGATTGGAAAGTTATCTCATTGGGAAGCTGTACCAAGTGCAGGTGTGGCGTTTCTCTCTCATCTCTAATCAGCTCCAGCGGCAAGGCAGGCATCAGAAAGGAGATCTAAAACCCTGCAGTGTGTAATTATGCAAATAGCGTACTGGCTTTGTTCTCTTTTTTCTCCCCTTTGTTGTTGTTCAGTCGCTCAGTCGTGTCTGACTCTTTGCGACCCCGTGAGTTGCAGCACGCCAGGCCTTCCTGTCTATCACCAACTCCCGGAGTCCACCCAAACCCATGTCCATTGAGTCAATGATGCCATCCAACCATCTCATCCTCTGTCATCCCCTTCTCCTGCCCTCAATCTTTCCCAGCATCAGGGTCTTTTCCAATGAGTCAGCTCTTCACATCAGGTGGCCAAAGTATTGGAGTTTCAGCTTCAGCATCAGTCCTTCCAATGAACACCCAGGACTGATTTCCTTTAGGATGGAATGGTTGGATCTCCTTGCAGTCCAAGGGACTCTCAAGAGTCTTCTCCAACACCACAGTTCAAAAGCATCAATTCTTCGGCACTCAGCTTTCTTCACGGTCCAACTCTCGCATCCATACATGACTACTGGAAAAACCATAGCCTTGACTAGATGGACCGTTGTTGGCAAAGTAATGTCTCTGCTTTTTAATATGCTGTCTAGGTTGGTCATAATTTTCCTTCCAAGGAGTAAGCATCTTTGAATTTCATGGCTGCAATCACCATCTGTAGTGATTTTGGAGCCCCCCAAAATAGTCAGCCACTGTTTCCACTGTTTGCTCATCTCTCTGCCATGAAGTGATGGGACCAGATGCCATGATCTTAGTTTTCTGAATGTTGAGCTTTAAGCCAACTTTTTCACTCTCCTCTTTTACTTTCATCAAGAGGCTCTTTAGTTCTTCTTCAGTTTCTGCCATAAGGGTGGTGTCATCTCCATATCTGAGGTTATTGATATTTCTCCTGGCAAACTTGATTCCAGCTTGTGTTTCCTCCAGCCCAGCATTTCTCATGAAGTACTCTGCATATAAGTTAAATAAATAGGGTGACAATATACAGCCTTGATGTACTCCTTTTCCCATTTGCAATCAGTCTGTTGTTCCATGTCTAGGTCTAACTGTTGCTTCCTGACCTGCATACAGGTTTCTCAAGTGGCAGGTCAGGTGGTCTGGTATGCCCATCTCTTTCAGAATTTCCACAAATAGTCTCATATGTGCATCAAAAAAGAAGGTTTTGGTTTTTAAATCATTTTTTAATATTTGATAGCAAAAATCTAATAGATGCATGAATGCCTACTGGGTGCTGAGCACTTCTGAGGTCTAGGAAGATGGGATCGATCAATAGTTAATGGGCAAGATAGAAGAATCCCTGAGCTCCAGAAATTTACATTCTGATGCTGGAATGGAACCACTTTTACAGACTCACCAGTGTGATGGACAAATGTGTAACAAAACAGACAGACCTCATGTTAAAGCTCTAGGTGAAAAAAATATATATATTAAAAAATGTTTCTTCTCATTTCAAAATAAAGGCAATTAAAGATATAAATAGCTTCCCTGGTGGCACTACTGATAAGAACCCGGCTGCCAATGCCTGAGACGTAAGAGACGTAAGTTCGATCTCTGGATTGGGGAAATCCCCTGCAGGAGGGCATGACAACCCACTCCATTGTTCTTGACTGGAAAATCTCATGGACAGAGGAGCCTAGAGGGGACAGTGCATGGGGTTGCTAAGAGCTGGACACGACTTAGCGACTAAAGAACAACAAAAAGGAAGAAAATGCATTTTTCTCCTTAACATGCCCCCAGGCCTTGGTGTTTGGTCTTTCCTCTCCTTAAAATAACATTCCAGATTTTTTCTTGGGTTGCTGCTGCTTATCCTTGCCATCCCTTCAGAAAGCTGTCCCTCCCCACCAGTCTTGCATTAGGTGATTTCTCCCTGACGCCAGAACCCACACCCACAACCACTGCCTCTCTTTCACACTGTGCATTTTTCTTCAAAACACTTATCACTGTCTGAAGTCACTGTTTGGTCATTGATTTATTTCACATGTTTGTCTTATTAATTGCTAGGATTTCAGTGCATCGTACTCAATACATAATGATACATGGCAGGATGGATATAAAATTTGAGAAGATGATGCATATTAACTTTTATGAAGTTAATGTTTTTGCACCCAATTATTTCAGAAAGACCATTCATTGTTTTTTGGTATGAATCCCTCATTTCTCTGTACATGGACAGGGCCATCTGTTAATTTGCAGTTGGAAGTGTGTCCACAGATGGGTGTTAAATTATAGACACGACCAAGAAGACATGGCAGAACCTGTTACCATCCTCTGCCAATGGCCTTTTTAGCCTTCCTTTTAGAGACTGGACCAGTGATTCAGCTTAGAAGCCTCCACATAAATCAAATTAATTTTCTACAGTGGCTGTTTGAAAGCAATTTTGTTATGCCAGGGAGAG
Organism: Dama dama; assembly: GCF_033118175.1. Taxonomy (NCBI): domain Eukaryota; kingdom Metazoa; phylum Chordata; class Mammalia; order Artiodactyla; family Cervidae; genus Dama; species Dama dama. Next base: position 81,958,011 of record NC_083703.1, read on the forward strand.
GTTTTTTTTTTTTCAGAACGTGAATTATCTTTGAGTTTTGAGGAAACCTGAATGTTCCCTGTGTCGTCAGATACAGGTATCTTGAGACCAAGTGCTGGCGATTATAAAAGAGATTTCTGGAAGAGAAATTTATGTTTCAGTGTATACACCACGGCGGTGCTCTGGCTGCGAACCTGCAGTTTCAGAAAATTCATTTGACTCTCTTTTTCACAGAATGGTTCCTCAAACACATTGCAGATTTTGGTCAAATTGTTTTTCACTGCCAGTCAGATGGGTGACAGGAATCAGATTAAGCAGTTTGTCCAATTTTTGGCATCTTGAATGTTGGAAATAAAAATCATGCCAGGCTGCACTTAGAATAGAAATTGCCATCTGTGACACATGTCCACTAATTATTTTTCTTAATTTGGAGTTTGTCTTCATTTTTAATAAATGGAAAGGCATCACAAAATTTTCAAACCTAATGGGGAGTGTAAAATACTTTATCAAAAATGCACACTGCTTATGGAAGTTTTGGTTGGTAGGTAGTATCATGGGCGTCTGTTGCTTTTTCCTGCTCATGTTTTACTTCCTATTCTAGAGTATCCCTTGCATTTTTTCTTGCAGGCCCACCAGCTCCCAGTCCTACCCTATGAGCTTCAGGTGTGACTGAGTCTAGTATTCAGTCCTCAATCTCAAGGGCTGGGTCCATGACCAAGGCTGGCCAGTCAGCATGTTCTAACCCAGACCTATGCCCTTTGATTCAGGGATGGACAAGTAACTCAATCTGGTCCAGTGCTTGCAGAAGCTACTAAGAGAAAGGCATGTTCGTTTTATTAGACTCAGAGCTGTGAAGGTATGAGTCTGGAGCATCAGTGGCCGTAAGATAGAGGCCCTGGCTTGAAAGCAAACACAACAAAATACAAAGGAGAATCACAAGATGTAGAGAGAGGGAGCCAGAGTAAGAAAATCTGAGATACACATCTTTTGTTTTTCTTTTATAGTGGCACAACCACTTTGGAAAACAGTGTGGCAATTTCTTTTCTCTTCTCTTTTTTAAAATATTTTTTTATTTATTTGGCTCTGATGGGTCTTCACTGTGGCATGAGGGATCCTTAGTTGCATCATGTGGGATCTAGTTCCCTGACTAAGGATTGATCCAGGCTCCCTGCACTGGGAGTGTGTGGTTTTAGCCACTGGTCCCCCAAGGAAGTCACCTGAGATGAACTTCTGATAAAAGTATTTGAATTATCTAACCACACAGAATGTGAGGCCCACCTCCCTATACTTTTTCAATTATTTCATTTTATTTTTTGCTTAATCTAGTTTGATTTCTATTCCTGTCATTTGAACCCCCCAGATTGCTAACTGGTAGGTTTGGACTTGCTAAACCCAAAGATAGCTATGTAATTCTTTAGAAATTTGGCGTAAGTTCTTCCTAGAATACATAAGTCCCTGAGACCCTAATTTTAGTTTAAGTACAAGCTCTGTAAGATCAGTTAATGAATATAGCTTGTTAGAGCGAAGCATGTCCATACTTTCTAAAGAAGATTCTAGGAGCCACATTTGCCAAGAGCTTTGTGACAGTTCTTGTTCAAAGATGAGGTGAAACCAATATTAGGGAAGCTCAAACCAAAAAGGAGGTTGTATTTTCACATGCATTTCCAATTTATTTCTAGCCGAACTCTGAAGGCAAGAAGAGGCCGATCACCGTATAATCTATTCAATTTCAATTTCAAAAGATGCTGCTGCTGATCAAAGGATACCCGTGAGTAGCACATTTCCATAAAATGAATTTTGACAACTTTCTCCTAAATGTGTGCCTTACTTTAGCTTTTGATTTGAAAGGAAAAATGGAGGTTGGCCGGAAAGATAAATGAAAGTGATACTGACAGTTCGGGGCTGCAAATAGTCTGTATCTTAGAGCTTCTGTGTTTTTCTATGGCAGGCCTTCTACCTGGTGTTTTAATCTGGCCTGTTCACCACTTCTCATGGTTTCTTTAGAAGGGCTTTTATATTTCTTCTGAATGATGGATGTCTCAAAGAAACGCCCCCTCTGCCCCATCCCCAATTTAATCTCACAGAGGTCAAGGCAGCTGATCTTATTGTCTGGGGATCCTTTATATTTCTACAGAAATACATAAAATACTCTTACATGTGGTTACCTAGAATTCCACATGACTATATGCTTCAGATAAGAGTCCTGAAAGTAACTGGGCTGCACCGTTCATGGCGTTAGTATTTTTATACTGGCACCAAGGTTTGCTTCCTTATTATTAAGATAACACTTCAAATAGTAGCATATTAGTTTCTTATTTTTTTAAAAAATGATCTCAATTATCTCCTTGACATGGCCTGAAGGAATTTCTTGGCTAGCTGGCTTATTATTTGTTACTTTCTTTCTGAAGTTCACAACAAATTTGCCTTGATTATATGAAAAGTCTGACTAGTTTGAGATCCAACTTATAGAGACACTACAATTGCAAAGCAGGCCAGGACTAGGATCATAAATTAAAAAATAAAGTAAATAAATGGGCTCTGAATCAAATATAATTTTAATTTTTGAATAGTTTACTTCTAGGTTGGTATCGAATGGGTTGTGAATTATTAATGGTAAATTTGCTCAATAAATATTAAGTGTTAGTTGCACATCATAGAATCTGTCCTGTAGTACTTCAAATTAATTTATTAACTTTAAATTTCCCGGTTTTTGACATCTCTCCAAAATTCAGAGCCTCTGTTCTCTGAGGCTAAGTTCAGCTAAACATATAGAACTGATTACAGTGATTGATTGCAAACCTTACTCCTCTATGGTAGTAAGAATCCTAGTAGAAAACTAGTGAGCCCAAATGAATATACAATCTTTATTTATTTGATTATTGGGTGTTTTAGTCATTTAAATCTGGTCTTGCTCCAGAAAGGATTTAAGACAGTGATTCCAGTAGAAAGGATGAATACCGTCTAGAATACATTACTCTCCCAACTCTATTCCATCCATCCACCCCGCTTGTATAAGCTGTCTACCACTGTGTGTTGAAATACAGCAGCTTAACAGTAAGCGTGCCTCATTATACAGTTCCTCTGGGTCAGGAGTCTAGGCAGAGTGCTGCTGCTGTTCTGTCCTTCAGAATTCCATAAGACAGGAATCGAGACGTGCACGGGGCTGCAGATTTCTCACGGCGGGACTAGGAGAGCACCTGTTATGTATTTAAGTCTGTGTTGGGACTTGGTGGCTTTGTGTGGGCTCTCTCTGGCTGTGGAGCGCAGGCTCAGTACTTATAGCTTGAGGGCTCTAGAGCGCGGGATCGGGAGTTGTGGTGCAGGGGCTTAGTTGATCCATGGCATGTGGAATCTTCCTGGACTGGGGATCGAACCTGTGTCTCCTGCATTGGCAGGCAGATTATCATCTGCTGTTCCACCAGTGAAGTCCTTGGCAGGTCTTTGAAAATTCATCACCAAGCTGACTCCTGTGGCTGTTGGCAGGTCCCAAGTTCTCTTTTGTCTATTAGGTGGAGTCATTCATTCCATCCATGTGAGCCGCTTCGTAGGCATACTCACAACATGGGAACTTGGTTTTGCCAGAGTGAGGGCTAAGAGAGAGATGAATATCATCATCTTTCAGGAAGAAGCTGGTTTGGGCAGTGGCATCCCCTAACTTATTCCATGCTGTATGTTAGAAGTGAATCAGCAGGTCCAGTCCACATCGGAGATAAGAGAATTCCACAAGGATGTGAAGAGCAGGAGACAGAAGAGCCCTGGGCACCATTTTAGAGGCCGCCAGTCTCACAGACCCAGGAGACCTGGGTTCCATCCCCGGGTCGAAAGATCCCCTGGAGAGGAAATGGCAACCCACTCTAGTATCCTTGTCTGGAAAATCTCATGGACAGAGGAGCCTGGTGGGCTGTAGTCCACGGGGTCGTGAAGAGTCAGCCACGACTGAGCAACTAACACACACAACCTTGGAAACTAGTGAGAGATGAGCCTTGAAATCAGACAGACCTGGGTTTAGTTCTACTCTTGTGCTGATTAGCTATGTGATTTGATCAAGTTTCTCAGGATTGCTCAGCCATAGTTTCTTCATGTATTAAATATGGAGACAGAAATTCTCCCTCCTAAGCTTGTAATGGTAATTTTGTGCAATAATATTAATAATAGCACATCAGACGCCCCTTGCACAATGCCTAGAACATAGTAGTGAAAGTGAAAGTGACTCAGTCGTGTCTGACTCTTTGTGGCCCCATGGACTATACAGTCCATGGCCTTCTCCAGGCCAGAATACTGGAGTGGGTAGCCATTCCCTTCTCCAGGGTATCTTCCCAACCCAGGGATCAAACCCAGGTCTCCTGCACTGCAGGCAGATTCTTTACCAACTGAGCCACCTGGGAAGCCCAGTACACAGTACGGACTCAGTAAAATACATTTTTGTTCTGCTCCTCTCTTTTCCTTAAAGTCACAGAGCATCTACCACCCTTTTAGCCTTGCAAGGTCTTCTGTGCCCCATCGGTGAGAGCACAGATGCTTCGGTGATCCTGTCCAAGTTTGAATCCAGGTTTTCTTACCTCTCTGCTGTGTGAACAAGGGCAAATTGATGTCTTTAAGATGCTGTTTTCCCAATTATTAAATGGAAAAAGTAAGGATTAGATAAAACGAAATGTGTAAAAGGTTTAGCATATACCTGGCAGATGATAATCAATATGTGGCAACTCATATTTACATCAAAATTATTATTCAGTCAAAACTATGTTTTAAAATAGTTCTTAAAATAATGTGCATGGAAAATATTGTTCAAGAAATAACATGGGCAGAAAATGTTGCTGAAAATCACACAGCACTATAGATCCTTGTAGGCTCACTGGAGAGACAGCATGTAATGAAAAGCTATCCCCTCTTCTTGGTAATCCGTAATTTATTTTGAATTTTATGTCTATATAGGATGAAAAAACCAAAACCCATCTCTGTCATGGGACAGTGTTCCATTCCTATTCTTTGAGACAAAGAATGTAAAATAGTGATTTGGGAAAAAATTGTAAATCATGTTTCTTGTTTTATTGTTTTCCTCTCCACATTCTGATCTCTCACCTTTTGCCCCATCCCATCTTAAAGCTACCTACAAAAGCGTGGTTGTCTTAGAAAACACACTGATAAACGCGCATGCGTCCCTGAAAACAATCTTCCACTTGCGGTTCCCTGTCAGTCTTGTCCAAGATCAGGATGAGACCGGTGCTGCTCTGAAAATAGACTCAGTGAAGCTGCCCTGGCTCAGCCCCCTCCTGTAATGATCGCCTAGAAGCCAGGGTATGGTCTGGAATTTTAAGGATGGTGATTCCTAGCCTTGGCTGTCTTCACTCTGGCTTGGCGATCAGGATGGGGTCACCTTTTGATTACCCAGGTTTACTGTCCCCTTACACCCAGCAGGGGCTGAGCTGTTGAAAATGGAGCTCAGGAGGAAAGAGAGAGACAAAGTGGATTTCTGTCAGCCACGCTAGGGAATCACCTTAAATGCAGAACAATGTGGGTTAGTGTAGAGCCTCCTAAGATAATCTGTAAGCGACTTGCACGTTTCTTGTTCATCACACAACTCTGGGCACTGTGGTGGGTGCAAGCAGGCTTGCAGTTTATTTCCGTGCCTAAATAACTTGTTTCTTTGAGTCTGTCTGTGGATGTGGAGCTTCTGAATTGAATCAAGAAAGGTAATTACTGATTCCATCCCACTCACCGTTCCCTGTGTGGGGCAGCTGGCTTTGAACTCTCAGCAACGGCATAAAATAAAAATGGAGGCAGGAGAGCAGAGGTGGTTTGCACACAGCCTCAGGAGTCAGACTGTGGGTTTAGAGGTGGCTCACCAGCCCCCCGGGGTGGAGCCGGGGTAAGTTTCCCCATTGTTGTCTTATCTGTGATACGTGCATGCTAGCCCCAGAGCTGTGAGTTTCCTGTTTCAGACAAGCAGAGAAAATGATGCTCTTCATGATTCCATAGTTCTTTATTATTCCATATAAGGGTCCAATCAGTGTTACTGTCTGTTGTTGTATGGAACTTGAACCACAGTTTTCATTTTGTGTCATCAATAAGCACTTCAAAAGAATTTCTCGTTAGACACCATGAGCCTTCGGCAGAATTGAGTTTTAATAATTGTCAAGGATTTTTGGCTCTTATAACTGTTTCCTGAACATTCTGGTATTAGTATATTTGGACTTGTTTCTGTCATAATGCTTTTTGTGAATCACTCTGATCCCAGTTTTTATAAGCTTCTACTTTTCCCTTCTTCTACCTTTGCTAAAACGTTTCATTATTCCTTTATTATTCCAATGCTTTTTGTTTCTTCCCTACTGAAAGTTATAGATTCTGTTCCTGTGCTAAATTTAATATTACAGCCGTTTGCAAATAACTAAAGGAACTTACAATATTTAAACTCTGATTACAACTTCACAAATACGTGTCTTTGTTCAGTATGTTATTTTCATCATTTAATCCAATAGATTAGACATTACTATTGCTTAGTATTGACTATGTTTGTTTAGCTATACCTATCTTTGTTAGTGTTTCCATTAATTCTTCATGCACCTCAGGTCTTGCTTCTGGGAGATAGTTTAGAACATAGTTTAGAACATAGGTATTTTAAAGTATACTCTTGAACATTTCTGTTAGAAGCCTGTTTATGGTAAAAGTCCCTTGTTTTTGTTTACATAAAAATCTTTTATTTCAACTTCTGTTCTTAAAATATAATTTCAGTGGTCTGAGCTATCCAGTGGAGAGTCAGTTTCTTTTAGTTTTTCCTCAGGTTCCTGTTGCTGTGGAGAAGCTGTCAGAATAACCCTTTCCTTGGTTTGGAGCCTTTTTACTGTGACCGCCGTGAAGATCTTTCCCCATCTATTCTGCTTTCTCGGGTTCACTGCATTGTGTCTGCATGAGATTTCTTTCCATTTATTTTTCTCTTTCTGGAATATAGTCAATATTTTTTCAAAATATTTTTACATAACTTTCTTCTGTCTTTTTGGGACTCTAAGTTTTTTAGTTGGAGGATAATTACTTTACAATATTGTAATGCTTTTTGCTACACATTGACGTGAATCAGGCACAGGTATACATGTGTGGAACTCTAATTAAATTCACGTTAGATTCTCATTCTCCTCTCCACATCTCTTAACCTCTTCATAATGTTCACCTGTGGCCTGCATTTTGAGTAATCATTTCAGATTTTCCTGTTCAATAATCCCTTTTTCTCGTATGCCTAATTTGCTGTGTAATCACCCTTTATTTACAATTTTAATCTTTTTTTCTTTCAATTTTTAAAAACATTATTTTATTCCTTTCTTTTCAGTATCTACTTAGCTATGTTTGATTCTCTTACTAAATGCCCCTTGTCTTTCTGTTATTCCATAGCTTTAATTTTTTGCTTTTTACAAAGTTATTGGTATGGTACATTTCATAATCCCATACGTGGAATTATTGGAGCCTGAATTTGCTTCTGTCGCTTCTAATGACATTCTTATGGTTTGTTTCTTTTCATATTTTGTCATCTTTGATTGTGAACTCATGCGTATTAGATCTTAAATTTGGGAAACTTTGGACTTAAAACGAGGATGTATTTTTCCATAGAGGATTTACATTTTTTCTTAAGAAAAAAAAATAGGACTTTCTACTCAGGTGAAACTTTAAAAACAAACAAAATCCTTTCAGGGTTCCCAGCTTAATTATCAAGTTTGTGTGTGGTTTTATCACATTACTCTTGGCCAAATGTCCAGAGTTCCCATCATGGCATTTATGTTCACATTTCCCCCACAGTGCCCTCTGCATGTCTTTATTTTTGGTTTCAGCTTGCGGTTTTTGTTCTGTGAGACTATATAACCACACTGCTGGGAGGAACCTCTGTGATCTGTCCAGTCACGACTCTAGCACCTCATTTTGTTTGATTTTTCTCTCTCTGCTTTTGATATCAATACTGGAAAATGGAAAAAAGAGTCAAGGAAAAAATTGAAATTAATTTATATGAAAGTGAATGTGGTTAATAATTTAAACATTTGCTACTCAACCATCATTTGTACATCAAGGCTTGTAGTAAATATTGGCTGAGTGTCTCCTTGGTAGGAGGCAGTAGCCTGGGTGCAGGATGCACGGTGGCAGAGAAAACAGATGTGGCCTGTTGTACAGAAAGATGAGTCACAAGCCATGAGTGAGAAGAGTGTTCTTTCAGGAAATAAGGAAGCTTTAATTTGCAGTTTCATTTTGTAAAGAATCCTTACTATGCCTATAAGTAATAATCTCCACCATTAGTGCAGAATGTTATGGAACAGAGGCAAGGCCCTATAATATTATTTTGAAGGGAGACCGCAAGTGATGGCAGGGGATTAGAACACCTGGCCCACACCTCCCACTTCCTAGTGCTCAGATCTTTAGTCTTTCTTAACCTCTCATTCTCTTTTCATATGTAAACAGTGAAGATAAACATATCTATTTTACAAGGTTGTTGCAAGAAACAGAATTAGACAAATAATGTGGTGTAATGTAATAGCAAGCAAAGGTATATGATATCCCTTTATTTCATTCCCAGAGTTGTTCACATGCGTGAGAATTTTCATGTAAGTGTTTGCATCTAAGGCTTCCCTGGTGGCCCAGCTGTGAATCTGCCCGCAATGAAGGCGGCCGCAGGAGGTGCAGTTTTCACCCCTGGTTAGGAAGATCCCCTGGAGGAAGGTGTGGGAGCCCACTCAAGTATTCCTGCTTGGGGAATCCTTTGGACAGAGAAGCCTTGTGGGCTACAGTCCATCGGGCCGCAAAGAGTCAGACACCACTAAAGCGACTTAGCATGCACGCATATTTGGGTCTAAAACTCCTCCACCGTCTCTGGCGAACCCTGGCAAGAATATCTTATGCTTTCATTGTAACAGTCAGGGTGATTCAGCAGTCTTTTCTCCTTGCCAGAACCATCTGACCCACTTGAATTTTAAAGGAGTGTGTGTCCACGTTCAGTCTCTTCAGTCAGGTTCAGCTCTGTAAGAGGAACCCATGGACTGTAGCCCCGAGGCGCCTCTGTCCGCGGATTTCCCAAACAGGAATACTGGAAGGAGCGGATGCCATTTCCTCCTCCAGGGGATCTTCCCTACTCAGGGATCTAACCCTCATCTCCTGCATTATAGGCGGATTCTTTACCACTGACAAAGTTTAGATAATCTAAGATGAAGAAATAATCATTGATATCTGATTTTCACCATCTCCCTTTCCTTCTGCAAACAAAACAGTAGCAAGAACAAAATAAAACAATTAATTCCACGTAAGAAAAAACATGGAATAATATGTTACTTAAGCAAGATAGGAAAACTGGATAGAAGAAAATGTGTAAATAAGATCCAGATTTTTGCTTTTTCTTTTTCAATTCCCAATACCTAGCTTAGTATCTGGCATCTTATAGGCACACAAAATTTATTTATTGAGTAGATTTAGAAGTGAAGCCAATGGAAAGCATTTCCAGTGAATATCTTTTATTTTATTTTTAAGTTATTTTTTGCTTTTTAAGGAGTCAGTTTAACATGCAATTTTGTTGATAGCCTGCCTGGGCTTTGGACGGGGATACATCTTAGATAAAGACTGCTGTGTGAGTTAGTACAAGTGATTTCATCTCTCTAAGCCTTTGTTTCTCTCTCAAGAGTTATGGCATTGGTACCTACTCACATGCTTGTGAAGTTAAAGAAAGATAATTCCTGTATCAAGCAATGGTATTCCTGTCTTTCTTTTTTATTTATAACCGGCAACACCACCATCTTCACCACTGTTACTAATACCATATTTTCTATAGCTATTAATAGTAGCTGTTTTCTTTCTATATAAATAGGTATTTGATTATAATAGTGTTTGTGAGTGAGAATCTTTTTTTTTTTTGTAAGTATTCAAATTTTTGTGAACAAAGGAAAAGATACCTAGGATGGATATTCCCTAAGAGCGAAGAATAAAGACATGTCAGTTCTGTACCCTGAAACAGTGAGAAAGACAGCAGGACCAGATATTCTTACCGTGGTTGAGGCACCAAGTCATTATGCTTGAGGAAAGACAGATGACATGCTTTTAGCCAATTACCACATTTTGTTTCACCGAATAGGGAACCAAAGAGCTAAGATTAAGAGATAGATATTTTTCCCCTTAGGTCAAGTTAGGAAGGGAGACGAGAGAGTTGAAGCTGTTGAAGAGAAGAAAATCTTTGGGGAAAAAGACACATTTTTATGAGGAATTCAATAATATATATTTGCCTTGTTGTATGTGTCATATTTCTTTTCCCTGCCCCTCATAGAATCTTTAGTAAAATACTCCTTTCTGGCACCTTATAGGTTCTTATATATCTTGATCCCTTTAATTTCCCAGTCTTTAATATAATATTTCAATAAAGAATATAAGAATCTGGCAAAGTTTTAAAATTAAGGCAACTTAAAATAATATTAAGAATGAGGCTTTACTGAACTTTCAAGGGGAGGGCACGGAAAGAGGAGGTGGAACCCTGGAGAATTCAGGGAATCCTCATGCTCAAAGGAAATTAGACTCTGCTGCCAGAATCTTGATAATGTTCTAGCAGAAACTCCAAACTTACAGCCTAACATTTTAGTGTTAAAAGGCTACGTTCACCTCCTCTCACTCCTCTGTCCTCCCATGCCCCAGACGAAAATGTATTTCAAGACATTATCAGACATTATTTCTTGCATGTGTTTCTGCACTGTATTTAAAAACCATCATTATCCTCATACTATATATGAGAAAAGAAACTGGGTCTTAGAGAAAATAAGTAATTTTCCCAAATGCAGAGCTGGGATTCAAGCCAGGCTAGTCATTTCCAACCTTTTAAATACCATATTTTAGAGTTCCTTGGTTTCTCCATTCGAACATAAAGCAAAAAGGATGAATTTAAAAGCAAACAGAAGAGAGATTTTTAGTGGCTAAGGTAAAGGAGTAGGCACAAATGTCTGATGAGTTTATAGTATGACTTTGTGGAAATAGGTGTAATTTGAAATGCAATTAAAAGAACCCGTGAATGAAATGAGAAGAGAATAGAAAATGATGCCTTCTGCAGAACACCAGTTGTGCATAACAGTGTCATGGATAAATGCCCATCTGATAAAGAGATTTTAATTAAACTAAATAATTTATTATCCATTATACTTCAATGAATTAAAAATAACATAAGATGCTTTATTTCTCTGAAGCAAAATTGTGTGCCATAAATTCAGCACACTGTGTGTTCTCGAGCGAGAAAATGTCCAGGTTAATAAAATGCAGGAGAAATAATTATCAATTTTGTTATATTTTAACCTTTGACACATTCATCCAAATACATTCCCCTGGGGTGGAGCTAGACTCCATTTTTTCTTGGAAGGGAATCGCATGAAAACAAGTTATTTATAGAAAAATTTTAAAAATTAAATATGGGCTGGTAAAATAATTAATTTGATGAAATATTCCTTTATATTTGAATGCATGTGAACATTCCTTTATATATATGAAATTTCCTGTACATACATATATATGTACACACACACACACACATATATGTATAGCCACACATATGCACTATTCACATATTTATGTAGATAAATGAACATATATTTATATAGTTTCATGAAAGCTGCTGCATATGCTCTGTCAGTTTTATCCACCTTTATTTTAAATGCTTAAATATTTGTAATTGTTAGATATTCAATAAAAGGCATATACAAAAAAGACATAAATGAAACATGAAAGGCAAATTAAAAGAAAACAAATACTGAAATTTTTCTTTCTAATTTTTCTCCTTGCCATTCTTCTCCATAAAGAAAACCACTGTTAATAATTTCTTGGGATTCATTCAGAAAAAACAGTGTTCAAACTGGCATATAATGTTATATCTATTCTTATCTCTATATATTCTTCTAAATACTCATAATTGAGGTCAAATCAGGTATATTATTTTGAGCCTTACTTGTCTCACTTAAACTTTTCCCATATTAATATCCATAAAATACAGCTTGCTCTTTTTAACAGCTTATTATTTTTTTCTAGGAATATAAACTCTAGTTTATATATGTCTTCTGTTAAGGAATACTTTACTTCAAGTTATTTCCAGATATTTGTTGTTAAATCAGTGCTGTAAAGCACATCTATATGAGATTTATTAATAATAATTTCAGCAGTAGAATTTTTGAATGGGCAGATATAGGTATTTGAAATTTTAATCATTATTTCCAACTTGCTATCTGAAAAGTGTTTATCAGTTTACAGTCACTGACCCTACTTTCCTGTATGTAACCAATACTGGGTATTTCATTACTATTTAACAAGACAATTTTTCAATCAAGTCGAGTACTGCAAACTTTTAGAAGCATAGTCACAACAGTTTCAAAAGTCACTTTTAAGAACTTGAAAGAAAAAAATTCAGAAATTGATTTTCTTAGTTTTTCAGGATTATAGGATTCTTATGAGTTTAAGTATAAACACAAAGTATAATTAGTGTTTCAGCTATAAAAATAGCTAATTGAAGAAAAGATCATTTATAAAGTATTTAAAGCATTATTTTCTGATAATGGATATCATTCTAGGACATTATTAAAATATAGAAAATATTTTAAAAAGCACAATAAAACTGAGAAGCATACATAATACTCTCTTTTGAGAGAGTATATATTTTTTACCATGTACTTTTTATATTAAAGTGAAAGTGTTAGTCACTCAGTCATGTCTGACTCTTTGCAACACCCTGGATGTACCCTGCCAGGCTCCTCTGTCCATGGAATTCTCCAGGCAAGAACACTGGACTGGGTAGCCATTCACTTCTCCAGGGGACCTTCCTGACCCGGGACTGAACTTGGGTCTCCTGCACTGCAGGCGGACTCTTTACCATTTCTTGTTGCCTTCATTCAGTTGCTCAGATGTGTCTGACTCTTTGCAACCCCGTGGACTGCAGCACGCCAGGCTTCCCTGTCCTTCACCATCTCCCGGAGCTTGTTCAAACTCATGTCCATCGAGTCGGTGATGCCGTCCGACCATCTCGTCCTCTGTCGTCCCCTCCTCCTCCCCCTTCTCCTCGCAGTCTTTTCGAGCATCGGGGTCTTTTCCAACGAGTCAGTTCTTCGCATCAGGTGGCCAAAGTATTGGAGCTTCAGCTTCAGCATCAGTCCATCCAGTGAATATTCAGGGCTGATTTCCTTTAGGATTCACTGGTTTGATCTCCTTGCAATCCAAGGGACTCTCAAGAGCCTTCTCCAACACCACAATTCAAAAGCATCAAATCTTCTGTGCTCAGTCTTATTTATGGTCCGACTCTCACATCCATACATGACTATTGGAAAAACCATTGCTTTAACCATATGGACCTTTGTTGGCAAAGGATTGTTGGCAAAGGAATGTCTCTGCTTTTTTAATATGCTGACTAGGTTGGTCATAACTTTTCTTCCGAGGAGCAAGTATCTTTTAATTTTATGGCTGCAGTCAATATCTGCAGTGATTTTGGAGCCCAAGAAAATAAAGTCTCTTATTATTTCCATTGTTTCCCCATCTATTTGCCATGAAGTGATGGGACCAGATGCCATGATCTTAGTTTTTTGAATGTTTGAATTTTGGCCACCTTTTTCTGTTTCCTCTTTCACTTTCACCAAGAGGAGCTTTAGTTCCTCTTTGCTTTCTGCTGTAAAGGTGGTGTCATCTGCATATCTGAGACTGTTATTGATATTTCTGTTATCAATATCTGTTATTGATATTTCTCCCAGCAACCTTGATTCCAGCCTCTGCTTCATGCAGCCCACCATTGTGCATGATGTACTCTGCATATTAGTTAAAAAAGCAGGATGACAATACACAGCCTTGATATACTCCTTTCCCAGTTTGGAACCAGTCCTCTGTTCCATGTCTGGTTCTAACTATTGCTTCTTGACCTACATACAGTTTTCTCAGGAGGCAGGTAAGGTGGTCTGGATTTCCCATCTTTTCGAGAATTTTCCAGTTTGTTGTGAGCCACACAGTCAAAGACTATAGTATAGTTGATGATGCAGAAGTAGATGTTTTTCTGAAATTCTCTTGCTTTTTCTATGATCCAGCAGATGTTGGCAATTTGATCTCTGGTTCCTCTGCCTTTTCTAAATCCAGGTTGAACATCTGGAAGTTTTCGGTTCATGTACAATTGAAGCCTAGCTTGGAGACCATTATAATGGAGATGACCATCATATCTACTACTGTGACCAAGAATTCCTTAGAAGAAATGGAGTAGCCCTTGTAGTCAACAAAAGAGTCTGAAATGCAGTACTTGGATTCCGTCTCAAAAATGCCAGAATGATCTCTGTTCGTTTCCATGGCAAACCATTCAATATCACAGTCATCCAAGTCTGTGCCTTAATCACTAATGCCAAGGAAACTGAAACTGAATGGTTCTATGATGACTTAGAAGACCTTCTAGAACTAACACTGAAAAAGTTGTCCTTTTCATCCTAGGGAACTGGAATGCAAAAGCAGGCAGTCAAGAGATACCTGGAGTAACAGGCAAGTTTGATCTTGGAGTACAAAATGAAGCCAGGAAAAGGCTAACAGGTTTTTCCCAAGAGAATGTGCTGGTCATAGCAAACACCCTCTTTCAACAACACAAGAGACAACTCTACCCATGGACATCACCAGATGGTCAGTACCAAAAGCAGGTTGATTATATTCTTTGCAACCGAAGATGGAGAAGCTCTATAGAGTCAGCAAAAACAAGACCAGGAACTGACTGTGGCTCAGACATGGATTCCTTATTTCCAAATTCAGACTTAAATGAAGAAAGTAGGGAAAACCACTAGACCATTCAGGTATAACCTAAATCAAATCCCTTTTGATTATACAGTGGAAGAGACAAATATATTTAAGGGATTAGATCTGATAGACAGTGCCTGAAGAACTATGGATAGAGGTTCATAACATTGTACAGGAGGAGGTGATCAAAACCATCCCCAGGAAAAAGAAATGAAAAAAAGGCAAAATGGCTGTCTGAGGAGGCCTCACAAATAGCTGAGAAAAGAAGAGAAGTGAAAGGCAAAGGAGAAAAGGAAAGATATACCCATCTGAATGCAGAGTTCCAAAGAATAGCAAGGAGAGATAAAAAAGCCTTCCTCAGCGATCAATGCAAAGAAATAGAGGAAAACAATAGAATGGGAAAGAGTAGAGATCTCTTCAAGAAAATTAGAGATACCAAGGGAACATTTCATGGAAAGATGAGCTCAATAAAGGATAAAAATGGTATGGGACCTAACATAAGTAGGAGATATTGAGAATAGGTGGCAAGAATACACATAAGAATTAGACAAAAAAGATCTTAATGGCCCAGATAACCATGATGTTGTGATCATTCACCTAGAGCCAGGCATCCTGGGTTGCTAAGTCAAGTGGGCCTTTGGAAGCATCACTACAAACAAAGCTAATGGAGGTGATGGAATTCCAGCTGAGCTATTTCAAATCCTAAAAGATGATGCTGTGAAAGTGCTGCACTCAATATGCCAGCAAATTTGGAAAACTCAGCAGTGGTTACAGGACTGGAAAAGGTCAGTTTCATTCCAGTCACAAAGAAAGGCAATGCCAAAGAACGTTCAGAGTAAAGTCACTCAGTCGTGTCTGACTCTTTGCAGTCCCATGGACTATAGCCTACCATGCTCCTCCGTCTGTGGGATTTTCCAGGCAAGGGTCCTGGAGTGGGCTGCCATTTCCTTCTCAAACTACCACACAATTGCACTCATCTCACACGCTTGCAAAGTAGTGCTCAAAATTCTCCAAGCTAGGCTTCAACAGTATGTGAACTGAGAAATTTGCCATTTGAGCCACCAGGGAAACCTGCTTTTTATATACTCCTCTTTATTTTGACTGTGCTGGGTCTTTGTTGCTGTGTGGGGTTTTCTCTAGTTGCGTCCAGTGGGTGCTATTCTCTGGCTCCGGCGTGATGACTCCTTACTGCAATGGCTTCTCTTGTGGTTGAATACAGGCTCGAGCAGATGTGGGCTCAACAGTTGGGGTTCCCAGGCTCAGTTACTCTGTGACATGTGGGATCCTCCCAGACCAGGGATCAAACCCGTGTCTCCTGCATTGTCAGGCAGATTCTTTACCACCGAGCCACCAGGGGAGTCTGAAGGTGTATATTTTTGAGAGAATTAAAGTATATCCTTTCTTTGCCTCATAATTTTGTATATATTTTTCTGTTTTTCTTTTCCTTATTTCAGATCCTGTCTATCTCTCTGCATATCTATCCAAGCAACAGACATATAACACACATTCATGTATGTATGTGCATGCGTATGACATCCGTTTACATAGATGAAGGGATCAGTAAGACAGGAAGGTCTGCATTTTCTTTTGAATCATCATTTCCAAGTGTACTTTGCTTCCTCTGGCTCATGCAGACATCCCAGACTTCAAGCTGAGTCTTAGAATTTCAGATCCAAGTCGGGTAAGATGAAGGGTTGCCCTTGCTCTTCAGTTAGTCCTGGCCAGCTCTCTTGGAACAACCCATGGACTGCAGCACGGCAGGCTCCCCTGTCCATCACCATCTCCTGGAGTTTTCTCAGATTCATTTCCATTGAGTCAATGATGTCATCCATCCATCTTATCCTCTGTCGTCCCCTTCTTCTCCTGCCTTCAGTCTTTCCCAACATCAGGGTCTTCTCCAATGAGTTGGCTCTTTGCATCAGATGGTCAAAGTATAGGAGCTTCAACCTCAGCATCAGCCCTTCCAATGAATATTCATGGTTGATTCCTTAGGATTCCTGGTTTGATCTTTCTTGAAGTCCAAGGGCCTCTCGAGCATCTTCTCCACACCACAGTTCAAAAGCATCAATAAGAACTGAAGACAGTACTCAGCCTTCTTCATGTCCAGCTCTCATATGTGTATTTGACTACTGGAAAACCCATGGTTTTAACTATACAGACTTTTGTCAGCAAAGTGATGTCTCTACTTTTTGATATGCTGTCTCGTTTGTCATAGCTTTTCTTCCAAGGATTGAGCATCTTTTAATTTCATGGTTACTTCTGAGAGTCCCTTCTCCCTTGGTATTTATTTTAGGAGCATGTTCTTCTCCAACTCTTGCTACTTGTCCATTAGGAGTTCTGGGACATCTTCATGAAAGAAAAGAGGATCTGCTCAAATAAGAATCCCACAAAGCATGCCTGATTATGTCAGTTTATGTGGCATTTATGAGCTTATAAACATGTAAAATAATATTCCTTAAAATACAGCACCTGCCTTTCAACTCCAGTTCCCTCTCCTTTCCTTACCTGATGGTAGACACAGCATAAAGAAGGATCTTGGAACTCTTTATGTTTATCTCCTCACTTCTCTACACAGTTTCAGCTTTTTCCTATTCACTTCACAACTGTACGACTATCATTGTGATGAAACCTGTTTAACCTCTGTTGTAAAGTTTTTTGCTTCACTTTGTTCAAAATGTCCTGCTCTGGGGAGCCAGTCTCAGAAAATTCTCAAGACTATTTCCATGATAACCTGCTGCTTTGACTTGCCATGTTTTTGTTAAATATAAGGTGGAAATAGTCTTCCCCACAGAGGGAACTAGGGGAAGGGTAACTATTTTACATTTATGGAAAGTACCTTTCAAATTTATAATTTGTGAGTTGGAACAATGCATAAGTAGGGTTCCACAGGTGAGTGGTAAAATATGTCATTTGTAAACAGGAATGATTATTTCTGAGAGTAAACGAGAGCTTGTGCCCCAGCAGATGTTATTGGAGCAGACTGACAGATGGTCCAGTAGCAGAGAGGAGCTCTGCTGCTCGGGGATCTGGGTCACGTGATCTCCAAGCTGAGGTGCCCCCTGCCCTTTTCCTGATTCACAGAAGGAAGGAAAGAGGTGAACAAAGAGGGTCTGTGTTCTGTATTGTTTACCTATCCCTTGGTTGCCCAGAATGTCAGCGAGTTTACTTCAAAGACTGAAGATGCAAACATGTGGGATTCCAAATTCCACATGTGGGAGAACAGGTTGCACCTTCAAAGTACAGTCTATTCAGAATCTCTGCAAACAATGGATTTAGGCCTAGAGGATAAGATACATAAGAAAAAGATACCAAAATTTAACTTAGATTTGTTTTGCTTTATTTTTACCTCATTGAAAAGGTTGTAAATGAATGCAATTCTGTCATTAAATTAAGATTGCAATGTTGCTGTATACGGATATAGTCAAACAGTTGATCTACCATCCAAACATCATTCTTCCAAATTCTCTCCTCCCCCCAAAATAACCACTGTTAGTATCTCTGAAGTGCCTGCCTCTTCTCGTGTATATACGCTGAGGGAGGAGATGGAGGTACCACATACACACATGGCATATATGAGACGGTATTATAACAAGTCTCTGTAGCCTATCTTGTGTTGAAAATCTGTTCAAGTTAGTTCCTACAGGTCAGGCTCACCGGTTGTAAAAGCTTTGTGGCGTTCTGGAGGGGATATTGTTTAACCATTTCTCTGGACATTTAGGTCCTTTGCAGCATTTCAGTGTTTTTATTTTTTAAATTTCCTTTCTTTCACTGCTCCTCTTGTTGCAGAGCGTGGGCGTCAGGCATTGCAGTGCGTGGGCTCTAGGGTACCTGGGCTCAGTAGCTGTGGCTCGGGGACCTAGCTTCTCTGTGGCATGTGGAGTCTTCCTGGACCAGGGATCAGACTCGTGTCCCCTGCGTTGTTAGAGTCTCACCCACTGTGTCACCGGGAGAGTGCCGTCCCAGTATTTTAAGTGATGCTGTAATAATGACCATGAACCCCGAGACGAGTCACTTCATGTCTCTGCGTCCCGTTTCCTCGCCTGTGCCACGAAGACTTCGCAGTGCCTGCCTCACTCATAATAACATCTATGATGTGTGCTCAGAAATGTTTTTTATTCCCATGAAGCTGATGGTGGTGATGCCTCTTTGCACACCTGTACTGTGTGCCTTAGAAGTGATTTTTAGAAGTAGTTTTATTGTGGAAAGAGTTTGCCTACAGATTTTGTCAGTTATTCTGTGTGTGTTGCTAAGTTGCTTCAGTAGTGTCCAGGTCTTTGTGACTCCATGGACTGTAGCCCACCAGGCTCCTCTGTCCACGGGATTTCACAGACTAGAATGCTGGGGTGGGGTGCTATGCCGTCCACCAGCAGATCTTCCTGACACAGGGATCGAACCCAAGCTTCCTGTGTCTCCTGCATTGACAGGTGGGTTATTTACCACTAGCGCCTCCTGGGAAGCCTATTAGTTACTTTACATTGCCTTCCGAAAGGGCTTTACCATTGTAGTGGCTCTTTTGTATCAGAATAGCCAGTTTATACAGCTTTGCTAATGCTGAGCATTTTTGATCATTTTTTTTTTTTTTTGCCAGCTTGATGGCAAAATACCCCATTGTTACTTTATTTTATATTCTTTTAATTGTATAAGAAAATTGTTTTTTTCACACTTCAGTTTCTTCAGTAAATAAATATGAAATTAAGGTAGTGAGTGGATGCTTGGAAGTGGAGCCTTCAGGAACTTGAGAGAGAGAGAGCTGCTGCTCCAAGGCAGCCTTGCCCTAGCCGTCTTGCACGAGATGAGGAGGACGGCTTGTTGGATCTGCCTGAAGCACCAGGAAAGCACTGCTATTTCTGGGTAGCAGGATGAGGGTGGAGGGTCTGGAGTGAAGATTTTACCCGACTCCAGAGCCCTGTGGCTCAGGGGTAAAGAATCTGCCAGAAATGCAGGAGTCACAGGAGACCCAGTTTCGATCCCTGAGTTGAGAAGATCCCCTGGAGAAGGGAGTGTCGACCCACTCCAGTGTTCTTGCCTGGAGAATCCCGTGGACAGAGGAGCCCAGCAGGCTCCAGCCCACGGGGTTGCAGAGAGCCACACACGACTTGGGGACTAAACAACAACAACAGGAACAAGGATATCTTCCATTTCAGTGGACGATGCAGAGGTATTCTGCGTATTTACACATGTAATGTGTACACCTTGACAAATTTGGAGGTAAGTATACATCCATGAGGAGTTCCCTGGTAGCTCAGCTGGTAGAGAATCTCTCTGCAGTGTGGGAGGCCTGGATTTGATCCCCTGGAGAAGGGAAAGGCTACCCACTCCAGTATTCTGGGCTGGAGAATTGCATGGACTACACAGTCCAAGGGGTCGCAAAGAGTTGGACGCGATATATGTGTGAGATTTGGGCGACTTTCACACATACATCATGAAACCCACTATCAATGACATACACGTCTCCTCCTGTCAAAGTGTCCTTCCTCCCTCTTGATTTATTTACTTTTTTGTTATAAGAATACTCAAGGTAAGATCCACACTCTTAGAGAACTTTTAAGAACACAATGCAGTATTACTAACTGTCAGCACTGTGGTGTGTGACAGATTTTGACCTTGCCTAACTGAAACTGTGTACCCCTGTCCGTCTGTTTTGTACTAGGCTTTACAGTGATTTCATAGTGATAGTCCATTGTGTTTATGTGCGTCTGTGGGTGATTCATGTCAATGTGTGGCAAAAACCACCACAATGTTGTAAAGAAATTATCCTCCAATTAAAATAAATAAATTAATTTTAAAAATTCACTTGTTGATTATTAACTGTATATATGTGTATTACTTTTCTTTGTTTGTTTGTTTTTTGCCATTTGGAGTTCCTCTGATTTTGAACTATTTCTCTCTTCCATGTGTCTGCTGGATTGTCTTCTTTCTTACTGGTTTGCAGGAGGTATTTTTCATGTAACCTGGACATGAACCCTTTTCCAGTTCTGTAAATTGCCAATAACTCTGCCCTCCCTATAGACTGATTTTTAAATGATATGCCTATTCATGAATGTACGTTAATTTTCCCATGATGGTTGGTGCTTGTTGTGTCCCTTTAAGAAGTGTATTCCCAATCAAAACAGGAAAACTGAGTGAAAGCTGATCCCAGAGGGTGGGAAATCAGTGGCATGTGACTAGTGGATTTCAAAATTGTTATGGATTAGTAACTACTGTTTATTCACCATTTTGCCCCATTTTCAATGAGAATATATATTATTATCTTGTCACATCATTGTATTTTAAGTGTGTGAGACACATAATCTTTTTTAGTTAATAGATCTCTGGATCAGGAGAATCTGCACCTATGGAAAATCATTTCTATCTGAACTTAATTTAGATGACAACCTGGAATCAGATTGAGCCTGAGACTGATTCTGTAACAAAGATGAGAGTGTTGAAAGTTCTAGGTTATTGGTATAGTTTGGTTTTGGAAGGAATGTGAATAGTTTTTAGTCAAAGGAACCACCATGTTAGACTGTTTAATGCCCATAAGTTCCTCCTGAACATCTATGCTCATGTGCAATGTGATTTTACTGCTCCTCCTTACCAAGTCATCTCTTTGTTCCTCACCTTGACTTGGAGTTTGGTCATGTGACATGATTTGACCAACAAGCTAGCAGGAAGTTTGACACTGATGTGATGTTTTATGCATTAGGGCTTGTCCTCTTGCAAGCCGGCTGTTGTAGAACAAAGTCTGTGCTACGTTTTGGTGAGGACGTGTGGAGAAGAGGGGCTGGGGAATGAAGAACCTTCTGGAGAATGGCCTGAGTTTCTAGCTGAGAGCCAACATTAAGTGGCAGACAGCAGTGCTGCGAAGCTTCTGCTGAACACAGGCTGTGAGAAGCCCCAGAAGATGCTATATGGGATAAAATCATCACCCAGTGTGCTCATCCAAAACATGGTTATGAGAAATAACGCACTGTTTTTGTTTAAAGTCACTGATTTTGGATTGATCTGTTATGCAGCAGTAGCTACTGATACACATGCCATTTTTGGAGTTGAGAAGTCTCAGTATCATGACTAGTAATTCTCTTTAATCAATTAACAAATCAACTTCAGTTCAAAACAACTTTCCAAAGGAACATTTGACACTCAAGGAAATTTTTCTAAACTCCGTCTGAGACAGTGGACACAGGAGGATATTTATATGTGAAAACTAATAATGGATAAGTATATTGCATGAAGTTGTGCTGGTGTTCATTGTAATCATATGTACAAGGCTTTATTTGTGTCCTGAAACATATAAAACATGACAAACTTTTGGATTTCAAAAGTGTACCATAGTTTTCAACTTTAAACAACTCATTCAGCAAATATATATTGAATATTTACTACTGTAATATAACTAAATTATGTTAAAAAATTTTAACTTTTGACCCAGTTTGGAGGCTGTGGCTCGATGCTGGCCAGTTTTCTTCCTTGAGCCGCTGATTAAGGAGCCGTAACACCCTCTGGTCTTATCGAGCTCCCACCCCTTCCAGGCACTATGCCTCAACCCTAATCTCCCCAGCGGAACAACTAAGGGCAGGCCCTCTGCCTCCGAGCCTTTAAAATGGTCAGAGAAGCCAGTCTGCCGGGTGGTCACAGAGCCTGGCTGGCCTCACCCTGCTGGTTATAAAGAAGCTGTCCTCCACAGCTCCAGCTGTCCAGCTCCCAGTCCCAAGGGGAGCTCCTTGTGTGGCCCTCCCTGGAAGGTGTTTTTCCTTTAGCTGTAGGTCGCAGAGTCCTGCTTTCTCAATCCAAGTGTTGGTGTGCTGTGGCCCTCCATCAAAAGGGTCTTTAAATCTTATAAAACAATTACTGGCTAGAAATTTTTCTATGTGCTAGAAATAACATAGATTAAGTGAATAAGAAACGGTTCTCTCAAGTAGTTTTCCTTCTCATGGATTTGTGAGAGAGACGAAAACCCGGGGGGATGTTTGTATTACATTGGGCTGCCCTGGCGGCTCAGATGGTGGAGAGTACACCTGCAATGCAGGGGACTTGGGTTTGACCCCTGGTCGGGCAGATCCCCCCGAGGAGGGAATGGCAACACACGCTGGTACTCCTGCATATGTGTGTGTGTGTGTGTGTGTGTGTGTGTATACTGTTTCATCCTTTATATATACACACACACACATATATGTATACTATTAAATATTGGTCAGAAAAAGTCTAAACATTTTAAAGGAAAACTGAAGATGGCAGTGACATGATAGACATGCTAATTAATAAAGTAAATTTTAAAGATTCACAAATCACAGGGGAAAATAATAACAAATGGAAATTTCCAGTATATTTTTAAAAGTTAAATTGACCATTATTATAAAGAATAATACAAACCACGTGCAATTTTTTAAATTTCAAAACTATTAACATATAACACGAGTCCATTTTTAACAGTTAACCAAGTCCTTTTTACTGAAAGTGAAAGAATGATAAAAATTACATAAAGTAGATTGGGACTTCAGATCTGAAAAGTTAAGATATAAAGGACTGATTAGGGAAGGTGTTCCATCTACATTTTCTCTGACAGGTGAATAGATGTAGTGCTGAGCCTCACTATGAAACTTAACTTGAATTTATATGCACCAGCTGATATTCCTTTTCCCACTGTTCATTACCCTGGTAATTACAGTATTGACTGAAAGCTTAGTTTAATTTGTATCAATTATCCCAAAACCATTTCAGTACACGCTTTATTTCCTTTTGGATCAAAGCTTAGTTGAGAATGTTTTAAGTGTGTTTCTGCCCTTGAAGTTCATCTGTCAAACCCATTGAAGT
Organism: Dama dama; assembly: GCF_033118175.1. NCBI lineage: Eukaryota > Metazoa > Chordata > Mammalia > Artiodactyla > Cervidae > Dama > Dama dama. The sequence goes on from NC_083703.1 coordinate 81,981,513, forward strand.
TGTTGTGAACTAAGTATGAAGTGAATCCTGCTGGTGGGATGGGTCTTGGTTTTATATGCAAATAATATATTTCCCAAGTTTCTAATGATTTTTAGCTTTGCTCAGAATAAATTCTTTTTTCTTCAAAATTTAATGGATACTATGAAAACAAGTCAATATCTTGAAACAATAAGCTACATTTTTATCCAGTAAAAGTTGTGAATCTTCAAAAAAAAAAATCCAGTGTGTTTAATTCTAAAAGGAAAAGACAATCATTTAAACCACAGTTTTGTTAGTTATTTACCATCAGTTAATCTCGTAATCCTTTCATCAGTATTTTGTACTTAGGCTTTACAGTAACCATGAAGAACTTAGCTTCCTTTTATGGATATGGAAATTAACACTTGGGTTGATTAAATGACTTATCCCTTCTGGTCACTCAGTAAAGTGACTGATGAACAGTTGTATCTGACCACGGAGCCAGTATTCTCTGCACTTTTCCATGTTGTTTAAGGACTTTTACTTAGTTAAGTGATAGGTTAGGAGGCAGGGGATAGTGTTTAAGGATTTTAGAAAGTGGGCTAAACCCTTCAGAACTAGGCAAGTCCTAGTCACCATCAACCCAAATTCATCTAGATTGAAGTCACTGATAGAAGTGGCACAGCTATTGGGTAGAAGTGACCATCTTGCCTAAATGAGTGACCACTCCCCCCATCTTCCATCTCTGTCATGTTTGTATTCACAGGAATTATCATTTGACATACGATCTGTTTCTCTTGTCAGTATGTGTTTGACTATGCTGTATTTTGACCTCTGCAAAGCCTACATTTTTGAATGACTTTCTAAACTGCTGTCTCCAAAATCTACTGTAGTTTCAGGGATAGGGGAGTATTCATTAAATAGTTGCTGAATAAATAAATTAGCTAGGTGAATTATGTTGATGGATTTCCATTGCTAAACCAAACTTGCATTTCTGGGATGGACTCAATTTGGACGTGATGGATTATGCTTTTCCATATTGTTGGGCTTGATTTGTTGTTGTTGTTCAGTTGCCAAGTCACGTCTGACTCTTCACAACACCATGGACTGTAGCACGACAGGCCTCCCTGTCCCTCAGCATCTCCCAGAGTTTGCCCAAGTTCATGTCCATTGCATTGGTAATGCTATCCAAGTATTTCATCCTCTGTCACCCCCTTCTCCTTCTGCCTTCAATCTTTCCCAGCATCAGAATCTTTTCCAATGAGTTGGCTCTTCACATCAGGTGGCCAAAGTATTGGAGCTTCAGCATCAGTCCTTCCAATGAGTATTCAGGGTTGATTACCTTTAAGATTGACTGGTTTGATCTCCTTGCAGTCCAAGGGACTCTCAAGAGTCTTCTCCAGAACCACAGATTGAAAGCATCAATTCTTTGGCACTCTGCCTTCTTTATTGTCCAACTCTCAAATCTGTACATGAGTACTGAAAAGACTATAGCCTTGACTATATGGACCTTTGCTGGCAAGGTGACGTCTTTGCTTTTTTACACACTGTCTAGGTTTGTCATAGACTTCCATTGTCTTTTAATTTCGTGGCTGCAGTCACCATCCGCAGTGATTTTAGAGCCCAAGAAGAGGAAATTTGTCACTGCTTCCACCATTACCTTCTGTTTGCCGTGAAGTGATGGGACTAGTTTCCATGATCTTAGTTTTTTTAATATTTAGTTTTAAGCTGGGTTTTTCACTCTCCTCCTTCACCGTCATCGAGAAATTCCTGAGTTCCTCTTTGCTTTCTGCCATTAGAGTGGTATCATTCACATATGTGAGGTTGTTGGTATTTCTCCTGGCAGTCTTAATTCCAGCTTGTAACTCATCCAGTCCAGCAGTTTCATGATGTGCTCTGCATGTAAGTTAAATAATCAGAGTGACAATAAACAGCCTTGTCATATGCTTTTCATATATTATTTAATTACTGACATTTGATCTAGAAAATTTGCATCTAACATCACAAGGAAATGGAACTCTCATACACTGTTCATAAGCATGTAAAATAGTGCAACAGCTTAGAAAAACATCTATCTTCTCCCACATGTGAACCAAGAGGAATAAAATCATATGATGGTACAAATGCTTGTACATAAACATTTGTAGCAGCTTTATATTTAATTGTGAAAAACTGGAGACAAACCAAATGTCCACCAATAAGTAAATAGCTAAACAAACTATGGTAAGTCTACAAGATGGAATATTACTCAACAGTGAAAAGGAATGGACTGCTCGCATTGCTACAACAGGGATGCATCTCAAAGAATAATCCCGAACTGAGTAATTCAGACAAAAGGTACATATTGAATGATTCTGTTTATGTCAGATATTACAAAGGATAAAATAATCTACAATGACAGAAGTGGATTAGTAGTAGGAGGTAGAGTGGTAAGAGGCATGGGGGAGCAGGATTACCAAGAGGCACAGCTTTCAGATACGATGAAGCGCTCGTCATCTGTTCTTACAGTCGTGCACACGTGTCAGAACCAACCAGATTACACAAGTGTATCTTAATGTCTGTCAGCTACACCTCAATTTGTTTAAAAAGGAAAAATAAGTAATTGATGCAGTTCAATTTTATCATGTTTTATATTAGGAAAAAAATCACTAGCTTCCCTAGAATTTGTCAGTTTAAAGATGAGTTTTAAATGAATTATCTCATTGTTTTATGAATACAATTAAGTCAGTAATAATGGTTGGAAATATATTTTAGCTAATACAAAATATCCACTTTTTTCTTTAAAAGGTCATTTTATAATGATTAGAGGGAGTTAGAAGCTTACATGTTACCTCATTATTGAATTTTTTTCTAGCCCAGACCAGTGCAATCTTTGAGAAGGACCAGGTAGAATAATAAGAACTTATTACCACTGACTTTTTCCACTACTTCTTTGTTAGCCCAATGAAATTTTTGAGTAGAAAATGGCATTGGGTTTGAGTTGTCATCAAGAATACAACCCATTGTTTAAAAACAAAGTCTATTCCCACATCTATTGATAATAGAAAATGCATACTTTCTGCAAAGATATATATATATATATCTTTATATATACATATATATACACACACACACACACACTCACAATATATACAGTGTGTTAAATGGAATGCAATAAATTAGTTACAGTTTGTGAAGTATCCCTCTTCTGTTACATGGTCAAGAGTATTGTCAGAAGAATCATCCAAAGGGTACCTGTGTCTCTTCCCTCCTTTGGGAAGGATATTGTGTGGTGCTTTCTGGTTTGTGTGGCAGGACCTGACTTCCAGTTTCCCCTCATCTGTGACTTTGGATATTATTACTTGTGCAAAACATATATTTATGGGACAAACTTAAAATAGACATTGTAATAAGAAGTAAAGCTTTTAGGGAAAAAAATCAATGGGACAGTAGATCTTTGGGTAGAATCCAACAACAATTTATCTGCTTCAAATAATCATGTCTCTATCTGTCTTGGGTCCAAAATGTCTGCAAGCAATTAAGTTAGATAGTCTACCAATATACAAGCATATAAGGACAAGAAAAATAGAAGGTTTTTATTAATACAAGGATATAGGTTATTTTCTGACAGTTTTTCATAGGACTTGAGATTTTTTAGCTATAATTAGTTGTTTCTTTTCTTTGAAAAACTGTTTTAACATCTCCAAATGATGGAGAAACCACAGAAACAATTTTTTCAAACCAAGTGCATCATAAAGTAGAATGCAGAATGCAAACCGTATATGATCACAGTTTGTGTAACCGTGACTAAAGCGTTTTAATTGGAAAGCCATGTTTAATGTGTGAAAGTTCAAGGAGCCTAAATGGATACACGTTCTGTCTTAGTTTTAAACCTTCATTTTTCTTTCCAAATTAATTCTCAACTTTGCTCTGTCCTTAAGGAAATGACATTTGGTTACATAAGTCTCTCTTGGACTTCTGTTCCTAAGGAGATGGAGTAGACATACTTTTTCTTATTTCTCAGGCTAACCACTCTGAAAACTCTGAACATTTTATGTAAAAGAAATGAAAGAAGAATCTGAAAAGTGGATAAAAAACACACTGACTGGTGAACTTAGCTAGGAAAAGCAACAGGGTAGTAAGTTCCATGGATTTCCTTTTGCCTCATATACCAGACTTAACAATGAACGTATTTTTTCCCTTAGGAAAAAAATAGAAAATCTTTGGGAATAAGACCAGGCAAAGTTTTTTTTTTTTTTTTTCAATAAACACCAAAAGTACACTTCCTAAAAGGAAAAAATGATAAACTGAACTTTGTAAAAATTTTTTTAAAAACTTGTGAAATCTCCTGTTAAAAGGATAAAAAGCGATGTATTAGAAAGTGTTTACTGACTCTGATAAATTACATATTGACAAAAGACTAGTATCTGGAATACATAAGGAACTCTCAAAACTTCAGCATTAAAAAATAAACCAATTAGAAAGTGGACAAGAGACATGGAGACTTTTCTCTGAAGAGAATAGACAAATAAACACATGAAAACTTGTTCAACTTTACTAGCCATTAGGGTAATACAGACTATTATCCTAGTGAAATATCACTATATATATATATATGTATGTATGTATATATATATATCAGAAATATATATCAGTGAAATATCACTATATATATATATATCAGAATAAAGCAAAGCTCTAAGTAAATGCTGGTGAGGATGTGGAGATACTATGTTACTCACTCATTGCTGGCGTTGTGAATGGCCACACTTGGTACAGACATAACAAGAACAAAGGCCAGCATTTGCTTAAAAAATACTAAGTACAAACTGTCATACAGCCCAATAACTGCACTCTGTATTTATCCCAGAGAAATGATCACGTTTGTTCACACAAAAATTTATATACAAATATTCATAACAGTTTTATTTATAATAGCCTAAAACTAGAAACAGCACAGATGTCCTTCAATGGATGAATGGTTAAACAGACTGAAAAACTTCCATAACATGGAATATGCAGTAATAAAAAGAAATTGACTGTTGTCACACACAGTAACCTGGGTGAATCTCCAGAGAATTATGCTGAGTGAAAAAGCCAATCCCAAATGGTTAGGTATAATGTGATTCTATTTCTATATCATTCTTGAAGTAGCAATCTTACATAAATAGAGAACAAATTACTAGTTTCCAGGGCTTAATGCGGGCTTCCTAGGTGGCTCAATGGTAAAGAATCCCTGCGAATGCAGGAGACATGGTTCAATCCCTGGGTCCAGGAGATTTCCTGGAAAAAAAATGGAAACCCACTCCAGTATTTTTGCCTGGAAAATCCCATGGACAGAGGAATCTGACAGGCTGCAGTCTATGGGGTCGCAAAGAGTTGGAAACGACTGAATGAGCATGCATGCATGCAAGGGTGAATAGCTTGAGTGGGAGGGAAATAGATATGAATGTAAGAACAACATTAGGCATCTTTGTAGTGATGAAAATGTTCTGAATCTTGACTATATCAATATGATATACTGTTTTTGATGTTGTATCAATACTAGAGTTTTGCAAAATTTTGCCATTGGGAAAGCTGGGTCAAGCGTACATGGTATGTTTATATTATTTTTTACAACTGTGTGTGAATCTAAAATGGTCTCAAAGTGAGAAGTTATAAAATATATATTTCTTGTCTTGTACCTTCTTTTGGGGCTTCCCAGGTGTCTCAGTGGTAAAGAATCTGACTGCCAATGCGGCAGAGCCAGGAGACATGGGTTTGATCCCTGGGTCAGGAAGATCTCCTGGAGTGGGAAATGGCAACCTGCTCCAGCATTCTTGCCTGGAAAATTCCATGGACAGAGGAGCCTGGTGGACTACAATCCATGAAGCCACAAAGAGCTGGACATGACTGAACATGACTGAGCACGTGCACGCACACACACCCCTTCTTCTTGGTTCAGCTAATGGGGAAGCTAAGAAAATGATAAAGGGAGGGAGAAGTGGGAGGTCCAAGCACTACTTTTCCTTTGTTCCCTGCATGGCCCTGTTGTCTTGTGTTCCTATCCAGGGAGTCTTTGTTCCATGACTCTCTGGGTTTTTGTATGCATTTCCTCCCTCCGTCTGTTTGCATTGACCTTGGGTAACACCTGTGTTAACTTGCCCTGGGCTGGTTAGTGTGGTTTTCTTACCCACTGCCCATGCGTGTGTGCTAAGTCGCTTCAGTTGTGTACGACTCTGCGAGCCTGTGGACTCCAGGTAGGAATACTGGAGAGGGTTGCCATGCCCTCCTCCAGGAGGTCTTCTTGACCCATGGATCGAACCCAAGTCTCTTATGTCTAACCTGCATTGGCAGGTGGATTCTTTACCACTAGCACCACCTGGAAAAGCCCATTCACTGCCCACAACTTAGTAAGGAAATCGTTGATTAAACTCTCCTCAATTTATCTCAGTCAGAGAGAGCCCTGTGTTTTCTGCTGGTATGTGGACTCATGCGGTCATAGAATGTGAAGCTTGAGATATGTCAGTCCTGCATGCCTGTGTACACACATCATGTGGCAGGTGAAGTCCTTGCTGCCATGGACTGCAGGGAAAGAGAAGGAAATTCTAGCGGAAAGGGGAGGAAATCCACATGTGAATGAATAAGGTAATTTCATATAATGACATGAAGAAAATCTAATATTGTGATGGAGTAAGAAGCAATCATAGACATGGTTTGCTTCCGATACCACGGTTTGTGTATAACTCTCTGAGCAGGTAACATTTGAGCTGAGCCTTGAATTATGTGAAAATTCTGGTCATGCAAAAGAGCTGGGGGAAGAATTTGGGATGTCTGAATACAAGAAAGTTAATCAGTTCATCGCGTTGACTGAGCAGAAATGGAGGTAAGCAGTGAGGCCTGAGAGTTAGGCAGGGCCCCTGTGGGCTTTGGTTGCTATTTGTGATACAACTTGGATCATATTCAATTTGAAAGGGGCAGTGATTAGAGTGTTTTCTTCACTATCCATTTATTTAATCTATTATAAGCAAGATTTTGCAGTGAAGTAGTGGGATTTTGCTGAATAAATATGTGGCTCTAGAATTCTAGAAGCTTGCAGTTCATTGAAAGAGATAAGATGAATATACAAACAGCTACAATAGAAAGTTCTAGCTAATTTACATAATGATTGATTTTGTTCTAAACAGAGCAAACCTTTGGGATTATCCAGCTGTCTGTCACTTCCACATTTTAGCCTAGTAATTGCTACTCTGGTGAGAACAAAATAAAGAAAAGAGATTCTTGATAAATACCTTTAATTGTTTACAAATTTTTAAGTGTTTTTACCTTTTTAGTGAAATGGAATCATCTTGGATGCCAAAATGAATCGTGAATTAACGGCACCACTGTTCCCTTCTTCCTTGGGGACAGCTTCTCGTTTTCAACACAGTCAGTGCAAGAGATGGCATGTCTCACTGCAGGAACTGGTCCAGGGTTACTGATAGCTTAGATGGCATTTCCTCAAATTTCAGTCCGTGAATCTCAGATAATTCTGAATTTTAAAACGTTTTGAACAAACTCTCCAACCTTATCCCTGGGGAGTCTTACTTTATTAGTCAGTGTGTGTATGTTGCAGAGAAGGGTAGCAGAAATTTAGTTTTTAAGTTTCCCAGGTGATTGGAGAAGGACATGGCAACCCAGTCCAGTTTCTTGCCTGGAAAATCCCATGAAGAGAGGAGCCTGGCGGGCTACAGTCCGTAGGGTCACAGAGACTTGGACACGACTGAAGTGACTTGGCACACAGGTGCTTTGAAGTGCTTGGGTTTAGGAAAAAGCCGTTTAGTGAACAAACTGGCAAGCAGCAAATCTAATCACGTACTCAAAATTAGCACATCTTTAGGTGATTAACACTCTTTCTGTACCTTGGTCTCTCTCTTTTTTAATTTTAAACTTTTTACTTTGGTGTTGTAGTATAGCCAGTTAACAGCGCTATGACACTTTTGTGTGAACTGTGAAGGGGCTCAGACGTACACATGTATCCACTCTCCTCCAGACTCTCATCCCGTCCAGACTGCCACGTAACACTGGGCGGGGCTCGAAGGTGGGAGTGTGGTGGTGTCCTGGCCGCATAGTGATGAGATGGGAAGGAGTGGGTGAGCTTGGAGACGAGGACGGGGGAGTCAAGGATTTCTAATGGAGACCAGGTAGTAACCTACATTCAGAAATGGAATGTAAAGAAAACGGCTGGTTTCTGAGAAAATGATGCCCATTTGGCAGTGAGATATATGGGCATCCCGGCTAGCTCAAATGGTAAATAATCTACCTGCAATGCAGGAGACCTGAGTTCCCACGATTAGAAAGATTCCCTGGAGGTGGGAGTGACAACCCACTCCAGTATTCTTGCCTGGAGAATTCCATGGACAGAGGGGCCTGGTGGGCTACTGTCTATGGAGTCGCAAAGAATCCGACGTGACTGAGTGACTAACACACGTTTACTCTCTATGGGTTTAAATCCACGGTGACCTGTCAAGCATGGACAACTAGCATGGGTATTCTGACTGAGACTGTTAGCTCTCATTTAGGGTACATTTTCTCAGGTTCCCTGCAGCCAGCCTAGGATCCTGTAACTGGGTCCTGGCTAATGGGGGAGAAAAGAACAAAGCCACTGCCAGACCTGACTGTTAAAAACGCATCCCTGCAGGCTCTCCAGGACCTTCTCCTCAACGACCCTGCAGGAGGTCGCTCCCAAGGAGGCATCACGACAGACGGAAGTCCAACAGACTAGTGTCAGGCTTTTAGTGAACAGCAAATAACTGTTCTTCCTTTTTCCTCAACTCTAGTTTAGAAGGACTCCAAAAAAGGGATTCTTGGGGTCCAGTGAACTGTCTTGCAGATTTTCCTTGGTTCTTCCTGCTTTCTGTAGGACACGACTGTCAGTCCACTGGGGGCTGGACCAGAAGACAAACCTGAGAGCTATCATCACTCCTTTCTCAAGGTCATCCTTTTGGAAACTGTTCATTCTGAAGCCCATTGATCGTGCCTTTTATTTCTATTGGATGGGTTTCTCCTGGGAGGGTCTGCAGGCTCCCTAAAGTGAAGTGAAATGAGTTGTTCAGTCTTGTCTGACTCTTTGTGACCCCATGGACTAATCAGTCCATGGAATTCTCCAGACCAGAATACTGGAATGGGTGGCGTTTCCCTTCTCCAGGGGATCTTCCCAACCCAGGTCTCCTGCACTGCAGGTGGAATCTGTACCAGCTGAGCCACAAGGGAAGCCCAAGAACACTGGAGTGCAGGCTCCCTAATCTCAAACATACTTGAATCATAAAATCTATAACCCTTATTACACTTGAATGAAATTATATATTTTAATCCAGTATGCTGTGGCACAGGGTTGCTAAATATGTGGCACCTTGACCAGTTGCCTCAGTGTCTCCTGGGAACTCCCTAGAAATACATATTCTCAGGCTCCACCAAGACCTGTTGAATCTGAGTGTTACCAAGCCATCCAGGTGACTCTGGAAGAGACTCCAGTTTGAAAACAAGTGTATTAGTGCTTATTTAATATTTCCAAAATTTTTTCCTCCTATTTAAAATGAAGATTGCAAGGATTAAATTGGATAAAGCACAAAACATTGCAGCTAGCACATAATAGTGCTTGTTATTTTTTGGCAAGGTATAAACAACACACCCTCCCCTCGCCAAAACATACATTTGTGCCACAGCCTTTGGTAACATGGAACTGAATTCATTGTGCTATCAGGAAAAGAAATACATGGAGGGGAACCATAACTTCTCCAGCAGGAGGAGAACGACACGTTTGTTCTTGTGTGCTCTAATCATAGCACCAAAGAAAGACCAAAGTGACTTTTTGGTAAGGTAAAGGATTAGAAGAATGCGTAATAATTTCTTATAAAAGTACAAGGAAGCTGATATTAAAGATCTTTAAAGGGATACGTCTCAGCATGTTGCACTTTTATATATGCAAGCGATAGAGAGACAGGTATAGAGCTAGAAGATCCGAGAATCCATGAGGCTGGTACTTTGATTAGAGGAAGGGCTACTGGAATCCAGGTAGGCACCCATCCTTTCCCTTTTCAATTTCATCCTTAAAAGTCGTACAGATCAGGCCAGCCCTGTTCACCAGTCCTCAGCTACAAAGAGTTGGGAGATGGTACCTCAAGACAGCCCATCTTTTTCAATCATTTTGAAGGAAACTTCAGTGATAAAAGCAGATCTGTGAGCAGGTACATTTTAATTCACAGTTAACAAAAGAAACCATCTTCACTGTGGATTGTCAAACACCAGCCCATTAAAAAGCATGGTATCAGTGCAATAGGGGATGTTAATCGTGGCTGCATGTGCAAGTAGAACCGACTGGTAAAAAGTAAATTGACACGAAGAAGCTGATGCTTTGCAAAAGTGGAACAAAAAATGAGCAAAGAATACAAATTACTGGAGATAATGGTTGCCATGGCAATTGTTTGTCCAGAACTCAAACTGTGGTAACTCAGGTAAGAGTAATTGAAAATTAAAGCCCTTAGCAGACCTTCCCCACCTTGGTTTTGTTCCTGCTGCAGGCTGGAGTAGTATGACTAAGTATCCTTTCCTCGGCCTATGGAAGCCCCAACATAGTTGTAATCTGCTGAAAGAGAGGGTGATCTGCCGGGGTCCCTCTTAGAACTGCAGGTAGTTTCTGACATCCTTGGGGTTTGGTAAACACACCAAACATTTCAAGGTGAAGTGCTGTGGCCTGGCACAATTGTTCCGACACCCGCTCCCCAGGAGAGTAAGCAATCTTCTGTCATTAAAAGTGCAAAGCGGTGGGATTTTTTTTTTTTTTGATCAAGGTTGCAAAATGCTGGATGGGAAGAAGCACCACACCAGCAGTGTTCTTCCCTCTGTGTGGCCGTCCTGCCCTTCCTCCCTTGTAATTACCCATCTGTTTGCGAGGGAGGCGATGCTTACTGTGACATTTAGAAGAAAGGCACCTGTTTGTAGAAAGGCAAGAATAACCTAGTTTGCAGGTATCCTTGGCTCTTAAATTTGCCTTTCCTGACTCAATATAATGGGTTTTTCTTTTTCATAATCATATTGCTCTGACTGTAGACTTTTCAAATCCTTCTTTTCACCTCTTATATGTCATTCTTTGAATCAGCTTCTAGCAGGAAAGCTGTTCTTGGAGAAGAAAGTGACAAAAAAAAAAAAAAAAAAAATAAGAGGAACCATACGGGAAGAGGAAGAAGGAATGTGTAGAAAATAGTCTCTTTTCTCCTAAATTCTATAACCATGTTTTATGGCCTTTTCATCTTGCACGGTTGGTTGTTGAGAAATGGAACATTTGCATTTCAAGGTAGACAGAGGCTTTTACTGATGTCCAGTAACCAGGGAAACTTAATGAGAAGTTGCAGTGGTTGGATTCGTAACAACTTGTTTTCTGTGGTAGCCAGACAGCAGAAGGCTTTGTATACACAAACACAGAAAGTGCGCTGCTCGTTAGGTGCCATATCTAATTAGCTAGAACCCAAAAAACTTCCACTAATGATATTTTCATGCCAGGAGAGTTTGAGAAACTGCACTTCAGTTTGGATGTTTTAAAACAGTAGGAATTGCCAGAAGTTATACACATAAATAATACAGCTAACAGGGATTGAAGATTAGAGCTCTACATCATTGAATTCTCACCACAACACTATGAGGTGGTGTTATCTGTTGTCTGTTGCTGCCGCAAAATAATTAGCACAAATTTAGCGGCTTGAAACAACATGCATTTATTATCTCACATTCTGTAGGCCTGAAGACCAACATAGACCTCACTGGGCCAAGAGCAAGCTGGGGTTGTCAGCTATAACAAGTGTCCCATCTGGTGGGGAGTGTGGGTGATGAGGGGACGTACGCATGCAGGGGGAAGGGGGTGGATGTGGAATCTCTGTGCTGTACCTTCCTTTCTATCTTACTGTGAACTAACTGATCAAACCAGTCAGTCCTAAAGGAAATCAACCCTGAATATTCATTGGAAGGACTATTGCTGAAGCTCTAATACTTTGGCCACCTGATTAGAAGAGTGGACTCATTGGAAGAGACCCTGATGTTGGGAGAGACGGAAGGCAAAAGGAGAAGAGGGTGGCAGAGGATGAGATGGTTAGATAGGATCACTGACTCAATAGAGATGAAATTGAGCAAATGCTGGGAGATAGTGGAGGACAGAGGAGGCTGGTGTGCTGTGGTCCATGAAGTCGCAAAGCATCAGACATGACTTAGAGACTGAAAAGCAGCAACATAGAAATAAGATAAATATTGAAAATAAACATTTTTAAATAAATTAAAATTTAAAAAATGGAGGGAGACGATGGGGAGTTTCAAGAGGGGGAGTGTGTGTGTGTGTACCTATGGCTGATTCACGTTCAGGTTTGATGGAAAACAGCAAAATTCTGTAAAGCATTTATCCTTCAATAAAAAATAAATTAAAAAATTTAAAAAATAAAAATAAGAGTAAAACTGTGCCCTGAGTCCATCTTGGACCTTGAAGAGACACAGAGGATTCCTGAACCCAACCCATAGCCTGAAGCCCAGCTCAGACCAGGCAGATAAGGGAAACCCTGCTGGCCTGCAGATCTCTAAGTGAGAGAAGGATACACTTGCTTTTGTAAACCTCTGAGCTTTTGAGGTTGTTTGTAAAGTAATAGTATTATAGAGAGAACAGATTTACACTCCCACTCCCACTAATAATCTTCATGGACTAAAAAGCCATGTGTTTTGCAGGCAACAAACTTCGTTACCCTAGTCATATCTGAAAGGTGTCCAGAAGTCTTGCCATAAACAAAAATTGTCCCCAGGGATGACTCATGTCAACTGGTGGCTATAAAGCCCAGTCTGATTCTGGAGAGGTCAGTATTGGGAGGCACATGTCAGAGAGACGTCTCCTATAACTCTTTTCTTAGACATTAACTTGAATCAGAATATGCCACTTACTTTGTAGTCCTGTCCTTGTTGCTAAACCCTCCCGTGTGGGCAATGTTAATACCTGCTTCATTCAGTTGTTATGAAGATTAAATGAGAATACCCAGCACCTAAAATTCATAGCTCAATGTCCACTGCATGGGAAGAGATTAGTAAATGTTAGCTGTTAAATAACCTTGGAAAGACAAAGATGGTTACATTTGTTAATACTTTCTTTATTGAATCAATTTCTGCCAAAGGTATCACGGGTGTTTTATTCTTTTAAGAATAGTAATACTTGAAAAATAAGCTAATTGATGTAGCAACCTTAGACAGATGGTTGGGGCTTACACAATAGAAAAGAAAATATTTTTAAGTAAGGAAAAGAATCATCTATGTGATAATCTCAAAAAACTGTGGAAAAAGAAAAACGTGAATAATTAGCAAAATCATTTAGCATATACTATTTTACAAATAAGTATAAAGCATTATTTGGGTAAGTCAATTACTACAAACTTGGATATACCCCACTCAAAAGAAAAAAGCATCAATTTAGAATTCAAGTATAACGAGATTGTCACAACGTGAACCAACTTGTTGACATTCAGAGAATTCTCAGCTTGCTTGCCAAATTAATGGATTAGGCTCTCTCAACAGTGTTTGATTCAGCAATGTAAACCTTTTAAGAAAAAATAATTTGGATAAAGAAAGATACATGCTCAGTTGTGTCTAACTCTTTGTGGCCCCAAGGACTGTAACCCGCCAAGCTCCCTGTCCATGGAATTTTCCAGGACAGTGGGTTGCCATTTCTGTGGCCCAACCACAAATGCTAAAGAGGCAAAGTTGAACGGTTCTATGAAGACCTATGAGACCATCTAGAACTAACACCAAAAAGATGTCCTTTTCATCATAGGGGACTGGAATGCAAAAGTAGGAAGTCAAGAGATACCTGGAGTAACAGGAAAATTTGGCCTTGGAGTGCAGAATGAAGCAGGGCAAAGGGTAACAGAGTTTTGCCAAGAGAACGTGCTGGTCATAGAAAGCACCCTTTTCCAACAACACAAGAGAAGACTCTATACATGGACATCACCAGAGGGTCAATACCAAAATCAGATTGATAATATTCTTTGTATCCAAAGATGGAGAAACTCTATACAGTCAGCAAAAACCAGATTGGGAGCTGACTGTGGCTCAGATCATGAACTCCTTATTGCCAAATTCAGAAAACCACTAGGCCATTCAAGTATGACCTAAATCAAATTCCTTAAGATTATACAGTGGAAGAGACAAATAGATTCAAGAAATTAGATCTGATAGACACAATGCCTGAAAAACTATGGACAGAAGTTCATAACATTGTACAGGAGGCAGTGATCAAAACCATCTACAAGAAAACGAAATGCAAAAAGCCAAAATGGTTCTCTGCGGAGGCTTTACAAGTAGCTGAGAAAAGTAGCTGGCAAAAGGCAAAGAAGAAAAGGAAAGATATACCCGTCTGAATGCAGAGTTCCAAAGAATAGCAAGGAGAGATAAGAAAGCCTTCCTCAGTGACAAAGCAAAGAAATAGAGGAAAACAATAGAATTGGAAAGACTAGAGATCTCTTCAAGAAAATTAGAGATACCAAGGGAACATTTCATGCCAAGATGGGCTCAATAAAGGACAGAAATGGTATTGACCTAACAGAAGCAGAAGATATTAAGAAGAGGTGGCAAGAATACAAAAAAAGATCTTCACGACCCAGATAATCACGATGGTGTGATCACTCACCTAGAGCTAGACATCCTGGAGTGAGAAGTCAAGTGGGCCTTAGGAAGCATCACTATGAACAAAGCTAGTGGAGATGATGGAATTCCAGTTGAGCTGTTTAAAATCCTAAAAGATGATGCAGTGAAAGTGCTGGACTCAATATGCCCGCAAATTTGGAAAACTCAGCAGTGGCTACAGGACTGGAAAGGTCAGTTTTCATTCCAGTCCTAAAGAAGGGCAATTCCAAAGAATGTTCCAATACCACACAGTTGCACTCATTTCACATACTAGAAAGTAATGCTCAAAATCCTTCAAGCTAGGCTTCAGCAGTATGTGAACTGAGAACTTCAGATATAAAAGCTGTATTTAGAAAAGACAGAGAAACCAGAGATCAAATTGCCAACATCCATTGAATCATTGAAAAAGCAAGAGAATTCCAGAAAAACATCTATTTCTGCTTCATTGACTACACTAAAGCCTTTGACTATGTATATCACAACAAACTGTGGAAAATTCTTCAAGAGATGGGAATACCAGACCACCTTACCTGCCTCCAGAGAAATTTGTATGCAGGTCAAGAAGCAACAGTTGGAACTGAACATGGAACACTGACTGGTTCAAAATTGGGAAAGGAGTTCGTCAAGGCTGTTTATTGTCACCCTGCTGATTTAATTTATATGCGGAGTACATCATATGAAATGCCAGTCTGGATGAAGCACAAACTGGAATCAAGATTGCTGGGAGAAATATCAATAACCTCAGATATGCAGATAACGCCACCCTTATGGCAGAAAGTAAAGAGGAATTAAAGAGCTTCTTGATGACGGAGAAAGAGAAGAGTGAAAAAGATGGCTTAAAGCTCAACATTCAGAAAACTAAGATCAAGGCATCCGGTCCCATCATTTCATGGCAAATAGACGTTGAAACAATTGAAACATTGAGAGACTTTATTTTTTGGGGCTCCAAAATCACTGCAGATGGTGACTGCAGCCATGAAATTAAAAGACACTTGCTCCTTGGAAGAAAAGCAATGACAATTCTAAACAGTGTATTAAAAAGCAGAGACATTACTTTGCCGACAAAGGTCTGTTTAGTCAAAGCTATAGTTTCTCCAGTAGTCATGTACTTACGTGAGCTAGACAATAAAAAAAGGCTGAGTGCCAAAGAATTGATGCCTTCAAACTGTGATGCTGGAGAAGACTGAGAATCCCTTGAATAGCAAGGAGATCAAACTAGTCAATACTAAAGGAAATCCACCCTGAATATTCATTGCAAGGGCTGATGCTGAAGCTCCAATAGTTTGGCCAGCTGATGGGAAGAGCCTGATGCTGGGAAAGATTGAAGAAGGCAGGAGGGGAAGGGGACGACAGAGGATGAGATGGTTGGATGGCAGCAGTGACTCCATGGACATGGGTTTGAGCAAGCTCCGGGAGATGGTGAAGGACAGGGAAGCCTGGCGTGCTGCAGTCCACGGGGTCGTAAAGAGTCGGACCGGACTGAGCAACTAAACAGCAACAGCAGAGGGGGTCTTCCTGACCCAGGGATCAAAGTGAGTCTCTTGAGTGGGAGGTGGGTTCTTTACCACTAGCGCCACCTGGGGGGGGGCCCCTCAAGAAACTTACATCAGTTAAGTTATTCCTGAATAGCAAAGCGCTCCACAGCTCAGTGACCTGCACCCACAAGCCTTCCGTTCCCCGTATCCTGGGTTAATGGAGCATGGCGGTCTGCTATACCTTCACTCCGTTTTCTTTGCTCAGCTGCGGGTTGGCGGGGATCATCCACGGGCTAGAGCATTGATTAGCATCTTCAGTAGACTCATTCTTTGTTCCACATGTTCGCTCATTTCCAGAAGGCTATACTGGGACTTTCTTGGTAGTTCAGATTTTAAAGAATCTGGCTTCAGTGTAGGAGACCAGGATTCCATCCCTGGGTTGAGAAGATCCCCTGGAGAAAGGAATGGCTAGCCACTCCAGTATTCTAGCCTGGAGAATCCCATGGACAGAGGAGCCTGGCGGGCTGCAGTCCAGGGGGTCTCAGAGAGTCAGACACGACTGAGTGACTAACACACACATAGTGGGTATGTTCCTTTGATGGTCTCAGGGTCCAGACAGAAACAGAAGTGTTTCAGACTTCTAGAAAGCCAGGCTTGGAACTGACATTCCTTTCCACCACATTCTGTTGACCTCATTCAAGAGGGAAGTGTCTGAGATATAAGGAGTGAAGGGTACTCCTCATTCTTGATGGGAAGAGCTGTAAGGTTGCACAGTGGAGAACTTGGGTACAGAGAAGGGTGGAAAGCTGGAGACAATTTTAAGAGAAAGAAAGAAAGAGAAGTCGCTCAGTCATGTCCGACTCTTTGCGACCTCATGGATTGTAGCCTAGCTGGCTCCTCCATCCATGGGATTTTCCACTGGAGTGGGTTGCCATTTCCTTCTCCAGGGGATCTTCCTGACCCAGGGATCAAACCTGGGTTTCCTGAATTGCAGGCAGATGCTTTTCTGTGTGAGCCCCCAGGGAAGCTAGAAATTTATCACTAAAGATCCAGCCAGACTTTTCAGGTGCAGCCTGTGGACAGGCAGAGGTGGCTGACCCCTGGCTCACACCTGTAGTGGACTGTTGTCATAGTTTTGGTTCTTGGGGGAAGCTCAGTAGGTTAAAAGAGTGGTTTCTTAAGACACCTGTGGTGCTTCCCAGGTGGCTCAGTGGTAAATAAAACCCTCCTGCCAATGCAGGAGACATGGGTTCAATTCCTGAGTCGGGAAGATCCCCTGGAGAAGGAAATGGCAACCCACCGCAGTATTCTTGCCTGGAAAGTCCCATGGACAGAGGGGTCTTGCAGGCTACACTCCTTGAGGTCACAGAAGAGTTGGACGTGACTTAGCGATTAAACAGCAGCAAGGAGTGAGGAATATTTTACACCTGTGCGAGAAAGCCTAACAGCAAGGGGGCAGAACAGATAGGCCTGTGTGTCAGATGCAGCATCAGGAGGCTCTGAGGCGCGGAGGGCAGCAGGGGGCACCTGCTGCAGGACTCGGGGTCTCTGCCTGGCGACGCCGTTGAGAGAAGGCGGCAGCCTTGCAGGCTGTGGTTTGGGGGCTGCGGCCCCTCTGCGCGCTCTGAGAGCAGAGGTGGGGGAACACAAGAGTGATTAAAGGCAAGGTGCACGATCCTGGCTCCCGGGACACTTCTCTAAGTGTGTGTGAGATAGCCTTAGTGGAATCCCAGAGGTAATTTTATCAAAATATATCAGAAGTGAAAATAAAAAAGTGGATGTTATAAGAAAGGTATAGATAGCAGTAATAGGATTGATAGGAACTAAAGGGTTCCTCCCTCCTTCCTTTCTTCTTCCTTCCTTCCTCCTCCCCTCCTTTCTGTCTGTCTCCCTACCTCTCTCATCTCTTCTTTCCTCACTTTCTTCCTTTCTTTAACATCTAGGTACTGAGAAATTAAAACCTTTGAGAGGCACAAAGACAATTCATGACTAATCACTGGGCTGATGAACAATTGCAGTTTGCGTTTTATTTTTTTAAGTGAAGAAGAATTGTCCAAAGTTGTTTTTTTTAACTATTTTTGGAATATAATCGCTAAGCAGTGTTTGTTTCTCCTGTAGAACATGAATCAGCTGTACGTATAGCACAGATCCCCTCCCTCTTGAATCTCCTTCCCATCCCCACTGTCCCATCCCCCTAAGTCTTCATGGGGCACCAAGCTGAGCTCCCTGAGCTGTAGCAATTTTAATTTTAAGAAGAGCAATAATGAAATATGAGCTGTATCTTTTACAGATAATGATAAACTTTGCATTTGGCTAATATTAATGTGTAGCTTTTGGTTTCAGTGAGAAAATGTGTTCAGGTTCATAAGCAGGGACTGTCACTGTGTGGTGGAGATACTGCAGGAAGAGGAGCCAGCAGCTCTGATCTCTTTGTGGTCAGTTGTTCTGAGTCTCTACCCAGGGTCTCGGGGGGTTAACGAGTCAGCTTTAGGGTCTGTTTCATCTGATTTTATCCAGGTCTTAGGTGGATGTACAGTACTTGTGTTGTCAGGGAAGAAGATCCATACATTTTATCAGTTTTTCAGTAGTCTTTATCTAACTTTTAAGCTTGAACTGATTTTCTTAATGTTAGGCAAACAAACAAAACAGACCAAGGACTATGCTCTAGTCTCTGCTCATAAGTAACAGTGGGATCTTTCATAAGCTATTGAATTTTGTGTGTCTCAGTTTCCACATATTTATGATGGGATTATTGTTCTTTAACCCAGAGAATTGGGATGGAACTATGAAAAAAAAGGGTAAAAATTTAAACTACATACAGAAAAGATCTCATGGTATTTCTGCTTTTCTATATCATGACCAAGCCATCTAGCCTAAATTATATATGAGTCTCTACTTCTACTAGTTAAGTGCTGATCAGTTTCCAATTCAAAACATTCAGAGCCCAGCAAGCCCATGGTTTGCAGCCTAAAATGTTCGATAATCATTGTATGATTTGATATCTTCACGCTGGGTCTCTTTAAAGTTGGAAAGGTAAACATTCCGGGTTACTTTTTTTGTCTCAGTTTAAACCTCATGAGTCCAGCGCCATCTCATTTTTTTGTATGAGATTGGTGGCACAGTGATAATAAGTTTTTTCCTAGCAACTCAATTATTTTTAATGATTTACACAAGATAATTACTGTTGACAGATGTCCAGATCCTGAGAGCATGGAAATATTCATTTCCAAGTCTAGTTTTATGTTTTCCATTGATTGAAGCTTTTGGCAGTGATTAGCTATCAGAGACTGAGAAATGTCAAGGAAAAGTGAGAAGAGAAATAGACAGGGAATTGAGACTTAAAGATCAAGCAGAAAAAAAGTCCTTTAAAAAACAAATTTGTACAGAAAAGCAGAGATAATATTTTTGTATTGCCTGAGACTTTGGTTGAAAGTCAAAGAAATTGAATTCATATGACCTAAGCAGAGAAAGAATTTATCAATACTAATTCACATGACCTGAACATCTAATGTTGCCCAAACTTTAGGCCTGGCTGGTTCTAGGGGATCGAAGGATTTTGAGGGTGTATCTTCCTTCCTGTCTCTTGGGTTTTCCTCTTTATCTGTTGGCTCCTCTGTAAGCCATCTCTCTCACTCTACTTAGGG
This sequence comes from Dama dama, assembly GCF_033118175.1. Classification (NCBI taxonomy): domain Eukaryota; kingdom Metazoa; phylum Chordata; class Mammalia; order Artiodactyla; family Cervidae; genus Dama; species Dama dama. The sequence goes on from NC_083703.1 coordinate 82,001,230, forward strand.
CTCCCTAGCAACTATAGACATGTATTCCCTTGTAGCTCACAGTCCTAGTGAAAAGGGGGTTTTCTTTCTGACTGTTTTCTCTGAAGTCTTAGAATTAAGTTTTGTTAGCTTGTCTTGTGTATTAGACCCATGAAAGACCCAGCTAATATGTGTGTGAGATACAGCTGTCTGAATAACCAGATGTGATTCATATATCCACAACCAGAGCTAGGGGGTAAGGTTCACCCATAGGAATCGCATAGTACCCCGTAGGAAAAATTGAAGTTCAATTTCAAGACAAACAGGTAAACCCAAAACAAGAATGCTGTAGTACTGTGCTTAAAAATTAGCTTGTAAAAATCATCTTGAGTTTTTATTGTCATCAAATATTAAGAATCATAGGGACTTTGGATTTTCTATATCAAATTTGCCTTTTCAGAGATATGAATTCTAAAACAGGACTTCAGAGGCTTATTCAGAATTTCACAGTGAATCTTGGGGCCAAGAAAGAAACCCAGGACTTCATATTTTTACCGTATTATCTAGAGATAATGATTACATTTGCAGATAGAGTCATAGTTATTATGTTTTACTTTGGAGTGAATCTTTTCCCCTTCTCTGTCTTTCTGTTCTCATTTCCTTCAGTACATATTCATTGGAGACCTATTAATACTGTAATCCATGCCATCTTCTTCCAACTCTTTATTGAGAATTTGTTCTATGCTTAGCCTTGATTCAACATGTATTTGATAAACAGTTTATATTCCAATTATTGTACCAAACACTGGAAATAAAATTACAGATAGCATATTCTAGAGGGGAAGAAGGACAGTTAATAAAATAATTAGTTATGATGAGTGCTTTTTTTGGGCAAATAACAGGTAAGATCTAGTATAAGGAAAAATACAGATATGAAAGCTTAGCCTGAAAGATGAAAAGAAACTAGCTCAAAAGCCAGGAGGGAGCGTATTTCAGGGGGAAAGATGCTCAGAAGGACTGAACCTAGAGTTTCAAGAAACAGAAGTTTGGTTAGTGCTGCGGGAAGCAATTGGCCAACTTTGTAAACATTCCTGGCATCGTAGGCCAGACGGTCTCCGCTGCTCAGCTCTGCGGTTGTAGCTGAAAAGTGCCTGGGGCAATGTGTGAACACATGGGCATGGCTTGCATTATAATAAAACTTTGTTTACAAACACGTATGGAAGGCAGAATTCCCTTGGTCCAGGGAATGGAGGTTGAGAGAGATGGGAGTTGGCCTCGGAGGACCAACAGGAAACTTGAAACCTGGAGGGGCGTGATATCAGTGTAGAATCAACTTCTGTCTGGAAGGTCCTAGGTATTTGTTTAAGGTCATGATTTTAAGATAAGTTCTCTTCTTTCTTTTAAAAAAGCTATCATCAACATTCCAGTAGCAGGTCAGGTTGAAAGCTGTCTCTCCACAGTGGGGACTGGTATTAGTGGAAGGCATCTCCTCTCTGGCTCCAGTTATTTCCCCTATGTTTCTGCCTGGCATCAGGTCCTCCCACTGGGCTTCGGACTCCACCCTTTCCTTGGGTTGGATAGCAAGGATGGAACATTACATCCAGGTGAGTAAGAGGATAGCCGTGAGAACGGTGACAAAAACCAGTCCTGGAAAGACACGCACACTCTCAGCATGCAAGGTGTGGTGACCGGAGACGTCCTCCGTGTATCTCTTCCTCGGGACTCCCCTGAAGCGAAACGTGTAACAAACTCTGTCTTCTGTTTTCCCAGTTCTGAAGCAGCCTTTGATTTGTATTTCAGTGGTGGTGGTATTTTTCTTACCATGGTAGTATCACTTTGGAGACATCAATTGAGTACATCGTTTTTTCTGAAATTTTGAGTTTGGGAGAGAACTGTATTCGTATTTACTAATGGAACAGGGAAGGATGAACTAAAAGAATCAGAAGGACGCCTGATGCATTACAATCAAAAAAGAAAGTGGGTTTAATACAATTAGGGGCACATATAGTTCGTTTTGGAGACTTCCCACAGGAAACAAATTGCTGGTCCACCATTCCAAGACCCTTCAATCAAGTCGAAATATATCCTGATTATCAGTAGTAGGGGTTGATTGGTACACTTTACCACCTTCCTGTTTAGCAGTTTGGGGAGAAAATGAAAGCAATATCGATGTAAAAACTTAGAACACTCATCAGCTGAAAACTGCTCATCAGAAGCATTGTTGTGCTAATGATACTGTTGAAATGGACTTGCCTGTCAAAAAGGGATGTCTTCCCCTGAACTGGGGAAGTCCACTCCTGCCGGAGACAGTTTCAGCAGAGCTGGGCCCCTGGTGGGGTGCCCCACTCGCAGCAGCTGTCATTTTAAGCCCTTTCAGACTCATGTGTTCAACCAGGTTGTGTCGAGTTCAAGAGGAATTTTATTTCTGTTTTCCCTCACGTGTGAAAGATATGATTGTAATTCATCATGAAATATCAGTGTGTACTTGATTAATAGGAAACAGAGCTCACATTGTTTTTGGTTGTGCTGGTTTTCATGTATTCTGTGCCTTATTAATATTTTAAAGTAACTTTTCTCTGCCGTATGATAGTAATCTATGCTTGTTGATTTGGAAAATAAAATGGAAAAATTAGAGAAGTATAAAGCAATGCATGATATTTTCTTTGGGCTTCCCAGGTGGCACTAGTAAAAAACCCACCTGTCAGTGCAGGAGACTCACGTTTGCTCCTCGGGTCGGGAAGATCCCCTGGAGGAGGGCATGAAGACCCACTCCAGTGTTCCTTCCTGGAGACTCCCGTGGACAGGGGAACCTAGTGGGCTACAGTCCATGGAGTGGCAGAGTTGGACGTGATTTAAGTGATATAGCACGGCATGGCCGTATTTTCTTCAGTTAGCTGTTGCAATATTTAGTATAACTTTGTCTAGCATTTTTCTCTTTGTGTGTGTATTTATGAAAATGTATATAATTATTTCCTCAAATTTGCATACCACAGGTTATGCTGTGCATACACATTTATAAACTGTATCAGAAATGACATTTTCCATGAGCATTTTATACATTCCCCTTGTCAATAATGGTTTTGTAGTACTTGGGTTGATAGCTGAGTCAATGTTTATTTGTTAGATTAATCATTTTCAGTGTTTTGCTATTATGAAAACATTCCAGCAAATGCAATGATAGTATTTTTTCAATTATATTATCTTTTTAAAATTATATTTATTTTTAATTGATTGATGACTGCTTTACAATACTGGTTTGATTTCTGTCATACATCAACATGAATTAGCCATAGGTGTACCTATGTGCCCTTCCTCTTGAACCCAATTTGTATTATCTGAAGTAAGCCAAAACCCTCCTTATTCCTTAAACCATTAAAGAAAAATTTAAATGTAAATTTAATAACTTTTTCTAATGAAAATACATAGTTGACTTGAAGAGTTATTTATTAATACAAGTGAGAAAAAGGAAGCAAAAATTCAATATATTAGAAACAAAGTTACATTTATTTCTCTCAGTTTTGTTAATCCCTCAATTTGTATATAGTTCATTTTATCAAATTTTGTTTAAATATTCCCTTTTCTCTCGATCACATGAAAAAAACAGTCACAGTATGACTGAAATGAGCCAGTTGGTGTATTTTGAGAGTTTGTGAGCTTTGTTTTTATGTGTGCAAGCTGCAGCCTGTTGGCAGCATTGGGGAAATGAAATGGAAACTGTTTGCTGTAGGAGTTGGGAATCTTAGGTTAGGGTGTCAGTTTAGCCTTTGTTGATCATGAGTGAGTCTACTGAATTACAGTTTCCAAATTTATTTGGTTAGTTAGCTATTTAGATGGAAGTATAGTTGACTTACAACGTTGTGTTAGTTTCTGGTATACTGCAAACTGATTCGGTTATACAAATATATTGTGTATTATATATTATGTTCTGTGAACATGTATATTATTTTATACATTTTATATATTTTATATATTTATACTATTTTATAACATTATAACATGTTAAAATATTCATGATATATATTATTTTTCATATACTTTTCCATTATGGTTCATCAAAGGAGATTGAATATAGTTCCCCGTGCTATACAATAGGACCTTATTCTTTACCCATTCTATATCTAACAGTTTGCATCTGCCAACCCCAAACTCCCAGTCCAACCCTCTTCCCTCTCCCCTTGGCAACCGTAAGAGGTCTATGAGACTCTTTCCAAACTTACCAAATAAGATGATTACTGTGAATCCTGACTTGCAGACCAGGGAAAGGATCTAGAAAATAACGGATATGAAAATGCGCTGTGAACAATTAAGCAGTAGACTCTCATTTATTCATTTATTATAAATTAAACTTTGATTTTTAAGATAATTAGATATTACCAGGCAGTTGTAAGAAGTAATATTGAGATACCATGTATTTCTACTCAGTTTCCCCTCGAAAGTAAGATCTTGCAAAACTGTAAAACAATAGCATAATCAGAATATTGGCATTACAAATACAATCGAAAATCAAACTGTTTCCATCACTACAGGGGTTTGTTGTGTTGACATTTTATAGACCCATCTTCACCCCAGTAGCATCTCCATCCATCACCTCTGGCAGTTAACAACTAATGTTCTCCATTTCTGTAGTTTAGTTATTTCAAAAATGTTACAGAAATAAAACTGTATGGTATGTAACATTTTAAGACTTAAAAAAAATATTCAGCATTATTCCCTCAAGATTCATCATGGTTGTTGCATATATTAACAATGAAATTACATTGATTAATTTTTTATATATTAAGCTAGACTTGCATCTTCAAACTGTTGTCACAGTTTGGTGTTTATTTTATAAATACCAATATATATATGTATTATTGTTGTTGTTGTTCAGTCACTAAGTCGTGTCTAACTCTCTGTGACCCCATGGACTGTAGCCCACCAGGCTCTTCCTGTATATATATTTAAAATATATACGTGTGTGTGTGTGTATATATACATAATACATATATATATATACATATATAAGACCTTGAAATATAACGTATGAACAGCTGACTTTTATTGACCAACAATAACAGTATAACTTTGGAGTTTGGGATGAATAACTTTAAAACCTTGCTTCGCTGCCCTACCCGCTAAAAGGAGTATGTTCTGGTCAGTGTGACTCTGAGTACCCTGACAGTGTGCAGCATTTTCGATGTGTTCACTGTATCACCATCATCATTATTACTATCATGATCATCACCACCATCATTAAGGTGTACTATACATGAGGTTGAATCCAAACATCCATCCATCATCACATTCTCTATTAAGCTTCAGATCATTGATATTTACCAGTAATACCCTCCATAGTCATCTTTCACATCTCAATTCTACAAATACTGAAGCGATTATAGTTTCCTTACTTTGCTCTGAAGTTTTCTGTTCATCAACTATCATGTTTTTTCATAATATGTCACCATTATACAGGCAATTGTTTTTTAAATTTTTGTGACTAGTTTACTAAAGTCCTTATTTTCATCCACACATAAAATAGGCAAAACTAAAAAAAATAATTTTGTTGGCTATTTACAAGGTAATCATTTAAATTTTTAAAAATTATGATTGTGTATCTCACTCAAAGATCATTTTTCAAATGATCAAAGAAAATTTAAGATTAACATAATGACTGCTTTAAAAGTTGATACGCATATAATGCAGAAAGAAAAAAAAAAGACTCAGATGTGACACTGACTCAAAACCGACGCTGGGAGACACAGTGGATGGTTCCGCATAAGTAACAGGATCCTTCCTGCCGGGCTCATCTTCAGCACACACGATCTTGTATCTTGGTAGAATGTGCAGAGTTCTGGGGCATGCTTATTCAGATCAATTGTGGATGATTAAAATAGAAAACACTGTATTCTCTGCTACTGAATATGTACTGAATAGATTTAGAAAAATAATTCAATTTTTAAATCACTCTAGAACTCAGTATTTCACCTACCAAATAACTTCAGAAAAAATTCTGAAAACAAGAATGGTAGTGTATATTGAAATTTTTTATTTCCAGGGCTCTAGCATACTAAGAGAGGTCCATGCTTTTTTCAGATGGGAAGGGGCAGCCTACTGTAATCTCATCAATTACTAACTTCTTTTGGACAAAACTTCCTTGGAAAAAAATTAGTACTGACTATTCAAATGTTCATGGAGTATAAAGCATTTTCATTGCAATGAATAACTATCTGTTAGAGTCTGGGAACTTAATTAAATGTCCTGAATTATAACTGTTCACTGGCTGGAAAAGTATTTTCCCTGAGATCTGTGGCTATCTCTCTGCCATATTTAACCTTGTAAATTTGAATGTGCAGTTTTGTAAATCAGGGTCACAATTATTTATATGGCAGTTGCTAAACTTCAATTATTGGCCATTGCTGGCACTATATTAAGTGTACAGATATATATGAAACTGAGCATTTAAAAGCAGTCTAAAAATGTCAGATGAACTTTTTGTGCATTGCTACATGTTATCCTCACATACCATTTATTTGAATTATCTCATCAAAAATAGCTTCCGAAGAGGAAAGTTTGAGAAATTACCAGATTTTTTTCACAATGATCTTCCGATTTGGTGGAAGTCTTCTCTGTAGTTTGTCTCTTTTAATACCTTGAGTTGTTTCAGTCAACCTGCTGCCAACAGTTTCTCACCTGAGAACGCAGATTGTGCTGGGCAGTTCTCATTGACATTAATGTTAGTTTAAAAGCTGCCCTGTAGGTACTTCTTGGAAAATTTAGGGAGTCTGTTCTCTGCCAGAGCAATATTTCTTTAGGGTGAAATTGAAATCTGGTTAGATAGTAAAAAGGACATTTCAGTTTAATGTCTGTGGAAAATTTAAGTGGGGACGTTTCTAACAGGATCTGCAGTCTATTTTCAGATCAGAAAAGTAACGTGGTGTGACCACCTGAAGTTAACAGGATGTGAATCTTTATGCATGAGTCATACTATGTTTAAAAGAAGTTGGAAAAAACAAATAGATGAACTCCTACTCTGTGACCTGGGGCCCAAATCCAGAGTACTGTCTGGTTTTGTACAGTTCATAAGCTAAGAATAGTTTTTTTTTTTTTCACTTACAAACATTGAATTAAAAATAATATTAATGATGTAAAATTATATAATATCTAAATTTCAGTGTCCATAAATAAAGATACACTATAGCTAAGAGTCTGTGGGTACTTTTGTATTATAACAGAGCTGAGCAATTGAAAGAGATACCATATCATCCACAATCATAAACTATTCACCATCTGACCCTTAACAAAAAATGTATTCCTGGTATATTACCAAATTTGATATTTATGCTGTTTCCGTCATCTAAACATCTTTCTATAATACATTATAAATATTTTTGAAACTAGTTGAAATTTCATATGTAAATAACTTTGCATATTTATATATATTTTAATATTAGTTTGCTATGACAAGTGTGTTCTCTTGGCAAAACTCTATTAGCCTTTGCCCTGCTTCATTCTGTACTCCAAGGCCAAATTTGCCTGTTACTCCAGGTATTTCTTGACTTCCCACTTTTGCATTCTAGTCCCCTATGAAGAAAAGGACATCTTTTTTGGGTGTTAGTTCTAGAAGTTCTTGTAGGCCTTCATAGAACTGTTCAACTTAAGCTTCTTCAGCATTACTGGTCAGGGCATAGATTTGGATTACTGTGATATTGAATGGTTTGCCTTGGAAATGAACAGAGATCATTCTGTCCTTCTTCAGATTGCATCCAAGTACTGCATTTCAGACTCTTTTGTTGACTGTGACGGCTATTTCATTTCTTCTAGGGGATTCTTGCCCACAGTAGTAGATATGGTGGTCATCTGAGTTAAATTCACCCATTCCAGTCCATTTTAGTTTGCTGATTCCTAAAATGTCTATGTTCACTCTTGCCATCTCCTGTTCAACCACTTCCAGTTTGCCTTGATTCATGGACCTAACATTCCAGGTTCCTATGCAATATTGTTCTTTACAGCATCGGACTTTACTTCCATCACCAGTCACATCCACAGCTGGGTGTTGTTCTCACTTTGGCTCCATCTCTTCATTCTTTCTGGAGTTATTTCTCCACTGATCTCCAGTGGCATTTTGGTTACCTACCGACCTGGGGAGTTCATCTTTCAGTGTCATATCTTTTTGCCTTTTCATACTGTTCATGGGGTTCTCAGGGCAAGAATACTGAAGTGGTTTGCCATTCCCTTCTGTAATGGACCACATTTGTCAGAATTCTCCCCCATTACCCGTCCTTCTTGCGTGGCCCTACACGGAATGGCTCATAGTTTCATTGAGTTGACAAGGCCTTGATTCATGTGATCAGATTGGTTAGTTTTCTGTGATTGTGGTTTTCATTCTGTCTGCCCTCTGATGGACAAGGATAAGAGGCTGATGGGAGCTTCCTGATGGGAGAGACTGACTGAGGGGGAAATGGTCTTGTTCTGATGGGAAGGGCCATGCTCGGCAAATCTTTAATCCGATTTTCTGTTGATGGGCAGGGGGACCTGTGTTCCCTCCCTGTTGTTTGACCTGAGGTCAGACTGTGGTGGAGACATGGAAGACAAGGGTGACTCCCTTCAAAGGCCCCATGTAGACACCGCAGCTCTAAGTGCCCCCAGCCCTGCAGCAGGCCCCCGCCGACACACGCCTCTGCCAGAGACTGCTGGGCACTCACGGGCAAGTCTGGGTCAGTCTCTTGTGGGGTCACTGCTCCTTTCTCCTGGGTCATGGTGCACACAAGGTTGTGTTCGTGCCCTCCAAGGGTCAGTTTCCCCTGTCCTGTGCAAGTTTTGGTGGCTCTCGGGTGGGGTTAATGGTGACCTCCTCCAAGAGGGCTCATGCTATACCCAAGTCTGCTGCACCCAGAGCCCTGCCCCTGCAGCAGTTCACTGATGACCTGTTCCTCCATAGGAGACACTCAAACACAGTTCTGTCTCAGTCTCTGTGGGGTCTCTGTGTCCTGGTGCACACAAGGAGAATGCACTGGTCATAGCAAACACCCTCTTCCAACAACACAGGAGAAGACTCTACACATGGACATCACCACTTTGTCAATACAGAAATCAGATTGATTATATTATTTGCAGTAAAAGATGGAGACATTCTATACAGTCAGCAAAAACAAGACCAGGAGTTGTCTGTGGCTCAGATCATGAACTCCATATTGCCAAATTCAGACTTAAATTGGAGAAAGTCGGGAAAGCCGCTAGACCATTCAGGTATGAACTAAATCAAATCCCTTATGATTATACAGTTGAAATGGTGAATAGATTCAAGGGATTAGATCTGATAGACAGAGTGCCTGAAGAATTGTGGGTGGAGGTTTGTTACATTGTACAGGAGGAAGTGATCAAGACCATCCCCAAGAAAAAGAAATGCAAAAAGGCAAAATGGTTGTCTGAGGAGGCCTTACAAATAGCTGTGAAAGGAAGGGAAGCAAAAGGCAAAGAAGAAAAGGAAAGATATATCCATTTGAATAGAGTTCCAAAGAATAGCAAGGAGAGATAAGAAAGCCTTCCTCAGTGATCAATGCAAAGAAATAGAGGAAAACAATAGAATGGAAAAGACCAGAGATCTCTTCAAGAAAATTAGAGCTATCAAGGGAACTTTTCATGCAAAGATGGGCTCAATAAAGGATAGAAATTGTATGGACCTAACAGAAGCAGAAGATATTAAGACGAGGTGGCAAGAATACATAGAAGAACTATACAAAAAAAGTTCTTCATGACCCAGATAGTCACGATGGTGTGATCACTCACCTAGAACCAGACATCCTGGAATGTGAAGTCAAGTGGGCCTTAGGAAGCATGACTACGGACAAAGCTAGTGAAGGTGATGGAATACCAGTTGAGCTATTTCAAATCCTGAAAGATGATGCTGTGAAAGTGCTGCACTCAATATGCCAGCAAATTTGGAAAACTCATCAGTGGCCATAGGACTGGAAAAGGTCAGTTTTCATTCCAATCACAAAGAAAGTCAATGCCAAAGAACGCTCAAACTATCACATTATTGCACTTATCTCACACACTAGTAAAATAATGCTCAAAATTCTCCAAGCCAGGCTTCAACAGGACATGAATTGTGAACTTACAGATATTAAAGTTGGATATAGAAAAGGCAGAGGAACCAGAGATCAAATTGCCAACATCCTTTGGATCATTGAAAAAGCAAGAGAGTTCCAGAAAAACATCTACTTCTGCTTTATTGACTATGCCAAAGCCTTTGACTGTGTTATCACAACAAACTGTTGAAAATTCTTCAAGAAGCGGGATGACCAGACCACCTTCTCTGCCTCCTGAGAAATCTGTTATCAGGTCAAGAAGCAACAGTTAGAATTGGACCTGGAGCAACAGATTGGTTCCAAATTGGGGAAGGAGTACGTCAAGGCTGTATATTGTTGCCCAGCTTATTTAACTTATATGCGGAGTACATCATGAGAAATGTTGGACTGGATGAAACACAAGCTGGAATCAGGATTGCTGGAAGAAATATCAATAACCTCAGATATGTAGATGACACCACTCTTATGGCAGAAAGTGAAGAAGAACTAAAGAGCCTATTGATGAAACTGAAAGAGGAGAGTGAAAAAGTTGGCTTAAAACTCAACATTCAGAAAACTAAGATCATGGCATCTGGTCCCATCACTTCATGGCAAATAGATGGGAAAACAATGGAAACCGTGACAGACTTTATTTTTTTGGGCTCCGAAATCACTGCAGATGGTGGACTGCAGCCTTGAAATCAAAAGACACTTGCTCCTTGGGAAGAGAAGTTATGACCAACCTAGACAGCATGTTAAAAAGCAGAGAGATTACTTTGCCAACAAACAGCATCTAGTAAAAGCTATGGTTTTTCCAGTAGTCATGTATGGCTGTGAGCGTTGGACTATAAAGAAATCTGAGTGCCGAAGAATTGATGCTTTTGAACTGTGGTGTTGGAGATGATTCTTGAGAGTCCCTTGGACAACAAGGAGATCCACCCAGTCCATCCTAAAGGAAATCAGTCCTGAATATTCACTGAAAGGAATGATGCTGAAGCTGAAACTCCAGTACTTTGGCCATCTAATGTGAAGAACTGACTCATTTGAAAAGACCCTGATGCTGGGAAAGATTGAAGGTGGGAGGAGAAGGGCATGACAGAAGATGAGATTGTTGGATGGTGTTACTGACTCAGTGGACATGAGTTTGTGTAAGCTCTGGGAGTTGGTGATGGACAGGGAAGCCTGGTGTGCTGCCAGGAGCCCATGGGTTTGCAAAGGGTTGAACACGGCTGAGCGACTGAACTGAATATTAGTTTTTAATCACTATTAGAAGAAGACAGAAAACAAAGTGTTAGTGGTTCAGTGGTGTCTGACTCTTTGCAAACCCATGGACTGTAGCCAGCTATAGCCTACCAGGCTCCTTTGTCCATGGCATTTTCCAGACAAGAATAGTGGAGTGGGTAGCCATTCCCTTCTCTGGATTATCTTCACAACCCATATTTTGAACCTGCATCTCCTGCATTGCAGGCAGATTTTTTTACCTTCTGAGCCACCATATTTTAATATTAGTTTTGATCATTATTAAAGATAGAGATAATTTTAATTGCATCTTTATAATTTCTGCATTTTAAAACAGTTCTACAAATATGATATTTTCTTTTTCTACTGAGAAAATAATTAGACAAATATTTTCTATCATAAAATTGATACATTATTCAATGTGGAAAATACAAATGGTGTTATAAAATAAGAAAAAGGAAATTATTTAGAGTTTCACAGTTTAGAGACAACAATTTCAATTTGTACACAAATACATACATTTAGTGCCTAGAAGGGAATAAACAAGTACACATACTATCTTTGAAAATAGAGTAACAACTCAGGTAGTATTTATAATCTGCTTTTTATCTTAAAAACAGTCATATGCTGTTACAAGTTACACATTTTCATTCTAGAAAATCCAGAATATAAAAAGAGAAGATAAAATACATTGCACGGCCCCTGGTCACAGATAAGCAATACTGAAGTGTTTATTATTTTGTTGTTTATCCCATCCATAAGTTAGCTTTTTATTATAAATGAACATTTTTGTATATCTGTTTCCACAAATATGCAGTCAGATTTACATGCTACTTGGTAATTTTTTTCATTTAACATTCCATTACAAGCATTTTTTCTGTATCAGTAAACCTTTTATGTCATTTTAATGCTTGAAAAAGGATTTAAATGTTCTTTAGCACATAAAGCATGAACATCTTCTACATGAGTAATTTTAAAAAATTAGAGCAACCTAAATATTTACTAGAAGCTATTATGACATCCATATAATTGCATAGTATGTAGCTGACATATTGTTTATAGACGAATGTTGATTAGCATGTTGTTGAAAGACTGATACCATCCTGTACCCTTGCTAGCTGGCATTCTTTTCCCTCTGTTCTTTCAATGACTGGCTCCTTATTATTACTCAACTTTCAGTTCAAATGTCACCTCTTCTGAAATACTGTCCCTTATCCCCTAAGCCACAAACTCTGCCCCAGTCACCCTCTGTCCCATAGTCCTGTTTCATTGCATCTTCCTTACGTCTTATAACCTTTCTTCTGTTATCAGAATGTAATCACTTTGAGGATGGGAAGTTGTCCTGTCTATTACTTTTCAGTATCTGGAACAATGCATGACACTTCTTCACTAAAATATGCTTCACTAAAAAAAGGTATATTCTTAGGTTTAATAAATCTATAAAACTATGAGTAGTACGCTTCCGTTAGTACGAATACACACATGCATGTGTGTGTGTTCTGCTTCCTGAGCACAGAGTGCTGGGTAGGAGCGGGCTGGTAGACAGACAGACAGAACGATAACTCCACATAACCACCTTGCCTAAACGCCGGACAAAAATGGATTAATGTTAACAGTTAGGGTCCTTTGTTGGCAGAATTTTACAGGACATATTTTTAATCAGATGATAATGTGTGCTTGACAAGCCCAGCCTTCTTCAGGAGGTAATTTTGTAGCTCAACTTGCTGAAACCCCACTCTAAATGAGGCTCAAGTCATAGGCTGTGTCTCTGTGGCCCTGTTTGTTTTAGTCCACATGTGAAAGCAGTGCTCTCTCTCTCTTTTTTTTTTTTTTGAGTCCTAGTTCGTGCCTGACACTTTACAAGGCTTGTATCAAGAAAATCAAACTAGAGACTTGTGGCTTTTGCCCTCATTTGTGATGGAGTAAAAAAAAAAAAATGGGTGAAAGATAAAGAATATCTGGGTGACGTATACATTTTTGGGCACCTGAAGAAAGGATGTTTTAGAAAGTGACATCTGAGCTGAGAGCTGAGAGAAGAAAGGAAGCCAGCAAGGCTAAGAGCAATTCAGGTGGAGGAAATACTTTTTGAGGAAGGAAAGAACCAGTGTTTGAAGGGTTCAAAGAACCTCTGTTTGAAGAAGAAAGAGCAGAGAGAGAGCCACGTGTGCCAGGACCTTGGAGAGTGATGGAGAGGGTGGTGGGAGAGACTCCAGATCCTCTAAAATGGTAGGAGATGCTGCAGTGGGGAGTGTTTGATGGTCAGAAAGGAGGCCAAGAGGCACAGACAGAGGTCATGAAGTTCCTTCACCATCCATTAGTGCAGAGCGTTCATTCAGAATTGTGGGAAATGGGGGTTCACATAGCATGTCGCTCCCTGTGGAGGAATGGTTTAGCAGACCCTAATTTTCCATGAGGTAAATACTCTGGCTGCAGTTCAGGAGACTCAGGTTCAATTCCTGGGTCAGGAGAATTCCCTGGTAAGGAAATGGCAATCCAGTATTCTTGCCTGGGAAATCCCATGGATAGAAGAGCCTGGCAGGCTGTACTCCCTGGGGTCGCAAGAGTGGACACAACTTAGTGAGTAAGCCACCGCCACTATATCACTGCAGCAGACGAAAGAGAGCATCTGCTGCTCTACAAGTGTGGCTCATCCGCTCTCACCGGCTTTTCTGGAGGTCGGCTTTCTTTCTACAGACTCTGCTGCTTGAAATAATTCGGTGGAATTCTCTGATAGTCCTGGCATGGAGGAAGCATTCTGAGGTCAGCTACTTCTATTGGCAAAACTATAAATGATTATTTCCTGAATCAAGTTTAAAACAGAAAGCAAATATCCTCTGTATTCCCATCTCTGGTAAATAGTTAACTATGAAATATATATCCTTCTATTTAAGGGCTTTCCTGGTGGCTCAGTGGGAAATAACCTGCCTGCCAATGCAGGAGATGCAGGTTTGATCCCTGGGCTGGGAAGATCCCCTGGAGCAGGAAATGACAACCCACTCCAGTATTCTTGCCTGGGAAATCCCTAGACAGAGGGTCCTGGCAGACTACAGTCCATGGAGTCGCAAAAGACTTGGAGGGGACTTAGCAACTAGACAACTACATTGCCTTTTTATTATTATTATATCAGACTTGTGATTTAACTACTTTAAAATGTGCTTTACACACTTTTCTATGTAATATAAACATAGGAGCCATCTAGTGCTTATCTTCAAGTTTAGCATTATCCACTGCACCTGCCACCAAACTGCACGTATGCGCGCACACACAGATAGATGCACACACACAGAGATTCTTAGGGAAATAAGAGATTTTGCTGCAATTATCACAATAAGACTGAATGTTAAACATTTTAAATCATTTCTTTCCCCTAAAAAAGGGCAGTGCTCCTGATAAATTCCTTATCTTTGTTTCCTTTTGCTTTTAGCCCTTCTTTTCCCTTGCTTCTCTCCTCTCCTCTAGCTTCTTTCTATCTTATAAACACATGCTAGAAATTGCAAATCTACTCTGGTTTTCCAAATCTTCAGGATTTTGAAGAAAATTGAAAGGATGTATTGTGTAAAATTTCTATACCTCTAAAGTAGGTGCAGCTCCAAAAAGCCATATCTGTGAACTCTGTTACAGTTTATGTAATTTTCTTCTAAAACATCTTTAACTCTTGCTTTTCTACTTGTTTTTCTACTTATTTTCTACTTGTGTGCTCCACTTTTTCATCTTGATTCATATTATGTGTTTTTTTTTTAAAGTCTTTCTTCTAACCTTTAATATCATCTTTTTTCTAATTTCAGTTTCTTTTCTTTTCCATATATTTTAGGATATCTCTTTGATCTAACTTTTCCTGTCACAGTATTGAGTTATTTTAAGCATTTAGTCTCTTGTTTCTGGTCTTGCATGGAGAATTCCCATGGATGGAAAAGCCTGGTGGACTGCGTCCACAGGGTTGCAAAGAGCCATACGCGACTGAGCGGCTAAGCACAGTACTGTCAGTAGAGCCTGCCTTCTACAGAATGTCATACAAATGGAATCACGCAGTTATGTGGCTTTTTAAGACTGGCTTCTTTCACCTATCAGTATGCACTTAAGAGTAATTTTTATCTTCGCATGAGTCTTATCGCTCAGTTGTGTCCGACTCTTTGCGACCCCTTGGACTGTAGCCCCCCAGGCTCCTTGGTCCATGGGGTTTTTCCAGGCATGAATACTGGAGTGGGTTGCCATTTCCTTCTCCAGGTATTGCTGAATAGGACTGTATTATGTGCATATATTGCAGTGTGTTTATCTGTTCACCCAGAGAAGGACTATTGCCATTTATTTGATCTTTTTTTTAATGGAATGTTTTCTGACTTCTGTTTTCATTGAGTAAGTTGTCTTTTGGAAAAGGAAATGACAATCCAGTCCAGTATTCTTGCCTGAGAAATCCCATGGACAGAAGAGCCTGGCAGGTTACAGTCCTCAGGGTAGCAAGAGTCAGACGCTCCTGAGGGACTGAACAACAAACAGCAAGTTGTCTTCAGTTATATGAAGACAGTGAGTTCCGGAAATGGGTTTCAAATGTGAGTTACTCATCATCTAACTTTTCTCTTGTTTATAAGAATTCACACTTAGTCTGTCAGTGATGTCTGACACTTCAGGATGCTTTGGGCTGTAGCCTGCTAGGCTCCCCTGTCCGAAGGATTTTTCAGGTAAGAATGCTGGCGTGGGTTGTCATTTTCCTCCTCCAGGGGATCTTCCCAACCCAGGGATCGAACCCATGTCTCCTGTGTCTCCTGTGTTGCAGGTGAATTCTTTACCTGCTGAAACATGGGAGAAGCCCCTGTTTACAAAAGTACCTTTTATTCAAGCACCTTTTTCTTTCAACTACCAGTAAGTTTTCCTTTACCTAATGACTTTTAAAGTATATCATTCAATAATTCGTACTAACTTTATAGACTAGGGCAGCTCTCATCAGAGCTTTGCAGTAGACTCCTTCTTAGCCCCCTGCCCCTATTCACACAGTTGGTAAAGAGATCTCTTAAAAACATAACTGAGATTATTTTACTCACTAGCTTGAAACTGCCTATTGGCTTCCCAGTATATTTGGCATAAAATCCAAACACCTCATCGTTGCTCATGAGGCTCTTTGTTATGTGGCCTTAAATGACCTTGGAAGTCGTATACAGCTATTGATCTCTTTTGCTTCCTAAACTTAGGACAGAGCGGCTCTCTCACCAGGCTTGTTCTCACCTCCTCACTCCTGAAATGCCCTTCTCGTAAAACACCCTTTCTTTGTGCCCCACATTTTCTTGCTCTTTTCAGTGTTCACTTCTCACCTCAGTGTCTCCTTTCGGCCATGCTTGTCCCCATCACTGTCAACTGCATCTCCATTTTACAGTGTTTCCATAGCACTCATCACAATCATAAATCATCTAGTTGATCCAGTTCTTATTTTTGTCATACTTATCCAATCTAAAAGATTGGAATCTCTATGAAATGAGGGGCCTCATATGTCTCATTCTTGATTGCATTCTCAGTGCCTAGAACTGTGTAAATATTTGTTGGTGGAATAGCTGTTTGCTTGGAGTTAGTGACCTCAGAGGGACACAGTCTCAGCTGAGCTCCCTCACCTGTGTCTAACCGGATTTTCCCCATCAGTACACCCTGAGAGGTAGCGCTGTCATACGCTTCCTACTCAACTGAGCTGATGACACCTGCTTTAGCCAACAACTCCAGAGATCTGGAGATGACCATGGTAACGGTACATGATAGCACCACTCTCCATGACCCCTGTCCTCCAGCGTGTACCCTTTGAGTTAGGGGGCATTACAAGGATCTTCATTCTCATGATTTGCTTTTCAAAGCCATGTTGGGTTTTTTCTCAATCCAGGCATGGCTGTTAGTCTTGAAATTTTCTCACTTGTTTGAGTGATCTCCCCATGGTTCACACTGAGGATATACGTTTTCCCCCAGTTTTATATTTTTTGTGCTTTATAATGGAACTCTAAATGCACCAGTGTATGTGGCTACAAGTATGTGTGTGCTCACACTCAGGCTTGTAGGTATTGGGACCTGTGGTAGGCATAATTCTGTAGGTGGGCCCAATGCCCTGCGCTCTCTGATGTCATTCTCATGGTTATCTTACGGATGAAAGGGATTTTGTGAATGCAATTAATCAGTTGAATTTGAGATAGGAAGATTATCAATGCTTGGGTATATCACATGAATCCTGTAGATGTGGAGTATTTTCTCCACCTGGCAGCAGAAGAGAAAGATTCAGGATATGAGAGGATTCAACATGGTTATTCTCTATGGAGATGGAGGAGGCCAGGGAATCAGGGCTTGAGAGTGGCCTCTGAGATCTGAGAATGGTCCCTGCCAATAAGCAGCAGGAAACAGGGCTCCCAGTGCTGTAAACAAAAGGAGCTGAGTACTGCCAACAGCCTGGATGGTCTTGGAGGCAGAGTCTTCCCTACAGTCTGCAGAAAAGAGCACAGTTTTGCCAGTATCTTGATTTTGGCCTGTGAGGCCCATCAAGGCCACCTGGACTTCTCACCTGTAGAGATATGAGATAATAAGTGGATATTGTTTCAAGCCACAAAATGTGTGGTGATTTTTTTTTTTTTTACACAACAGAAAACTAAGTCAAATATGCCTTTGTCATCATTTTCCCTAGGTAAATTTTTTTTTTTTTTTTTTACTATATTTCGGTTCTTTTTATTCTTGTTTTAGTGGAATCGATGTTTAGTTTTTTTAAAGAATATTTGAATAAGTGAGTTTTCCTTTTCCACACTGATTATTAGGTGTAACTGCCTAGTTTAACTTTCTATCAGCTGTGCACTTTTTGAAACTATTTTTGTTTAATAATGGTGTTAATGATTTGCAGATGGAGGGCCACTATTAAATGCCGCTGAAACGATTTTGGGTGATAAGAACTGACAGAGATGTGTGGCTTGTTTGTGAAATTTCCATGTCTTCTCAAATTCAATCTCACATTCTGCTCATTCAACACAGAAACTTTAGATTTTACATTTGTCTTTCAGTAGTTGCTCTTTCATTGTTCATTTGAGCCATGCGTTGCTTGTTTCTGACAAGTGCGTCTTTGGGTTCTGCTTCTAGTTTTGACAGTTATTGCAGAGAGGTGCCAGAATAAAGGGTCAAGAAATCCTTGTCCTTCAGTATAACACAGCTTTGGTTTTATTGAACTTAAGGTTGCTTTAAAAAGTTTTATAGAGGAATAAAAGTTCAACAGCTAGAGTGCTACCACAAGGAGAGAAGAAAATTTGTGGTCTGTAATTTCCCTTACTCGAAATAATCTCATCTGTCTGGTGTTCTGAGAATCTTAAAGCAAAGCAAGATGCATAGGAGCGAAATAATAACTCTTGGTCATTAACTAGCTGTGCATTGTAGGTAAATTATTTTTCCTCTCTGTGATTTAGCCTTGTTAGCTTTATTTATTTAATTGCTTATGTTTAGACCGCACTGGCTCTTTGTTGCGCTCTCAGGCCTTCTCTAGCTGCGGCGAGCTGGGGGCTGCTGATGGCGGCAGTGCATGCAGGCTCCTGCTGCGGGGGTCCCCTTGTTGCAGAGCACAGGCTCAGTGGCTGAACCGCACCCGCGTGCGGACGCGTCCTGGATCAAGAGCGAACCTGTGTCCCCTGCCCCGCAGAGCGTTCTTAACCACTGCACCAGGAGGGAAGTCCTGTGATTTAGTTTTTGCGTCTATAAAGTGACACAAATGTGTTAATTACCTAGCAATCCAGTGCTTCTTAAACTTTCACTCCTGCTGATGGTTCTCAAGGTGTGGCCCCGGGCAACTGGCTGCAGCCACACCTGGGAACTTGTGAGAAACGCATTCCCAAGTCCCAGTACAGACTTCATAAATCAGAAGCCCTGGGGGTGGGCCCGGCGATCTGGATCTTAACAAGTCCCTCAGGGAGTGTCTGAGACTGACTGCCATTGTCACACCTAATGTAACTTAGATTAGCCCTGGCATATATTTAGCAAATTTTAGTTGTTAAATTATAGAAATTAACTGGGGGATGGTAGGGCATAGCTCAAAATGTATTTAGAAGCATGTGATTTGTTTAAAACTCCAAAGGAATTGTTTTGTATCTTTGCTTACTTTAATATAAAAATATGTCTAGAATTCCTTTCATAATAGGAAACAAAGAGGTTTTCTCTTCTAAATCATCCTGTAAATTTAAGTAAAATGAAAGCTCCAGCAAGAAATGCCATGTTGCTCCTATAGCTTTGAAGGTCCCCTGGCTCACCTCTGGTTACTGTCTCAGTGTGACTTGAGTTTGAGATGCAAGGGCCTGTGGACAGAGGAATCTTTCTGGACTGTCCAGATTTGGTTCCCCTTCTGATGACATTATATTGTCTATTCCTCACGTTCTCAATGGGTCCTTGGGTCACAGTCTCTGTCGGTCATCACAGCAATCATGTTGGTGCTAATTTGAGATTTTTAGGAGTGGCTGGATGTCAGTTCAGCTCTCCTCCCCTGTTGGTGCCTGAAGCTTCACCATGAGAAGCAGTGTTCTGCGGCATTCCTGGTGGCGGTTTTCTGAGCTCTCTGTTGAGTCCCTCCCCCCTATATATATAGATAGATGGAGGGATAGTCGCTTTTAAGTCGCAGAATCATGTCCTGCTTTGTGACATCATCAACAGTACGTGAACCGTGAATGTCCAGATGTTCAAGCTGGTTTTAGAAAAGTCAGAGGAACCAGAGATCAATTGCCAACATCTGTTGGAACATCAAAAAAGCAAGAGCGTTCCAGAAAAACATCTACTGCTTTATTGACTACACCAAAGCCTTTGACTGTGTGGATCACAATAAACTGTGGAAAGTTCTTCAAGAAATGGAAATACTAGACCACCTGACCTGCCTCTTGAGAAACCTGTATGCAGGTCAGGAAGCAACAGTTAAAACTGGACATGGAGCAACAGACTGGTTCCAAATAGGAAAAGGAGTACGTCAAGGCTGTATATTGTCACCCTGCTTATTTAACTTCTATGCAGAGTACATCATGAGAATCGCTGGACTGGAGGAAGCACAACCTGGAATCAAGATTGCTGGAAGAAATATCAATATCCTCCGATATGCAGATGACACCCACCCTTATGGCAGAAAGTGAAGAAGAACTAAAAAGCCTCTTGATGAAAGTGAAAGGAGAGTGAAAAAGTTGGCTTAAAGCTCAGCATTCAGAAAACTGAGATCATGGCATCTGGTCCCATCACTTCATGGCAAATAGATGGGAAAACAATGGAAACTGTTTAGCAAGTGAAAAAAATAAACACACTTTGTTTTTTGGGGGGTTCTAAAATCACTGCAGATGGTGATTGCAGCCATGAAATTAAAAGACGCTTGCTCCTTGGAAGAAAAGTTATGACCAACCTAGACAGCATATTAAAAATCAGAGACATTACTTAGCCAGCAAAGGTCCATCTAGTCAAAGCTATTGTTTTTCCAGTTGGACTGTAAAGAAAGCTGAGAACTGGAGAATTGATGCTTTTGAGCTGTGGTGTTGGAGAATACTCTTGAGAGTCCCTTGGACTACAAGAAGATCCAACCAGCCCATCCTAAAGGAAATCAGTCCTGAATATTCATTGGAAGGACTGATGCTGAAGCTGAAACTCCAATACTTTGGCCACCTGATGTGAAGAATTGACTCATTTGAAAAGACCCTGATGCTGGGAAAGATTGAAGGTGGGAGGAAAAGGGGACGACAGAGGATGAGATGGTTGCATGGCATCACTGATTCGATGGACATGAGTTTGAGTAAACTCCAGGAGTTGGTGATGGACAGGGAGGCCTGGCGTGCTACAGTCCATGGGGCCACAAAGAGTCAGACGCGACTGAGTGACTGAACTGAACTGAGGCCTCCCTATCCTTCACTGTCTCCCTAAGTTTGCTCAGGTTCATGTTCACTGAGTCAGTGATACATATATTTGTATATCCATTGTATAAAATATCTTTATAAATTATTACATAAATTATATATGTACTATTCATAATATATTATTAATATATGATATAATATTCAATAATATATATAGATATATAAGCATAGATATAAAATGGTTATGTATGTATACATATCTCTAATGGAAAGTAGGGAGTGTCCATTTTGTAGGATTTTTTTTTTTTTTCAGTAAGTCATTTTGCTTAGTACTCCCATGTCTAACCAGATCCATTAGGGTCTGTTAAAGAAATCAGGTTACGTTAAACTTACAAGGAAGACCACCATCTCTTTTCTCTTGAACTATATGTATAAAAGCTTAGTAGAGAACTGACAAAGAAAGCAATGTCACCCCACTCCAGTATTCTCGCCTGGAAAATCCCATGGACAGAGGAGCCTGGTGCAGTCTACAGTCCATGGGGTTACTAAGGGTCGGACACCACTGAAGCGACTTAGCATGCATGCATGCATTGGAGAAGGAAATGGCAACCCACTCCAGTGTTCTTGCCTGGAGAATCCCATGGACGGAGGAGCCTGGTAGGCTGCAGTCCATGGGGTGTCTAAGAGTCAGACACGACTGGGTGACTTCACTTTCATTTTCACTTTCCTGCACTGGAGAAGGAAATGGCAACCCACTCCAGTGTTCTCACCTGGAGAATCCCAGGGATGGCGGAGCCTGGTGGGCTGCCGTCTATGGGGTCACACAGAGTCGGACACGACTGAAGCGACTTAGCAGCAGCAGCAGAGAACCGAAGACAGGGCTTCCAGATTTTGTTCCTGTTCCATAATCCATTACAGTGCTATACATTTTCTCTCTACATGTGTATCCCTGACTTTGATATCAATGAGCCATGGATTTGAATCCCAGTTTGACCAATTACTAGGTCTATAATCTTGGTCAAATTGCCTAAGCTCTGTGAGCCTAAGATTTTTCACGTATAAAATGTGGATAAGAACATCTTGGTGACAGGGGAGCATATGAAGATATCTGGTACATGATAGTTGTTCAATAAATTTAAACTAATGTGCTGGGCAACAGTTAGCAAAATTGAGATAGTATTGGCTGAGAGATTTTACTGTCCACACCGAGGAAGGTAGGATAGAAAGAAGGGATTATGGCTCCTTTCCTCACATCCCTTCCCATCGCATCTCATTCTGTTTCCTCAAGTTACATCACTTTTCATGTTATTTATCACACATGTCAACATCACTCTAAGTGTTTTGTGGTGATTTTAATTGCTAAGTTGTGTCCCACTCTTGCGACTGCATGGATTGTTGCCCCCAGGCTCCTCTGGCGAGAATACTGGAGTGGGCTGCCATTTTCTTCTCCAGGGTATATTCCCTACCCAGGGATGGAACCAAGGTCTCCTGCAGTGCAGGCAGATTCTTTACCGGCTGAGCCTCCAGGGAAGCCCATCGACATCCCTCTGCATCGTTGAGGTTTTTGCTTAAATGCTGCCTCACCTGAAGCCCGTCCCTGATGAGTCTCTGCACCAGCTCTCCTGTATCGAGTCTCTCTTTAACACTTACTCTTTTTTTCCCTATGGGAGAACTTGTTTGTATCCCAGTTTGTATATTGACTGACTTTTCCTTACTTTTGTTGTTGTTGTTTGTTTTTGTTTCTCTTAGTACAAAGTCAATATGTTCCATGAAGGCAAAGATTCATCTTTTTACCTTATCCCCAATCAACCAAAACAAGGCTTAGTAGAAACTAGGGGTCTAATTCAGTTTGTTAAGTGAATGAAGTGTCTGATGACTGAGTGAATGGTAGAGTTTATCCAGTGGGTCACGACACAGGAGCAGAGGGTGATGAGCCACGTCAGGATTTACCTTTCCGTTGCTCTCATCTCCTGCTGGGACTTTGAAGTCTTCCCAAACCGTCTGACCTAACTATGGGTCATGTGTTACGTATGAGAGCTCTTGCATTGCAGTGTTCAAGTGTGAGAAAATTGACATATATATATATTTCTATTTTTTTCCAAATAGTGGATTAAAAATATTCGGTAACTTACAAGCTGAAAATCATGTTCATACATCAATCAAATATGGCTCTTTGAAAAAGAAAAAAGAATTTCAATTAAAAAACTTATTTGTGCATTTAAAGGAAAATAAAAAAGCTTTCAATGAAAAATGCTCAGATATTGGTAATATTAGCACCAAAATGAAGCTCCCTTTACCTCTGCAAATATTGTAAACACTTAAGCAATTCATTGTTGATATTGGCTATCCAGGCAAGTAGTGTTGCTCCAGATTGTTTATGGAAGTTTGATCATAAATGACCTTGTTTCAAGGTTGATAATGGTCTCTTAATGATTTTCTGCTCTTTTTCAAAGTGCTGGGAGCTTGTTGGGTCATTATACCAGGTGATTTTGTTAATTGGGAATTTTCTGGAAAGACTGTTAATAGTATAAGCCATTAGTGGATCCGCCAGATAACACAGGGAGTGTTTCCTTTTTTTCCTCCCTGTTTGGCTTTGACCTTAACTGCAGGTTGGCTGGTTAGTGTCTCAAGTTGCAATTTCACAGGAAGTTTTCAGCTGACAGATATGACTGGGGTGGTGGGATATGGTGCAAAGATGCCTTTCCATGGTTCTGTGGTGTGCTGAGACTGGGTAGAGGGCTGTCAGTCATTGGCTGGAATGTTGGAGTTCCTCTTTCAAGCAAGTCATGGCAAGAGAGATGGAGGAAATGGGTTGTTTTTCTGAACAGCAGGAGTATAAGCATGATGGGCAGGCAGTTCTTTTAATGAAATAGATATTAAAATTGTATTTGGAAATATCCAAGTTTAAATCATGTAAGGTGAGGAGGGCAGATTTCAAAAATTTTTGTATAACTCTTATTTCAAATTCTAGCTCTAAAATTTAGTATAAACCTTATGTCATTGGGAAAATCACTTACAAATTTTCAGTGCCTCCATGTCTTCATCTTCTTCATCTTTGGGAACAATAACAGTATCTACTTTGGAGAATTGGTATGATGATTAAATAGTGACAGTATGTGTGTGTGTGTGTTGTGTGTGCGTGTATAATGGAAACTAGGGTGTGTCTTTTTTTTTGGGGTGTGTCTGTTTTATAGGATTTTTTTTTTGGGGGGGGTAAATCATTGTGCTTAGTAGATTCAACGGACTCCATGATTGATTGGATGTGGAGCATAAATTGAAGGATGGTAATGGTTCTCAGAACTCTTTTTGGCCTTTGGGGGTGTAAAAGGATTATGAATAAAGAATGAAGACAGTTGTGAAAAGCAAAATGCGTGTTTTGGTTTAGAAACCGTTCAGTTGGAGGAGAAGTGGAGCGAGGTCCGAACGAGAAGAAGCTGCTGACGTTCCCAATCAGGTTTACAAAGACATCTTTTCAGCCGTTTCCTTATCAAGAGTGGCCTCCACGGTTAACTAACAAAGTTAAATTTGCCAATGACACCAAAGTCTTCACAAAACTGAAATGTGAACCTGTTCTTCACCAGTGTTGGGAAGTGTTTGGAGGTCTGCTCTTTACATGGGTTCTGGTTCCAGTAAGGTGGTGCATCCATATGACACTTAGGTTAGAGTTGACTCCCTAAGGATACCTGTGTTCAAAGAAGCTTGACTTGGGTCTTCCCTGGCAGTCTAGTGGTTAAGACTCTGTGCTTCCATTGCAGGGGGGTGGCGTGGGTTCAATCCCTGGTGGGAGAACTAAGATTCCACGTGCTGTGTGGCAAGGCCAAAAAAAAAAGTTTGATTTGCCTCAAATCCTGTGACCATCAAGACAAGGTCAATAGCCCCACCATGAGGCATCAAGAAGGGTAGGATGTGGTTGGTGACTTTCTGTGCAGCGAGGTTGCGGGGGTGACGAGCTGCCCCCACAATCTGGCGGTGCCCCCAGCAGGGTGGGAATGAGGGATCTTGCAGCTGGGATGAGACCGCCAAGTGAACCGTCTTGCTGCATGGACAGAACGCGTGAAGGATTTCACTGGTGCCTCGCTCTGACAGCTGCTGGCATCAGAAGACACAGTTTTCTCTGTTCAGCATTTTTTTTCAAAGAAAGCAGTTCAGTTCTTGGCGGTCTTATTTTTCCCCAGTAGGACACCATCCCCCTGCTATAAAGGTGAAGAGAAACCGCGCCTCTCTGTTCTTGAGGGCCAGGAGAACCGCTTCCCAGGTGAGGATTTCAGTGGTGCAGCTGGACGGCAGATCAGAGCGCACATAAAGAGAGCCACATACCATACATCCTCCCTGGATATAATAAATAGAAAAGAAGAGAGCTAGGCACCCATGGGTTTCTAGGGATGAACCACGAATTGAGCAGGTATTTATTAATGTGCTGTGTGCCCAGAAATGCCGTATGGTCTCTTCACAGCAGTGAGGAGATGTAGGAAAAATGCAAGAAATGAGCCGTCTGCATTCTCGACTGTTAATACGGTCTCTGATATCACTAAGTAGATCTCTGGTTGGCTGCTTCTCTCATCGCTGCTGTTACCGCCTCCAGAGATACGGCTTATTCTGTCTGTACCTCCGTTGTTACCTCCTCAGTTACCCACACTGCCTTCCTCAGAGTTACTGTGAGGATTAGTGAGTATTCACTGAAGACTGAACATCTTATTTCTACTGTGGCCGTGACATCAATGACAAATGTGCCTGCATTTGTTTTACTGATTACCGTGGCCACTTGCTTAGTTTTTTCCGTATGCCGTCTGTCGCACCCAGACCTATGTGCATCTTCCCTGCTTAATCTTCACTCTTACTCTGTGACTTTGTTTATATGAATATCTCTACTTTCTAGATCAGAAAATTCTAGCAGAAAAAAAGTTGAATATTTTGCCCAAGTGGTTAAGGCAAGGAGTACCGTCCCCGGAACATTCAAAGTGCTCAGTAAATATTTGCCAATTGACTGATGAACTTTAAAGCTGATTTTTTTATTATCTGGCCTTCTAGACAAAACAAAAGCCCTTAGTCAGAATTGTTCTGGATATTTTATTTGGCCTTCACAAGCTTGTTTTTCGTATAAATTAGGAGACATCATTTTAAATTGAGATAATTCATAACATACACAAACACAGTCTGAATTTATGAATTTTGTTGGGGAGAATTAAAGAAGTCGCCACCCTGATCACATATTTTAGTGCTGAGTAATACTCAGTCAGCTTCAGGTGGACACAGTATGTGCCCCCTGCTTCCCCAGCTCAGAACCTGCGTTCATTCCACCTTGAGGTCTCAGGAGAAAAGCTCCATAATACAGCCAAGCCTCACAAATGTAATTAGGAGGCGATGACTCAGAGAGAACGTAGCAGAGGATACAGATTGGGGCGGGGTTCAGCAGCGCTTGACTGTGACGCAGACAGTCGGGACAGAGAAAGTAGAGAGCTGAGGTGGGCCTATGTCCTGAGGAGCAGGAAGGGCGTTGCAGCAGCTCTTGATATTGAGCCGCGATTCAAAGACGGGCGGCGTCTGGGCTTCCCCAGTGGCTCAGGTAAAGAAGCCGTCTGCAGTGCAGGAGATGCGGGTTCCATCCCTGGGTCAGGAAGACCCCCTGGAGAAAGAAATGCCAGCCCACCACACTGTTCTTTCCTGGGAAATCCTATGACCAGAGGAGATAGGCGGGTGACAGTCCATGGGATCACAAAGAGCCAGACACGATTTAGAGACTAGACCACCATCACCAGCCTTTTTAAAGGTAGAGAAGAGGGGAAAAACTGTTTTGTATGCTGCCTATAAATAAAGTACACACCAAATAAGTTTCTCCTTAAGTTAAAAGCACAGTGACTTTTAGGAAAAGCTCTGAGTCGGTCCTAGTATTCACCAGGATTGGACTGTTTCTTGAAACTCCTGAAATGGCCTGAGAGTAGGGGAGTGAAGCTTGAGTAAGCAGCTAGGCCCTGGGAAAACCCTGGGGACTCATTAGCAACACAGAGATTCTGAGAGCATCCCTGGGGTCCCACTTCCTGCCTCATGGAACTGACTGCACTCTCCGCCACGGCCTCTGTCTCTTCCTCTCCCTTCTGGTTCCCGAGGCTCCCAGAGGGAGCAGTGGCAGAAACCCTGGCAACCCCACGGGTGGCTGAAGCTCCATTCCTGGCAGGAGACCCCCTCCAGGTCTCCGTGGCAGCTGTCCCTCTGGGCTCGCAGCGTTGAGGCCGGATTGTGCAGCCCAGCTTCCCACGGACACAGGGGTCTCGCCGGCCATATGGTTACTGAACTTAGAGCCACCGACGCGGAGTCTACTGACTTCAGTTTGTCCCTACCAGCCAGAGTATTTTCCTCCTCCCTACCAGCCGGAGTATTTTCCTCCTCTGCACTCTACCAACCCATATGTGAACAGATAGAGCGTGCTGAGACAAATCTGTGTGCTGGCATCAGAGACTTACGGTTGAGTCCTTGGTGTGATCCTGGACTCATTTCCTAAGCATCTAGTTCTTTCGTTATTGGTAAAATGGGGAGAATAGGTGTGAGAGGTCAATTAGACCAGGCATGGAAAGCTGCCAGATCAGTGCCTAGCAGCTATTGAGCACCCGGAATTCATCATTTCACTGTTGTTGTCATTGCTACCACAAGGAGCTAATATGAGGCAAGAGAAAAATAAAAAGGAACACAAGGTCCCGAGGCCTCAAGGTGGGATGTCTGTGTTCCTTTGTTGCTGTTGTTCGGCCACTAAGTCATTTCTGACTCTGCGATCCCATGGACTGTAGCCCGCCAGACTCCATTGGATTCTCCAGGAATATTCTCCAATATTCTCCAAGAATATCGGAGTGGGGTGCCATTACCTTCTCCAGGGGATCTTCCCGACACAGGGGTCAAATCCGTCTCTTGCATCTCCTGCACGGTTAGGTAGATTTTTCACCCGCTGCACCACCTGGGAAGCCCAAGCATTCTGATAGAGCTTGGCCAGTAGCACACCTCCACGTGGAGAACTGCAATGCAGGGGCACGGATGAAAAGGCCGAGGAGACACCCATGCCAGGGCCGAGGAAAGAAGCTGTGGCTCTGACTCTTAGAAATGGGAGTGGCAACGTCCGATCCTGTGATTCGGTGAGTCACAGGTAAAAGCGCCGGTGACAAGTGCAAATGGTTTGCTCAGCACCTGGAAAGTGCAGGGTGTGAACTTCTTCTGCAGCTGGCTGCAGGCTCCTCGGGGTGAGCGGAAGTGTGAATGAGACGGGGAGCAGCTGGCTGCAGGCTCCTCGGGGTGAGCGGAAGTGTGAATGAGATGGGGAGCAGTGGTGGCAGGAGCCACGAGAGGCTAATTGCTTTCCTGGAGGCGCTGCCTTCTCATCGCCTGGCTGTGCCTGTCCGCGCGGACACATCGTGCCGCTTCCCGAGCGCCCCAGGCTCCAGGGCCAGGGGCGCCCAGTGGCCCAGCGTCGGGGGCGCCTGCGTCAGCCTGGCTGTCTTCCCCAGACCGCGTCTTCTTCAGTCAGCCGTGCAGGGTGTGGATGCTTCGAGCCGTAAGAGATTTACCCAGACTCCGAAAGCTTGGGGCTGTCCCTCGAAACAGACGTCATCATTAGTATGATGATTCTCTTTAATAATGACGCAGCTCTGATTTTTTAAAACATAATTTTGTGTATTTACTTTGGGCTGTGCTGGGTCTTTGTTGCTTCATGGGCTTTTCTCTAGTTGCAGAGGGTGGGGGCTGCTCCCGAGCTGCGATGTGCAGCTTGTCTGAGCAGTGGCCCCTCTCGACGTCCAGCACGGGCTCTGTGCAGTGGCCCCTCTCGACGTCCAGCACGGGCTCTCGGGCACTTGGACTTCAGCAGTTGTGGTACTCGGGCTTAGTTACTCCGCAGCATGTGGGATCTTCCCTGACCAGGCGTCAAACCCGTGTCCCCTGCATAGACAGGCTGGCTCTTTACCATTAAACCTCCAGGGGAAGCCCTGTTTATAGTTTCTTAAGGAACTTCCATACAGGAAGCCAGTCCAGGGCTCTGTGATGACCTCGATAGGTGAGATGAGGGTGGTGGGCAGGAGGGAGGTGGGAGAGGGAGGGGATATTTGCATGTGTGTGTTAGTGGCTCAGCCGTGTCAGACTGAGAGCCTGACGGACTCTCTGAGAGCCCATAGACCTCAGTCCCCCAGGCTCCTCTGTCCATGGGACTCTCCAGACAAGAATCCTGGAGAGTGGGTTGCCATTCTCTTCTTCAGGGGATCTTCCTGACTCGGAGACTGAACCCGAATCTCCTGCATTGCAGGCAGACTCTTGGCTGTCTGCGCCACCAGGGAAGCCTGATGTATATGTATACACACAGCTGATTTACTTCATTGTATAGAAACTAACACAGCATTGTTGTGTTATATTCTAATTAAAAAGAAACTCTTCATTAGTAAATGGAAGGTTAAATAATAAGGAATACAGGAGAATCCTTCTGGCCTTGACTCTCAAAATCTGTCAGGGAATAGAATCCCACAGGATTCTTCCTTGAACAGTTCGTATGAATAAGAGTCCTGGCAAGTGGTTCACTCTCTGTGACGGTTGGAAGAGCGAGGGAAAAGGGAGAGGGGAGAAAAAGAGCTCCAGATTTTTCTTTTATAGATTTAGCCATCTCTACCCCTGTTTTTGACAGCCTTTAGTAGCAGAACTCGTCACAATGATTGTATCAAAAGTGGTTTTCCTTTTGCAATCACAGTAATGTCTCACCCACATCACTGTGCATCATTAAGCATTCGCGGTGAATGGGGCTTAGCAATCAAGTAGCCTATCCTTCATTTTACTGATGAAGAAAAAGGAGCCCAGGAAAATTAGGGAGGATTTGTAAAGCACAGAGCCCTGTTGACAAATACTGTTCCTATCTCCATTCCAATATGATAATAGCACCTTAGTTTCCCTCTTAGGAAATATTCTTTCCAATTCTCAGCACATACGTTTCAGGTAAGGCTTACCAGAACATTCCTGGCCTTGCCAACAAATTCCAAAGTCCAGCAATTGGCACAGAACCCAGATCTGGCCCATTAGTGATTGGACTGGCTGTGTGCTTTGAAACAGCAGTTTCTGGAATTGACTTAGATATTAGAAAACGTAACTTCTTCCCTTCAGGTGGGGTGGCTGAGATGGTGGGGTACAGTCTTGGAACTGCCAGAGACTATTTGCTGACAAAACGGAATAACTCAGTAATGAAGCTAAGAGGACAGTCAGTGGAGAGGAGAAATGTAAAAAACTCATTTCTTTTAAAAAAATTTTTAGCTGTGCTGGGTCTTCATTTCAGCACACGAACTTTTTCTGGTTGCAGCGAGTGGGGCTGCTCCCCCTTTGTGGTGTGAGGGCTTCTCACTGCAGTGGCTGTTCTTATTGCAGAGCACGGGCTATAAAGCCTGCGGGCTTTAGTATCCATGGCCTGCAGGCTCTAGAGGCAGGCTTGGTACTATGGCGCACAGGCAAAGTTGCCCCAAGGCATGCGGGATCTTTGTTCCCAGTTCAGTTCAATTCAGTTCAGCCGCTCAGTCCTGTCTGACTCTTTGTGACCCCATGGACTGCAGCACACCAGGCTTCCCTGTCCATCCCTTTGTTTCCAGACCAGGGATCAAACCCACGTCCCCTGCATTGGCAGGTGGATTCTTAACCACTGGACCACCGAGGAAGTCCCCAAAACTCATTTCTGATGATATTATTGAGGCCCTGGATCATGGACTTCTTGGTATTTTCAGTAGCTTTGACACAGTACTCTTTTTTGATAATTCAAGTCATTTTGAATTATATTTCTTCATTTGTAAATTAAAAAAAAATCCCTGAGTGCATTAGAGCTACCTGGATAAAGGGTGTCTGATCCTGGAGTGGGGGTCTCTCTCTTTCTCATGAAGAATAAAAGGAAAGACAAAACACTGAGAAATACCGAAGGTCATTAATGAGTTCAACTACTTTAATTATGACCAAGAAACTCAGTTTATAGACTCTAAAGCAAAGATGTTCTTAAAATACTTAGAAGCAATAGGGAAAACCAATGAGCAGCCACATTATGCTTAATTTTAATCCCCAACCAAAAATGATCAGTTGTGTAAAATGTCTTCTCTTTTCAACTTGGCCTCTGATCTGTGAATGTGACCTTGAACATGTTCTTTATCTTCTCTTATGTCTGGATGTCTGTTTCTGAATGGCAAACCACCACCAAACCGTGGGTTTTAAAACAATAATAGTCGTTTATTTTGCTCACAAATCTGGAAGTTGACTGAGTCCACCTAGGCTTGGAAGCCTTCATGTGTTTGCAGTCAGATGTCGGTTGATTGGAAAATAAACTTTACTCAATCTACTGCTTCAAGGATGTTCATCTTATCCAAAAGTTGCCTCATAGGTGCATCCAGAGTAATGTTTGACCAGACATCTGGGTTCCCTGTGACTCTGTCAAGCTGACACATTAAATTAGCCATCCATTTCAGTTCAGTCGCTCAGTCATGTCTGACTCTTTGCGACCCCATGAACCACAGCATGCCAGGCCTCCCTGTTCACCAACAACTCCCGGAGTCCACCCAAACCCATGTCCATCGAGTCAGTGATGCCATCCAACCATCTCATCCTCTGTCGTCCCCGTCCCCTCCTGCCCTCAATCTTTCCCAGCATCAGGGTCTTTTCAAATGAGTCAGCTCTTCACATCAGGTGGTCAAAGTATTGGAGTTTCAGCTTCAACATCATTAGTTAGTGAAGTCGGTCAGTTGTGTCCGACTCTTTGTGACCCCATGGACTGTAGCCTACCAGGCTCCTCCGTCCATGGAATTTTCCAGGCAAGAGTACTGGAGTGGGTTGCCATTTCCTTCTCCAGAGGATCTTCCCCACCCAGGGAATGAACTGGGTCTCCCGCATTGCAGGCAGACACTTTACCATCTGAGCCATCAACATCATTACCTGGAGTCAAATGTGATTGCAGACAGGAACTATTTAGAATCATTCACTATACTGAATTCAGCACTGTGAACTTGAGAGTTTCTAAAAGTCTGAATGGTTTGAACATCCAGACATCTGCATAATGTTTCAGTGTTGCTTATTCCAGGTGGCTCAGTGGTAAAGAATCTGCCCACCAATGCAGGAG
The DNA here is from genome assembly GCF_033118175.1 of Dama dama. Classification (NCBI taxonomy): domain Eukaryota; kingdom Metazoa; phylum Chordata; class Mammalia; order Artiodactyla; family Cervidae; genus Dama; species Dama dama. The sequence continues at coordinate 82,033,383 of NC_083703.1, forward strand.
ACAAAGGGCACGCAGGTTTGATCCCAGAGTCAGGAAGATCCCCTACAGTAAGAAATGGCAACCCACTCCAGTATTCTTGCCTGGAAAATTCCATGGATAGAGGAGCCTGGTGGGCTACAGTCCATGGGGTCGGAAAGATCGGGCATGGCTGAGCATGCACATATGTACATGTACTTATAAAATGTTAGTGAGCATAAAAATACTGAATAAAATTACATGTGTGTGTATATATATATGTTATAATGTGTATGTGTGTAACACATATGTACCTTAATGTACTGCTTAGAATATTAATATTCTAAATCTATAAAATTTATAAAATGCATATACAATGATAGAATAGCATAATAAATCTTTTCATATACATTCGCCAGCTTTGATCATTATCAATATTTTTCAATGCGTTTTCTACCCACTGTACTTTAAATTTCTGCTCTGTTACTTTAAATCAAATCCCAGACAACGTGTCATTTTTGTGCAGGATCCCTCCAGGATGCATCTCTAACTGAAAAGGGGACTTTGTCTTCCCTGCAGAGCTTCAACTCCCCCATCACATCCAGCATTTAAAATAAACCCTTATATCATCTCATATTAAGAGGGTTCTAACAGTGATTTTGAACACACATGATTTTTATCTTATCTTCGCCAGTCATCTTGCCTAACACCCCCGTGAGTCTGCGATGGTGAAAACCTGGTGAGGAGAGCCCGTGGCGTGGATGAAAGCGCCTGAGGGGCACGGGAGCAGCGCGGGCCACGCGTTCGTCTGCGTGCGTGGTGGACTCGAAGCACTTGCCGCTCTCAGAGAAACGGGAAGCCTGTGCGGGCCGTCCGGGCGGCAGACGGGTCCTCCGTCCTGCCGGCCTGCCGGTCCACCGGGTGTCGCTGTGCTCCCTGCGCTCCGGACGGTCGCTGGCGCGTCCACAGCAGGCCCAGAACGTGCCGGTCTCTCTCGCTGCGAGAGTGACGGTGCTTTATAGATGGAACAGGCTGCCTGCCAAAGAAGATCGGATTTTCGCCTCTAATTGAGACAGCTTAATAACATAAGGGATGGTGCAGTGAACTTCTTAAAACTCTGGGCCGAGGCAGACTTTCTGCTGGGCGTCTGCCAGCCCGTTGCACCTGCGGCATCTCCCCGCTAATATTTCAGAGTGTCGGTGTAAGTGGCCCAGGAGCCCCCTGCAGAACCATGGTGATTGCTGAGATGTGCCTAGACCAGCTGAGATAACAGCGCTCCAAGAAGCAGGGAAAATACCAACAGCTGGGGTTCATGCTACTAATTTTGTTTTCTTAAAAGTAAACTTTATGGAATGACAAATCCCACTAAGAGCTAATCTGGAATTAGACAACTACCAGTTCTTTCGCTGACCTTTGAACTCCTGTGTTCAGTCACTGCGTACATGGCAAATCTGTATCAGAGGATGGGCGCTCTCCCCTGCACCAGTGATGGGCATCGTGCGTGCCGACCTCTCTGGGCGAGTCTGCCCTGAACGTTACATCTGTCTTGACACCGGGCCCTGTGTAGAAGGGATTGGGCGTAGTTGGCATGTGATGTGAAATCCACTTCCTTTTCTAGTTTGTTCTCAGCGCTCATTTTGTCTCTTTGGGGACGGGAAACAAACCACAGCGTGCCGACCACGTGGCGTGGTTGCTATTCAGTTGCTGTCATGTTCAACTCTTGGCGACCCCGTGGACTTCAGCCCGCCAGGCTCCTCTGTCCATGGAGTTCCCCAGGAAAGAATACTGGAGTGGGCTGCCATTTCCTTCTCCAGGGAATCTTCCCAGAACCAGAGGTCAAACCCACGTCTTCTGCACTGCAAGTAGATTCTTTACCACTGAGCCTTCAGGGAGGCCTGGTATCCCACGGTAAACAGACCAAAAATGACACAGAGCTCTGAACGGGCAGAGACGGTACAACTCTCATTCACCACTGTGCTTTTAGAACCAAACCCAGGGTCAGGAATAAGAAGCCGTTAAAAAAATATGCATTTAAAAATTCAGTGAAATTGAACAAAAGAAGCATCACATGTGCTATTGGAATCACATACCTAGGTTGATATGCCTGCAGAATAAGAACAGTAGCAATGAGAATATAAAATAATCAATAGGCACCTGATACTGAATGAGTTCTGTGTGCAGGCACCGTGCTGATGCGTTTCCACGGACAGTCTCCCACTGTTACTCCCAGCAGCCTCTGTGACAGATCCCGTTATTGGCTGCATGTCTCCAGTGGGGAAACTGAGGCTGTGTGAGGTTAAACAGGCCCCAAAGAGCAGCTGGACAACCCGAGTTCACTGTCTGCGTGACTGCAGTCCGCTGCAGCCTGCTGACTCTTGTGCGTGAGGTTTGGCCAGGTTTAGGTGGCCGGGCCATCTCTCGGTGTCTGTGAAACTTCTCTCGGTCTGTGGCCGCCTCTCCCTAAGTTGGAGAATATTCAAGGTAATTTCACTCGTTGTGGTAGTACTGGTGGTGGTTTAGTTTCCAGTTCTTGTCTGACTCTTTTGTGACCCTGTGGACTGTGGCCCACCAAGCCCCTCTGTCCATGGGCTTTCCAAGGCGAGAATACTGGAGTGGGCTACCATGCCCTCCATTAGAAGATCTTCCCAACCCGGGGATCAAACCCACAAACTTCATCTCCTGCATTGGCAGCTGGGTTCTTTACCACTGGCAGCACCTGGGAAGCACATACATGGTATACACGTGTGTGTGTGTGTGTGTGTGTTAGTCACTCAGTCATGTCCAGCTCTGCAATTCCATGGACTGTAGCCCACCAAGGTCCTCTGTCATGACTTTCCAGGCAAGAACACTAGAGTGGATAGCCATGCCCTTCTCCAGGGATCTTCCTGACCCAGGGGTTGAACCCAGGTCTCCTGCTTTGTAGGAAGATTCTTTATCATCTGAGCCACCAGGGCAGCCCATATATATGTATGTACGTGTACATATGTGTATGTGTGTGTGTGTGTGTATAAAGAGAGAGTACACCAAGTGATACATGTACTTCAAAAATAAAAATTAGGGATGTTTCCTTTGCCAGGACCTAGCTACAATTATAAAAGGAGAAGTTTTTTAATGCTCTCATTAAAATATTTGAATTTATGAAACTAAGCGTTATTAACTCTTCCGTTACAAATACAGTAGCGGTCAAATAGCCACTGTTTCTTCAGTTGACTGTCACTGAACGATGATGTAATGGCCTGTTGGTCTGCCTGCTTATCAGTCTGTCTACCTACCTTGCTTTTGAGGAGAAAATACGCTAACTCCTTTCTATACAGTCATATGTGAGTGGTTACCTTGGAGAGACAGATCCTGTGCAGTCTCTTTTAATTATTCATACAGAACATGAGTAAGGGCTTCCCACGTGGCTCTAGTGGGAAAGAACGTGCCTGCCAGTGTGGGAGGTGTCAGAGAGGAAGGTTCCATCCCTGGGTCAGAAAGATCCGCTGAGGGAGGGCATGGCAACCCGCTCCTGTGTTCTCGCCTGGAGATTCCCGTGGACAGAGGAGCCTGGAGGGTTATAATTCATGGGGTCAAACAGCTGGATACAACTGAAGCGACGTAGCATGCATGTACACAACACATAAACTTTTTGCCTAAGAAACATGTTTTATAACTGTGGTACAAGAGTCCTAAAGACCTCCTGGATGAAAAGGAATTAATACCTAAGTGATGCTTCCCCCAACCATGTTGGCCAGGGTGGTTTTGACCAAGCTCCAGTGATGGAGGAAGATGCTGCTATTGCTCAGATAAACTTGTCATGAGGAATTGCAGACGTGCTTTGAGTAGACTGAATAGTGATCCGTCAACGATGTCCGTGTTCTAAACTACTGGTGAATTTTACCTTACTTGACAAAAAGGACTTCACAGAGATAATTAAGAATCCTGAGATGAGATTATCCTGGGTTTTGCGTGTAGGACAAATGGAGCTTTGTAAGAGAGAAGCAGGAACGTTCAAATTAAGAAAAAAAAGGAGAGAGAGGGAGGAGATGAAATAATGGAAGGAGAGATGGGAGCTACATGGCCCAAAAATGCAAGCAGCATCAGATACTGGAACCCAGTGTAGGTTAAATTTATGTAAATTATACCAAGTCCTAGTAACTGCCAAGGCAGGAGATATAAGAAATGTGGGTTCAATCCCTGGGTCAGGAAGATACCCTGGAGGAGGGCATGGCAAACCTCTCCAGTATTCTTGCCTGGAGAATCCCATGGACAGAGGAGCCTGGTGGGCTATAGTCCATGGGGTCACAAAGAGTCAGACATGACTGAAGTGTCGTAGCACACACCCACAGTTTGTGTGCAGTTTCTGGCTGTTGTGAGTAAAGCTTCTGTGGATGTTTATATTCGGGTTTTGTGTGAACATGGTTTTTTATTTCTCTGGGGTAAACGCCAGAGAAGCACTTGCTAGTTCGTATGGTAGCTGCAGGTTTTGTGTTTTTAAGCAACCACTTGGCTGTTTTCCAGAGTGGCTATACCATTGTGTGTCCATCAGCAGTAAATGAGTGATCAAATCTTTTTCATTATTTATTGGTTACTATTTTTGTTGAGCTTCCCAGGTTGCTCAGATAATAAATAATCTGCCTGCAATGTAGGAGGCCTGGGTTTGATCCGTGGGTTGGGAAGATCCTGCTGGAGAAGGAAATGGCAACCCACTCCAGTGTTCTTGCCTGGAGAATTCCGTGGACAATGAACCCTGGTGGGCTACAGTCCATGGGGTTGAAAAGAATTGGACACAACTGAGCAGCTAATGCATATTTTTATTTTAGTCATTCTTATAGAAATGTTCTGATACCTCATTGTGGTTTCAGTTTGCATTTCTCTGACAGGTAATGTATTGAACGTCTTTTAAAGTGTTTGCTATCTGTATAGCATCCAGAGTGAGCTTCTTTTTTGGTATCTTTCCTTATATTCTTTCTGGACCTTTGAGTGGTTTCTTTCTTTCTTTCTTTCTTTCTTTCTTTTTTTTTTTTTTTACTATTTTGTTTTGCAAGCTCTTTTTATATATCTACTGCAATTGTTTTCCCCCTATAGGGAAATTTTTTTTTTCTCTTTTATTGCTTTCAAGATTGTTTTTTTTTGTCTTTGAAGTTTTTCAGATTTTAGCTATGAATGTTTTCATATGAAGTTCTTTTCATTTTTCCTGTCTGGGTTTTGTTCGGTTTCTTGACTCTCTAGGTTAGTGTCTTTTGCCACACTTGGGGAGTTTTCGGAATAAAGACGATCGCCTCTCTGAGCCCTTTCTCGGCCCTGCCCTCTCCCTCTCTGAGCCCTTTCTCCGCCCTGCCCTCCCCCTCTCTGAGCCCTTTCTCCGCCCCGCCCTCCCCCTCTCTGAGCCCTTTCTCCGCCCCGCCCTCCCCCTCTCTGAGCCCTTTCTCCGCCCCGCCCTCCCCATCTCTGAGCCCTTTCTCCGCCCCGCCCTCCCCATCTCTGAGCCCTTTCTCCGCCCCGCCCTCCCCATCTCTGAGCCCTTTCTCGGCCCCGCCCTCCCCCTCTCTCAGCCCTTTCTCCGCCCCGCCCTCCCCCTCTCTCAGCCCTTTCTCCGCCCCGCCCTCTCCCTCTCTGAGCCCTTTCTCCGCCCCGCCCTCCCCCTCTCTGAGCCCTTTCTCCGCCCCGCCCTCCCCCTCTCTGAGCCCTTTCTCCGCCCCGCCCTCCCCATCTCTGAGCCCTTTCTCCGCCCCGCCCTCCCCATCTCTGAGCCCTTTCTCCGCCCCGCCCTCCCCCTCTCTCAGCCCTTTCTCCGCCCCGCCCTCTCCCTCTCTGAGCCCTTTCTCCGCCCCGCCCTCCCCCTCTCTGAGCCCTTTCTCCGCCCCGCCCTCCCCCTCTCTGAGCCCTTTCTCCGCCCCGCCCTCCCCATCTCTGAGCCCTTTCTCCGCCCCGCCCTCCCCCTCTCTGAGCCCTTTCTCCGCCCCGCCCTCCCCCTCTCTCAGCCCTTTCTCGGCCCCGCCCTCCCCATCTCTGAGCCCTTTCTCCGCCCCGCCCTCCCCATCTCTGAGCCCTTTCTCCGCCCCGCCCTCCCCATCTCTGAGCCCTTTCTCCGCCCCGCCCTCCCCCTCTCTCAGCCCTTTCTCGGCCCCGCCCTCCCCCTCTCTGAGCCCTTTCTCCGCCCCGCCCTCCCCCTCTCTCAGCCCTGTCTCGGCCCCGCCCTCCCCCTCTCTGAGCCCTTTCTCGGCCCCGCCCTCCCCCTCTCTCAGCCCTTTCTCGGCCCCGCCCTCCCCCTCTCTGAGCCCTTTCTCCGCCCCGCCCTCCCCCTCTCTGAGCCCTTTCTCCGCCCCGCCCTCCCCCTCTCTCAGCCCTTTCTCCGCCCCGCCCTCCCCATCTCTCAGCCCTTTCTCCGCCCCGCCCTCCCCCTCTCTCAGCCCTTTCTCCGCCCCGCCCTCCCCCTCTCTGAGCCCTTTCCGGCCCCGCCCTCCCCTCTCTGAGCCCTTTCTCCGCCCCGCCCTCCCCCTCTCTCAGCCCTTTCTCCGCCCCGCCCTCCCCCTCTCTGAGCCCTTTCTCGGCCCCGCCCTCCCCCTCTCTCAGCCCTTTCTCCGCCCCGCCCTCCCCCTCTCTGAGCCCTTTCTCCGCCCCGCCCTCCCCATCTCTGAGCCCTTTCTCGGCCCCGCCCTCCCCCTCTCTGAGCCCTTTCTCCGCCCCGCCCTCCCCCTCTCTGAGCCCTTTCTCGGCCCCGCCCTCCCCCTCTCTGAGCCCTTTCTCGGCCCCGCCCTCCCCCTCTCTGAGCCCTTTCTCGGCCCCGCCCTCCCCCTCTCTCAGCCCTTTCTCGGCCCCGCCCTCCCCCTCTCTCAGCCCTTTCTCCGCCCCGCCCTCCCCCTCTCTGAGCCCTTTCTCCGCCCCGCCCTCCCCATCTCTGAGCCCTTTCTCGGCCCCGCCCTCCCCCTCTCTGAGCCCTTTCTCTGCCCCGCCCTCCCCCTCTCTGAGCCCTTTCTCGGCCCCGCCCTCTCCCTCCTCCTCTGACTCTTATCGCACAAGTTCAACGTCCTTTGTGTAGACCCAGCAGTCCTTGGTGCTCTATTTTTTCCCAGTATCTATTCTCTTTTGTTCAGGCTTGGTCATTTCTATTGTTCTGTCTATTGAGTTTTTTATAGTGGTTATTGTATTTTTCCATATAAAGATTTCCATTGGGTTTTCTTTATATCTTCTATTTCTTTTTTAGAACTTTCTATTTTTTATTTGTTTCACTCATGTTTGTAATTGCCTTTGAAGCGTTTTTATGATGGCTACTTTAAAATCTTTTTCAGAAAATTTAATTCAAACATCACTATCATTTTGGTGTTGGCATCTATTGATTACTTTTTTTTTTTTTCATTCAGCTTGGGCTCTTCCTGGCTCTTGGTATGATGAGGGATTTTTAATGGAAAGTTGGACATTTTGTGTATTATTTTTTAAGACCCTGAATCTTAAACTGTCTGTTTTATCTGGAACTCCTAACCCTGTTCTCCCCGAGGAAAGGAGTGGTGACCTTGCTGCCATATGGGGTAGAAATCCAGGTTGCTCCCAGTAGAGGTGGAAGTCCACACTCTCCGCATGGTCTCCACTGACACTGCAGAGTGGGGCCTTGCCCCCTGCTGGGCCTTCTCTGATACCATCCCAGTGGGGAGGTTAGGGTGACTTATGTCAGCATGCCAAAGGTAGAACACCCGCCTCCACAATCAGCATTTGCTGCTAGGGGTAGCAGTGAGGCCCTTACTTTTTCTGTGCTGTTTGAAGAGAGTAAAGCTCTTGTTATCTGAGAGTTTCCGGTCTCTCTAGGCTGCCCTTACTGTTGACTTTGGATGCAGAGATCTGGCTTCTGTGCCTGTGGAATTTCTAGGTTGCTGGCCCTTCAACTCCACATCTGGGAAATAAGAGGCAGAGAGAAAAGCCAGAGAACTTATGACCATGTGGTTCCTCGGGTCCCAGTGTTCACAGCTGGTCTGCTTTCTTCTCTCCACCTTTCAGAATCTCCTTATGTTTGTTTTATAAATAGCATTTTGGGTTTGGAGGGAAAGATACATCTACACCATCATTGTGGACATTCTGGAAGTAGAAATTCCAGGCTCCTTTTGCAATGCAATACTGGAAGTGACATTCTATCACCTTGCTCTGTTCTGTTACTCAGAAGAAAGTCACAGTTAAACAGCTCACACCGAAGGCGTTGTTTTGCGCAGTTACACAAGGGCATGAAGTTGAGGATGTGAAGGTTACTAAGTGCAACCACAGGTTCATACTTATTCACCTGAGCAGATACTGCCCATCAGTTTTGCTAAAGTCTGTGCTAACTTACATTTCTCATTGGCAATATGGAAGAGTTTCAGTTGATTCATATTGTCGCCATTACTTGACTTTTAAAAATCTTTTGAAGAGTATAGCTATGTTGACAAATGTAGTTGATTCTCATTATTATTTTAATTTGCATTTCCCTGATGTGTTATAAAGTTTAACACCTCTTTATGTTTATTGTCCATTTATCTTTTTCCTCTTTTGTGAACTTCCTATTTAAGACTTTTGCTTATATTCTGGTAGACTGTTTGTATATTCATGTGTAACCGAAAGTGAGGTCTTACTGCTCAGCTCTCAAAATGCCAATGAAGAGGCCAGGTTGGTGGAAATGCAAGTTTGCTTTGTTTTGGATGCCAGCAGCTGGGGCAGGGTGGGCGGATGCCCGTCCAAAGGCCGACTTCCCTCACTGGTGACCAGTGGGTGGGACCTTTCATAGGCTAGGGAAGGGGGCTGCATTCGGAAACAGAACAGTCAGCTCTGACAGTCATCTTGAAATGGGTCACTGGTAGTCTGACCAGCATCATCGTGATTGTTTTAAGTACAGTTAGTCTTTAGTTCCAGTATAAGATTGCTCCAATTTCTTTGAGGCCAGCTCTCAGAACTGTGGCAGCTTATGTCAAGACTATAGTCTGATCTTCGTGTAATTAATGTCTTCCATGTGGGTGGGGGTTTGGTATCAATATGATAGCCGACAGGACATGGCTCAGAATGTTATCTCCAGCTCTCACTTCAGTTCAGTTCAGTGACTCAGTTGTGTCCTACTTTTTGCAACCCCATGGCCTGCAGCACGCCAGGCTTCCCTGTCCATCACCAGCTCCCAGAGCTTACTCAAACTCATGTCCATTGAGTCATGGTGATGCCATTCAACCGTCTCATCCTCTGTCATCCACTTCTCCCCCTGCCTTCAATCTTTCCTAGCATCAGGATCTTTTCTAATGAGTCAGTTCTTCACATCAGGTGACCAGAGTATTGGAATTTCAGCTTCAGTCTTTCCAATGAATTCAGGATTGATTTCCTTTAGGATTGACTGGTTTGATCTCCTTGCTGTCCAAGGGACTCTCAAGAGTCTTCTCCAACACCACAGTTCAAAAGCATCAGTTCTTCAGTGCTTAGCTTTCTTTATGGTCCAACTCTCACATCCATACATGACCACTGGAAAAACCATAGCTCTGACTAGACAGACCTTTGTCGGCAAAGTAATGTCTCTGCTTTTTAATATGCTGTCTAGGTTGGTCATAACTTTTCTTCCAAGGAGCAAGCGTCTTTTAATTTCATGGCTGCAGTCACCATCTGCAGTAATTTTGGAGCCCAAGAAAATAAAGTCTGTTACTGTTTCCATTGTCTTCCCATCTATTTCCCATGAGGTGATGGGACCAGATGCCATGATCTTAGTTTTTTGAATGTTGAGTTTTAAGCTAGCTTTTCCACTTTCCTCTTTCACTTTCCTCAACAGGCTCTTTAGTTCCTCTTCACTTTCGGCCATAAGGGTGGTGTCATCTGCGTATCTGAGATTATTGGTATTTCTCCCAACAGTCTTGATTCCAGCTTGTGCTTCATCCAGCCTGGCATTTCACATTATGTAATCTGCATATAAGTTGAATAAGCAGGGTGACAGTATACAGCTTTGATGTACTCCTTCCCCAGTTTGGAACCAATCTGCTGTTCCATGTTTGGTTCTAACTGTTGCTTCTTGACCTGCATACAGGCTTCTCAGGAGGCAGGTAAGGCAGTTTGATATTCCCATCTCCTTAAGAATTGTGTTTGTTGTTGTTGTGATCCACAGTCAAAGGCTTTGGTGTAGTCAATAATGGAGAAGTAGATATTTTTCTGGAATTCTCTTGCTTTTTCATGATCCAACGGTTGTTGGCAATTTGATCTGTGGTTCTTCTGCCTTTTCTAAATCCAGCTTGAACATCTGGAAGTTCACAGTTCATGTACTGTTGAAGCCTGGCTTGGAGAATTTTGAACATTACTTTGCTAGTGTGTGAGATGAGCGCAGTTGTGTGGTAGTTTGAACATTCTTTGGCCTTGCCCTTCTTTGGAATTGGGATGAAAACTGACCTTTTCCAGTTCTGTGGTCACTGCTAAGTTTTCTAAATTTGCTGGCTCTCAAGAAGCTCTCAAAGAGCTCTACAGCTCTGAAGAAGGAACTAAAGATCCTTGACTATTCTTAATGACTGGGTTTTCCTGGTGGCTCAGTGGTAAAAGATCCACGTGCCGATGTAGGAGATGTGGGTTCAATCCCTGGGTCTGAAAGAGCCCCTGGAGAAGGAAAGGGCAGCCCACTCCAGTATTCTTGCCTGGGAAATCTGGTGCCTGGTGGGCTATAGTCCACAGGGTCATGAAAGAGTTGAGCACAACTTGGTGACTAAACAGCAACAATGGTTAATGACTGCATTACTATTTAGCTTTGTTGGGTTGTTTCCTTTCATTTCTATACCCACACAGTAACTCCTAAAATGATTTTTTGCAGTTTTCCAACCTGGGTAAATATAGCTCATTCTTCAAAATCAATTATTTGCATTTCTTCCCCAGGAAACCTTCACTTATTCTTCAGCTGGCATAAGCACCACATGTACTAACGCGTCACCCATTCTTTAATTGTTTGTTCATGTCTATAACTTGAGGTCCTTGAAGGCAAGCCTGCATTTTATTTAGCTCTGTGTTCTGCACTCAGCATGGTACTGGACACAAAGTGAGATAGCAGAGTGTTTAGGGAAAGACTGATGGATTAATTCATGGGTTCTCAACTGGTGGAAATTTTTACCTCGCACAGGACATTTGGCAACATGTGAAGGCCTTTTGGTTGTCAGAATTGGCATGTAGTAGGTAGAGGCCAGTGATGTTGCTATAATGTGCAGGAAAAGTCACCGAAACAAAATATTGATAGTGTGGAGGCTGAGAAACCTTGGGCTAACCGAATGAATGCTGAATGAATGAATTTTTCCTTTGCTTCAATAATAAATCTGATGGGTTTTTTTATGCCACAGGAAAAATGGGAAATGTAACTTTAATACACAGAATCCAAGAATGTCATTTGTCATTTGTCTCACTCTTTTTGTTCCTAAACTTTTCATTTTAAGAAAAAAAAAATAAAACCTCAGAGTAATTCTATAATTTAGGAATTTTGCAATATTCAGCATCATGAATGTCTTCATGTCATTTAAAGTAACTTGAAGCATAAAGAGGGCTTCCCTGGTGGCTCAGATGGTAAAGAGCCTGCAATGTGGGAGACCTGGGTTCAATCCCTGGGTTGGGAAGATCCCCTGGAAGAGGGATGGGAGCCCACTCCAGTGTTCTTTCCTGGAGAATCCCAGGGACGGAGGAGCCTTGTGGGCTACAGTCCATGGGGTCCCAGAGTCAGACACGATGGAGTGACTCAGCACGGCACAGAAGCATAAAGACAGTGGCAGTATTTGCAGAAATCTTTTTTTAACCACATCACCTCATGTGTTAGAACTGAGGACGTCAGTATTTGTTGAACACAACCATTATACCTTATTTTAATAGATTTCACAAGTAATGCTGCCTATATTTGGAGAAGGCACTGGCGACCCACTCCAGTACTCTTGCCTGGAGAATCCCATGGATGGAGGAGCCTGGTGGGCTGCAGTCCATGGGGTTGCGAAGAGTCAGACACGACTGAGCAACTTCACTTTCACTTTTCACTTTCATGCACTGGAGAAGGAAATGGCAACCCACTCCAGTGTTCTTGCCTGGAGAATCCCAGGGATGGGGGAGCCTGGTGGGCTGCCGTCTATGGGTCTGCATAGAGTTGGACACGACTGAAGCGACTTAGCAGCAGCAGCTGCCTATATTCATTTTCTACAGCCTGGTACAGAACTGAACTCTTACCAGTTACTCATGAAAAGAAACGTGCCCTGCACATAGACCTTGTATCAAGGCTGCTGTGTTGGCCGTGTAGTCCTAGAGAGCCTCTGCAGTTTGGCTGATGTCCGTTCCTTTGCACTCACTGAATAGATTGTTGTTGTTCAGTCACTGAGTTGTGTCCCACGTTCTGCGACCCCGTGGACTCAGCCCTCCAGGCTTTTTATTATTGCCAATTGTTCTTCTGGTGGTTTCAGTATCTCATGTCAGCTGGTCAGTACTTGTTGACTTGAGATAGATAGATATTTCTTCAGCAAACATGCATTTATTTGGAACCAGCAGAGCATGTGATTTTAGGGTCTGGGACCATGAAGAGGCATGTACAAGGTCCCCCTAGCAAGGGAAGGAGAAGGCCTCTGTAGAGAGCACCGGGGAGCTGGGAGGGCACAGTGAGCAGAGTCCAGGCTCCTCATTGGCTGCGTCTTTGCCGGAAGGAAGCAGAGGCGCCTCTCTCTTCCTGCTGGGCTCTGCTGTCGTCTCTGGCGGTGGTCTTCTGGTCTCTTAACTCTGTTTAAGCGAGGTTTCTGCTTATTAACTTTTTAACAGAAGGAAAAAGGAAAGTCTTGAATTAGTGAAAAAGCAATGCCTTCTATCAAAATTTTCTGGTTAAAATTGCAAATACAGAAAGAAATTTTGACACAAAGTACCTCTAATGTAGTTAAAATTAGCTACCAAATTCAGGTTGTATTATGGAATAAATTAGAGTTCAGTGCTTGCCTATGTTCATGTTGTTATTAATTACCCACTAGTATTTCCACAACTGTTTGTGTTTTAGAACTAATTGAATTTTTAAAAAAGCATTCTTGGAATACAAATCAGTTTCTGTTCAAAGAACTTGAAAAAAGAACAAAACCTAAAAACTGAAGAGATTTTATTTAGAGATGGTCATAAAAGAAATACATTTCGATTTGTAATCAAGAGGAAAAATCACATGGATATGCTAGGACAGCAACCATTGTGTGTGTGTGTTTGTATTTTCTGAACTGATAGAAAAAAACAAAAGGAAGGTGGGAAGGCAGGATGGATGAATAAAAATAAAATATATATGTGTATATATAAATAAATATTCCAGAGAACACACACATCCTATAAGCATATACTCATAAGTAATTTATTCTCTTGATTATTATGCTAATACATGCTTATTGTCAAAAATTTAAAAACACAGAAGAATTGAATACAAAATAGCAAATGGATAGTAATGATAGTAATCTAACTACTGAGCAAAACCATAGTTGGCCATGTTATATTTCCTTAGTATTTATTCTGTGCAACTATTTCTGCAATAAAATGTATACATGCGTTTGTATATTTATTTTATATCATATGAGATATTCTCTACATGCAATTTATTACCCTGCCTTTTTCACATAGTATATTATGAATAATTTGTTCATTCAATTATATTTTAATATAATTTTTAATTTATATCTAATGTTAAGGACTATGAGCCTGTTACATTACAATACTTTCACTGGAAATTTAGCAGGTTTCTTTTTTCACTTTTTATCATTGCAATCAGCAATTACAACTATACATAAGTTTTCTTTACAGATAAATTTATTTTGAAATTGAGGTCATGCTACATTTTATTATCCTGATTTTTATGTGAATTCATTATATGTATTATAACAAGTCATAAAACAATTTAACAATTAATGACTGCATAATATTTCATGACATGATGCAAACTTTACACTAATTTTTTTCTGTGTATTTGAAAATTTATAGTGTTTCCAACTTATAGATAAGTTAAATGTGGATAATGTTATAGGTGAATCTTTGTATATATCTTTGATTATTGTCTTAGGACAGAGTTTAACAGTATGTGTCATTGTCCAAAGGTACAATCATGAATAACACTCTGTATATGTAGGATAATTTCCCACTAACTGGCATTTTTTTCAATGTTCAACATCAACAATTAAAACACTTATATGTATTATTGCAAACACTGCATTTAATTCTAATAATAAATTGAAAGATAGAAAATATAATGTGTTTACATTCATTTCTTTGATTACAAAGAAGATTTGACTTGTTTTCAACTTTAAAAAACTTTTTATTGTTGTTGTTTTCTGTTGTCATTGGTCTAACCATGTCTTAAACTTCTTTTATCAGTGGAGAACTTATTCTTAAATATTTCTGAATTTCTTGGATATTATTTGTTTCCTTTAAAATATTGATATTAAGAGTTTTCTTTGCAAAGTGATCAGGACATAATTTATTTATCAGATTTTACATTTTCCCTTTCTTTACTTACCTATGGGCAATAAAGACTTTTCCAGACTCTTTTGTAAACAAGGTGATTGGATTACCCTTGATTCAATTCACTGTCTGTTGTGTAAAATTATAAAACATTGAAATGTGGGGCATTAAAATTTCTGCTGCAGTAGCTGAGCAACAAATGAGCAGAGTAGCATCTGGAGTGATTTACAGTGTTCCTGCTTCAGAGCCGTACCCTTCCTTCTGAACAGAAATTTCAAATAGTAGGCTATCTGAGAAACAGCTAGAGAAACAGCATTCAAAAGTAGTGTGGAATTTCTTTATCTCTACAATCATGGTGCTGTGTCCCCTTTGGAAATAATTGTCAACATCTGCCAGAGGTACATCTAGATCTGTTGTGCTAGAGTGTTTTCACCAAATGCCATCAGCTATTTAATGTTTGAAGTGGTACAAATGGGTGCCTCTAATACAAGAGTTCAAAATTCCAGACACCATAGATGATGCAGAGGAAAATTAAAAGCCCTCAAACTGTTGCATAATGCAGTGCTTCTCCAAGATTCACATAAGTCCACACTAGTCTGTGAAATGTTTCTCACCAGCTTAAGATGAGAAAAGGCTAGAAATTGAGAATCAGCCTTTACACACTTTTTAACTATTTGACTACCATACGGTATTACTGTGACTGTCAAATGTAAAGTTTAGGCTGTAATTATCATATAATTTTATCTGAAAATTAAACTATGAACCAAAACATTCTGTTTTTTTCTATTATAATAATTCTGTATACAGTCGCTCAGTTGTGTCTGACTCTCTGTGACCCACTGGACTGTAGCCTGCCAGGTTCCTCTGTTCATGGAATTTTCCAGACAAGGATACTGGAGTGGGTTGTCATTTCCTTCTCCAGGGAGTCTTCCCAATTCCGGGATCAAGCCTGCATCTCTTGCATCGCCTGCATTGGCTGGCAGATTCTTTACCACTGTGCCACCCAGGAAGCCCATTATGACTATTATGTATGCCGTATCTCATAATAATTGTGCATGAGATGGTTGGAATGACATCACCCACTCAACGGACGTGAGTTTGAGCAAACTCTGGGAGGCGGTGCAGGGCTGGGAAGCCTGGACTGCAGTTCATGGCATCACGAAGACTTGGACACAATTTAGAGACTGAACAGCAGCAACAAGATGCTATATCTTATTAATTGTCCATCGTACTTCACAAAATCAGCTCCCTATCAAATTACTCTCTTATTGTGCACTGTAAGCTCTGTGTCCCAATTGCCCACTAACTTACTTTAAGTGCTGACCGTTCCCTGATGCAGACCCCCTCACACACAAAGGTAGCCTGCCCTCAGCACTCCTTCAGCACTTCCTGGGACGCCAAGGCGGCGGATGGCTGCGTCTGCTCTCCCGTGGCTCCCTGGAAGGTGTGTCGTCAGAGCGGGGCGGGTGGGGCGCAGGGGCCAGGGTGGCAGGCCCTGCCGGTGTCCCCCTTGCTGCCCCCTGGGTTTCTGAGTCGACAGGAAGCACAGGGGAGGTGCCTCATCCGGGCCGGCCGGGTGCTTCAGAGACAAGGGCGCTTCAGGGTCAGCTGCGAGCTGTTTCGTCTTTCAGCTCCGTAAGTTAAATAAACTGGTGAAAGTCTCTCCAGAATTCTGGTGATAGGTTGACTGTCACAGTTTTTGGTATCATCATTTTCTATGGTTGCAAATGTTTTTGTAAGAGGAAATTGAGAAAACCTGAGTGATAGACTGCTGGCCAAAGACAGAAGCCATAAAGCTACTCCTTGCCTTTCAAATGTTACATGGTTGTTTTTTGTGTGTTTTTTTTTAAGAGATTTCATTTTTGGTGCAGTGAATTATCCTGATTTTTTCCTTGTGATTGTTTATGTTTTTAATGAAGATCAGACTAATGTTGTCTTAGAGTTTCTAAAGTATCAAGATTACACTTATTTTAATATTTAATATATATACATGTTTCAAATGCCCGTTTCTGTCTTTGTTTGGTTAAGAACTGACATTAAACTCTGAGTCTTTTTTCCAAAATTTATTTAATATCTCTGCAATATATAGAATAAGCATTAACTTCCAACTAATCTGTGAGGCTAATTTATTGTTTCTCAAATTCTTGGTCTGTTTCTGAGCTTAAGCACTGATGAACTGTTCACATCTCCTTTATAGAGTTTGTTACTATACTTTGTGATACGTGTTGTTATCACAGAAAAGTTTGCCTGACAGTAATATCATTCTTTTTCACAACTTCTTTGAATATTGCTCATTTACTCTATCAAACTTATGAGTTACCTCAACAAGTTAAAAGAATATTCCACTTATTTTTTTATAAGAATATTCCACTCATTTTTAATTGAATCACATTAAACCCACACATTGCTTTCAAAAGAGTCATCATTTTTTACAACATTTAATCTTTACATTCAGGATGATTATATAGTTTTTCCATTTATTCAAATTTTCTTTTATGACCTTCAGTAAAGTTTTATGATTTCTTCAAAGCAATATGGTAGGAAATTGTAGTAGTTATTCCTAAGAAATTGTTGTATTTTCTTGCTATTTTGCATAAAGTCCAAATATATTCTCCAAAAGATTATTGATTTAAGTATGTGATATACATGAAGATACGTTTATTTTTCCATTTACATGAATGATGAGTGAGAGGCCTAAATTGCCTTGAGAATATTGCGGTTGGAACAGTTTGAAGAAGTTTCTGACTGTAGTGCTGATTATGGGCAGCACCCAAACAATAGAAGCCTCTGTCAGTTCATTGAATGAGAATAGCTACCCTTGAATGCATCACAAAGAAAATGTCTCATTAGGATACATTGTTACTTAAAATATATTTCTAGTTAAACACTTTTGACTTCATTTCCATTTTTGTGCAGACAGTGTCCAAAAGGGAATATATTTATACTAGTATTGTTGAACCTATGCATTATTAAAAAAAAACCCAGATCAAGAATTTCATGGAATCAAAAAAAAAAAATTTTTCATGGAATCAGGGAAATGTAGAACATCACTGTTTAAGGATGCTGCATTGCAGTTTCTAAATTTATTTCAAGTTTCTTTCTTATGAGGTCATGTTGAGTAGTGGCACAGTGGTAAAGAATTCGCCTGCTAATGCAGGAGACATGGGTTTGATCCCTGGGTTGGGGAGATCCCCTGGAGAAGGAAATGGCAACCCACTCCAGTATTCTTGCCTGGGAAATCCCATGGACAGAGGAGCCTGGCGGGCTACAGTTCATTGAGCGGGGAGGGGGATGGGGGGAGTGTCAGAGTTGGACATGATTGAGAATGCACATGACTGATTGTGAATAACTGAATCTCTGACCCTGGGGTTTATGATGCCAAAAAGGACCTTTGTAGACCAGGCTTTTCAATGTACTGTCTTTTTGTCTTGGACATCTCAATGCAGCAGCACTGTGTGTGGGGAGTTACTTATGAGACTTTTAATTATAGATGACTCTCAAGGAAATTATTATCAATTGTATCTGAGTATCTCAGTATTTCCTCTAAAATGCACCATAAGTTTTAGTATAGATGGATAGGTTCTGTAAATTCAGCTAACACTTGACAAGAGACTTGCAGCATCTTTAAAACTGCAGATCTTAATGAAGGCTTTGTCAGGATCCATGCAAAGTAAATTTGTTTCAAGTAGCAAAGAATTACATTTCCTTTTGTCTCTGTGTAGTCAGGCTAAAAACAAAGGGGGAATTGACTTGGGAAGTTAATTGCTCGATTCTGCATTTGAATAAAAATCCCAGCCATATTGGCCTGAATAAATACTTGTTTGGTAACTATTTTAGGATATTAGGCTAATTATAGGTAAAGTTAAAAATCAAAATTTCAAATAAGTTTTAAAATAAATTATTGCATCAAGAAACTGAATTCTTTGTTTTCAAAGCAGACACCAAATCTAAAATCTATACTATTTTACTATAAAAATACAAATGTTACTTTAGGGAAACCATCCTGAAGATGAAGAACTTCAGTGTTTTTAGATACTTTTCTTCTCCTCCTTCAAGAACAGGCCTGATTCATCTTGAAGAAGGGATGAGAGCGTAATCTACTCTTTTCTCATGTTCTCTGTGTGCTAAGTCATTTCAAAGAGTCTCTGACTCCTTGCGACCCTATGTTCTGTAGCCTGCCCGGCTTCTGTGTCCATGGGATTCTCTAGGCAAGAATACTGGAGTGGGTTGCCACTTCCTCCTCCAGGGGATCTTCCTGACTCAGGGGTTGAACCTGTGTCTCTTAAGTCTCCTGCACTGACAGATGGGTTCTTTACCACTAGTGACACCTGGGAAGCCCTGTTTTAGCTGCTCTTCTGCTGTGTTGCAGTAAGGAAGAAGAAAGGGAAGATGGCAGAATTTTCCTCCATCTCTTTGCTGGGTTGATTGTTGCAGTTTCCTGCCCTTGCAAGGACCAGTCCACTGTGTGGTCCACACAGAAAGCAGTTCTTTCTGCTTAATCCATCTGTCATAGGGTGAATTGTCATGTATATTGAAGTCCTAAATGTTATTAACTCAGAATGTGAATGTACTTAAAAACAGGGTTTTTACTTTATTTTTTTATAGTGAATAGTTAAGTCACAGAGGTACAGATTGAGATGCACAATGTTTACGTGCTCTCAAATGATTACACCACAAATTACTTACTAATTACCAAAAGGGAATTGGGCGCTTGTAATCAAAAGTGCCATTAGTGGGACTTCTTGACATCACAACATTCTGTGTCTCTTGGCACAAGATGGTAAGAGATACAAGACATCACCTCAGTGGCTGATGCTGGAAATTAGGCATAGGGTCTTTAGAGAGGTAATCAAATCAAAATGAGATCATTAGGGTAGTCCGTAATCCAGAATGATAGGTGCACAGAGACAGGCCCAGAGGGGGAAAGATGTGAAGAGCCAGGGAGAATCTGTGTGCAACGGAAGGTGGACTTACAGAGACGCCTCTGCAAGTGAAGGGATGGAAAAGTTTGCCAGGATTTAGAAGAGGGCAATGAAACAGATTCTTTCTCACAGCCTACAAAGGTACTGGCCCTTTGGATACCTTGATTCTGGGCTTCTAGCCACCAGAACTGTGAGACAGTAAATTTCTGTTGTTTAAGCCACACACTTCACGTGGCAGCCCCTGAAAATGAACACACCTTCTCCAGAAGCTGGTTCTCCTGCAGGGGGCTGGTGTGCTGGTACATGCATGCTCAGCCGTGTCTGACTCTTTACGGCCCCGTGGGCGCTAATCCACCAGGCTCCTCTGTCCGTGGGATTTCCCAGGCAAGAGTTCCGGCGTGCATTGCCATTTCCTCCTCCAGGGCATCTTCCCAGCCCTGGGACTGAACCTGTTGTCTCCGGTGTCTCCTGCACTGGCAGGTGGGTTTTGTACCGCTGTGCCACACGGGGACCCCCTCTTGAAGGTTAGGTCTTTGGAAAGCCCTGCAAAGTGTCTCATCCTGTGTGTTCTGTGATGTGAGCTTTCTGGGCCTGGGTTTGACTTCCTCCATCATTTCCTGATTCCCTCACAGGACAGCTCCTGTCTTCGGGGATCTCTTGTCTGGGTGGTGGCCCTATTGGTAGGGTACCAAAAAGGAGGCTGAGGTCAATATACTTTCCCTCTGTCAGTGTTTACTCATCCCTTGGGAGATTTCTACATATAAGATATTGAGGATGTAGATCATTCTACCGGTAAACATATTTGTAAGCAGGAGATAAATTTCAATACTGCATTCTTGCAACATTCTTAATCTCTGAAAGTGCTTATTTTGAACCACCTCTCCATTGGAAGAGTCAGTGGATTTTTCTTCCTCCTCAGAAACCCTCTACTTAAAAGAACTGCATCCTCAAAGAGGTATAAACACCTAGCATTCCTCAGCCTTCTCGTATTGACTTGGGACTGGAGGGCTGAGGTTAGTGGCAGGGCCAGGTTCTCTGCATGAGTCACGGAGCCAACTGTGAAGTGCCTGACACCAGCCTCCGAAAGCTTTCTGAACTTAGATTTATGGGGACATTGCTCCAAATAGCCTCAATTTTGGCCACAACTCCAAAAGAACAGGAAAAATGCCACTCAGTGTCTTATGTATGGATGGAGATCCTGTTATTAAACTTACACATTTTCTTTCCTTCACTCCGTGTCCCTCTCGCTCTTGAAAATACCTTCTTTTTTGACATTATCAACATACAAAATGTTGTCTTGAAAAAAATTCTGGTGTTCCACATCCATGTAAGCTTTATGAAATCATGATCTCTCTTGGCGTTATTTACCTTTATACCTCCAGTGCCAAGAAAGGCACTAGCTCAATAAATATCTGAATATTGACCAAGTAGCAAGCAAGGAGCAGCGGCTGTGCGGGCGCAGGAGGGCTGAGGGGAGTTACTCCACATTCAAGGTCAGGAGGCGTGGCCGTGAGGAGATACACCTCCTCCAACGTAAGGAGCAGTGGCTGCGCTTTGCTGGAGCAGCCGTGAAGAGGTACCCCACATCCAAGGTAAGAGAAACCCAAGTAAGACGGTAGGCGCTGAGAGAGGGCATCAGAGGGCAGGCACACTGAAACCACAGTCACAGAAAACTAGCCAGTCTGATCACACAGACCACAGCCTTGCCTAACTCAATGAAACTAAGCCATGCCGTGTGGGGCCACCTAAGACGGCTGGGTCATAGTGGAGAGGTCTGACAGAATGTGGTGCACTGGAGAAGGCAATGGCAAACCACTTCAGTATTCTTGGCTTGAGAACCCCATGAACAGCATGAAAAGGCAAAAAGATAGGACACTGAAACAGGAACTCCCCAGGTCGGTAGGTGCCCAACGTGCTACTGGAGATCAGTGGAGAAATAACTCCAGAAAGAATGAAGGGATGGAGACAAAGCAAAAACAACCCAGCTGTGGATGTGACTGGTGAGGGAGGCAAGGTCCGATGCTGTAAAGAACAATATTGCATAGGAACCTGGAATGTTAGGTCCATGAATCAAGGTAAATTGGAAGTGGTCAAACAGGAGATGGCAAGAGTGAATGTCGACATTCTAGGAATCAGCGAACTAAAATGGACTGGAAGGGGTGAATTTAACTTAGATTACCATTATATCTACTACTGTGGGCAGGAATCCCTTAGAAGAAATGGAGTAGCCATCATGGTCAACAAAAGAGTCTGAAGTGCAGTACTGGGATGAAGTCTCAAAAACGACAAAATGATCTCTCTTTGTTTCCAAGGCAAAACATTCAATATCACAGTAATCCAAGCCTATGCCCCAACCAGTAATGCTGAAGAAGCTGAAGTTGAATGGTTCTATGAAGACCTACAAGACCTGTTAGAACTAACATGCAAAAAAGATGTCCTTTTCATTATAGGGGACTGGAATGCAAAAGTAGGAATTCAAGAAATACCTGGAGTAACAGGCAAATTTGGCCTTGGAGTACAGAATGAAACAGGGCAAAGGCTAATAAAGTTTGGCCAAGAGAACACACTGGTCATAGCAAACACTCTCTTCCAACAACACAAGAGAAGACTCTACACATGGACATCACCAGATGGCCAACACTGAAATCAGACTGATTATATTCTTTGCAGCCAAAGATGAAGAAGCTCTAAACAGTCAGCAAAAACAAGACCAGGAGCTGACTGTGGCTCAGATCATGAACTCCTTATTGCCAAATTCAGACTTAAACTGAAGAAAGTAGGGATAACCACTAAACCATTCAGGTATGACCTAAATCAAATCCCTTATGATTATACAGTGGAAGTGAGAAATAGATTGAAGGGACTAGTTCTGATAGACAGAGTGCCTGATGAACTATGGACGGAGATTCGTGACATTGTACAGGAGACAGGGATCAGGACCATCCCCAAGAAAAAGAAATGCAAAAAAGAAAAATGGCTGTCTGAAGAGGCTTTACAAATGGCTGTGAAAAGAAGAGAAGCGCAAAGCAAAGGAGAAAAGGAAAGATATTCCCATTTGAATGCAGATTCCCAAAGAATAGCAAGGAGAGATAAGAAAGCCTTCCTCAGTGATCAATGCAAAGAAATAGAGGAAAACAACAGAATGGGAAAGACTAGAGATCTCTTCAAGAAAATTAGATACCAAGGAATATTTCATGCAAAGATGGGTTCGATAAAGGACAGAAATGGTATGGACCCAACAGAAGCAGAAGATATTAAGAAGAGGTGGCAAGAATACACAGAAGAACTGTACAAAAAAGATCTTCACGAACCAGATAATCATGATGGTGTGATCACTCATCTAGAGTCAGACATCCTGGAATGTGAAGTCAAGTGGGCCTTAGAAAGCATCACTACGAACAAAGGTAGTGGATATGATGGAATTCCAGTTGAGCTATTTCAAATCCTGAAAGATGATGCTCTGAAAGTGCTGCACTCAGTATGCCAGCAAATTTGGAAAACTCAGCAGTGGCCACAGGACTGGAAAAGGTCAGTTTTCATTCCAATCCCAAAGAAAAGCAATCCCAAAGAATGCTCAAACTACCGCACAATTGCACTCATCTCACATGTTAGTAAAGTAATGCTCAAAATTCTCCAAGACAGGTTTCAGCAAAACATGAACCATGAACTTCCAGATGTTCAAGCTGGTTTTAGAAAAGGCAGAAGAACCAGAGATCAAATTGTCAACATCTGCTGCATCATTGAAAAAGCAAGAGAGTTCCAGAAAAACATCTATTTCTGCTTTATTGACTATGCCAAAGCCTTTGACTGTGTGGATCACAATAAACTGGAAAATTCTGAAAGAGTTGGGAATACCAGACCACCTGACCTGCCTCTTGAGAAACCTGTATGCAGGTCAGGAAGCAGCAGTTAGAACTGAATATGGAACAACAGACTGGTTCCAAATAGGAAAAGAAGTACGTCAAGGCTGTATATTGTCACCCTGCTTATTTAACTTCTATGCAGAGTACATCATGAGATACGCTGGGTTGGAAGAAGCACAGGCTGGATTCAAGATTGCTGGGAGGAATATCATTAACTTCAGATATGCAGATGACACCACCCTTATGGCAGAAAGTGAAGAGTAACTAAAAAGCCTCTTGATGAAAGTGAAAGAGGAGAGTGAAAATGTTGGCTTAAAGCTCAACATTCAGAAAAATAAGATCATGGCATCTGGTCCCATCACTTCATGGGAAATAGATGGGGAAATAGTAGTCTAACAGTGGCTGACTTTATTTTTCTGGGCTCCAAAATCACGGCAGATGGTGATTGCAGTCATGAAATTAGACGCTTACTCCTTGGAAGGAAAGTTATGACTAACCTAGATAGCATATTAAAAAGCAGAGACATTACTTTGCCAACAAAGTTCCATCTAGTCAAGGCTATGGTTTTTCCAGTGATCATGTATGGATGTGAGAGTTGGACTGTGAAGAAAGCTGAGCACTGAAGTATTGATGCTTTTGAACCATGGTGTTGGAGAAGACTCTTGAGAATCCCTTGGACTGCAAGGAGATACAACCAGTCCATCCTAAAGGAGATCAGTCCTGGGTGTTCATTGGAAGGACTGATGCTGAAGCTGAAACTTCAGTCCTTTGGCCACCTGATGCGAAGAGTTGACTCATTGGAAAAGACCCTGATGCTGGGAGGGATTGGGGGCAGGAGGAGAAGGGGACGACAGAGGATGAGATGGTTGGATGGCATCACCGACCGATGGGCATGAGTTTGAGTAAACTCCAGGAGTTGGTGATGGACAGGGAGGCCTGGCGTGCTGCGATTCACGGGGTGGCAACGAGTCAGACACGACTGAGGGACTGAACTGAACAAGCAAGTAGGTTAATAGATGGTGAAGGAGATACATCTAATTATTTTCCCTCACCAGAACAAACAATGTAATAAAACAGAAAAGCAAATAATTATAGTCAGCTATATAACTAGATTATATTTTTAGATATTAAATTAGGACATAATTTTTAATCCATATAATCCGTGTTATCCCAAAGCTTCAGTTCAGTTCAGTCATTCAGTCGTGTCCAACTCTGTGACCCCATGGACTGCAGCATGTCAGCCTCCCTGTCCATCACCAACTCCTGGAGCTTACTCAGACTCATGTCCATTGAGTCAGTGATGCCATCCAATCATCTCATCCTCTGTCGTCCCTTCTCCTCCTGCCTTCAGTCTTTCCCAGCATCAGGGTCTTTTCAGGTGAGTTAGTTCTTTGCATCAGGTGGCCACAGAATTGGAGTTTCAGCTTCAACATCAATCCTTCCAATGAATATTCAGGACTGATTTCCTTTAAGATGGACTGGTTGGATCTCCTTGCTGTCCAAGGGACTCTCAAGAGTCCTATCCAGCACCGCAGTTCAAAAGCATCAATTTTCGGCACTCAGCTTTCTTTATAGCCTAAATCTTACAACCATACATGACTACTGGAAAAACCAAAGCTATGACTAGACAGACCTTTGTTGGCAAAGTAATGTCTCTGCTTTTTAATATGCTGTCTAGGTTGGTCATAGCTTTCCTTCCAAGGTGCAAGTGTCTTTTAATTTCATGGCTGTAATCACCATCTGCAGTGATTTTGGAGCCCCCCAAAATAAAGTCTGTCACTGTTTCCATTTGGTATTCACTGTATCCCAAAGCTTATTCCCACTGAAATAATAATCCTAGTCCTTTCAGCCTAAAATTAAAAAGAAAAAAAATGGGTATAATTGCTCCACCTTGTTCATCAAAATTTTATCATTGTGAACACTATCACATAGCACATAATATATTTGAAAATAAGAATATGCAGCTCAGTGAATTGCTGCAAGATAGATACTCTTATAACTACATCCATGTCATGAAATGGGAAAAATATTATTATTTTTTTTCAATTATATAACTGCTTAAAGGAATTTTAAGGTATGATTTTTTTAGTAATGCATTTTCTATCGGGTGTATCCCATTACGGATATGTAGACAGCTTGCTCAGTTTTACAGTTAGCTGAAGAAGGAACAGTCTAGGGCCACAGGAAGATGAGGAGGAAATCTCAGAAAAAAAAAAAAAAAAAAGAAATCCAGAGGAGAGAACAGACCTCAAATTCTGTATAAATTTCCCCCCAATCTCTGGCTAACCCTTGAAACATACATGCACAAGAAGAATACATAAAGGTCAATGAATTAAAGTGAAATTTAAGCTGTTTCCTCAAGAGACAGAGTCTGCAATTTGACTTCTACTAGTTTAATTCTCTGTTAAGACAAAATCATCATCAAGAAAAATAGCAAATTCCAGAATCTGACAGTGTGCTGTATGCAGTTCAGAATTGCTTGACATACAGAGGAACGGGGAAATAAAGAAAAAATATTCTACTGAGATCAACCTTAATCTGACCTAGAGGTGGCTTTTTTGGAAAGGAAAAATAAAGCTATTATAGCTTTGTTTAACAGAAGAAAGTAAAATATATTTGTGACAAGTGAAAAAATAGGAAATATTAGCAGAGAAACAATGCTATAAAAACAGCCATGTGGAAATTCTTAAACTGAAAAATACAGTATCTGATATGAAAAATTAATTGTATTGGCTTAATAGTAGGATGGTGATGAAAAGGGAAAGAAATATTGAACTTGAAATAGCACTCCATAAATATGGATTTGAAAATAGTCAGAATTTGCCACATACTCAATAG
The DNA here is from genome assembly GCF_033118175.1 of Dama dama. NCBI lineage: Eukaryota > Metazoa > Chordata > Mammalia > Artiodactyla > Cervidae > Dama > Dama dama. Next base: position 82,059,349 of record NC_083703.1, read on the forward strand.
GACTTAATCTTGCTGTAAATTTTTATTTTTATTTTAGCTATTCTTATAGGTATATGTAAATATCTTAATGTCGCTTTAATTTGTGGTTCCCTAACGGCTAATGATGTTGAAAAGAAACTTTCCGGTACTTATCTGCCATCCATGTAGTCTCCTTGATGAAGCATCTGTTCCAGTCTTGTGCCCATTTTCTAATTGGATTGTTGGCTCCCTTACTTTTTTCCCCACAGATTTTTGTACTCTTCTTATTTTTATTAATATTTATCATTTTTAAGTTCATTTAATTCTTTTTTAAAAATTAATTTATTCATTTTAATTGGAGGCCAATTACTTTATAATATTGTGGAGTTTGTGTTCTGAATATGAGTCCCTTGTTGTATTTCTTATCATCCCAAGTAGGAAAGCTGGCTTGAATTAGTGAATATACAATTGATGGAAGCAAAAGTTGCCTCTGTCTCTTTAAGGACTGTCTTGCTTGTGGAATTTCTAGGTTGATAGTTATTTTCTTCAGTACTGTATCTTTAAAGGTATTATGTCAAATTGTGTAAAGCTTTAAATTATAATTTTTAACTGCAGGAAACCAATATCTTCATCATATATGATATTGGTTTGCTGCAGGTCAGTTCAGTTGCTCAGTCATGTCTGACTCTTTGCGACCCCATGGACTGTAGAACGCCAGGCTTCCCTGTCCATCACCAACTCACGGAGTTTTTCAAACTCATGTCCATCGAGTCGGTGATGCCATCCAACCATCTCATCCTGTGTTGTTCCTGTCTCCTCCCGCCTTCAATCTTTCCCAGCATCAGGGTCTTTCTAACGAGTCAGTTCTTCCCATCAGGTGGCCAAAGTATTGGAGGGTCAACTTCACCATCAGTCTTTCCAGTGAATATTCAGGGCTGATCTCCTTTAGGATGGACTGGTTGAATCTCCTTGCAGTCCAAAGGACTTTAAAGAGTCTTTTTCAGCACCACACTTCAAATGCATCAATCCTTCAATGCTCATCTTTCTTTATAGTCCAACTCTCACATCCATACATGACTCCTGGAAAAACCATGGCTTTGACTAGATGGACCTTTGTCAGCAAAGTAATGTCTCTGCTTTTTAATATACTATCTAGGTTGGTCATAGCTTTGCATCAAAGGAGCAATCATATTTTAATTTCATGGCTGCAGTCACCATCTGCAGTGATTTTGGAGCTAAGAAAATAAAGTCTCTCACTGATTCCATTGCTTCCCCATCTATTTGCATGAAGTGGTGGTACCAGATGCCATGATCTTTATTTTTGAATGTTGAGTTTTAAGCCAGCTTTTTCAGTCTCCTCTTTTACTTTTCTCAAGAGACCCTTTAGTTCCTCTTTGTTTTCTGTCATAAGGGTGGTGTTATCTGCTTATCAGAGGTTATTTATATTTCTCCTGGAAATCTTGATTCCAGCTTGTGCTTCATCCAGCCCAGCATTTCTCATGATGTACTCTGCATGTAAATTAAATAAACATGGTGACAATATACAGCCTTGACGTATTCCTTTCCCAATTTGGAACCAGCCTGTTGTTCCATGATCGGTTCTAACTATTGCTTCTTGACCTGCATACAGATTTCTCAGGAGGCATGTAATGTGGTCTGGTATCCCCATCTCTTAAAGAATTTTCCACAGTTTGTTGTGATCCACACAGTCAAAGACTTTGGTGTAGTCAGCAGAGGAAAAGTAGATGTTTTTCTGGAACTCTCTTGATTTTTCTAGGATACAACAGATGTTGGCAACTTGATCTCTGGTTTCTCTGCTTTTCTAAATCAAGCTTGTACATCAGGAAGTTCTTGATTCACATACTGTTGAAGCCTAACTTGGAGAATTTTGAGCATTACTTTGCTAGTGTGTGAGATAAGTACAATTGTGTGGTAGTTTGAACATTCTTTGGCATTGCCTTTCTTTGGGATTGGAATGAAAACTGACCTTTTACAGTTCTGTGGCCACTGCTGAGTTTTCCAAATTTGCTGGCATATTAAGTGCAGCACTTAAACAGCATCATCTTTTAGGATTTGAAATAGCTCAGCTGGAATTCCATCACTTCCACTAGCTTTGTTCGTAGTGATGGTTCCTAAGGCCCACTTGACTTAGCATTCTAGGATGTCTTGCTCTAGGTGATTGATCACACTATTGTGATTACTTGGGTCATGAAGATCATTTTCTGTGTATTATTCTGTGTATTCTTCCCATCTCTTCTTAATATCTTCTGCTTTTGTTAGGTCCATACCATTTCTGTCTTTCATCATGCCCATCTTTGCATGAAATGTTTCCTTTGTATCTCTGATTTTCTTGAGTAGATCTCTAGTCTTTCCCATTCTATTGTTTCTTTCTATTTCTTTGCACTGATCACTGAGGAAGGCTTTCTTATCTCTCCTTGTTATTCTTTGGAACTCTGCATTTAGATGGATGTATCTATCATTTTCTCCTTTGCCTTTAGCTTCTCTTCTTTTCAAAGCTATTTGCAAGGCCTCTCTGACAGCCATTTTGCCTGTTTGCATTTCTTTTTCTTGGGAACAGTTTTGATCTCCTCCTGTGCAATGTTATGGACCTCTGTCCCTAGATCTTCAGATACTGTCTATCAGATCTAATCCCTTGAATCTATTAGTCACTTCCACTGTATAATCTTAAGGGATTTTATTTGAGTAATACCTGAATGGTCAAGTGGTTTTCCCTGCTTTCTTCAATGTAAATCTGAATTTTCAATAAGGAGTTCATTATCTGAGCCACTGTCAGCTCCCAGTCTTGTTTTTGCTGCCTGTATAGAGCTTCTCCGTCTTTGACTGCAAAGAATATAATCAATCTGATTTCGATTTTGACCATCTTTTGACATCCATCTGTAGAGTCTCCTCTTGTGTTGTTGGAAGAGAGTGTTTGCTATGACCAGTGTGTTCTCTTGGCAAAACTCTATTAGCCTTTGCCCTGCTTCATTCTGTGCCCCAAGGCCAAGTTTGCCTGTTACTTGAGGTGTTTCTTGACTTCCTACTTTTGCATTCCAGTCCCGTATAATGAAAAGGACATCTTTTTTGGGTGTTTGTTCTAGTAGGTCTTGTAGGTTTTCATAGAACCATTCAACTTCATCTTCTTCAAAATTACTGGTTGGGGCATAGACTTGGATTACCGTGATATTGAATGGTTTGCCTTGGAAATGAACAGAGATCATTCTGTCATTCTTTGGATTGCATCCCAGTACTGCACTTCAGACTCTTTTGTTGACTATGATGGCTACTCTATTTCTTCTAAGGGATTATTGCCCACAGTAGTAGATGCAATGGTCATCTGAATTAAATAGTAATTTCTGTCTCTGTTTATATATCATATATATCTAATTGTTATTTTGCAGTAGGAGTTCAGGGTTTTCATATTAAGTACCAGAATTCAGAGAAAAGTGATATTCCTGGTTTATCACTCCTCTCCTAATCACTACTTTCTTCTCCTATTGAAAGTGAAGTGAAAGTAAATTTGAAAGTCGCTCACTCGTGTTCAACTCTTTGTAACTCCATACAGTCCATGGAATTCTCCAGGCCAGAGTACTGGAGTGGGTAGCCTTTCCCTTCTCCGAGGGATCTTCCCAACCCAGGGATCACACCCAGGTCTCCTGCATTGCGGGTGGATTCCTTACCAGCTGAGCCACCAGGGAAGCCCATGAATACTAGAGTGGGTAGCCTATCCCTTCTCCAGCAGATCTTTCCAACCCAGGAATCGATCCGGGGTCTCCTGCATTGCAGGCCGATTCTTTACCAACTGAGCTATGACGGAAGCCTTATTGCATAACTCAAATTTCTCGAGAAAGGCTTCCATAAGCTTAAACTAGGCACTACTTTCTAAATGTTCTATTTATGCCTCTTGAAGAGTGGCAGACTTAATGACATTCTGGGATGCTACAGTACTCCTTCACTTCCTCATCTGATCCGTTTTGCTTGATTTCTACATCTGATGGGTTCTGCTCCCACTTGCTAATTTGTATTTACTTTCTCTTCCTCCCTGTGTTTCTTCCTTCCAACTTCCCTTGTTCCTCTGAGATCATACCTCCCAATAAATCCTTTAGCCTGGAAGTTTTGATTCAGCCTATTTTTCTACAGAACTTGGCTAATAAAATTGGAAAGTGGGTTTTTGATGAAGAATATTGTTTTGCTGCAGTTGATAAGGATATAATCAAAAGTTATATGCTATTTGGCATCAGACTGCCCCTGAATTGACATGTGTGCCCTTCTCTTCACCTTCTTATGCCTTCTCACTTAGGACTCTGGTGCTCAATGTAATGTGGTGAGTTGTTGAAACGCAGCAGATGAGAAAACGCACGCTCAGGACACTTTCTCAAGGTCTTTGGACCCTCTCAGAGTGACCGCTCTAATACATATGTAGGAGGTGTGTGGGTCCCCCACTCCTTGCTGTCTGTGCATTATTTACTATTGATGAGAACTGTGTACTTTTCCTTTGCGGAGCATATCAGGTCATTGCTTTTGATTCCGTTATGCTCCAAAGGGCATTTAAAATAAAGCTTAATATTCAAGTTGAATGTTGATGCTTTGGGAGAGGAGAGTGGTGTGCTCAAATACAGCAGGCTTGCCATGAAATGAATTGCTAGGGTATTAAGCAGTCTTACTTTTTAGCACTTTTATTCTGCTTCTCCTAAGAGACAGAGTGCCTTACTCGTTTGTCGGATTGGTGGAGATCTAACATGTATTTAAAGCTGTGCTGTTAGAGCTCTCACTCGTGTCCACAAGTATTGACCAGTCACTTTTATCTGGCCTATGTTTCCATGCACTCAAACTAAGGAGGATACAAATGTAATCTGATGTAAAACTCATTCTTAAATGGTTTACCATGGAAGAATTGGGGGAAGACCTGGTGACACACATGAAATAATTATATAACCCAAAACTGAGTACAGATTTTTTTTTTTTTAATGAGCAAAGCATATCATGAGTGCTACCTGGCAGTCACAATGAGAAGAAATCTTTGAGGACTGAGGACTCAAATCTTTGAAGACTTTGAGACTTCTTAAAGGAATAATAATAAAAAACAACTGTTGCCTAAAAGGGGAAAGATATAGGCTGGTCTTAGAAAATAAGTTAGAATAATAGTGCATTCACAATTTTTATTCAGATTATTATACCTGCATTTTTGGCAAATGATAACAATATATCAAGGTTATGTATATAGTGGTTTAAGCAAACAGGAAGTTGTTTTTAGGACATAATAATAAGACTAGGGAAGGTCAGCCCTGGGTTGATGAAATAACTCCACAGTATCATCAATGTCCCAAGATGCTTCTGTCTTCACATATGGTTTTCATAAAGGAAATGGCAACCCACTCCAGTATCCTTGCCTGGAAAATCCCGTGGATGGAGGAGCCTGGTGGGCTATAGTCCGTGGGGTCCCAAAGAGTCAGACATGTCCGAGGCAGACACACTCACCCACCCACCCACGCACACCGTTTTCACCCTCTGTTCTTTGTTCATCCTGTCAAGATGGCTATTACAACTCCAGCTTCCCGGCTCAGCAGCTGTGGACGTTATGAGCTCTGCTTCGCTCCCCCTTCAGGACGGGAGGAGAAGTGCAGATTTCTGCCCAGGAGCTGCCTCTGCTCAAAGCCACGTCTGCGTTCTGAGATGCCTCATCCAGCAGCCCCTGACACGGGGCTCAGTCGTTTTGTGCAACATGAAATGACTCTGAAGGCTTGTCTCGTTTCTGAGCTCCTTGTGACTTTGTGTCTGTTGTTCACACCATCTTGCAGCTACTCTTCTTCCTCTACCAGTCCTGCTTTCTTCTCTTGCTTCTACATGTTTGGATCCTCTGAGAACTCCAAATGATATTTCTGCATGTTGACTTCTGTTTCAGTCTGCTGTCTGAGTAGCCCAAGTTTTGATACATTTTGAATAGAGATCGGGAACTTCCCTGATGGCTCAGTGGTAAAGAATCTGCCTGCCATCCCAGGAGACCCAGGTGACATGGGTTGGATCCCTGGGTCAAGAAGATCCCCTGGAGGAAGTAATAGGAACCCACTTCAGTATTCTTGCCTGGAGAATCCCATGGACAGAGGAATCTGGTGGGCTATAGTCTGAAGGGTTACAAAAAGTCAGACATGACTGTGTGACTCAGCACACAATCTTGATATAATAGGAAAAATTATTATGAGTATACTAGTCATTACCTAAAAATTACTAGGTACACTAAAGAGAGAATTTACCATCCATCCCCTATAAGCCAAGTATAAAATGGTGTGACCTGCAGAGAATAGCAGCTGTAGGTCCTCAGAATAGAAGGAAGACAAGAAAGGTCCATAATGAGTTTCAAATCTAGGTAGGATGCATTGGTGGTTCTGTGATGAACATATAATTCCACTGCCTGGAAACAACTTGACATGGCTCTTGGATTCTCCTTGAAGACACTTGATTTCTCAGGATGAGTGTCCTTTCCTTTACATAAGAAATATCTGGCACTTGTGGATTAATAGTTTACTTCGACTGCTTTGTGCTTATAGAAAAGGATAATTGGGAGTTTGGTTCCTCCTAATTATCATTTTGTTTTGTCCTGTCTCTGTCACGTTTAGTCTTACCCAGTACTGGTCTTGCAAATGCCATTTTCATTAAAAGTATCTTAACGTCCTGTGAATCCTGTTAGGTACACTCTATTAGTAAAAAAAGCCACCCTGACAAATCTCCTCAAGATAAGCCCTATTCTCCTGGAACCTGAGCTTCCTGTGAGACTGCTGTGGGAACAGGGCACTGTGATTCTTAAAAGCCCTTTGTTTAATGGAAAGAATCTGAAAGGCTTGCTTTCAAGGTCTCTGTTTATTTTAGTTGCCTTCTTAAATCCTTCAGAGGTCTTAATAAAGGGTTTGATAATTGCATTCTTAGCTTCATCTTTAGACCTGTTTTTGCTAGTGTCTTGGATTTTATCTTTCTCCAGAAGTCAGTCATTTCTTTCTTTTTTTTTTTCCTTCAGTTTTAGCATTGTTTTCCATCTAAGCAGACTGGAACTGAGAAATAATTTGCTGTTTTTTAACTCAGACATTTCTGTTTCTTTATAGCATTCTTCTCGAGCTTATCTCTGCCCTTTCACGTTCTGCTGTTGGCCGTGGGTAGAAGCAGGGGGCACCTTCAGGAATCTGCTTGGCGGGCCCTTTAGCTGGGCTGTCCAGGTTATTTTTTGCATTTTCCATTTTCTACATTAACACAGGCAAGACATTTTTTTTTTTTCTGTGACTAGCAAGGATCCCGTTTTCTCTATCTTCCAATGTTAGTTTCTTCATTTTATTTGCATGTCTCATTCCCAGCTCTCACGGACGGTCAGCTGAGACATGCCTGGTGTCTGCTAACAGCCTCTTCACGATGCCCCAAGCTCCCGCTCACTGCCCTGTCTCGAGGCCGTTTCCACAGGCACTCATCTGTTATGGCAGCGCCCCACTCCCACCTGCCACGTGTGTTACCATACTACCTGAAGACTCAGAGGCTTCCAATAAGGACAGCATTTGTTTTGCTGGAGAACCCTCGCTTTGGGCCAGGCTCAGTGGGCATGGCTCATCTCTGATGTGCTCAGCGTTTGCAGAGGGCTCGCTCACGCACATTCCACGGGTGCGTGATAAACTCTACTGACCGAGGGCTCGCTCACGCACATTCCAATGGTGCGTGATAAACTCTACGAACAGAGGGCTCGCTCACGCACATTCCAGTGGTGCGTGATAAGCTCTACTGAAAGGTGCACAGGGCACCTCTCTATGTGTCCCGAATTCCTCACTGTGTCGTGATGACAGGTTTGTGAGGGCAGGCCCTCCAAGACGGGGGGAGGAGGGAGAAAGTGAGAGAAAAGAAAGAGAGACAAAGAGACAAAGGGAGAGAGGACGACAGAAACAGGCAGAGAGAGACGAGGGGAAGAAGAGGGGATGCGGAAGGGGAGAGAAAGAGGGAAGATAGACAGAGACGCAGAAACAGAGGCTCACAGAGAGGCTGTGTCCACAGGAGTCACACGGCATCGTTTCTGTCAGAGTCTGTTGGGCAGAGCAGGAACAAGCCCCTGAGAAATTCAAGGGAAAGGAACTTATACTGTGACTCTCATGTGGAAGAGAGTTAGTTATGCTATAGGAAGAACATGTGGAATGAAATACACACACTTGCACATGCATGCACACATATATGCAGAGCGCAGAGCCGTCTTTAGAAAATCCAGGCTGCCATAAAATAATCATGTGGATGCAGCTGGTATATAGGAAATACTGTGTATTTACAGATTAAGCACAATTATTTTTAAAATCAGATAGAGGTGAGTTTAATTCCTGTGCCAGATGCCTACAACCTGTGGGGCAGTGACAAGATGAAACGATGCTTGTGTTTCAGTTTCTTTAATTCAAACAGGTGTTCTTCTGGTGTAGTTAGCATGTCTTCTGGTATTTCCTTTCCCTTATGTCCTCTCTATCATTTGGGTAACTGTGTCTTTGCATTAGGGTAGCTGCTCCTGACTATGGGCTTCCCTGAGAGCTCAGTTGGTAAAGAATCCACCTGCAATGCAGGAGACCCCAGTTTGATTCCTGCGTCTGGAAGATCTGCTGGAGAAGGGATAGGCTACCCATTCTAGTATTCTTGGGCTTCCCTTGTGGCTCAGCTTCCCTGATAGCTCGGTTGGTAAAGAATCCGCCTGCAGTGCAAGAGACCCCGGTTTCATTTCTGGGTTGGGAAGATCTGCTGGAGAAGGAATAGGCTACCCACTCCAGTATTCTTGGGCTTCCCTTGTGGCTCAGCTGGTAAAGAATCTGCCCCCAATGCAGGAGTCCTGGGTTCGATCCCTGGGTTGCGAAGATCCCCTGGAGAAGGGAAAGTCTACCCACTCCAGTATTTTTGCCTGGAGAATTCCAAGAACTGTATAGTCCATAGGGTCATGAGTCAGACACAGCTGAGTGACTTTCATTTTCACTCCTTAATATGACAACAGGTCTTGGGAAGGCTGTTAACAAGTCCACCTGTGCCAAGGAGGGCAGGGAGTTCAGGCTAAGCCACTAATGCTCATACTCTGGGGATCTGAGAATTAAGCACCGAAACAGACAAGAAAAGTGAGTTGAACTGAGTCATTTTAGGGGCAAGAAAGATGCAGAAAAGACTGTTGATGAATTCTTGACTGATGAACTAACCTCCCAAAGCTGACTCAGCTTTACCTTCAGTTCTGTGAGTTAATATGTAATATTTCCACAAGTGTCTTTTTAGGCTGAAATTAGGTAGTTTCGGTTTTAATTACTAACTCATGAGATGAAAGAATATAATCAATCCTACCTCATGGTATAGTTTTAAGCATTAAATAAATTAATCTGTGTGTGTGAAGTCCCTGGCGCATTGTAAGGTGTTAAAAAAAAGCTTATTATTAATCACAGTATTATCAAAAAGAGCGTGACATCTGCTGTGCACCCTTCCTCCTTCACTGCTTATCAGCTGAGTCAGCTGCGGTTGATGGTGGGGAAGCCAGCAGGCCTAGTAGTGATCCCCCAGCCGCCGTGGGCTCGGTCTTGTCTCTGTGTGGTCTTTATTCAGGGCCGTTGTTGAGAAGGGCGTGGTGGGTCTGCAGGCCCCGTGGGCTCGGCTCCCTGCACACAAGCCTTCCATCCCGCCTGTCACTCCATCCAGCTGCTGCTCTCTCTGTATGGCTTTTCTTTTTTTTCTGTAGGAAGATGCTCTATATTTGAGGGTAGCCGTGGTTACCATTGTGAAGCAGGTGTGTCTCGCCCTCTCCAGCGTTTACCACAAAGTAAGCAGTTAGCCTTCTCCTTCTCAGGGAAATGCCGCATCCTGCTGAGTCCAGGGGAGAAAGACGCCGTGTCCTTGGGCCTTCTCGTGGCATCCTCTGTATGTGCTCACCCCTGACACAGTGCAGGTGGTTTCTGACAAACCAGGCATCATTTTACCCATTACAAGTTTCTAGGGATATGTTTTATATAACACTGGATAGAATGGCCTCCAAGCATTGTGTATGATAATTCAAATGACCTTGAGGCATTTTTTTATTTTGTATTTTTAATTACGAAATTAGGCAGAATGCTATCATTACCAAAGGATATTGGCAAGGGATCAATAATAAGAGAGCAAACAAAAGTTCTATGAAAAGAGGCAGAACTTCAAACTAATTCCAGGTTAAGAGGACACAATGTATCATATTTAAACGTAGTGTTTTAGTGTAGATGTGAGATATTATCCAGATTATTTAACCTCACGCTTAAGTTTGCACACAGGTTGAGTGTGTGCTGAGTCATGTCCGACTCTTTGTGACCCCATGGGCTGTATGTAGCTCTCCAGGCTCCTCTGTCCATGGACTTCTCCAGGGAAGAATACTGGAGAGGGTCGCCAGTTCCTGCTCCAGGTTATAGGAGGATAGTTATAATATCTGCCTCACAGGAGTCATTGAAATCATGGGTACAAACTGATTAGCACATGGCTTAAGCAGAGGAGACATTCGTTAAATCTTATTTTAAAACATCTCATAAATATCTATGCACACAACTATGAGAAAAATTGCTACAATATCTGGTGCAGAGCACAAACTCAGAGATATTTGCTCAAGGAATAAACAAATGATTGACCTATAATCTCTAGAAAATAAACCTCAATTCTATAAAGAACCAGGAACTCAATTCTGACTTGAACTCATGTGCAACTCCCTGATAAATTAATAGAGATGGGGAGCTGTCCTCAGAGTATACTGTAGCAAGTGGGATGTACTGAGCACAGTAAACGTGTGATAAACATAGTGTGATAAACAGTACGATAGATACACTAAATGAGTAGTAGAGTGAGTGTGATAGCAAAGTGTAATAAATGTAACACGCTTAGTGGTAGAACAAGTATAGGGTGACAAGTATAGTGACAGACCGCATCACGGACTCAGACTCATTCCACCCCGTCTCCCTCTTCAGGGGTCTTAGCCTAGACTGTTCCTTGAGACTAGAATACTTACTCATGAACCTTTCACTGGGTTTGTCCCTTTTTACTCTTTTCACAGAAATGTCCCTTATGTGGCGTTTTCCTTTCTCCCTTCCCCAACAACCCCTGGCATTCTTTATGTGTTACCTCTTTTACCTTGAAGGTTTCTTTTTTTTCTTTTTTCTTTTGTCTCTTTCCTCCTCTAGAATGAAATCTTCGCTTGATCAGCTCAGCTCTGTCTTCCTTTCATATCTGCCAAAACTATTTGAGTGAGTGACTAACTAGTAGAGGGCCCATGAATACTTGGTGAATGTATCAGTCATCGAATTTGAATCAAGGAACTTTTTGTATTTATACCAGAGCAGGGGCACTTGGGAGAAAACTTAAAGATTAAGTTAAACTACAGATTAGCTGTCAGTTCTTTCTATTTTATAAGGCTCAAGTCTTGTGTGAATTTATTTTGAACATTTTTCATCATTTTTCAAATATCTTCCCAGAATAGATCCTAGTATACACCAGACTTCTCAGTTATCATAATTTTGGAATCAAGTTTATTTTCCTCCCAAATGTCAACTTCACTAGTGACGTATGGCATTTGGGAGAACAGCTGGAGAAAAACGAAGCTTAAAGTCTCCATTCCAGATGTCAAACAGCTGTCTCTTCATTTACAGGAATCTAAACGGCAAGTGTGTAATGAAAGTTTTAGGGAAGACTCTCAGACATGGGGAAACAGAATACCAAAGTGACAAAACAGGTGTTGGACTAATTGTGGGGGAAAAAAAAAAGAAGGTAACACCACATTACTAAGTAGATCCTCTGCAATCTGTTGAGTAGCTAATCCCAGAAAAGGAAAAAATAAAAGCAGGCAATCTGCAAGCGTCACAGTATCTGCAACTGAAGTTTGTGTCTAATTTATGTTGCTTCTATAACTACAAGTGTAGCAAAAGTTTAAGGTACTTTTTAAGTGTTCAAATGCCCCATCACTTTAGCAGCTGCAGTTAGAGGTGTGTCTGCAGCCTCAGACCAGGAGAGCAGCAGAGATGCTTCTCTTCTCTCACTTCTCGTCCTTCCTGCCTTGGCTTCTTTCTTTCTTTTTTCTCTTCCTTCTTTCCTTCCTTCCCTCCTCTTCCTGTCCCTTGTCTTTTCTTCTCTTCCCTTCTCTTCTCATTAGGATGACTGAATTTTTTGTTTAGGATGTTCAGTTACCGCTGCCTCTTCCTTGTAATCACCATCTTAGCACACCCGACAAAGTTGCCAGATGTCAGAAAAACCACACTGAAGACAGAGGGGGGAGTGTTGTCATCAGATCAGCAGCAATTACTAATAACTTTTGTATTAGACTGAGTATAGATTACCACCCTCCTGCTATCTCCCATAAGAACAGCATTATTCAGATGATGAGCAAGGCTTTCATCAGCAGTTTTGGAGGAGGAAGAAACCAAGAATATGCTGATGGGATTGAAAGTGACAAAGGGTTTTCCTCTCGGTGTTCTTCCCCTGTGTTGACCTCTTTAGAACTGGAGTCAGCAAAGTAAGTGAAAACCCACTGGACTGTGAAGAAAGGTCTAGATTTCTTTCTGTTTTGTGACCTCGGACAAGGGACAAGTTCTTGGGTCTCAGTTTTCTGATTTGTAAACTGGAGGAAGTTTGGGCTCCTGGTATACAAGAATGTTCTCCTTTGTAAATAGATTTTTTTTCTAGTTCTTTGATAGACAAATTTAACAGTAATATTGATAAATATACCTTATGTGCTAGGCACAATTCTAAGTGTTAATTTAATAACATACATCACCTCTTTTAATCCTCCCAACAAAACTGGTTAGTCATATTCTAATATTGCCTTTGTTTCTAGCTGGAAAAATGTGAGGCACAGAAAAGTTAAGTGACTGGCTTGAAGTTATGTTCTGGCGTGAACATGAAGGAGAAGGCCACTGTCGAGCTGCGTGTGTTCACTGCCTGATCTGAAGAGCCACTAAGCAAAGTGGAGATGTGACTTTGATTGTTTATAAGGAAACTGGAAAATGCAGAACAAATGAGATACCGGGTGGTTACCAATTCCTCTGCCACGAATGTGAAGGTCTTTCATAAGATTCCTGGTATGCAGTCACCACTCAGAAAATAGCCGCTGTTATTGTCATCGGCCTAATCACAATCAAAGCACTAGCAGAACTTCATCACCTATCTTGGGGCACTTCTAAACCGGTGCTCTAGTTTGGATTGCAGCGTTTGAACCATGGCGAATCAGAAACACACTATACTCTTCTCGCTTTTCAAGGAGCTGAGTGTCTGTCATCTCAGATTTGATTACCATTCCTGAGCTTCTTCACTTAGTAGCTGTACTTTAGCTGACTAGCTAGGCAACTAGCTGTACCTCACTTTCTTTATATAAAATAGTGATATTGCACAGCTTTCTCAGCACAGTTTGGAGGAATTTAATGAGATGATACTGTCAGAACAGGCTGGGTTATGTTCAGTAACAACTTTCAAACCTCAGTGGCTTACAGAGACTACGAAGATTTATTTTTCCCACTATGCCTCATGCCCACTTCAGTCTATAGGGCTTCTGCTCCACATGGGAGTTAATGGATTCAAGCTAATGGAGGATCTGACAGCTGAGGAGTCATCTGCCCTATAGAGGAGGAGGAGACAGCTGTAGAGTTGCATATGTTCACTGTCTAATCTGCATGCAGTCCACGCCCCAGCCATTCTTCAAAGTGGTCACATGATTTTGCCTATTTATTTATTATTTATTTTAAAGGGAGCATTCTTTTCTAAATTTTTAAAAATTTTAGTTTTAATTGGAGGCCAGTTACGTTACGGTATTGTGATGGTCTCCGCCACACATCAGTGTGAGTCAGCCGTAGGTATGCACACGTCCCCTGCCTCTTAAACCCCTTCCCACCTCCCTCCACATTCCCCCCTGGCGGTCACAGTGCACCGGCTCTGGTCCCCTGTGTCTGCATATTCCCCTGGCTGTCTGCATATGGCGATGTGTCTGTTTCAGGGCTACTGTCTCAAACCGTCCCACCATCTCTCCCCCACTGTGTCCAAAGTCTGTTCTGTGTGTCTGCATCTCCAGTAAAGGCAGCAATGTTTCTTTTTAGTTTTCTTTGTTTATGGCTGAGCTGACTCTTCACTGCTGCGTGTCGGCTTGTCTCTGGCTGTGAGTGGGGGCTACTCTCTAGTTGAGGAGCACGGGTTTTGGGGTGCGAGGGCTTCGGTAGTTGTGGAGCACAGGTTCTGTGGCTGCACGGCACGTGGGATCTCCATGGACCAGGGATCGAACGCATGTTTCCTGCGCTGGCAGGCGGGTTTTTAACCACTGGACCACCAGGGAATTCTGAGTTTGCCTAGTTATAAGGAAGCTGGAAAATGTAGACCAAATGAGATGCTGTGTGGTTACCAATTCCTCTGTCACAAATGTGAAGCTCTTTCACAAGATTCCTGATATGTGGTTACCACTCAATAAATAGCTGCTGCTACTGTTGATCAGGTGGATCAAGTGGTGACGAATCCACCTGCCAATGCAGGACACACAGGTCCCGTCCCTACGTCAGGAAGATCCCTTGGAGGAGGACATGGCAACCCACTCCAGTATTCTTGCCTGAAAAGTCCCATGGACAGAGGATCCTGTGGGCTACAGTCCATGGGGTCAAAAGAGCTGGACACGACTGAGCAGGCACGCAGGCTTGATTACTCCTATCAGCCTAATTGTAACCAAAGCACTGACAGACTTTTACCACTTTGAAACGGGTGCTGTAATTTGGAATACTCATGTAACTTTTTAAGTTACACTGAAATGTATGGAGATTAATGGAAACAATAGAGGATGAGTTTTTTGAACTCTACAGATGAAGTATTTGTTCTTCCTAGATCATAGGACAATTTGGAATAACCATTTAATTGTTCAGCTCTTTTCAACAGTTAATTAACTCTTACTTATGCCCCCCACTCTGGGTAGTTTCCATCTATATTACTGTCACCTGTTTATAAACAATAAAAAGTTGGGTGTCGTCAAAAGAACAACTTACCTTCTCCTTGACTGATAGAATATAAATCATCTACATCCTCTTATGCCCCATCACCATATTTAAAGGGTATTGCCCTTTATTATGACAGATTTTATGATGTTTTGTGATGGCCAGCGATGGGGAGAAAAAGGTTTAATGCACTGACATCTAATTTTATTATCTCTGGTACTGATTCATTTTTTAGAAGCATGTCTTGACTTTGTGCCAGTTTAAGCATGAAGCTTTAAAATCTGGATGATGACAGGGTTGGGAATTAAACCTTTAAATCAGAATGGGGTTGGAAAGACAAATCGCTAAGAGATTTCAGTCATTTAGTGTCCCTCCTAGCATGTTAATAAGAGGTGCTCACAAAATCAGAAGCATATCACTGCCTGTTCTCTGCAAGATGTATGGGTGTTAGATGCCGTTTCAGAGCCAGATGATGAGTCCTTAACATTGGCTCAGCTTAGGGGAAGGGAACAAAGGTAGACTGAGTGCTTACTATATCCAAAACATCATGCTGGATTTTACTTTTCTTATGTTTTATCACTCTGTCTTTAAGAATACTGCAAGGAGGTTACAACTGTCCACATGTTAAAAATAAAAAGTGGAAGAAAAATGAGGAAAATTTAAACCTGCTTCAGAAGTTGGCTCTCTTTCCGAAATACCTGCTGGCTTGTGCTTTGCATCTCCTGTTCTTTTTTGATGGAAAGGTCGTTGCCCAGGTTTTGCATGACTGGCATCACTGTGTCATTTGCTTAATACACATTCCTTGGCCTTGGAGAGCGATCTTTCCTGTAGAAAGCTGAAGCTGCCTCTCTGCCCCCACCAACTGCTCTCTATTGCGTCGTTCTGGGTTTGTGCACGTTTCATACTAAGAAAGTATTTTGTTGTTTATGTGCTTATTGCTTATTATGCTTTCATCTTTAAAGTACAAGCTTATGAGGGCAGGGATCTTAAATATCTTATTCACTTCTTTATTTCCAGAGCTTAGATGGCTCTCTGGCAAAGAATAATTGCTTAGTACTATTTCAGTTTAGGACTTCCCAACCATGATGGCTCAGATGGTAAAGAATGCGCCTGCAATGAGGGAGAACTGGGTTTGTTCTCTGGGTTGGGAAGATACCTGAAGGAGGGAACAGCTGTCCACTCCAGTATTCTTGCCTGGAGAATTCCATGGACAGAGGAGCCTGGCCGGCGACATACAGTCCAAGGGGTCGAAGAGTTGGACATGGCTGAGTGACTTTCAGTTTTACTTTCAGGTGGTACTAATAGTAAAGAACCCGCCTGCCAGTGCAGGAGACATAAGAGACGCAGGTTGATCCCTGGGTCGGGAAGATCCCTGGAGGAGGGCATGGCAACCCACTCCAGTATTCTTGTCTGGAGAATCCCATGGACAGAGGAGCCTGGTGGGCTATACAGTCCATAGGGTTGCATATAGCCAGACACAACTGAAGCGACATAGCACGCATGCATTCATTTCAAGTTAATCAAGTATTTTAAGCTTGAAATACTGTAGCTTCAAAAAATAAATCTTTTACTTAAGATCACACATTATACAAACGGCAGATTCAGGTGCAGAACTCAGGCAGTAGCTACAGTCGGTAATGACAGAGTAAGTTACTTTTGAACCACTCACTGTTCCTCAGAACAATACTTTAGATATATTAATTCAGATAATCCACACTAACAACACAATTATTTTTTTAATTTCCATTTTAGAGTTGAGGAATTTGAAGCAGAAAAATGAATAATTTGCCCCAAATCTCCTGGCTCCTTGTCAGCATTCATTATACTGTATTGCCGCCAAAGTTGTTGCTTTTAAAGTATCATTCATTCTTTTATTTGACAAAATCTAAGAATGCTTTTTAGTCCAACCTTCTCTGCCCAGGTAAGGGAGAAGGGAATCAGAATACAAGTTTTCACTTATCCACACAGAGTTTAATTCTCCAATGCTATGAAATGTAGTTTGCTTAACTATAGGCACTCATTGAATATTTGTTGATGTATAAATAAATAATTTCAATGATATGTACTCATCAGTTCAGTTCAGTTCAGTTGCTCAGTCGTGTCCAACTCTTTGCGACCCCATGAACCGCAGCACGCCAGGCCTCCCTGTCCATCAGCAACTCCCGGAGTTTACTCAAACCCATGTCCATCGAGTTGGTGATGCCATCCAACCATCTCATCCTCTGTCGTCCCCTTCTCCTCCTGCCCTCAATCTTTCCCAGCATCAAGGTCTTTTCATATGAGTCAGCTCTTCACATCAGGTGGCCAAAGTATTGGGGTTTCAGCTTCAATGTCAGTCCTTACAATGAACACCCAGGACTGATCTCCTTTAGGACGGACTGGTTGGATCTCCTTGCAGTCCAAGGGACTCTCAAGAGTCTTCTCCAATACCACAGTTCAAAAGCATCAATTCTTCGGCACTCAGCTTTCTTTATAGTCCAACTCTCACATCCATACATGACCTTATGGAGAACATTTATCGCAGGATCAGGGAACCTGGTTGACTGATATGCTAGTTGCTTACACTGTATCATTTTAGCTTTCTAAGATTTCTGACAGCTAGGGAGTTATTAATCCTCCTTAACCCTCTAAAACCTCAAAAAACTATGTGTTATCATACTTGTTTCCATTCCCATTTTTGGTGAGGATTAAGTTTATGTCTGTATTAGGAAGATTAGAGTCAGACAGAACTAGGTATTGTCCAGGTAATGGTGATACTTAAGGTGGTGGCTGCAGGAGCTGTGGGTTTCACTTTCCTCTGAGCTTCCATTTACTCGTCTCTAAGATGGGCAAACTATATCGCACGTCTCTAATGGCAAAGACTTACTGAGACTCTCTTGTGTAGAGTTGTTGATGTGGTGCTAATTCACAGTGGGAAAAACATGATGGAAGGCCAGTTCTGGACAGCAAGCAGACTTTCTTTTTCACACTCCACCTCTCAAGCCTCTGCTCACTCTCATGTAAGGGAGGTAGTTTAGGACTGAGCAAGGCCTCTGTCACGCCACCGCGCCCCCTGCGGCTGGGAGCGCGGTCCCGTCTCCGTCCGGGCTCCGTGCGCGGCCACGGCGAGAGGAGCGGGCTTGAGGAAGGCTGGCGCCCGCTCGGCGTGCCTGACCCTGTGGCCCCAGGGTCACACGCAGCGGGCACGGCCCCTGTGCGCGGCCGCCCAGGCGGGAATGCTGGAGCGGCTGCCACCTGCTCCCGCAGGGGATCCCCGGGGATCGGGCTGCATCTCCTGTGTTGGCAGGCACATTCTTTACCACTGTGCCACCTGGGAAGCCCCCAAGGAAGGCTAGGTCTAGACTTGACCTCTGGTTCTTCCACGTTTTAGCTGTGTGATCTGGGGAAGACCACAGGACTCCTGTAAGACTCAACAGTCTTTAGGGCTGCGGAGCCGAGCGGCGCTGCGCGGTACGCCGGTGGCGACGCGGAGGAAGCGCAGCGCGCGAGCTGCAGAGCGTAAGGTCTGACTCACAGTAGCTGGTGGAGAAGTGACCCGGACCCTGGTGCCTTTTACGTACAGATTCGTAAGTGGAAATGCTGGCTGTGTCTCTAGTGTTGACCTTCCACTGGATACTCTTCTTTCTTAATTGCCTACTTCCTGTTCCCAAAGCTGTGAGTGCAGGGCAAAACCAAGACCTCTCCCTAACATTGCCTTCTGGGCACGTTGGTTGTGGAATCGTATTGACCTGTCACGCTGGCATCTTTAATCATTTTAAAGGTAGTTCTGACTTGACCATATTCTTGTTTAACTACCTTAAGCAAATTAATTAGCTTTGTGGAGCCCCTGATGCCATTAATTCATGGTCTATAAAACCTCAGACCTAATTGAACTTTTTCATATTGTATCTTTACTACCTGATATAAGTGTCTTTTAAATTATAAGAATTGCTAAAGTTAATGCCTTGTTAAATAGCTACATATATATTGAAGTATAAAAAATTTCCAAGATTGCGAAGTAATCAAAATATGGATTAAAACAAAGATGATTCTATTTCTCTTTTATTAAAACCTAAAAATACCGAGAGCGTTGACTATGCAGCAGGCATAACAGAGGGTCTCATATTTCTAGCTTACAAAGAAGGTGCAGTCCCCTGGCAACACTGTGATATCTGAAATTTAACCAGTAAATATTTGTTAATTAAATATATATAAACAAAGAAATAAGCTCTTTACAACCACCAAATCACAAGTATCACTTCATGCCCAGTACATGTTTATAATTGAAAAGAGAGATAATCACAAGTATTGGTGAGGATATTGAGAAATTGGGAGCCTCATGTGTAGTTGGTAGGGATGGAAAGTGGTGGAGTCACTTTGGAAAGCAGTTTGACATTACTTAGCAATTCCATCTTCATGTGTGGACCCAAGAGAAATAAAAGTACATGTTTACATAAAACCTCTACACAAAAGTTCATAGCAGCATTGTTCATAATAGCCACAACCAGAAATAGCCCAAATCTCCATCAACCAGTGAAGAGATGAGTAAAATGTGTTATATCCATATATTAGAGTGTCACTTGGCAACAAAAAAGAATGAAGTATTGACTCTTGCTGAGCATAAATGAACTTTGATAACCTTATGTTGAGTGAAGGAAGCCAGTCATAGAAGACCACGTATTATATGATTTATGTATATGTAGTTTCTAGAATAAGCAATCTTTTAGAGCTAGAAAGTAGATTAATATAGGCATAAGACTGTCGGGGAAGGAAGAATGAAGAGAGTACTAATTGGTGTGGAGTTTCCTTTTGGAGTAACAACAATGTTTCAAAAGTATATGGTGATGATGGTTGCACAAGTCTGTAAATATACTAAAATACATTTAATTGGACACTTTGTGAAATATATGATATGTGAATTGTATCTCAACAAAGTTGCTTAAATTTTTTTTTAAATCAAATAACCAAAAAAAAAAAATTCTTAGAAAGTATTTGCAAGCCAACTTAAGAGGCCACAGGTATAATAGCCTCAGTACCAAAATGAATAATAAATGCAGTAAATTCAATATAGTACATATATTAAAAGCCCATGAATTCATAATGATATTTTGAAACTCATTTGTTTGTTTTAGAGAATATTAGGGAGCCAATTTATTATTCTAAAGTTAGGTAAATAAAGGGAAAAATCAAATGCTTAACCTATCTTTTCTGTTCAAATAACATCTTAGACTAACCCAGGCATTCATAAATGCCTCTCTCTGTAGGCATATCCATCTAATGAAGGAAGAAGCAACTATAGAATTATAATATCAACATTTTGAGTGCTAAATTGCTTCAGTCCTTTCTGGCTCTTTGTGATCCTTTGAATCATGGCCTGCCAAACTCCTCAGTCCATTGATTTTTTCCAGACAAGAATACTAGAGTGGGTAGCCATGCCCTCTCCAGGGGTTCTTCCTGACCCAGAGACTGAACCCGAGTCTCTTATGTCTCCTGCATTGGCAGGCGTGTTCTTTACCATTAGCACCACTTGGGAAGCCTAATTAACATTTTATATTTCCTTAACAAAATAATAAATATAGGCAATCTTCATCAACAGTCACTGATATATTAAAAAGAGATAATGCTATTAATGAAGTACATCCCAGTAGAAGTATGCAATAGTACCTACAGATTTTTTTCTTTTTTTGCCAAAGCAAATGAAGCCTCTAAACAGAGACGTATATTCAGTGACATGATGGAGAGGCAAATAGTGAAATCTTGAGTGTGGGGATGCTACTGTATAGACATCCTAGTTTTATCAAGAAACTAATTTCAAGGGGGAAGATGGATGAGAAATGCTTGATTTAAAGAGAATTAAAAGACATATCAAAGTGTAACATGTGGGCCTTGTTTCAATTTTAATTAGAAAAAGATAATTGTAAATATGTGTATTTGACTAACAGAAAAAGCAATGACTGGCTATTTTGTGGTATTAGGGGATTACTGTTGATTTTGTGTGTGATTGGTGTTGGTATCATGGCTATCTTTTTAAGAGTCCTTATTTTACTAAAGAGATATGTACTGAAATATTTTTGGCTAAAATTATATGATATCTGGGATTTGCTTTAAAATAAGGTAGTCGTAAGGTTAACTCAGTGTGAATATAGATCATACAGGCTTCCTCGGTGGCTCACCAGTAAAGAATCTGCCTGGATTCAGGAGCCACAAGAAATGTGGGCTTGATCCCTGGGTCAAGAAGATCCCCTGGAAGAGGGCCTGGCAACACACTCCAGTATTCTTACTTGGAGAATCCCATGGACAAAGGAGCCTGGCGGGCTGCAGTCCATGGGGTCGCAAAGAGTTGGACATGACTGAAGTGACTGAGCATGCACGTGTAAATAAAACAAGAATGATCACATTTGATAATTGTAGGTCAGTGATCCAATTATCTCCCAGAGGCTCTGAATATAAATATCATCATATTGGGAGGGAAGAGTGTTAATACATGAATTTTGGGAGGGCACAAATACAATCCAAAACACTCCATCTTTCTAAATAATTAATGCTTTTGCATACAGTAGTCATGTAAGGATGAGAGAGTTGGACCATAAAGAAGGCTGAGCACTAAAGAACTGATGCTTTTGAATTGTGGTGTTGGAAAAGACTCTTAAGAGTCCCTTGGATGTCAAGGAGATCAAGCCAGTCATTCCCAAAGGAAATCAACTCTGAATATTCACTGGAAGGACTAATGCTGAAACTCCAACGTTTGGGCCACCTGATGAGAAGAGCCGACTCATTGGAAAAGACCCTGATGCTGGGAAAGATCGAGAGCAGGAGAAGAGAGAGGGGGCAGAGGATTAGATGGTTGGATGGCATCACCGACTCGACGGGCATGAGTTTGAGCAACTCCAGGAGACAGAGGAGGACAGAGGAACCTGGCGTTCCACAATCTGTGGGTCACAAACAGTCAGGCATGACCTTGAGACTGAACAACAGCAATGTAAAAAGACTCAGATGTATGGTTATAGCATGGATTGGCAGAATGTGTAAATGGTGACCCAGATCATCCTGCTGTCTATGTTTGAATGATTTTTACAATTAATAAAGAGTTGAAAACAACTATTATTTCTAACACATGATAACTATATGCAATTCAAATTCTGTTGGCCATCAATGAAGTTTTATTGGAATGCTGCCACATTCATTGATTTACATGTTGTCTGTGGCTGCTTCCATGCTAGAAGGCAGAGCTGAGTAGCTGTGATGGAGACTGTGTAGTCCTCAAAGTCTCGCCTGTTTCCTACCTGTTGACTCGTGGCAAATTCGCTTCTTGCTGCCTCTTTTTGATTTGTAGGCAAACCTGAAGAAACTTTGGTTAAAGGGAAGAATACATAGATCAGTGAGGTAATCTATAGGCCTGAAAACCAGAGTCAAAATGTTAGAAAAGTTTGATGTAAAATTCAAGTTATTTAAGGGTGTTTCTGTGTGTGTGTGTGTGTGTGTGTGTGTGTGTATATGAGCTTGTATTTGAAAACTATGATGACCTTTGGCCCATAGACTATGAAATCAATAGCATCTGCCAGCATTTATAGAAAACTGATATTGAAGGTTTGAGACTGCCCTGGAAGTAATTCTTGAATCTTCTCAAAATAGCTGACCTTCAAGTGTACTTGTGGCATTCCCACAGGGCACAGTCATTCTGTGATTAGGTAATGAATTAAAAAAAAGGGTGACTAAGCAAGGCAACAGTCATGTGTATCTTGGATTTGTGGGGGAAGAATTCTGAGATGGCCAGAAGATGAAACAAATGTATATGTATCTATATATCTAGAAGGTGATATATGTATATATGTATGTGTGTATGTGTATGTATATATATATGTATGGGGATTCCCTGGTAGCTCAGTTAGTAAGGAATCTGCCTGCAGTGCAGGAGACCTAGGTTTGATCCCTGGGTCGGGAAGATCCCCTGGAGAAAGAAATGGCAAGTCACTCCAGTATTCTTGCATGCCTAGAAAATCCCTAGGACAGAGGAGCCTGGTGGGCTACAATCCATGGGTCACAAGAATTGGATGTGACTTAGCTCCTAAACCAGCTATAGGTACAGATGGATATAGATATAGTTTGGCATTCCAGGCAAGGGAAATTGACTTAAAAGGAAGGAGAAACAGCTCAAAGAACTAGCACTCTGGCTAGAGTTGACTATAAGTATGAACAGATGGGAACAATGGGAGATGCACCTAGAAAGGCAGGCAGTAAGCAGCGTGAAAATGTTCAAATACTAAAAAAGGCAGTTGACATTGAGCAAGCCATAGGCTGCATTGATGATTTTAAGCATATGACCTAATGCGTGTCACATTTTAGTAAGCTATGTATTCAGTAAATATGTTCTTTAAGGGTTCATCATAAGTGACATCTCTTTCCTGTGGACTAAAATCAATTTCTTTATCTCAAATGGGCTCAGGACCTACGTATTAGGTGAATTTGAAATTTGTGATTGTTTTTTACAGCTTATTGACTATGTCTCCCCTAAAATGAAGCATGTTATTATAGGTGACAGGTGGTGCAAATATAAATGAGATAATGCATGTGAAGGCATTTGAAAAAATATAACAAGCAATATAAATATAAGAAATTGTTACTGTGCTTATCACAGTCACCAGCATTATTATTATCACTGTGTTGTAACCTTCGGAGGAGCTGACATGCAGCGTGTACCCTCCTGTGTGAGCTTTGAACTTTTTATGAATTAGGATGAGTACAGATTTGGCAACACAGAACTTCCAGCCTGGAACTTATTAACCTTACTGATGTAATTGACCTAAAACAACATTCACAGTTAAAGCAATGGAGTTCCTTGGAGCAGTTGGTATTCTGACATGAGGGATGGTTTCTGTTCTATTAACCCAGGGAAGGCAGGAGAGAGAAAACATTTTAGTGATTTCCATTTGGAACCAGCTGTTCTCTCAATGGGAGATGGAGGAAGGAGTCAGGTGCCCACTTGGCTGTCAAACCTGAAATTCCAGTATTTAGGACTCTGTGGCTCACCAGGAAAGAGGTGTCCTACTGGCAAAGGAGATCAATATACACTCCCAAGCTCTATTTCATATAAAAGGTTAATGGCAAAGATAATAGCTTTTTCTTTCCTTGGAGAGGAGAGAGGTGGATAACCTGATGATCTTATATAGGAAAAGACATAACAGTACAGAGGAGAAAATTTCTACACTAGTCCGGGGTGACTTACTAATTATGTGGGATAAAGAAGAGTGGAGAAGGGCGAGCTCTTTATTCAATGAAGTAAACGTTATGGTGGCAACAGTGAGAGGTAATGGAAGACGAGAAGGGAATACTTCCACCTGAGGGGGTTCTCGGGGGGCTCAGTGGTAAAAGGGTTTGCCTGCCAACACAGGAGACCCAGGAGATGCAGGTTCGATCCTTGAGTCAGGAAGATCACCTGGAGGAGGAAATGGCAACCCGATCCAGTAATCTTGCCTGGAAAATCCCATGGACAGAGGAGCCTGGTGGGTTACAGTCTGTGGGGTCGCAAAGAGTTGGACATGACTGAGCACCCCTGCACACACACACACACACACACGCACACAACTTAAAAAGGAAAGCCCGCCTGCGATTCTGGTCTCGTCATTTTCCCAGTCCCAGTGACGCACACAAACTTTGTCTCCCATCGAGTCCCTTTACCCTCCCTTGTTTATAATATGAGCATCTTGACTATTTTATCTACATATGTTTGGAACCACATTAGATATGTAGATATGATATTTGATCCGACCATCAGCATAATTTAGCATGCTCTAGAGGAGAAGTAAAGTGTATTCCATTTATCCATATTCTTGCCTATAGTATTCTTTCTTCCTTCCTCATATTTCAAGATTCCTTATTTTATTATTTCCTTTCTGATTAGATAACTTCCTTTAGCTATTCTTCTAGGATAGTTCTGCTGGTGGCAAATTTCCTTGGTTATCCTTCGTCTAAGAATGTCAGTTTCTCCTTCATTGCTGAAAGATAGTTGTGTTGGATAAAGGATTCTATACTGTCAGTTATTTTCTTTCAGTACTTGAAAAATACTGTGTCATTTCTTTTTGGCCTCCACAATTCCTTATGAGAAATGCAGTTATTCGAATTGTTTCCACCTATATGTAAAGTGTTATTTCTCTCACTGCTTTTAAGAAATTCTTCTTTGCCTTTAGTTTTCAGAAATTTGAGTATGATATGTCCTGGTATAGATTCCTTTGGGTTTATCCTAGTTGGAGTTAACTCTGCTGTTTGCAACTGTACATTTTTGTCATTTGCTAAATTCGGAAAAAAATTATCCATTGTTTCTTCAAGTATTTCTTGATTTCCATCCTTTTCCCCTCTCTATCTGAAACTCTAAGGGCATAAATATTGCATATTTTATTTGGTTCTGCAGATCCCCGAGCCTGATTCTTTCCCACTCTCTGCTCTTTCCTTTTGCTCAGATGGAGTAATTGCTGTTGTTCTTCCTTCAAGTTCAGTGTTTCTTTCCACCTCCCACTCTATCCTGACACTGAGTTAATTTACTGGATTTCTCAAGTTTTTGGTTATGGAACTTTTCAGTTCAAAATATTCTCCCTTGTTATGTTCTATTTCTCTACTTATACTATCTTTTTCTTTGCTGAGACTTTCAACTTAAAAAAAAAAAAATGCTTCTAATGTGTTAGTAGGCTTCCCTGTGGCTCAGTGGTAAAGAATCTGCCTTCAGTTTAGGTAATGCGGGTTCGATCCCTGGATCTGGAAGAGATCCCCTGGAGGAGGAAACAGCAACCCACTCCAGTATTCTTGCCTGGGGAAACCCCATGGGCAAAGGAGCCTGGCAGGCTGCAGTTCACGGGACATGCAGAGGAAGACGTTACTTAGCAGCTGAACAAGAACAAGAAGAAGATGCTAGTAGTTGCTCACTGAGGCGTTTCTATGATGACTGCTTTTAGTTATTCTAACATTCTGTCATCTTGGTGTTGGCACTTATTAATTGATTTTTCTCACGAAGCTTCCTTCCCACACTCATCCCAGTGATTAACTCCTACCTATTGTTCAGGTTTTGAATATCACCTCCCATAGGTAGCTTCCCTTGACATTGGCACATGAGTCTGGGTTAAGTGCCACTCCATGTAGGCGTTGACTCTGCTTTCTCTTCCGTCAAAGCACTTATCAGAATATATTGTAGTTCATGTTGATTGATTGGTATCCCTCACTTGACTGAGAGCTATCTAGTCTTCATTGCAGTATCCAACATCCAGAACTACTCCTAGAAAGCATTGAGTGCTCAACAAATATTTATTGAGTAATTTGCTCCAAAATCACTGCAGATGGTGACTGCAGCCATGAAATTTAATTTAATTAAGCAAAGACACTTGCTCCTTGGAAGAAAAGCTGTGACCAGCCTAGACAACATATTGAAAAGCAGAGACCTTACTTTGCTGTCAAAGGTTCATCTAGTCAAAGCTATGGTTTTTCCAGTAGTCATGTATGGATGTGAGAATTGGACTATAAAGAAAGCTGAGTGCCGAAGAATTGATGCATTTGAACTGTGGTGTTGGAGAAGACTCTTGAGAGTCCCTTGGACTGCAAGGAGATCCAACCAGTCCATCCTAAAGGAAATAAGTCCTGAATATGCATTGGAAGGACTGATGCTAAAGCTGAAACTCCAATACTTTGGCCACCTGATTCGAAGAGCTGACTCATTGGAAAAGACCCTGATGCTGGGAAAGATTGAAGGCAGGAGGAGAAGGGGACGACAGAGGATGAGATGGTTGGATGGCATCACCAACTTGATGGACATGAGTTTGAGCAAACTCTGGTAGTTGGTGATGGACAGGGAAGCCTGGTGTGCTGCAGTCCATGGGGTTCCAAAGAGTCAGACACGGCTGAGCAAATGAACTCAGCTGAACTTATTTTACTTTGCTCTTTTTTATACCCTACAAATCGTATGTGGTCTCTGAAGTGAATAAATAGGCTTTCAAACATAAACTAGGCTAACTAGAAGGCAAAATAATAGATCAAAAACATTTAAGATTTGTTTCCCTATATATTTGTAAATATTTTTTATCCACTGTAACCTGAGTGCTCACGTGTCTGCAGAGGAGGGGGATCTCTGTGACAGCGCCACTGTGTCTCAGTATAGCCTGTGTGCCCTGCCTGCCGCACAGAGAGCCTGTTCCGGTGTCTTATGTATGGAAGACACGCTGTAAATGCTGCTTTAATTGCATTTGATTTATTTGAATTTTACATCTACATAATTATATGCTTTGATATGCCCTTTGCAAATTGAGCCTGAATCACTGACAATAAAGGTGACTTTAGCCAATAGGCTCAGACAGAATGTGTTTTAGGTCAGAACAGGGTAAATGGTACTTGACTCTTCAATTGCTGCTAGAGACTGTGTCCTCTGAGAACAGAAAGCCAAACTGAGGGGCTTGGATAAAGCCAGGATTAGGGTGAGGCAAGTGGGTCCCTCACTCTGGAGCACAAAATTTAAGGGATAATTTTGGTACCCCAGAATGGGCGAATTTAATTCAGATGACCATTATATCTACTACTGTGGGCAAGAATCCCTTAGAAGAAATGGAGTAGCCCTCATAGTCAACAAAAGAATATGAAACGCAGTACATGGGTGAAATTTCGAGAGTGACAGAATGCTTTCTGTTTGTTTCCAAGGCAAATCATTCAGTATCACAGTAATCCAAGTATATGCCTCAACCATGAATGCCGAAGAAGCTGAGGCTGAACGGTTCTATGAAGAGCTATAAGACCTAGAACTGACACCAAAAAAGATGTCTTTTTCATCATAGGGGACTGGAATGCAAAAGCAGGAAGTCAAGAGAAACCTGGAATAACAGGCAAGTTTGGCCTTGGAGTACAGAATGAAGCAGGGAAAAGGCTAACAGAGTTTTGCCAAGAGAATGCACTGGTCATAGCAAACACCCTCTTCCAATAAGATAAGAGATGACTCTACACATGGACTTCACCAGAGGGTCAATACTGAAATCAGATTATATTTTTTGCAGCTGAAGATGGAGAAGCTCTATACAGTCAGCAAAAACAAGACCACGAGCTGACTGTAGCTCAGATCATAAACTCCTTATTGACAAATTCAGACTTAAATTGAAAACAGTAGGGAAAACCACTAATACCATTCAGGTATGACCTAAATCAAATCCCTTATGATTATACAGTGGAAGTGACAAATAGATTCAAGGAATTAGATCTGATAGACAGAGTGTCTGAAGAACTATGGACAGAGATTTGTATCATTGTACAGGAGACTGTGATCAAAACCATCTCCAAGAAAAAGAAATTCAGAAAGGCAAAACAGTTCTCTCAGGAGGCCTTACAAATAGCTGAGAAAAGAAGAGAAGCAAAAGGCAAAGGATAAAAGGTAAGCTATATCCATCTGAATTCAAAGTTCCAAAGAATAGCAAGGAGAGATGAGAAAGCCTTTCTCAGTAATCAATGCAAAAAAAAAAAAAACAGAAGAAAATAAAATGGGAAAGACTAGAGGTCTCTTCAAGAAAATTAGAGATGCCAAGGGAACTTTTCATGCAAAGATGGGCACAATAAAGGACAGAAATGGTATGGACTTAACAGAAGCAGAAGATATTAAGAAGAGGTGGCAAGAATACACAGAACTATACAGAAAAGATCTTAATGACCCAGATAACCACAATGGTGTGATCACTCACCTAGAGCCAGACATCCTGGAATGTGAAGTCAAGTGGGCCTTAGGAAGCATCACTATGAACAAAGCTAATGGAGGTGATGGAATTCCAGCTGAGCTATTTTAAATCCTAAAAGATGGTGCTGTGAAAATGCTTCACTCAGTATGCCAGCAAATTTGGAAAAGTCAGCAGCGACCACAGGACTGGAAAAGGTCAGCTTTCATTCCAATCCCAAAGAAAGGCAATGCCAAGGAATGTTCAAATGGCCGCACAATTGCAATCATCTCACACTCTAGCAAAGTGATGCTCAAAATCCTTCAAGCTACGCTTTAGCAGTACATGAACAGAGAGCTTCCAGATATTCAGGCTGGATTTGAAAAGGCAGAGGAACCAGAGATCAAATTGCCAACGTCTGGTAGATGATAGAAAAAGCAAGAGAATTCCAGAAAAACATCTACTTCTGCTTCATTGACTCTGCTAAAGCCTTTGACTGTGTGGGTCACAGAAAACTGTGGACAATTCTTCAAAAGGTGGGAATACCAGACCACCTTACCTGCCTCCTGAGAAATCTGTATGCAGGTCAAGAAGCAACAATAGAACTGGACATGGAACAACGGACTGGTTCCAAATTGGAAAAGGAGTACATCAAGGCTGTATATTGTCACCCTGCATATTTAACTTTTATACAGTGTACATCATCCAAAATGCTGGGCTGAATGAAGCACAAGCTGGAATCAAGATTGCCAGGAATCTTGACTCATTGGAACTGGCTCATTGCATAAGACCCTGATGCTGGGAAAGATTGAAGGCAGGAGGAGAAGGGGGCGACAGAGGATGAGATGGTTGGATGGCATCACTGACCTATTAACATGAGTTTGAGCAAGCTCTGGGAATTGTAGATGGACAGGGAAATCTGGTGTGCTGCAGCCCATGGGGTTGCAAAGAGTCGAACATAACTGAGTGACTGAACTGACTGAAATACTCAGAAATCAACCTAAATAGCAGACAATGCAATTATTTTTAAATATCAAAACTAATGAAAAAATCCTAATGACCAAACTTAGAATAAAGACAAGTTGCTATTGTTTCACAGTCCTTCACTGTTGTGAAATGGGGGCGATCATTTCACATCACCCTTCCTAGGCCATGTGGCCACCATATCTGCCACTGTTGACAGTGATACCCAAACAGATCAGACAGTGCAGTGCTTTGCCAGAAGTCATGATTTTTATATTCAAGCCTTTATTTAGTTATTTTCATTCATTTTGAATTATGAGAAGACGTTTTGTTAGTATATATAGAGGTCCCATAGTTTTTGGCAGGACACGGTCCTTGGAAATACACTAGATGTTGTGGTGTAAGAAGCACAGGACAGCGGTGTGCCTGACTCTCACATCCCAGGGTTTGATCTAAGGACAAGATCCAAGGTAGGAGGAGAGGGCACAAGGCATCCACCTGCTAAGCCAGCTTCATGCACCGAAGGTTCTATGAAGTCAAGGAACGGCTACTGCCTGAAGCAGTTAGTTTTCCTAAAAGCAAAGGGAACTGAATTCAGGATTTTCTTCTGGATGCAATTCTCCTTCCAGTTTCACCACACAACGCACATCAGTGACCCTACATGCTCAGTGAGTCACTGGATAAGGGGAAGGGGTGGTTGTTTACACTTTAAAAGTTGTGATTGTTTAATTTAAATGCTTTATTAAGATATAAATAATAATCCCTATACATCTACTTGACTTAAAAAGTAACTTATTACCCATCATTTGAAGCCTCTCTCTTCACTATTTACTTGTCACTCTCTCCCACCACATCAAGAGCTAACCACTGTCTTGGGTTTTTATTTGCTATTTCACTTCTGCTTCTGATGAGTAGACTTCCTCAGTAATAAATAATATAGGTCTGCATTTTTTTAAAAAAAAGCATTTTATCTATATATTTGGCTGAGTTGGGTCTTAGTTGCGGCATGCAGGAATTTCATTGTGGCATACAGATTCCGATTTGCAGCATAGGGGATCTAGTTCTCTGACCAGGGATCGAACCTGGGCACCCTGCATTGGGAGCTCGCTGGACCACCAGAAAGTCCCAGGTTTGCATATTTTAAAATGTATCTGTGGCATAAATTGTACATATTCTTCGGCAACTTGTTTTTATTTTCCATTGACATGAGGAAAGATATACTGTTGACACATGTAGCTCTGGCACATCTAACTTCTATGTAATATTCCATTGTATCACTACTCCAGCTTATCTATTTTCCTATTGATAAAATTTTCATTTCTCCTGATCTTTTCTGTTATGCAAACCTTGCCACAAATGTTTTTGAACATGTCACTTTATGCAAGGCTACAACTCCGAGGACAAATGCTGAGTTGTGGCTATTCACATCACTGGCTTTAGTAGCTATTGCTAAACTGGTCTCTAAGGCAGTCATGCACATTTGCAGTCCCACCAGCAGTGTGTAAGGACTTCTTGTGAGCCATATCCCTATGTAAAGATTGCATCCAGATATTTTGAGTTTTTGTTCAAGTGTTGGATATAAACTAGTGTCTCATTTCAGTTTTACTTTGTGTTCCTCTGATTGTGCATGTATGTGTGCTCAGTCACGTTCACCTCTTTACCACCCCGTGGGCTGCAGCCTGCCGGGCTCCTCTGTCCATGGGATTCTCCAGGCAAGAACACTGGGGTGGGTTGCCATTTCCTTCTCCAGGGAATCTGCCCAGCCTAGGGATCAAACCTGCGTCTCCGGCATTGGCAGGCAGGTCTTTACCGCAGAGCCACTGGGGAGTCCCCTTAAAATAGTGTCTTTAATTTTCCTTTGTGTTTCTCTGATTGCACCGTTTAAACCATCTTTTACATGTTTATTATTCATTAATATTTCCTTCTTTTTGATTTCTTTTGTATATCCTTTATCTATTTTTGGATTGTACTTATTTTTCTTATTGAGGTTTAGAAGGATTTTAAATTTTGCTTGCTAATTCTCTAGTGCTTTGTTATTGCATTCAAATATATTCCTCCAATTGACATTCTATTCTCAGACTTTAAATGTCTGTTGATGACAATTATAACATAGTCTAATAATCATAATTTATTATGATTTATGTTTTATTAGATTTTATTTTAAAAACTCTCTGAGCCCAAATCATAAATATACATATTTTAATATTTCTTTCTGAGGTATTTAAAATTTTGTTTTTTACACCTTGATCTTCACCTTCCCTACATGTATGTTTTGTTCCATTTTTAAAAACTTTTTTGAATGATAGCTGATAGTCTAAGTACAATTCACACTCAGATATGTGTGTGTGTGTGTGTGTGTGTGTGTGTGTGTGTGTGTGCGTGCTCAGCCACACAGTCAAGTCCAGCTCTTTGTGATCCCAGGGACTATAGCCCGCCAGGCTCCCCTGTCCATGCAGTTCTCCAGGCAAGAATACTAGAGTGGGTCGCCATTTCCTTCTCCGGGAAATCTTCCCAACCCAGGGATCGAACTCTCGTCTGTTGTGTCCTCCTGCATTGCAGGTGGATACTTCAGCATTGTGCCGCCTGGGAATAATGTTGTTGGGCTTCCTTTCCTATTCCACTGATCTCTCCCCAGGCCAGTACTGTATACTCTTAATTCCCAAGCTGGATACATGCTCAGGAAAAAAAAAAAAAAATTGCTTCACTTTCTTGGTCTTCTTCTGCACTGTCCTGTCTGCGTTGGTAATTTATCATATGTAAATCCTATAAGCAGTTTACCAAACTGCAACAGAAATGCTGTTGGAACTTGTCATGAAATTGCATTACATTTTGATTAGTTTGGAGACATCTTACATTTTATGCTAATGAGTCTTCCTGTCCATGGAGAAGGTCTTTCTCTCCATTTATTTAGGCTTTCTACCAAGTTTGTCAATAACAATTTATAATTTTACCTAAAAATCATAGACACATTAGAATTTTTCTTGGATGCTCATAATTTTGTTTGCTGTTTTTAAATGTTATTTTTGGTTGTTACTGGCATATAAGATTTTTTACTGAGACTGCACATGCAGTAGCCTTGCCAAACTATGTGTCTGTAAATTAAAAGGTACATCTACGCTCCCTGCTTTCCCCTGCTTTTCCCTCACAGCAGAATGGTGGAAAGCACTAGTTTTGAACAAACAAATGGATTGTGGAGGAGGGGGCAGGATTCCTCACTCAGAGGAATATTTGTGCAACTTCTTCAATTTTGGGGAAATTAAGTGCCAGCTTAAACTATATTGCAGTCTGACACCTGGAAGAAATTACATAATAATCTCTCAGAACTTCAAGTTTTTTTTAGTTATCTCTCTGCGTCTAAAAGATATTAAATAGTACTGACTACTTATTGCATGAGCAAGCAATAAACCATTGAACATAAAATGAGTGGCACGCAGTAAGTTCTTCATAACTGTCGACTACAATGATGAGGACGCCAACGATGATGATGATGATGCTATTGGTTCTTGTCTCCACGACATGTTCCAGTCAATATAGGAGTGAAAATATTTGTGCAGCTTCTTCAATTTGAGGGAAATAAAGTGCCAGCTTAATTTATATCCAAGTTTATAAACCTCAGTGATATTGACATTTTAGGTTGGATCCTTTTAGAGGGGAGGGTAAATGTCCTGTATATTGGGGAATATTTAGCTGTGTCCCTGGCCTCTATAGTTCAGTTTAGATCAGTCCCTCAGTCGTGTCTGACTCTGCCACCCCATGGACTGCAGCAAGCCAGGCTTCCCTGTCCATCACCAACTCCTGGAGCTTGCTCAGACTCATGTCTATCGAGTCAGTGAAGCTATCCAACCATCTCATCCTCTGTCATCCACTTCTCCTCCCGCCTTCAATCTTTGCCAGCATTACGGGCTTTCCCAATGAGTCAGTTCTTCCCATTAGGTGGTCCAAGCATTGGAGCATCAGCTTCAGCATCAGCCCTTCCAATGAATATTCAGGACTGATCTCCTTTAGGATGGACTGGTTTGATCTGCTCACAGTCCAAGGGACTTTCAAGAGTTCTCCAAAATCACAGTTCAAAAGCAACAATTCTTTGGCTCTCATCTTTCTTTATGGTCCAACTCTCACATCCATACATGACTACTGGAAAAAACATAGCTTTGACTAGATGGACCTTTGTTGGCAAAGTAATGTCTCTGCTTTTTAATATGTTTTCTAGGTTGGTCATAGCTTTTCTTCCAAGGAGCAAGCATCTTTTAATTTCATGGCTGCAGTCACCATCTGCAATGATTTTGGAGCCCAAGAAAATAAAGTCTGTCACTGTTTCCATTGCTTCCCCATCTATTTCCCATGAAGTGATGAGACCAGATGCCATGATCTTAGTTTTCTGAATGTTGAGTTTTAAGCCAACTTTTTCATTCTCCTCTTTCACTTTCATTAAGAGGCTCTTTAGTTCCTGTTGGTTTTCTGCCATTAGGGTGGTATCATCTGCATATCTGAGGTTGTTGATTTTTTTCCTGGCAATTTTGATTCCAGTCTGTGCTTCATCCATCCTGGCATTTCCCATGATGCACTCTGCATATTAGTTAAAGAAGCAGGGTGATGATATACACCTTTACTGTACTCCTTTCTCAGTTTGGAGGCAGGCCGTTGTCCTACGCCTCTACAGTGTGAAAAGGCAAAAGGATCTAACATTGAAAGAGTGACTGCCCAGGTCGGTAGGTGCCTAATATGCTACTGGAGATCAGTGGAGAAATAGCTCCAGAAAGAATGAAGAGATGAAGCCAAAGTGAAAACAGTGCCCAGCTGTGGATGTGACTGGTGATGAAAGTAAAGTCTGATGCTGTAAAGAACAGTATTTTATAGGAACCTGGAATGTTAGGTCCATGAATAAAGGTAAATTGGAACTGGTCAAACAGGAGGTGACAAGAGTGAGCAATGACATTTGAGGAATCAGTGAACTAAAATGGAGTGGGGTGGATGAGTTTTATTCAGATAACCATAACTCATTCAAAAGGACGTATGCCAGCGTGCCCGTGGCTCCCAGGACTGTTGTGTTCGTTGCCCCTGATCCATGCAGGCCACTGTTGACCCACACTTCTGTCCAAGACTTCTGGACACTCATGGGCAGGTCTGGCTCAGTCTCTTGTGGGGTCACTGCTCCTTTCTCCTGGGTCCTGGTGCACACAAGGTTTCCTCCCAGAGGCTGATGGAGAGAGTGACAGACTTTATTTTGGGCTCCAAATCACTGCAGATGTTGACTACAGCCATAAAATTAAATTTCTTGCTCTTTGGAAGAAAAGCTATGACAAACCCAGACAGCACATTGAAAAGCAGAGACATTACTTTGCCAACAAAGGTCCATCTAGTCAAAGCTATGGTTTTTCCAGTAGTCATGTATAGATGTGAGAGTTGGACTATAAAGAAAGCTGACCACCAAAGAAGTGAAAGCTGATGCTTTCAAACTGTGGTACTGAAGAAGACTCTTGAGAGTCCCTTGGACTGCCAGGAGATGAAACCAGTCAATCCTACAGGAAATCAGTCCTGAATATTCATTGGAAGGACTGATGCTGAAGCTGAAGCTCCAATGCCACCTGATGTGAAGAACTGACTCATTGGAGGAGACCCTGATGCTGGGAGAGATTGAAGGTGGGAGGAGAAGGGGACGACAGAAGATGAGATGGTTGGATGGCATCACTGAATTGATGGGCATGAGTTTGAGCAGGCTCTGGGTATTGGTGATGGACAGGGAAGCCTGGAGTGCTGCAGTCCATGGGGTCACAAAGAGTTGGACACGACTGAGTGACTGAAGTGGCCTTTACTCCTTAGATGCCACCCTTGCTCAAGTGCAGTAGTGACAACCAAAATATCTCCAAGCATTGCCAAAAACCCCTGGTGGCGGAGGGGAGCATACGCCCCCAAGTTGATGACGACTGGTCTGTGTCACCTCCAGCCACTCTGTGATTGCCTCTCTGTCACTCCCGTAGACTCCTCAGGCTGCCCAAAATGGTTTTCCTCACCACTCTCTCTGTCTCCATCCTGTCTTGCCTCTGCATGCCCTTCCCCTTGTTGAAGGCTGCAAGGCCAGGAGTGCCTATGGGCAGGAAGCCAGAAACTGCACCGATCTGGCCCCTTAGGAACGTTTGACTCTGGTGTTGAAATCCGCATAGCTCTGCAGTCCCCGCAAGTTAGAATACCTGCCTTCTTTCCCAGGGCTAGCTGGTGCATGGTCCGCTTACCTTTAAACCCCTCTGCAACCCACTCTGTGTTCCAGTCTCCTGGGCTTCGTAAGCATAGCTTTTGGCAGAGAACCTGATCTTTCAAATTATGGAGTCAAGGTGCTTAAAAAAAATAAATAAACAAACTTGAACATAGCAAATCAGATTTTACTTTGAGATGAATAGCGAGGAATCCATGGAAAGAATTTCAGAATCCTGAATGGAACAGTTAAAAATAAAAGGTTATTGAGAAAAAAGCATTGTCCTCAAGGAGGAAACGTAAGGGCCAGTCAGAAGTTTAGCAGGCGCTGGGGTGTGTTTGCTCACTTTAAATAGCGTAGAACACTCAGGGGCTTTACCTTGCCGAGGTGTGCGTGCAGTGCAGGGCAACAGAGATCGATGTGGCTCTTCTCTGGGCTGGGTTACTACTGTTTGCTAGTCACTCAGTTGTGTCCAACTGTTCGTGGCCCCATGGACTGTAGCCCACCAGGCTCCTCTGTCTGTGGAATTCTCCAGGCAAGAATACTGGAGTGGGGTACCATTTCCTTATCCAGGGGATCTTCCCCACCCAGGATGGAACCTGGGTCTTCCGCATTGTAGACAGGCTTTTTACCAACTGCGCCACCAGGGAAGCTACCACTGTGTCCTTAGAGGCAAACCCCGTTACGGAGGTGTCCTGGCTGACGAGTGCTCACCTCTTAAACAGGCTGGCTCTCCTGCCTCTTCTTCCCTGTGCTGGAGTCACAGTGGGTCAGGCGCTCACCTGCCCCACGGCGGGATCGGCTTCCCCAGCTTCTTGTCAACACTGCAGTCACCCTGGGAAGTTAGCAGTGAGGAGCAAGGCTCAGATAACAGACACACTGCCTCTTCCCGGTGTCCGGTAGCTCTTTGCCCTGCACTGTCTAGTTCTTCCGTCTTTGTCCCTTGTGCTCACATCCCCGTATCTTTTACCTGAGTCCAGACTTCCTCCTTAAAAAGAGTCTGAGACAATGAGGACCTCTTCTGACTTTGCAATTCTTGGAGGTCAGCACCCTGTCCACTCTAAATAAATCATCTGCATTTCTTTGTTGGTCTTCCCGCCCCTACCCTTCCCTGACCCAGGCTCCAACTTGACTTTCCTTCCCATGTAATCTGAATATTGAAACACCAGCTTCCATTGAGAGAACTATCAAAGAAAAATTGCACCGAAGATGTTAAAACAGGCAAAGGAGGCTATTCAAGATATTTGCCTGGTTTCAAAACTCTTTGCTTATCTCAAGGTTATGAAGTGTACTCCTCCTACATTTTATCTGCAGGATTATTTATAACAGAAAATTATGAACACGTGCAAAATATCTGGTTATAAAAACTGACTTAAAAACAGTGCATATCTGTTGCATGTAATACTAGGTGGCCATTAAAAAACCTATTAAAATAATATGTGATGAAATGTGTTTATACTATACTAGTTGGTTGAGCAAAACAGGTTATAAAACATGTTGGGAAATATGATGCTTTTTTAAAATACATGCAGTATGAAGGCTGAAAGAATGCATACTATTTCTAAAGTAGTTATCTTTGAATATTAATATTATTATGTATTATTGGTAGATTATTATTTTCTTTTTGCTGGTATCTGTTTTGCAGTATTCGTACAAGCATATGTTCTTATTGTAATAAAAAGAGAAAATCTGTTAAAACTAGGAGAAAGTAACACTAAATTTGAAAATAAATATTTTATCTCATTTCTTAGATTGTTAATGATAAAACATGATGTAAATACTAGTTATGATTTAACCAATACACCTGTTGTCCTCTCTGTAGGTGTTTATAGACACAAGCGGAGAGTGCAGGACAGGGAAAATAATTTGTTATTTTATCTATCAAAGCCAAAGTTTAAAAATGTTTGTGGGTTTTAATCAGATGTAATTATCTGCTGCTTGCTGATGCCTGAGATTTTACCAACTGGCTATCGTCCAGTTTGCAATTGCATATTTAATTAGCATATCAATTTAATCCCATTAGCAAGCCTGTGCTATAGTAAATAATTCAGAAGTTTTTTCAACCAACAAACCCAGCCACACTAACTCTTCAGCTTCTAAGTTGGAAAAGGAGATCCAATGTGTGCATGGCTTTCTTGAGTATGTCTTTCCTTTGGAAAACTATAGGGAATAATGTAATTGACTAGATCATCTCACTGTGGTGACATGTGGGTTATTCTTCAGGCTATTCACAAATAACAGAAAGGCAAAAAGATCTTTGTAAATCTGTTGACTAGAATCATATTACTTCCAAAATATCACCCTCAGTTTTAACTTTATTTGAATCTCTCAAGAGGTGACTCATTGGAAAAGACCCCGATGCTGGGAAAGATTGAAGGCAAAAGGAGAAGGGAATGGCAGAGGATAAGATTTTTGGATGGCATCACTAACTGAGCGGACATGAATCTGAGCAAATTCTGAGAGATAGCGGAAGACAGAGGAGCGTGGTGTGCTGCAGTCTGTGGGGTCGCAAAGAGTGGACTGAGCAACAGCAGAGACTACTCCCTTTAGGTTAGACTTCAGGGTTTTATTCCCTGAGTCTTTAATTTCTTCTAGAAATCAAGTTAAAAGTAATGAAAACTATCAATCCTGGGTCTTCCCAAAACAGGGTGATGCAGAGAACGCTTACAGCAATTAGCAGTGCCAACTTGATAATATGCATATATTCACTCAACAAATATTGTCCAGGCCAGATGAGTTGCTCTTTGTGGGAATGTGATGGTTAATTTTACTTGTCAGATCAGTTAACCTAAGGGATGAGCTTAGGTCATAGCTGGCAAAATGTTATTTCTGAGTGTGTCTGTGATCTATGAGGGTGTTTCTGAGAGAGATTAGCATGTGGTTTGGTAAACTGAATAAAAGAGATCCATGCTCACTTTCTGACTCATCAGAGAGCTGAAGATACAGCGTGTTAGTAGAGTATGTGTGAAATAAAGAGAAAAGACTTAGTTTTATGCAGTGTTTTCACTGTCCTGGTAAGAACAAAACACATACGCATGTACGAACTACAAAATATCAGGTGTGTAATTTTGGTATTTCTGTACATGAACTAAATGCTTCTTTATTTGCATCTAAAGTTGGTATTGTATAACAGAAAAAGGAATGCTAAAATTTATGCTAATAATTTTAAAGTTTGTTTCATTACTTTATTTTTACTTAGAATGACATTAAATAGTAATACAAACAGAAAGTACTATGATAGGTCAAGAAAGAGATCATAAAAG
Organism: Dama dama; assembly: GCF_033118175.1. NCBI lineage: Eukaryota > Metazoa > Chordata > Mammalia > Artiodactyla > Cervidae > Dama > Dama dama. Next base: position 82,098,308 of record NC_083703.1, read on the forward strand.
AAAGTGAAAATCTTTATATTTTAGTACCTGTAGCAGCATGTGTTTTCTGGCTTTACAGATCAGAGACCCTGTGTTTTTACTCTGTACAGGGACCTGCAAATAATGGAGCTCATCCTGCCGGTTAGAAGCTCAAAGAGACTTTAATAAATAAACTATTGGGGCTTCCCTGATGGCTCAGATGGTAAAGAATCTGCCTGCAGTGTGGGAGACCCTGGTTTGATTCCTGGGTCAGGAAGATCCCCTGGAGGAAGGCATGGCAACCCACTCCAGTGTTCTTGCCTGGAAAGTCCCATGGACAGAGGGGCCTGGTGGGCTACAGCTCATGGGTCGCAGAGAGTTGGACAGAACTGAGCAAGTGACACTCATACTAAGCAGGGAGCAGCTGGGAAGGACGCGTCCTGACCTCTTTCCCTTCCCACTCTCTGATCTCCTTCTGGTGCCTCCTTGGCAAACCCAACAGGAAGCAGTCAGCGGGAGAGCCTGGGGGCTGCAGTCCCGTGGAATCATGTCCTCAGGGCGATAAGACAGGCCAGAGAAGAGCATGAGAAGGGTCTGGGGCAAGTTGGCAATAACAGTGGTGTAATCAGAAAAATAAGCCATTGATCTTTCCCCCCAGTTCTTGGCACAGAGCTCCTAAAAGCCTTAGAGTCCCCTTGATAATAAGAACACCTTGCATATGCTCCTGGCAGGGGAAACTTGATAGCTCAGGATGGGGTTGATCACCAGAAAGACCAAGACTGAGGCAAGATTAGAGAATTGTAGCTTTCAACCCCACCCACCCCAGCCTCTAAGGAGGGGAGGAGCTAGAGATGGAGTAAAACGTCAATGGCCAATGACTTAATCAGTCATGCCTACATAATGGAACCTCCATGAAAACCCCGAAACAGTGGGCTCAGAGGGTTTCTGGGTTGGTGAACACACTGAGGTACTGGGACTGCGGGGCATCCAGAGGATGTGAAACCTTTACACCCCTTCCTGTGTGCTTTGCCCCGTGTCTGCTCCTGAGACATCATGTTTATAATAAGCAGGTAAATATAAGTATTTGCTTGAGTTCCATGAGTCATTATTGAACCTTCAGGGTTATGCCATGAAGACCTATACATTTGTAGTTGACCTAGCAGAATGGTGGGTACCCTGGGTGCCCCATTTGCAGCTGCTATTTGAAGTAGAGGCAGTCTTATGAGACTGAGGTCTTTAATCTGTGGCTTTTCTTTGGATAGTTCGTGTGAGTACTGATCATAATTGTTAGACATGCAGTTAGTGTTAGATAATTGATTGGTATTGGGAGAAAAAAAAGAAACAACAAGACACACTTTTGGTGTTAGAAGTGGTGTCAGAAAATGGCACCAGCCCATCGCCCTACCAATCGCCATGACTAGTACTTACCTCTCCACTAAGCGTGTTTTATTCATCTCCTTTCTAACCCTCATAGTGGGATTTAATGGACCAGCCATTGCCATCAGGAAATTACAGTTGGAGAGGTTGAAGTCATATTTTCTCTAAGGAACAGCTATTATGTGTCTGGTCAGAGTTCACACCTGTATTAGTTTCCCACTGCTGCTGAAACAAATGACTACAAACTTAGTATCTTGAGGCAATACAAGTTTATTATCTCACTGGGCTAAAGGCAAGGTGTTGGTGGAGCTGTGTTTCTTGAGGAGTCGAGGAGAGAATCTGTTTCTGTGCCTTTTCCAGCTTCTAGAGGCCATCTGCATTCTTCAGCTCATGGTCTCTTCCTCCAGCTTAAACTCAGCAGAGTAGCCGCTTCCACGTTGCTGTCTCTGTCTCCGTGTGTATCTCTGTGTCTCTCTCTGACTCTGTCTCCTTCTTATAAGAACTCTTGTGATTACATTGGGCCCACTTAGATAATAAATGTTAATCTTCTCATCTCAAGATCCTTAACATAGTCATGCATGCAAAGTCCCTTTGGTCATAAACATAGGTTTCAGGGATGAGAATATGGACATTTTGGGGGAACCTCGGTTATGCCTATCACAACACCCAGCTCTCCCAACATCTTCCAATGCTAGATGCCAGACACTGAAAATTACTGCCATCTTGAATTTTAGAGCTCAGAGTGTTTTTTTTTAAGCCCACACACTTTGAAAATTTTAGTTGCCAAAATTTGACTCAGTAGTTTTCAATGAAAATCTACATTTTTAACTTCTTTTCAAAAAGGTGGAAGAGTGATTTCTGCAGAGTAAGGACAGACCCTGGTGGCTGCCGCTTCAGCACGAGTCGGGGACTGTTCGGTCACTGTAGTCTTCACAGTTTTCTGTTATGTTCTCAGCATGGAGGCCACATGTGGGTCATTCATCACCTTACCCCTGGTCCCGGGGCATCTGACTTTCCATCTCAGTCTTCTGTCCTCTTCACTTTCTTCTTTCCTACTCGTATCCATCAGGTGGAGTTTGAAAGAATAAGCAAGTTTAGCACACATGCCTGAAGGTGAATTTTCAGCTTTAAAAATCCAGATATTGCCAAAATATTTGAGCCCTACTCTGTCTAATTTGGGCTTAGGTAGGCAAATAAGAAAGAAGGCAGAAACCCCACATGTAGTGATGGCCTGGGTGTGACTATAATTTAGTTTGAAAGGCTTTTGAAAATCAACCTTCTCTGTGTCCAGTGGAATGAAATGGAGCTTGTTAAAATAAGCCTTTTTCAAGTTATTGAATGTCTGCCAGGAAGACACCCTGTTCTGAAAACTCAAGCCTCCTCTTGGTTTTGGAGGAGGAATGCTGCAGGTCTTGCTAAAGTAACAGATGCCCTGCTTGCATTAAGAGGATAGGGAAGGAAGTGTGTTTGCTCTTTGTTGTTGCCACACAACAATGTATTTGCCATTGCCATTCTAGATTCAGTAGCCTTTAAATTTTGGACATGCAGCTAATTTACACCAAGTAGCCCTCACGTCGATCCCACCTCTTCATCAGAAATGCTGGCGCCGTGCTCAGTTATGTGGCCCGTGACAAGCAGAGGCATGGCAACTCAGGTTAATATACTGCTCCCGTTCCACAGTATGGCCCTTGCAGTCATTTCTAATGAAAAGCTGTGCTCTGTGTCAAATTAATGTGCCATGGAGTTACGTTTTGGCTCAAAAGCAAAGCCAGATAACTAATCTCTGCCTCCCACTTATTAGCAGAAGGCTGAGCTCGTTATGGCCCTTGTAAACGGGCAGTATGCTCTGCAATGCTGCTCTGCTGAGCCTTGATCAGGAATAAGAGGCATCTTCCTGCCCTGGTAGGTTTGTTATTTTTTTTTTTTTTTTCCTTTTTGTGCATCAAGTTCAACACAGAGACCAAAAAAAAAAAAAATCATATTGTTGACCACCCCAAATTAGGTACCAAAATGAAAATTAGCACTTATATAACATGTGCTTTATGTCTAGAACCTGTTTAGTCTTTTTTATGCTTATCTCTTACATAATAGATCTTGATAGAGGGAGTCTATGATATATAGGAATGTGTGGCCCCGCAACAGGCTTCCCTGGTGGCTCAGATGGCAAAGAACGTGCCTGCAATGTGGGAGACCGGGGTTCCATCCCTGGGTCAGAAAAATCCCCTGGAGGAGGGCATGGCAACCCACTCCAGTATTCTGGCCTAGAGAATCCCATGGACAGAGGAGTCTAGCGGCTACAGCCCATGGGGGTCGCAAAGAGTCAGACACGACCGAGCGACTAACACGCGTACTCGTGGAGCCGGGACACAAGCTTATGGCGCTCAGTAGATTTTTTTTTTTTTTTCTTTTGTGCTGTAAACCCTCCTTACTCTTTATTCTGGAAACTTCACCTGCATTCCTTTCCTTCTCCCTCCAGACCATGGTGGTGGACATGTAATACAGATCAGTCCTGTAACAGTACTGCATTCTTACTGTCATAAGAAGGAACCGGCAGTGGGCACACGACCCAAGCAAAGGCAACCAGAGCCCTTCTAGGAATAGACGTGCTTAGAATGATTTACAGGGAGTTAAGGCCCTTTTCCCTTTTCCTGGCGTGCAGTTGATAACATATACATCTGGGAACACGAGTGAGACAAGCAAAGTGCTTAGGTCACAGAACCTAAGAAAGTAGTCACGCTTAGGGTCATGCGGGTGCGTGCAGAGTTGGCGCTTAAGAGTAATGCATCTGTGACCGTACGACCTGAGCCCCGGCCTCAGGAGACTCAGCCTGAGAAAGTGTGAACCTGCAGTCCCAGCAGCCCTTCCTTCAGCAGTGGAGCTTCAGCTTCAGCATCAGTCCTTTGAATAAATGTTCACAGTTGATTTCCTTTGGGATGGACTGGTTTGACTGGCTTACTGTCCAAGGGACTCTCAAGAGTCTTCTTCAGCACCACAGTTCAGAAGCATCAGTTCTTCAGAGCTCAGAGTTCCTTATGGTCAACTCTAACATCTGTACATGACTACTGGAAAAATCATAGTTTTGACTCTATGGACCATTGTCAGTAGTGTTATCTCTGCTTTGTGATATGCTGTCTAGCTTTGTCATAGCTTTTCTTCCAAGGAGCAAGTGTCTTTTAATTTCATAGCTGCAGTCACTATCAGCTGTAATTTTGGAGCCCAAGAAAAGTCTGCCACTGTTCCCACTTTTTCCCCATCTCCATGGAGACACCCATTTCATATGAAGAAAAGGGAGTCAGTAAGCTGAGTGGGCCTCCCCTCACACTTGCAGGGCCCAAGACAAGAGGACAAATGCAGATCACAGAGCAAGTGTCAAAGGTTAAAACTGCATTTTTTAAGTTTTTTTTTCATGTGGATCATTTTTAAGGTTTATCTATTTGCTCCATTGGGTCTTGGTGGTGGCACGCAGGGTCTTCTTTGCATCAGGCTGGATCTTTTTAGTGCACGGATGGCCTCTCTGCTTGTGACACACGGGCTCTGAAGCACACGGGCTTGGTCGCTCCACAGCGTGTGGGATCTTAGTTCCCCAATCAGGGATCAAGCCAGCGTCCCCTGCATTGCAAGATGATTTTTTATCCCTGGGCCGCTGGAGAAGCCCCTGAAGCTTTATTAATTAAGCTCTGCGGATAGCCTAGCTGGCATTTGTGCCCAGGAACCACCAGTCACTTCCATGTCTCCCCTTCGTGACTCCGAGGTCAAAGGGGCTGAACCCTCTCCTGACCTTCCAGCCTTGCTTCGTGGGAGCCAACTCCTATGAGCTGTCTCCCATGGGTGACTCGCTGGGGCTCAGTCACTGAGAGGCCAGGATGAGGGCCAGCAGGGAGGATGTCCTTCCTTCTTACCCACTTTCCTGACTTACAGCTGTCAGACTGTTCTAGAATAGCAGCCCTGGATCGCAGACAGGAGAGAAGGGCACAGGTGTCTGCAGATACTAGTCTTCCAAAAAACCCACTTCAGGTTTTAGGATTTACATCAAAGCTTCCCATCTGTCTTGTTGTTCCAAGACAGGAACTCTAATTTTCTTCTCCTGATTTCCTGTTCACAAAACTTGCCAAACTTTAAGAAGTTGCTTTTATAGAGTTGAAAGGAAAAAACAAAACAAATATTTCACAGGCAGGGCCCTGAAGGTGCTACAGTCTGTATAGACAAGGGACCTGAGGCTCAGAGACATTAAGATGTGTGGTCTCAAAGTGTGTGGTCTCCAGCACGCAGGGCCTCCTTAGGTGGAGCATCTTTAAGATGCTGCTAAAAAGAGGACCCCCTGATGTGGGAGGTTCTGAATATAAAGAGTCCCTTCTCTGAGAAAGTGTTATAGGGCAACCTTAGGGAAATCCCCTTTAAGGAGCCAAAGCATTTATTTCTCTCTTTATGATTTATTTTTTTTTTGTGGGAAATAAACCTGATTTTTATTTGTTATTAAAGATCTTTGTGGCCTTTCTCTGAAAAGAGTTTCAGAAATATGAAAAAAACAAAAAAAGACAATGCTATCTACAAATTCTCTTATTGCTCCTCATTGCTAAGGTACTATGATAGCTTACCTTTATATTAATCTATTAAAGATTACATAGGAAAAATTCTGTCAGCGTCCTCAATGAGTTAAGAGAGCTATGATTAGATTTTACCACTGACCCATAATTTCTTCCCAGATTAAAAACGAAAAGGCTCAGAACTTCTGTTTCTTGTTAGGATGGTTGACTTCGTGCGTAAGTGTGGCTGGACTGAAGAGGCCAGAGAGCCGGTGAGGCACTGTTTCTGGCGTGGCTGTGACGCTGTCTCTGGAGGAGATTAACGCTTGCATCTGAGTGCTGGTCTCACCGATGCAGGTGGCCGTCATCCTCATCTCTTGAGGTCCTGCAGAGAACGAAAGGGCGGAGGAAGGGTGAATCTACTCTCTGTCTGAGGGGGGTCCCCCAGCTTCTGCCCTTGGACATCAGCGCTCTTCAGCCTCAGACTGCTGGCTCCCCTGGCTCTCAGGCCTTCAGACTGGGGCTTGAGTTAGAGCACCTGCTTTCCTGGACCTCAGCTTGCAAACAGCAGAGGCTTCTCAGCTTCCATTGTCGCTTGTGCCTGTCCTTCATGATAAATGTCTATCTTCGAATCTATCTAGGCTTCGGAGGTGGCACTAGTGGTAAAGATCCACCTGCCAATGCAAGAGACTTAGATGTGAGTTCCTGGGTCAGGAAGATCCCCTGGAGAAGGGAGTAGCAACCCCCTCCAGTATTCTTGCCTGGAAAATTCCACAGACAGAGGAGCCTAGCGGGCTGCAGCCCATGGGGGTCTCAGAGAGTGGGACATGGCTGGGTGACTGAGCGCACACATCTGTTTATTCATCTGTCTGTCTTGCGTCGGCTCTCTGTCTCGGAAGAGCCCTGGCTAACACACCCGTCAGAACGATGATTTGCCTTGTGCGGACTGAAGTTTGACTGCCCTTGACTGGTATGTTTTTCACCCTCCACTTCTTATTTAGTTATTCCTGTTGATGTAACTCATCATCCACTCTAGTGTCTGAACAAACTGGGTGAGCTCTGCTGTCCAGAACCCTGGAAACAGTGGGAGGATTCCACCTTCAAACTGAGAGCAGGTGAAACTTGAAGGATGAACAGGAGCTAGCCAGGTGAAGGTCAGCGGATGTCAGTGGAGGACGGAGTCCTTGCCAGACAAAGGAAATGTCAAAGAGGGCTGAAGGCAAGGAGGAGTTTAGCAAATTCAAGGTCCGGAAAAGTGTCTTCAAAGGGAAGAGTAAGAGGTGGAGAAGGAGGAGGGGGGCAGAGGAGGAAAGGTTGGTTAGGAGAGAAAGAGAAAGATTTGCTGAGGCTAGAGAAGTGGACGGAATTCTGCCAAGTAGAAACTGCTAACCTCACCTGGGGAAGACCTTGCGTATTACATTAAATGCGTCAGGAAATCACTGATGGGTTTTAAAGATGTGTCTAATAAGATCTGGTTTAAGCATTTTAAAACTCATTTTGTGATTGAAGGAGAAGCAAAGTGGATCCAGCTGAGATCCAGGTTGGATTAGGGTGATGACAATGGGTACATTAGAAATGGAATGACCTGCCTATCATGCACATGTAACATATTATGCTTGTAGTATGAATAACATGTTATATAACATAAATGTATGTTTACATGGAATGAACGTCTATCTCTTGTGTCTGAGTTCTGGGCATATTTCTTACAGTCATTTTCTCTCCCCGCCTCTTTCTTTCTAAGCTGTTCAGCCCAACTTTACCCATGTCATGGAATAGGCCAGCTATGGTAGGAGGGCTGTTTTATCTTCATGTCAGATTAGAAGCACCAAAAGTTCCCTGGGTCACAGAACTGGCTTCATAGACTGTTGGAGTTTTAAAAATAACCCTGTAGACCAACTTGTGCATGAAATGAGCTCAAAGAACAAAGAATACAGAGCTTTGGTAAATGTGAACACCCCTCAACCTCTCTACCATCCATGCAGTTTTAAAATGTCACACTCAAGACAGATCAAGAACAAAAGCTGTTTCTACACAAGCTAAGGAAGTGTGCAATAGGACAGTTACCTCCCAAACCTCTCTGCAGCTTTGCCGGAATTACCTGTATAGTTTAGGCAAAAATATAATTATCCAGATTAGAATTAGAATATTGTGACTTTTACTTGCACATAGAAGTAGCCATTCAGAAGTCTTTGACATCTCTTTTCTGTTTCCACCTTTTTCCTCCTCCTAGAAAAAGCACTGGGAGAAATCACAAGAAACTCAAAATTTCCTTATTATAATATTTATCAATCAAACACTTTGTCATGGATAGTGTTAACCAAAGCTCTAGCAGGATATACCATGGGATTTGGAAGTCTTATCCTAAAGCAAACTTCATCTCAAAATATGAGCTTGTGCATGGTTTGATAAAATACTTCCTCCCTCACTGGAGAAGAACCAAAGGCAAATGTAAACAGAGATAAAAATGAAGAATCATTTAAAGCAGAGAAATGCCAAATGACCAGCTTCTGTGTTCTGTGTTGGGAGTACTGAGTTCCTGGTGTTCAAGAAAACGACTGTGCTCACCGTAGTAGCACTGCCTGAATCCACCGAACACCTTCTAATCGACAGGACTTTGTGCTTTCATCAGTGTTCTAGTACACGTCTGCCCAGGGAGCCTTTCATCCTCACAATAATTTTGTTTTGGGATGGTTAATTCTTAGGCCTGCAGAGTGGGGGAAGCGTGTCATGTGCCCTGAAAAGTGACTGGCAGCATCTCTGGTCTCTGCCCATTAGATACCCACAGCACCCACCCCCATCATGAAACGCATCTCTAGGCGTTGCCAAGTGGCCTCTGGGGCAAAATTGCTCCTGGTTGTGAAACATGGTTGTAGAGGATGCTGGAAGATGTTTTGACAACCAAATCTGAGTTTCTTTGTGAGGAATTACCTCTGTTCATCAAGATAAATTCATGTGCCTGTTCTCCCATCATAAAAGCTGGCCTTACTGCCTGTGTGCTCACTCAGTCACGTCCAACTCTGTGTGACCCCGTGGACTGTAGCCCACCAGGCTCCTCTGTCCATCGGGTTCTCCAGACAAGAACCCTGGAGTGGGCTGCCATGCCCTCCTCCAGGGGATCTTCCGAATCTAGGGATCGAACCTGCGTCTCTTCTCTCTCCTACACTGGCAGGCAGATTCTTTACCACTAGCAGCATCTGGGAAGCCCCAGAACTTTGTGGCTCCTAGCAAACTGCCCATTTGGCTCTCAGCTCTGTGTATGGATTGGACAGTTTTTATCTGAGCTGACCTGGTTTATTTCTGCTAGGCTCAGTACTGCCCCTGTGATCAGCTGGTCGCCTGACTAGGTCTCAGTGGCCTAGGATGCCCTCACTCCCTTATTCGGTTGATGGCAAACTGTCGAAGGGACAGACATGCTGTGTATATTCTCATCTACAGGCTGAAACTGGGTCTCTTCCTATGATAGGCACAGGCATTCAAAATAATAAAAGGGTAAGCCTCAAAGAACAAGGGCTTTCTAAGCATCTACCTGTGCCACGTTGTGAATATTTCATTGACCAAAGGAAATCGTACAGCCTATCCAGGTTCAAGGGCTTGAGAAATAGACTCTTATTTCTTGATGGGAAGAATTATAGCATCACATTCCAAGGGATGCAAAAGGGAAGAATTAGTAGCCTCTTACACATTCTGTCACAAGTTTATTAAAAAAAAAAACAATCATTCAGAGCTTGGAATTAGTTTTGAAGATCAGTTGGTTTAACATGTGTTACTCTGTTATCACCAAACTTCTACTCAACAGGTTGTTAAGTGAATGTGGCAGCCATGTTTTGTCTGCTTTCTTTTACTACCTTGCCTTACGTGTTGTGAGTTTGCTCACACACGTTATGTGGTCTGGATTAAGCTTGGCTATTAAGTTAAAGGAGAGTGTAGTCCCGCCACAATCCTGATCTTGCCTCCTATGTGGAGAATACCTTTTATATCAGTGATTTGTCTTGACAACTCAGCCTGATTCAAAATGCCTGCAATGCAAGATGAGCTTTGATTTTGTGTGATTCTGAATAAATATTTTAATACTTTAGAGAGATTAGAATTATTTCCAATTTTCCATAAGGTCAGAGTTTTTAATATAATTGCATAATATCAGTTTCTCCTAAAATGTAGCCATGATGTATAATCACAGATAAAGCAAAAGTAGTTTTATTCCCAGTGCTACATTAAAATGAATTAATCTGACAATATGAGTTTAGCACATTTGAGGATTGCAGTGTGTTATTGCTTGGTATATAATACTTGACGGGGCAGAACAATTTATTATAGCTTTAAAATAATTTAATAATATTTTAATGAAATTCAAATAAAACCTTTGCACAGTCCTTGAAATACCTCTGCTAAAAGGAACATAGTTTTAAACCCCCTGTTTCATATTTTGTCTCTGCCACAAGATGACAGATGTCTGGAGAAGAGAACCCCTTAGTATTGTGTCCTAAACTAGAGAGTAAAGATCCTCAGTATTTCCCTTAACTAATGTTTAATCAAATAACAAAGCATTAACAACTTGGTTAGTGGTGAGATAAGTTTTGTCCTTGATTTTACTTTTTATGGCAAATTCTAAGTTAGGCACCATAAATAGCATCACTTATTAATTTATTCAGTAAACATTATTGAGTCCATATTATGAACTCAGATGCTGTGAAAAGTCTAACAGATACCAATACGAATAATGAATAGTCTTTGTAAATATACAGCTCACATTATAGAAGTAATAAATATAATAATTAAAATCACTATTAACACATGTATCATTAACACATGTATCACTGAAAATAGATCAATGAGACTTAGGTAATCAAGTGTCTCCTAGGTGCTAGAATATAAGTCCCATGAGTGTAAATTTGTTCTCTACTCCACCTCCAGAGACCCAGAATAGTCCTTGGCACAAAGTCGGCAGAGGGACAATATAGTCTGAATGAAGGATGCCAGGTCCTGAAGATGTAAGTTCTTACTATCAAGCAGCTTGATGGGCAAGAAGGAATGTCCACACGCCATCTTAGCAAAGAGTGATGACCGTTTTGAGAATGTTGCCCACTAGGAAACAGACTAGAAAAGTTGAAAGCTGTGATGTCATTATCCACTGGTCATTGCTAAAACCAGTGCTCAAATCCTAGCCTTCCAAGTTGTTTTAAATAAAAATACAAAGTACAATAAATAGGGCAACTTAGTCAGAAGGATTGTATATCAAGGAATGGGGACATAGGGAATCCCCATTTAATCTGATCAATTTATGAAAACTATATCTCCCCTAAAAAAAAAAAAATTAAATAAAATTCAGTGTTACTCAACAATGATTTCTCACCAACCACAATTTGTTTGTAGTTATTGGATTAGTCTGCAGATGCACATGAAGACTGTATTTAAATGTGATTTTAAACTGTTTCTGTTGCACGTGATACCTGAGCATACCTTTGCCTGACCGGTTTCACGCCAGAGGAAGCTAATACATGTTGTCACTTGTATAATAATTACTGCATTTATGAGACAATTGGAGTCTCAGTCTGGTACTATTTTCTTTTCAGTGTTCAGGAATAGTGTAATTTAACTACTCATTATATATGGCTGTCATAGGAAGTATGGAAACATTTTGGGATAAAAATTTTCAAAATCCAGTGACTTCATGTCTCTATTAAGGTGACTCTAAAATCTTACAGCATTCACGCCAACATCTGTCTAAACCAGGAAGCGAGTCTGTTCTGGTGAGAGAGCCATGAGCATGAATGTGAGCACTCTGCTGCGGGATTCTGGGCACCTTCTTTCTTGAGTTATTGTTCTAGTGATGCCGAGTTTGCTGAGATAAAGTACCTTTGGGACTGACTGAAACCAGATGTTGTGACATCCTATCCTTTTAGTTTTTGGAGGCTATTATTTGCCTGGGTTGGCACAATTGTTGTTGGTAAATTGAAAGTATTTATCTAGAATTTAAGTCACAAATCTGCTCAGTGATGCATATAGGAAAAACTCCCAGAGACTCGGGGTGTAGTCTGGGACAGCTGGATGTAAAAATGTCAACAGCTGTTCAGAATGCCTGACTTTAACACAGCATAAGTCCAAACAGAGCCCAAGATCATCTGTGTGTGTAAAAGTAACTAGCTGGCGTGAAGGGGGTAACAGGAATTATCCAGAAAATATCCACAGTGATTGACAGCTAGTATTCATTTTTTGAGACCTCTTTCGCCACTTTTTTCCTTTTGAGAAGTGATACATCTTCTTCGGGCTTTCCCAGGGTGGCTTAGTGGCCAAGCACCCACCTGCCAATGGAGGAGACGTGGGTTCAAGCCTTGTGTCAGGAAGATCCCATTTTGTAGGAAATGGCAACCCACTCCAGTACTCTTGCCTGGAGAATCCCAAGGACAGAGGAGCCTGGCGGGCTGCAGTCCATGGGGTCACAAAGAGTCAGGCATGACTGAGCACACATGGACACACACACATCTTTTCAACAACAAAGGTAATCATGCCTCAGATGGTTAGAATGCTGAAGCAGAGACCTAACTGACGCTTCAGTCATTCATCCTTTGGTAAAAGCTTGAATAGCAGGTTAGGAAGCCAGGGCTGTTGACCTTTGAATAATATGGATTTGAACTGAGAGTCTACTTTTACAGATTTTTTTCAAGAATATGCTGGAAAATGGTGTGTGTGTCGGGGGGCAGATTTTCGACAATTTGAAAAACTTCACAGATGAACCACAGAAATTGTAATTTTTCCGTTTACAGTTCCCTCATAATTGAGAAGACGTGACTTAGCAGCAGCAGCAGCAGCATAATTGAGAAATTGTGTATCAACCTGTCATCACCGATTTTTTTTTTAACACAATGATGTTCCCAACACTGTGTTATGATTATGATGGTGATTCTGTAAAATTCTGTGACATTCATTCATTCGTGTTTAGGCTAGGCTGTATGTATCTGTGCATGCTGAGTCACGCAGTAGTGTTTGACTCTCTGTGACCCCGTGGACCCCACCAGGCTCCTCTGTCCATGGGATTCCTCATGGACATGGGTTGGAATGGGTTGCCATATCCTGCTCCAGGGGAATCTTCCTGACCTAGGGATTGAACCTGTGTCTTCTGTGTCCCCTGCATTGGCAGGTGGATTCTTTAACTGCTTGAGACACATCAGGAAGCCTCCATAGGCTAGGCTACCTGAGGCAACTGTCTCAGTTATACTAGGTGATCATGAAACAATCATGCTTCGGCTTCTTCCTTATCAATTATCATTATACCTGTAAACAAATGTGAGTTTCTTTTTCACATTGTCTTTTCATTTTTGGTGTCTAGTGTTAGTAATACATAGAACATCTACAGTGTTTTAAATCATATATAAATTTTGATGTAGGTACTGACAGACCACTCATCTTGTAAACAGATGACATAAACTCACAGTACAGGACGTGTAACTGTAGGTTTTCTTCCTTATGATTTTCTTAATAATATGTTCTTTTCTCTGGCTTACTTTACTGTAGGAATACAGTATCTAATGTGCATGTGCATGTGTGCATGCATGCATGTGTGTGCTCAGTCGTGTCTGACTCTTTGTGACCGCATAGACTAACCTGCCGGGTTCCTCTGTGTATGGTTTTTCCCAGGCAAGAATACTGGAGTGGGTTGTCAGTTCCTCCTCCAGGGGATCTTCCTGACCCAGGGATTGAACCCATATCTCCTACGTCTCCAGCACTGCAGGGAGAGTCTTTTACCACTGAGTCATCGGAGAAGTCTGATATATAATACATATGACATACAAAATATGCATCGACTAGGTTATCAGTAAGGCTTCTGGCCAACTGTAGGCTATTAGTAATGAAGTTTTGGGTGAGATAAAAGTTATATACAGTTTTTTGATTGTGCAGGGGTCAGGGTCCCTAATCCTTGAATGTTTCAAGGGTCAACTGTATTAATAAAAGTTCAAAAGGAAATCCAGGGTCCAAGGGATCCATGATCCAAATGATTAAAAGCTAGCAAGTTTAGCAAACCCCATCTACACTTCCTGTGCCCATAACAGGCAGTGCTAATCTATTAGACATGATTTACTACTGCCCTGAGGAGGCACACCTCTCAATCCCATCCTACACGTGCTAGCTCAGAGGGTGAGGTCTACTCACTACCCCTGGTCGAAAAGGAATTAGCTTAAGTGATTTAGTTCACTTTTCCAAAAAGACCAGAGTGTGCATCCATACAATGGCTGCCCTTGAATTTGCGTTTTGTCTTGTGTTAGCCAGGTTTCCCCAGTGGCTCAGCAGTAAAGCATCTGTCTGCCAATGCAGGAGGCAAGAGTTTGATTCCTGGGCCAGGGAACATCCCCTGGAAGAGGAAATGGCAACCCTCTCCAGCATTTTTGCCTGGAGAATCCCATGGAAAGAAGAGCCTGGCAGACTACAGTCCATGGACTGGACAGAGTCAGACACGACTGAGCACACACTCACACTCACATTAGCACCAACCATGGGTGGGAGGCGGCCTTCTCAAACTCTGCTGAGGCTGTGGCCTCCAAATCAAAAGAAAGAGAATTTTCCAGTAACTCAGTGGCTCTCAACAATGGTTCTAAAAAAACAAACAAACAATGGTTCTGCCACTTTCAGAGAAATTGTGCATTTTACTGAAGTAGCTCTACTAGATTTAACTTATTCTGCTGACTTACATTACTTGGAAACGTATCTGTTTCCTATCATGTTGGATTCTATGAGCGTAGTTGAATCTCATTTATTATTTCAATAATAGGTGCTTTTATGTGTTCTGGGAATCTAAGAAGATGTTGTTCTTCTTAAAACTCCATTACCTGTGGGGAGAATGTGTTACATTCTGGATGAGACATTCTGTTACAAGCTGGCCCCTGAGCAAATGTTTTTGCAGATTATTTACAGACAAGTAACATTTTGCTTCTTCTGTCATTTACCAGTGAGCCTGTGACTCTGAACTGTCTGCCCTTTGTCACCATATTCATTTGTTCTTTTGTGAATTTTAATATCACCCATTTATATTCAGGTTTCTATCTGAATGTAGCCACGTAATTTTGGGTCTTGTCAAATTCTCCTCTGTATTTCTGCTGTCACTGTTAATAATTCTTTTATTGCCATGTTATAACTTTAAAGATTATCCATCAGCAGCAAAAGACATTTTGTTTAATATGACCTGATCTTCAAGAGCTTTCTTCACATTTTTCTTCATCTTTGGGGAAGAGTAGTATTGAAAATGGCCAAGAGCATGCGTGAATACGTTCTGCTGTTAAACCTTGGTGGAGCGCCATGGACGCACTCTTATGGTCCTGTATAAGTTCAGAGAGAGGTTTTATCTTAAACATAATTTTCGAGACTTCTTTTTTCCCAAATAGCCCGTGATTTGTAAATAAGTGAACATTGTTTCATATTATGCTGAACCAATGACGTTTTTTAGTTATATATATTCCATGTAAAATGTTATTTTATTAAATGCATTTATTTATTAAATATACCTCAAACAAATATGAAAATAAAATAAAAATATGATTGACAGGCTAATGTAGCATTTAAAATGTATTAACCAATATTAATGGTTGCTATTAATCAAAGTTTTCCCTGTTTTTTTCTCTTTAACATTGGCTGAAATTGGTTTGGAAACTTTATTATTAGATAGAAAACATAAAAATGTTATCCATCATATAAATGTAATATCATATACTTGATATTTTTACTATTTGGAGCATTTTGTTATTTTCTTAGTTTCTGATTTAAAATTTAGAGTAATATTTTTATTATGAAGATATCTATTTATTATAGACTCAGTAGAAAGTACAGAACAGTATGAAAAAAGAATGAGCTGAGACTTGTTTTCTTCTTTGTGTTTTGGTACAGATGTCTTCAAGGCACTTACGTAATAAAAATTTCAGCATGCTTTGCAATCTGTTTTCTAAATCCATTTACCTCGTTTTTCTTGGTCAGTATATCTGGGTCATTCTTTCTCCTTCCTTCCTTCCCCCACCTTTTCTTGCCTTCTTCCCTCCCATTCTTTTGTGCTGATTCTGGAGGATAATATTTACCTAGAGGTATTTCTTCTATAGTTATAAAGGAGATAGATACAACTTTGGTATATGTGTGTGCATTTGTATGTATGTGGGTTTTTTTCAGAGTTTGCTCTCAAAGTTGTAGTAATTTTTGAAATATAAAATACGGATGATATTCCCTACAGTTTTTCTTTTTCTGGGATAATGGAGAAAAAAACCAGGATTATCTGTTCCTTCACTCTTAAATAACTTATCCTGTAAGTGTATCTATACTTGGCATAATAAAATAAACTGATAGAACAGAAAAGAAAGCCACAAAACATGACCACACATCTGTGAACTTTGTGTATTACACAGCCACCATTGTGGATTCCTACAGAAATAATGTGCTGTTTAGTAAATCAGGCAGAGTCAATTCTGCATAGAAACATAAAGTTGAATTTCTGCCTCATGCTAGACACAAAAATCAATTCCAGATGGATTTATTGTTTAAATGTGAAAGATAATGCTTTAATTTTTAAAAGAAATCTTAGAAGAATATCTTAAATCATTAAAATAGGTAATTTTAAATTATAAATATGATAAAAATGAGAAATCATAAAGAAAATTTTTATGTTGGATTATATTAAGGACTGTGTTTCACCAAAAAAAAAATATTATAAAGCTAAAAAGACAAGCCATATATGGGAAAAGATATTTTCAAGATATGTAAACAATAAGAATTTGCATTCCAAAAATATAAGCAGCATCTACAAATCAACAACAAAAAGAAAGCATCCCACCCCATTAAAGGCATTAAAAAAGAAAATAGGAATAGTGATATTCTCTAAGTCTTTGGTAGTCATGCACACAAATAAAATCCACAGTGAGACAGCATGTGACACATATTACAATGGCAAACATTAAACAGAGGAAACTGAGGCGATTTCTTACTTTGGGAGTGCAGGTTGCCGCTGCTGCTTTGAGATACAAAGTGGTGTGGCTCAGTGAAGTTATGGACGTGTGTGTGTGAAAACTGAAAATTTCATTTCCTGCACCTGAGAGAATCTCTCCGGTGTATTCCCACGGAGACTGATGACAGCACACTTAGAGTGGAGCTTTCCTAGTCATCTCACTTCTTTGCTCGTATTTGCCTGTGCTGGCTCTTGGCTGCTGCAGGGGCCCCTCCCCGGCTGTGGGTGCGGGGGCCCCTCCCCGGCTGTGGGTGCGGGGGTGCGGGGGCCCCTCCCCGGCTGTGGGTGCGGGGGCCCCTCCCCGGCTGTGGGTGCGGGGGTGTGGGGGCCCCTCCCCGGCTGGGGGTGCGGGGCGGGGGCCCCTCCCCGGCTGTGGGTGCGGGGGGCCCCTCTCTGGCTGTGGGTGCGGGGGCCCCTCTCTGGCTGTGGGTGCGGGGGCCCCTCCCCGGCTGTGGGTGCGGGGGCCCCTCTCTGGCTGTGGCTGCGGGGCCCCTCCCCGGCTGTGGGTGCGGGGGCCCCTCTCTGGCTGTGGCTGCGGGGCCCCTCCCCGGCTGTGGGTGCGGGGGCCCGCCCCTCCCCGGCTGTGGGTGCGGGGGGGTGCGGGGGCCCCTCCCCGGCTGTGGGTGCAGGCTTCTCACGTGGCGCTTCTCTTGTGGAGCATGAGCTCTGGGGCGCACGGGCTTCAGTCATCGTGGCCCGTGCGTTCATTAGTTGTAGTTCCCAGGCTCCAGAGCACAGGCTCAGCAGTTGTGGCTAGGCGGCTTAGTTGCTCCAAAGCTTTTGGGATCTTCCCCAACCAGGGATCAAGCTCATGTCTCCTGAATCGACAGGCAGATTTTTTACCATTGAGCCACCAGGGAGGCCCTAAAGTAGATCTTTTTATAATAGCTAAAAATTTGGAAGCAACCCAAGTGTCCATCAGCCGTATAATGGATAATAGTAGATACACTTTTAACATTTAGACAATGGAACACCAGAAGAATGAAAGTCAATGAAAGTGAGGTGAAAGTCAAAAGCTTCCTTTTTACCCAGAGGGCTGGTGAGAGGGGAGAAATTCACAGAACACAATAATCTTGGAATATAATTCCATTTATACAAAAGATACACATGGCAAATTCATATACAATATTGTTAAAGTTATTTGTGAATGTGTTAAAACTGTTTTTTAAAAGAAAACGTATGAGTTTAAATTGAAATGCTATATAAGAATCAGGACAGGCATTGCCTCCTAACAACAACATTTATGGAGGAACACACTGAGGGTTTCAAGCACACTGTCATTTTTTATATTTCTTAAGCATTTTGATGAGCAAATCAGTGCTAATTTTTTTCCTCTAATAGTTTTATTTTTATTATTATATTTTATTTTATTTTTTTATTAGTTGGAGGCTAATTACTTCACAACATTTCAGTGGGTTTTGTCATACATTGACATGAATCAGCCATGGAGTTACATGTATTCCCCATTCCGATCCCCCCTCCCATCTCCCTCTCCACCCAATTCCTCTGGGTCTTCCCAGTGCTAATTTTATTTTTAAAAATTTTGATATATATGTACTCTTTCGTATGATAGATATGCATATATATGTATGTGTATATATTTCATAGCTATGAAGTGTTGTGAGTGAAAGTGTTAGTCACTCGGTTGTGTCCAACTCTTTGTGAGCACATGGACTGTAGCCCGCCAAGCTCCTCTGTTAATGGAATTCTCCAGAAAAAAGTTCTGGAGTGGGCAGCTATTCCCTTCTCCAGGGTATTTTCCTGACCCAGGGATCAAACCCAGTTCTCCTGCATTGCAGGCAGATTTTTTACCGTCTGAGCCACCAGGGAAGCCCTGAAAGATGGAAGTGTAGTATGTTCTGTAGGTTTAATTATATATGATTTTAGTGTCTTTCATGTTGGTTGATATATTTGTTTCCTTCCCCTTTTTTTGCATCAAGTAGCACTTTTTTTCCTACAAAATTTCCTAATATTTCACTGAATATAAATTCTAAATTGGTAATGATTCTTTGTCATCATTTGAAAATACTATTTTTGTGTCATCTGACTTCCACTATAGCCATAGAAAAGTCAGCTGTCAATCTAGTCCACTTTGTTTTGTAGGTAATTTTTTTATTCATTATGGCTATTCTTATACTTTTAATGTTTGGTGTTCTGCAGTTTTTACTACAATGGCTTAACGATTTATATCTGTCATAATATCTGGAAAATTCTAAGCAATTTTTCTTTTCATAAATTCCTTCTGTAATTCTTTGTATTTTCTTTTGTTGGACTATGGTTAACCATGTAAAATTATTTATCCTGCTTGCTTTTAACTTTTTTGCCATATTTTTCTATTGCTTTCTGGGCATCAGTAGTATATTTATATTTATCTTTCAATTCCCTAATTCTCTCTTCATCTGAGATACTTATGAATAACCTATGCATTTAAAAATGTTCAATTGGAATGAAATTTCCCATTTGAGATGTATCCTATGCTTCCTTTTTAAAAAATGTATGTACAGTCAGTTTCCTTATTTCTAGTTAATATTTTTACTTGGTCTCCTGCTTCTTTAAGCATATGCAATGCATTTATTTTATACCCTGTATTCGATAGTTTCAGTGTCTAATACATTGTGGAGCTGACACCGTTATGTGGTGCTTCTGCCTTCCTCCCTCCTTGTACCTGGTTTCCCTTTATTCTGTGATGTTCTGTATGGCCCCTTATTTGCTGGAACCTTATCTCTAGACTCCTGTGAGACTTGGTTTGAGAACCTACTACCTAGTGAGGACTTGCCTTTGTTACTGCAGCATTTGGAGGTTCTACTACACCAAGACTGCTCGTAAAAAATTCCTGGGGTTGAAATGTTTTATATCACACAGAATAAGTAAATTCAAACCCTAAATCCATGTAAGGGCCAACTGTAGACTGCACAGAAAGGGAAGAACAGATCTTCCCTTTTGGGTGGTTGTTGTTCGGTCACTAAATTGTGTCTGAGTCTTTGTTACCCCATGGACTGCAGCACACCAGTCTCCTCTGTCTCCCACTACCTCCTGGAGTTTGCTCAAATTCATGTCCATTGAGTCAGCAATGCTATCTAACCATCCCATCATCTGTCTTCCCCTTCAATCCCCTTTTGCCTTCAGTCTTCCAGCATCAGGGTCTTTTCCAATGAGTTGGCTCTTTGCATCAGCTGGCCAAAGCATTGGAGCTTCAGCGTCAGCCCTTCCAATGAGTATGCAGGGTTGATTTCCTTTAGGATTGATTATTTTGATCTCTTTGCAGTCGAAGGGACTCTCAAGAGTCTTCTCAAACACCATAGTTCAAAAGTATCAATTCTTTGGTGTTCAGCCTTTTTTATGGTTCAACTCTCACACAGAGCCAAAATTGATTCAAACAAGTATCTTTGACTACTCCTTTTGTGAAATGGGATGGGTTATTTTTATTTTAACCAATGATTCACTGAAGATACTGGAGATTCTGGAAGACACAAGAATCTCTGCTCCAACTCCTTGCCTTCCAAGGGATGAAGTACTCTCCCATCTCCTTTAGGGACTCTCAGCTACGAGCTTCTTGTGACTCACGAGACTGGCAGAAACTCTTAGGGCAGCTCCCTGTCCCTGGGTGTGTGCCCCAGTTCACATCACAGCTGTGTGTTTAAAGACTTTGTTAACACACCTTTTATTCAGCATTTCAGACATTTTGTAGCATGGGGATTTTAGAATATTTTGTCTATTTTTAGAAATGGGGTCAAGTCCCACATATATTAGAACCTAAGTCAAACTTTAAGTTTTAAAACTGATTTACTGTCAACTGTACTTAGAAGTGACCTCACACTGCAAATGAAAAACCAGGAGACGAGAAGAACTACCTGACATCTTTTCAAGAGCTTGATTTTTGCCTCTTGGTTGGCTGCTTGTTTTTCAGTGGGATCTTAAGATGAGAGCACATCCTTGTGGGAGTTAGACTTTCTACAGATCGGTTTTGATGTAATGCTGGAGAAAAACAAAGTTCAATTAATGAGACTCTTCAGCTTGAGAGGCAAAACACAGTAGGGGAAGGACCCTGGGGCTTTGGAAAGCTAACAGAGTCGTATGGAACGCCGGGTACTTTTTAAGGCAGAGAAATCATGAAAGATTAGGGGAAGTATGGAGAAGAGATGTGGGAAATGATGTCAGCCGCATATTTCTCGGTTTAATGGATGGCTGACTATTCACATATCTGGGTTGAACACTTTGTGGTTTTATTGTTTATTTGTCGGCTCTGCTGGGCCTTCTTTGCTCCTCGGGCTTTCTCCAGTTGTGGGGAGCAGGGCTGCTCTAACCGCAGCGCACAGGCTTCTCATTGCGGCGGCTTCTCCTGTTGCAGGGCCTGGGCTCGACTAGGTAGCTGCGGCTCCCGGGCTCCAGGGCACAGGCTCCAAAGGCTCAGCAGTTGTGACCCACGAGCTTCGTTGCTCCACGGCATGTGGGAGCTTCCTGGACCAGGGAATAAACCCGAATCTCTTGCACTAGCAGATAGATTCTGTACCACTGAGCCCCCAGAGAAACCCTGGATTAAGCATTTTAAAACAGGTTATTTTCCAATAATGCATAAATTTACTTGTGTGTAAAAGATAATTATTTAAAATTGTAAAATTCAGTCTCTTCAGATCAGAAATATTCATTTGACTCATATTTTCTTTATTAGCTGTGTAATTTTGATTTGTTTTGTTTTCAGAAGAAAATATGCAAGTCACTGCTTTGGAAATATGTAGACCCTATTTTCAATCTAAATATTGTATCGAATCCAAAGTGAAAAAATGGGGTTCTCATAAAGATAGTACAGTTTTTATCTGTGATGGGCTGTGCCAATATATTCAATTAAAAAAAAGAAAAGAGTAATTATCTATATCTTTTAGCCTAACAGGTAAAATAAGAAATTGTTAGAATAGAATGAAATTTCACCCAAACTCTGAAGCTGTTTCAAACTCTAAATTTTCTTTAGCAGTATCCCATGATAAACGCAAACACAAAGGCAGCCTTGGTCGTTCTCCACCCTGCTTCTCTTCCTCACTCAGACCTCCACTTTCCGTCAGATTCAGCCGCTTCCCACTCAGCTCCTACAGACTGTAAATCCTCCCTGTTGGGTTGCATAGCAACTGCCACTCAATCTCACCTGCAAAAGGTTAGTCCAACATTTTTTTTCCTTAATTTTTTAGACTCTAGAAATAAGCAGCCAGCTGGTAGCATTCTAAACAGCCGTTCAGATCTGGGTTGTAAGCACAGCACTGTTGTCTTCCCACTTGTGGCAAATAAAGGGATATAACAGACAACTCTCTATAAGGAGACAGGGAGTTTGAAATCCAGGTTTATCTCTGGCGGTAACTGGCCATATGACTGTAACTTCTGCCTTCCCCTTTCCTGAGCTGTATTCTCTCTCCTATAATGAAATATTTAAATGAGGGATCTTTTGGATTGCTTTCAGGTCGATGCTCCGGCAGTCACACGAGGAAAGGGTTGGTTTGGTCTCGGTGACTGTCCATTTTTAAGGCTGCCCCGTTGTTCAGTTTCTGGTGTCAACACTCCTGACATGTGTGCATGCTGAGTCGTGTCTGACTCTTTGTGACCCCAAGGACTGTAGCCCACCAGGCTCCGTCGTCCATGGGATTTCCCTGTCAAGAATACTGGACTAGGTTGCAATTTCCTCCTCCAGGGGATCTTCCCAACCCAGGATGGAACCCATGTCTTCTGTGTCTCTTGCATTGGCAGGCGGATTCTTTACTCACTTGGGAAGCCCTCAACACTCTTGCCACTGTGTTCTGTAGGAGGAGAGGCTTCTAGAGGGCTCTCTGGGGGGATCCATTTATAGGGGTTAAAGCAGCGGTCCCCAACCTTTCTGGCGCCAGGGACCAGTGTCATGGAAGACAATTTTTCCATGAACCGGGGTGGAGGGTGTGATTTAGGGATGATTCAAGTACATTATGTTTACTCTGCACCTTGTTTCTCTTATTATTATGTCATGATGTCAGCTCCACCTCAGACCATCAGTCATTAGATCATGGAGGTTGGGGACCCCTGGGTTAAAGTATGCAACTCAACCTCTATGTCCTGATTAAATACTCATAGAATCTGCAAGGTGTAAGATTCAGGGGTCTATGCTTTCTATATGAAGGATGGAAAATTCAGAGTGATTATATCCATTGCTTAGGGTTCTATAGTATATAAATTCTTGGAATTTGCGCCTTAGGTAACCACAGTGCACCTTTAATCACACGTCAAGGTTCTTCCATTGACTTTAGTATCTACATATCTGTAAATATATTTAGATGTAGATATGGATATAGCTAGAAAAATACTATTTTTCAGGACTCAGTTGCATTTGGCTAGGAGATAGAAAGCCATTTCAATTTAGCTGAATATGTAAATAAATAAAAATTAATTAATATTAATATTAGTTAAGGTAAATGAATGGAGAAGGAAGTGGCAACCCACTCCAGTATTCTTGCCTGGAGAATCCCATGGACAGAAGAGCCTAGAGGGCTACAGTCCATGGGGTCGCAGAGAGTCGGACACGACGGAGCGACTGACACACACAAGGTAAATGAAAGTTTCAGATGTGTATCATGTCAGGCTTCAAATCACGCCTTCTCCCTCCACCTTAAAACTCGGCTCTGCAAGGCATTAGCTTTGTTCTAAGGCAGACACACCCCATGCGGGGATGAGATGACAGCTAAATGCCAAGGCGTACATTCTCAGAAACCCCAGTATGAGGACACAGCCTGCTGTCTGAAGCGCCCAGGGAAGGTGTAAGTTCTGCCCAGGGCCCCAGTGACCCGCGGGAAGTGGGTTCTCTGCCCTCAAGACTGGGATGCCTGCTCGGCCCTGAGCTGTGTGAGGGAAGTGTTAGTCTCGTGAATCACAAGGATGGAAACTGTCAGGCGTGGGCTCTGAGAAGAAACTCGTAGTGCTGGAAGTGGGGACGGGTGACTGCTGGGTGAACAGAATATCACGTTCACCCACCACCAGTGTCTTCATTTTCCAAACTGAGACTCAACAGCTGTCACTGTCAGACTCAGGAATGAATACAGTGAAAGAAGTTTTGTGTTTTGAAGCCTCCTATTCTCTGTGTAATGTTGTTCAGCTGAGTTGACTGGTGTTGCGTTGTGGCACCTGTCTGTTGCCAGGCTGTACTCTGGTTGACATAAGAAAAAGATTCTTTTATAGAAATCCCCTCCTTCTTTGCCCTTAATGCTGTAGCTTTGGTATTCTCTCAGAAATGGAGCTGCACAGAAGGAGACAATATTATTTGTCAGCAGCAATATGGCAGGAAACCCACTGATTCTTCCAGTAGAATTTCCTTTAAATATCTTTAATGTCTTGCAAAACAATCCCAGGAAACTGGCCTTCTCCCTTTGCAGGAAGTGCTCTTCATCTCACAGAGCTGGGCAGAATGTTGACTTTTAGCATCCTTCTGTTATTTCCAGAAATTATTAACATGTCATCTTTCTATTGATATGAATTTTTTAGGAAGATCTAGTATTCTCTCAGGTGAGTTCCCAGGATGAACTTGTGAATGCCTCCACAAGAAAAAAAAGTGATCAAAAGTTTAGCTGATAATTTGAAAAGACGGTTCTATTTAATGACGATGCTGACTGAACAGATTTCTGTCTTTTAAACGAGAAGGGTCCATTCTCAGCAATAGAATCTGTGCTTTTCATTTCTTTTGTGGCTCCCTTAGCAAGCAGCAGGTACATACTTTGGTTCATTGCAAGAGCTAACTCAGCAAACTAGATTTCAACATTAGCAAGTGAGAGTCCATGTAAAAGATTCAAATTTATAGTGTATTTATTGCATATGCAAAATAATGTAAAACTGATACTGAAAGGGGAAAATGCCTCTCATTGCTGGTATGAAAAGCACAACTATTTCATTAGACCTTTCTTATTCCACAAAGTGGGTTTACTTTCCTTGTTCTCAAGAATATAGTGATAGTCCTTCTTGGAGAAAGTTCCTGTGGACCTTTCCCAGTTCTCCCAGCAGGGGCAGTGTTTGCTTCCTTTTCTAATTCCGCTTTTCAGCAGGTAACATAGGGCCTGATACACATTGCTTGTTTAATAAACATTTGTTGAGTGAATTAACAAGTGCAAATGAATCATTATTTTTATTTCATGATTTGATTAGTTTCAGAGACTTGAGAATCCACTTATGGGACAGAAAACGTCTCTACATTTACTGTGAGCAGAAATTATTTTGACAGGAACTTGAATAGGATATGAATCTCTTGAAAAAAAAAACATAGTTTACTCTTTGAAGCATAGTAACATGAATGTGTTTTTAAAATAAAAAGAATCAACTAAAAGAGGCCCAAGTCCCTCAAACAGTAAACCATATTTCCAACTGAGTAGTAACAAGTAGATTTAATTTATGAGTCCTAGCAGGTATCCCTGCTTCAGAGACTAATTGAATTTCACCCCAGTATGAATTTGTAGTATGAAATGAACAGGAGGCAGTAAGAAAAAGCAAAACTGACCTTAACACGGTGACCGCATCGTATTAATACTTTCAGGCAGTGGAGATTACAGCTGATGAATGATCTGTAGGACAGCATAATTGTAGCAATACTGCAGAAGTAGAAGCTTGGTGTGTGCAAAATAAAGTCTGATTAAGTGTCATCAAAATGACACCAATGGATGAATAGTCTAAATCATGTCATGTCGAGGTGAAAACACTAATTAGTTGTTCATTGTGTCATTAAAAAGAAAAAAAAAAGTGATACCTAACATGGTCAGTTGCCATTTCAATTATGAATGGGCATTCTTTTCTTGTTATACAGGGAGACTGAACAGCTGGTTTCTTAAATTGTTTTTTCCTGGCATCTGGAGTAGACATTGTCAGTCAGAGAGTAGTTTCAGATTTAAATCATTCTGACCAGGTACTAGTAGATCCAGAATGGTAAATTATGACGGTTCGTTCATTAACTTCTCTTGGTATAAATGCATACTAATTTCAGACTCTCCAGGAAAATGCCTTCCTATAAGAATAACCTGTTTAAATCTGTGGGATTTTCTCCAAAGTTTCTCTAGAGGAAAGGGGCTTTGCTTGCTGAGAAGGCTGTGGCTCCAGCCCTGCTTCATTGTGGGGCAACAGGAGACTGTGCCCTCGAGATTTATCCTTAAGGTGAGAGGAATCAGAATGTTCTGACTCCACGAGTGTGGAGTGAGTTTGTCACCAGATGTTCACATGAGTAAAAGCTTAGTCCCAGCTGGTTTTATCTGGCTCTCAGGCTCCACATCTGCCCTGTTTTCCAGTTCCAAGTGCTCGTGCCATTGACCTCTTGGAAAATGATCACAATCTTAAACCCCATCTGGCCACTGGCTTCCTTGACACAATCGATAGATTCAGTTTTTGCTCATCTCTCTCTCTCTCTCTATCTGGATTCTTGTTCCAGTATCTCCTTGTATCAATAAAAACTAGTCAATGACAGGAAACTATTTTAAATTGTTTTAATTAAAAAAAGAGGACATTTATTGGTTTGTTTCTTCAGTTGCTCAGTTGATCCAACTCTTTGCGACCCCATGGAGTGCAGCATGCCAGGCCTCCCTGTCCTTCACCAACTCCTGGAGCTTGCTCAAACTCATGTCCACTGACTCGGTGATGCCATCCAACCATCTCATCCTCTGTCGTCCCCTTCTCCTCCTGCCTTCAGTCTTTCCCAGCATCAGGGTCTTTTCCAACAAGTTGGGTCTTCCCATCAGATGGCCAAAGTATTAGAGCTTCAGCTTTAGCATCTGTCCTCCCACTGAATATTCAGGACTGATTTCCTGATAGGATTGGTTTGATCTCCTTGTTGTCCAAGGGACTCTCAATAGTCTTCTCCAACACCACAGCTCAAAAGCATCAATTTTTCGGTGCTCAGCTTTCTTTATGGTCCAACTCTCACATACATATATGACTAATGGAAAAACCATAGCTTTGACTATATGGACCTTTGTCAGTAAAGTAATGTCTCTGCTTTTTAATATGCTGTCTAGATTGGTCAGAGCTTTTCTTCCAAGGAACAAGTGTCTTAATTTCATGGCTGCAGTCACCATCTGTAGTGATTTTGGAGTCCAAGAAAATGAAGTCTGTCACAGTTTCCATTGTTTCCCCATCTATTTGCCATGAAGTGATGGGACTGGATGTCATGATCTTAGTATTTTGAATGTGGAGTTTAAAGCTAGCTTTTTCACTCTCTTTCACTTTCATTAGGAGGTTCTTCCTTCCCACCAGCTTCTCAGGTGGCTCAGTGATAAACAAATCTGCCTGACAAGCAGGAGACATGGATTCAATCCCTGGGTCAGGAAGATCCCCTGGAGAAAGAAATGGCAACCCACTCCAGTATTCTTGCTTGGGAAATCCCATGGACAGAGGAGCCTGGTGGGCTTCAGTCCATGGGATCATAAAAGAGTTGGACATGAATTAGCAAATAAACAACAATAGCAATGATTGGGGCAGAAGTTACACTCAGCAACCTCAAACTACTGCTGCATAAATTTTATGTGGGTTCAGGAATTCATTTAGATGTGCAGTAGGCTCACTAATTTCCCAAGTTTTCCATTTTTGCCAGATTCCTCCCCTCCTCTGCACTCAGATTAGAAGTCAACTAGAAACATGCAGGAATGTATAATTCTCCCATTCTGCTTGTCATTGTTTCAGTTGCTAAGCCCTGTCCTACTCTTTTCCACTGCATGGACCGCAGCACACCAGGCTCCTCTGTCCTCCGCTCTCTCCCAGCATTTGCTCGAATTCCTGCCCACTCAGTCGGTGATGCCTTCTGACCACCTCATCCTCCGCCGCCCCTTCCTCCTTTCATTGTTGTTGCTATTCAGTCACTACGTCGTGTCCGACTCTTTGTGACCCCGTGGACTGCAGCACGCCAGGCTTCCCTGTCCTTCACTGTTTCCCGGAGCTTGCTCAAGCTCATGTCTATTGAGTCAGTGGTGCCATCTAACCATCTCATTCTCTGTTGTCCCCCTTCCCTCTTGCCCTCATTTCCCCCCAGCATCAGGGTCTTTTCCAGTGAGTCAGCTCTTCGCATCAGGTGGCCAAAGTATTGGAGCTTCAGCTTCAGTCCTTTCAATGAATATTCAGACTTGATTTCCTTTAGGATTGACAGGTTTGATCCCTTTGTGGTCCAAAGGACTCTTGAGTCTTCTCCAACACCGCAATTCAAAAGTGTCAGTTCTTTGGTGCTCAGCCTTCCTTTTGGTCTAACTCTCAAATCCATACATGACTACTGGAAAAACCGTAGCTTTGACTAGACATAGCTTTTGTAGCAAAGTAATGTCTGCTTTTTAACAGGCTGTCTAGTTTTGTCATAGCTTTCCCCAATCTCATTATCTCACATTTAAATTTCTAACTGCTCTGTTACCTGCCTCAAGCTAAATCCACCGTTTCTGGCTAGTGAAACTGTGGGCTGTCATTACTTAAGCTGGGAGGAATGGACACACCTTCAAGCAAGAAGTCAATAAATTCATCGTTCTTGGTAAAATTCAGTTGCCTATGAGTAGACACTTCTAATTTGGTGCTTGTGTTTGATCATTGTTCAGTTGTTTTTAAAATCACTTTGTGCAGTTTCTTGTCTGTTTTCTTTGGAGGTGAATTGCCTGAGCTTCTCATGCAGCCATACCAGTAGCAGAAATGAATACTTGAAAATGAAAAGTTAATGCCTTCACATGGTTGAAAATACAGTAAATATGTAGAGTACAGTGAAAAGTCTCCTTTTCAAATCTGCCTCCCTTAGCCTTCTTGGAAAGGAATCAATAAATATCAATAAATTAGTATATATCCTCTAGAGATATTTTATATATATGTGTATATGTATATATATGTACACACACACACTAGCATTTGTGGACATGTATTCATTTTCTCCTTTTTTTCACAAGTTTCTTTGCCTATTTCTTTTCTTACTAGAATGTTTTGCATCCATATATAAAGACATTTGTTTTGTATTTTTTGTTTGGACTGTGGTGGGTCTCTGTGGCTGTGCAGGGGCTTTCTGTAGGTGCAGTGTGAGGACTTTTCACTGCGGTGGCTTCTCTTCTTGCAGAGCACTGGCTCTAGGGCTTGAGGCTTCAGTAGCTGTGGTGCACGGGCTTGCTTGCCCTGCAGCATGGATCTTCCCAGACCAAGGGTCAAACTCATGCCCCTGTGTTGGCAGGTGGACCCTAAACCACTGGACCACCAGGGAAGTCCTAATGATATTTCTTAATTTTATGTCTGTTTCACCTAATACACACACACACACACACACACACACACACACACACACAAAATGTATATAATGTTTTGTATGTTCAGTGCTTACATTTAGATTTTAAAAATCTTTTGCTATTATAAAAATGCTTCACATAATAAAATAATAGCTAAATTAATTATATATTTCTATGTAACTGTGTATCCAAATTTAGCTACTTAAAACAGCTTCCATGAATCAGAAGTGTCCATGAACCAGCAATTTCCATGAATCAGTTTGCGTGGTTCCAGGTGAGAGTCTCAGGAGCCCACTGTCCAGGGCCTGGCATCCGCCCAGGCTAGAGAACCCGGCCCCGCAGGGCAGCGACCACCAGTCCGCACTGTTGGGGGTGGGGCTCTCAGCCCCTCGGCTGCACTGGTCTCTCCTTAGGGCTGCTTCGGGGTCTTCATGACACAGATGCTGGCTTTCCCAAAGTGACTGAGCCCAGAGAGAGAGTAAAGTGAAACCCACAATGCCTCCTGTGAACTAAGCTCAGAAGATACACTTCATCCTTCTTACAGTGTTTTGTTGATTAACCACATTGAATGTGGGAGGAGATAACGTGTGTGCTAAGTCACTTCAGTCCTGTTTGACTCTTTGCGACCCCCTAGGGACTGTAGCCTGCCAGGCTCCCCTGTCCATGGGATTCTCCAGGCAGGAGTACTGGAGTGGGTTGCCGTGTCCTCCTCCTGGGGATCTTCCCAACCCAGGGTTTGCACCTCCAATTCCTGCATTGGCAGGGGGTTCTCCACCACGAGCACCACCTGGGAAGTCCAGTGAGTGCTTGGCTTAGCTGCTCAGTCGTGTCTGACTCTGCAACTGCACAGACTGTGGCCCACCAGGCTCCTCTCTCCATGGGGATTCTCCAGGCAAGAATACTGGAGTGAGTGGCCTTTCCCTTCTCCAGGGGATCTTCCCAAGCCAGGGATTGAGCCCAGGTCGCCCACATTGCAGGGGAATTCTTTACCATCTGAGCCACCAGGGAAGCCCAAGAATGCTGGCTGCTGCTGCTGCGGCAGCTCAGTCGTGTCCGACTCTCTGCAACCCCGTAGACAGCAGCCCACCAGGCTCCCCCGTCCCTGGGATTCTCCAGGCAAGAATCCTGGATTGGGTTGCCATTTCCTTCTCCAATGCATGCAAGTGAGAAGTGAAAGTGAAGTCACTCAGTCGTGTCTGACTCCTAGAGACCCCATGGGCTGCAGCCTACCAGGCTCCTCCATCAAGAATACTGGAGTGACTAGCATATCCCTTCTCTAGGGGATCTTCCCAACCCAGGAATTGAACCAGGGTCTCCTACATTGCAGGCGGATTCTTTACACTGAGTCCTTATCAGGTACCAACTTCAAGGAGAAGGAGGGAGGAGACTACACCAGGGAATAAATACCATGAAGTAAAACTCATGTCCGAAGCTGGCTGAAACAGTATTCATGTCTCTTTTTCTATACCTATAGCTCTCTATTGCCATATCTGTTTTGTATCTGCCTATCCAATTATGTAAATTTTTTGCTCATGTATAAGAATATGTTCCTAGATGTTATTACTACATCAAATGGTATATGTGCATTTGTAATTTTGTTGGACATTGCCAAGATGCTCTCCGTAGGGTCCAACTTACTCACTTCCTAATGAGTAGTCTTGCTTAAATTTCTAGTCTCTTAACTTTATTGGGTTATTTTACACGGTTAGAGTTTGTCATACTTCCTATGAAGTATTGAAGCCTCTAAAACTGCAACTGTTAGGTTTAAGGGACTAACTTACAGTAATGAAGCTATGTGTGAATTGCAGCTTTCTTAGCAATATATGGCGCCTGAATAAATAATGAGTTGCATTTTGATCAGAGGAAAATTTAAGCTGTTTTTGTCAGAGAATTCCAAGACTGTCCTTCCAGGCTGTAGTTCTCAAAATGTGTTCACAGAGCACATGTCCTCTGAGAGTTTACACAAGCAGAAGACAGAAAACATATTTAGGAAATATGAAGACTCACAAAGCACATTAGTAAACTAACAATTCTATGAAGTCTTTCGGAAATTAAATCTACTCAATTTAATATTTCTCAAGCTTTCTTGACAACGAGACCTTTTATTTTTAACATAATATATATTGCAACAATATTGCATACAGTTTCCAATGGAACATGTTATGTGGAATTTTCTGACAAGGCATTCATTTCTTTTCCTTTTTAAAAAAATTGCAATGAAATTCACATATCATAAAACTTATTATTTTCAAATGGACAGTTCTGTGGTTCTTAGCATATTAACAAAGTTGTGCAATGATCACCACTTTCTGATTCCAGAGTATTTCCATCACCCTCAAAGAAACTCCATGTTTACATAGTTTCACTCTATCCCCACCACCCTCCTATCCCCGTCAGATCTGGAAATCACTGATATGTTTCTGTCTCTGTGAATCTGTCTTTTTTTGACAATTCATATAGATGATGGAGAAGGCAATGGCACCCCACTCCAGTACTCTTGCCTGGAAAATCCCATGGACGAAGGAGCCTGGTAGGCTGCAGTCCATGGGGTCGCGAAGAGTCGGACACGACTGAGTGACTTCACTTTCACTTTTCACTTTCATGCATTGGAGAGGGAAATGGCAACCCACTCCAGTGTTCTTGCCTGGAGAATCCCAGGGACGGGGGAGCCTGGTGGGCTGCCGTCTATGGGGTCGCACAGAGTCAGACACGACTGAAGTGACTTAGCAGCAGCAGCAGCAGCAGCATGTAGATGGAACCATGCAATATATTGTTTTTAGAGTTTGGCTTCTTCTACTTTGCATAATGTTTGCAAGGTTCATTCATGTATCAGTACTTAATTCCTTTGTTTTTTTATTTAGAAAGCTTTGCTATTTTGCATCGAGAGAACTGAAACTTCATTAAACAAATCAGAATTGTGTATAAAACAATAGTGATTTTGTGCTAAGCCTTCAGCAGCAGATTTGTGTTGAAGTATTTCATCTTCATTTTGATTCAGAGCTTTTGGGCTTTTAGGTTGCTGTTCCTTCAAATATGTGGTTTAGGTACAAATGTTTGCAGATGTTCCAAGCTTGATTTATTAAAATAGTTTCAGTACAAATCCCTTATGCAATTAAATGCCTATTCATGTGTTCTTTTCACAGTGAAATGTTGTTAACAAATAGTTCTAATATAATAGCATAACGGTTAAGGGAAAACTTGGGTGCAAGTGCCTAATAGTTACAAGCTGGTGTAAGTTTACAAAAAAGAGCATGTATTTTTTTAAACCCTGATTAAAATGCAGCGTGTGCACTTTGTGAAAAATTTGGAAAAGTACAAGCAGTATATATTACTTTTAATTCCAATACCCTACGATAAGAACTCTTAATAATTTGCCATTTTTTCCAATGTTCTTATTGTTATTAATCTTAAAAGTTCAGGAATTTCACCCCAGTTTGTCCTAATGAGCGTCTCTTTTCATGGATTTTGCTTATTGGTTTCCTGAATAGCTTCCCATCACATGTAGGAAAGAATCAGTGCCAGCAGCAATGGGAGCAGCAGTACAGTTGTCACACTTGTTTGCTTTGATGTAAATAACTTGCTTAAAATGTTGATATTAATTTGTTTCAGTTTGTATTGCATCTTTGAATTTTGAGATCATTTTAACCATTTAAAACAGAAAACTTTTAAAACAAAAAATAATTTGTGTGATTTACACAATCTACTTCTACTTTATTTTTTAAAATCCTTTAGTCCATTGATGTCCATAGAACACATATTTTGTGGAAATCTTGATTATAACTGTGGTGTTTGAGAAGACTCTTGAGAGTCCCCTGGACTGCAAGGAGATCCAACCAGTCCATCCTAAGGAGATCAGTCCTGGGTGTTCATTGGAAGGACTGATGCTGAAGCTGAAACTCCAACACTTTGGCCACCTGATGCCGAAACTCCAATACTTTGGCCACTTGATGCGAAGAGCTGACTCATTTGAAAAGACCCTGATGCTGGGAAAGGTTGAGGGCAGGAGGAGAAGGGGACAACAGAGGATGAGATAGATGGCTGGATGGCATCACCAACTCAATGGACATGGGTTTGGGTAGGCTCCAGGAGTTGGTGATGGACAGGGCGGCCTGGGGTGCTGCGGTTCATAGGGTCACAGAGCCGGACACAACTGAGCAACTGAACTCAACTGAACTGATTATAACATATTCATTTGTGATTTTACTGAAATATATTTAATGAAAATATATTCCATGTTATAAGTATAAAGCATTTTATGAATTATGGATTTTATTTCTTATCCAAATAGAGTACACAGACATCTAAAATAAAAGTTAAATTTGACACTTTGGCAATTTGCAAATTCTCAGTCAATAAGTGCTTTAAACTTACATAATTCAAAAAATTGTCAATGTGGCAATATACTTGCCCAAATATGAAGACAGATTACATGCTATTCAATACAGTATTTAATGTAGTGTTGTGTTGTTCAGTCGCTCAGTCATGTCTGACTCTTTGCGACCCCATGGACTGCAGCACGCCAGGCTTCCCTGTCCTTCACTATCACCTGGAGCTTGCTCAAACTCATGTCCATCGAGTCAGTGATGCCTTCCAGCCCTCTCATCCTCTCTCGTCCCCTTCTCCTCCTGCCCCCAATCCTTCCCAGAATCAGGGTCTTTTCCAAAGAGTCAGCTCCTTGCATCAGGTGGCCAGAGTATTGGAGCTTTGTATGTAAATATTTCAGTGAACACTCGGGACTGATTTCCTTTAGGGTGGACTGGTTTGATCCTTGCTGCCCAAGGCACTCTCAAGAGTCTTCCTCAACACCATGGTTCAGAAGCATCAAAGAACTGATGCTAAATATTTAGACATAGGGCTGCAGGCATGTATTTATGTGATGGGATGGGGAGAAAAGTGAAGAAGTCAAATTGCTTTTAAGCCTTTTCTAGGAGATTTCCTATAACAAAGTGGCTACTAGTGTCTGGTGAAAGTGGTTCTGGCTGATGCAGAGATGAAAACGTGGAAGAAGTGAGGTGTATGTGTGTTACCCCCTGGTTCTGTCTGGGCCCTTTCACCCTCTTTTTCAAAATAGAAACTGTCGAGAGTATGTGCATATCAGTCATTCTTACCCACTGCTCTGATCACTGCTATAACTTGGCCTCTCTCCACACGTTTATTGAGAAGACACCTGGGGAAGGTAACAGATCGAAGCACCAGGCGCTTCAGAGCTCCCACTTTAAGCTGGAGGAGTCCTTTCTAATTTAGTTTCTATTATCCCCACATTCATAATGCTACATTTCTTTCTTAAACAGATCAATTATGTTTTGGCTGTGCTGGGTCTTTGTTGCTGCTCTGGCTTTTCTTCAGTTGTGGTGAGCGGGGGTGGGGGCCCCCTTCAGGTGTGGTGACTGCGTGGTGGCGGCTCCTCCTGTGGTGACTGACTGGTGGTGTTCCCTCTGGTGGTGGCACCTCTTGTGGTGACTGACTGGTGGCTGCCCCTCCGGTGGTGACTGAATGGTGGTGTTCCCTCTGGTGGCAGCCCCTTCTGTGGTGACTGAACGGTGCTGTCCCCTCCAGGGGCAGCCCCTCCTGTGGTGACTGACTAGTGGTGGCCGCTCCAGTGGTGACTGACTGGTGGTGGCCGCTCCTGTGGTGACTGACTGGTGGTGGCCGCTCCTGTGGTGACTGAATGGTGGTGGCCGCTCCTGTGGTGACTGAATGGTGGTGGCCGCTCCTGTGGTGACTGACTGGTGGTGGCCGCTCCTGTGGTGACTGACTGGTGGTGGCCGCTCCTGTGGTGACTGACTGGTGGTGGCCGCTCCTGTGGTGACTGACTGGTGGTGGCCGCTCCTGTGGTGACTGAACGGTGCTATTCCCTCTGGTGGCGGCCCCTCCTGTGGTGACTGGTGGCGGCCCCTCCTGTGGTGACTGACTGGTGGCAGCCCCTCCTGTGGTGACTGAACGTGCTGTTCCCTCTGGTGGCGGCCGCTCCTGTGGTGACTGAACATGCTGTTCCCTCTGGTGGCGGCTGCTCTTGTGGTGACTGACTAGTGGTGGCCACTCCTGTGGCGGCCGCTCTGGTGGTGGCTCCTCTCGTTGCAGAGCACAGGCCCGAGGGCGCTCCGGCTTCAGTAGCTGAAGCAGGTGGGCCCAGTAGTTGCAACTCCCAGGCTCTAGAGCTCAGACTCAGTAGTTGTGGCCTCAGCATGTGGCATCTTCCAGGATCAGGGATGGAACGTGTGTCTCCTGCATTGGCAGGCAGATTCTTTCATTGAGACACCAGGGAAGCCCTTACATTTCTTGAGTTTACCTGCTTCTTCATCCTGGTTTACCTAGGCCTTCTCTAGTCTGAGGCAGAATGACTGTGCTACATGTGAATAGTCACACACTTAGGGTTTAAATGAATACAGATGGTTAACAAGTTAATGACAATTATACCAAAAGTGCACTTCCATTATGTTTTCATCTGTCTAATGGTGATTTTAAGAATCTAAATATGTTTAAGGAAAATTTCCATGGCGTGTTTGATTAATTTTATTTTAATCACTGTTATCATAATTTAAACAAATTGATGAGTCTGTGAGAGATATCCTTCCAGGAGGTTATCAAAGGATCTTTACATACAAGTTTAAAAGTGGTTTTATACCATTTGGGTGTTAATGTTTTATCTTTTTAAAGTAGTACTCCATATATGTCAGCCCTAAGGAATTTCTTGCTTCTGTGTATCCAATCCAAGACTGATTTGTCTTTAAAAAATTTGAGCTCTAGCTTGTAGGCATTAGCCACAAATGAACTGATTCCTTCCATCATAGCTTTGCATGCTCATCATCCTAGTCCATAAACTTTAGTCTATGCAATTAACACATGTGGCAATCCTCTGGACTGGGTGTCAAGGCTGCTGTGGCTACACCTACATAGGGTTTCACGTCTGATGAAGGACATCATGTGTATGTGAAGGCTAAGGCTCCAGTCATGTCCAACTCATTGTGACCTCATGGACTGAAGCCTGCCAGGCTCCTCTGTCCATGGGATTCTCCAGGCAAGTATACCGGAGTGGGTTGCCTTGCCCTCCTCCAGGGGATCTTCCCGACCCAGGGATCGAGCCTTTGTCTCCTGCATTGGCAGGTGGATTCTTTACCCCTGGGTCACAGGGAAGCCCCAATGACAGATGTCAGCAAAAGATAAATCTCGTCAGTTTTCCTATGGAAACACTTGTCTTATGTATTTATTCCAGAACAGGGAATAAGATAGGAAGGAGAATAAGATATGGAATGGACTCTCCTTTAAATTCAGCACTCTGAAGTTTATTGATGCCAGGAATTGAGTTCTGAGTTGTGCCACTTTGAGTTAAGGAGATCTATTTCTTTATAAAGAGCAACATAAAATAACCAGTTGCCCACTCCAGGTAATATATATATAATCAAGAGTTAACCTACATTGTATATATCTTCAAGGGGGTTGAATTCTCACTATTACTTGTATTAAAGTTTCATGATTCTAATCGAGAATCAAAGGAATTTCTGAGATTTTGTTTGCTTTATCTAACTGAATCTAAAATACCTTTAA
Organism: Dama dama; assembly: GCF_033118175.1. NCBI lineage: Eukaryota > Metazoa > Chordata > Mammalia > Artiodactyla > Cervidae > Dama > Dama dama. The sequence continues at coordinate 82,134,901 of NC_083703.1, forward strand.
GTAATGGCTTATTGTTTACATTTTCACTTGGTGTTAGAGTAATTGAGGGCTGTTTGTTCTACTAACCACTATGGTTATTTCCAGCCATTGATTATTATTTACATTTGAAGAAAAGGGTTTGCAATCTTTCCCTTCAAAAGAAACCACACCACCCAACATTAAAATTTGTCGCAGAAAGTCAATAAAGCTGGTGAATTCCCATATGTAACACCTCATTCTTCAGTTTCTCTTTGGAACTAAAACGGTTGGGCAGATATCATATAGGTCCTTCCTCATGACTTGTAGTGTCTGGGCAGCCAGGTTAAAATGATTTAAGACTATGTCTACGCCACTGACACTATTGTATTGGGGAGCAAGTGACAGCTGATTCTATAGTGTACTATGTATACATTGATAGAGTATCTCAATACTATCCTGGAATCAATCAAAATCTAAATGAAAATAAATTAAAAAAGTAGAAGTCACTCAGTTGTGTTCAACTGTTTGTGACCCCATGGACTGTAGCCCACCAGACTCCTCTGTCCAAGGGATTATCCAGGCAAGGATACTGGGCTGGGTTGCCGTACCCTCCTCCAGGGAATCTTCCCAGTCCAGGGATTTGAACCCACATCTCTTAAGTCTCCTGCATGGGCAGGTGGGTTCTTTATCACTAGCACCATCTGGGAAGCCAGAAAATAAATGACCACTGAAAAAAGCAATCTTAACTGCTTATTTTACAGTTTAATGCATGTGTGTGTGCTCAGTCATATCCACTCTTTGTGACCCATGGACTGTAGCCTGCCAGGCTCCTCTGTCCATGGGTTCTCCAGGCAAGAATACTGGAGTGGGTTGCCATTTCCTTCTCCAGGTATCTTCTCGACCCAGGGATCAAACCCTTGTCTCTTGCATCTCCGGCATTGGCAGGTGCATTCTTTACCACTGTGATACCTGGGAAGACCCTTTTATAGCTTAATATCATACTTTTTTGTGAGGTGATTAAGTGAACATTATTAAATTTTTAACAGCACCAGAAAGTATATAGAAAAATTTTCTTTTTTCTTTCTTTTCTAAAATTTTTACTCTAGTCTCTCAATTCCTTAGTGCTGCTCTCACAGGCGAGCACCTTTGTTGCCGTTTCCTTCATTCTCTAGATCAAATCTGTAAAGATGCATGTGTGTGTATGTGATTCTCTAGATCACGTCTGTAAAGGTGTGTCTGTGATTCTCTAGATCACATCTATAAGGTGCGTGTGTGTGTGTGATTCTCTAGATCACATCTATAAAGGTATGTGTGTGTGTGTGTGTGTGTGTGTGATTCTCTAGATCACGTCTGTAAAGGTGCTTGTGAGTGTGTGATTCTGTAGATCATGTCTGTAAAGGTGTGTGTGTGTGTGTGTGTGTGTGTGTGTGTGTGTGATTCTCTAGATCATGTCTGTAAGGTGAGTGTGTGTCTGTGATTCTCTAGATCACATCTGTAAAGGTGCATGTCTATGTGTGTGATTCTCTAGATCACGTCTGCAAAGGTGGGTGTATGTGATTCTCTAGATTACGTCTGTAAAGGGGTGTGTGTGTGTGTGTGTGATTCTCTAGATCACGTCTGTTAAGGTGCATGTGTGTGTGTGTGATTCTCTAGATCACGTCTGTTAAGGTGCATATGCATGTGTGTGATTCTCTAGATCACGTCTGTTAAGGTGTGTGTGTGTGTGTGATTCTCTAGATCATGTCTGTTAAGCTGTATGTGTGTGTTTGTGATTCTCTAGATCACGTCTGTATAGATATATATGTGTGATTCTCTAGATCACATCTGTAAACGCATGTGTGTGATTCTCTAGATCATGTCTATAATGGTGCGTATGTGTGTGTGATTCTCTAGATTATGTCTGTAAAGGCATGTGTGTATGTGTGTGTGATTCTCTAGATCACATCTGTATAGATGTGTGTCTATGATTTCTTTAGATCACGCCTGTAAAGGTGCATGCGTGTGTGTGTGTGATTCTTCATAGCACAAATAGGAGCAAACCACTAGGTTATAATTTAAGCACATTTTCATGTCTAAGAAAGTTAAATATTGTTTCATATTCTTTCATTTATGTACCTCATTCTTCTTAGTATTTAAAGAGAATTCATGAATGTTCTTTAACTTGTCATTCTTCTACTGGAGGATATTTAAATTATTGCTGGGATTTTGTGACTGTAAACCATAGCCCACTATACATCCTTGCACAAGTCTTTTTAAACAAACATGAGTGAGTTTACTTTCCTAGGAAAATATTTTTTAATCTAAGAACATAATACTTGTATTTTTAATATTTCATATAAAACATTTCATGTATTTAATATTTCATGTTGGAAGGAAAGTTATGACCAGCCTAGACAGCATATTAAAAAGCAGAGACATTACTTTGCCAACCAAGGTCCGTCTAGTCAAGGCTATGGTTTTTCCAGTGGTCATGTATGGATGTGAGAGTTGGACTGTGAAGAAAGCTGAGCACTGAACAATTGATGCTTTTGAACTGTGGTGTTGGAAAGACTCTTGAGAGTCCTTTGGACTGTGAAGAGATCCAACCCATCCATCCTAAAGGAGATCAGTCCTGGGTGTTCATTGGAAGGACTGATGCTGAAGCTGAAACTCCAGTACTTTGGCCATCTGATGCGAAAAGCTGACTCATTTGAAAAGACCCTGATGCTGGGAAAGATTGAAGGCGGGAGGAGAAGGGGATGACAGAGGATGAGATGGCTGGATGGCATCACCGACTCGATGGACATGAGTTTGAGTAAACTTCACTAGTTGGTGATAAACAGGGAGGCCTGGCATGCTGCAGTTCATGGGGTCGAAAAGAGTCAGACACGACTGAGCGACTGAACTGAACTTAACTAAACTTTTCTGCATTTATAATTTTTATACCATTGCAAATATAACTGAAATAAGACCACAAGGAAGAGTGTGGCTTTAGTGACATAGGGATACATGTAATAATCATGATTATTATGTTTCAGTTATTTTGCTATTCCACTAAAGAGCCAACATCAGTGATCATACCCCTGGTCCAAATCAGAAAGTTTAATATCAGCCATCACCTGTATTAAATATCTATTAAATTCTTGCTGCCATGAGTCAGGATTAGTGTTTTACATACTTTATTTTATTTAATCCCCACAATATCCCAGAAAGTAATCACTGTTGTTATCCCTACTTTAGAGATGAGGAAACTGAGTCCTTAAAAAGATAAATTAAATTCCAAGGCCTCACAAGTATTGTGACTTAGATGTTAAATATAATAGTGATATACATGCTAGAAAAAATCAGATATCAGGTTATACATAAATTGTTTTATATATTTGATGATTTTAAAAACATTTTATCAGCTTATATGAAATAAAAGATAATATTTGCCTTCAAATGTCATTCATTAATAATAATTTTGGAAATATGCCCAGGAAATAACACAAAAAGTTATTATTTCTATAAAATACTGTGATATAAAATATTGATAACACTTCTAAATTTCAAATAGAGTCCTTGTCTCTTTAATCACAGAATTTTTATCTTTAAGCATTTCAGTGACAGTATGAAGTTTCAGAATGTTCTCTTGAAATATATTCATTGCAGTCACTTCATCCTCATTTCATAATAGTCAAGACAATATCCATGGACATGAATTTAATTTTCTGAAGTATTTAAGATTGTAACTAATAAGTACATCTTTGTTTTCATCTACATCAGCAGTTGGTACCAGTAGGTTTTTTCTTTGTGTCCATGTAGATTTCATGCTTACTGCAGACCATCTGTGTGCATTTGGTTTTTTCCAATGTTACACAAGCTTTATAATGGAATCAAAATCATTCCACCCTCTCCTCTGTTCTTCCACCTTCCTTTTCATATAAACCCATTCATTGTCTCAGAGGGTGCTGAGAGACAAATGAATAAATTGTATTCCTTTGCCTTTCTCTGTAAGCAGTATGTTGGTCTTAAGGTACTGAGTTCTTTTGTCATTTTTCACATCCTAGGGAGGCTTCCCAGGCGGCCAGTGCATAGAGTAAGAGACAGGAGTTCAATCCCTGGATCGGGAAAATCTCCTGGAGAAGGACATGGCAACCCACCCCAGTACTCTTGCCTGGAGAATTCCGTGGACAGAGGAGCCTGGAGGGCTGCAGTCCATGGGCTGCAAAGAATTGCACACAATTGAAGTGACTTAGCACAACACAACAGCAGGAAAGGTCCAGAAAGGTCCCTTTGATCATAAATTAGATTCCAAGTAGACTTTTAATTGTGTCTATTTTCAGTGTCTATTTCAAGTCTCCATTTCTAGAATTTATGGTTTAATATAAAGAAATATTCTGTTCTGAACTTTAGCTGTTTGGTAGAGATGCAAATAACACTTGAATTAGCCATGAGCAGGGCATCAGCCAGTGGCTGTTATAGGAATATGATATCAGTTAGTAGGAGCTGAATTAGAGTGACTCTATGCTCTCTGGAGCAGGTAGCTTGGTGTTCTATGTGTATTACATTATTTAATCCCTTTAACATCATCTTGGAGTAGATTAATAATAATATACCAATTGTGCAGATGAGGAAGTTGAGGCTTTTAGAACTTATTCCCTGGATTTGCTTACAAGTGAAGTTGTAGATCCAAAATTTAAAGCAAGTTCTGTCTAAATTCACAGCCTTAGTTCCGCCTGTGGCATCCCCTCTTTCTCTGACTCTTCTCTCTACCCTTCTTTCCTCTTTTATCCTCCTCTTTTTTCCCTTCCTGTTGACCTGGGTTTGAAAACATATAGTAACATCTATGGATAGAATCTCTATAAAAATGATCATAGTTCTGATCCCTGTGCAACAAAATAAAATGGAGTCTAGATACAGGAGCTTTTGTCCCAGGCTTTACATAGAAAGAAGGGCAAATAGAGAAAAAAGGAAGGAAAATAGTCCTGGCTTAAATAAGACTCTTGCCCAAGAGAAATTGCACTCATGTTTTGAAATTCTAACAGAAAGTCGCTACCAGTGAAAAATCCTCCTGTGCAATACGCTAGTAGAGGCGATTGATGGAGGTGGGCACCCACGATTCATTGCCCTAGTGATTCAGGTTCACGCTTTGTATTCATAGAGAGACACTGGTCCAGCTGAGGATGTGCTGAATCAGCTGACACCCACACACACAGCACACGGAGCGCGATGCAGGAAAAATAACCCTCTGGATGCCTCATTTGCAGTGCGGAGCAGGATCCTGCTAGAAGAACGAGAAGGCAGGAATCACCTCCTTAAGTCATTCTGTCGCTGGTTGAAATACAGCTTTTAGAGTGCTGAGAAGGGAAGGGCTGTTGACTTAAACAGGAGGGGTAGATTCACGAAGGGCGAACTCGGGGGATCTGAAGACCCGAGGAGACTCCAGTGTCCTGGAGTGTCCGTCACGCCCCTACCAGGAGCCCTTTCACAGGTCTCACCACCACCCTGTGCAGGGTGTCAGACTTGTTCCATTTCACAGATGGCAAAACTAAGGCCAGAAGTTGCGAAGCACTGTGTTCGTTAGCCTGCAAGACACCGGTGTGCAGTGAAAAGGGCTCTTCTTTGAAAAAATAATATTAAAATCCTTTTTATTGTACATGTTTTACAGTTATTTAAAGGTACTTTACATCTGCTGGAATATGATAGGAAATCACGAGATAAAGGCTGTCAATAATATTCTGCCACCCTTGGGAAAATATGCAATGACAGAGTTAAAAAAGGGTTATTTGGTAGCAAGAAGCTCTGCTGGAACATAATGATACATCTGTGTTCTGAAAGGTTAGAGTTCGGTGAATGCCTCTCCCTTTCTCCCTTTCATCAGTTGTATGGCTGTGTATCTCATTTTGTTAAGAGAGCTGCTGTGAAAATGTAACTGTTTCATAGTTACTGTTTAGTCTTGTGTTCCTGAGAAAGGACAGAATTGGAAATCATTATTTTGTGTTTTGGACTTAGGTCTCAGGTGGCTCAAAGATAAAGATCCTGCCCACCAATGCTGGAGAGGCGGGTTTGATCCCTGGGTTGGAGAGACCCCCTGGAGGAGGAAATGGCAACCGTCTCCAGTATTCTTGCCTGGGAAACCGCATGGATGGAGGAGCCTGGGGGGCTACAGTCCATGGGGTCACGAAGAGCTGGACACGACTTAGCGACTGAGCACACACCCATTGATAATTTGAACACAAGTTGTGTGTGTGTGCGCACATTTTGTTGTGTTGTGTACGCAGACATTCACATGCATACCCTTATGTTTGTAAATTACGTGCCAGACAAAAATGTCATGGAGCGAAGCTCTCGTCATTTTCCCATTGGGACTCTCATTTGATGGCTAATATTACCTAGTCTTCAATGATTCTAAATAAGACTTGTGTCTCCAAGCTACAGCGTCATCATCAACATCACCAACATCATCGTCATTGTTTTATTAATAGTAGCAAGAATTGGTCTAAAGCTTGTTAACAGTTAAGAACTGTGCAATGCATTTTATATTCATTTGATCATTTAACTAAATGCATTTCTTATATATTGCACTCCAAATAGTCTTACCTTAGTCATAAAGGAAAATATAAGTAAAGCCTGTCAATATTCAACCTCTAAATACCTAATCACTATTTATGGCTTATTAAACCTCCCAAATTCAACCTGTAATAAACAGTCATCCATTTTTCTGATAAATATCAGAATTTTTAAACATAGCATAAAGCAAAGACTTAATTCTCAAACAAGTTTGAATATTAATTTATGGGCACCCTTAAATAATGACAGTGACCTATTCTGGCCTCTTCTATCTCTGCAAAGAAGCTGTGCTTAAATTGCAAATCATTTTTATCAGCCCATTAAAACATATGCTCCATTAGGCAACACTTGGCCTGCTTTCATTCAGTTTGTCCAGGTACTCGGACATTAAAGCATCATAGAAATAAATCCATCTATATTACTTTAGAAGGTTTCTCAATATAACGGGAGGAAAGAAATTATTTTTTAAGAGCTGGCTGAAGATTGAGCTGAAGGTTAGGGTAAAAGTAAAACAAGAATCCACTTACTATAATGATAATTTCTTTTTCTTGGGGGAAAAATACCTCAGTGGACATGTTCTCTAAGAAAATGAGCTTTTTCCCTCTAATATGGGAGAAATTTATACAAAAAGCATGCAGTATTTATTGCTGTTTGCTCCCATAGAACCATCTCTCATTCTTCTGACAGTACCCCCGATTTTTATTTGGGGTTTCCCTAAACTGTTCATTTCTGTGTGCTTTCTGTTGCCTCTCGAGGCCTGAAGCTCTGACCCCTGCCTGAATCACGGCTGGCCTGGCAGTTTGAGTTGGCCACGGTCAGTCCAGTTATAAGAACTTTAGGGTTGTTATAGGTCCTTTATAAAAGGCACCCTTTCTTTCCCACTATGCTTGAACATAAGACTACACTCACTGGCCCTGCTGCCTACCGCATGGAGTCTAACTGTGGAGCCAGCACAGGGATACAGAACCAAGCCCTGGAGAGAGACGTCTTGCCCTCGTCACTCTGGGAAACCTTGCGCTCAGTTCTGTTTGGAATCAGCTCTGTCCTGGAACTGTTGATTGTGTGGTACAGTCTGTTCCATTTTACATTAATTTGGCTTGAGTGTTTTGTCACTTGTAGATGATAACTCTATTTATTACAGTGATGGGATTTTGACTCTTTAGTGGATAGGGGAGATAGGAATTTGCAAAGTTGAAAGCTTGGGGGAGAGAAAAATGTAAAAGGAGAAGATTCTTGGTAGGAGGAGAAGGGTCCCGTGACATGGTTTTGGGTGGTAATTGGAGAAATAATAGATTTCCTGTGGCATAAGGAGAGTGTGGACAAGCACACCCTTTGTAATATGTCATCTATTCTCTGCCACACTGACTTGTTGGAGATGGTGTGACTTCCCATATGCTTAAGAGAAGGGTTCATGCCATTTTGTTGAAAATTAGACTGCATAAATATTGAAAAGAAACACTTTTAATTTCACTTTTTTAATATAAATATGACCTTTAAAAATTACTTGATTTCGGGGGAGGGGAAATAAAAAAAATTACTTGATTTCATCTAGGAGGAAAAATGAGAAGTCGAATAATTTTTTAAAAGTATTTAAGTACTTAACTAGATTTGACAAGCATTACTGTAAAATTCTAAGTAATAGCATTTTTAAAATATATCAACTCATTCTGAATTGGATAGGTTTAAGGTTTTTGAGAGTTTCCCAGTGGTAAACAATCTGCCTGCCAGTGCAGGAGACTTGAGTTCAATCTCGGGGCTAGAAAGATCCCTTGGAGCAGGAAATGGCAACCCACTCCAGTGTTCTTGCCTGGGAAATTCCATGGACAGTGTAGCCTGGTGGGCTACAGTGCACAGGTTCGCAAAAGAGTCGGCCACGACTTAACGGCTCAACAATAGCAACAAAAGGGTATCTGAGCCGCCATCATCTTCTGCCTACTTTGGTATGTGAAGAGCGGACCCAGGCCAGAACGTCCTGTTGGTGAAGATGCTCATCTCAGGAGTCACGAGGGACAGTTTGGCGGCCCAGCAAGCCAGTTCACCCACCTAAGCTCAGTTTTCCTTGCTGGGATAGCAGTAGAAGCTTGTGAAGGCGAGAAGAGATAAGGGACATGCGTTTAGAGTGGTGCCCTTGCAGAGCCCCTAGGAAATGTCTCAACCAACGTGCGCTGGCTCTTTCTATTGTGACTACCCTTTTCTTCCCATTAGATATAGGTTTTACAGGTTGGGAATTTTCATTATCTGGATTCCAGTGCAAGTTCTGTTACTGGCTTGCAATGTGACCCTTGGTCTTTTGGACTTTAATTTTCTTGTCTCTACAATGAGAGACTACAGCGTCTCCCATGTGCCTTCCAGATCTGAACTATCTGGGTAATCCACAGTGTCTGCATAGCTCTGGGTCCATGTGTCTTCTCTCTGTTAACACACAGCCTCTCCTTGGTAAATATAAAGAGTGAAGGCGAGTGTCCTGATGACTGCCTGGCGTCTGTTTGTTCAGCGTGTGTTCTTCCCAGGCGGCAAGCCGCATTCCACGTATTTTACACAAATACGAAGACGCTAGCGTCTCCAGCCAACACTGTGAAGGCAAAAGCTGGGCCGGATGGCCCGGGCGCTGCAAAACCAAGACGCCTGCTTCTGTGTTCCGCTCGCCTCTCTTCTGGGTCAGAGCTCCCACTTCCCTTCTGGTGCCTCTGATGCAACACGTGTGAGGCGTGAAGAGGACAGAGCAGGGCAGAGGCGGCAGGCCAGGCTCTGTCGGACGAGCTTCTGGGGAAGGCCACCTTCTTCAGAACTCTCCCACCGACTTCACTTCTCCCTTCCAACCCTCCCCTCTCAGGCCCAGCATTTTAGTAGGAGGAAGGGTTAAACCTTCTGTTGGTGAGCAAGTGTGAGTAATTACGTACATTTAGTGAAGAGAGAAAATATTTTATTAGCAGACTGCTGCTGCGGAAAATTGATCTGACTGCTTTATGTGGGAAAGTAAATGTGTCCCTTTAACCTAAAGTTGTACATCACACTCTACCAAGTCCAGTTATCTTGACAAAAATGACTTACTCAACCACAGAACAACAGGGAGACTGAGGAGAAGGACTAGAGGAAGAAAAAGATGCTTCGAGATCTAAACCTTGGGTCCCCTGCTGCAAGAAGCCTCAGAAGTGGAAGCAAACGGTGTCGTAGAAGGGGCGGGTGCTCTGGGAGCCCTGCCTGCAGAGCAGCACTGTGCTTCTCGTGTCAGAAGTGTGTCCTCTTTCCGTGTCTGCTGCGCAAAGTTGTAGTCTTGTTTTCACTTCAGGTGCATCATTTCCATCTGCTTGGAGGATGAGATGCGATCCCACATTAACTCGTTGCTGTTTAGTTTCTAAGTCGGGTCCAGTTCTTTGCGACCCCATAGACTGTAGACCCCCCAGGCTCCTCTGTCCATGGGATTTCCCAGGCAAGAATACTGGAGTGGGTTGCCATTTCCTCCTCCAGGGAATCTTCCTGACCCAGGGATCAAACCCATATCTCCTGTCAACAACATAACACATCATTTCCATTCACTTGCAAACATGAGATGAGATCCCATGTTAACCACAAGTAAACATGTAAAACCCCATGTAAAACCAGATGTAAAAAAACATGTAAAACCACAAGTAAACATTCCTCAGTGGCTCAGCAGTAAAAAATCCACCTGCAGGTCAGGAGTTGCAGGAGATTGGGTTCGATCCCTGGGTTAGGAAGATTCCCTGGGGAAGGAAATGGCAACCCACTCCAGCATTCTAGCCAGGGAAATTCCATGGAAGAGGAGCCTAGTGGGCTACAGTCCATGGGGTCACAAAGAGTCAGACATTTCTTAGTGATTAAAAGCAGCAGCAACAACATATATGTATGCCTGCATGCTAAGTTGCTTCAGTCACGTAGGACTCTTTGTGACCCCAAAGACTGTGGCCCGCCAGGCTCCTCTGTCCATGGGATTCTACAGGCAAGAATTCTGAAGTGGGTTGCCATTTCCTTCTCCAGGGGATCTTCCCAGTCCAGGGATCGAACCCTTGTCTCCTGTGCCTCCTGCATTGGTAAATGGGTCTTATATCACTGGTGCTGCCTGGGAAGCTCCACATATATGTATACATATACACACACCCACACATACATGTGTGCATGCTAAGTCACTTCAGTCATGTCCGACTCTGCAACCCCATGGACTGTAGCTCTCCAGGCTCCCCTGTCCATGGGAATTCTCCAGGTAAGAATACTGGAGTGGGTTGTTGTTTCCTACTCCAGGGGATCTTCCTGACCCAGGAATAGAACCCATGTCTCCTGACTGCAGGCGAATTCTTTACCGAAGAGCTACTGGAGAAGCCCATATACATATCCATATATATGTGCGTGTGTGTGTGTTCTGATTGTTTTTACTTATTCTAAAGTATCAGTTCTTAGGATCCTGGGAGACAAATTACAGCAAGGCAACAGACTGCTTCACAGAGTAGGGACTGCCTTCTGTCTATAGAAGATAGAGCTGCATGTCTTCATGGTCCCCACCAGACTCACAGTGCTAATTTGTACCATCTACGCAGGTTCTATAGATCCCAAATTTGCCCACTGTTGATCTACTTGATCATGCCCAGTGGAGACACTGTTATGTTAATCTACCTTGACAAACTCCCTAATTCTATAAAACGAGTCTGGTGGTGAAGGCTACATGTGGACGTGTAGAGCCTGGATGAAATGTCAACAGGAATACAATCAGAGGATGTCACTCTCCTTCTAAAAAGATTAGACTTGAACACACACACACACAAGTGCCTGCCGGCAAGCATCAGAATACTAAACCGACAGAACAGAAAAGTCTCGGTGACTCTGATAAAAACGGTTTCCATGCATCATCTCCATGGTGATGCCTGGTTTTTAAGGAGGGTGCTTTATAAATTAATATACCTAAGAGACAAAGAAAGCAAAGTATACAGACTAAAAGAAAGATTAAGAGGGCTTTGTTGGGTTTTGTTTTGCAACAGATCCTACTCTTCAGTAATATTGCTCCAAACCTTTGTGTCTCCTTTCTAAGAGACCAACAAAACCATTTCTTCACCTTGCAACTTAACAATTACATTGCTTATCTCTAACTGCCAGTGCTATTTAGACTTTCATCATAGTTTGCTTTTGTTAAAAATGCCTGAAATTCCAACAGAGCCTCGCTGGGAGCTTTTGATTGTTAGTATTCATCAGTTCAGAAAATTACCTTTTTTCCCCTCATTTTTGAATTGAAAGTCCAGCATGAAAATGGAATAATAATGTCAGGACGGGATGATTCCCAACTTTTGGCAGGTGCTATTTTTGAAGTTCCCAGCCTGATAACACTGCTTCCTGTTATTCCTAAATATACTTTATTTGAAATTATTTTGGCATTTTGTTATCCTTCATGAAAACCGGAATGGTTTTTGAAAATTGGTTTCCAGTTACCTGTAAGTCAGGAGTTGTTATCTTTTCTTTCTCCAAGTAATCAACATTTAGTCTACTTTTTCCTTTTACCTTGGTTTCATGATTTTTTTTTTTTTTTTAACGACTCAACGTTTGTGGGCTATTTGGAGCTGAGTTTCTCAGAACTGTGATTTATTTGGGTTGTCCAAAAAAGTTCGTTGGGGTTTTCCATAAGATGTTATGGAAAGCTCAAATGAATACATTACTCAGTATTTTCCCCAAATAAGAACAAGGCCTAAAAGACACACACAGGGTTCCATTATGGTTAAATTCCCAAAGTTCATGTTTTAAAAAATGCTCATCTTGTTACCAAGTCCCAGCTCACCCTGCTTGCTGCACGGCAGGCCAGTGAATGCGAGGCATGAGGTGTTGTCAGGCGAGTGTATGCTCCTCGGTTCTTTGTCTCATCACAACAAAAGTTTGGAGTGATGGACATTGAAGCCCCCTCGGCAGGTCACAGCTCTCGGATCTTGGGCAGACCATGTTATAGCTCTTAAATAAATCAGTGTTACAGCTCTATTTTATTTAGATGATAGCAGGAAAATCCATCTTCGAGGCGTGAGGGCACGTCGATCCAAAGACGGGAAAAGAGCACGCCATCGTGCAGGAGAGAGAGAAGAGGGCTTTGGCTCCTCTTTTTATATGTTTCTCTGTCCCTGGGACCGTCTTATGTAAATTGGGCCAGCCAGGAGTGTTGTTTGTTTTACCTGAGGTTCTCACTCCAGTCCTCGGACCTTCCTTTGTTCTATTTTCGTGGGCGTTTCTCTTCCTTGTCTTTTAGCCACCGCCATTTTGGACTCCTTTTCCCTATTCTAACTACCTAACAGTGTCAAGGCAAGGAAGCAACTTTACTCGGAAAGCAGCTGCCCAAGAAGATGGCAGGCTAGCGCCTCAAAATAACCATCTTAGTGGTATCTGGATGCAAGTTTCTTTTATAGATGAGAGAGAAAGAAGCAATAAGGAACTAGAGTCAAAGGCAGACTAGAGAGGGAGAGACAATGGGGTAGTGGAGGGAAAGGGTCTTCAGTCTTGCAAAGCATCTCCAGGGAGCGGCCCGCCTTTGGAAGGGGAGTGTTCGTCTCTTCTGTTCACAGGCGGCAGGGACAAGCTGTCCTTCCGTGAGCTGAACAAAGGTACTTAGTCCACAGTCATGCAGAGGGGCAGGGTCTTCCAGGCAAGCCATTGAGTCAATGAAAAGCAAGTCAAAGAAAGTTCCCCACATGGAGTCAGAATTTGCTTCCTCCCTGCAACAGTGAGAAAGATTTACACAAGCATATACCAGAAAAAAAGAAATATGTAGGATGATCATTCTTTTTTTGTTGTTATTGTTCAGTCACTAAATCTGAACAGTGTCTGGCTCTTTGCAACCATGGACTGCAGCACACCAGGCTTCCCTGTCCTTCACTGTCTCCTGGAGTTTGCTCAAACTCATGTCCATTGAGTCAGTGATGCTATGAGAACAAATTCATGTTAAAATGTCCAAGCCTTTCACAGAATGTTCCTATTTGGAAAGCTACTCTTTTTTTGGATTGTAAAGTTCCACAGATTTTCCCTTGCCCTCAAATGCCTGTGTATAAATTTGTAACAATGGGAGAAGTGAGAGTGTCCTTTGAACAAGAGATGTTTCTCTCCTGCACCTGAGTTTCCTTAAGCAGGGACACAGTGCTCCTCACAATGATAATGGTTTGCACTTAAGCCGTTAGTTAGCCTTGCAGATTCCCCCCCAGTACCTCCAGAGACTGAAGCCCTGGTTTCCTGCACCCTGTTGTGCTGACATTCTTATGCAGAATTCTTGTTAAAAGCATTGTCATGCATTTCCAAGGGACCTTAAAAATAATGCATCCAAACCATCTTGCTACTATTTTCATGAGTAAATGCCAGCATCTGACCTTATCTCTTGGCTCCGCCTGGCAGTAACTTCTCTGCACCTCTTCACTAGGGGTGTTGTCAGAGAAAAAGACTGCAGGGTTTTATTATTTAGGGAATTATTCCATCTTCCTCAGACCTTTTCTAGGAGGAATAATTCTATATGGGGATAAACAGAGGCAGATAAAAATGGGTCACTCCATAATATAACTTTATTTATTTTTTCTCCACGGAAAACCAGAAAACAAATTGGGATATTGTAAACCCTGATCCGGGCATAAGTCAGTAAGAGGATGCTGTAGAAGGCAAGCCAAACTAGAGTTCATAACTGCCTGAAATAGAGTGAAAATGCTTCATGGTAAAAGCCATCGCCCATAGCTTTTGGCATCTCTGTACTCTCTCCGAAGTGTGGATTTATAAAGTTCACTTGATTATTTCCTGCCACTCTAAGTATAAATATGTTGTTCCTACTGGTTAAAGTTCTCGCGTTTGTGAATGATTCATACACTAGAAGTAATAAGTTAGGCCCTGTCCCCATTGTTAAGGCATTTGTCATGTGCATCTAACAAATGAATGAATGCATTCATAAATCCCTGAGAACTACTTGCTTAAGGTGAGTTTGACTAGCCTGCACTTTTCTCTGGGCGTCTTTCTATAAACACTGAAGACAGTGCCACCGACTCTTCCCGGCTGTTGGTTGCATCTTGCTCATCTTTAAAACAATGTCATTATTATACATAAGTCTTCAGTTCATACATACCAACGATTTGATGTTTATACCACAAATTTGGGCTTCCCTGGTGACTCAGATAGAAAAGAATTCGCCTGAAATGCAGGAAACCTGGGGTCAATCCCTGGATTGGGAGGATCCCCTGGAGGAGGGCATGGCAACCCACTCCAGTATTCTGGCCTAGAGAATCCCCATGGACAGAGGAACCTGGGGGGCTAAATCCAAGGGGTCGCAGAGTCAGACACGACTGAGCGACTGAGCGCACACCATGAGTTTGAGAGACACAGACACGGGACGGGGCGGTTTCCGTCCCGTGTGCGCTGCCTTCCTGTTTCCGCCCGCTGCCTCCCCTGTGCGCTGCCTTCCTGTTTCCGCGCGCTGCCTTCCTGTTTCCGCCCACTGTGCGCTGCCTTCCTGTTTCCGCCCGCTGCCTCCCCTGTGCGCTGCCTTCCTGTGTCTGCCCGCTGTCCTCAGTCCTTACCATCAATCAGGTATTCTTAACCAGGTGATGTGGAAAAGACCTTCTTCTCAGCATCTCTTGTTTCTGTCAGTTCTCTCTCCTTTCTTTGGGCTTCCCAGGTGGCACTAGTGGTAAAGAACCCGCCTGCCAGTTCAGGAGACATAAGAGACCCGGGTTCCATCCCTGAGCTGGAAGATCCCCTGAGGGACGGCATGGCAGCCCACTCCAGTATTCCTGCCTGGAGAATCCCTGGGGCACAGGAGCCTGGCGGGTCTCGAAGAGTCAGACATGCACACATCCTTTCTTCATGCAGACTCCTTCCTCACTCCATACTGTCCTGGTGAAGCCCACAGAGGTGGGTCAGTGACCTAGGTCTCGCCACCCAATAGCACTGCATATTTTTAGGGAAGTAATGCAGGCCAGGCTAATCTGTCTTTATCCAGAATGGTATTAACTGGAATTTGGGAGTTAAATCTCTGTAGCTCTTGCATCATGAGATATAAACATGTGTCCTTGAGATTATTATGGCCATGTTTTTAGAAAGTCTCCTTTAGGAGGGAGTAGAGCAGATAGATTCAAGGAAGCGTAGCTAAAAGAGAACTGGGGAAAAAATACACACACACACACACACACACACACAGACTGAAGGCAGGAGGAGAGGGGGATGCCAGAGGATGAGACGGTTGGATGGCATCACCGACTCAATGGACGTGAGTTTGAGTAAGCTCCAGAAGTTGGTGATGGACAGGGAGGCTTGGCATGCTGCAGTCCTTGTGGTTGCAAAGAGTTGGACGTGACTGAGTGACTAAACACACACACACATATATTTGACTCTTGAACAGCCTAAGGGTTAGGAGCAGTGACTCTCTGAATGGTCAGAAATCCACGTGTAATTTATAATTGGCTCTCTTCATCTCTGGTTCCTGTGTATCCCTGGTTCTACATCCATCGATTCCACCAACCTCAGATTGGGTAGTACTGCAGTGTTTATTGTTGAAAAAAGTACCCATGTATAGGTGAACCACACAGTCCAAACCTGAGTTGTTCAAGGGTGTTTTCTCCTCCGCCTAGTTAGTTTATGAGTTAATGATCATGGTGAGTTGAGAAATGTATTGAGATTCTGTCTTTCATCAGCAACTATTCCGATATGACGAGACACACGGGGGTGGGAAGTGATTTGGGTTAGTCACAGAGGCAATTTGAAGTCATGCAATGTGTGGTGAGATGCTGGGTCAGGAATTAGGGACTGGTTTGGTGCCATACAGTCACGTGACACTGCTTAAACCACTGAACACCTCTGAACCTCAGTTTCCCATCTGCAAAGCCCTGTGATGGTAAATAAGCCCTTCATAGCATTTTTACAGAGGCAAGAGTAAGCCATGAAAGGAAATGTGCTTTGAAAACTGCAAATAAGCTATATAAGTTCAAGCTCTTACTACTAAGAAGTAGCTGGTTATAAGGACTGCTTGATGTGAAAGAAGATTGAAGTGGAGGGAGGGAAAAGGCATCTTGCTGTTTGTTTAAAACAATATTGCTGTGAGGTGTTTACTTATCTGAGGTCACAGATCCCTGTGAGAGTATGATTATAGACATCCTCTTTCTGAACATCACCCACATATATTAAAAAAAAAAAAGAAAGAAAGAAACACTTTGAAGACAATTTCTGGTTAGTACAAATGAGGTTAAGAGACTCACTGTCTCTTTTAATTTGCTACTTGCTTGACTTTTCTCTCCATTGCTTGAATGTGAGCTTCATGAGCTCGCAGACTTTGACCCGCTCTCTGCTGCATCAGCACCAGCACCGGCTCATAGTGGGGCCCACGATGACATGCCGGACACGAGCGGGCTCTGATGTGCGCAGTGCAGAGCCAGCCTCATGGTGGCAAGGAGATGAATAACGCCCAGCCCCAGATTGAGCCATCTGGGGGAGGGAGGCCACAGGCGGATGAGCACATACCTGTTAAGGAAGTATTGATAGGACATACACCAGAAGCAAAGCATGCTGCACTTTAGACATTTTGCAGAGGAAAGAACAGGAGGTCCCGTTTGAGCAGGGCCTGCGTATGGATTTCCATGGTAGGTGGAGGCAGGGAGCAAACTTGAGAACTGTAGAGTGGCTCAGGAAAAGTGTAGAAACATAAGCAACAGGTCAGAGGTTGAAAAACAGCTGCTTTTAGCTGCATTTGGCTAACTCATATGTGCTTTGTTGAACCCTCCTGATGTTTTTAAAACTGGGAAATTTCACTTAAAGACAAAAATCTCTGCCTTCTCTTGCAGAGTACGATGTGGCTCTTCTGACTCCCAAGCTGGGGTGGAGCCAGTAGCCAGTCCCTCTCGATGATGTCAGTCCTCCCCTTCCAACCAGTCTCCTTTCAAACCATCCACCCCCCACCCCCACCCCGCCATGTGTCATTCATTTATGGAAAACCTTGGTTGAGTCAGAGGAACCCTAGAGCACATCTTGTGAAAGAGGCATTTATGGAATGGCTCCTGGGGGGCATTCGTTACCAGGAACAGTCACTGTATGTTGAATGCTTGCTACTGAACACAAATAGAACTGAAGCAGATGAATGTAAAACGAATCAACTAAAAGAAACAGGATGGAAAAATATGTGTAATTAGTGTGAATGACAGAAACAGACATAATCATTGTCAGTAAACACCCAGTAAGGAAGTTGCTGCAAATTATGTAGAGGTGATTGCATAGATGAGGGTGTTTTGGGTGATATGAATTGTCAAATTGTGGTGTTGGAGAAGACTCTTGAGAGTCCTTTGGACAGTAAGGGGATCAAAGCAGTCCATCCTAAAGGAAGTCAGTGCTGAATATTCAATGGAAGGACTGATGCTGAAGCTACAATACTTTGGCCATCTGATGTGAAGAACTGACCCACTGGAAAAGACCCTCATGCTGGGAAAGGTGGAAGATGGGAGGAGAAGGGGACGACAGAGGATGAGATGGTTGGATGGCATCACCGAATCAATGAACATTAGTTTAAGCGAGCTGTGGGTGATAGTGAAGAAGAGAGGAGCCTGGCATCCAGTACTTTGGCCACCAATGCGAAGAGCCGACTCATTGGAAAAGACCTGGATGCTGGGAAAGATTGAAGGCAGAAGGAGAAGGGGGCGGCTAAAGGAGAAGAACAGGGAAGCATTCTAAGGGATCTGACATGACTTAGCAACTGAACAACAATCATTTAATTCAATGATTGTATTCATTCCTCATAAAGTCACCATTTCTAAGGTGTCCATTATCATGCTAATTGCCTTCTCCATCCAAAAAAAAAAAAAAAAATCTAGGTTCCCATAGCCTGAAGCCAAGCACAAAAACAGACAAAGCAAAGGGGAAAGATTAAAAACCTCGGGAGCCAGGGCTAGAGGAAGAGAAAGTAATTTGCTTTGACCCAGGCAATAAATCTGCTGGGCAGTAATGACCATCTCTTGACACTGGTAGTGACATTGATCAAGTGCAGTGTCCCAGGCTGTTGCCCCCCTTCCCCCGAACCACAGAGCCTCTTCTGACTGTTCGCTTCGCTATTTATGAACAAATGTCAGAGAGCAGAGATAAAGGGACGATGCAAGTGCAGTGGCCTCTTTAAGTTAATGCGAGCCCTGATGGAAATCATCACAGATGCCATTCTGGGGGCCAAGGAAGGCACTCTTTTCTGGTTATGTCATTTTTTCACCTGTAGAAATGTTCCCAGCACTTGATGTTCAGGTAGTTTCAAAGCTTTCACTGGAACAGAGAAGTACAAACGTAGACCAGGAACTTTCCGCAGTTCAATCGCATTGGTGACTCAGCCACATGGCTGTGGTCACAGAGAGGAGGTTTATTGTCCTCATCTGAAAATCTGAGGGCAACACTTCCAACATGCAGTGAAGCAGATATTTTTCCCAGACTGATTTTAGTAAGTCTCCTTTATATAAATTTTTGGATGTGATGTCTCTGATTTTTGACCCAATTGTGTTTTATTTTCTGTCACTTAAAATTTGTATGATATCCATAAAGTGGCATTGATCTTCATCTTGTATTGTTATTAATTATTTAATATGTACAAACTATATTTGTACTCACTCATATATCACATATATGAGAAAAATATAAACACCATATGTTCATCTTTTAGCTTAAGAAATTTTTACTAATACCTATCCCCCCCACCAATCCCCATGATTCTCATGGATCCCATTTATCATTCTCTCCACAAACAAGCCATGATTACTGTGAAAACTGTGATTCATCATCCTGTTTTTCTTTGTACTTATACTGCATGTTTCAGTCCTGAGCATCATCATATGACTTAGCTCTGCAGGCTTTTGGAATGTCTCTAAGTGGAATTATGCATTATGGATGCTTCAGCTACTTTTCCTCCCTGCCCAACGTTGACTATTTCAGATTCCTTTATGTTGGTGTGATGGTCTGGGTGGGAGATCAGGAAACAACCACCCAAAGCCAAATCCAGCTCAGTACTTCTGTTTCATTATTTTATTTTATTTTATGCCATTTATTTTTTTAATGACCAGTTAGTTAAAAATGGTTTTTCTCCTCACATTTTTAGATGGTTATATTTTAAATAGTTACATAAATGTAATATCTATACATGTCCCTATATGTTATCCTCAGTTTTGCTCCTTAGTGGGTGAAGTCTAACACATTTACTTTTAGGCTCTAGAAGAAAACATGTGCTGACCTGTGCCCCAGCCCTTTAGGTTATTAACTCCATCGTAAGAAAAATGTGAGCTGTTTATCCATTTGGCTGCGGCAGTCTGGGCTGTGGTGCCCAGGATGCGCCTGCGCCCTGCGCAGGCTGCACGGCAGGGTGGTCCTGCAGCCGTGGCCGCTGCTGCGGGAGTTGCAGCGTGTGCACTTAGTAGCCCTGTGGTGTGTGGGATCTTAGTTCCCAGACCAGGGGTTGAACCCCTGTCCTTTCCATTGCAAGCTGAAGTCTTAACCACTGGACTACCTGGGAAGTCCCGAGGCTTTTTTTTTTTTTTTTTTTTTAGGAAAATAACTAGTCTCAAGTTGAAGGCCACTTGCTTGTGTCAATATGTTTGCTATTACAAATGTTAAGGTGTAAATACTCTTGGGCCCGTCCTTGGGTCTACAAGTTTACAGTCTGTAAGTCTGACTAAAAGTTATGTGCCTCTTCAGTTGTATCAAACAATGCTATGAGATTTTCCAGAACGGTTGTGCCAGTTTGTGGCCCCAGGAGCAGAGGCAGGGAACAGTGAAAGGAACTGTCTGTCTGTCTGTCTCCACTTTCCCCACCCCATTTTGTCTCATGTAGCGCCCTGCTTGAGTGTAGGGTTCAAGGAACAAGAAAAATCTCCCATAGCTACATCCTCAGGGATTTCGGACAAACATAACTAAATCTCCTAGTAGCCATCATAGTTCATTTTACAAGATGGTTACAATATTCTATTAATTCATTATAAATCTAATTTTATTCAAAACTGTAAAAATACACTGAACTTTATATCCATGATATATAGGTATATACACTCATGGAATTCAAATGTTGTTAATATCTTTGTTGGTGTATATACTTTTAGAAAATTAAAGAAACATTATCTAATTGTTTGCCAACTTACACGAAACTTAAAGTGACAAAATGAAGTTCCAGTAGAAATAGGAGTAATGTTAATAGTAGCAGTCTGTGCTGGATGAGCTGTGATTTTTGTTCAAGGAGACCAGAGAGTCTGAGAATCAGGTCACCACCTGTAAATACTGCTCTGTTCTCTGAATTGATTTCTAGACCATATTCTCACTCTTGGAGAAACTGTACTTCCTCATGGAAATGAGAGCCAATCCATCGTAAGGAAGGGTGTTTATGTAGATGGCTCTGTTTAGAAATACTGTTATAAAGCTAACCCAGCAAGTTCAGTTTCTCTCCTCAACCAGTGTATCTTTGGAATTATTTCTCTTGTGGATAAACAGAACAGAGAATAGAATTGGCTTCCCTTTGTGGGTATTCTTCCTCCAGGTACCCCCGAGTGCTTTGGTAATGAAAAACAGCAATGTTGGTGACTTTAGTGAAACATTGACAGTGATGCTTTCTTTTTCCTGGCATTACTGCAGAAATGGAACTGATTTAGAGTCAAACGGCATGAGAAGAGATGCATTCTCTTAAGTTAATATACCTGAGAAGCATACGTGTTATGGATATGTCAAAGTTCTGAAACTGTCAATTTCCCATTATTCAGAGTGGTCAAAGAGTGAAACATCCTTGTTTATATTCAGTTATGTGGCTGTCTTCATGCCATCTACTGAATAACTGAAGACAGGGACTCTACTGCCTTCATCTGTATGTGACTGGGCATATAGATGCCCAATATTTTTATTGAAAAAAGATGTGACTAAATGCAGTAGATTAAATAAGTACCTGCTATATAGTGATTTCTGCTTTATTGATTACGCCAAAGCCTTCGACTGTGTGGATCACAATAAAAAATGCTGAAAGAGATGGGAGTACCAGACCACCTGACCTGCCTCTTGAGAAACCTGTATGCAGGTCAGGAAGCAACAGTTAGAACTGGACATGGAACAACAGACTGGTTCCAAATAGGAAAAGGAGTACGTCAAGGCTGTATATTGTCACCCTGCTTATTTAACTTATATGCAGAGTACATCATGAAAAACACTGGGCTGGAAGAAGCACAAGCTGGAATCAAGATTGCCGAGAGAAATATCAATAACCTCAGATATGCAGATGACACCACCCTTATGGCAGAAGGTGAGGAGGAACTAAAAAGCCTCTTGATGAAAGTGAAAGAGGAGAGTGAAAAAGTTGGCTTAAAGCTCAACATTCAGAAAACTAAGATCATGGCATCTGGTCCCATCACCTCATGGGAAATAGATGGGAAGACAGTGGAAGCAGTGTCAGACTTTACTTTTGGGGGGCTCCAAAATCACTGCAGATGGTGACTGAAGCCATGAAATTAAAAGACGCTTACTCCTTGGAAGGAAAGTTATGACCAACCTAGACAGCATATTAAAAAGCAGAGACATTACTTTGCCAACAAAGGTCCATCTGGTCAAGGCTATGGTTTTTCCAGTGGTCATGTATGGATGTGAGAGTTGGACTATAAAGAAAGCTGAGCGCCAAAGAATTAATGCTTTTGAACTGTGGTGTTGGAGAAGACTCTTGAGAGTTCCTTGGACTGCAAGGAGATCCAACCAGTCCATCCTAAAGGAGATCAGTCCTGGGTGTTCATTGGAAGGACTGATGCTGAAGCTGAAACTCTAATACTTTGGCCACCTGATGCAAAGAGTTGACTCATTGGAAGAGACCCTGATGCTGGGAGCGATTGGGGGCAGGAGGAGAAGGGGACGACAGAGGATGAGATGGCTGGATGGCATCACTGACTTGATGGGCATGAGTTTGGGGAAACTCCGGGAGTTTGTGATGGACAGGGAGGCCTGGCGTGCTGTGGTTCATGGGGTCGCAAAGAGTCGGACACGACTGAGCAACTGAACTGAACTGACTGATGTAGCTGGCATGCTATCAGGCATAGAGTGACTAACCAGGTTAGAGTTTCCCTGTCTAGGGGAACTTAATGGTGGTCTACGAGAAGTGTCATGGAACTGAATAATGAGAAAATCTCTTTTCAACAACAATACGTATAGAAAATTGAATTTACTAGTAAAAATGAGTTGAACTGTTCTCCATTCTCTGAGCAAAAATAAAAAACAACCATTGGAGACAACTAATTGCTGTGGCAAAGGCAGTGTCTATAGAGCCAAGCAAAGGGGCTAAGTTCACCTCCCTGGGTTGGCAATTACTGTGGCATTTCACAGCATGTGTTGGAAGAAGCAAAATGTTTGGATATGAATTGATAAGCATTGACGCTAAAGTGAACTCTTGAGCAAGTGAAGTAATAGAGTCTGTGAAAAGCAGCTTGTAATAATATTAACATGCTTCTGAAAAATGGAATCAACTGGCTCCAGTGCAGTTCATGTGGAAGAGGGGTCAGGCACATGTGGAAAGTAGGTATTTCAAGAAAGACTAGACCTGATCTGATCAATGAGAACAGAGAAAATTTCCTTATCGCAGATTCTTAGGAGAAGAAAATAAAAATTGACATCAGATATCCCTAAATAGTATTTACGAAGTGCACACAGTCTTTAAGCCATTTACAGCTAAATGTAACAGCTAAACAGATTTAAGTCTCATTCCAGAGAGGAGGCCCATTCATTCCAAACATTGTTTTGTTTTGTTTTTTTCTTCCATTAAGTCAAGAGTTAATGAGCCACTCCAAGTATTGTTTAATGATTTAACAACATCCATGAGGGCAGGGACCTTTTCTTATTTGCTTTCCACTCTGTCATCAGCATCCAGGATAATTTATTTATTCCACAAATGTTTATTGAACATCTACTTCATGCCAGGCACCAAGAACCCCATCAAGGCATTGAGCAGAAGACACCTCATCTTCTCTCTTATTGGAACGTGAACTGTGAGTCTAGCGGGGATATTTCTGTATATATTCAACCAGTGAGCACTTGTTCACCAAGCTGACTCTTGGCCTAGACAGGAAGCTGAACACACTGTAAGAAAGGGATGGAAATTAACCAAGCTGATTATTAGGGAGATAAACAGATGGGGGTTTCTGGAGTGGAAATGTGCAAGAATATAGAACAGGATGGTGTTACAGAGCATGACTACATGGCCCTGTAGATGGGACTCAGGAGAGGCCCCAGAGAGAGAGAACTTTTAAGCTGAGAAATCTGCATAACAAAAGTGAATCTGCCACCAAAAGTGCTGGGCCTGGAGGATTGAGGACCGACTTATTCAATAAATAATTAAATATTATTGTTTAATTATCATTATGTGAAGTGCCATGCTAATTTTTATAAGCGGCATTTCTTCCTCTTTGAGTTCATATTATTTTCATCTATTCTTTCTAAACTTCTATGGTTTTGAAAACGCATAAGTAAAAAGAAAAAAAACACTTTACCAGTTTTCCCTCTAGACAGAAAATGCTTCCCATGTGCTTAGCGACTTTTGATAGTTTTTCTACCTCCTAATTCAGGGTAGTTGTTGACAGTGTTCTGAGGATAAGGTTTTGTTTTGTTTTGTTTTTTCCTACTTCTGCCTTTAGGGCAAACAATACCACCTTTTGCAATGTTAGTTTTTCATTTTTCTGGGTTCAAGATACCAAGACTAACTGGCATAATAAAGAGAAGAGAAGTATTCAGCAATTGACAATCACCATTTCAAAAAAATTAAAAGCTATATGCTAAATGGATCATAACATACTCAAACACATGAAAAAAGTGCTTCAAAACACAGCTGGGGAAAGATGTTTGTTTTTATTAAAAGTTGTTCAGAGGCATCATCATAGCGACAGAATCTTTAAACATCTACCAACACAAAGACCTGAAAAATAACTCTTCATTGATTTTTTTTTACCTGCTGTATTTGATATATTCTGAAAGCTATTGGTGCTCTTTTAGCAAGGGCTTCTTCATATCTGCCAGATTTTATGAATGATCATTTTCTGCTGATTCAATCTGGGAAAATCCCTTCTGCTGAGACAGTCCCTAATGGCCACCTTTATAGTCTTCTCACTCATTTTATTCCTCAAGAGAACTTCCTGTTTCTCCAGTCTAAGCTCTGAGGATCTGAACAACCAAAAATAGCTTTAGCTGGATTTTCCTTCAGTCAGTCCTCTGCCAGGCAGTATGGATTTTTAGATCTCAGAGTTCAGAGAGATTTTCTGGTTCATATCACCAGAGGCCAGATCACGCAGACACAATATCAGTAGATTGTTGCTTCATTCAGACTAAAACTCTTGCCTTCTGCTTTTTCACTTTCGTTTGTCAGGGCTCCTTCCAAACCTCTCCAATGCCGACCTCAGAGCTTCGGCTCTCTATACTAAGGTATGCCTGTGTGGTGGATTGAAGTGATCGTGGTGAAACTTACATCACCTTTTCTTCAGACCGTGTCTGAGACCGATTCTGATTAGCTAAGGGGGTGCTCTCAGGAGAAGCCTGTAAGGATGTACAGGAAGCAGGATGGGGGCTGGGGGAAAGCTGGGGAAAGATGTGGTTTAGGTGCTGACTCAACTCGGCCTGATCCCGCAGGGAGTTCTGGAGCCAAAGGAGCACCAGAGTTGTCCCAGTTTGAGAAGAGGATGGGTTTTTACACTGCGGTAACCACCGGGCATTAGCTGTGGGTCCTCCCGGGGGAAGGGGGCTGCTCTTCATCAGGCATCTCTGGGTGAGGTGGGTCCTCTTGGGACCCGGAAGTTCTCCAAGAAGGGAGCAGCCAGGAGCTCTGAGGCCCCAACGACCCTGGTGACCTGGAGATGGGCACCCACCTCTGGAAAGGGGGTCCCAGCAGGGAGTCAGCAGTGTCTGCCACACAGGTCAGCACTGTGCCTTTGTTGTTGTTGCTTTATTTTTCCTGCCATCAGCCATTTGGGGCTGTGAGGCCCACTGCACAGTTTTCCCTTTGGAGTAAACAGTTACCCATCTGTTAAGTGATTCTTTCTCATCCACTCTTCAAATGGCTCAGCTTGAGTTTGACACGTCAAGAAGCTCCAAACAAAAGGCATAATTACCGAGGCTGAAGATGTCATTGATGACTTACTGTCTGCCGGGTTGGTCATGATGCCCTGGAATGGCATGTTGTGTTTGCCAGTGGAGGACATTTAAACAACAGTGAAGAATTTCCCATTAAGGAACAAAATGTTGATTTAAAGTTTCATGCTTCAGGTGAATCCCCCTCTGCCAGCCTCTAGGGAAAATGCACATGCTACTTAATAGTGCTCAGAAAGCAAACGAACGGCAAGAGCTTGGAAAGGGTGTGCAATCAGATGTGACATGTAGATGCACACTTTCAATTCAGCTGTGAAAGGTTAATTTAAGGATGGCTCACTTGGCATCTAAGTTAGAAAGCTACTCAATCTTCCAATCTTCTTCTTTTTTTATCGTGGTAGAAGTCACATAATACAGAACATAGTATCTTAGCCACATTTAACTGTACAGTTCAGTGCCACGAAGTACTTTCACACAGTTGTGCAACTCTCACCATCATCCGTCTTGGGAAGCTTTCACCTTCCTAAACTGAAACTTTGTCTCCATTAAACACTAAGCCTCATTCCCTGCCCCCCCAAGCCCTGGTCCCTGGCGTCTACCAGTGTATTTTGTGACACTGTGAATTTTACTATTGTAGGTTCTTGGTTTAAGTGGAATCAAATAGCATTTGTCTGCACCCAGTGAGTATTTTAAGGTTAACTTAATACGTGTCCTACAAGGAGATCATGCCTTCCTGTTTCTTTCCCTGGGTCACACAGTAGGTTCTCACCAGTCTTCTTAATGTAGGTGGAGCAGCCACTGTTTATGAACTGCAGGGCCCTGGAGAATAAAAATACAAAAGACACGATGACAGTCGCCATCATTTAAGAATTGTTCTGTATGATGGGGGCACTGTGCTAGGGGTCTGGTGTGTCTCATTTAATAGTTAAAGAAACCCTGCGAGGGACACCTTACTATTCCTGTTTGCAGGTGAAGCAGCTGAGGCACAGGCAGACCCTCCTGAGGGAAAATTGCCAAAGACGCGTGGACCACAGTCTCGGCCCTCACACAGCAGTGAAGGTAAGATTGCAAAGTGTGCACCCCAGCATATAGAGGCGTGTGATTAAGTCAGGTGGATCTAAGAGGATTTCCTTGAAATAAAAAGGAGGACAAAAACACCCTGGCCAGGGAGAATAGCAGGTGCAGAAACCCTGTGCCTGGGAAGAGCAGCGCCCCTGCGGCCGGCTGGAGAGTCAGGGCGGCCTGGAGAGGCACAGCTGAGCAGGGAGGCAGGGGCCAGAACACGCAGGACTCTGCTGCCTGTGCGAACAGGGTTTTCTCCAATGTAATTAGCAATGGAAACCCACTGAAGCACTGGAAAGCCATCAATTGTTTAAGTGGTGTTAAGGAGGAGAGCATGTGTTTGCCTGTTATGATTAGTTTTTGTTTTTAAAGGAGCCCCTGGTTTTAGAATGATGAGTAGATTGCAAGGAGTACAGAATAAAAGCATAAATTATGAACTATTGCAGGTAGACTGGGATGAATTCTGATAGTGGCTTTACTAGAGTGTTATTGATGAAGCTACATAGAAGTTTCATCAGAAAATTGATAGGCATTGATAATGGATTGGATGAAGAGTTACCCAGAAG
This sequence comes from Dama dama, assembly GCF_033118175.1. Lineage (NCBI taxonomy): Eukaryota > Metazoa > Chordata > Mammalia > Artiodactyla > Cervidae > Dama > Dama dama. The sequence continues at coordinate 82,162,065 of NC_083703.1, forward strand.
AATGCTAAAGTTTATTCCTGGTTTCTTACTTATATGATTGTAAGAAGAATGTGAGGAAAGAAATATGGGATAAAGACCAAGTTTTCTGGGACAATCATGAGTTTGGTTCTAAATATATTGAATTTGAAGCACTTTCGGAACAATAAAACAAGAGAGGACAAGCAGGTATTAGGAAATACGTCTAAAATAAAACTCTGAACTAGAGACGGTCATTGAAGCGATGAGTGGGGATGAAACTTACCTAAAAGTACGCAACGTGAAATAAGACACAGAAATGGCCTTGAGTACTCTAACATGTGGGGCTTCCCAGTGGGTGTGGGGCTTCCTTGGCGGCTCAGACAGTAAGGAACCCACCTGCAATGAGGGAGATCTGGGTTCAATCCCTGGGTTGGGAAGATTCCCTGGAGGAGAGCATGGCAACCCACTCCAGTATTCTTGCCTGGAGAATCCCATGGACAGAGGAGCCTGGCGGGCTACAGTCTCTAGGGTCACAGAGAGTTGGATATGATGAAAGCGACTTAGCACGCATAAACACTCTCACATTTAGTCACTTGACAGACAAGCCTCAGTAGATTACCACTTGTGGAATGAAGACTTCATCAGTGAGTTGAAGAAATGATATTCTTAGTTTGTTGTCGGGCAGAATAAACATCTGGTAAAATTGTCAATTATGGATTCCTTTCCTTAACTTCTTGTTTGGACAAGGAACTCTTCAAAGTGAGGATGAGAGAATTTGTTTCATTCATAAAGCAAAGGGAACATTTTTAACAGAAAGGAAATTTATGTTCTTCTTGGTCCCTTTTAAAACTTCCACGTTCTTGATGAAACACAAATTTCTCACCAAGCACCATAAACAGCACACCAACCATAAGATCAGCCCCTCTTTGTCTAATGATGATTCATCTCTGACCAGTCATTTGCCAAGAATCCCAAGGCATCTCTGAAGAATGTAATTGAAACCCTGAAATAAAGTATGACTCCTGTGTTACCAATTAGAGCCAAAGAACCCAAGAGCAAGCTTATTAAATCTTCTTTGACGGAGAGCAGGCAACCATCTGAACAAACATGCCATCTGAAATACACAGTAGCCTGAGGCTCCAATGGAGAAGAAATCCAAAAGCAACAAAAAAGAGCATCTGTAGCTCACCCGGGTGATTGGGATGAATCTGTCACCTCTTCCAGGTGTAAGCTACAGCCGTCCCTGGGCAGCCTCGCCTGCGTGTCACCCAGTCGACAGGGACGGACCAGGTTTCTTTCTCGCTGTTCACTGGGCTCACTGCAGACAAATAGCCTGGCGAGGTTGCAGTTCATGAAAATAATACTCAGCAGATTAAATCTGTTGCACACGTGCTATCTTCCAGATATGCTCAAGAATACGGTGTGTTTTATTATTTTATTTTTCAAGTAAATATGACAAAAACATGAAATTGTCTTCTTAACAGAGGCTTAAGCTTAAAAATTGAAATCCCAGATCAATGGAGGAAAAGCAGTGTTTTTCCAGCTGGCCAGTTCAGTCATAGTCTACCTTGCAGAGAGACTTCAGGCTGTGCACTCATGTCTTCTTGCCCTTGTAGCTCTCCTTTAAGTTTTTTTTAAAAATTTATTCTATATTTTTAAAATCCATCTTTATTTGTTTGACTGAGTCAGGTCCTAATCTCAGCACCCGGGCTCTCAGGCTGTGGCGTGGGGGCTGAGTGTCCCTGCCCCGTGTGGGGTCTCCGTTCCCTGATGCGAGATCGAACCCACATGCCTTGCAGTGCAAGCTGAATTCATAACCACTGAAATTGTTAACCACTGTAAAAGTCCCTATCCTTTTTTTAAATCTTAGTCCCTCAGAGGCTTGTTGGTATGGCGATCGTCACCAGGCTCCCTTGCCTCCTGACTTAGAGTTGAAGCGGCTGATGAGAAGTGCCTGCCCAGTCCCCGGAAGAGAGAGGAGTCAGGCGGAGCTGTTCCGTTGTCCTGGCCTCTGGGTTCTTGTGGGTGACGCCTCCTCTTTGTCACAGATCAGCACCGCTCCCACGGCGCTCTCTGTCTCTTGGGTTGGAAATCTTCTCCTTCTCTTGCCCTGTCACGCCTGTGGACTGACACTATAACCCCCTCTGTAACCAGCCCCTAGGTGCCCTGCTATTCCTTACAGCTCCCCTACCCTACCCCCACATCTCTGCCTGTAGCCCCTTTATGGAACCACATTACTTCTCTGAGGTCCCTGACCTACGTGGGGTAACACATATCACAGCCAAGTCACTCTGGAACCTCAAATCAGGAATTAAAAACAGAGACCAAGTAAAATGCCTTAGAAGGCTGCTAATGGACAGAAGCTAACTCAAGTTATAGTCACTGTTAAAGGTGTCTCTCAGTTCACAATGACCTTCCTTCTAGAGGCATCAGCTCACTGGGATGTGTTCTAGACCACTGCGTCTACGTGGTAACTTCTCCTGTATCCGCACTTAGCTGATGTGACCAAGGGTAGTCACATGATAAGGGTCAGTCAGGCCCTTTTCCTGGAAACTGCCGCAGGTCAGTTACTGAGCGGTGGGTTAATTACCCGAGCAGTGAATGGAGTGGGAGTCCAGGCAGAGACTGCAGCAGCAGAGAGCGCTTCCAGGGCAGTGCCTTCCCGCCTTGGCCTCGCTTGTCCCTTGAACAGAGTCGTTGCCTCATCTGTAAAATAAAACCCTCCACTTTTATCTGTTAGCCAAAACTGGCTTCTGTTACCTGCAACTAAAAGAGTCCTAACTGATCCATTAAACAACAAGCGATGCTTTCCAACCGGCAGGAATGTGGCGGGTACCTGTGGCTCTGTTCCAGCGTCGGTCTAATGGAACTTCCTGCAGCGATGGAAATCTTCTATAAAACCTTAACTGCCAGTGCAGTACCCACCAGCCACACGTGGATAGCAAACATGTGAAATGTAGGTGATGCGATTAAGGTCGCTTTTGTTTTATCTTATTTTAATAGCCACATGTGGCTTGTAGCCATCCTGTTAGACAGCTGAGCTCCAGACTTTCGGGTTTTCCTTATTTTTGTGAAGTCACTTTCCAGAGAAGCCTGGGGTTGAGGGCTATCTGCTGGCAACACATGCCACAGCAGAAGAAACAAAATCAGTCAGCCCAGCAGAGGGATCTCTGCAGCGTATTAAAGCAGCTAGGACACTGTCCTCTCAGCCCTCAGACGGAAAACCTTAGAGTTATCCATCATTTCTCTCTCTATTCCATCCCAGCTCTGCCTTGAAAGTATATCTAGAATTTGACCTTATTTGACACCCCTACTACTGCCATCCTTATTCAGACCACCGCCCTCTCTCATTTAGAATGAGTAACATTCTTACTGGTTATTAATTGTCCTGTTTTTCCTCTGTGTTCCGTATGCTGTGTGCATGCTCAATTGCTCAGTCATGTCCCACTCTTTGCAACCCTAAGGACTGCAGCCTGCCAGGCTCCTCTATCTATGGCATTTTTTAGGCAAGAGCACTAAAGTGGGTTACCATTTTCCTCCTCCAGGGGATCTTCCTGACACAGGGATTGAACCTGTGTCTCCTGCATTGGCAAGCAGATTCTTTACCACTGAGCCACCAGTTTATGCTAGAATATCTTAAAACATATGGTGGCTACATCACTTCTTGCTCCAAACTCCAAAGTTTTCCCATCTCATTTAGGGTAGAAGTCAGCATTTCTAGAGCTTTCTACAGGGGTCATGCCCTGTCTGTCCACAGCAATTCTGACACTATTTATTATATATGCTCCACATCAGGCCCTCTAGGCACCCACTGACGAGGGAGTTTGAAGTAGACTCTGTGCCCATCTGAGAATACATACTGCCTGCCTTCCTGTTGGGATTCATCCTTCATTCTACCAGGCCTCTGCTCGTATGTCACCTTCTCAGCAAGGCCTTCTCAGACAACCTCGGATTAAACAATGATTCCCCTATCCCTACCATTTCTCATCACCTTCCTGGACTAAGCAGGGAGATGCTCTTCCTGGGGGAAGCAAATGGGCAGTGAGTGAACCTCCATGGTCACCCTTAGCAACTGGAATTCATGAAGCCACGTGAGGCTGGACTAGGGACCACTAGCCTTCACCCGCGCCTCCGGTCAGCAAGACTCCCGTGGAGAGCTGAGCCTGCACCCAGCCTTGGCAGCAATCAAGCAGAAAGAGCGAGGGTAGGTGGGTGAGGTAGCTGATAATCGGCTTTCTCCTTCCTCCAGTGGATGCCAGGGGAAGCTACGACTCCACCTTTCCCAGCGTCAGTGAGGCGGGTGAGGTGTTAGGTGTCCTCCGCTTGGTCCTTCTCCTACCCTGATGTCAGCCGGGCCTAGTGGGAAGCTGCCCTTCCAGTTGCACGTGGAGGCAGTTAAGCACCCGGGAGGGTGTCCGCCAGGCTGATGGGGAGTTACACCTCCACCTCCCCCTGCCGGCAGTCAGCGCTCCACTCTTGCTGCGGTGCTGACAAGGAGCAGCAAGAAGCCGCACAGACACACCCATGTGCACCTGGCCTGCGCCTCAGCAAGGGGGACTGTCTGCTACAAACAGGAGGTTAAATAGCATCCGGGATCTTACAACATCAACATTTTACAGGTACGATGGAAAATCACTGAGACCAAGAAAATAATAACTTGAGAAAATCAGCTGGTACCAATACTGATAGGAAAAGGATGCTGGATTATTTACTAGAAAACAAATGAATGTAAATAGTGCAAACATCTAGTAAAAGGTATCTCCAGGCTTTGATGATTTGATTAGGGAACTCTACTGAACAATCAAAGTACTAACATGAATTCTACTCACTCTGTTTCAAAAACAGAAGAGGAAGAAACATGTCCTAATTCATTTTATGAGGCTAGCATTGCTCTGAGACCGAAGACAACAAATACACACAGACCAATAGGGAAAGTGATAGATCAGTCTCTCATTAACTTAAAAAAAAATCTCAATAAAATATTAGCAAATACAATGAAGCAAAATATAAACGAAATTATATACCATGACAAAGCGGGATTTATTCCAAGCATGTAAGGCTGGTTCAAATTTGAAAGTAAATCAAACTGGAGTTTTAAAATTATGAATTAAGTTTTCATTAGTAATTATTGTGTTTAAATTTTCCATATCATATTGGGTATGTAGATCACAGTTTGTGCTTTTGATGAATTGATTCATTCCATCTAAATTGTAAAATGTCCTCATCATACTATTAAATGCCTTTACTGTCTTTTCAGCAGTTATAGACTCTGTAGTGATTACCATTTGTTTCATTCTTGATATTGGTAATTCATATCTTTTTACTTTTAATCTTTATCAGTTTTGCTAGAGAATTGTCAGTTTTTTTTTTTCTTTACCTGAAGCACCAGCTTTATTTTCCCATTGACTTTGTTTTCCTGTTTTTAATTAATTGCCTAAATCCATCATGTATGCAATAAGGAGACTGCCATATTTTGATCACGTCAAATGATGAAAATTTTGAAATATGAAGTAGCAAGTAAAATAGAAAAATTAAAAGTTTGTTGATCAACTAAAGTTCTAATTAAAACCTAAGCCTATACTCCTATTTATGACATTCTCTAACATAAATTTAACACTATTCTTTGTTTCCTTTATTTCTAACTAGACCTGGGTAGTTTGTAACAGGAAAAAGGCAGTTAAATCAATTGAATGGTGTTAATATATCTCAAACATCTCAATTTGATCTTAGTTTCTTTTCATTTGTTTGGTTGTACTTAGGTAAATAATTTCCAAATATTGCATATATTAGAAACAGTGCTTTTTAAAAATAGATGTCAGGGTTAAATTTTTAATAAAAATAGAATCACCTTTAAATTTTGTTTCCTCAGGTAACACCTTAATCATCATGTTATTTAGGATTTTCCATTTTGATATAAACAAAAATTTTGGTGGATAGTTAATATAAAGAATTAGATGCAACTTCTAAAAGTAGTTTTTAGCAGTTTTTATTCGTGGATTTTATACTGCAGACAGGAAAAAAAAAAGAAAGAGTAGCAATCAAATTTCTTCACTTACCATGGTGTTAAAATGCAAATGGAAGTGGATTTAATACAAAGCTTTCTGCCCTTAAGATACAGTTTGATATGCGAGAAGAGTCTCTTACAATAACTCTAGTAAATTAAAACATTTGCAGACTTTAGGGCATTGTGTTGTAGATTAGTTTAATTTTACTGTAAAAGACCATTAAGCTCACTATAGAAAGCTGATCTTTATGAGTTGTTTTATGAATGAGACATAAATAAATGAGTAAACATTGAAACTAAAAGTCTAAGCTTTAAGTGGCATGTAGACATATTTAAACAAAAACAAGAGAAATCTTACTGTGATTGGTTCTGTTGATCTCTTCTGTCTTCTGAACATAAGATTTCTTAGAGATACAACAAGTTATAAATTCAAATGTATGGGATATTTTTTAATCACACAATGATGTTGCAAGCTTATAAAATAAAGCATACGGCTTTGAAAATGAAAATCTACATTCAAATATTCTGTACAGTTTTAACATTCATATATTATAAAGAAAATCATGCTAGTGGAAGCCACTTCCTGTCAAGGAAATAGGATGCTGAAGTAATTACAATGCAGCTGAAATGCCCAAAGATATGGAATAGTAGAGAAAAAAGATGATAGCAGTAGAAACTTAGGAATAAATAGATCAGATTTTCAGAGCCCTCCTAGGAGAAGGTGAATTCAAAGTATAGCTATTTCCTGATTATTTGAGAGATGAGCATCCAATTTATAGATTCCATGGGCTAGGGCTGGAGTGTGAAAGGCTTCTAGTAAATTGCTTCAGGCAAAACTCAACTCATCAGTCTTTTTATCCAGCAAAACCAGATTAACATTGAAATGAAAGAAACTGGAAAGAAAGAAAGAAGAAAAAACAAGAGTCTACAGTCTTGTAGAAAAGAAGGGATAAGGTGGAGTGTAAAGATTAAAGTATAAATGCTTAGGACCCCCTTGGTGGTCTAGTTGTTAAGAATCTGCATGCTGGTGCAAGGAGACACAGGTTCAACCCCTGGTCCAGGAAGATCCACATGCCATGAAGCAACTAAGTTGCTGTCCCGAAACTACTGAATTCCACACACCCCAGAGCCCCTGCTCTGCAAGAAGCAGCCCTGGGCTGCAACTATGGGGATGGCTGCACGCAGAGGTGCAGACCCAGCACAGCCAAAGATAAGTAAATAAATAGAACTGTTTTCTAAAAACAAAGGGTAAATGACTAGAGTTCAGTGTGGTTAGCAGGGACAAGACTAGGCTGTATCCTAAGTGGAATGTATATAGGCCACTGGTCCATTTTATAACCATCACAAGTATGCATATGTTCTTTACAAGACTTCAGTTATAAACACTGCAGACATAATTTTTCAAACCAGATAATGATTTTTATCTCATATAAGATACACGTTTATTCATTAATTCAAGGAGTATGTATTAACCAGGTACTATGTGCCAGACCCTATTCTAGGCAGTATGGACACAGCAATAAAGACAAAAAGCAGTGGCCTTTGGTGGTTGATAAGGGGAGAAACAATAAAACAGAAAAGCAAAATACATAGTGTGTTAGAAAAATGGGACTGCGATGGAGAAAAACATCCAAAAGAGTAGATCAGAAATTCCGGGGTGAGGAGAGGTGCACGCTTAAATAGTGATCAGGGCTGCATGCAGTGAGAAGGCGACCTCTGAGTCAGGAGCTGTGGGTGAGGAGAGGGCAGCGTGGGTTTCTGCTGCTGTTGCGCAGTCACACAGTCCTGTCCGACTCTCTGCAGCCCCACGGACTGCGGCACGCCAGGTTTCCCTGTCCTTCACCATCACCCAGAGCCGCTCAAACGCATGCACACTGAGTCAGTGACGCCATCCAGCCATCGCATCCTCTGCCGGCCCTTCTCCTCCTGCCCTCAGTCTTTCCCAGCATCAGGGTCTTTCCCAATGAGTCAGCTCTTCGAGTCAGGTGGCCAAAGTATTGGAGCTTCAGCTTCAGCATCAGTCCTTCCAGTGAACACCCAGGACTGATCTCCTTTAGGATGGACTGGTTGGATCTCCTTGCAGCCCAAGGGACTCTCAAGTCTTCTCTAGAACCACAGTTTGAAAGCATTGGTTCTTCAGTGCTCGGTCTTCTTTACGTAGATTTCTGTGCATGGCCTAAAGCAGAGTGTACCTGGAATTTTCTGAAATAACCAGTGTTGGTGACTGGTGAGGTCACATGAAGGAAATGAGGTCATTTAGGATGCTGTGGGCCTCCCTCCAGGCTTGGCTTTTTTTTTTTTTTTTTTTCCTGAGTGATGTAGGAAGCTCTTGGAAAGTTTAGGTTACAGGACTGTCTTGACAAGACTTACATGACAGCTGCTCTGCTGAGAATAGGGGCTTCCCTGATGGCGTAGCGGTAAAGAATCTGCCTGCCATCGCAGGAGACTCAGGTTCAGTCCCTGGATCAGGAAGATCCCCTGGAGGAGGAAATGGTAACCCATTCCAGTATTTTTGCCTGGGAAATCCCATGGGCAGAGGAGCCCGTGGGGGCTACAGCCCATGGGGTCACAAAGAGTTGAACTGAACACACATGTGTGTGCTGAGAATAGACCCGCGTGGTGGACACAGACAGTAGTGCAGCCAGGACACCAGTTCTGCCATTTTCAAGAAGCTCACGTTCATGAAACTCTAAGCGCCTCAATCCCCTCTTCTATGAATTAGGGATGCTTGCATGCTAAATTGCTTCAGTTGTGTCTGACTCTTTGCAAACCCGTTGACTGTAGCCCTCCAGGCGCCTCTGTCCATGGGATTCTCCAGGCAAGAATACTGTTGCCATTTCCTACTCCAGGGGATCCTCCCAACCCAGAGATTGAACCCACCCATGTCTGCTGCTTTGGTAGGCGAGTTCTTCACTACTGAACAACCTGGGAATTATATTGGCAAGCCATTATATCGGCAACTATTTGTTAATATTATCATTATTGGACTAACACAGACAAAAGATGATGGTTGTGTCAACTACACTTCAAAGAAGTGATGAGATTCTGGATACACATTTAAAAGTGAAACTAATGGGATTTGCTGATCAATTGGATAGGAGCATAAAAAAAAAGAGGATGACATCAAAGCTGGTTTCAGTAACTGGGGTTAGTGTCTACCAGGTTGGGCAGGGCACTTTAGAAGAGCTGGAACTCTATCAGGAGCTCAGTTTGACTTGATTTTTGTGATGCCTTTTCCTTACCCTAAGGAGAGCTTGAGTGAGCAGCTGCATGTCGATGGGGGCCCTCGCTGAAGCCTTAGCCCACGTTGTTAGCCGTCCATAGATTACCATGCCCATCATGCATTCCATAATTAACATTAGTTTATGTGGATCTCCACTCATATGTTTAACTGGCCAATGTGTTTATACTGAAATATCATTCGATATTAAAAAGTCACAGCACAAAAATGGTTTCTCAGTACAGTATAAGAATCACCACTTCCAAACCAACCGCACAAATCAGTGGAGACAGCTAATGGTCCTTGCAGCTGCTGCAGAATCCCAGTTGCTTTTGGAATTTTCTATGTTATTAATGTAATAGCAGCATTTACCATTATCTGTAGCATGCAATTATGAGCACATCTCATCAGTCTTAACCAGCTTCATACTTGAACTTATTTCCATTACTGGAAACATTTCCATTTCTAAAGTCACCAGACAGGGAGTTAACTTGAGCACATTTCCTTCCCCAGCCAGAATGTGGGTGTTGCTGATGCTCATTTGGTGCTGGATGAGGAAAGCCTCTTGGACCTGTCAGTCCCTCTGTCCCTTCCCTACCCATCTCTAGTGTAAGTAGAAACAGATGTTGCAAAAATAATAACAGTTAAAATGTATGGAGTCACTTATGTCCTACTGGCTATACTCAAGGTTTTCCATTTTTAGGAAAGAAAACTGAAAGCCTTTTTGACTTTCAAGCCTGCAGTCCTCACCGCCCTCCCCACCACAGTACAGGACTCCAAGCCCCACCCCTCCTGTACTTCCTACTGCAGACCCTAGAGTTCCATTCTCCTTCCTGCTTCCTTGCTTGTTTTTGTCTAGTTGCTTCCCAAATGGCACTAGTGGTGAAGAACCCACCTGCCAGTGCAAGAGACGTAAAAGATGAAAGTTGGATCCCTAGGTTGGGAAGATCCCCTGGAGGAGGAAAACAAAACCCACTCTAGTATTCTTGCCTGGAGAATCCCGTGGACGGAGGAGCTTGGCGAGTTATGGTCCATAGGATCACAAAGAGTCGGACAGGACTAAAGCGACTTAGCAGGAACGCAATCGATAAATTGTGTCCATGTATTCCCCATCCCGATCCCCCCTCCCACCTCCCTCTGTACCCGATCCCTCTGGGTCTTCCCAGTGCACCAGGCCCGAGCACTTGTCTCATGCATCCCACCTGGGCTGGTGATCTGTTTCACCCTAGATAATATACATGTTTCGATGCTGTTCTCTCGAAACATCCCACCCTCGCCTTCTCCCACAGAGTCCAAAAGTCTGTTCTGTACATCTGTGTCTCTTTTTCTGTTTTGCATATAGGGTTATCGTTACCATCTTTCTAAATTCCATATATGTGTGTTAGTATACTGTAATGGTCTTTATCTTCCATGGCTGATTTATGTCAACGTATGACAAAAACCACTACAATATTGTAAAGTAATTAGCCTCCAACTAATAAAAATAAATGGAAAAAAAAAAAGATAAATCGTGTCCAAATCTTTGCAACCACATGGGCCAGAGTCCACCAGGCTCCTCTGTCCATGGGATTTCCCAGGCAAGAATATTAGAGTAGGTTTCCTTCTCCTCCAGGGAATCCTCCTGCTTTCCAGTGGTCATTTTTAGATGGGATGAAAAGTGTACAGAATGGTCAAAGCTTAAACCAGGAGAGTTTTCTCTATTTCAGGGACACTTTTAGATGGTCCGACAATGAACAGTCAGTGGATAAAGAGAACAGGGGTGATGCAGAACAAAATTAAAAGCAGACAGGTCTGTGTATTATCTATGGGTTTTAGTTTCTGGTCTTTCCATTCAATAGACTGTGTTCTTTCTAGTGGCCAGAAGTCAAGGGGTTGCATAAAGCTCTTTAATTCCCTCTTAAACAGCTGGTTTGTTTTGTGGACTTCTATACCTATCACATCTCACGGATACCAATCCCCTAAATATGAGGATTGAAAACGTGGAAAGTGCTGATGCAAACTTGATCCACCGGAAAAGAGACTGGCGACTTCCTTTCTTTTGGATTAAGTTAACGGTGTATATTTTCATCTGAAATAAGTCCTGTTACTGACTTGGGGCGGCGGGGGGTAGGCCTTCAGGAGATTTAAAATATCTTCAGGAGAGGGGAAGACTGTATTTTATTGGGGTCAGATTAAATAATTTAGTGAGTGGTTTTACTTTTCTTTCTGAAAGAAAGAAACAAAAGATAATCCCTTTGGCTGTCCTCACTGATAATAAATACTCACCGTGCCAGACAACACTGGATTTTGTTCATCCACAGTGAAGAATGGGTCTCTTGCCCGGAATGTCAGGGTGACCTCCCAGGATTTGAATTAAATTAATTTTAAGAAAAATTCTAATATTTAGAATTAGCTCTTTATTAGAAATAGATATGAGCAAGTGGTTGATTAGGTGCATATATTATTCTCTGTGTGGCTAGATAGATGCCACTCCTGATTATAGGATTAAAGAATTGTTTTGGTCACTTTTGTTTCCTTTTAGGAAACCGTTTCCCAAACATACAACCTGGCAAATATAGACACATAGAAAGGTGAATATATTATCTCAAAAAAGAGCTAGCAGCCAAAGTGAGACCAACGGCCACGGTGTCTCAGCCTCTCTGCACCGATGGGGCTGCTTCTGTAGCCCAGGCTTGGCCTCGGATGCGGCTGCTGCTCCTGGGATGCGCCCAAGCCTGGCTCCCTAGGCTTCTCATCACCTCTGTAACTGACAGTAGGCAACCGCTACACGCCTTCTATTCCAGTAACCAAGAGCTGGTTCCTACAGTTTTCAACTCAGGATCTGATCTATAGAGCCTTTGTAGATATTTACTTTAAATTTACTTTTCTGATTATTAAAAGAACCTGTGCTAAATCATAGGTTACAAGAAAATATATGAACGAAAGAGAAAAAAAATTAACTATAATCCCACCATCCAGATATAACAGATTTTAACATTTTAGTGTATATCCTTCTCATATTATTTTTCATACTCAGATATTTGCTAGTCTTCTGCCTGCTTTTTGCTTAAAAATATATAACAAACAATTTTCTACTTCAGAAACACTGATAACTTTGTTCTTTTTCTTTTTAGTGGGGCTGGGGGAAAGGATGTGGGATTTATTATAAAATTCTGGCTTCAACTGAAGTGTAATATCTTTTTCCACCTAGCTTTATTGAATTATTAAGAGATATACAGTTAAATATAAATTTTTATCACTGTATATGGGAAGATGTATATGTATCATGGATTCTCATCTGGGAGTGGTTTTGCCATCTGGTGACAGTTGGCCGTTTCTGGAGTCATTTATGGTTGTCAAAACTGGAGGGTGTTCCTGACAGCGGGTAGGGATCAGCGGTGCTGCTGGACATTCCACACTGCACAGGAGAGCCCCCACAATAGAATCGTCTGGCTCAAGACGGCAGGAGGACGAGAGCGGACTGCTGTGTGTACACACGTGAATTTACCAACCCGGTTCCTTACTGTGCGTTTGTTTCCAACTTTTCAGTGTTATGATTAGTGCTATTATAAATACCCTTTGCACACACACATCTTTCCACACATTTCTAATTATTCCCTCTAGGTAAATATGTATAGTTAGAATTGCCAGACAATAGAGACGATTTTTAGAGTTTTTTTTTTTTTTCTTTTTAATAAACACACCCAGATTCCCATTCTAAAGAGTTTGTACCACTTAATACTCTCCTCATCAGCTGGAAACCCTGTCGTTTCCATAATTATCATAACTATGCATGGCTGTTTGTAAATTTATAAATAATTGAATATTTTCTGGGAAGAATATAATTAATTTTGTGTGTATTTGTTTCACTACTGACAAAGTTGAAACAATAGTGTTAAAAATGGCTTTTCTAACTTTAATTATAATGCCATTAGTATTCAGTAAACATGATGTTGGCTGTTGATTCTAGAACTGTTTAAGTTTAATAACTGTAAGTTGGTGTTGACCATTGGACAAATGATCTTGTGAGTGAATGAATCTTTCATTCTATGAATGAATGTCAAGGCCGTGTGAACTTGAGTTACTCACCCTCTCAAGGACTGTGTGGGTCCCACACAGATGAGATAAGGGAAAAGTGAAGATTGAATGGAGAGTTAATTTCCTCAGTTGGGGTACCTGGGAGCATTTGGAAGGAACTGAGCAGCAGGGAGTCTGGAGACTTTTTAGTAAAGCATTTTTCCTCGTATTTGTTGCAGCCCAGTATCTATATGTGTTTGTAACAGGTTGATGATGATAAGAGATGTCATGTATTGAACACGTGTGTTTCAGTTAACTATTTTGGTGTGTCTGAAAAGCAAAAGTGGGATGAAAGATATAAGTGTGTGCATTGGTTAGGAATTTGTACAGTCTTGGGTGAGACATGGCTGGTGAAAGCGGGCTGGCTCTTTCTTGTGGGTGCGTCATAGTTAAGGTAAGCTAACTGTAGGCCGAGTAAAGCCTTGGCTGGGATCTATTTGTCTCTCTTTTATGTGGTCTCTCGTTATCTACAGGGATAAGGTAGATTTATTTTCATGGTGGAGACATGGTTCAAAGAGAAAACAAAAGCATTCAAGAACCTCTTGAGGTGTAGGTCTGAAAGTGCTACGCCTTTACTCTTGCCCCATTCTGCCAGCCAAAACAAGGCAAAAGGCTATGCCAGGGTGAGAAATAGCTCCCACCTTTTGATGGAAAGAGCTACAGAGTCACAGGGCAAAGGGTACAGATACAGGGAAGGATGGTGAACTGCAGCCATCTAAGCAGTCATCCTACCATAACTTACCACGTGGCAGGCCGGACATTAAATGTGTGTGTGTGTGTGTGTGTGTGTGTTTAATCCAAAAGTCTTGTATGACTCTTTGTGACCCCATGGACTCTAGACCAACAGGCTCCTCTGGCCATGGGATGTTCCAGGCAAGAATACTGAGGTGGGTTGCCATTTTCTTCTCCAGGTGATCTTCCCGACCCAAGGATCAAACCTGGGCCTCTTGCATTGGCAGGAGGATTCCTTCTGGACTGAATTACCAGGGAAGGCATAATATAATTGCAGAGTATCATCTATATTATATAAAATTATTATATTATATTAGCCTACATATTAATTTAACAGTCACAAAATATAAAGCCAATATAATATCAGAATACCTATCTGATGATAATTTAATTACCACAGTATATAAAACTATGACCGATCTAGACAGTGTATTAAAAAGCAGAGACATTACTTTGCAGACCAAGGTCCGTATAAAGCTGTGGTTTTTCCAGTAGTCATGTGTGGATATGAGTTGGACCATAAAGAAGGCTGAGTGCCAAAGAACTGATGCTTTTGAACTGTGGTGTTGGAGAAGACGAGAGTCCCTGGGTCAGCAAGGAGATTGAACCAGTCCATCCTAAAGGAAATCAGTCCTGAATATCCATTGGAAGGACTGACGCTGAAACTGAAGCTCTAATACATTGGCCACCTGATGCGAAAAGCTGACTCTTTGGAAAAGACCCTGACACTGGGAAGGATTGAAGGCAGGAGGAGGAGAGGATGATAGAGAATGAGATGGTTGGATGGCATCAGTGACTCAGTGGACGAGAGTTTGAGCAAGTTCTGAGAGATGGTGAAGGACAGGGAAGCCTGGTGTGCCGCAGTTCACGGGGTTGCAAAGAGGCAGACAAAACTTGGTGAGTGAACAACAGCAGCACAGTGCCAGCATAATGTCAGTGTTCCTATCTGATGAGTCTGGGCGGGACAAATGGAGTGGGACCCTGGCATGAGAAGAGACTGTATCTTTGTAGAAGATAGAGAAGGGGCTCTTCTATTTTCTATGCTGTGTATTTCTAAATCAGAGAGAAGATAGCAACTTTCATAAGTTTTCTTTATCAAATGGTTAAGTATGTTAGAAACATTATGCAGTACATTTCTGTTCCAAATATTTCCTTTATCAAAAATCCTATGTAGTAGCTGTGGTGAAATTTTAACTTCAGTTGTAGTTGCAAGCTTATATTTACAAATTTCTATCAGTAATTAAATATAATTTTGGAACAGGCTGTTATGAGAACTACTTGTCAGGTTCTATCTATTTAAAGTCAGAGAATCTCTGATACGGAACTTAGTGTTGGCAAGTCTTCCACTCCAGAACACTCCCCCGAGTGGAGCTTGCGCCTGGTGGGATTCTTAATGAATTCTTTCTTCTGTGGCAGCAAAATCTGCCTTAATCCTTCCCGTGGGTCACATGTGATCATCATGTCTGGTAGCACATTTCCCCATCTGTGTCTGTTCCCTCACTTTGCTCTAGTTTTTTCTTTTTTTTTCTTTTAATAGTATTTCTCACATCCTTTTCATTGTATCCATTTTAGTTTGTTTGTGAACTATTTGTTTTCCCCGTTAGAATGTGGACTCCATGAGGCCAGGGACTTGATTTTGTTCACTACTATATGTCCAATGGCTTGAATGGTGCCCAGCACATAGCAGGCACCCAGGAAACATTGCTGAATAAATAACTGCTCCTTCTCCACACATTAGTCCTTGTTGTATAAGATTTTATATTGCTACTCAATGTGAGCATAGTCCACAACTGTGACAACCTTGCCTTCCATGTGTTTACCGAAATTGCTGGAAGAATATTGAACAAAACGGAGTTATATTAATATAAAGAATAGTATGGAAGGTATGGAAGCTCCTGTCACTGAGATACTGGAAAAAATCAATATATCAGTTGTTATTCAAAGTTACTAATGTCTTACCCCCACTTTGAGGCTTCCCAGGCAGCTTGGCTATAAAGAATCCACCTGCCAAGCAAGATACATGGGTTCGATCCCTGGTTGGGGAGGATCCCCTGGAGGAGGAAACAGCAACCCACTTCAGTATCTGTGTGTGCCTACAGAATGCCATGAACAGAGGAGCGTGGTGGGCTACAGTCCATGCGGTGGCCAAGAGACCTGACTTACCAGCTGAGCAAGCATGTACCTTTAATCCAAGCTATTTCCCTCATAATTAAAAATAAAATGGAATCTAGATAGAATAAAACATGACTAAAACTAGTAATATGTATGAAGAAGGGATCAATGAAAATTAATGGACATAAGATCAACCAAAGAAAGACATTCACAGAATAAAACATCAGATGTCCATCCCGGGGGGCGGCGGGGATCGAAGGGTCCTTCTAAGAGAAGCTCCGTCTCTGTGGCAGAGGTGTGTGGGTCATCAGATTCAGTGAGTCATTAAACATGCAAACAGGCATTATTACCTGCGCTTATTCTGATGCTACAAAACCAAATAGCCCTCTGATCATTTTGCTTTTGTCGGAGCTTGCCTGCAGGGAGAGAATGTGCAGTCAAGCTAGCATCCTGTTTACCTGATGGTTTTATTCTCATTGGAACTCAGTAGTTGTCACTCTGTCTCTTTGAGCTTTATCAGTGTGGTTTGGTATCCACAAGTCAGATCAGCTCCAGAACAATGACAAGAGCGTGTATCTGAGTTTGGAAGGCTGAATTCGTCATTCTGGACAGCCAACTAGCCCTCCCTCATCAGAGGTACTAACCGTTCTACTGGGTATGGAGTGCTTTGAATGTATTATTCAAATCAGGAATCACTTTACAGATGTTCCCAAAGCAAACCTCTGGGATATTTTCATCAAGAAATCTAAGGGTTTTTTGTTTTTCCTCCCAAAACAAACACATGTCAGAAAGTGATTGAAAGATAGCACAGAATGTGTATCTTGGTCCCAGGATAACCCCAAAATTTATTTCCAAAAAATAGCTGATGTATTCATAGAAAAGGTCATGAATCTTTCTCTCTGATTTTTGTGTTTTTGTTTACTATGGATTATTTCTTGGAATTTTGAAGCACTGTTTTTCAATTAGTGAAATTAATGCATACCTATTATCTTTACCTGCGCACGGCTGTGAAATCTAACGGCCAAACCCTTTATGTGCAGGTTCTCACTGCAAACACCACTTTGTTTCCTCCCTTCTTTTATTCTTTTTTCCCCTTGTATTAAGTGACACAAAAGAGTTGTGATCCGCTCTGGGGAAATGAACGTGTTACTTGCTTGATGCAATGCACAAGCTTAAACTTTAATGGATTCTTTAAGAAAGACCAGTTCACAGCCAGAATTCTTTTATCCCACAATGGTGACAAGGAAAGAGGAACTGAGGATTTTCGACAGTGAAGAATAAGAAATATGGGAACTTTTTCAAAGGCTAAGATGATGTACAGGTTCTAAAAATATTTCATTTGCATTTAAAATATGCCCTTCTAGTCTAGAAAGGAATACACATTTTTGTTAGATTTTAGATAATTATACTGACATATTGGTGCCTTTAAAAGTCACTGGCCATTTATTATTTAGAAGAAAATAGAGTGGATTTAGGTATAAACCCGTGCATGAATGTATCAACATAGTGAGAAATATTAGTCATTTTTTCCCTTAGGCTTTCAGTTGAATAATAGCAGCACACTAAGTTATTTTTATAGCTTGTTTATTTAAAAATTAGTACTTCTAAGGCTGAAGTCAAAGGTTTTCTTCCACTGGTTTAGGTCAAGCCTAACTAAATCACAGTCAACTCATGCTTTCTTCCATTTGTACACACATCAATGCAAGTTGAGCCAATAAATAAGTGAATAAATTAATTTTGTGTGCTTAGTATGGCTAGAAGGTGTAGGTGAAGACATAGAGAGGTTAAAATTTGATCATCACCTTTGAGAAGTTTTTAAGTCAATTGTTATGGCAAAGCCTGGGCTTTGGGTCCAGTAGGAAGGATGTGGTGAGGATGAAACCTGGATTTACCATTCACTGGTGGGTCCTTGATTTTGGATTTTCCTCCTCTATGAAGTGAATTTTTAGACATGTTAAGATGAAATAAAATAATATATTTAAAAAAATCTAGCTCAGTTCCTGGCATAGATAAGCATTCAAAGGTATGAGCTCTGACCTATATAACCATTGATCACTCTATCCATTTTGTGATCCAATGTTTTTCAGTTGTTAAGTTGTGTCCGACTCTTTATCACACCATGGACTGAAGCACACCAGGCTTCTCTGTCCTTCACTGTCTCCCAGAGTTTGTTCCAGCTCTTGTCCATGGAGTCGGTGATGCCACCCAACCATCTCATCTTCTGTCACCCCCTCTCCTCCTGCCCTCAGTCTTTCCCAGCATCAGGGTCCTTTCCAATGAGTCAGCTCTTCACATCAGGGGGCCAGAGTATTGGAGCTTCAACTTTAGCATCAGTCCTTCCAGTGAATATTCAGGACTCATTCCCTTTTGGATTGACTGGTGTGATCTCATTGATGACCAAGGGACTCTCAAGAGTCTTCTCCAACACTACGGTTCAAAAGCATCAATTCTTTGGTGCTCAGTCTTTTATTGTCCAGCTCTCACATCAATACATGACTACAGGAAAAATGATAGCTTTGACTATATGGATCTTTGTCAACAAAGTCATGTCTCTTCTTTTTAATACTCTGTCTAGGTTTGTCATAGCTTTTCTTTCAAGGAGCAAGCATCTTTTAATTTTATGGCCACAGTCACAGTGGTTTTGGGGCCCAAGAAAATAATATCTGTCACTGTTTCCACTCCCCCCCCCCGCCATGTATTTATCATGAAGTGATAGGACTGGATGCCAGGATCTTAGTTTTTTGAATGTTGAATTTTAAGCCAGCTTTCTGTCATTGAAGTGGTAGCATCTGCATATCTGAGATTGTTGATATTTCTCTCAGCAATATTGATTCCAGCTTGTGAGTCATCCAGCCTGGCATTTCACATGATGTATTCTGCATATAAGTTAAATAAGCAGGGTAACAATGTACAGCGTTGACATACTCCTTTCCCGATTTTGAACCAGTCCATTGTTCCATGTCTGGTTCTCATTGTTGCTTCTTATCCTGCATACAGGCTTCTCAGGAGGCAGGTAAGGTGGTCTGGTAGTCCCATCTCTTTAAGAATTTTCCACAGTTTTTTGTGATCAACCCAGTCAAAGGCTTTAGCATACTGAATAAAGTAGATGTTTTACAATAGACATATATAATATGGCACTATTTTATGCATCAGTAACATAAAGATGCCCCTTCATGGATCACTGCCTTGTTGTGGCAAAGAGGCTTGCATAACTCAGTGAAGCTATGAGCCGTGCCATGCAGGGCCAACCACAGTGGATGGCTTCTAGCAGAGAGTTCTGACAAAACATGATCCACTGGAGGAGGGAATGGCAATCCACCCCAGTATACTTGCCTGGAGAACCTCATGAACTGTACAAAAGGCCAAAGAGATAAATGACACCAAAAGATGAGTCCTCCAGCTCTGAAGGGGTCCAATATGCTGCTGGGGAAGAGTGGAGGAGAATTACCAATAGCCCCAGAATGAATGAAACAGCTGGGCCAAAGCGGACATGACGCTCAGTTGCGGATGTGTCTGGTGATGAAAGTAAAATCAGTGCTGTAGAGAACAGTATTATATAGGAACCTGGAGTGTTAGGTCCATGAATCAAAGAGAATTGAACGTGGGCAACCAGGAGATGGTAAGAATAAACACCGGTTGAATGCAGAGTTCCAAAGAATAGCTAGGAGAGATAAGAAGGCCTTCTTCAATGAACAGTGCATAATAATAGATGGAAACAACAAAAGGGGAAAGACTAGAGATCTTATCAGGAAAATTAGAAACATCAAGGGCGCATTCTGCCCAAAGATGGGCACAATAATGGATAAAAATGGTAAAGAC
Source organism: Dama dama (assembly GCF_033118175.1). NCBI lineage: Eukaryota > Metazoa > Chordata > Mammalia > Artiodactyla > Cervidae > Dama > Dama dama. The sequence continues at coordinate 82,181,966 of NC_083703.1, forward strand.
CTAGTAGATGCTGAAGAGATCAAGAAGAGATGGAAAGGATACACGGAAGAACTGTATAAAAAAGATCTTCATGAACTGGATTACTACAATGGTGAGGTTAATCACCCAGAGCCAGACAGTCTGGAGTGCATTCAAGTGGGCCTTAAGCACTGCTGTTAATAAAGCTATGGATGCAATAAAATTCCAGAAGAACAGTTCAGATCCCTAAAGGATGATGCCATCAAGGTTTTGCATTCATTATGTCAGCAAATCTGGAAGACACAACAGTGGCCCCAACACTGGAAAAAGTCAGTCCTCATCCCGATTCCCAAGAAGGGTAGTACTAAAAAATGTGCTGACCGTCGGACAGTTGCACTCGTCTCCCACGCTCATATGGTCATGCTTAAAATCTTGCATGCCAGGCTTCAGCATTATGTGAACTGAGAACTTCCAAATGTCCAACCTGGGTTTAGAAAAGGAAGAGGAACCAGAGATCAAATTGCCAACATTCACTGGATTATAGAGAAAGCAAGGAATTTCAGAGGAAAAAAACCTACCTCCGTTTCATTGACTACGCTAAAGCCTTTGACTGTGTGGACCATGACAAACTAGGGAAAGCTCTTAGAGAGATGAGACTACCAGACCATCTTACCTGTGTCCTGAGAAACTTGTATGTGGGTTAAGAAGCAACAGTTAGAATCCTGTATGGAATAGCTGATTGGTTCAAGATTGAGAAAGGAGTAAGGCAAGGCTGTCTCCTGTCACCCTGTTTGTTTAATCTACATGCTGAACACATCATGAGAAATGCCAGGCTGGATGATTTATAAGCTGGAATTAAGATAGGTGGGAGAAACATCAACAACCTCAGATATGTGGATGACACCACTCTAATGGCAGAAAGTGAAGAGGAACCAAAGAACCTCTTGATGAGGGTGAAGGAGGAGAGTGAAAGAGTCAGCTAGGACTAAATATTAAAAAAACTAAGATCACGGCATCTAGCCCCATTACTGCATAAAAAAAAATAGAGGGGAAAAAGGTGGAAGTAATGACATATTTCTTCTTCTTGGGCTCCAAAATCACTGTGGATGGTGACTGCAGTCATGAAATCAGATGATTGCTTCTCAGGAAAGTGATGACAAGCCTAGATAGTATGTTGAAAAGCAGAGGCATTACTCTGCTGACAAAGGTCTGTACAGTCAAGGCTGTGGCTTTCCCAGTGGTCACATACAGTTGTGAGAGCTGGACCATTAAGAAGGTAGGACACCAGAGAATTGATGCCTTTGAACTGCTATGCTGGAGAAGACTCCTGAAAGTAACCGCAGAGCAAGGAGATCAAACCAGTCAATCTGGAAAGACTGATGGTGAAGCTGAAACTTCAGAATTTTGGTCATCTGATGAAAAGAACTGATTCATTGGAAAAAGACACTGATGCTGGGAAAGACTGAGGGCAGGAGAAGAGGGCAGCAAAGGATGAGATGGTTGGATGGCTTCATGGATGCAATGAACATGAACTTGGGCAAACTCCAGGAGATGGTGAGGGACAGGGAGGCCTGGCATGCTTCAGTCCATGGAGTCGCACAGAGTTGGACATGACTGAACAAAAACAAAATATAAAGATGAATCATCCCCTTCTCTCTATGGGTCTAATGAGGGAACCCAAAAACATTGCTGATAGGATAAAATTTTCATTATTCAACTAAATGCACATTTATAGAAAATTTTTACTCTAGCTATTCCATATGACATATGTCTATGTCATGGAATAATTAGATAAAATAATAGAATGAGAAAGACAGAAGCTAATTATTACTGAATTCATGCTATATGGCATAGCATATACTTGCAATATCTGATCTCAAATATTGTCTTAAACAATAATGAAAAACAAATCACCATGAGGTCCATGTAAAACTCCTGTTTTACACATTGGGAGATGAGGCTAATCAGTCACAAAAATAGCTATATCTGGAGCATAAACTTGGTTGTGTTTGCAGCGATACTATAAAATTTATAATTGCATGGCAGCCGTTAAGTTTTAGAGAAGTTGAATGAAGCCATGAGGAAATGTACAATGACATAATTCAGTCATCTTTTATTGAAGTGTCCTAGGTGAGGCCCTAATCTAGTGGTTCTCCAAGATAACAGTCAATGTTTATGAAGTTAATTCCTAGCCCATCCTTCTGATAACTGCCCTTCAGGCCCTAATCACATGGTCTCTATGGAAGATACCATATTCTTACATGACTCTATTATCCTGTTCACAATCAATTGTTTCAAGGATGAACATGACCCATGCGAGTGAGTCCCATTCATAAGACTTGGTCTTAAGAGCCAGCCAGCTGAGATGACTGTACCTATGTTGCTATTGGCTCAGTCAGTAAAGAATTTGCCTGCCAATGCAGGAGACGCAGGTTCAGTCCGTGGGTCAGAAAGATCCCCTGGAGAAGGAAATGGCAGCCCACTCCAGTATTCTTGCCTGGGAATCCCATGGACGGAGGAGCCTGGTGGGCTGCAGTCCACGGATCGCAGAAGTTGGGCGCAGCGACTGAATCACCACAGCCTGCGGCCAAGTCTCTTCAGTCGTGTCCGAGTCTGTGCGGCCCGGTGGATCACAGCACACCAGGCTCCTCTGTCCGTGGGATTCTCCAAGCGAGAGCACTGGAGTGGGGTGCCGTGCCCTCCTCCAGGGCACCTTCGTGACCCAGGGACTGAACCCGTGTTTCTTATATTTCCTGCACTGGCAGGTTTAGGACTTGGTATAATTTAGATAAACTTAACCTACACTGCGTTTAGTAAAAGGGATCCATAGTTTCATTTAAATGAAAATTTCAGATCAGCATTGGATTCGTATTAGTGTCTGAGACAGTCAAAAGATGTTCACAGCCCAGTTTCTCCCTGTCTTTGCTCCATGGTGGAAACTTTACTTTCTAACTTAATTTGATAGAAACCCACAATTCCAGACATTTTCCTTTTGATACCAAATAGTGCAGCAATTTCAAACCTCATATTCTTAAGCTATATAGTCCAGGGAAGAAGAATCTTCTAGTAGTCCTCAAATATTGCTTGGCATTCTTTCTCTTATTTTAGTCCAAATCAGTCCTTATGTACATTCCTATACTAATCACTGCGCCTAAGGTTGGGATAGATGAGTGGGATGTAAGATTAAGCTAGTTTACACTTATCTGTATGTAAACCTAGAGTCGTGGATGTGCTGAATACTTACAAAATGTCATATCTGGATATGGAATATAGATGGAAAGTTTTTAAAAAATCCAAAGCACAATTGGTAGGAAAAGTTTAGGGGAAATGAATGCTGAAGATGTGTATATGTTATATATATGTCTTTATGAATATTATACATATATAATTATGATTATATATTTAGGGCTAATTTAATTGTTCAGAAGGTGAAGAATCTGCCTGCAGTGCAGGAGACCAGGTTTGATCCCTAGGTCAGGAAGGTCCCCTGGAGAAGGCAATAGCCACCCCCTGCAGTATTCTTGCCTGGAGAATTCCATGAACAGAGGACCTTGGCAGACTTACAAAATATCACATCTGGATATGGAATATAGATGGAAAATTTTTTAAAAAGCAAATCACAGTTCGTAGGAAAAAATTAGGGGAATTGAATGCTAAAGAGGTATATATGTTATATATTTGTGTCTTTATATATTATGTGTATGTATTTGTAATCATACAACCTACATTTGTATATGTAACTAGGTACAAAATCAGATTTGATACAGATCTGCCTGGTTTCAGTCCCCGTCTTTTTATAAGTCACAGAATCCCGCTGATTAATTTAACCTTATCTTTCTACAAAAGGAACAACATAAAGGCATTTATTGGAAAGTTATTAAATAGCTCACAAAATGGAAGTGCTGAAAAGCGAGGCCTTATGAGAGAGAAGAATAAGCAAAATCAGGGAGCCTTAGAAATGGAATCACACAGTCAGTTTCTTTTCAGTTCTGCCACCGACTCTCCATCCCTTTCCAGAAATACCCAGATGTATCATGGCTTTGTCTGGATGATATGTCTACCCTTATAAGGGGGTATTGGTCCAAATACCTGCAGCAGTTTGGATCCACATGAAATAAAGGATGGAGTGTTTACCAAAGGAAGGAATACAGAATAACTTCTCCAGGTTGTTCAGTCCCCTGTAAAGCCCCATCTTCCCTACACAGTTCCTGCCCTTTTGAGCCTTTGAACAGCCTTTTTTTTTTTTTTTTTTAGAACAGCCATTTTTGTGAGAAAAATCAGGCAAGTCAACAACTGAGCTGAAGTTATTTGCAGTTTTCATCCTGTTTGGCCACCTGATGTGAACAGCTGACTCATTCCCTTTCGCTGATGCTGGGAAAGACTGAGGGCAGGAGGAGAAGGGTGCGACAGAGGATGAGATGGCTGGATGGCATCACCGACGAGATGGACATGAGTTTGAGCAAGCTCTGGGAGATGGTGAAGGACACAGGAGCCTGACGGGCTACAGTTCATGGGGTCGCAGAGAGTCAGACATGCCTTAGCAGCTAAATGGCAGCAATAACACCAAAATACTGTTTGTTTCACTTAGATGTATCCTCAGAGCTTCCTCAGAGCTATTATGTTGAACTTAGTATATTTGTGTATTTCAGTTTACCTTGGGTGGAAGACATGCTAATAGAAGCTTCCCTATCAAACTCTTTGGATAATAGATGCCTGAATGCAGGCAATGAGGAATATCTACCATTCACAGTTCCCCACTATTGCTTGCATTGATGCCAGTGATAACATTATGTAAAAATCACCTTGACAGATCAAAATAAGCAAAGCTAGTTCAGAGTGCAGAGAGCTGAAAATATCCTCTAACAGTCACATCCTGAAACTGCAGGGCTTAGAAAAGCAAAGGCACATCAAAATTAAATAAAATAAATCATTTAAAAAGTCTTATCTTACCACTGCATTTTTCAATCCCCAAACCAGACAGTCTTTAAATAAAAAGAACTAGTTGGTAAGATTTTGCTGCTTTCAGAATGCTAAGATTCAAAACTGAAATAATTGCTATATTTTGGTGACCTTAAACACATACTTGAAATCATTGTATATGTCAGATTGGTATCTCAAGAGATCTATGTAAATCAGAGTATATTTAAAGTATCCTAGAGTTGCTGTTAGTAAAAAATAAAAGTATTCATATAAATCAAATGATGAGCCTCTAATTGAATTAGTTTTTAAATATTTACTTGAGTTTTGATGGTCCATCATTTCAAATGTTTCATGTTACCCTTCCTTTCTGATCCTTCTCTCTCCATTGTCTTTTATTTATTTATTTAGCAAATATTAATGCATGATACTATCCTAGGTGTTGGAAATAAAATAGCAACCTATCAATAATCTCTCTCCCCATGAAATGACAGTCTGGTTGGGAGGAGAAAGACATTAATCAAATAATCAAATGCACACATATATACATACATAATTATAACAAAAAAAATGCAGTTTGTCCTGAGAATATAATTTGGGCTCCCTCATCTATACCGGGGCACCAGAAAGACTGTAGGACGAATGGCATTTTTGCTGCGACCTGAAGCATTGAGAGGAGTTAAGGAGACAGGCAGCATGCTCACATATGTGGAGGAGATGGAAGAACATTCCAGACAGAGGGGACAGCATGTGCAAAGATGTGAATGCCACGAAGAGTAGCTTCCTCTGAGAGCCTGAGTGAAGGCTGTGTGACCAGTGTTAGGGTGTGAAGGAAGAGGGGACTAAGATGAGCTTGGGGTGAGAGGTCAGAGGAGAGATCACGGGAGCATGAGAAAGCCTGGAAGGCGTCTAAATGGGGAAGGAAAATAGATCTCTTGCATTCTGAAAGATTTTTCTAGCTACCTGGTAAAGAAAGCACTGGAAGAAAGCCAGAGTAGATGCAAAGAAAAGCAATTTGGTGTCTACAGCAGTAGACCAGGTAACAGAAACAGATTTGGGTTTCGGTTTGTCTCTATGCTCAATCCCTTTGGTCACTTTGCTTAACCAGCTAGAGCTTTATTATTCTTACCTGTAAAATGGAAATTAAGATAAATATTTCTCCAGTATGCTGTCTGTGAAGACTGAGATGTAAGATATAGAAAGTGATTACCATGACACATAGGAAGTCTTCTATCACTATGGCATGCTAATTTTTAACCTCTGGTAAGATTCCTTTGTCAGAGATCTACTTTGATGTTGGTATAGCTATTTCTTTCCTTTTATTGTTGTTTAATTGCTCAGTCATGTCCAATTCTTTGTGACCCCATGGACTGCACTATGCCAGACTTCCCTGTTCATCATCTCCCGGAGCTTGCTCAAACCCACGTCCATTGAGTCGGTGATGCCATCCAACCATCTCATCCTCTGCCGTCCCCTTCTCCTCCCGCATTCAGTCTTTCCCAGCATCAGGACTCCTTTCCAATGTGTCGGCTCTTTGCATCAGATGGCCAAAGTATTGGAGCTTCAGCATCAGTCGTTCCAATGAATATTTAGGGTTGATTTCCTTCAGGATTGCCTAGTTTGATCTCCTTGCTATGCAAGGAACTCTCAAGAGCCTTCTCCAGCACCACAGTTAAAAGCATCAGTTCTTTGGTGCTCAGCCTTTTTTATTGTCCTGCTCTCACATCCATACATGACCACTGGAAAACCATAGCTTTGACTATATGGACCTTTGTCAGCAAAGTAATGCCTCTGTGTCTTAACATGCTGTCTAGGTTTGTCATAGCTTTTCTTCCAAGGAGCAAGTGTGTTTTAATTTCATGGTTGCAGTCACCATCCAAGTGATTTTGGAGACCAAGAAAATAAAGTCTGTCACTGTTTTCATTGTTTCCTCATCTATTTTCCATGAAGTGACGGCACCAGATGCCATGATCTTCATTTTTTGAATGTTGAATTTTAAGCCAGCTTTTTCACTCTTCTCTTCCACCTTCGTCCTTTAGTTCCTCTTCGTTTTCTGCCATAAGGGTGGTTCCATCTGCATATCTGAGGTTATTGATATTTCTCCTGGCAGTCTTGATCCCCACTTGTGATTCATCCAGCCCAGCATTTCACATGATGTACTCTATGTAAGTTAAATAAGCAGGGTGACAATATACAGCCTTGAAGTACTCTTTTCCAAATTTTGAACAATATTGTTCATGGTTCCATGTTGTTCCAAGTCTAGTTCTGTTACTTCTTTACCAAAATACAGTTTTCTCAGGAGGCAGGTGAGGTGGTCTGGTATTCCCATCTCTTTAAGAATTTTCCACAGTTCGTGTGGTCTACATTCAAAGGCTTTAGCATAGTCAATAAAGCTGAAGTAGATATTTTTCTGAAATTCTCTAGCTTTTCCTATGATCCAGTGGATGTTCACAATTCAATTTCTGGTTCCACTGCCTTTTTAAAATCTAGCTTGTATATCTAAAAGTTCTCAGTTCATGTACTGTTGAAGACTAGCCAGGAGAATTTTGAGCATTGCTTTGGTAGTATGTGAAATGAGTGCGCTTGTGCAGTCGTTTGAACATTCTTGGGCATTGCCCTTCTTTGGGATTGGAATGAAAACTGACCTTTTCCACTGCTGTGGCCACTGCTGAGTTTTCCAAATCTGCTGGCATATTAAGTGCAGCACTTTAACAGCATCATCTTTTAGGACTTGAAATAGCTCAGCTGGAATTCCATCACCTCCACTGGCTTCGTTAGTAGTGATGCTTCCTAAGGCCCACTTGACTTCATACTTAAGGATGTCTGGCTCTAGGTGAGTGATCATACCATTGTTGTTATCCAGGTCATTAAGATCTTTTCTATGTAGTTCTTCTGTGTATTTTTGCCACCTCTTCTTAATATCTTCTGCTTCTGTTAGGTCCACACTGCTTCTGTCCTTTATTGTGCCTATCTTTGCATAAAATGTTTCCTTGTTATCTCTAATATTCTTGAAGAGATCTCTAGTTTTTCCCATTGTATTGTTTTCCTCTATTTCTTTGCATTGATCATTTAGGAAGGCTTATCTCTCCTTGCTATTCTTTGGAATTCTGCATTCCTTTTCTCCTTTGCCTTTTGCTTCTCTTCTTTTCTCAGCTAAGACCTGAGAAAAGAAGAGAAGGCCTCCTCAGGCAACCATTTTGCCTTTTTGCATTTCTTTTTCTTGGGAATGGTTTTGATCACTGCCTCCTGTATAATGTTACAAACCTCTGTCCATAGTTCTTCAGGCACTTTGTCTATCAGATCTAATCTCTTGAATCTATTTCTCACTTCCACTGTATAATCATAAGGAATTTGATTTAGGTCATACCTGAATACTGTAGTGGTTTTCCCTACTTTCTTCATTTTAAGTCTGAATTTTGTGATAAGGAGTTCATGATCTGAGACAGTCAGCTCCTGGTCTTGTTTTTGCTGGCTGTATAGAGCTTATCCATCTTTGGCTACAAAGAATATAATCAATCTGATTTTGATATTGACCATCTGGTGATGTCCATGTGTAGGGTCTCTTGTGTTGTTGGAAGAGGGTGTTTGCTGTGATCAGCCCTGTCTCTTGGCAAAACTCTGTTAGCCTTTGCCCTGCTTCATTCCGTACTTCAGGGCCAGCCTTGCCTGTTACTCCAGGTTTCTCTTGACTTCTGCTTTTGCATTCCAGTCCCCTATGATGAAAATGACATCTCTTTTTGGTGTTAGTTCTAGGTCTTATAGCTCTTCATAAAACTGTTCAACTTCAGCTTCTTTGGCATTACTGGTTGGGGCATAGACTTGGATTACTGTGATATTGAATGGTTTGCATTGGAAATGAACAGAGATCATTCTGTCATTTTTGAGATTGCACCCAAGTACTGCATTTTGGACTCTTTTTTTTTTTTTTTTGACTATGAGGGCTACTTCAATTCTTCTAAGGAATTCTTTTCCACAGTAGTAAATATAATGGTCCTCTGAATTAAATATGCCTATTCCTGTCCATTTCTTTCCTTTAGATTAGTATATACATGTCATAACTTGTTTTTATCCTTTTGCTTATATCCCATTGGTGTGTTCACATTTAAAATAGATTTCTTGCCAATTTATGTTTGGTTTTCCTCCACTCCATGGTTCGGGTCAGAAGCTCTCCTCCAGCTGGGAAGCCGGGACAGTCACAGAGCTTGCGTCCTTTGTCTCCTGTCTCATGAATCGTGCTTCCGCATGATCAGATCCTGTGCTTTCTCCAGTGTCCTTAGACAATCCTTTTCTGTATTCTGTCTCGTTTTCTAGCAGGAGGTTACATTCTGGGTTCTTCACATGCATAAGGAAATGAAAGTGATGTGATGTTTGACCAGAGACTTGAAGGATGATGCATTTTGTATTTTAGCTTAGTTATAACCAGTATTTTTTAATTTTGAATTTCTTTGATCTCTTGAGCACTTACAGCTCACAAAAGAATCAAAGTTATTTTCTAACTAGTTTTAAGTTTCTAGTTCCATCCATCTGACATTGATATTGACATGACATTCTCACAGTGGCTTCAGGATTCTGTAACTTCTAAACATCATCAAGCAAAATGGTTATTCTGGTGCAAAGAAAATAAAAATCTCATAAAAATCTTAAAATAGGATGTTATTCAGTGCTTAAAAAGTTAATGTGTGGGCCCCAAATATATAAAATTGATATTGGGGGAACCATCAAAATCTCCTTAGAATACTTTAAAATATTTACAAAGCACTTTATTAATAACAGCACCTCCTACTTGATGTTTAATAGCCCAGGCCCTCAAATTATATGTGTGTGTGTGTATATATATATATCACTAGAATTAACGTCAGTGAAAATAATGCCTAGTATGCAGTCTTTTCCTGTTTTTTACTTTATTCCATTTCCTTAACCCTTTAGATGGGCTCAAATTCTTGGTTGCATCAAGGCCAGAGAGAGCAGTGTAAGCAGTATTCTTGTAAAATATCCAGTTGTCCCAGCTCATCCGCACTGGCTGCCTGAGAGGGAACCCTGTCTGCCCTGTGCGATCCCCAGGCAAAGCAGGAACGTCACTGTGATGGTAAAACACATGTTTACCTCTTCTGACTTAGATGAGCTGTGGAAGGTTCTCGGGAACCTCTTGTGCAGACAGGCCAAGCAAAATTTCTTTCCCAACATTCTACTTTAATTGCAACTCCACTGCTATTGCATCATTGGCCTATGGAGTAAATTCTCACCAAACTCATTTCAGTCCTTCTGCCAAAATGGAGCCTGACTAGCTCACATGTTGTTTTCCTCCAGATTGGTGTTTATTCCATAGTTATGTGGTTTTTCTCATTTTGGTGTGTTTAACCTCAGAAGAAGACTTGGTGACCAGAACAGACAGCAACAGGAGCTGGTAGAAACTGATTATCTTCACCAAACTCCCCCTGAGCCTTCAAGAGAGCTTGCTTTTGTTTTCACAGATGTACCAAGATCATCAGGCCTTCTTCCTTCTTAATACATTACTATCAAATAAATATGAAAATTCTTCAGCTTGTCTTGATAATCAGAAAAAGTTAACAGAGCATGTGATATTAGCTTCCTGTGGATGCCATAATAAATACCACAAACTGGGTGGCTTAAGACAACATAACGTCTTTTTTCTCATCGTCCTGGAGGACAGAAGTCTGAAATCAAGTTGTCATTGGCAGGAGTCTTGGGTTCAATCTCTGGTTCAGGAAGATCCCCTGGAGAAGGGAATGGCAAGCTACTTCAGTACTCCCACCTGGAGAATCCATGGGCAGGGAATCCTGGCAGGCTGCAGTTGATGAGGTCGCAAAGAGTTGGACAAACTGAGCGAGTAAGACTTTCACTTTCAAACCTGTGTCGCACACAGAATCTTTCACACTCTGATATCCCTCCACGTCATTATTTTTCTCATTTTCCCCAAATACCACTGTTACTTCTCGTACTGTGTACGTAAGTATGTATTCACCTATAAGCTGCTCTTATTCTCATGCTAATGTGCTCAATTTCACGTGTTACTCACTGGTTCCATGCAGATTGCTAGACTGACAATCGCTAGAGTTATCTTTTCAAAGAGTTACATTTTTATTCATAACTGGCCAAAGTTCTTAATTTCCGTTTCTTGTCTCTCCGCTATTATCTCTCAGATCTCTCCTTAGGAGTTCAGATTTTTTTCCCTGTCATTTTTCTTTGTTCGTTTTCTTTATTTCCCTATAATAATTTTCCTGTGAAAATGCACCTTTTCAATGTGTGCCTGTAATGCTTTCAGTTCAGTTCAGTTCAGTTCAGTTCAGTCGCTCAGTCATGTCCAACTCTTTGTGACCCCATGGACTGCAGGACGCCAGGCCTCCCTGTCCATCACCAACTCCTGGAGCTTACTTAAACTCATGTCCATGGAGTCGGTGATGCCATCCAACCGTCTCATCCTGTGTCATCCCCTTCTCTTCCCACCTTCAATCTTTCCCAGCATCAGGGTCTTTTCAAATGAGTCAGCTCTTCGCATCAGGTGGCCAAAGTATTGGAGTTTCAGCTTCAGCATCAGTCCTTCCAGTGAATATTCAGGACTGATTTCCTTTAGGATGGATTGGTTGGATCTCCTTGCAGTCCAAGGGACTCTCAAGAGTCTTCTCCAACACTACAGTTCAAAAGCATCAATTTGTCAGGGCTCAGCTTTCTTCACAGTCCAACTCTCACATCCATACATGACCACCGGAAAAACCATAGCCTTGACTAGATGGACCTTTGTTGAGAAAGTAATGTCTCTGCTATTGAGTCAGATAATGTAGAATTGGATGTGATTGTGTGTGTTGTGATGTATGATATGAGATATGTATTTGCTCTTCAGTCCATTTCTGATGTAGGGCTCCTAAAACTCTGTATATCTCTCCTTCTGGTTGTTTCTGAATTATATTCTTTTAAAACATTTGTTTGAGTTCTCTGAGTCATTTTAACAGATTAATAGAACCTGAGGCATGGTCTTGGGGGTCATCTGCTTTATAGCTAGTTGGTCAGAATTTTAGGTAACAACCTGGACTTGTGGCTGGCATCCTGAGTTAGAGAATGTCTAGTTTGTAGCTGATTGATCAGAAGCACAGGTAGCGATCTGGGTTTGCCACTGGCCTCTGGAGTGTGAGCAAGGGAGGCTGCAATCCTGTCGGAATGAACCTTTAACCTGTACAATCAGATGCTATCTCAGGGTAGACGGTGTCACAATTGAGTTGAATTCTTGGACACCATGCTGGTGTCTGAAAGTTGTTGGCATAAGGGGAAGACACAGACCTCCACGTTGCAAGTTGAGTCTCAGACAACAAACAGATCATGATAAAGACAATGTCTTTCCCAAGCCTCTTGTGCAGCATCTGTCTGGGAAAGAAATCATAAATTATCCAGCCTGGGATCGTGAGTCACCGTATGACTTAACCCTAACTCCTCTCTTCCTCTAGTACTTACCATCTTATTTCTTCTCTCCTAAAACTCAAACTGATGTCTGCAAAAGCCGTCACAGATGACAGTCTGCAGTGGAATAAGGGAGGACCATGTGCACTTAGGAACATGTCTTTTCTCTTCTTTGTGTGGCGTCTCAGTTTGGGCCTTTTGTTTGTGCTTTTGTGGGATTTGGGGGGTTCTTGTCAATGAATGCTGCATGGTCATGGGAAACTGAGTCCTGAAGTTAGATAGGATAAGCTAGACTTGAAGCTCTTACGGTGAAGACATTTCTCTTGGAGGTGACTTACCTAACGGCTTCAGACCCCACCTTAAAGATGACATGGGGCAGCGTTGGCGCGGAGTTTGTAGTGGGAGGGAAGTAAGTCATGGCATTCTTTCTTTCTCTCTTGTTCTTTGACTCACCTTTCCCCTTACTCACTCTGTAATGCCTACACTTTTCATTTTGAGTAAAACTGAAAAATGTATGAATGATTGCTTTCTTAGGTCCCTCTGTCTAATGTCATTGCCTGCCCTGCCCCCTGCTGACTTGCTACCTGGAAACGTTCTTTCTTAAAATCACTGAGTCCTCCTGCTTCTCACTGCCTTTACTCCTCCTTCTATTTGAGGGCCTCAGCCCCTCTTTTTTGAGATTTTTATGACACAGGCAAATACCAGCTCCCATCCCAACTGCCAAGTCCATCACTCTATACCATATCAGCCTTTTAAATGTCACTTTAAATGTTCACTTATCTTCTTCATTAGAATGTAAGCTACAAGAGCGGCGAGATCTGTGATTTATTTGTTGCTATCTTCTCTCCGTTCTGAGGTGAATGTGCAGTACATAAAGGGTTCTCCAAGAGAGTGTTCTCGGAAAATTAAATCTGCACCCCCCCCCCTTCTCATTCTTATAATAATGAGGAGTGGAGTGATGTGCAGCCATGTGTAGACAGTAGAATTCAATTAAAAGGTTTCCAATAAGAACTGCAGTAAGGTAACTCTTCACTCTGCTTCACCTCAGTCTTTGAGTGTGAAGCAGACAATGGAAAACGGATTAGAAACCTCCGTCCAGACCTGCTAGATTGACGCAAGGCTGACTAGGATGCTGAATTTAAGGAAGAACTTACTCACAGAGCTGTGCAAATGGGGACCCTGTAAGTGAGTGGCTCTGGGAGTGAGCGTCATCTTAAATTTTGAGTCATAGGTCTCTTGCTTGCTTCCTCATAGCCCTAACCCTGACTGTATTTTACTGAGGTCAATTTGGGAACTTAAAACAGGCTCCTACAATACTGGACGGAGGTTCGTGACATTGTACAGGAGGTGGGGATCAAAACCATCCCCAAGAAAAAGAAATGCAAAAAGGCAAAATGGCTGTCTGAGGAGGCCTCACAAACAGCTGTGAAGAGAAGAGAGGCGAAAGGCAAAGGAGGAAAGGAAAGGTATTCCCATCTGAATGCAGAGCTCTAGAGAATAGCAAGGAGAGATGAGAAAGCCTTCTTAAATGAGCAATGCAAAGAATCAGGAAAACAATAGAATGGGAAAGACTAGAGTTCTATTCAACAGTATTAGAGATACCAAGGGAATGTTTCATGCTAAGACGGGCACAATAAAGGGCAGAAATGGTATGGACCTAATAGAAGCAGACAATATCAAGAAGAGGTGGCAAGAATACACAGAAGAATTATACAAAAAAGTTATTAATAACTCAGGTAACCACGATGTTGTGATCACTCACCTAGAGCCAGACATCTTGAAGTGTGAAGTCAAGTGGGCCTTAGGAAGCATCACTACGAACAAAGCTAGTGGTGGTGATGGAATTCCAGCTGAATTATTTCAAACCCTAAAAGATGATGCTGTGAAAGTGCTGCACTCAATATGCCAGCAAATTTGGAAAACTCAGCAGTGACCACAGGACTGGAAAAGGTCAGTTTTCATTCCAATCCCAAAGAAAGGCAATGCCAAAGAATGCTCACATGCTAGCACAGTAATGCTCAAAATTCTCTAAGCCAGGCTTCAACAGTTTGTGATCCAAGAACTTCCAGATGTTCAAGCTGCATTTAGAAAAAGAGAGGAACCACAGATCAAATTGCCAACATCTGTTGGATCATAGAAAAAGCAAGAGAGTTCTAGAAAAACATCTACTTTTGCTTTATTGACTACACCAAAGCCTTTGACTCTGTGGATCTCAACAGACTGCAAAATTCTTAAAGAGATGGAAGTACCAGACCACCTTACCTGCCTCCTGAGAAATCTGTATGCAGGTCAAGAAGCAACAGACTGGTTCCATATTGGGAAAGGAGTACGTCAAGGCTGTATATTGTCAGCCTGCTTATTTAACTTATACGCAGAGTACACCATGAGAAATGCTGGCCTGGATGAAGCACAAGCTGGAATCAGGATTGCAGGGAGAAATATTGATAAATATTGATAACCTCAGATATGCAGATGAGACCACCCTTATGGTAGAAAGTGAGGAGAAACTGAAGAGCTTCTTGATGGAAGTGAAAGAATAGGGTGAAAAAACTAGTTAAAACGAAACACTGACAAAGCGAAGTTCCTGGCATCCGGTCCCATCGCTTCACGGCAAATAGATGGGAAACAATGGAAACAATGAGAGACTTTATTTTCTTGGGCTCCAAAATCACTGAGATGGTCACTGCAGCCATGAAATTAAAAGACACTTACTCCTTGGAAGAAAAGCTATGACCAACCTAGACAGCCTATTAAAAAGCAGAGACTTTATTTTGCTAACAAAGGTCCATCTAGTCAAAGCTATGGTTTTTACAGTGGTCATGCATGGATGTGAGAGTTGGACTATAAAGAAAACTGAGAGCTGAAGAATTGATGCTTTTGAACTGTGGTATGGAGAAGACTCTTGAGAGTACCATGGACTGCAAGGAGACCCAACCAGTCCATCCTAAAGGAAATCAGTCCTGAATATTCATTCAAAGGACTGATGCTGAAGCTGAAGCTTCAATACTTTGGCCACCTGATGCGAAGAACTGACTCATTTGAAAAGACCCTGATGTTGGGAAAGATTGATGGCAGGAGGAGAAGGGGATGACAGAGGATGAGATGGTTGGATGGCATCACCGACTCGATGGACATGAGTTTGAGCAAACTCCGTGAGATAGTGAAGGACAGGGAAGCCTGGTGTGCTGCAGTCCGTGGGGTCCCAGAGTCCAACACGACTGAGCAACTGAACTGAACCGAACTGATGTTCCAAATATTTCACAGGGTGTGGTTACACTAAAATTCATTTGATGTTTAGCTGAAATTCAGATGTAAGCATACATCCTGCTTTTTTATTTGCTAAACCTGACCACACCTACCTGGAGGTTTTCTGGGGGTAATGATCTCATGATGGTTATGTTGTGGCAGACTTCACATCAACAATGATATTGTAGGAGGATGATTTCATCTGTCCTGTGAACAGTGAAAAGCCAAGTTAGGGTTCTCAGTCATCACTGCTGTGCTGTTCTAGTCTCTCCAGCCCTCTCGATTTTCTCTGCATTGAGAATATATCAGATGAAGCAAACATTACCGCCTGAAGCTTTTATAAAATACTGGAAACTTAGAGTTTCTCAAAACAGACAAGCCTGCTCTAACTGTTTGAAAATTTGGTGCATTCACTAATAAAGGATCCCCAGAGATTTGTGCTCTGTGGCCTAGAGTGGACCGAGCAAACCCCTTTGTTCCATTACATTTTTTCCAAGAGGCTTAAAAATAGGCCAGATGTGCAACTTATTGAGAAAACCACCTTTAACACAGATTGTGTTATGGTTCCCGGAAAGATAGCAATGCCCTTTGGGCTTGGGAGAGAGGATTTCAGTTAGAGTAAGATATTTGCTTTTCTTCTTTGAGTATCAACTTACTGAGCCTTTCTCAGAGCAAGAAATGAATGTATGAAGGTAGAGGAATTCAGTTCAGCCACATCAGATAGGAAGATGCATCCAGGGTAATTGAATATCCACAAGATGAATTGTCTATGATAGGAAGAGAGTAGTCATTTATCAAAAGGCAGTGTGTTAACAAAATCTAAAAAGCAGAAACAATAATCTAGCATCTTGTAGTCAAGAAGTAAAGGCAATGGTTATCTTGAAATGAACGAAGTAGCAAACAGCTGTAAGGAAGACAGAAACATCTTAGATACATCGGCATCAGTATGGTCACTTATCTGAATACTACAAATACAGTGGGAGTGTCAAGGAGGGCATTACCCTATTTTAGTGGTTTCAAACCTTGCTGAAATATCAGATCAACAGATATATTGAGGTGAACTATCCTGGCCCTCAGATCTGAGGATCTATATTTTATGTCTCCCTGAGGAACTCTGATATGACACATTTGGGGATATAGTCACATTTATTTATTTACCCACTGACATAATAAATGGCAGGAAGCTTGCATGAGTGCAAGCTAAGTCACTTCAGTCGTGTCCGACTCTTTGCGACCCCGTGGACTACAGCCCACCAGGCTCCTCTGTCCTTGAGATTCTCCAGGCGAGAATCCTGAAGTGGGCTGCCATGCCCTCTTCCAGGGGATCTTCCTGATCCAGGCGTCAAATCTGCACTCTTGCATCTCCTGCACTGGCGGGCAGATTCTTTACCACTATCACCACCTGGGAAGCCCCACCAGAAAACTTATCAGTTACCAAAACTGTTTTTGTTTTTTTGTTGTTGGTTTGTTTTTCCTCATTTCCAGCTTTCATAAATGTCCATTCTAATGGAGAGAGAAAATTCAAACAAAAATGAATAAAGAAAATAAAAACTAACAATATGGTAAGGACTTCTCTGGTGGGCCAGCGGTTAAGACTTCTCCTCCCAGGGCAGGGGGTACAGGTTCAGTCCCTGGTTGGGGACTAAGATCCCATATTCCTCGTGGCCAAGACAGCAAAACATAAAAACAGAAGCAATAGTGCAATAAACTCAATATAGACTTTAAAAACGGTCCATGTCATTGAAAAATAAGACAAATAAATACCGTGACAAAGCGTGATACTTGCTGTAACAGAAGGTGAGCAGGAGGAGAGTGTGTGTGCTGGAGGAGTGTGGATGCTGTGTTGAATGTGGAGGTAATGGAAGCCTCTGTGGTGAGACAGGAATAAAAAGAGCAGTCCAGACCTGGAGGCCCTGCACCGTGAAGCAGGAATGGATTTCGGAAGATTCCTGGAGGAGCAGGAAGGGGAGGCAGTGAACACGGAAGGGAAGCGTGGAAGGTGAGCCTGAGGGGCACCCACAGATCACTCATCCAGGATCCTGCAGGCCGATGACAAGGTTGGATTTCACTCTGTGGATAATGGAACGTCACTGTAGATTTAGGACAGGGAAGTGATCTGAGCAGATTTTATTTTAAAATCTCACCCTGGTTGTAGAAATTAGGGACACCGAGTACGCAGCTAAGTAGTTATCCAAATGTGTAGCGATGCTGGCTTGTGCCTGGTGGATAGGAATGGTGGAGGTGAGAAGTGGTTGGTTCAGGACATGTTTTTAAAGGTCAAGCATCAGAAGAACTTGCTGATTAATTGGTTGTGGGTTATGAGGGAAAGGCAAGATTCCAAAGTGACTGTAAATGTTTGGGATGACAGCTTGACCGATGGAGATACCAGTGTTAGGGTGGTGGACTCACTGAGAGTTGCAGGCGTGCTGAGTCTTCGGAATTGGTTTTAGATGTATTACGTTTGGAATGCTTCTGAGACAGCCAAGCAGCAATGTCCCATCAGGCAGCTGAAGCACAGAGAGTCAGGTTTAAAGCAAGATTTCAAGACTAGAAATATGGAATTTGAGAATCATCAACATATAGAGAATTTAAGTCATGAGATTTTAGGAAATTCATGTAAATGGAGAAGAAATGGGATATAAGATCAAGGCTTGTTGTGGCTAAAAAAACAAAATTTAGAGATAAGTTAGATGATATAAAGGTGTTGGCATTTTGGGTTGAATGGTACTTTGCTATTCAAGACAAGTGTGAGGATTGTAGGATGCTTAGCATCCCTGGCTCTATATATTAGACACCAGTGTCACCTGCTAATTATTGTGACAGCAAATACAGCTCCATATACTTGCACACCACTCCAGAGACGTGTCCTGGTGGAAAACCCTTGACTATATGGTTATTGAAGTCAGTAACTGGCTTCAGAGATTTTAGTTTAAAAGATTATGTTTCAGATATACTTGCATTAATAAAGTATATATTATGAAGGGTTATGGTATTATGGAATAAAAGAAAATTTGTTTGCTAACATTCTCCCAGGGCCAAGAAAATAAAGCAAGCTCAGAAAAGCATTAAATCCACTCTTAGCATTTTTGCTACTTAACCGGGATTAACTGATTAATTGATTCCTGTAATATCCTTTGTAAAACATTCAAAACGTAATAAATGCTGGATTAAGGAACAAATTTTGGTAATCTGGCACACTTCCCAGCACCCATCCCCACCTTAGAATTATATGTGCAGGTGTGTTTTCTCAAATCTGTTCTGTAAATTGTCCATAATGTCATAAATACACTTTTAAAATTTGATATTATTTACATATAAAATAGGGCTTCCCTGGTGGCTCAGATGGTAAAGAATTTGCCTCTGATGCTGAAGACCTGGGTTCAATCCCTGGGTCGGGAAAATCCCCTGGAGAAGGGAATGGCTACCCACTCTAGTATTCTTCCCTGGAGGATTCCATGGACAGAGGAACCTAGCATGCTGTAGTCCACAGGGTCACAAGAAGTTGGACATGACTGAGTGTCAAACATACACATACAAAATAAATGTTATTTAGTGCATTATTTCAAGATCATCATTTTGTCGAGCATTAGTTCCATGAGATGGTATCCATTTATTTCTGGGGTGATGGTAACGTTCTGTGTGTACCTTAATAGGGGTTTGTGGTACCAGATGTATGTATCCTGTGTGCTGAGTCACTCAGTCATGTCTGACTCTTTTGTGACCTCATGGACTGTAGCCCACCAGGCTCCTCTGTTCACGGGATCTTTCAGGCGAGAATTCTGGAGTAGGTTGCGTTTTCTCCTCCAGGGGATCTTCCCGACCCGGGGATCAAGCCTGTCTCCTCCATCTCCTGCATTGCCCATGTCTCTTTGCTTCCGAGCCATCAGAGAAGACTCGATGTATACATTTGTCAAAACCCCACCTCTAGAGCTAGCTCCTTTTGTTTTTCCTGACCTTAGATTATTTTTAGCTGTTCTGTGTCTGTGTGTGTGTGGCGTCAGGGGGGCGCGGGGGCAGGAAGCGGCATTCAGTCATGTCTGACTTTGTGACCCCATGGACTATAACCCACCAGGCTCCTCTGTCTATGGTTTACCTGTTCTATAATTTTGTATAAATTGAATTTCACATGAGTTGTATCCTATAGTTTGTACTCCTTTGGTGGAAGGTGTCTTTCACTCAGCATGTTTTAAGATTCATGGGTGAGGTTTTAAGATTCATTAAGTGTATCAGAAGTTTATTACTTTTTATTGATGGACAGTGTTTCATTGTGTAAATAAGCCACAATTTCTTTCTGTACATACCTCTTTGTGAGCATATATTTTCATTTCTCTTGGGAAAATACCCAGTTGAATTGGTCCATTGAATAGGTGTATATATAGTTTTAGAAGAAACTGCCAGAATTTTTTCCAAAGTGATGGTATTATTTTAAATTTGCATTACAAATTTACACTCCCATTGTAAAACATGGGAAAGTTCTGATTGCTCCATATCCTTACCAGTGCTTGATGTTGTCAGCCTCATCAATTTTAGCCCTTCTAATGGGGGGTGTAAAGGTATTTCTTTGTGGTTTTTATTTGCATTTCTTCAATAACTGTTGATACTGAGTATTTTTCACTTATTTATTGGCCATTTATATATCTTTTTTTATAAAGTGACTTCAAGAATTGACCCACAGAAATCTGTTCAGCAACTCTTTAAAAGCTGAGTTGCTATAATAAATTTGCCTTAGAAGAGTTACTATCAGTCAATATTGGGGGGAGTTTGTTTATGTAATATCCACTAGTCAAAAAGGAAGTTATTTAGGTATATGTTTAAAAATAATTATAGAAGATCACAAATACTTTTTTTCTCTATTGACTGAATAATTAAGCTGGTTTCCACTGAAAGTTAATTAATGCACTATGCTTCTGGAGAGCAATATTTATGTTAGTCAATGCATATAATTATGAATTTTAATTGTAAAAAAAAATAGAAACCCCAAGACACTTATTAACTTAGGTAACTTTTCTGCTACTTTTCAATTATGTAAAAATAATTGAACTTTGTTCAAGAAGCAGTATCCACATATTGTTCTGATAAAATACCTTAAGTCTGACATGCTTTGCTCATTTTATGTGAAAACCAATTCATAATAAACACACAGCTGGGTATGTTCCTGAATGGGTACATCATACTTTTCATTATACAGAAAAGAGACTGAAACTCAAAGTCAAGAAATCCAACCTGTTAGATCACTAAGTAGTCATCCACTCTGAAGAAGCTGAGGTGATACGTAAAATACCTATCCCGATAGTAAGAAACCAGAGTGCAGTTTGTTCATCATTATGGAACAAATAAATCTAGTCTCTGAATCTGGATAGTTAGCGTCCATCCGAGATTTTCATTTGCATAAATATACTTTTAACCTCACAAATAAGATAACGTTTACATAATTCAAAGGAATAAAAAACAAAAGAAGGGATTCAACTCAAACTTTGGTCAGCAACCATTTACCTACAAGCCTTTCCAAGATGACAAAATAGTGTCGCTCAGTCATGTCCAACTCTTTCCAACCCCATGGACTATACAGTTCATGGAATTCTCCAGGCCAGAATGCTGGAGTGGGTAGACTTTTCCTTCTCCAGGGGATCTTCCCAACCCAGGGATGGAACCCAGATCTACCGCATTGCAGGATAATTCTTTACCAGCTGAGCCACAAGGGAAGCTCATGATTTATAAAATAATGTATTTAAGTATCAGGTGCATATATACAAAACAAAAAACATTATCACAATTTTGCTGAATAGTCTCTTTTTCTTATGTTAAATTTACTGTCAACCTGGTTTGGGCTGCGATTGGAACAAAATCACCTACTACCACTCTAAACAGCTTCCCACTCTCCATAATAATACTGTTGTGCAACTGGTACTTGCTAGAGTAAATCTACCTTGAAACAGCTGACTTGTCAGTCAGTACTCAGGGAGGGTCAGCCCTGCAAAGAGAAGGCTCCTTGCAGTGTAACAGCTGAAGTCTTTTATACATGTGTGCATGCTGAGTTGCTTTAGTCATATCCGACTATTTGCAACCCCATGGACTTTAGCCTACCAGGCTCCTCTGTTCCGTGGGATTCTCCAGGCAAGAATACTGGAGTAGATTGCCATGTCCTCCTCAAAGTCTTCTATGAGGCTTATAAATTAATAACATAATGTGTGAAAAAGGCTTAAGCTAAAGGAAAATAGATTGTTGTGTTTCGGTGAGTTTTCATTCGTTGTTCTGTTGGTATGTGTAACTGAGTCTTGTTAACTTTGCACTTACTTACAATACTGTGTGATGTCTTTTGGCAGAGAGCAGACTGCTGTATTAAGTCAAAATAAATATATTCAAGTATAGACTCTGCGGTACTCAAAATATGTCCTTGAGTCAAATTCACTTCTAGAGTTTATTTTCTAGTTCCTGGGGATAGCATTTGCCCCACTGATCTCCACAGTGCTCTGAGGTTATGAAGGAGACAGTGGACATGAGAACATGCTTTCAGAAAAAGTGCCATCAGACCATCCTTGATGATGCCCTTCGACAGTTGACAGCTGTCCATTTCCAACATCTTTCACTGCTCCTACCATGACCCCAGAGTGTGGGAAATGTTGCTCATGAAAACATCATCCTTTGTGACTTCACTGTCACTGCCAATGTCTTATTTAGATGGGCTCCGGTTTGTGTAAACAGCCCAATAAATAGTTTATTTGTTCTGAATCTTTCCTCTGGGAATTCTCTTTAGAAGTACAGCCTAGCATCTCATTTCAAAGAGGGCAAGGAAAACATCAGCCACCGAATGACTGCATTTTCTAAACGTACAGCTTAAAAACATCACATCTGGCGTGCCTAGAGACACATCTGTCTGTGCAGCTGTAGAGCTGGGTCACGCTCTTCACGCCCAAGCAGCTACACTCACGTGGGGTCCCTGTGGCTCCTGCAGGGTCTTCCTGGGGTTTGCAAGCAGTAGCCACAAATGCTCTTTCTTTTATAATATCTACCTTTTGATGCTAAAGATTCTGTATTAAAGTAAAGCAAAAGTAGGTTTGTGTATCTGAATTTCCAAGTTGATTACTGCTGCTCAAGTCTGATAAACCGCAGTTACAAAGCCAGGCCAAGCAGGTAAGTAATCAAAGCAGCAACGAGCGCACAGGCACTCTCTCCTGCTGCCACATCAGAGAGCAGCACGCAGAAGCCCTTCTGATTGTTGGGTTTCAGCGTTAGAGGCAACAGCTTTCTCAGCCCCCTTAGAAGACAGAGATGAGAAAACGTCATCTGATCCAGAAACTTGAGTTACAGCTACATTTTTTTTTGATCAAGAATGAATAGGGAGGCCTCTCAGGTGGGGTTCAGGAGCTCAGAGAACAGTCTTTTTCCACGCTAAATGCCCTGCAGCTGCAGTCAGCAGCACCTTGGGCAAGGAGAAACATCTGGCGTTCTGCTTCTCGGGCTGCTCCCGGCACTTCGCTGGCAGCCCCTGATCCTTCCTTCCTGACCTGAGCAAGTCACACTCACCCGGAGTCACAGAAGAGGCATTACAGGTTCCCACCCACTTCTTCAGTTGTGCACCCGCTGTCTGTTATTGTTCTCAAATGTGATCTGTGAAGGTAGATTTAAATTTATACTACTCATTGTCATATGAGTATCCTGTTATTCTTAATTTGGCCATTCATTTATTCAAGGAATATTCATTGAGAGCCAACTTTCCTGCGTTTATTGATGGAGATGTGTAGATGCAGAAGGTGTGGAGGTGCGGCAGAGAGGACGCCCTCCCAAGCGTCGGTGCTCTCACACATGTCCCCACGGGCACTCAGACACGCCTTGCTCCGCTGTGGGGGCAGGCTTGACCACCGCTTTTGTCTGAGCAATTCCAGCTGAGGCCCAGTTTATATCTTATCTCTCAAATGAACCTGTGGGCTCATTCAAGCCTTTGTGCATAGTTTTTAAGATGTTTTCAACCCTTTCTCTGATATATAGGAACTCTGGGGAGCCTGAAGTGCAGAAGTGCTTGCAAGGCCCTGGGGCCCTTCAGAACAGGAAGGTCAGTTCTGGATCAACGGTGTCTCTATCATCTACTCCATTGTCCATGGTAGACACTGGTAAGAGTTTAGCTCACACTTCCTCACTGAAATTTAGCACTGCCTTTGACCTGTTCATATCTTCCTGGAGGCTCAATGGGCTTCTGGGGAAGCTCAGCTAGTAAAGAATGAATCTGTGATGCAGCAGACCCCAGTTTGATTCCTGGGTAGGGAAGTTCCCCTGGAGAAGGGATAGGCTACCCACTCCAGTATTCTTGGGCTTCCTCGGTGGCTCAGCTGGTAAAGAATCTGCCTGCAATGCGGGAGACTTGGGTTTAATCCCTGGGTTGGGAAGATCCCCTGAAGGAGGGCATGGCAACCCACTGCAATATTCTTGCCTGGAGAGCCCCATGGACAGAGGAGCCCGGCAGGCTACAGTCCAAGGGGTCACAAAAGAGTCAGACACAGCTTGGCTTAGTGACTAAATAGCAATTGACCTTTTTGTAATGTACTGCTGCTCCTGGCAACCAAATAAACCAGTTAGTACTGACCCAGGATAGCCCCTTATCTTCTCCATCAGAGGGCAGACAGAATAAAAACACACACAATCACAGAAAACAAATCAAACCTATCACATGGACCACAGCCTTGTCTGACTCAGTGAAGCTATGAGTCATGCCGAGTAGGGCCACCCAAGACATATGAGTCGTGATGGAGAGTTCTGACAAAATGTGGTCCACTGGAGAAGGGAGTGGCAAACCACTTCAGTATTCTTGCCTTAAGAACCCCATGAACAGTATGAAAAGGCAAAAAGATAGGACACTGAAAGATGAACTCCCCAGGTCATTAGGTGCCCAGTATGCCATTGGAGATCAATGGAGAAATAACTCCAGAAAGAATGGAGAGACAAAGCCAAAGCAAAAACAATGCCTAGTTGTGGATGTGACTGGTGATGCACGTGAAGTCTGATGCTGTAAAGAACAATATTGCATAGGAACCTGGAATGTTAGGTCCATGAATCAAGGTAAACTGGAAGTGGTCAAACAGGAGATGGCAAGAGTGAACATTGACTTTTTAGGAAGCGGTGAACTAAAATGGACCAGAATGGGCATATTTAATTCAGATGACCATTATATTTACTACTGTGGGCAAGAATCCCTTGGAAGAAGTGGAGTAGCCCTCATAGTCAACAAAAGAGTCTGAAATGCAGTACATGAGTGCAATCTCAAAAATGACAGAATGAAGTCTGTTTATTTCCAAGGCAAACCATTCAATATCACAGTAATCCAAGTCTATGTCCCAACCTCTAATGCCAAAGAAGCTGATGCCTCTATAAACTGTGGAAAATTCTGAAAGAGGTGGAAATACCATACCACCTGACCTGCCTCTTGAGAAAGCTGTATACAGGTCAGGAAGGAACAGTTAGAACTGGACGTGGAACAACAGACTGGTTCCAAATAGGAAAAGGAGTACATCAAGGCTGTATATTGTCACCCTGCTTATTTAACTTATATGCAGAGTACATCATGAGAAACGCTGGGCTGGAAGAAGCATAAGCTGGAATCAAGATTGCTGGGAGAAATATCAATAACCTCAGATATACAGATGACACCACCCTTATGGCAGAAAGTGAAGAGGAACTAAAAAGCCTCCTGATGAAAGTGAAAGAAGAGAGTAAAAAAGTTGGCTTAAATCTCAACATTCAGAAAACTAAGATCATGGCATCTGGTCCCATCACTTCATGGGAAATAGATGGGGAGACAATGGAAACAGTGTCAGACTTTATTTTTTTGGGCTCCAAAATCACGGCAGATGGTGATTGCAGTCATGAAATTAAAAGTCACTTACTCCTTGGAAGGAACGTTACGACCAACCTAGACAGCATATTAAAAAGCAGAGGCATTACTTTGCCAACAAAAGTCCATCTGGTTAAGGCTATGGTTTTTCCAGTGGTCATGTATGGATGTGAGAATTGGACTGTGAGGAAAGCTGAGCACCGAAAAATTGATGCTTTTGAACTGTGGTGTTGGAGAAGACTCTCGAGAGTCCCTTGGACTGCAAGGGGATCCAACCAGTCCATCCTAAAGGAGATCAGTCCTGGGTGTTCATTGGAAGGACTGATGCTGAAGCTGAAACTCCAATACTTTGGCCACCTGATGCGAAGAGTTGACTCATTGGAAAAGACCCTGATGCTGGGAGGGATTGGGGGCAGGAGGAGAAGGGGATGACAGAGGATAAGATGGTTGGATGGCATTACCGACTAGATGGGCATGAGTTTGAGTAAACTCCGGGAGTTTGTGATGGACAGGGCGGCCTGGCGTGCTGTGGTTCATGGGGTCGCAAAGAGTCAGACACGACTGAGTGACTGAACTGAACTCACTGATGAAGACCTATGAGACCTACTAGAACTAAAACCAAAAAAGTTGTCCTTTTCATCATAGGGGACTGGAATGCAAAAGTAGAAGTGAAGACATACCTGGAGTAACAGGCAAGTTTTGCCTTGGAGTGCAAAATGAAGCAGGGCGAAGGCTAACGTAGTTTTGCCAAGAGAATGCACTGGTCATAGCAAATACCCTCTTCAAGCAACACAAGAGATGACTCTACACTTAGACATCACCAGATTATCAATACTGAAATCAGATTGATTATATTCTTTGCAGTCGAAACTGGAGAAGCTCTATACACTGAGCAAAAACAAGACCGGGAGCTGACTGTGGCTCAGATAATTAACTCCTTATTGCCAAATTCAGACTTAAATTGAAGAAAGTAGGTAAAGCCACTAGACCATTCAGGTATGATCTAAATCAAATCTCTTATGATTATACATTGAAAGGTGAAAGTTGCTCTATGTGACACCATGGACTATACAGTCCATGGAATTCTCTAGGCCAGCATACTGGTGTGGGTAGCTGTTCTCTTCTCCAGGGAATCTTCCCAACTCGGGGATCAAACCCAGGTCTCCCGCATTGCAGGTGGATTCTTTGCCAACTGAGCCACCAGGAAATCTGAAGAATTTTGGAGTGAGTATTCTATCCCTTCTCTAGGAGATCTTCCCAACATAGAAATCAAACCTGGGTCTCCTGCATGGCAGGTGGATTCTTTACCAGCTGAATTCCTAGGGAAGCCCCTCGATTATACACTGGAAGTGACAAATAGATTCAAGGGATTAAATCTGATAGACCAAGTGCCTGAAGAACTATGGACAGAGGTTCATGACATTGTACAGGAGGCAGTGATCAAAACCATTCCCCAGAAGAAGAAATGCAATGAGGCAAAATGGTTGTCTGAGGAGGCCTTACAAATACCTGAGAAAAGAAGAAAGGGAAAGGCAAAGGAGAAAAGAAAAGACATATCCATCTGAATCTGAGTCCTAAAGACTAGCAAGGAGGCATAAGAAAGCCTCCCTAAGTGATCAATGCAAAGAAATAGAGGAAAACAATTGGATGGGAAAGACTAGAAATCTCTTCAACAACATTAGAGATACCAAGGGAACATTTCATGCAAAGATGGTCACAATAAAGGGCAGAAACAGTATGGACCTAATAGAAGCAGAAGATATTAAGAGGTGGCAAGAAGATACTGATGAACTATACAGAAAAGATCTTAATGACCCAGATAATCACAAGTGTGTGATCACTCACCTAGAGCCAGACATCCTGGAATGTGAAGTCAAGTGGGCCTTAGGAAGCATCACTACGAACAAAGCTAGTGGAGGTGATAGAATTCCAGCTGAGCTATTTCAAATCCTAAAAGATGATGCTGTGAAAGTGCTGCACTAATATGCCAGCGAATTTGGAAAGCTCACAGTGGCCACAGCACTGGGAATGGTCAGCTTTTTTTCTGATCCCAAAGAAAGGCAATGCCAAGGAATGTTCAAATGGTCACACAGTTGCACTCATCTCACACTCTAGCAAAGTAATGCTCAAAATTCTCCAAGCTAGACTTCAACAGTACATGAACTGAGAATTTCCAGATGTTGAAGCTGGATTTTGTAATGGCAGAGGAACCAGAAATAAAATTGCCAACATCTGTTGGATCATCCAAAAAGCAAGAGAATTCCAGAAAAAATATCTACTTCTGCTTCACTGACTATGTTAAATCCTTTGATTGTGTGGATCACAACAAACTGTGGAAAATTCTTCAAGATATGGGAATACCAGATCACCTTTCCTGCCTCCTGAGAAATCTGTATGCAGGTCAAGAAACAACAGTTAGAACTGAACATGGAACAATGGACTGGTTCCAAATTGGAAACTTTGAGTACATCAAGGCTGGATATCGTCACCCTGTTTATTTAACTTCTATGCAGAGCACATCATGCAAAATGCTGGACTGGATGAAGCACAAGCTGGAGTCAAGATTGCAGGGAGAAATACCAATAAACTCAGATATGCAGATGACACCACCATTATGGCAGAAAAGTAGAGAAGAACTAAAGAGCCTTTTGATGAAAGAGAAAGAGGAGAGTAAAAAAGTTGGCTTAAAGCTCTACATTCAAAATACTAAGATCATGGCATCTGGTCCCTCACTTCATGGCAAATAGATAAAGAAACAGTGGCAGCAGTTCATTTTCTTGGACTCCACAATCACTGCAAATGGTGACTGCAGCCATGAAATTAAAAGACACTTGCTCATCAGAAAGAAAGCTATGACAAACCTAGACAGCATATTAAAAAGCAGAGACATTACTTTACCGACAAAGGTCTGTCTATGAATGTGTTTGATAAGCCTTAAAGAAATCTGAGCTCTGAAAAATTGATGCTTTTGAGCTGTGATGTTGGAGAAGACTCTTGAGAGTCCCTTGGACTGCAAGGAGATCAAACTAGTAAATCCTAAAGGAAATCAGTCCTGAATATTCATTGGAAGGACTGATGCTGAAACTGAAGCTCCAATACTTTGGCCACCAGATGTGAAGAACTGACTCATTGGAATAGACCCTGATGCTGGGAAAGATTGAAGGCAGGCGGAGAAGGGGACGACAGAGGATGAGATGGTTCAGTGGCATCACCGACTTGGTAGACGTGAGTTTGAGCATGCTTTGGGAGCTGGTGATGGACAGGGAACTCTGGAGTGCTACCATCCATGGGGTTGCAGAGTCAGACATGACTGAGTGACTGAACTGAACTGAGCTCACCCAGGAGATGAAATCTATGTGTTATCCTTGCTTGGAATTCACTAGTCTTCTTTTATTTTGATGGGACCATTGATCGTCATCCATAACTAAGTACTCACAGTGCCCACTGATGCAAAGCCTCATGACATCACTGAGGTTTTATTCATTTGGATCCCAGGAGGCACCATTGTCATCGGTATTGAGCTCTGACTTCATTTTAGGAGAAATCTAATCTCTGTAAAGTTCATCTGTAGCCCCAACTTCCACAGCTTCAAGTCCTTTTAAACTTTGGTTTTATGCTCACACTCAAGAATCTCCAGCCTTTATCACTTATTGTGCATTAGCAAGCCAACCAAATAACACCAAATTCGTTTAATTATTGTTCAGCATTCAGTTTAATATAGGTTTTTCGGATGTGTTGGAGGGGAGGATCTCTATTCCTTAAAATCATTCAGAGACCCATGACCTTTCCTCTAGAGTAATGTTATCTTACAGGGGCTCAGGGTCATCTACCAGATCCACTCCATTGAACCAGTGAGAAAACAATGTGGGAGTCATGTGTGTGTGTTAGTCACTCAGGCGTGTCTGGCTCTTTGCAACCCCATGAACTCTAGGTTGCCAGGCTCCTCTGTCCATGGAATTCTCCAGGCAAGAATACTGGAGTGGGGGGTCATTTCCTCCTCCAGGGGTCGTCCCGACCCAGGGATCAAGCCCTGGTCTCCTGTATAGCGGGCAGATTCTTAACCATCTGAGCCACTAGGGACAAATCATACATACTGCTTTTAAAATTTGAGGCCCTGGAAGTCCATATGCATCATTTCTGCCACATTCCACTCACTTAACTGCAAGGGACGCTATGATGTAGTGCCTGATAATTTGACTAAACTAGATAAGCTATGCTTGATGACAGATAAATTCACGGGTTCTTTTTTTTAATGTAAGAAAGCTTATTTCACTTTTGCAGAAATTCTAATACAATGAGAACAGTCTAAAAACAGTTTGAGCAATACTCTAAGACAGTTTGTCTCAGGATTCAGGATGCCTTTCTCTCGTGGGTCTGCATGATGGTCTCCATGGTTACTCCCAAAGGGAAAGGAAAAATGTAAAGGTATACATTGGGTTTAAATGCCTCAACCTGAGAAGCAGGACATCTCACTCTGCCCACATATTTTTTGCCTAGAAATAGTCACATGACCTTGCCTTGCATAGGGGCCGGGTAGGAAGTCTTCACATGCCCAGGAAGGAGAGGAGACCAGGGTGGTCACTTGCCACCCTGCCACATGGGGACAAAAACGTGCTGTTAGAAGGAGATGGAAGTAGAACGTGGCAAACACACAGCATTACAACAGCCACAAGGCATCTCTTCCTCTTCTCTCATGATGTCCTACAAGATCTCAAGGGAACTCATACTCCAGTATAATTTTAATAAGCACCAATTGCTAACTGGCATGTAATTAGAATGTAATTTTTAAATGAAGGATCTGGTAATAATGTGATTTTTCAAAAAGTAACTTTATTTCCAAGCATATCCTGGTTTCAGAGTTGGAGTTTGAAGGTATGCACAAGAGAGGAATTTCTTGGTCAAAAATGAGAGAAATCTAATTTGAATAGCCATGAGCCAACAAAAGGATTTCATTGGCTCATGCAGTTGAAAGATCTTGGCATAGCTATATCCAGGTGCCTAAATGGTAGTGTCATGAATTTGCAGGATTCATTCTCAAACAGGCCCCTCTTAAGCTGTGGCAGGTTACCCAGCAGGAGCTCTGGGTCGCCCCCGGAAGAGAGAATGTGTTTAGCTCAGTGACTGTAGCAAAAGTTGGACAGCAAACCCTCACTGGACCACACTGGGGTAGCTGTGCACCCATTTAACTGATCACAGAAGAAGCAGATAATAGAACTGGCTGGGTTTGAAGTCAGCTGTTACATCATCCCCATCTAAGCCACAAAATAAAGACGGGCAGTGAGTAGCTTCCCAAAGGAAACTACTGATTGCTGTTACAAGAAAACAGAACCAGAATACCACCCCTCCCCCAGTTTCCCACTGTGTGATACAAAGAGGAGGAGGTCGCCTTACTGTCTAATTAGTCCTCGTGGTGATCCTGCCCTTTAAAAAAAAGAAAGAATGTTTCCTAGAGGGATTTTAATCTGACAGCCGCTATGGAAAACAGTGTGGAGATTTCTTAAAAAACTGGAAATAGAACTGCCATATGACCCAGCAATCCCACTTCTGGGCATACACACTGAGGAAACCAGATCTGAAAGAGACACGTGCACCCCAATGTTCATCGCAGCACTGTTTATAATAGCCAGGACATGGAAGCAACCTAGATGCCCATCAGCAGATGAATGGATAAGGAAGCTGTGGTACATATACACCATGGAATATTACTCAGCCATTAAAAAGAATTCATTTGAACCAGTCCTAATGAGATGGATGAAGCTGGAGCCCATTATACAGAGTGAAGTAAGCCAGAAAGATAAAGAACATTACAGCATACTGACACATGTATATGGAATTTAGAAAGGTGATAACGATAACCCTATATGCAGAACAGAAAAAGAGACACAGAAACACAGAACAGACTTTTGAACTTTGTGGGAGAATGTGAGGGTGGGATATTTGAAAAGAACAGCATGTATACTATCTATGGTGAAACAGATCACCAGCCCAGGTGGGATGCACGAGACAAGTGCTCGGGCCTGGTGCACTGGGAAGACCCAGAGGAATCGGGTGGAGAGGGAGGTGGGAGGGGGGATTGGGATTGGGAATACATGTAAATCCATGGCTGATTCATATCAATGTATGACAAAACCCACTGGGAAAAAATAATAATAATAATAAAAATTAAAAAAGAAAAAAAATAAATAAATAAAAAAAAGAAAGAAAAAGATACTGTGGCCCAGAGTCTGATCATTAGATTTGCAGGTCTAAAAACCTCATTTGTTATTGCTGTAGGTTATCCTTGGTCTCTGGGATAATGACTTGTGCTAACCTGCCTCATAGAGACTGAGGCATAGACTAGAACTCCGGCCTGTTCATTGTCCGTGAAAAACATAACTTCTTACTGGACCAGCAGATTTGAGCTACACTGAACCACAGCTTGTACACATGAGAAAGTAAACTGAAACCAGTAGGGAATTAGTTAAGCATGAAGTCAGACTCAGGGCATTAGTTACATCACGGCATGCTGTGACAGATAACTGTTATTGCTCAATAAGCACACCTCGGAGTCATAACATATCTGCTTAGGAGACTGTCGTTCAAACAGGTCACCTTCACACTCATCTCCACACCCCCAGCAAGTTCTGGGTGACTTTTGTTAAGTTTTGCCTTTCTGACGCTTAATTCCTATCACTGTATTTTCCCAGGAACCGTTTCCTTTCACTGATACCTTATTTAACTGAATTGTCTTCATTTGCTTCTTGATTAGTTAACAGTCCATTAATAATTACTGTATCTTTATTTAATTAGGCAAAGTGTCAGAAATCTCAGCTTAAGTATCAATCACAAGTGTTCAAATAGTCTATTCTGAGAACTCTGTGGAATTTCCAAGCATCTTAATGGGTTAAGCTCTTCAAAATCAGTATTGTGAGGAGAAGATACTTCCTGGATATTTACATTATCAGAGTCTTGCCTTTCTTCCTGGAATTCTGCAAACCACATTGGTGAAGTTTGCCAATGGGGAATATTTTGTTTTTATATTGAAACAAGTTCAAATTAAGTATGTAAAACATGGCCATTATTTTGAAATCATGTCACACTCACATCAGATTTCCAGAGTAGGATAAGCAACTTCCCTTTGTCTTTCTCCTACATTCATCCAGTTGTCTATGTTTTGCCCACCAGCTCTTTCAGTCTCTCTTTCTGGGGTAAGTTCAAAACCTAGTGTCCTTTTCCCTAGATTCTATAGAGTACATGTCCTAAAGGCAAGGATTTTTTACATAGCTACATTATGATGATCAAATTAGAAAATTTAGCATTGGAACAATGCTATTATTTAATCAACAGCTTGTTTAATTTTTTGAAATTGCTCCAATGATGTTATTTTTTTAAAAATTGCTTTCTCGCTGGTTCAGGTTGCATCCTCTATTATTATGCATTGGATTTAGTTTTCTCTTCTTTTTGGAATTCTTTATCACTGAACAGCTGCATTGCCTTTCTCTGTCGTTTCTGATGCGGATATTTTTAGAGAACTTTTGTTTATTCACTCATCTTTGGCTGTTCTGTGTCTTGATTGCTGCGCCTGGGCTTCCTGTGGCTGCAGTGTGATGGGGCTCCTCCCTACTGGTGTGCGGGCTTCTCTTTGCGATGGCTTCTCTGGTGTGGAGCGTGGGCTGTGCGGAGCGGGAGCTCCAGCAGTCATGGGCTCAGTAGCGGTGGCTCCCAGGCTCCAGAACGCAGGCACAATAGCTGTGGCACATGGGATCCGTTGCTCCAGGGCACATGGGATCTTCCTGGATCAGGGATGGAACCCCTGTCTTCTGCCGTGGCAGTGAATTCTTGACCACAGAGTCACCAGGAAAGCCCTGACCCAGACATTTTTGAAAGGTATAAAACTAGTTTTCTGTAGAATGTCCCTAAATTTGGAGTTTTTCTGATTTTTTACATGATCAGATTCAAGTTATATTCTTTTTGTGCATCTTGCTCTGTCTTATTTACTGCATCATGTTCAGATGCCCATGGTAGTGTCCCAGTTTTGGTGGCAATATTGATCCCTACTTTAATATTGGTTTATATAGTGTCAGTGTTAAGACAGTGTCCATCAGATTTCTCCATTGTAAAGTTTAATTTTTCCTTCTGTTTGTAGTTAAATAATTTAGGGAGAATTTGTTTTTTTTGAGATTATGTACATATCCTGTTTCTAATATCTGCATCCTCTTTTACTCCTCCCTGTGCGTGCTTGCATGCATGCTAAGTCACTTTGGTAATGTCTGACTCTTTCGTGACCCCATGGACTACAGCCTACCAGGCGCCTCTATCCACGAAATTCTCCAGGCAAGAATACTGGAGTGGGTTGCCATGCCTACTTCCTGGGGATCTTCCCAACTCAGGGATTGAATCCATGTTTCTTAGGTCTCCTGAATTGGCAGGCAGATTCTTTACCATCTGGGAAGCGCTTCAGTTCAGTTCAGTTCGGTTGCTCAGTCACGTCCGACTCTTTGCGACCCCATGAATCGCAGCACGCCAGGCCTCCCTGTCCATCACCAACCCCCAGAGTTTACTCAAACTCATGTCCATCGAGTCAGTGATGCCATCCAGCCATCTCATCCTCTGTCGTCCCCTTCTCCTCCTGCCCCCAATCCCTCCCAGCATCAGGGTCTTTTCCAGTGAGTCAACTCTTCGCATCAGGTGGCCAAAGTATTGGAGTTTCAGCTTCAGCATCAGTCCTTCCAATGAACACCCAGGACTGATCTCCTTTAGGATGGACTGGTTGGATCTCCTTGCAGTCCAAGGGACTCTCAAGAATCTTCTCCAACACCACAGTTCAAAAGCATCAATTATTTGGTGCTCAGCTTTCTTCACAGTCCAACTCTCACATCCATACGTGACCACTGGAAAAACCATAGCCTTGGCTAGACAGACCTTTGTTGGCAAAGTGATGTCTCTGCTTTTTAATATGCTATTTAGTTTGGTCATAACTTTCCTTCCAAGGAGTAAGCGTCTTAATTTCATGGCTGCAATCACCATCTGCAGTGATTCTGGAGCCCCCCCAAAAATAAAGTCTGACACTGTTTCCACTGTTTCCCCATCTGTGTGCCATGAAGTGATGGGACCAGATGCCATGATCTTAGTTTTCTGAATGTTGAGCTTTAAACAAACTTTTTCATTCTCCTCTTTCACTTTCATCAAGAGGGACTTTAGTTCTTCTTCACTTTCTGCCATAAGGGTGGTGTCTACTGTATATCTGAGGTTATTGATATTTCTCCTGGCAGTCTTGATTCCAGTTTGTGCTTCTTCCAGCCCAGCGTTTCTCATGATGTACTCTGCATATAAGTTAAATAAGCAGGGTGACAATATACAGCCTTGACGTACTCCTTTTCCTATTTGGAACTCCTTACTCCTCCCAATGAATTGTGTCAAATAAGCACACATATTCTTAATCCATTTGACATGTGAATGAATGGAAGCCAATGAGTTAAAAGAATTGCCTTCACATGTACTAGATATGGGATTAGAACCTAGGTTTTGCATTTCTTTGTGTGACATTTCTCCCACTTACTTTTTGTACAAAATCCTGGTCACCTGCTCCACTGCTTTGGTACATAGTATTTTATATTTGGAACAACTTTGGAGGGTCAATTAAACCTGGGACAGAACTGGACTGTCCCTTGTGGGCTATGTATTCTTTGTAAAGTTTTATAAAATTTCTGAATCTTAACTTACTCTCCATAAAAAGAGATATTACTCAACTTTCAATGTTGCTTTGGGATTAAATGAGACAATACATTTTTCTCAGGTACTATGTAATCATCTATAATGCAGTAAGTGGTTAATAAATGTGGATTCTTTTTCCTCTTGATCCCTTCAGTTTGTTGTTGTTTGTTTGTTTGTTGTTTTTTAAATGAATGGCATTTGCTAGGGCCTCTCTATATTCTGGGGATGTAGCCATGAGGAAACTCAGTTTTTGCTGAAATGGAAAGAAAACATTCATCAACAAAGTGGATCTGTGGGTCTGGTAGGCATGTGGGAGAAGAGAGATCCAGGAGAAGAAACAGGATCAGAGGACCTAACTGGCCATGTTCTTGACATCCTTGAGGAAGAATAAGGAAGTCAGTATGGCTGGGGTAGAAAAAGTGAGCCAAGAATGAGAAGGATGCGATCAAAGAGGTGGTCAGGGGCCGGATCGTGTAGGTCAACATCAGAGCTGGAGATTTATT
Organism: Dama dama; assembly: GCF_033118175.1. NCBI lineage: Eukaryota > Metazoa > Chordata > Mammalia > Artiodactyla > Cervidae > Dama > Dama dama. The sequence continues at coordinate 82,217,516 of NC_083703.1, forward strand.
CTTACGGAGATGAAAGACACTGTAGGATTTGAGGCAGAAAAGTAATGTGTTTCTTTTCCTATTTTAAATGAGTCACAGCTGTGTGCTGAACTGTGTCAGCCAATAAGATATATTCAAGTCCCAATCCCCAGTGTCTGGAAATAAGGTCTTTGCAGATGTAACCAAGATAAGGTCATTTGAGATTCAAGTAGGCCTTAATCTAATATAACTGGTATCCCTGTATGAAGAGGGAAATCTGAATGCAGAGATGAAGACCATGTGAAGAATGAGGCAGGAATTAGAATGATGCATCTGCAGGCCGAGGGGCACCAGAGCTTGCTGGCAGCCACTAGAAGCTGAAACGGCAATGAGGGATTCTTCCCTGGAAGCTTTAGAGGGGCTGCAGCCCTGCCAGCATCTTAATTTGGACTTACAGACTCTGCGAGCGTGAGGGAGCATGCTGCCTCTGTTTTAAGCCACCTAGTTTGTGGCAGTTGTTGCAGCAGCCCATGTTATAGAAGATTATAGAGGGCGGATGTGGAAGCGGGGGGCTATGAAAGACCACGGCGACATGAACCAAAGCAGTGGAGATGGAGGTGCAAGATGCGGCCAGACTGTGGCCGACAAACTCTACTTGCCGTTGGACTGGGGGCCCAAACCAGGAACACTTTCCAGTAAAGGATGTGTTGCTGATAAAACCAGGGACACCAGCCAGAACCTAGGCCATGTGCTTAGTGTACTGATGGGCTGAATGAGAAACGTGAGTCAGCAATGACTCTGAGATTTTGACCTAAAGTCTGGGATGAATAGAGTCAACTGTTTATGAGATGTGGAACACCATAGAGAGAGGGGTATGGAGGAGAAAATCATAAATTCAGTTTGAGGTCTGTTGAAATTTTAAATATCTCTTAGGTACACAGGTGGAAATGTGAGTAGACAGTTGGATGAAGGAGCCTAATGTTCAAAGGGAAAAGTTTGATGTACATGTATATACTGAGTTGTTATTTAATAATGATATTTAACACCATGACTGCATGAGATCTGAAACCTAGAGGATGAATTATAGAGAAGGTAATGAGTCCTCCATATTCTCCTAATAATTATTAGATCCGCAAACAATAGTAGGTGCCTGTGTTTATATTTGCTGGTTGTTTGAAGACGAGATGTTTAAACTTGTACAGTCCTGTCACTCAGTCGTGTCCCATTCTTTGTGGCCCCATGGACAGCAGCACGCCAGGCTTCCCTGTCCATCACCAACTCCCGGAGTTTACTCAAACTCATGTCCTTCAAGTCAGTGATGCCATCCAACCATCTCATCCTCTATCACCCCTTTCTTCTCCTGGCTTCAATCTTTCCCAGCATCAGGGTCTTTTCTAATGTCAGCTCTTCACATCAGGTGGCCAAAGTATTGGAGTTTCAGCTTCAGCATCAGTCCTTCCAATGAATGTTCAGGACTGATTTCCTTTAGGATGGACTGGTTGGATCTCCTTGCAGCCAAAGGGTCTCTCAAGAGTCTTCTCCAACACCACAGTTGAAAAGCATCAAATCTTCTGCACTCAGCTTTCTTTATAGTCCAACTCTCACATCCATACATGACTACTAGAAAAACCATGGCTGTAACTAGATGGACCTTTGTTGGCAAAGTAATGTCTCTGCTTTTTAATATGCTGTCTAGGTTGGTCATAACTTTTCTTCCAAGGAGTAAGCGTCTTTTAATTTCATGGCTCCAGTCACCATCTGCAGAGATCTTGGAGACCAAGAAAATAAAGTCTCTCACAGTTTCCATTGTTTCCCCATCTATTGGCCATGAAGTGATGGGAGTGAATTCCATAATCTTAGTATTTTGAATGTTGAGTTTTAAACCAGCTTTTTTACTCTCCTCTGTCACTTTCATTGAGAGGCTCTTTAGTTCTTTGCTTTCTGCCATAATGGTGGTGTCATCTGCATATCTGAGGTTATTGATATTTCTCCTGGCAATCTTGATTCCAGCTTGTGCTTCATCCAGCCTGGCATTTCTGATGATATACTCTACATAGAAGTTAAATAATCAGGGTGATGATATGCAGCCTTGATGTACTCCTTTCCCAATTTGAACCAGTCTGTTGTTCCATGTCCAGTTCTAACTATTGCTTCTTGACCTGCATACAGATTTCTCAGGAGGCAAGTCAGGTGGTCTGGTATTCCCATCTCTTTAAGAATACTCCACAGTTTGTTGTGATCCACACAGTCAAAGGCTTTGGCATAGTCAATAAAGCAGAAGTTGATGTTTTTCTGGAATTCTCTTGCTTTTTCAATGATCCAGTGAATGTTGGCAATTTGATCTCTGGTTCCTCTGCCTTTTCTAAATACAGAAGCAAAAGATGTTAAGAAGAGGTGCCAAGAATACACAGAAGAACTATACAGTAAAGATCTTAATGACCCAGATAACCATGATTGTGTGATCACTCACCTTGAGCCAGACATCCTGCAATGTGAAGTCAAGTGGGCCTTAGGAAGCATTACTATGAACAAAGCTAGTGGAGGTATGAACATGAGAACATAATAAACTTTGATAAACTGAATCACACCTTTGAAACCATTAGAGCTTAGCTCCTTACATTGGTAATGCTCCTTGTTGGGGTCCTGGGGAATTAAATGTTAAATTGCTGCCCCTCAGTCTCTTACATTCTCTTTCCATAGCTCCAAGGCAAGGTCCAGGATTCTTACTTTGTGAGAAGTAAAGTAAGAAATTGTAATTCAGGGAATCACAAGCTACATTTTTAGAGACACTTCTTTGACAAATCTCTGTAGTTAAATTTTCTTTTGTAGTATTCACACCAAATTTTTATGTTGTGGATGTTGAGGTTTTGTGCATTTGATTTCCTGAAATTGTGCCATTACCATAGCAGCTGCCTGAATCATATAAACAATCTCAGGATGACAAGTGTATATAAAAACGATGTCAGTATTTCTGAATTTGTAAATCTGTCTTGAACAGAGAAGCTACAGTATAATTGGTGAGTGATGTATGGTTCGGGCTTCCCAGGTGGCGCTAGTGTGAAGAACCCGCCTGCCAGTGCAGGAGATATAAGCGACGTGGGTTCGTTCCCTGCATTGGGAAGATGCCCTGGAGGAGGGCACACCCTCCAGTATTGTTGCCTGGAGAATCCCGTGGACAGAGGAGCCTGGTGGGCTATGGTCCACAGGGTCGCAGAGTCAGACACGACTGAAGCGACTTAGCACACACGTGCAGTGATGTCCGGTTGGTGGGAAAGAGTCAGAAGGATGAGGGCCGTCTCTTGTCTGGCCATCCTCAGCATCAGACAGCCTTCCCATCCATCCTGCGCACTTAGAAGCCCAGCCTGGAAATGTAAGGGCCCCATCTCTCCTTTTGATATTTTTCCCGTCTGCTTCTTGTGTCTCTTTGAAATGTTTTGGCTCTATTTTACCTATAGCTCTAGTCATTCCAAACTGATTCCTAATCAGAAAGGCAGCATGACTCCCCTCTAGCTCTGTCTACGGGTAATTGGCTCTTTTTATATTAATATCATTCCCCACGAAAATATATAAAAATGTGGTACAGTGACAGCAGCCTATCTGCAACTTCAGTTACTTTAAAATGTTCTTAATGCTCTCAATTAGCTAATTACAGCCTGTGCAGGATTAGAGGAATGTTACAGGTTAAAGTACATTGTAACCACTATGAGGGTAAGAGAGGGTGTGAGCATTTCTGATTAGATTTTAGAAATGTGTCCTCCTTGTAACAATAATTGTAGAACTAGTGTTTTTAAAAAGAACAACAATTAAGGAGAAAGTATTAAAAAAAAGAAAGTAAGAAAAAAATTGAGAAAAACATTTCTCTCAACTGAAAGATTCTTTAAAAATGTCAGAATTATTTTTATATCATTTAAATATTTTACCCAAAACTCTACTAGGATAGTGGAAAGAGTCTACGCTTCCTGTGTTGAATCACTTTTGCACCTGGGTCAAAATCAGACTTTATGTGGAGCTACTCCTGAATCCTCTGTTTCATTGATCTATGCATCTGTTCTTTTGCAAACACCACATTGTCTTGATTGCATAGCTAAACAGCAAGTCTTAAAAATAGCTTGGTGTGATCCCTCCAACTTTATTCTTCTTTTACAAAGTTAATCTTGATATTCTAATCCCTTTGCCTTTCTATATAAATTTTAGAATCAATTTATCTATTAATATATCTGCAAGGAATCCTTCTGGGATTTTTGACCATAATTGCATTAAAGCTGTAGATCAGTTTGTGGAGAGCTGACATCTTTACTATGTTGCCTCTTCCATTCTGTGAACACAGAAGGTTTCCATCTATTTTGGTCTTCATTGATTTCTTTCATTAGCATTTTGTAGTTTCCAGCTTACAGACCCTGTGCTTGTTAGATTTATATCTAATATCTTTTATGCTTTGGAGAGTGATTGCAAATGGTAGCAAAAATATTTTAGCACTAAGTATCAAACATCTATGTAGCCCTTTGAAAATACAGGAATTTGTTCTTACATTTCCCATTTTGCAGATAAAATATATAAGGACAAGTGTTCAGAATCTACTGTTCTAAATACAAGGCACACCAAATATATAGGATTGTGTATCTTTCACTGACCCAGAATAGAGTCTAATATGTACTAGGCACTATAAACTTGCTGAAGGAATGAATAAATAAATTTAAAACCTTTTCAGATGTTTTCAATTGATGTGAATGTGATGGTGAATCACTGACACAAAAATATCCATGAATTCTTATACATATTACTTCTCAAAATTTCTCTACAGGGTGGGACATGCCCCAAGGAAATCTTAGCAGAACATCTGAGAGAATAACTATGGGCTGAAATTGCTCCACAGTGTTAAGTTCTGTGAGAGTCTAGAGTGTAAGCTCCTTGTCCATTAATGACGCTAGCCAGCATCTGGTGCCCTCGGTGGGACACAGCCGCAGCGCAGTGGACGTTTGTTGAATAATTAAATGTATGGCTGAGGGAAGGAGTAATTAAGATAATAAAAAATATATGACCTCTAACTGTTCAGCATGGTTTATATCATTGAATTCTCTGCACCCAGAGATATGGTTTTAATTTTCAAGTTTGGATCATCATATATTATTTTTTTAAATTAAACTGATGAGTATATATAAGCATCCCCTAAGTCATTAAAGATTCTATTATATATGATGTTAATGGGTAGACAATATCCATTAATATTTCTGTAACATATTATGATATGAATAGTCTACCATTTAAAATAACAACATCCCCGGTGGCTCAGTGGTAAAGAATCCGCCTGCCAATGCAGGAGATGCAGTTTCCGTCCCTGGGTCAGAAAGATCCCCTGGAGAAGGAAATGGCAGCTCACTGCAGTGTTCTTGCTGGGAAATACCACGAACAGAAGAGCCTGGCAGCTTACAGTCTATGGGCTTGCAAAACAGTCAGAGTCAGCTTAGCAACTAGACAACAACAAAGTATATGTTATCCTCTGATTTTTCACATTTGTCATTAATAATTACATAAAATATGTATATATTTACGTTATTTCTTTCCTTGGTATACCTTGGTGGGAGAATATTTATTGACTTAATAGGCAGACATATTTTAAGATAAATGATGCATTTGCAATATGGCTCTCCCAAAAGGATTTCCCAGTTAATCTTTGCCAAGAAGTGTTAGGGTGTTCTGTATCTTAGAGTTCAGCCAATGCTGGGAAACACTGTTGTTTCCTATTCAAAAGTTGAAAATGAAGTCTTTTGCTTTCCATTCTTACTTCTCTAGTAACTTAGAAAGATAAACATTTTCTCGTAAGTGCACTGACATAGATGAGGAAGTTGTTTTTAGCGTCTGTGTGTCCCTTTTACCCCGCTTTGTCATGCTTGCCTCAGAGAAGTGTTTGCACATTGGCCGTTGCAGGGCTTCTCCTTATTTCCCTCCTTGATGTACGTATGATTCTCACTAGAATCTTTCTTTCGAACCTTAGCTGAGGGCTGTGATTCACATATGCCTTAAAACATTCCTGCAGGCATTGTGGGCTGCTCCTGGCGTGTGTACTGAAACATTGCGAGTTGGCTGAACTGTTGGTTGGGAGAAGGTGGACAGTAGACAGGACAGGAGTGTGGTGTGTGCAGAAGTAGGTTTATGTGAGCAAGCGCCACTAGAGGGGCAGCAAATTCAGCGTGTCTGTCTCGTGGTCTGTGTCCTAGGCACAGGGAGAGAGAACTAGAAAATATGTCGGATGTAACATTTTATGGTTTAAAAATACAAATACAGAGACTCATCTTATTTCCTGTGGATAGATTTAGGACCAGCTTGACAATGTTTATTCATTTTATAAACTAAATAATTTAACTTCCTTTTATTAGTTTTGGAGTTTCTACATAAATATCTACACTTTCACTTTTGAATACTCTCATGACTGATGAGCAAATACTAGGAACTTCCCTTTAAAATGAGGAGAATATGTTAATTTAGGAAGCTTTGGGGTTTGTTTCCAATAAATAAAATTTTGGAAATCTTAAAAGCCAAATAATCTTTTGGATGAATTTTCCACAGAAGATACCTATTTAACTAGAAATACAAGCATGTATGGATGGGGGGATTGTTTATCTATTTGGAAGTGAACCATTCAACAACCATAATAGCCTGGAGCCGTTTTCAGGAGCAACCATATTCTAGAAATGGGAACAAAATAATGGCGCTGGAAATGAAAGCAGGATGAAGACACTACCTTCATCCTGACGACACCAAAGCCCTTTTCCTAGAGGGGCTCTGAGGTGCTGTGGTGAGACTCTGCTGCCTGTCAGCTGCGGGGTGACTCCCCACGCCCGCACCAAACACTTCCCTTTCTCCGGGCACTTTCGGCTTTCCACTTGCTTATTTCAGCTCTGTCTCTAGTCCTTGGATCTCTGTATTTCTATGCTTCTTTATAGGCAGTTCTCAGCTATTTAGAACTACCTGGAGACTCTGTTCCTATCTCTGCATTGTCCTGTGAATTTAAAACTTCTCTAAAAACATAGTCTTAGAATACAAAAAAAAAAAAAAAAAAACCTGTCTATTTTTTCATCCTAATGGAAGCCCTGATAAATATTTGATAATATGACCTAGCCTGGTCTTGAAGCTAAAGGGTTAATTATGATGTTCAACTTGGGCTAGAATAGTTTCACCAAAACCAGCATGGGGTGACACGTCCACAGAGATGACGAGCCTTCAGACGCAGGGCTGAGGGCGATAAGGCTCAGCTACCCCTCTCCACAGGGTCATTCTGGTTTTTGGTCAACGAACACACTTCTGAGCAATATTTAATTTTGAGACATTTCTTCATTAAACCATTCATTCACCCATCTCAAATTCAGCAGACACGTAGTTGAGTAGGTCTAATGCGCTAGTCCAATGCATTGGAGTAGTATCACTGACCATCCTTGTGTTTCAAATACAACAGTGACCAGTACTATCTTCCTGCCCTTGAGGTGCATTTAGTCTAATATAGTTATTTACAAATGAAAAATATAAGTGAATGTTATAATGAGTAAAAGATATGAGAATGATAAATAAAGAGATGTGGAAGTTCATGGAAGGATGATATTTTTCATGATTGTGGATATCCACACAGAATTAAGCAAAGGGTGAATTCTGTGAATACACAAGTTAGATATGGGAGGAACAGGGACTATTTTAGTGAGGGGAAATGATAATGATTGTACAGAAACCAGAGGACAGAAGCATACTGGGAATAGGTATATGGTCCAGTTTGACTAGAAAAGAATGTTGAATAGATGAAGAAACTAAGAAGATCAAGATAGAAAAAGGTCAACTGGTAGAAGGATAGAGTCATTTTGACTATGAATCTGAAGAAAACAATGGAAAACATTAATAGTGAAGATCAGAATGAAGGTTAAAATGTTCCCAATAAAATCTCTTCTGGATCCCCTAAGGCTAAAAAGGATAAGTGAAAAGAGTCATTTGAGATGTACAGGAAACCCAGAGAAAGCATTATCACAAAAGATCATTTCTGAAATTGAGACTATTAAGTAAAAAGAAGATAATCCCCACTTCCATGGAAGCGGTAAGAAAAATAGGTGCAACTGGCCTAGGTTAGGGATATTTATTCCCATACTTACATTTTACATTAACAGTTCTTGACGTGTGATGCATAAAGAGATTAATAGAACCTGATTAAAATGTAAAATCGGCTTGGAGTGGCAATGCAGAAGGAAGAATGGATTTTATTGTAAATAATGTAATTTCAAAATTTTAAGGAACCTGTTTATGCATCTTCCATCACCTCACTACCCACCCCACTACTTGGATATTTATTTCAATAAAAAAATAAATAACTTGGGAGAGTAACTGAGTTACTATCAAAGGGAAGTGATTCCGACTGTTAAGAAAGGCACTCTGCAGTGCCAACCTCTTATTACTAATGATCGCAATGTAATGACAAAGAGCTGCCTGGGCTGGAAGCCTCCTCTTTGAGGAGGAGGAGGAAAGAAAGAGCCTGCTGTCCACGCTGCCTGTGGCCCGGCGGGGGATGGGGGCCGGGCCAGGAGAGGAGAGTTTCCCAGCGGCTGAAATTCCCTTCTTGCATCTTTAGACACAGAGGATCATCAGGTAACAGCAGCAGAGCAGGAGGAGGAGCCCGCATACCCGGTGCATGTGAGCGTCTCGGCACCATGCGGACCCAGCCGCCAGGACTGGACTCTGCTGTTCCGATACGGGCCATCCTCGGGACACGCCTGCGCCAACCATCCGTGTGATGGCAGTTCGCGGGATGGAAGCGCGAAGCGGTGGGTTTCCTGCCTGGGTGTGCCATCCCTCACCGAGGATTTAGTGTGCACTTTAGGGCAGCTGTAAACCTTATATGCAGGTCAGGAAGCAACAGTAAGATCTAGACACGGACCAACAGACTGGTTCCAAATAGGAAAAGGAGTACATCAAGGCTGCATATTGTCACCCTGCTTATTTAACTTATATGCATAGTACATCATGAGAAATGCTGGGCTGGAAGATGCACAAGCTGGAATTAAGATTGCCAGGAGAAATATCAGTAACCTCAGATATGCAGATGACACCACCCTTATGGCAGAAAGTGAAGAGGAACTAAAAAGCCTCTTGATGAAAGTGAAAGAGGAGAGTGAAAAAGTTTGTTTAAAGCTCAACATTCAGAAAACTAAGATCATGGCATCTGGTCCAATCACTTCATGGGAAATAGATAAGGAAACAGTGGAAACAGTGGCAGACTTTATTTTTTGGGGCTCCAAAATCACTGCAGATGGTGATTGCAGCCATGAAATTAAAAGACGCTTACTCCTTGGAAGGAAAGTTATGACCAACCTAGACAGCATATTAAAAAGCAGATCCATTACTTTGCCAACAAAGGTCCATCTAGTCAAGGCTATGGTTTTTCCAGTGGTCATGTATGGATGTGAGAGTTGGACTGTGAAGAAGGCTGAGTGCTGAAACATTGATGCTTTTGCACTGTGGTGTTAGAGAAGACTCTTGAGAGTCCCTTGGACTGCAAGGAGATCAAACCAGTCCATCCTAAAGGAGATCAGTCCTGGGTGTTCATTGGAAGGACTGATGCTGAAGCTGAAGCTCTGATACTTTGGCCACCTGATGCGAAGAGTTGACTCATTGGAAAAGACCCTGATGCTGGGAGGGATTGGGGGCAGGAGGAGAAGGGGACGACAGAGGATGAGATGGCTGGATGGCATCACCAACTCGATGGGCATGGGTTTGAATAAACTCTGGGAGTTTGTGATGGACAGGAAGGCCTGGCGTGCTGTGGTTCATGGGGTCGCAAAGAGTCGGACACGACTGAGCGACTGAACTGACTGAACTTGGGGCAGTTGCTCCAGGAGCAGATGAGAAGGTAGGGAAGGAGCGAGCAGCTCCCGGAGACCACTGGCGCCTCAGAGCCAGCAGAGGGAGGGGCTGGCGAAGACATTCTGTCTGAAGGTAGCCAGCGGATTCACAGGTTTGAAGAATTCTGCGGTGAGACTTGCTTCCAGCCAGGGGTGGAAAAACAAGAGGAACTGAGGGTTTTTTCTGAATGCAGCTTTGTTTTCTTAATGAAGTGGAAGTCTGGCACAAAGATGGTCGGCTCGTGCTGTGTCCTTGTAGAATGCTCGGTTCTGTTTGCGTGGTGAGCTGGCCAGAGCTCAGACACAGACCCTGAAAAATAACATCATCAGGTCTGCTGAAAGTCTGATTTCCTTCCAATAACTACTTGAGCAGCCACTGTACATGCCTATTTCTGTGTTTCTTTCTGCTCATTAGACAGTGTACTCATTGAAAGCAGGGGGTATATTCATCTCAGGATTCATGCTGTCTGGCACAGTGTCCAGCATGGAGAATATAAAAGCAAATATTTAAAGAAAGAATGGCAAGAGGGATTAAGGGCTTAAACGTAGCACAGGTCTATGATCAGGTTCTGGTGTCCGGTCACCTGAGATGACAGTGTAAATGATCAGTACCTTGCGGACCTTGTGCAGAAGTCTCCTGGCTCTCAGAGAAGCCACACTGTAGCAATCACATAAGTATGTGTGTTTCCAGGCGAAGAGGGGCGGCAAGAGGCTTACCAACTGCACAGAAGTAAGTTACCCCTGAACACAAGGAAGGGTCCGGATTTGATTATGCAGACTTCCCACCCTTGGTTCCTCATTACACGCATCGCACACCCTAGGCCCCTCGTCATGATCTGTAATGCCAGCTCCCTCCTCATACTTAGCCTTGCCCAGACTACTTCCTCTCCAGTTCTTTCTGCTCTGACCATACTGGGAGCCTTGCTCTTCTTAGAGTTTTCAAGCTCATGACGATCTTATAAACTTTGAATTTGCTGTGATTTTCTCTGATTTTAAATATTATCCCTTAGGCCATTGCATGGCTGCCTTTTTATCATTAGATCTCAGCTTTGCCAAGAGAAACGTTCGTTGACTAACCCATCTAAAATCCTCTCACTAGGTTAGTCACCTTCACCCTCCCTGACTGATCTTCATGTAAGTACGTGAGAATTTACATCTTTCTTGTCTGCCCTTGCTGATTGCAGTGTGTTCTCTTCGGAGGTGAGGTCATGCTCACCTCATCCCTATCTATAGTCCTCTGAATCTAGAAGACCCGCAACAGAGTCGGTGCTCAATAAACATGTGGTGGGCTTTTTAAATGAAGTAAGTAATTAATTAAAGAACAATAAGTTGGGATAGACGGGCATGCCCAGGTCCTTAACCCTGAGGAGGTTTCTCCCTGCCAGTTGTTGGCTAAAGAAACAAGAACAAACAGTAAAATGAAAAATCCAATGAAAACCAGACAAATTAACAATTGAAAGCATTTTGGCTAACTACCCAAAAAATTCCCAAACCAACACAAAAAAGTCAGTAACTCCTGCTTTTATTTAACGTATTGCTGTTCGCTCTTCCTGTTGAAGACTCACGTCTTGCCCGGACTGAAGGCCGTCTTCAGCTCTTTCAGCCACCACTGGCTTTTCCCAGGTTTCTTCTCTGCCTGCTAATTCACTTCAGGCCTGTCTAACTCTGTGCAGCCCTATGGACCACAGCCCGCCGGGCTCCTCTGTCCAATTCACCGCAAGAACACTACAGTGAATTGCCATGCCCTCCTCCAGGGTTTTTCCAGACCCAGGGATCAAACCCTCATCTCTTACGTCTCCTGCATTGGCAGGCGGGTTCTTTATGACTAGCACTACCTGGGAAGCCCCATTTCTTCCACCCAGAGTAATGCTTCCTCCACAGATCTACCACCAAAGCCTTCCTGTAGATATTACAGCCATTTTCCTCCCAACAGGAGGAAGAACAGCTGTCTTCTCACAAGGGGCCCCCAACACTTCCAAGGTGGCATCTTTTTTTTGTCCTTTCCAGCAATGTAAATGCAATCTAAGGCACACAACAGAAGCAGTGCCAACCAAGTCTGTTCTTGTCGGCCTCACAAACAGCCTTCTTATTTGCTAACTGCAAACATGGTTTGAAGCTGCTGCTGCCGCTAAACTGAAGTCTTCGGGTGTCAGGGTCGAGTGATTGAAAATTCCCGATTACAGGCAGGATGAAGAGTTGTTCTGAGTTCTTGCTCATCGGCTAAAAGCCTCTGGCCAGAAACAGCTCTCTGTATGAAGGAAAGTAAATTTCTTCCAGAGCTGAAAATTAATGTGTTTTGAGGGAAATCTTAGCAGGATGTGTGGCAGAGAACATGGCTTAAGGGACTGGGGAAGGCGTGAGGAGTGTGAACGAGGAGTCATTTCTTAAACCAGAGAGGTCTCAGTCTGACAGCAGCTGAGGCTGGGAGCAGTAAAACTTAACTGCTCCCACCGTGAGATGGGATTAGTTTGCCTTTGCAGAAAAACGCCTCTCTAGGTTGATCACAGCTGTAATTTAACCGTATCACATTTAATGTAAGGGTTCTGTTCTACCTGACACCTTGAAAACCTGGGCCACACTTCCTTGGACCTGGAGGTGCCAGGATTCTGGTTGAAAATTCAAAAATGTCAGGACCTTAGCTGGGTTACTGAAATCTCTTCATCAACTGTTCTTAAATTACAGCTCCATGTAGGAAGAAGAAACAGGAGCACATTACGTGTACTCACACTTCCTCGACATCCAGCGGATGCACACATGTTCATTCATTCAGCTATTAGAGATTATGGATTGAATTCTTTCTGACATGTTAGGTGGTGGTTATGCAGAGTGTCTGTAGCGATTCAGTAACATGGTCCCTGCTGTCAGCCGCCTTGTATTCCCCCTGGGGAAGCAGAGCAGATGCTTAGACAAATACTCCTGATGGAATGTGATGAGCCCTACAGTGTAGGTAAATACCAAGTTTTGGAGAGCTCAGATGTTGGAGTGATTTGCTGTGCTCACTCTTGGAGAGGACTTGACAAAATCACAGAAGTTAAGTAGAATGAGATTTCTAGATGTAAATTGGGGATGGAGGGATTGAATAAGTGATTTTCTAAATAAATAAACCCCAGCAAACAAACATCTTTAAAGATTATTAGTTCTAGGGGTAAAGTTGTGGACAAATCCCTTGAGGAATATGATGAAATGTTACCTTTCTCACTCAAAAAATAATGCCCATAAACACACAAGTTTTAAAAACTGTGATTCCAGGGAGGTCACAGACGGCCCCAGAATGGGTGTAGGTTAATACTATCGGAATGTGCGACCCTAAATTCCCCTAGCTCGCTTTCACCTCTAAAGCAGTGTTTCTCACGTAAAGGCTTGAGAAAGCTGCCTTAGAAACACCTGGAATGTTTGCTTAGAATGCAGATTCCCTAAGCCCCGTCCCAGATCTGTGTCTCTAGTGTGGTATTCAGGACTCTGCATTTTAACAACCACAGTTGTCTGATTCTGCCCAGTGAAAACTTTAAAAGCTCCTGGAAGTTCCTGGTGCATACACTCTAAATCCTTGAGCATTCTGGTTTATTTGGATTCACTCTGACCCCTCCCTTGTGAACTAGGCGTGTTGTACCATCTACATCTGCAGAGAGGCTTAGCAGAAAGTCACCTACTTAGGATAATCTGATCCCCACCCTTCCTGTGAGTTCCAGGCAGTGAATTTCAGCTTTTGGCAGAAAGCACTGTTTATGCCTACCTTGTTCTCATGGATTTCTCATCTGCCTAAGAAGGTTGCAAATTCCCTGGACTGTTGAGTCCTTGCTTCTCATCTTCAAATGGCTGGGCACTTGGCATGTGCTTAATAAGTATTTATTCATTGCTTATAGAGTCAATGTTCTTTTCTCTTATTCCTTGAACACAGCTGGTCAGCCTCACTGTCATTCCATGAGGGTCCAAATGGTTTCTATTTGTCTGTTCTTTCTTTCTTTTTTCTTTGCATTTTGCTTTAGGCTCGTCTTGCACACTCCTGTGTCTACATCATCTGGTCTGTTTTACGAAGAGATGTTTTGTCAGATTCAGCTTTGCTTCCCGCTCCCTGGCCTCCCTGTGGTTCTTTCACAGAAAGCCCTTTGTCTTGAACAAACAGCCTCTAATCTGCACGTCTTCCTCTGCACTCCAACAGGGCTGCCAGGTGACCAGCCCAACGCCACCCTTGGCGCAGCTGTGGGGTGGTCCAGAGCAGTGGGCAGAGATTGTGTGTGCAGTTATCTTGTCTGATGGGCCCTGGGTCCAGCATGCTTGGGAGGGCAGTCACAGCACAAACGTTTGCCTTGCGACTGGGAGTCCCCGAAACAGCTCCTGCTGACTGATGATAACTTGCATAATGACATGGAGGGTTCAGATGCTGCCAGGAGTGAGGGAGACCCTGTGAGTTCCTAGCGCAGGCCCTGTCTGCCTAGCCAAACCCTTATCTGTCAGCGTGCAGGCAGCAAGCCCGGCAAGAGCCAGAAGGTCCGGGTCCAGGGGCGCCCGTCACACCCCTGACGGCTCATACTCAGAGGGGGCGAGAGAGCGGGAGGCTGTCCGCTTACAAATGCACTAAAATCTGCACATGGCGCTCAGCGACGACGCGGAGCCTCCGCATCGGAGTCTCAGGGTGGGATATACTAGTATCTGTCTGTCTTATTGATGAAATGGACTGCATCATGGAGCTAGTGGAATTGGCTTCTAGAAACATTTCCTTTTTTTCCCCCCATCAACCTTGCCTCTTTAATGGCTTTTGAGAAGTGAGCAACCAGACTCCACTTTCTGTTAGGACTTCTTCGGTTTTTTTTTTTTTTTGCTACCTATTTTTCTAGTTTTATTATTTTTAATTGGAGGATAATTAAATTACAATATTGTGATGATTTCTGCCATACATCAATATGGATCAGCCACAATCATACACATGTCCCATCCCTCTTAAACCTCCCTCCCCATCCCGACCCTCTAGGTTGTATTAACACGTATGCATGGAGTCGAGAAAGATAGCATTGGCGATCGTATTTGCAGGGCAGCAAGAGATGCAGACACAGAGAATGGACTTTAGTCACAGTGACGGAAGCAAAGGGTGGGATGGCTTGAGAGGGGAGCACTGAAACACACACATTCAGTTCAGTTCAGTTGCTCAGTCTTGTCAGACTCTTTGCGACCCCACAGATTGCAGCATGCCAGGCCTCCCCGTCCATCACCAACTCCCAGAGTTTACTCAAACTCATGTCCATTGAGTCGGTGATGCCATCCAACCATCTCATCCTCTGTCATCCCCTTCTTCTCCCGCCTTCAATCTTTTCCAGCATCAGGGTCTTTTCCAATGAGTCACCTCTTGGCATGAGGTGGCCAAAGTATTGGAGTTTCAGCTTCAACATCAGTCCTCCCAATGAACACGCAGGACTGACCTCCTTTAGGATGGACTGGTTGGATTTCCTTGCAGTCCAAGGGACTCTGAAGAGTCTTCTCCATCACCACAGTTCAAAAGCATCAATGTTTCAGCGCTCAGCTTTCTTTACACTCCAACTCTCACATCCATACATGACCACTGAAAAAACCATAGCTTTTCTAGAAGGATTTTTGTTGACAAAGTAACGTCTCTGGTTTTTAATATGCTGTCTAGGTTGGTCATAGCTTTTTTTCCAAAGAGCAAGCTGCTTTTAATTTCATGGCTGCAGTCACCATCTGTAGTGATTTTAGAGCCCAAGAAAATAAAGTCTGTCACTGTTTCCACTGTTTCCCAATCTATTTGCCATGAAGTAATGGGACTGAATGCCATGATCTTCATTTCTTAAATGTTGAATTTTAAGCCAGCTTTTGCACTGTCCTCTTCCAATTTCATCAAGAGGCTCTTTAGTTCTTCTTCACTTTCTGCCATAAGGATGGTGTCATCTGCATATCTGAGGTTATTAATATTTCTCCCTGCAACCTTGATTCCAGCTTGTGCTTCATTCAGCCCAGCATTTCTCATGATGTAGTCTGTATAGAATTTATATATGCAGGGTGACAATATACAGCCTTGACGTACTCCTTCCCCAATTTGGAACCAGTCTGTTGTTCCATGTCCAGTTTTTCACTGTTGCTTCCTGACCTGCATACAGATTTCTCAGGATTCAGGTAAGGTGGTCTGGTATTCCCATCTCTTTAAGAATTTTCCACAGGTTTGTTGTGGTCCACACAGTCAAAGGCTTTGGCGTAGTCAATAAAACAGAAGTAGATGTTTTTCTGGAACTCTCTTGCTTTTCCTAATATCCAATGGATGTTGACAATTTGATCTCTGATTCCCCTGCCTTTTCTAAATCCAGCTTGAGCATCTGGAAGTTCTCCGTTCACGTACTGTTGAAGCCTAGCTTGGGGATTGAGCATCACTTTGCTGGTGTGTGAGATGAGTGCAGTTGTGTGAAAGTTTGAATGTTACTTATTTGGCGTTGCCTTTTTGGGATTGGAATGAAAGCTGAGCTTTTCCAGTCTTGTGGCCACTGCTGGGTTTTCCAGGTTCGCTGGCATTCTCATTGCAGCACTTTCACAGCATCATATTTTAGGATTTGAAGCAGCTCAGCTGGAATCCATCACCTCCACTAGCTTTGTTCATAGTGATGCTTCCTAAGGGCCTCTTGATTTAGTATTCTAGGATGTCTGGCTCTAGGTGAGTGATCACACCGTCATGGTTATCTGGGTCATTAAGATCTTTTTTGGATCGTCCTTCTGTGTATTCTTGGCACCTCTTCTTAATATCTTCTTCTGTTAGAACCATACCATTTCTGTCCTTTATTGTGCCCATCTCTGCGTGAAATCTTCCCCTGGCATCTCTAATTTTCTTGAAGAGATCTCTAGTCTTTGTCATTCTGTTGTTTTCCTCTATTTCTTTGCATTGATCACTGAGGAAGGCTTTCTTCATTCCTTTCTCATCTCTCCTTGCTATTCTTTGGAACTCTGCATTCAGATGGGTATATCTTTCCTTTTCTCCTTTGCCTTTAGCATTTCTTTTCATAGCTATTTATAAGGCCTACTAAGAAAACCATTTTGCCTTTTTGCATTTATTTTTCTTGGTGATGGTCTTGATCGCTGCCTACTGTACAATATCATGAACCTCTGTGCATAGTTCTTCTGGCACTCTATCAGATCTAATCCCTTGAATCTATTTGTCACTTCTACTCTTTAATTTTAAGGTGTTTGATTTAGGTCAGAGTTCAGTGGTCTAGTGATTTCCCCTACTTTTTTCAATTTAAGTCTGAATTTTGCAATAAGGATTTCATGATCTGAGCCTGCAGTCAGCTCCCAGTCTTGTTTTTGCTGGCTGTATAGTTCATTTCAGTTCAGTCGCTCAGTCGTGTCCAACTCTTTGCGACCCCATGAACCGAAGCCCACTAGGCCTCCCTGTCCATCACCAACTCCCGAGTCCACCCAAACCCATATCCATCAAGTCGGTGACTATGTAAAGATTCTCCATTTTTGGCTCCAAAGGATATATGCAGTCTGATTTTGGTATTGACCATCTGGTGATGTCTACACATAGGGTCATCTCTTGTGTTGTTGGAAGAGGGTATTTGCTATGATCAGTGTGTTGTCTTGGCAAAACTGTTAGCCTTTGCCCTGCTTCATTCTATACTGCAAGGCCAAACTTGCCTGTTACTCCAGGTATGTCTTGAATTCCTACTTTTGCGTTCCAGTCCCCTATGATGAAAAGGGCATCTTTTTTGGTTTTAGTTATAGAAGGTCTCATAGGTCTTCATAGAACCGTTTAACTTCAGCTTCTTCGGCATTAGTGGTTGAGACATAGACTTGGATTACTGTGATATTGAATGGTTTGCCTTGGAAATGAATAGAGATCATTCTGTTATTCTTGAGACTGCACCCAAGTGCTGCATTTCAGATTCTTTTGTTGACTATGAGGGCTACTCCATTTCTTCTAAGGGATTCTTGCCCACAGTAGTAGATGTAATGATCATCTGAATTAAACACCCATTCCAATCCATTTTAGTTCACTGATTCCTAAAATGTTAATGTTCACTCTTGCCATCTCCTGTTTTACCACTTCCAATTTACTTTGATTCATGGACCTAACGTTCCAGGTTCCTGTGCAATATTGCTCTTTACAGCATCAGACTTTACTTCCATCACCAGTCACATCCACAGCTGGGTGTTGTTTTTGCTTTGGCTTTGTCTCTTCATTCTTTCTGGATTTATTTCTCCACTGATCTCCAGTAGCATACTGGGCACCTACTGACCTGGGGAGTTCATCTTTCAATGTAATATCTTTTGCCTGTTCATACTGTTCATGGGGTTCTCAGGGCAAGAATACTGAAGTGGTTTGCCATTCCCTTCTCTAATGGACCACATTTGTCAGACCTCTTCCCCGTGACCCGTCCTTCTTGGGTGGCCCTACACAGCATGGCTCATACTTTCATTGAGTTAGACAAGGCTGTGGTCCATGTGATCAGTTTGGTTAACTTTCTGTGATTGTGGTTTTCAGTCAGTCTGCCCTCTGATAGAGAAGGATAAGGGGCTTATGGAAGCTTCCTGATGGGAGAGATTGACTAAGGGGGAATCTGGGTCTTGTTTTGATGGGAGGGGCCATGCTCAGTAGATCTTAAATCCAATTTTCTGTTGATGGGTGGGGCATATATATAACCATATGTAAAAAGCATATACATTCCCATATAAAATAGATAATCCATGGGAATTAGCTGCATGATGCAAGGAACCCAAAGCTTCCACTCTGTGACATCATAGAAACTTTTCTTAAAGATATTTCTTATGATCCTAGAGCCTAAGCCACCCACCCTGTTTGCTCAGTTCAGTTCAGTTGCTCAATTGTGTCCGACTGTTTGTGATCCCATGGACTGCAGCATGCCAGGCTTCCCTGTCTATCACCAACTCCTGAACCTTGCTCAAATTCATGGCCATTGAGTCATGAATTGAGTTGGATGGTGATGCCATCCAACCATCTCACCCTCTGTTGTCCTCATCTCCTCCTGCCTTCAGTCTTTCCCAGCATCAGGGTCTTTTCCAATGAGTCATTTCTTCACATCAGGTGCCCAAAGTATTGGAGTTTCAGCTTCAGCATCAGTCCTTCCAATGAATAGTTAGGACTGATTTCCTTTAGGATGGACTGGTTGGATCTCCTTGCTGTCAGAGAGAGACTCTCAAGGGTCTTCTAAAACACCACAGTTCAAAAGCATCAATTTTTCGGTGCTCAGCTTTCTTTATAGTCCAAGTCTCACATCTCTATATGACTACTGGAAAAACCTTAGCCTTGACTAGACCAACCTTTATCAGCAAAGTAATGTCTCTGCTTTTTAATATGCTGTCTAGTTTGGTCATAACTTTTCTTCCACAGAGCGAACGTCTTTTTATTTCATGGCTGCAGTCACCATCTGTGGTGATTTTGAAGCCCAAGAAAATGAAGTCTGTCACAATTTCCATTGTTTCCCCATCTATTTGCCATGAAGTGATGGGACCAGATGCCCTGATCTTAGTTTTTTGAATGAACACTGTTTGTTACCTTCCCATAGAATTTGGCTTACTGTTGTGAAAAAACTATATAGTCTTTGAAATTAAAATGACCTTCCAAATGGTTAAAAATGGCAACAAAAAATGGCAGACTACCAATGGACAATATTCTGCATCAGTGTTTCTCAAATCACTCTATCTCATCTATTGTTAATGCTACTAATTATTCAAAACCCTTACAACTTCTGCTGTGATCCTAGCGGGTTACCTTGCCTACAGTCTGACCCTGCTCTACTTTTCTTTCCATGGGGCAGAAAGATTTCCCAAAGTCATCCAGGATCAAGTTATTCTTTTTATCAACTCTCTTTGGTTGCCTTTGGAGGAAAATGTTGAAAATCTCTGTTATAGAGGGTACATGATGTTTCTCCTATTCTCTCTAAATGCAGGTAAACAAAGGGGTCTCTCAGCGTCTGTGTGATCAGGCTTTTCCCTGCATCTTCATGTGCAGAGGACTGTCCACTCTTTACCCCTCACCTTGTTCCTTCTGCCCTGCCTGGCCTGCCTTCTGTATTGGCAGACCATTGCATTCATCACTTTGAATTCTGTAGAATGTTAAGTCATGAAAGGCATTAACTGAAGCTGCTAAAATATTTGGTCAAAAGTTTTTGAGAAATTTGTGATTATTAAATCACACTATCTTCCTAAATTCTCTAAACACCCTATTCTGAAAAATAAAAAATCAAACAGCTTTACTTGTTTGACCAAACATTTCCCAATCATAGCTGAACTCAGAATATGTATTTTGGATACACACCTGGGTGAATCTGTTTCACAGGTCAACAATCTGGAAATAAAATCACTCTTAAGACTCACTGTATCCTGGTCTCTCTTTTGCCCTCTCCCATCCATACACTGGGGCTTCCTGGTGGCTCAGACGGTAAAGAATCTGCCTGCAATGCAGGAGACCAGGATTCAGTTCCTGAGTTGAAAAGATCCTCTGGAGAATGGAATTAGCTACCCACTCCAATATTCTTGCCTGGAAAATTCCACGGACAGAGGAGCCTGGTGGGTACAGTCCATGGAGTCACAAAGAGTCAGACATTGCTGAGTGAATAACACTAACTATACATACATTGATGTAAAATCTTCTGTTTTCCTTATTGCATACACTCATCACCCTTAGTACAGTGCTCTGACATTTGCCTATCTCAAGATTTCCTTTGGATGTAATTTACAAAATCCAAATTCAGATTAGTTTTCATAGCCTGAAGAATTGGCAAATGGTGAATTTGTCCTTCTTAATTACCACCCCCAGGAGATATTTGACAATGTCTGAAGATACTTTTGTTGTCACAACTGCAAGAAAGTGGGTGCTACTGGCATCCAGGGCCAGATAGACGTCAGTGCAGGACAGCATCCCTTACCATCACCAGGAGGAAATATTGAGTTTATCTTTGTCTGAAATTCAACTATAACTGCTGTTCACATGAGGTTCACTTATATTTAGTTCTATAATCTAATGGAAGTCTTCTTCACTAGTTTCAATCCGAAAAATACACAAGAATGTATTTAATTGGCCGGAGTTTGAGCATGTGTTTACTACAAAATCCCTCCCTCTAGATGTTTTAATGATTTCAGCATAGGGAGGAACACCTCCATCTTTGGGCAGATGGCATGAGACCTGGGGGTGGGATGGGCAAAACTGTATTAGTCAGACAGAGCAACATTTGTCATTCTTTCTTGGAATTCACATTCTTGTTTTAAAATAGAAATGATAATTTATTTCATAAAACATCATTGTGAGGCATTTTTGATGCATGCACCGAGTCTGACAGAATGCTTGACATAAGAGATTTTTAACAAATGGATTTATGGATCATTTTAATGTTTTATTGTGGTAAGAGCACTTGACCTGAACGCTTCCTTACGTGCGCCGAGCAGTGCCGTTGGCTGCGGGCACGGTGTTGCACGGCCGGTCTCTGACTCTTGTGTCGCTGCCGTCTGAGGCCCTTCGGAAAGCAACTCCTTCCTTTCCCCATCCCCTAAGCCCTGGGAACCACCTTTTCACTCTCTATTTCTATCTAGTTGACTATGTTTGAGATTTCATATGAGCAGAATCATACAGTATTTTTCCCTGTGTCCAGCTAACTTCACTTTGCATAATGTCTTCTGGGCTCATAAATGTTGTCATATATGGCAAAATTTCCCTCTTTTTCTAAGGTTGAGGAATGTAACTCTGTGTGTGTGTGTGTGTGTATCAACTTTTCTTTATCCATTCATCATCAGTGAACGTTTAAGTTGTTTCTATATCTTGGCTGTTGTGAATAATGCTTCAATGAAGAGGAGCGTGTGTATATTTCTCATAGAACCTTATTTCAGTTCTTTTGGTTATATAGCCAGAAGCAGAATTGCTGAATTATCTGGTAATTCTCTCTTTAATTTTTTGAGGCGTCTCCGTGCTGTTTTTCAAAGAAGCTGCACCACTTTGCATGCCCACCAAGTATATGAGTCCCAGTTTCTCCATATCCTCTCCAACATGTGTTTTGTTCTATTTTGATTTAAAAACAGACATTCTAATAGGTGTGAAGTGATATCTAATTGTGGTCTTGATTTTTATTTCTCTGATGATTAGTGATTCTGAGTGACTTGTCTTATACCTATTAGCCATTTGTATTTCTTCTTTGAAGGAATGTGTATAGAAGTCCTTTGTCCATTTTTGATGATTATTTGAATTTTGCTATTGAGTTGTTGGAGTTCCTTGCATAACTTGGATGTGAATCATTTTGCAGATAGCTCCTCTCAGCCTGTGGGTTGCTTTCTTGCCCTGTTGGTTGTTCTCTCCGTCTGCAGAAGCTTGTTGGTGTATGTAGCCCGCTTGCCTAGTACTGCCTTCACTGCCTCTGCCTTGGGTGTTGCATTGATTGCTAACTATTTAATGATGATGCTGGTTAGAATACAGATAATAAAGCAATACAAACAGCCAATGCCTGACATGAAAAAAATAAGTATCATGTGTAGTCCAGCACTCGTAATAGAAAACAGTATTTTGCCTTTGGTTTCAAATTTTAGTTTTGAATATCAGCAACTGGGCTTTTAAATTTGCTTGCTACAGAAGTATACCACAAGCTGATAAAATATATCTTGTAGCTGTGGTCTCAGGAGTTCATTTAAAATTGTGAAATATACACAGTTTGAAATATATGCTGTCAAGATAGCATTTAAATTCTCACATCAATTAAGTCTAATTACTGAGTGAATGGTAATACTTTTTTCAACAATGTGAAAGTTAAAACTCATTTTCAAATTAGAAGGTAACACCTACTCTCTGTCAATCAGTCAAATATTTATTTGAGGATCTGGGTAGGAAAAATCAGAGATTAAATATACTAATTTAAAGTCAAGTGTTTCTTATATTCTGAGCATTTTACTTAGACTATACATGAATCTTGCTTTTTAAACCAGTGGCAAACCTAAAACAGACCTTTCTGAAACTTATGAACAAGGTCTATTAAAAGATGCCAAGCATATTTGAATTAAAGGTAACTCATAGACTTGGGAGGACTTCCCTGGTGACTCAGTAATAAAGAATCTGCTTGCCAGTGTAGAAGATGTAGAAGATGCTGGTTTGATACTTGGGTAAAGAATATCCCCTAGAGATCCTCTAGAGAAGGAAATGGCAACCCACTCCAGTATTCTTACCTGGGAAATCCCATGGATAGAAGAACCTGGTGAGCTACAGTCCATGGGGTCCCAAAAGAGTCAAACATGACTTAGGGACTAAACAACAACATAGGCTTGGGATGGCAGAAGCATCCCATCAGTTGTTGTGAACAGGCAACAAATCTCATTGCTATATTCTCTCCAGCTATATTAAAAATGCATCGTATTTCCCCTGTTTGATATGAGCTATGGTGAAGAACTATAAAAGGTAAACAGATAAGCACCTGGCTACAGAGATTGGTGAGCGAGGAAAATCTCACCATGACAAAGAAAACCATGTTGCTGGGTATAAAAATAAATAAGTAAATACACATGGGATAATATTGGGTTGGCCAAAAAATTCATCCCAGTTTGCCATGAGATGCTATGGGTAAACCCAAATGAACTTTTTGGCCAACCCAATACATAAAGAATATTCCAAGCTTCATCCACTGTTCTACGGGAGTACCTATACTGAGCTAACACCTTGCTTACTGCAGTATGGATGACATCATAAGTGCTGTGCAGTGTAGAAACCAAAGCATCAGAAATGGCCAGTGTGAACCATGTTTTCTGATGATGATCAATAACTATGGAGCGGGCTCAATTTTATGTTCGATTTTACTTTTAATAAAGACATGCAACAAATTATAAAGAACAAGTACTTATGGGTCCTACTACCCCACGTCATCACTCATATGAATAAACCATCCTAGGCTATAAATCAGCCTCTCCAGCCATACCTTCTCCCTGCCGTTTCCCTTCTTATGACTCGACACAGGTTTCCAAGGTTTATTAATGTTAACATATGTAGCTTAAAGGGCTTCCCTGGTGGCTCAGCTGGTAATGAATCTGCCTACAATGCGGGAGACCTGAGTTCTATCCCTAGGTCAAGAAGATCCCCTGGAGAAGGAAATGGCAACCCGTTCCAGTATTCTTGCCTGGAGAATTTCATGGACAGAGGAGCCTGTCCTGGTGGGCTACAACTCATGGGACTGCAAAGAGTTGGACACAACTGAGTGACTAACACTTTCACTTTTTTCATGTGGCTTCACATGAACCTATATTCATATAACCTATAACTTAAAGAATCATTAATATCTTTATACTTCTTCTCAATATACCAGTCACTATGCTAAGCCATTTTATTTTTTCCAGTTTATATAAACGTACAATAAACCTCATAATTGGTATTATCTTTCCTATTTTCTTGCATATTTGAGAAAAAATGAGTCTTAGAGAATATAGACAAATTGCCAGGATCATACCCCAAAATAGAAAATAAGAAATCATATTCAAATATTCAAGAATATTTTGGAGGATAAGTGTGTGTGGTTTTTTTTCTTGGGGGGGGGGTAAGTTTCCATGTTGCTTTTTCCATACATCTCACCCTCTCCTCCCCTCTCCCCATGCCCATAAGTCTATTCTCTATGTCTGTTTCTCCATTGCTGCCCTGTCAATAAATTCTTCAGAACCATTTTTCTAGATTACATATATGTGCATTAGAATATGATATTTATCTTTCTCTTTCTCACTCTCTTAACTCTGTATAATAGGTTCTATGTTCATCCACTTCATCAGAACTGACTCAAATGTATTCCTTTTTATGACTGACTAATATTCCATTGCACATATGTACCACAGTTTCTTTATCCATTCATCTGTCGTTGGGCATCTAGGTTGCTTCCATGTTCTAGCTATTGTAAATAGTGCTGCAATGAACAGTGGGATACATGTGTCCTTTTCAACTCTGGTTTCCTCAGGGTATATGCCTAGGAGTGGGATTGCCGGGTCATATGGAGGTTTTATTCCTAGTTTCTTAAGGAATCTCCATACCGTCTTCCATAGTAGCTGTATCAATTTACATTCCCACCAACAGTGCAAGAGCATTCCCTTTTATCCACACCCTCTCCAGCATTTATTGTTTGTAGACTTTTTGATGATGGCCATTCTGACCAGTGTGAGGTGATATTTCATTGTGGTTTTGACTTGCATTTCCCTAATAATGAGTGCATTAATAATGAGTGCAAGGAGATCCAACCAGTGGGAAAGACCCTGATGCTGGGAGGGCCTGGGGGCAGGAGGAGAAGGGGACAACAGAGGATGAGATGGCTGGATGGCATCACCGACTCGATGGACATGAGTTTGAGTAAACTCCGGGAGTTGTTGATGGACAGGGAGGCCTGGCATGCTGCAATTCATAGGGTCGCAAGGAATCAGACACGACTGAGCAAATGAACTGAACTGAACTGAATGATGAGTGATATTGAGCATCTTTTTATGTGTTTGTTAGACATCTGTATGTCTTCTTTGGAGAAATGTCTATTTAGGTCTTTTTCCCACTTTTTGATTGGGTTGTTTGTTTTCCTGGTATTGAGTTGTATGAGCTGCTTATATATTTTGGAAATTAATCCTTTGTCAGTTGTTTCATTTGATACTATTTTCTCTCATTCCGAGGGTTGTCTTTTCACCTTGCTTATAGTTTCCTTTGTTGTGCAAAAACTTTTAAGTTTAATCAGGTCCCAATTGTTTACTTTTGTTTTTATTTCCACTACTCTAGGAGGTGGGTCATAGAGGATCTTGCTTTGATTATGTCATTGAGTTTTCTGCCTATGTTTTATGGTTTCTGGTCTTATATTTAGATCTTTATTCAATTTTTAGTTTATCTTTGTGTGTGGTGTTAGGAAGTGTCCTAATTTCATTCTTTTATATGTTGCTGTCCGGTTTTCCCAGCACCATTTATTGAAGAGGCTGTCTTTGCCCCATTGTATATTATTGCCTCCTTTGTCAAAAATAAGGTACCCATAGGTGCATGGGTTTATTTCTGGGCTTTCCATCCTGTTCCCTTAGTCTATATTTCTGTTTTTGTGCCAGTACCATACTGTCTTGATGACTGTAGCTTTGTAGTATAATCTGAACTCAGGAAGGTTGATTCCTCCAGCTCCAATCTTCTTTCTCAAGACTGCTTTGGCTATTCAGGGTCTTTTGTTTCCAAATGAATTGCAAAATTTTCTGTTCTAGTTCTGTGAAAAATGTCATTGGTAATTTGATAGGGATCACATTGAATCTGTAGATTGCATTTGGTAGTGTAGTCATTTTCACAATATTGATTCTTCCTACCCAGGAACATGGAATATCTCTCCATATGTTTATGTCATATTTGATTTCTTTCATCAGTGTCTTATAATTTTCTGTGTACACTTCTTTGTCTCCTTAGGTAAGTTTATTCCTAGATATTTAATTCTTTTTGTTGCAATGGTGAATGTGGTTGATTCCTTAATTTCTCTTTCTGATTTTTCATTCTTAATATATAGAAATGCAAGTGATTTCTGTGTATTGATTTTCTATCCTGCAACTTTCCTAAATTCACTGATTAGCTCTAGCAATTTTCTGATACTATCTTTAGGGTTTTCTATGTATAGTATCATGTCATCTGAAAACAGTGAGAGCTTTACTTCTTTTCTGATCTGGATTCCTTTTATCTCTTTCTCTTCTCTTATTGCTGTAGCTAGGACTCCCAGAACTGCATTGAATGATAGTGGTGAAGGTGGACACCCTTGTCTTGTTCCTGATCTTAGGGGAATGCTTTCAGTTTTTCACCACTGATAGTAATATTGCTGTAGGCTTATCATATATGGCCTTTACTACATTGAGATAGGTTCCTTCTATGCCCATTTTGTGGAAGGGTTTTAATCACAAATGGGTGCTGAATTTTCTCAAAGGGTTTTTCTGCATCTATTGAGATGATCATATGGTTTTTATCTTTCACTTTGTTAATATGGTATATCACACTGATTGATTTGCGTATATTGAAGAATCCTTGCATTCCTGGAATAAACCTGACTTGACCATGGTGTGTAAGCTTTTTGATGTGTTGCTGAATTTTGTTTGCTAAAATTTTGTTGAGAACTTTTGCATCTATGTTCATTAGTGATATTGGCCTGCAGTTTTCTCTTTTTGTGTTGTCTTTATCTGGTTTTGGTATCAGGGTGATGGTGGCCTTGTAGAATGAGTTTGGAAGTGTTCCTTCCTCTGCAATTTTTTTGAAGAGTTTTAGAAGGAGAGGCATTAGCTCTTCTCTAAATGTTTGATAGAATTCTCTTGTGAAGCCATCTGGTCCTGGGCTTTTTTTGGGGGAGAGCTTTTTGATCCCAGCTTCAATTTCAGTGCTTGTAATTGGGTTGTTCATAATTTCTATTTCTTCCTGGTTCAGTTTTGAAAGATTGAACTTTTCTAAGAATCTGTCCATTTCTTCCAGGTTATACATTTTATTGCCATTTAGTTGTTCATAATAGTCTCTTATAATCCTTTGTATTTCTGCATTTTCTGTTGTAACCTCTCCTTTTTCATTTCTAATTTTGTTGATTTGATTCTTGTCTTTTTCCCTTGATGAGTCTGGCTAAAGGTTTGTCAATTTTGTTTTTCTCAAAGAACCAGCTTTTAGTTTTATTAATCTTTACTATTGTTTCTTTCATTTCTTTTTTATTTATTTCTGCTTGGATCTTTATTATTTCTTTCCTTCTACTAATTTTGGGTGTGTGGGTTTTGTTGTTGTTCTTCTTTTGGCAGTTGTTTTAGTTGTAAAGTTAGGCTGTCTATTCAATGATTTTCTTGTTCCTTGAGGTAGGATTGTATTGCTATAAACTTCCTTCTTAGGACTGCTTTTGCTGCATCCCATAGGTTTTGAGTTGTCGTGTTTTCATTGTCATTTGTTTCTAGAAATTTTTGGATTTCCCTTTTGATTTCTTCAGTAACCTGTTGGTTATTTATAAATGTGCTATTTAATCTCCATGTGTTTGTGTTTCTTACAGATTTTTTTAATTGTAATTGATATGTAGTCTCACAGTGTTGTTGTCAGAGAAGATGCATGATACAATTTCAGTTTTCTTAAATTTACTGAGGTTTGATTTGTGACCCAAGATGTGGTCTCTCCTGGGGAAAGTTTCATATGCACTTGAGAAGAAGGTGTAGTCTTCTGCATTTGGATGGAATATCCTGAAGATATCAGTGAGATCCATCTCAATTAGTGTATCATTTAAGACTTGTGTTTCCTTATTAATTTTCTGTTTTGATGATCTGTCCATTGGTGTGAGTGGGGTGTTAAAGTCTCCTACTATTATTGTGTTACTGTCAATTTCTCCTTTTATGTCTGTGAGTGTTTGTCTTATGTATTGAGGTGCTCCTATGTTGGGTGTGTAGATATTTACAATTGTTATGTCTTCCTCTTGGATTGATCCCTTGATCATTATGGAGTATCCTTCCTTATCTTTTGTAATCTTCTTTATTTTAAGGTCTATTTTGTCTGATATGAGGATTGCTACTCCAGCTTTCTTTTACTTCCCATTTGTATGGAATATATTTTTCCATCCTCTCACTTTCAGTCTTATATGTGTCTTGAGGTCTAACGTGGGTTTCTTGTAGACAGCATATATATATGGGTGTTATTTTTTTTAATCCATTCAGTCAGTCTGTGTCTTTTGCTAGGAGCATTTAATCCATTTACATTTAAAGTAATTATTGATATATATGTTCCCATTACCGTTTTCTTAATTGTTTGGTGTTGATTTTGTAGATCTTTTTCTTCTCTTGTATTTCTTGACTATATAAGTCTATTTAATATTTGTTGTAAAGCTGGCTTTGTAGTATTGAATTCTCTTAACTTTTGCTTGTCTGAAAAGCTCTTTATTTCTCCATCAATTTTGAATGAAATCCTTGCTGGGTACAGTAATCTTGGTTGTAGATGTTTCCCTTTCAGTACTTTAAATATATCCTGACATTCCCTTCTGGCCTGCAGAGCTTTTGCTGAAAGATCAGGTGTTAAGCATATGGAGTTTCCCTTGTATGTTACTTGTTGCTTCTCCCTTGCTGCTTTTAATATTCTTTCTTTGTATTTAGCCTTTGTTAGTTTGATTAGTATGTGTCTTAGCATGTTTCTCCCTGGGTTTATCCTGTATGGGACTCTTTGTGCCCCTTGGACTTGATTGACTATTTCCTTTTCTATGTTGGGGAAATTTTCAGCTATTATCTCTTCAAAAATTTTCTCATATGCTTTCATTTTCTCTTCTTCTTCTGGGGCCCCTATTATTTGAATGTTGGTGCTTTGATATTGCCCCAGAGGTCTCTGAGACTATCCTCAGTTCTTTTCATTCTTTTTACTTTATTCTGGTCTTCAGAAGGTATTTCCACCATTTTATCTTCTAGCTCACTGATTTGTTCTTCTGCTTCAGATATTCTGCTATTGATTCCTTCTGGAGTATTTTTAATTTCAGAAATTGTGTTGTTTGTCTTTGCATGCTTGTTCTTTAATTCTTCTAGTTTTTTGTTAATTTATTCTTGAATTTTCTCCATTTTGCTTTCCAGGTTTTGGATCATCTTTACTATCATTATTCTAAATTCTTTTTCAGGTAGTTTGCCTATTTCCACTTCATTTATTTGGACTTCTGTGTTTCTCGCTTGTTCCTTCATTGTGTAGTATTTCTCTACCTTTCCATTCTTCTTTTTTTTAACTAACTGTGTTTGAGGTCTCCTTTTCCCAGGCTTCAAGGTTGAATTCTTTCTTCCTTTTGGTTTCCGCCCTCTGAGGTTGGTCCAGTGGCTTGTGTAAGCTTCTTACAGGGTGAGGTTTGTGCTGAGTGTTTCTTTGTTTGTTTTTCCTCTGATGGGCAGGCTGGGTGAGGTGGTGATTGTCTGCTGATGACTGGGTTTGTGTTTTTGCTTTGCTTGCTGTTTAGATGAGGCGTCCTGCACAGGGTGCATTGGTGGTTGGGTGATGCCGGGTTTGTGTTCAAGTGGTTTCCTCTGTGTGAGTTCTCACTATTTGATACTCCCTAGGGTTAGTTCTCTGGTAGTCTAGGGTTTTGGAGTCAGTGGTCCAGTCCAAAGGCTCAGGGCCTGATCTCTTCAAAAATACTGTTCTAAGCTCAGCTGGACCTGCTGCCTTGGTTAAAGCCACATTGGGAAGCTCGCACCATGTAAGACCACAGTCTCCTCGCTGCCCCCTTACTCCTCCATGCCCCTGCTCCAGCAAAGACCAGACGTGTGCTGTCTTATTAGTTATACAATGTACTCTCTATTCTGGTTTTTCTATGAAACAGAAAAAGTGATTTAATATAGTTGAATATTAGAGATTCCCATTTCACACATTGAAGTTTTCAGGTGTGTAAGTATTATTCAGTATAAATGTGAATGAGCAATATTTCTTGGTTTTTCTTGGAATGAAAAAAAAATTGTTGCAAACATGATGATAAAGAATCATACTTCTTGAAAAAAAAAAATAATAAAGAATTAACAAGACCTTATTGTTGTATGCTGAATATGCATGCGACTCCATCATAAACATTTTACTGCAGAAAGTGGGAAAAAGAGAATGCTACTTGACTGTTTCACCCTATGAATATTCAAATGGCTGTATATATGTAATTTCATGAATCCTCTATATTTAAGTCCACATTTAAATGGGATGGTTCACCATTTGTAAATTTGTTTTATTTAACACAAATATTATACTAAAGCCACTCCTCCTATCCCCAAGTATAGCCCATTATTAAATTTTGATGATCACTTCTTATGTTTACAACAGTCACCTTTTAACAATTCACATACATCTAAATTGTGTACTACAGAGTGTTTTAAAATTATTAAAGCCAATTTAAGAAACTACCACTTGTGACAGCAAAATATACAAGAACTATTAATTCCTCAAAGGTGTACATATGAGAGGTTGTATTAGAATTTTGTCTTGATTGTGTTAATATTTTCTTTCTACCTTTTCCCAACCCCCTCTCCCCAAAAAGGAATTTTCAGGGTGAAGTTTGGGTACATACGTCTACCAAGCTATATATTAATAAATGATTCACTCTGGCACCAAATCTGTGTTTACAAGATACAGTTAGATGGCCATCTGTGTAATTTTCACCATGTCCTCTGTAAATTATTCATCTCTTTTCTAGGTAGGACAAAATATGTTTTCAAAATATATATGAAACAACTTCCTTTTCTTCATGAGAAAGGAACAGAATTTAAAGCATTGATTTTTCCTTTCAGTTCAATACTTGTTCTTTTTCTGAAAGAAAGTTTCAAAAAGTCATAGCAATGGAAGCAAGAGGACTTGAGTTATTTTTCCTGTAATGAAACTTTACTTAACCCACCTTAACCCTCAAACCACCTCCCTCTGTCAGGATCGCAGCCCAGGCTGCCAAACGTAGTAAACTCACCAGTGAGCACTGAGAGACTGGGTTCTCTCAAGTCCCTCTGCCCACGCACCTCCCCTCATTTATTCTTCGGTGCCTGCAATTCTGTCATTTAATATTCTTGTTTTCAATTAAAGAGCAGGTTCTTTTTTTCTTTTCTTTAGTATTTTTATTAATTTATTTTGTGGCTGTTCTGGGTTTTTCACTGCTGCATGGGCTACACATTGGGGTGGCTTCTCTTGTTGCAGATCATGGACTCAAGGGCGTGAGGACTTGAGTGGTTATGGCATGGGGGCTCATCTTCTTGGATCAGGGATTGAATCCATGTCCCCTGTGTTGGGGGTAGATTCTCAACCACTGAGCCACCAGGGAAGCCCAAAGAGTAGTCTCTAATCGGCAGCCTCTGGGTATCAAAAGGTTGACAAAGGTACTTATCAAAACGGAGTTCTTAGCAAAGTGACTATACATATTAAGGCTTCTATACAGTAAGACTAAATTATAAATGTGTTTGTTCGACTAGGGATTTACTATCTCAAAGTTGAGCCACGCTTTTCAGCCTTCGCACTGTTGACATTTGGACCAGTTAATCAGTTTGTCTCGGGGGAAGCATGCTCTCCTGTGTACTGGAGGATGTCCAGCAGCATCCTTGGCATCTACTGGATTCCTCTGGGACCCACCGTCCCACCTCCAGCAAGCTGACAACTGAAAATCTCTCCAGACACTGCCTCGTGTTCACTGAGGACAGATTGCCCTGGAAAGCAGATCACTCCATTTGAAAATCGGTGAAGCAGTCTTCATAAGAAAAATGGACTGGAAACACTTCCTCTTTATGCCTTTATTTAGAACACAAGCATCTTGTGGGCAGAAAGCTTGTTTTGTTCAGACCATGGAACTTAGAACCGTGCCTGCCATATAGCAGGAGTTGGGTAAATATTTGTGAAACTAATGATCGATTGAAATGTCCAATACAAATGATGTTCCATTCATAAAGTAGAATATTATTCAGCTATTTAAAAATGTTTGATGTTTAATATGTCCATTAATATGGTTCAATGTTCATGAAATATTAAGTGAAAAAGCCAATTATAAAAAGTATGTCTCATTCATTCCTATTCTGTTGTATGAAAAAAATGTCCATCTTGAAGTGTATGCAAAACCTGTTGTTGTACTAGGTGGCAGGATCGCATGCTGTTTTTATTTCTTATATTTAATTATTGCTTATCATGTGCAATTGTTTTTATTATGCAGAGTTTGGTTGCCAGTTTACAGAATAAAGAGCAGAGTAGGGCAAACACACCAGAGAAAGTCCTTTCATAATTTTAACATCTGCATAACAAGGAGCTCTAAATACACTAGATTTCTGACCTGCAAGGAATTAACTTTTCTCTATAAACCTGCTCTGGAGAATTCCTGTGTTTCTAAAACTCATTATTTGTGTGACCATTATGGTACTGGGTACCATGGAGATCCAAGAGAAGTTTAGAATCTCAGTACTTGCAAGTTTAAAATCTAAATGGAGAAATAAGACCTATACACGGGACACTGTCAAAACAAAATAAAACAATATTTAATGAGATGTTCAATTGTGTGCTATAAACCATGCTTTAGAATTTCATGGAGGAGCGGTATCAAGGAATTAGTCTCTTGGAAAAGAGGGGACTTGAGCTATCCAGGGTCAACGAGACTCAGATAAAAGGAGAACGGGAGGGACATTCCACGCGGGGAGAGAAGGCAAATGTCTCAAGAGTCAGGCACGGCTTAGAACATGAATGAAGAACACTGAACAACATGAATGAAGCCACAAAGGGACGAGGAGTTCAGGTGGAAGGCATAGGCGGCTGATCTCATGGCAACAAAGAGGTGTAAGGATCACCTACAAAGAGAGGTGGAACTGGCGTCTTGGGAGAGACAGTACTTTGTTAAATAGAAATGTTCCAGGCAGAGTTTTCACACCTTTGAGCCCTGACCTCAGGTGGTAGAAGCATCCATACTTAGCAGAGACAATCGTACACAGACCACAGACGGCTTTCAAGACTTGGGGTCCCATAAGTTTTACCTGTGGGTTCTGTTTCTCCTCTGCCCTGAGTGACACTCAGCCCCTGGAACAAGGAACGACACTCGTCTCCCCAAGCGCCCCCTAGAGGCTGACGGTGAGCCAGCTGAGAGCTGCCCAGGCTCTGCAGCCCATTTCCTGGTGTTGCTGAGCTGGCCGTGTTTTCCCTCCACCTCCTGCTCAATCCCGTGTTGGCTTGAAGGTGATGAAAGGCTGTGCTCAGTCGTGTCCAGCTCTCTGAGGCTCCATGACCTGCATGAAACCCACCGGGCTCCTCTGTCCATGGGACTTCCCAGGCAAGGATACTGGAGAGGGTTGTCATTTCCTTCTCAGGGGATCTACGCAATCCAAGGAAGAACTGTCTCTTGAGTCTCTTGCGTTGGCGGCGGCGTTCTTTATCACTAGTGCACCTGGTGGGTGCTGGGTGCTAAGTCGCCTCAGTCATGTCCCGCTCTTTGCGGCCCCATGGACTGTAGCCCACAAGGCTCCTCTGTCCACGGGATTCTCAGCTGAGGATACTGGAGTGGGTTGCCATGCCCTCCTCCAGGGGATCTTCCCGACCCAGGGATCGAACGCAGGTCTCTTACATCTCCTGCATTGGCCAGGCGGGGTCTTTAGTACTAGGGCCACCTGGGAAGCCCGAAATCACCCAGTTTCACATGATGTCCAAAAAAGCATGAGACCCGTGGGAGAGCAGACTCTCCAGTCAGATGCACTGGATTCAGACGTATGCTGTTCCACTTGCTGGGTGCGTGGTTTGCACAAGTTTCTCCGATCCTCAGTTTTCTCATCTGTAAATAGGGCTATTGGTGGATGAGAGGGATAGGTTGAACTGTGTCCCCCAAAGATGTGTTGAGGCCCTAACCCTCTGAGGAGGTGCCTTCTGAGCTGAGAGATGGTGACTGAGAACCAGCCAGGCTGAGATCAGGAGGCAAGTGTACCACGAGGCGGGTGCGGAGGGGGAGACTGTATTCAGGGAGAAAAGGGGCCCTGGGACTGAGGAGGACAGAGAAAGCCCCAGTGATTTAAGTCCAGGGTGCACGAGATGCGTTCAGAGCTGAGGAGTCGGACTGGGAAAGGCCCCGGGAGGTCAGTTGCCGCAGGTTGGATTTGAAGGTGATGAGAGGCATTTGGATGGTTTTCAAGTGAAGGAGAGAGAAAGGAGAGAGCCTGAGAGGAGGGAAAAAAATCTAGATTCCAGAGAGAGGATTCTTCTCCAAGGAGGTTTACGCTTATAAATTAAATATTTTCAAGCAATTCGGTCTCCTGCATGGCTGTAATGTGCATTTATGAAGATGGTCAAGCACAGAGTTGAAGAGAACAGAATCCAAACTGCGTCCTGCCCCTTCCCCAGCCAGGTGTCAGCAGCAGCCCTGTCCTGTAAGGGGGGGTGCCCTGGGCAAGTTGCTTGTATTTAAGCTTCAATTCACAGTCTCTAAAATGAGACTTTACTCCTCAGATTTGTTATCAGTAAAATGGGAAGGAGAACATATACACATGTGTATTGTTGGCATTAAATAATTTAGCATCAATAAAGTGCTTTGCCCAGTGCCTGGCACAGTAACTGTTTACTATTGTTACCGTTGTTATTAGTATTTTATTTCCTTAAATATCAATGTGTACTGTTTTATAATTTTCATTTTCTTTTGGGTGACTTAGCTGTTTCCATCTTTCATCTTTTGGATTTTTGAGGATTTTCTATTTTTAACTTAAAATGAGATATTTATAACAGTTCTTATTTGACATTCATACTGATTATCTTCTAATCTTGAATCTTTTATTGTATAAAAATTTAAATATTTTATTTGACCTAGTTATCATTTCATATATTCTTCTGTGGTGTCAAATCTGAGAGACATGTTATAATCATTCTTCCAAAGAACTGTGTGGTTTTCTGCTAATTTTTAAATGACAAAGTAACTACTTATATACACCATTTGAGGGTTTGAGTTTATGCATTAAAATAAACCATTGTCTTGCCCCCCTTTTCCTGATCACAAAGTTACCTAGTTATCCCAAAACCACTTAAAAAGAATATTGTTTTAAAATAATTAATTAAAATGAGGCTTTACTAAGACAAGCCATTACATCAAAGCCTGGAGCCTAATAAGTGCCTTAAATGTCAGTGATTTTATGACAGCGCTGCCTCTGTCATCAACACTGAGACTGTGTCATGGCAGACAGCTTTGCACATGGTACTGGCAAGATCTGAGTTATCTAGGGGGAAGTAGGGACCGCAGTTAACTTTTCATAATTACTTTTCTCAATGTTGTACCAAGGTTTTTGCATGTAGTAGGGAATCAATCAATATTTGTTACATTGCTAAAAGGAAGAATGCAGGTAGTCAGTGAGCATTTGATGAATTTCTTAGCTGAACCACTTACAAGCTGATTTCTGGTCATCTGTGCCTCATGGATGGTACGTCCTTTCATGAAAGAAAGTGAGTGTTAGTTACTTCAGTCAGTTCTGACTCTCTGCGACTGCATGGACTGTAGCCCACCAGGCTCCTCTGTCCATGGGATTCTCCAGGCAAGAATACTGGAGTGGGTTGCCATTTCCTTCTCCAGGGGATCTTCCCGACCCAGGGTTGGAATCCGAGTCTCCTGCATTGCAGGCGGATTCTTTACCATCTGAGCCACTAGGAAAGCATGTCCTTTCATATGTCTTCTCAATTAGATGACAGTCTTTTCAAGGCCCATTTGAATTAAAAATCATGATTTTTTTTTTTTTTTAATGTTCAATGGATGAGAAACCTTAGGGTGAAATGGAGGCTGTAGCTTGTCATGTAAAGATTCTGTATCTATCTGAGACAATATACTTTTGATAAAATGCCTCTACTTATACAGGACCATGTCTGAGTTGCATAAAATACCCATACATATTTCATATTATCTAAGCCAAGGCTTCGGATTGAAAAATGAAGGTTGTGCCGTCAAACTCAGAATTGGGGCAGACATTGTGATACAGAATCTGTCGACAAACAAAATTAATGTTTGCAGAGTGAAGGGGACACAACAGGGATGCAAAGATATCTTTGAAAAGAAAGTCCATAGCTCAGCAGTGTCTTGCACATAGTAGGTAGCTGGTGAAGTCTGCCGAACGACCCTGACCACAGACCTCAGCAGCAGAGAGATGTAAAGAGCTTTGGTGACAAAGATAATAAACAATAGTGTTATACAATGTTAAAACAAGTATGCCTTGGGGATGAGATAACTCAAATTCAGACCGTCCCATTCCAAGTTATGTTTTCTCGAGCAAGACACTTACTCTGTGTCTCCACAGGAACTCAGCCATGTAAGACTCTGTGGGCCTGTTGCCAGCATCGCACTGGAGATGAGTATGAGCACCTGGTAAGGATCCCATACACATTACTTGTCGGTCCTGCTATTGATGTTATTATTCTTATTATTCCATGTTCCTCAGTTCAATCACAAGCATTATATTTCACACGAAAGAGTAGGAAGGGATTTCCAGTTCTGCCATTACAGAATTAAGGGTAACATGTCAGACTCAGCACCACCCCACTGCACTAGAACCAAAACACTGAGTAAGACATTTGAACCTATGAATCCAACTCAACTCACTGACAGAAAAGGGGAACATTATAGAATCATCACAGTAGGTGAGGAGACACATTCAACAAGATCAGAGACTTCCTCAGTCTGTTAAGATTTCATGGTAGAAACCTGTGAGAAAAGTCTGTGAAACTCTGTAAGATTTCATGATGGAAATCTATGGCACATACAAGTACCACAATACCTAGTTGTGAGACTGAGCAATATCCTCTGAAAACAGAACAATGCAGAAATATCTGTTCTTAACCCTTTGATTCATCTTTGTGGAGGGGCACTAGCCAGTGCAGTAGGCCCAGAATAAATAAATACATATGCAAATAC
The DNA here is from genome assembly GCF_033118175.1 of Dama dama. NCBI lineage: Eukaryota > Metazoa > Chordata > Mammalia > Artiodactyla > Cervidae > Dama > Dama dama. Next base: position 82,254,642 of record NC_083703.1, read on the forward strand.
TTGCAAAAATAAAAAAATTAAATTGAAAATAAAAGCTATAAATTTAGAAATAAGTAAAAGCATCTTCTTTTGCAGATGACATAATGGTTTATATAGATATTCCTAAGACTGCTAAATCTAATAAGAAAAATTAACAGGATTGCAAGATCCAATTGTCAATATATGAAAAGAAATTTTATTTCTCTATACATCCCAAAAGTTGGAAGATATTTTTAATTACCAATTCCAAGAGCATCAACATTTATAAAATAATTAGTTATACATTTTATAAAAGATGTACAAAAACCTTGTACTAAAAACTACAAAATGTTGCTGAGAAAAAATTAAGGGGAACTAAATAAATTAAGAAATATAGCTGTTTTTTTGGTAAGACTCCATATTGTTAATTGCTAAATGCATCTATAAAATCAATGCCACCTAATTGCAATCCCAGTGGGTGATTTTGTTAATTTGGCAAAGAGATTCTTAAAATTTATATAGAAATGTAAAAGATCTAGGCTTTGACCTATTTTGAAACAACACTTTTAAACACTGAAAACAGTATTCATTTTAAATAAGAAAATCTTTTCACCTCTCTAAGACTTGCCATTATTCTGTGTACTTATCAAGGTAGCGTGGCATTGGCACAGACATAGGTGAGTGAGGCTATGGGTCTGAGTAGAGAATTCAGAATAGACACATACCCGAACATGGTCAACTGATTTTTGTTTTTTGTGGGGAAAGATACTAAAATGTTTCAATGGGGGGAAAAAAGTCTGTTCAAGTGAATAATTGCATATACATATGGGAGAAAAGATGAACTTGAACGTCTGCCTGACTCATAATGTAAAATTTTAAATGAAGAGAGACTTAGACTGAAACATGAGCAAAAGCTAAAAAGCTTTACACATAAAATGTTAGAATATGTCTTTAGGACCTTAGGTTAGACAAATATTTCTTAGGAAACAGAAACACTATCCAAGCAAAAATTTGATAAATTTGACTTCTCACTAGACATTTTAAAGAAAATTAACATGCATCTCCTTGCATGCCATAAGGAGAATATATTCAGAATAAATGAAGAAACACTAAAACAATAATAAAGAAGCAAACAAACCAATAATAAACTGCAACTAGGTATTTTAGCCAATATGTGCATGAAAAAAAATGCTCAATATTATTAACCATCAGGGAAATACAAATTAAAAATCACAGTGAGACACCAATGAACTTTTTAAGTGGCTAAAACAAATAAACAAACCATCTAACCATCACTAGAAGCTGGCAAATGTACACAGCAACTGAAATTCTCTTATGTTACTGGAGGGAGTATTAAATTATGTAACTAGTTTGAAAACAGTTGGCACTTTCTTATAAAGTAGATCATTCACCAATTCTGTGACACTACAACTCCACTTTTAGGTATTTATCCCAGAGTAAAATGTTCACATAATGAGTATTCAAGAATGTTCAAAAAAAAAAAAAAAAGAATGTTCTTAACCACTTTAATCATAAGAAAACATTTTAATGTGGTATATCCATTCAATGGCTTGTTGCTTAGCAATAAAAAGAACAAAGTGACAGATATCACAACATGGATATGTCTCAAAAATATCCACATACCTTGCCCTGTTTATCTCTTCCATTTGGCTGTTCCTGAGTTATATCCTTTTATAATGACTCAGTAATCTAGTAAATAAAATGTCTCTCTGAGTCTATGAGCCACTCCAGCAAATTAATCAAACCCAAGGCGGGGTCGTTGGAATTTCCTGTCTGTAGCTGGTGGGTCAGAAGTGCTTGGACTTGCTGTTGGCACCTGAAGTTGGGGTGGAGGGGGCAGTCCTACAGATCTGGGCTCCTAACTTGGGGGATTTGATGCTCTCTCCTGCTAGATAGTGTCAGAATTGAGTTGAATTGTAGGACACCCAGCTGACGTCAAAGAATTTTTGAAGATAGAAAACTTTCCCCCACTCATATGTTGGAATTGAGTTCTAAACCAACCCCTTAGTTAGAATTATGCACTTAACATGTGTGCATTTCAGTCTGTGTAAATTTGCATTTAAAAAATAAATACAAAAGTGTCATAAAACATCATTATCTAATTCCAAATAAGACACTTTTATAGACCATTCTAAAATTTAATAGTGTTGTCCATAAAGAAGGTAAGAGTAATACTTACATTCTATAGTTAATCTTAGATTTCAGATGACTTTCAGTTCAGTTCAGTTTAGTCACTCAGCTGTGTCCGACTCTTTTTGACCCCATGAACCACAGCACGCCAGGCTGCCCTATCCATCACCAACTCCTGCAGTTTACCCAAACCCATGTCCATTGAGTCGGTGATGCCATCCAACCATCTCATCCTCTGTCATCCCCTTCTCCTCCTGCCCTCAATCTTTCCCAGCATCAGGGTCTTTTCGAATGAGTCAGCTCTTCACAACAGGTTGCCAAAGTACTGGAGTTTCAGCTTCAGCATCAGTCCTTCCAATGAACACCCAGGACTGATCTCCTTTAGGATGGACTGATTGGATCTCCTTGCAGTCCAAGGGATTCTCAAGAGTCTTCTCCAACACCGCATTTCAAAAGCATCAATTCTTCTGCGTTCAGCTTTCTTTATAGTCCAACACTCCCATCCATACATGACTACTGGAAAAACCATAGCCTTGACTAGACGGACCTTTGTTGGCAAAGTAATGTCTCTGCTTTTTAATATGCTGTCTAGGTTGGTCATAACTTTCCTTCCAAGGAGTAAGTATCTTTTAATTTCATGGCTACAATCACCTCAGATGGCTTTAGAGTTCACATATTCTGTTAAAAGGGCAAGCTTTACACTCAGGGTTAGTTATTATTTCCATTTGTTTTCACCAGGAAAATATAGAACAAGCTGCTGTTGAAGTTCATTCTGTTTACCCTATATTCTCTAAGAAAAGTGAAATAAAACATTTCTAATATGGTGCATTTAATAGAAATGCTAATAGACATATCTTAACAAAGTGTTTTAAATAAATATTTACCCAGAAATATTATATACATAAGAGTTATTTTGTGTGTGTGTGTGTGTGTATGTTAGTTACTCAGTTCTATCCAACTCTTTGTGATCCCCCTGCCAGGCTCCTCTGTCCATGGGATTCTCCAGGCCAGAATACTGGAATGGGTTGCCATTCCCTCCTTCAGGGGTTCTTCCCAACCCAGGGACTAAACCCATGTCTCCTGCATGGCAAGCAGATTCTTTTCTGTCTGAGCCAGCAGGGAAGCCCCGAGAGTTATTTTCCCTAAGTTAATTTTCATGGTAACATCACGCTAACCCTTAAATGTGCCAAAATGTTTTTATTAATGCTTTATGCCAGTCACAGTAGGTGCCATGAGATAACCTCAGTGTTTCATTGACGAATAACCCTGTAAACTTGTAATATTACCTTCTCCAACTCTCATTTTGAATGTGGAAACAGAGGCCCTCAAGCTTTACAGAAGCTGAATTCATGACTCTGAGCCGGTTCTCAATATCTGCTTATCTACCTGTCTAAGTGGTTAGTAACTTAACTCCAAGCTAAATGAGTTAATCAGATTTAGGAGTGTTATCAAGTATGTATAGATTTTTGTTTGCCAAGGTCCATGGGCATGGAAAGAGAGTTGTGTTCTTGCCTCTTTGAAAAGCAGAGAGTTAGGTTTATCAATTCAGAAGGGCCTGTGTTTCCACTCTCTAAATAAGAGACTGTTAACAAATGTCATATCATTGTGGCAAAAAACTTTCTTACAATGCCAGATTCCTTTGTTTCATCCTCTTGTACCTTAAATAGACTGGTACATTTAGGTACTCAAAATCAAATCACTGGAAGATGTTACATAAAAGTCCGTTCCCTTCCCTTCTTGTTAGAATGTCAGCACCCAAGTCTCACCTTGGAGAGTGTATTGTTTGCTGGATGAGTAATCTGGGCCAGTGAGTGATGCTTTCCCTCATTCCTGCCTCCGTCATAGAGGATGAAGCCACTGTTCCCTCAGAATTCAGTACCTGGAGTCTTAAAAATGATGCTTTTCTTTATGATGTCAAACAGTCGCAAGTTAGTGATTTTCCAGGTTCAAATTATGACCCTCAGTAAACCTGTATGGCATTCCTGAGAGGGCCAAACCTGTTTTCTTTTTCCCAAATGATGACAAGAAAACACTATTGAATACCAGGAAAGGCAGAATTAATCAAATGTTGGTAGCACTGAAAAAGGAAAAAGAAAAGAAAAACAAACAGTTATTAATTATTGAGCATTTTACATGCACTACCTCATTTATCTTTTCATTGGTAGTGGAAATATTGCCATTATCGCAGATAATTGTGGCTCAGTTCAGTTCGGTTCAGTTCAGTCGCTCAGTCGTAACCGACTCTTTGTGAGCCCACGAATCGCAGCACGCCAGGCCTCCCTGTCCGTCACCAACTCCTGGAGTTTACTCAAACTCATGTCCATCGAGTCGGTGATTCCACAGTGACCTCTGGTAGCATGCTGGGCACCTACCGACCTGGGGAGTTCCTCTTTCAGGGTCCTATCTTTTTGCCTTCTCATACTGTTCACGGGCTCTCAAGGCAAGAATACTGAAGTGGTTTGCCAGTCCCTTCTCCCGTGGACCACATTCTGTCAGCCCTCTCCACCATGACCCGTCTTTCTTGGGTGGCCCCACACGGCATGGCTTAGTCTCACTGAGTTAGGCAAGCTGTGGTCCTGTGATCAGATTGGCTAGTTTTCTGTGACTGTGGTTTCAGTCTGTCTGCCCTCTGACGCCCTCTCTCAGCGCCTACCGTCTTACTTGGGGTTCTCTCACCTTGGACTCGGGGTGTCTCCTCACGGCTGCTCCAGCAAAGTGCAGCCGCTGCTCCTTAGCTTGGACAAGGGGTGTCTCCTCACGGCCGCCCCTCCTGACCCTGAAAGTGGAGTAGCTTCTCTCGGCCCTCCTGTGCCCGCGCAGCCGCCCTCCTTGGGTGTAGGGTAGCTCCTCTTGGCTGCCGCCCCTGACCTCGGACGAGGGGTAGCTCCTCTCGGCCACGCGGTGCGGCGGCTCAGTGAGGTGATATTAAGGGTTTCTTGGGTGGCTCAGTGGTAAAGAATCTGCCTCCCAAAGGAGACACAGGAGACACATGTTCTATCCCTGGGTTGGGAAGATCCCTGGCGTAGGAAATGGCAACCCACTTCGGTATTCCTTACTGAGAAGTACTGTGGGCGGAGGAGCCTGGCAGGCTACAGTCCATGGGGTCACAAAGAGCCAGACACAGCTGAGCACACAGGGTGATATTATCATCACAAAATCGCTCAGATGCTAAGAGGTACATTGGGGGTTTTTTTTGGGCCATGCCTCAGAGCATTTGCAGTCTTAACTCCGCAACCAGGGATCAAACCCATGCGCCCTGCAGTGGAAGCATGGAGTGTTAACCACTGCATCACCAGGGAAGTCCCTGAAATTCGGATTTAAACTTAATTCATTTTTGACTCCATATCCCTTATGTGTGAACATTTAGTCATTTGAAGGATTTCCTCAAAACTCACTTCTTCGCTGTTTTCTCATAAGCTTTTTGATTCTTCCTCACAGAAAGTTATTCTTAAATAGGGAAGGGAAAAATAACATGCACCCTCAGGAGCCAATGTTGTCGGGCACTGTTTTCCCGCCCGTGGTTCCACCCCCTCCCCGGCTTTCTCCACTCGACTTCCGTTCCATGAGCTGAAAACTCCTGCTGATAAGATAGAAGCTGTTAATAATGGAATTCAACATCGCACTCCAGTTCTTCACACTGGGTGCTTGAACAGCAAGATCCCAGTCTTTTCCCTGTGTTTCCCGTCTGCTTTCCGTGGGTGATCTCATTCACAGCCACGGGCTGAACGATTCTGTCTGTGTTGCTTGTTTTTGAATCTCACTTCCCAGCCCATGGGTCTTCATTGTGCTCCAAATTCTGGAGTTCAACTAGTTCTTCACTTAGAACTTTGGCACCTAGAATTCAACAAATCCAAAGCCAAACTCAGTCACCTCTCTGCAAAATAAACATCATAAATGTGATAAAGTGAAAGTGAAAGCCACTCAGTCATGTCCGAGTCTTTGCGGCCCCATGGACTACGCAGTCCATAGAATTCTCCAGGCCAGGATACTGGAGTGGGTTGCCTATCGCAGGGCTCCTGCATTGCAGGCTGATCCTTTTCCAGCTGAGCCACAAGGGAAGCCCAAGAATACTGGGGTGGGTAGCCCATCCTTTCTCCAGGGGATCTTCCCAACCAGGAATTGAACAGGGCGTCTCCCGCATTGCAGGTGGATTCTTTACCAGCTGAGCTGTCAGGGAAGCCCAAGAAGGGATGAAAAGCAGATACGGAAGGAGGGAAGCAGCAGTGTCACATTCTGGGCTCCACTTTCCGTGGACGGGAACAGCCACCCAGGGACCAGCTAGGCGCCCAAGCCCCACCTTTGATCACTCTTCGTTTCATGCAGCCAGTCAGTCACCAGGACTCCCTGACTTTACAGTCTGTGTATTTCTCAAATAGCCATCCTTTTTGCCACTAATGCTATTCAGTCTCTGACATCTGTTTTCAGGGATCAACCCACTAGTTCTCTAGAGGGGCTCCTAGTTTTCACTGTCCGCTCCTTCAGCCCAGACTGCATGCTGTCACAGGAGTGCGCTGTCTCTCAGTCGTGTCAGACTCTGACCCCACAGACTGTAGCCCCGCCAGGCTCCTCTGTCCATAGGATTTTCTAGGCAAGAATATTGGAGGATGTCACCATTTCCTCCTCCAGGGGATCTTCCCAACCCAGGGATTGAACGTGTGTCTCCTGTGTCTCTGACACTGGCAGGCGGGTTCTTTACCAGCTGAGCCGGGGAAGTCATAGGAGGTAAAGATTTAGTGACAAAAACCTGAACATGCCGCTCCCTGCTCCTACTGTGGTACTACAAGGTGTAAGGCCCAGGTTTGATCCTGGCTCTGTCATTATGACCTTGGGAGAGTTACATAACCTCTCTATGCATCAAGTTTCTTTTTTGTAAAATAAGGATAAACTTATGGGGTTATTATGAGATTAACTGCATGAAAAACATACTCTGTAAATGCTATTGAAATGTCGATTTCTTTATTTTTTTTCTTATTATTGCTTAAACACTTCAATAAAGTCCCACACTCCATTACAAGACTTCCCAGCTTTTTGTGTGTGTGTTCTGACCACTGTGGACCTCACTGGCTTAATTCCTCAACACTTTCCACCTCTACTGCAGAAGCTCTGGCTATAAATTTCTTTCACTTTTTCCAGTGTATCTTGCTTTCTTTTGTCTCTGGCTAGTCCTTATGTCTGGAATATGTTTTCCTAAGCTCCCCCCTCCCCGTCTCCCTTTAAGTCTCAGTATAGGTATTTCTTCTTCATGGAGGCTTTTCTTGGACCCACTCACCTGGGTAGGTGCTCTTCCGCAGTGACGCTGTGACACCCTATACGTGCAGCATCTACGCTGACCGCATCTCTCCAGAATGTTGTGACTGGTCACCTGCACGTCTGTCCTCACCACTGAATGGGCCGGCGCCACGAGGGCGAGCCCCCATCTGCCTTGTTCCCTGTGACGTGGTGTCCTGTGCGACGAACGTTCCTAATATTTACTGAGTGTGTTAAATGAATGGGCTTTGTGAATTTTGTTGATGCACAAATGTTCAAAATCAAATATTCTCCCTACTATGACCAGTTTCTAATGGAAATTATAAAGAAAATTAATAAATTACTTAATATGGAAGTTGGTAGAGACATTAATTTGCCAACAAAGGTCCGTCTAGTCAAAGCTATGGTTTTCTCAGTAGTCATGTATGGGTGTGAGGGTTAGACTAGAAAGATAGCTGAGCCCCAAAGAATGGATGCTTTTGAACTGTGGTGTTGGAGAAGACTCTTGAGAGTCCCTTGGACTGCAAGAAGATCAAACCAGTCCATCCTAAAGAAACCAGTCCTTAATATTTATTGGAAGGACTGATGCTGAAGCTGAAACTCCAATACTTTGGCCACCTGATGTGCATAACTGACTGATTGGAAAAGACCCTGATGGTGGGAAAGATTGAAGCGGGAGGAGAAGGGGACGACAGAGGATGAGATGGTTGGATGGTATCACTGACTCAATGGAGGAGAGTTTGAGCAAGCTCTGGGAGTTGGTGAAAGACAGGGAAGCCTGGCGTGCTGCAGTCCATGGGGTCACAAAGAGTCAGACACGACTGAGTAACTGAATTGAACTGAACTGAAAATTGGTAGATTGGATTGTGGAGAAGGAAAGTCTCCTTGCCTCCCAACAATTTGCTATTTTTGGCTACAGTTCCTAAACTCACCAGTGAAAAATCAGTGAGGGTCATAATTTTGATTTGATTTTTCTCCCACTGTCACTGGGTAATCACTCTATTGATTTCTCCAAACTTAATAAAAATTACTGTCTTTCATAACCATTATAGTGTAGATTATCACAGTCTCAAGACCCAAAGATTAATGAAGGATTATAATTTGAAGAGCTATGATTTATTAGTTATATGAATTTTATTTAAATCAACAAGAGAATATAAGCTTCCTCTTAAATTCATTTACAATTCCAAAGAAGTTTCCACAGATATGTGTGTGTGGTACAGTCATAACCACTTAATTATGCTCCCACTATATTAAAACCACTTTTAATGTTTGCCTGAATCATTTTTTTCTTGAATTGCCAGTGATGATACAAACACAGTACAACATTATATTTGGAAGTGAAGGAAGCATTCTTCAATAATCTCAAAGGTAGTGAATTAAACTACTAAAAAGTATCATAAGTAATAGGAAAAGTACAATAAGTAATAAACTATAGCAACATTTTCTAAGCTAATTTTCAAGATACTAAATTGCTACAAATATTTTTTTTCCAAAGCAAAAGAAAACAAAAAGAATGGAATTGTATAAGAACTTTACAAAATATGATTTTCTCAAAAAGAGGAACATTTTAAATGCAAAAAAGATTGCCTTGCAATCTCCACACTATCTGGAAAAATAAGCGGTGTGGGGGAAACTGTAGTAACTTCTCTAACCAATCTCCCCTTTTCTGTCAATTGAATGGACACATATTAAAATAAAAGCCCTGAAATAACAAACCAGATTTTCCTTTCTTCTCTACTATCCCTGAGGCCATTTTAATCCTTTACATGATAAAAATAACTCCCAAAATAGGTAAGAATTTTCCGAGGGAAAGCAGTATTTCAATTTTCTTCATTCAATGTCTGCCTTCTCCATATCATTTGAATTCTAATTCTACAAAGTTCCTTTATGTCTTTCCTTATGACAATACAGTAGTAATTTAATAACTTCCTTCCTCCCTCCCCCACCCCCTCCCTCCTTCCCTCCTGTCTTCCTTCCTTTGAATCTTTAGCACAAGCTTGTTTTGTGCTACCGATTTGTTTATGACCCTTAATTTCCCCTTAACGAATCATGGCTCACACCCTGAGAGCCTGGGGTTGGGGAGGAGGGGGAGTGATATTTCTCTCCATCTGTTGTTTGTCATGTTAAATTTAGATATCTCTGGCAGTGCCCAGATTTGATAATGATAGGTGAGGGTGTGTTATATATGTGCTAACAGAAAGGTATTTTATAATTCCTGCATGCAATGAGTAATTTTCAACCCACTGCAGTCTTTCCTGCTTGCAGTAAACCTTAACTACAAAACACTCAGCCGGAATTACTAACGAAATAACCTTTTCAAGTGATGCCTTTTTTCTTTTCCTAGCATCATTTGCAGCATGATGCCCAGTGAGGTAGAACTTTAATTTCTAAGTGTGTATTTAAATAAGAGAGCTGACACATAAAAATTGCTCGCTTCTTTCCATTTCTGGAAATAGTGTTGTCCATTTATCTTGGGGTATTTTTTGTTGTTTAGTCACTATGTCATGTCTGACTCTTTGTGACCCCATGGACTGTAGCCGGCCAGGCTCCTCTCTCTGTAGGATTTCCCAGGCAAGAATACTAGGGGGGTTGCCATTTCCTTCTCCAGGGGATCTTTCCAACCCAGAGATTGAACCTGTGTCTCCTGAGTTGGCAGGCAGATTCTTTACCACTGAGCCGCCCAAAGTTTCTCTTTATCCCACCTCATGGTTTGGTGAGAAAGTGGACACGTTTGCATATGGAGCTCAGAGGCCTGCTGGGAATGAAAGGATAATGATCCAGACTCCCTCTCAGTGAGTTTCCATGTTTTTAAGTGATGTCTGAGGACCTGGAGTTACGACTGGGACACACAAATCCCTAGAGGGAGAGAGCTGTATGAGAGGAGGAGTTAGTGCCAGCACCCCAGACTCAGCGCCCACCTCCTGGTTTTTACACTTGTTCCCTTCCTGACCCAGTTGCTCAGCACTGTGAGTGTGGAAGAAGGTCCCCTGTACACCCTGTTTCACATCTTCTGAGTGCTGGTCCTCCCAGCTGGGAACAGGGACACTCAGAGCAGCAGCAGCAGCCGTGGAGGCTGGAGTCTCACCTTCCCGTCTCTGATGACCGTCGGCACGCCACAGCTATTAGATCCTGCGAGTGAGACTTGGAGAAGTGGAGAGCCAACTTCCCAAGTCACTGGGATGAGAGCTCAAAGGCATTTAATCTGAGTGTGTAGGTAAGCTTTGCCCCTACTGTATACCTTCACCTAGAGAACTGACACTGTCCTGTAATACAATTTTGTTGTTGTTGTTGTTCAGTTGCTAAGTTGTGTCTGACGCTTTGCCACCTCAAGGACTGCAGCATGCAGGCGTCCCTGTCCCTTACTGTTTCAGCGTGTGCTCAAACTCATGTCCATTGATTACTGATACCATCCAACCATCTCATCCTCTGTTGCTGCCTTCTCCTCCTGCCCTCAATCTTTCATGAACTTTAATTGTTATTCCAGTTGAGTGATCTGAGCAGAGATGAGATATTTTTGAGGTTGGAGGGCATAAAATAGACTCATGATGAAGAAATGTATGCTTTATCTCAAGGTGATTTAAATGTTTGAACTGCTTAGGAAATTTCCAGTACAAAATTGAGGCAGTAGGTGCTGGCTTTGTATGTGCTGACGTGGCCCCTGGAGCCTCATCTCTGGGAATCAAGACAGAGACCCCATGTGGGGTCATGAGGGCATGGTGAAGCCGTGGCCCCTGGGTGGCCCCTGCACACGGTGGCCACTCATCTGCTGGCTCGCTCCTTGGCCTGAGCCCCCAGCCAGGTCAGCTAACAATCCAGTTTCCCTGGGGCTTCCTTCAGCTTCTTTAAGCTCTGGGCCAGCTGTGTGTTCAGCTTCATGATGAAAGGTCCAGCTTCTGTAGGACACAGTGATCATCACGGTCAGGAGCAACAGAACAGATGCAGATTCCTGTTCATCCTGTAGATCCCAGCTCATTCCCACTCCCATCCACTTTACATCAGCTTGCCCCGTACCACACCCAACTCCCTGTCCAAAAAATACCAGCTCCAGCATCAGAAATGGGGATAATAAGCTTAGAGCAGCTAAGTACTCAGCTTCCACAACTACTTATCGCAGTTCAGTTCAGTTCAGTCACTCAGTCATGTCCAGCTCTTTGCGACCCCATGGACTGCAGCATGCCAGGTTTCCCTGTCCTTACTAAATCCATGTATATTCAGTCTAGAGTTCTGCTTCTCAGATTGAATCCCCACTGGTATGCTGTCACCTGGCACCAGATCTAGGACTATGGTGGTTACTTGGACACCTCTAGCGATATTACCTTTCAGTCAGTCTTTTAAAGGTGTATATACTGAGGCAATTAACTCCCTTATTCTTCCAATTTGAAGAAATCATTTTAAGAAAGGTAATGCTTATTCTTCTGACAAATGTATTTCCAAATCTGCTTCTTTACCTTCTTTCTAAGGCAGTCTCTTTCCATCCTTTCCCACCTCGATTAGATTAAGATCAGGACAACAGATTTGAATCTGAAGTTCTAGAAAGCTGAAGCGTATCTGTTTCTCCAAAGATGAAAGGGGAGCATTTATCACACTGTTTTAGATGGGTGTGTCTTCAGTAGGGCTTCCCTGGTGGTTCAGAGGGTAAAGAATCTGCCTGCAGTGCAAGAGACCCAGGTTCGATCTCTGGGTCAAGAAGATCCCCTGGAGAAGGGAATTGCTACTCACTCCAGTATTCTTGCCTGGAGAATCCCATGGACAGAGGAACTTGGTGGGCCATAGTCCATGGGGTTGCAAAGAGTCAGACAGGACTGAGTGACTAACACTTTCACTTTCTTTAATAAATCCCTAATGCAAGTGTGAGGATGTGGGGATTTTTCTGATGTGCAAGGTTTTAAAATCTGAAACACCAGTGCACAGAATTCTTCATCAGTGTACATGTTATATCATCAGCACCACCTTCACCTGGAAGTTGGCAAGAAAAGAAAGAAAATATCTAAGAAGGAAGGTGAGGATGAAAATGAAGCTTGACTGATCGCTTACATAATTATCAGTACACATACTAATCCCAAGCTTTTTCTGGTGCTCCTTCTAACTTGTAAAACTAAACTTAATCATTAAATTCCACTAAATGAACAAAAACCATAACCATATTTCAAACACTTGTAGAAAATTAGCTCATAAGAAAACAGTAAAAATGCTTCATTAAGAATTTAATTCTAGTAAAATTCTTATAAATAATATGTGGAGTTGGGGTAATAACAATTTATTATAAGATAAATAAAGGAACATGCTACTTGATGTTGGAAAGCTGAGTACAAAGAGAGACTCCTGGTATAGCGTTTGAAAGGATCATTTCAGCAACAACAAAGGGCTCACGTTTTGAGAGAGCTGCATGGAAATACGTGCGTCACCACATGTAGGATAGACAGCCAGCGGGACTTTGCCGTATGACACGGGGAGCCCAAAGCCAGTGCTCTGATAGCCTAGAGGCGTGGGGTGGGGTAGGAGCTGGGAAGGAGGCTCAAGGGGAGGGAACGTGTATATACCTGTGGCTGATGTTGATGTATGGCAGAAACCATCACAATATGGCAATTAATCATCCTCCAATTAAAGTGTGTTAGTTGCTCAGTCACGTCTGACTCTTTGCAACTCCATGAACCTATGGACTGTAGCCCACCAGGCTCCTCTGTCCATGGGATTCTCCAAGCAAGAATACTGGAGTGGATTGCCATTCCCTTCTCCAGGGGATCTTCCCTACCCAGGGATCAAACCCGGGTCTGCTGCATTGCAGGCAGACTCTTTACCCTCTTAGCCACCAGGGAAGCCCCAATTAAAAATAAAATTAAAAAAAAACTCAAATGCCCCAAATATCATATATAATATGCAATATATATGTAATGCATATATAATATGCATAATATAGTTATGTGATATAAAATATAAGGACACTTAACTTAGTATACATAGGCAAATATATTTAACATAAAAGTTATATATGCAAACTAATTCTTTGTTCTTTATACATTTTAGAAATATATTTTTGAAAATAGTAATACAGCAACCATAATGGAAATCATAAGTAGATATAAAGTTGGACACAAGTGCATTTGTGATCTGAGGTGAATCAAGACCTTCCCTGTAACCACAAACAGGTCTCAGGAAACAGCAGCATTTGAATTACTCATTTTACAGGTGAGGAAACTGACGGTCAAGGATGTACAGACCGTGCGGCCACTGCAGGTCAGGATCCCAGGGCACCCTGACTTCTAATCAAAATGCTAGCAAGCCAGTGTTTGTCAGCAGGGGGAGGGGCAAGATGGGGACTAGGACCAAAAGGAACAAGCTACTGGGTGTAAAACAAGAGATGCAAGGATGTCAGCTACAGCACAGGGAACGTAGCCAGTATTTTATCTTCCTTTTTATGGAGTATAAAGGGGTGTGTGGGGGAGAACGTATACATGTGTATGTATAGCTGAGTCCCTTCACTATTCACCTGAAACAATCACAGTATTGTTAATCCACTATACCTCAATAAAAAATAAAAAGTTTAAATTAAAAAATATCAGATCAATATGTAGTACAACTGAAACTAATATGATATTGTAAGTAATTAAAAAGTATCAAAGTAGATAAATGCTGACTCCCCACACTGGCCCCTCTGTCGGGAACAGCTGGTTATGGATAAAATAAAAGTGTTGTGTCCTAATGCCATGATCACTGCAGCATTAGTTGCAAAGAAAGTGCACACCCCATCCTTTACATAAAAACCCAAATCCGCACGCTAAGAATGTCCCTGTTGTTGGTGTGAACAGACTGATTGCACATTTCACGAAATGATGCAGACTCCACACACTGGTGGAGCATGCTCCCTGCAAACTCAGGCACTTCTCTGTGTCCGATCCCGCTGCAGCATCTCAGCTTTAAGCTCGTACAACCTCCTTCCACTAACAGAAGCCAAACTTCTTCTTTCAGCTTTTTAAAGTTATATGTGAAAAGTAGGAGATTATAGCAGATGATGAGAGAGCCGTGCAAACAACAGGGGCAGCTTGCTTCTACCTTCAGGACCAAGCTGGAGGTTAAATGAGTTATTATTTCACCTTTACAATTGTTAGAAAATGCAGCAAGGGGGAAAGAGATTTGGGGCACAGGTCTCTGGATGTGATGTTTAAAAAGTTGCTTAAACATGATGTATGGCAGAAACCAACACGGCATTGTAAGGAAATTATCCTCCAGTTGAAAATGTTAAAAAAAAAAAAAGTGCTTAAATGATTCATATAGGTCTAAGCACCTTTTTTTTTTTCATTTTATTTCAGCCAAATAAATATACAGATATGTGTATTTATTTGTATATTTATTTGGCTGCACCAGGGCTTAGTTGCTCCGTGTGGGATCTAGTTTCCTGACCAGGGATTGAACCCAGGCCCCCCACATTCGTCTTAGCCACCAGACCACCAGGGAAATCCCTCACATAGACCTTTCGACAGCCACTGTGCACCTGCTAACCCAGTTCCACCGCTTATGGGTTTGGATTTGTCAACTTCTCTGGGCCTCAGTTTCCTAATCTGTAAAATGGGAGTGTGCTAGAGGCTATGCTCCCCCTGTAGACTGATCAGCCTGCGTTAGAGCCCAGGAAACCCTTCTCACGCAGTGGGTAAACATGAGCGAGAGCTCTGACCTTCCTGCCATCCTTTCTGTTCGACCTCCTCTCCAAAACACTGTGAGGACTGGAGGAGACTAAGATCCGAAGGGCCGGAGCGACGCGGGCAGGGCTGGGGGCTGGGCGGTGATCGGTGCTCTGTCTCACTGCGCCTACTCCGGCGGTGGGACCTCCAAACGCTGGCTCCGGTGACCGAGTCTACATGATGCTGAACGTAAGACCCTTTCACTCTGTAGTTGTGAACCTTAGCTTCTAGGGAAAAACTCACTGGGAATTTTATTAGGAATGTTACTTTATTTATTTATAATCTTATTAGGAAATTTTATTTGTCACAGGATGACATCCCCACCATAGATTGTGGAAGTCAAGTAATAATCCAGGTTGTCTTATGATGATTTCAAAATGTCAGTGATTAGGAACCTGTTTTAAACAAACTAAGCCTGCGTGCATGCACACACACACACACACACACACTCACACACACACTCACAGAGGTTGGAGGCAGGAACTCAAGACACTCTGTCTTGTCTCTTCCACACTCTCTCCCACATCTGAAGCAACCCACTGATACCGTCAGCGTACTAAGTTCTCAGTGAGTAATTACTGAGTGACAGCTTTGTCCACTAGACATGTCTTCTGACAAATTTTTTTTTTCTAAAGAGAATGAATATTTTGAATTCTGGATAAGAAATCAGCCTAGATTTTTTTTTTAATATACTTTACAAAATTACATCTGTTTATTTTGTTAAAATATGTTCTGTTAAGCCCTGGGAACTTACTCTTCATTGTAGAAGAACAGAACGAAATAAAAAATAACATTCTCAGCTTTTTCAATCAGATGTTTTAGACATCCTGCCCTAATTTGAAAAAAGAGAACGCTGTTTTCAGAACTTTAACATTAAGACATTTTTGTATGTCTGAACTTTAAGGTAACTGAAAGATGGGGAACATTTTCATGGCATGCTTTCTCTTTCAATAGAGTGTTATATATCACTCATAGGGGATAATTTGAGGAAATGTAAGAGGCAACATTTACCCTAAAATTTGTCTCAAAATGGGCTTCCCAGGTGGCACAAGGGGTAAAGAGTCTGCCTGCCAATGCAGGAGACACAAGAGGCGAAGCTTCAATCCCTGGGTCAGGAAGATCCCCTAGAGGAGGAAATGGCAACTCCTCCCAGTCTGCCTGCTTGGGGAGTCCCGTGGACAGAGAAGCCTGGTGGGCTGCATGGGGTTTATCAAGCCTCTCCTGATTATCCAGGCTTGTGCTAAGCTCTGGAGGTGGAGATGTAACAGGAAAGACAGAAGTGCTGTCCCTACAGAATTTAAAGGATAGTGAGTGAGAAGCCAACACTTGGATGGAGCTGTAATCTCTGAGAGTCGTAGGAGGTGACAGTATAGAAAGTGGTCGTGGTTATTTTCAACAGAGAGGGTGGTGAGGAAAGACCTCTGAGGAGGTGAGCTGTGATCTGAGGACAGAAGGGGCTGAACGGTGAGGACAGACCATGCGAACAGACGGGTGAGAGAAGGCTCCGAGCCAAGGAGCCATGCCTGCCTGTTGCATGACGGGTGATCCAGAAAGGAGAGAACCGTGTGAAAAGACGGGTAAGAGGATGCTCGAAGCCAAGGAGCCACAACTGCCAAGGTCCTGCTACATAACGGGTGATCCGGAAAGGAGATGAGGGTGGGTAAAATGTCACAGTGCAAGATGAGAAGTGCAGAGGGGTGCTAGGCAAGACGCAGTGACAAATATGATACCTTCCCTTTGATTAGAGCTATGACATGAGTGGCTGATTATCATCAATCCAGTACCTGTGTGTTGTATAAGGGATCAGAACATCAGAGAATCTAGAGATCCATGTCAAAGATACAGAAGCAAATTCAAATTTACAGAAAAGTTGAGAGAGCAGGGCATAGAACCCCACACATCCTCTGCCTGGAGGCCTCTTCCCAGTTTCTAATCTCCCCATTGATGTTCTCTGAAGTCACAGATGCTAATCCAAGCTTGTGTGCCACCAGTTGGCAGCTCTGTCATCTCCTCTAATCTGGGGCAGGACCCTAATCCTCCGCGGACATTAATTTTCAGTGCGAACAGTCAGTTATCTTGTGGAGTGTGGTTTCTCCAGTATTTCTTTATGGTTTGACTAAGGTATGCATTTCTTCTTTTTCTCACCAGATCATCACATACGTGGCGCTTTAGTCTTCTGCTCGCATCCCGCCCTGTGGCTTGTGAGCCAGATGCGTTTCATTACTGGTGGTGCGAAGTCTGGTTACTTGATTAAGATGATACCTGCCTGGCACTATTGTCTCTAAAAAGCAACTTTCCTCCCCCTTGTAATTAATAATGTTTTGCAGAGAGGTAATTTGAGACTAATTAAAATCCCATTCTTCTCACTTTTACCACTGGTTTTAACACCACTAATATGCCTTGCCTGAATTAATTATTAGTATGATTATTACTATGGAATGGAGATTTTCTAATGATATCATTTCTTTTATAGTTATTAGTTTGCACTTTATTGTATGGAACCCCTCGTTTGAGTCATACAACTGTTTGTTTATGTTAGTGTGGACTTACAGATTCCAGTTTAATTTAATGAGTTATAATGGTTGGGTAGCATCATTGACTCGATGGACATGAGTCTGAGCAGGTCCAGGGGTTAGTGAAGGACAGGGAATCCTGGCATACTGCAGTTGACGGGGTTGTGAAGCATTAGCACAACTTAATGACAATGACAATCTCTTACATCTTTACTAATTTTTAGGCTCAAATTTCCCCTCATTTTAGCCAGCAGGGAGCCCCTTCAAGCTGCCTTTTTCACATGTTCTCATTATTTTTTGAAACTTTTTTAGATTTCTGGTAGAGCAAAATGTTGCCAGCTATCTTGTTATTTTCCTGACGTTGACCTAGGGATCTGCCATTTCTCTGATGAGACCTGGCTCCTTTCAGTAGAGAAATGGAATTTAGAAACCAAGACCTGGACACTAGCTGTGCTCATGGCCACTAGGATGTCAGTGATTGTAGAATCTCAGGGTGAATAATTCACATCAGTGTCTCCAATTCCAATCCAATAATGTAGAGTTCACTCTAGCTTTTCCCCTTTCCATTTTCCCCTCCCTTCTCCTATTCCATTTCAAAACCCTCCTCAGATAGACCACAACTCCCAGCAGACTGACTGAAAAAAATTATGAAAAAAATAATGAAGGTAGATATTCAGTTTTTTTTTTAATGAATTAATTTAGTGATCCCTCAGTGAAATAATTTCTACTGACTGTATTTTGTTTCAGGCCCATTCCGTTTACAACCACATCCAGCCTCTTTTAATTTAAATGGTTAGTCAACCAACAGCTTTCCCTTCCAGCATCACTGTTGTGTCTGTCTAACCTAGCCAGTGGCTGCATGGATTTTCCTTTGAGAAACCTCTTATTTGGGCAAGGCACAGATAGAGCAGAGGAATTTATATGTTACAGTTGTTCAGCCAAAAGTGAAGGCCTGCTCAGCAGTAAAGCAATGACCATATCTCAGAAAAGACTCTGATAGATTTTTGTCATAAGAAAAAATAAACTGCATCAAAGAGAGAAGGAGGGAAAATGGTTATCTAGAAACAGAAGGTGTTTTCACCAGCACTTACTTTGTATTCTACCTCATTCTTGTTTGGAGAACAAATAAATACCTAAGAAAAGGTGAAACTGTTAGCTTTAAGAGACTCGGCAGAAGACCTTAAACTAAACACATCTAACCACAGCAACAGCGAAAAAAATCAGTGATGGAAATGTCAATTTCCTTAACAGCTTCCTCTATTTTATTTTCTGATGCCAGGTACAAATTCACTCTAAATTCTGTCAGGGTTTTAGATGTGAGACATTGACAGTTGTTCAATAGTGGATTTTATATAAAAAGACTATGGGTTTGCAGAAACGCCTGAGTGGAGATGCATGGCTCATGGGGAAGCAGGCCTCTCTTACTTGTTTCCTAGGCTTCTTTCATCACCAAAGGCAAACATTTAACCCCGAAGTCCCCATCATTTATGTATCCTATCCAGCCAGTGCTAAGTCTTTCTGCATTATTTTTATCTTCTTACAAAGAAGTCATTCATTCATTCAGTCAACAAACTCTAATAATTCTCTTCTATCCTGTCAGCATGGGATAAAAAGATGTGTCCGAGACTCCTATATTTATTCACAGTTTCCTACTAAGTAGTGACTATGTGATAGGAATTGTTCTTGTGCTGGGGATGACACGTGAACAGGCAAAGGTTTGGCTCTCATGAAGTTTGTGGGAGATTGAGATGTAAATTAGTGAGTACTCTTCAGAAGCTAGTAAATGCAAGTGAAAGTGTGAAAGTAAAAGTCACTCAGTCGTGTCTGACTCTTTGTGACCCTATGGGCTATACAGTCCATGGAATTCTCCAGGGCAGAATACTGGAGTGGGTAGCCTTTCCCTTCTCCAGGGGACCTTCCCATCCCAGGGATTGAACCCAGGTTTCTTGCACTGCAGGCGGATTCTTTATCAGCTGAGCCACAAGTGAAGCCCGGGAATACTGGAGAGGGTAGCCTATCTCTTCTCCAGGGGATCTTCCCGGGCTTCACTTGTGGCTGCGTCGCAGGCAGATTCTTTACCAACTGAGCTCTCAGGGAAGCCCAGTAAATGCAAGGAAGGCAGTAAAATGGGCAGCATGATGGCGTGCTGAGGAGTTCTACTTTCAGTTGGATGGTCAAGGAAAGGCATCCCTGAAGAAGCGTTGCTGGATCTGAATGACAAGAAGCGCCCAAGTCTAAAAAGATGTTTTTTACATGATGTTATTTATTTATTTATTTGGTCTGTGCTGGCTGTGCTCGCTGCGTGGACGTTTTCTCTGGTGATGAGCAGGCTCCTCTAGCTGTGCGGCATGGGTTTCTCACTGCGCTGGCTTCTCTTGTTGCGGAGCACGGGCTCTCGGGCACGCGGGCGTTGACAGCTGCAGCGTGGGCTTGCAGTTGCCGCTCCTAGCTCTCGAGTGCAGGCTCGACAGTCGTGGCGCGCGGGGCTTAGTTACTCCAGGGCACGAAGGATCTTCCTTCATCAGGGATCGGACCCGTGTCTCCTGCATTGGCAGGCATTCTTTACCACTGAGTCACCAATAAAGCCCCTAAAAAGAGTTTGAGGAGCATATTTGAGATATTGATAGCCCTTTCCGTTTTGAAGGAACAGTATGATACAAAGGGAGCATTCCGTATAAGGATAAGTGCCTCCGTGGAAGTATATTCAGTGCGTTAGGCAGACAGAAAGCGGTGCATTAGGGAGGCTGGGTGCAGGAGACAAGTGTTAGAGATTAGGGAATATTTCAGAAGCCTTGATGATATTTCAGAGTTTCTTAAGCAGTTAAGAAAGAGAAAGATGTGAAGTCAAATTAGCATGGGCAAAGGCTGAAACCACACGTGTGGTCAGGCAGTAGACCTTGGTGGAGACACTTGAGCTTATAATGAAAATGAGACTGTGACTGGACATGTAGGAACAAGGAAATATAGTTTTTAAGTTCTGTGCTGAGGACTTAACACTATGTTGAGCTAGAATTTGATTGCTGTGATTAAAACAAAATAAGTTAATGATCCTCACAAACCACCTAGATCTATGGTATTCCAAGAGTTTCTCCCAGTGTCTGAAAATTCTTGACCACTGCAGAGCTTGACTGTGGCCAAAGATTGACTCTCTGAAATAAAGCCCATTATTGTAAAAGCCTATGGAAGAGGCTGCAATTTTGATTTCCATCTGTCTGACTCTTTACTTTTCGGTTTATTCAGAGCTCAGAGTGGGAGAGACGTGTCATGACTCTGTCTCTCTCACATCCCCCCAGCCAACACAAATGCATCAGTGACTGGTACTGTCCTTCTACGGGGAGAGATGCCCGGGCCTGAAGCAGCCTCCTTCCCTGCCTGCGTCCACAGTTCTGCTCTTACCCACCGAGAGAATGGGCTATCTCGCAGGATTCGTCTCAGCAGTTATTAGTGACTTGCTTCTGTTGACCAAGTTTTGTGCTGGGTGATTTGGGGATATAAAAATCTCATGGTTCATTGGGGAACTCTGATCTGTGTGAGTGAGCCATAATCCGTTTACGTTTGCAGCAAGGCCGATCTCGACTCCCCTTTGATAGAGTCGCCTCAACCCTGAACCCGTTCTCCACCCCATTTGCTGTCACATGACTCTGTTTGCTTGCTTTGCTACACTTGTCACAATGAACTGAGTTACCCGGCTTATTTCATTGTTAAATTACGTATTGGAGGCCTAAAAGTTTAGCTCCGTGAAACCTACAATACTGCCTGTTTTGGTCACCAATGTCTCCTTTAAACTAGAATGTGGCAGTTGCTCAATAAACATGCTGATTGTTGAGAGAATTAATTAATTATGAATTAATAGTAGAATATCACTGTATAAAAATGTCAGTGATAAGGTATGGGGACATCCTCCTTGGAAAATCAGGACAGGCTCGGAAGAGAGGGTGCCGTTGCCCCTAGACCTGAATGGATGCTGGGTCTGGGATGCGTACAGAGGAGAAGCAGTCTGGGTTATGAGAGACGCAAAGTACAAACTTGACACCAAAACTACAAGATGTGTTTTCGTTGGTAGAGTGTTTTATTTATTTTATGTACTTTATTTTGGCTGGACTGAGCCTTCGTTCCCGCGAGGGCCTTTCTGTGGTTGCCGGAGCCGGGCCGACTCTCGCTGCGCGGTGAGGCCCGCCCCTCGCGCCGGCTGCTCTGGCTGCAGAGCGCGGGCTCCCGGTGCACATCCTCGCAGCGCGTGGGCTCCGGAGCCGTGGCCCCTGGGCTCCGGAGCGGCTCATAGCTGTGGCGCGTGGGTGTAGTCGCTCGGCAGCGTGTGGGGTCTTCTCGGACCAGGGATCGAATCCACGCCCCCTGCGTCGGCAGGCGGATTCTTTCCCTCTGGGCCACCAGGGAGGTCCCACGTTGTATTTTCACTCAGTGGGTGCTCGAGCGATGATTAACCTTTATTCCTTGTCAACTTGCACATTTTCCAGTGGGATAAATCTTACTAGGTTTCTTCAGCTGTACAAAGAACGTTTAAAATAGATTCTCCCGCTAGGTTCCTAAAGAGGATACGCACCATGCCAACATTCTTCTTTTTCTTTTTCTTTCTCTCTCTCTTTTTGTGTAAGAAACTCTCCGTCTGCCATTGGAGGGCATCTACCCCGACTGCAGGACTGTGGGCCAAGTTTGAGCACCGGTTCACTGAACAGTGATTTTCTTCAGCTGAATCTCGCTCTTCCTGGGGAAGTACCCTCTTCACCTGACTGCAGAGGACCCCAGAATAAGAGCTGTCGGTCCTCCGCTTTCCAGCTCAAGGCTGTTGTCACCACCAGAAGTCACTCATTAGGGACCAGATCGTCTGGCTTTGGCCCCAGCTTTATCTCTGAACAAAGCAAAATAAATGGGCTCTCCTTCTTCTTTACATCACCCATGACCAAATTTTATCAGTGTCTTTAACACTTTATCACTCACTGTGCTTACACTTGACTTTCCGTGGATAATGTGCCTTTGGTGGGCGCAGGCTTATCTTATTCTCGTTGGTATTCCTGGCCAGAAGGGTCTCAAATATTAGCTGAATGCATGAGTTTTGTAAATGATAACATGAATAAACATCAGACTCTGCAAATTACCATAAATATTGAATGTATAAAATATGTTCTCTACATATTTGCATGGCTTCTCAAGACTAAATAATGTTTAATGTCCATCATAAAGATATCTATTAAAACTCTTGTTCAGGTTTACCTTTTAAATAATAACCTATGTGTTAGAAGTATAAGCATTTCGGGTTAGAGCCAGAAATTTACTGTTTGAGGAACAGGGAAAAATGTTTTCACAGATTTCCCTGTAGACATACCACGTCTGGTCTTCACTGGGCACTTTTAAACTTCATTGTATTTACTCTGTCTTTGGCTGCGCTGGGTCTCCGCTGCTGCACGGGCTTTTCTCTAGATGCGGAGGCGAGGGCCCCGCCGTTTGAGGGGTGCAGGCTTCTCCCGGCAGCGGCTTCTCCTGTCGCGGAGCAGAGGGGCGAGGCGCAGGGGCCCAGGAGTCACGGCACACGGGCCCAGCGGCTCAGCAGCATGTGGGATCCTCCCACACTCGGGGACTGAACCTGTGTCTCCTGCATCACGAGGGGAATTCTTAACCACTGGAGTAGCCAGGAAGCCTGGTCTTCACTGGATTTTCATTGTCTTGTAGCAAATGCAAATTCAGCAACACCAAAATAAATATTTGAATATACGTTTATATATTGGTTTAGTTTATTAGAATTTTTACATAATTGCTATGTTCCACTGATAATGTACTTCATGGCAAGTGTCTTGATTCAAAAATCATATAATACAAAAAAAATTTAGCTATTAAACATCTATTGAATGACTTACTATTCTGACAGCTGGCTTCCCAGGTGACACTAGTGGTAAAAAGCCCATCTGCCAACACAGAAGACATAAGACATGCAGGTTTGCTCCCTGGGTTGGGAAGATCCCCTGGAGGACAAAGTGACAAACCATTCCAGTATTCTTGCCTGGAGAATCTCATGGACCAAGGAGGCTGACTTGAGAAGAGTCAGCACTGAATCAGCACATATGCACGTGCTTATCATGAAGCAGCCTCATCAAGTTAAGTCTAACAACATTAAATTAGTAATAATTAGTATGGTTCATGTACAGAAGAATATGCAATAAGCACATGTTGGAAGTTAGATGATCATACTTACATTTCTCTTCTCTATTTTTGGAAAAACGTATAAAACTTATGTAATTGTCACCATTTATCCAGCTCAAACAGAAAATTGAGGAATTATCCTCGCCAGGCCCTTCTTGATGGAATCTGTCTGAGGCCCAGTCTCTGTGATATTTCTCCAAGGATGAAAACCAGAACCTTTCTGGCAGATTGCACAAAGGGCTAGATGAGGATTTCCACAATTCCATCCCCTCTCGCTCCTCACGTGAGAAAGCAAAGCCACACTGTTCTCTGAGTTCAGAGGGCAAGACTTGGTTTAGCTTTTGTCATGTGTAGGAGTGTGGCTGAGGAAGAGTGTCTTGGGCAGCAGAGGGACTCGGCCGCACATGTGCATGAATCCCTTCCGCCCACACGCGCCTCTCCTGCAGCCACCTCACGACTGGGAGCAGAGTTCCCTCTGCTCCGCAGCTGTTTTCTTTAGCCTCGCAGAGGGAATGAGCACCATCTCTAAGGTGACAAGCACTGTATATATTGCAGGTTTCTGAGTTTAAGCAACAAAAATGCTTTCAGCTATCTGAGGCTGAAAGGAGGCTTTCTATGTGGCCACAGGGATATTCCAAGAACCAAGGGCAGGAAGATGCCGGGGATCAAGCAGACGACAGAATCAGGAAGCAGCCCAAAGACATTTCTCTTTCTTCCTCTCTGACCCTCTTCTCATGTTGGCTTAGCCTGTGTTTTCTTTCCCTTCCCTGCTCCACAGGTTGGGTAAAATATTGACACCCTATACTTTGACTGAGGCAACCTCTTTCTCCCTCTCTCTTTCACTCTGCTAGATGCTTCTAAAATCATCTGTTCTCCCCAGTAATAGGTCCCCAAAGTATCAACGAGATTCACACTCAGCTCAAGTGTTTACCCACCTCAGATTCTGCTGGAGCTCCCTGTGGTGCTTTTGTTGTTGTTCAGTTGCTAAGTCGTGTCTGACTCTTTGCAAGCCCATGAACTGCATCACGCCAGGCTTCCCTGTCCTTCACTATCTCCTGGGGTTTGCACAAACTCATGTCCACTGAGTCAGTGATGCCTTCCAGCCCTCTCATCCTCTGTCGTCCCCTTCTCCTCCTGCCCCCAATCCTTCCCAGAATCAGGGTCTTTCCCAATGAGTCAGCTCTTTGCATCAGTTGACCAAGTATTGGAGCTTTAGCTTCAGCATGAGTCCTTCCAATGAATAGTCTGGGTTGATTTCCTTTACGGTTGACTGGTTTGATCTCCTTGTCCAAGGGACTGTCCAGAGTCTTCTCCAGCACCACAAATCAAAAGCATCAGTTCTTTGGTGCTCAACCTTCCTTATAGGTCAACTCTAACATCTGTACATGACTACTGAAAAAAACATAGCTTTGACTAGATGGACCTTTTTCAGCAAAGCAGTGTCTCTGCTTTTCAATATGTTGTCTAGGTTTGTCATAGCTTTTCTTCCAAGGAGCAAGCATCTTTTAATTTCATGGCTGTAGTCACTGTCCACAGTGATTTTGGTGGCATATGACTGTCAAATGAGATATAAGAAGACAGAAGTACAATTTTGCAAGACATCTTCTTAAAGGGAATCACATGGGAGAGAACCTTTAGTCCGCATTGCTGCATGATTGATAAGTGTACCTGAAGCAAACAGGCAGTAGAGAGGACCATGGGAAAGATGGTAAAACGTGGAAGGAACCAGGGCATAGAGAGTAAATAAACAGCCAGAGATTAGGAGCCTGAGACCCTGAGACCATGCAACACGGTAACAGACCTGAAGTGCCAATTCCTGCAAACTGGTGTGAGAGCTAAGTCCGTGTTTTGTAAACTACTCTTAACTTTTCTATATTAGTTTCTTAGCTTAATCCTAACTGATAGATATTACTTCTATCCTCCTATCTTCCCAATATTCTATGTCTCTTATTTTTTTCCTACTCTCTTCCTATTTTCTGAAGACCCTTACCCCTGATCCTATGGCTGTGCATGAGGCTCTTTCACATTAAAAGGAAGTGATGGCCCCTCCAACTCCCACTTGGTGAGAGAACCAGTTATGGTGTCTTTGTGAAAAAGAGGGGCTCTCTAAAGATTCAAGCAGGCTGTGAATGGGGGAGGTGGAGTGTTCAGAGGGGAGTCTTGGAATAAATTGTTCACTGAATCTCAGGGAATATCCCTTGAAGCCTGAAAAGTATTTTCTGCTAAAATGGGTAAACCCAAGAACCTTGTTACACAAAAATATTACATTTATAGAACTCAGCCCTTCAAGAAAGTAAAGTTACCTCCAATGTCAACAGGTTCAGAAAGCGTTTAGTGAATATCTCAGAGCTTGATCAATAAGATATTTTTAAGGGTTCTCTGGGGTGCAAACTTGATCTTGAAGTTGAGGTCAAGGAAGGGCTGCATGCTCTTCCATGGTGTCATTTTTAGAGTTGCCACAAAGGAAAGATTCAGTCAAAGGATTTGGGTCAAAGGCCCAAAGTGTTAGCCAATAAAGATTCTTAACTTCTTATCACGGTTTCTAAGGAGAAAGAGGAGGGAAAGTGCTTGTTTATGGTGCTTGGCCTCAAAGATGCAGAAGCACGGCTCTGTGAACTGCATACACTCCGCAGGCGGTCGCTTGGTCTGAGAGCCCAGCTGCTTGCAGATACCTCCCCCTGTCTCCTGTGGCCAGAAGGGGGCAAAGCGCTGGGGAGTCCAGCCCGTAACTCAGCCAGCGCTCCCCTCACTTTCCCTTCATCAGCCACCTTTCATTATATCTTTTTATTGGGATGGTTTCTTTGGTTCACCGATAATTGGAATACTGGCCCTCTTTGCTGGTCTATAAATTTGGCAGTTACTGCATTTATGGCTGTGTCAGTCTGACACAGTATTTCAGCTCTGAGAACTGCAGCATGAGTTGATTTGTCGAGGGAAGGCAAACATTCAGAATATCATTCATGATCTGGGATAGAGGCAAATCTATAATTTAACTATTGCTTTGGCATATCAGTTGATGGGGTCAATTTGGTATGCATGGGAGAAATAAGTATCTCGAGGCTATTCTTGTATGAATCCTATATTGTAAAAAGAAATCTGTTGACCTAAAAAAATCGTGGACTTGGGTTTAATCCTATCTTTTGTTACTTCATGTGCTATTCACCAGGTACTTACCAGATTATTTAAGTGTAAAGAATATTTAATATTATCTATGTGTCTGATATAATTTGGGTCTCTTTTATTTTTCCTTAAATTTTTAGTTGCTAATTTATTGGTCAAATATTCAGAAAGTCAGCTTCACCTTGTGGCTAAGGTCAATCAGACGTGGGAATCAGGCGGCTCCTTTCAAGCCCAGCACCACCTCTTCTAGCTGATGACCATGGGGAAGAGCTTTAAATTCTCAGAACCACAATGCCTTCTCCACAGTACAGTGGCGTAGAGTGTGATACCTGCCTCATAGTTCTATTGGGAGGATTAACTGAGATCACGTCCATAAGAGCTCTTTGAATGCAAACTACCCCTGTTTCCTGGGTTTCCCACGTGTTTCAGTGATAAAGAATCCGCCTGCCAATGGAGGAGACGAAAGAGATATGGATTCGATCCCTGGATGGGGAAGATCCCCTGGAGGAGGAAATGGAAACACTCCAGTGTTCTTGCCTGGCAAACTCCATGGACAGAGGAGCCTAGCAGACTTCAGCCCCTGGGGTCACAAAGAGTCGGGCACGACTGGAGCAGCTCAGTGCCAAGCCTCCTTGTTGCCCGTCCCAGACCACAGCTGAGGCGAGCGGGGCCACCCGGCAGGCTTCTGGGAAACCCTCCAAGGAAGTGTTCACCTGCTCACCTGAAATAGCCTCAATCTACCTCGTGGGAGCCTGGGATAGTGAAAGCCACACGGCCCTTTCAGTGGTTTTCCATGCCTAGCCATGACCTCTGAAGCTCAGACTGAAGTGACTATGATTGTGATAGGAACAGCATATTCTGACTGGACAAGAACCATCCCAGATCTTTCTCTCTGGTAAAGAGCCTTCACGTGGCCATCCTGCCTTTGCTAAGGTGTTGTATATTCTTAATTGATCTGATGGAAGTTAAAGATTAATAGACCACTGGGCGCATGAATATGCTCTTGCCCACAGAGGGTGAATTTGTATGTTTTTGCTTGAATTTTTTCCATTAAATTTCTATTCTCAGAGAAAATAAATCATTTCCAAAGAGGTTCAAAACACTCACCTGTAATAAAGCACTTCTTTTTATTTTTGCAACTTGCTGTATTTATCCATCCCTGCATCCATTTGTCTATCCATCCACCCAGGAAGCGTTGCTTATGGGTGTACTTCATCACAGGCACTGTTCTGGGTGTCGGGACCTGGGAATGGGCAACACTTGGGCTGCGTTCTCCTGTATCTCACTGTTCAGGACTGTTTGCAGATGAACTCATCTACCTGATGTGATGTGATATGTAAGGTACAGGTAAAGGACTCTCCAAGAACACAGAAGAGGGTCTCCCCCCTCTGCTTGGGGCAGTAGGAAAGAACAGCACAGGGTGTGAAGACTGGATCTTATTACAAAAGATGGAATAGAGACCAAGGACAATCGGTGGTAAATCCCAGGAGAGGAACTGGCGCTGACCTTCATCCCCTCCTCTGCCTCTCTCTGACTGAAACTTACACCCAAACTTATCTGCCCTCGCATGCATGCATGCACGCTCGGTCATGGCTGACTCTTGTGACCCCATGGACTGTAGCCTGCCGGGCTCCTCTGTCCATGGGGTTTCCCAGGCAAGAATACTGGAGTGGGCTGCCATGCCCTACTTCAGGGGGTCTTCCTGACCCAGAGATCAAGCTACATCTCTTGCATGTCCTGGGTTGGCAGGTGGGTTCTTCACCACTGAGCCGCCTGAGAAGCCTGTCCTTCCCTAGTGCATTTTTATCTCATCTGTGCAATGGAGACACAGTATGTGCAGTATCTCAACTCAGAATCTCCTGTGTGGAGCTTTTAAAAAAATAGCTGCTGGAACCCTGTCTCAGATGTGTTATTTATCCATTCATAAATTCAGCCTATTTCTTTATTTAAAAAGAAACGACTTTGTATTGGGGCATTGCTGATTAACAGTGTTGCGATAGTTTCAGGAGGACAGTAAGGGTCTCAGTCACATATGTGCGTGCATTCATTCCCCGCACCCCCCATGACTCCCCTCCCATCCAGGCTGCCCCATGACATCGAGCAGAGTTCCCCGCACTGTACCTTAAGTCCTTGGTTATTCATTTTAAACGAGCAGTGTGTGCATGTCAACACCAAGCTCCTTCATTATTCCCTCCCCGTCTCCCGCCCCCAGAAACCACAAGGTTGCTCCCTGAGTCTGCTTCTGTGTTGCAAGCTCATTTATAGCCTTTCGTTTTATATTCTGCATATAACAGATGCCATACAATATTTCTCCTTCTCTGGCTTACTTCACTCAGTGTGACAACCTCTAGGCCCATCCATGTTGCTGCAAGTGGTATTATTTCAATCATTTTAATAGCTGAAAGATATTCCCTTGTATGCATGTACCACATCTTCTTTATCCATCCCTTTGATAGACATTGAGGTTGCTTCCATGTCTTGGCTTCAGCCTAAGTCTTAAGCGTACATTTATCAAGCACCTGGTTGTACCAGATACTGTGCTAGGAATTGGGGAGCAAAAATTAAATGTCCTTGAGAGGATATTAGCGCAGACAAACAGAAGTATCACTACAAGAAAAAGAAAATAAATATTCAATGGAGAGTTTATAATAGTATCCACCAGCTTATTAAGAGGGCAGATTCCGGGAGTAAGTGAACGGTGAACTGGGGGGTCAAGGATGCGGCAGAAGAGGAGCAAGTTAATTAAGCCAAAGAGGGAAAACCATGCCCAGAAAGAAATTGCATATGCAAAAGTTCTGTGAAATCAAACTCTTGGTAAGTAAGGCCAACAGAGCATTTTGAACTCTGAAGGTGATCTGGATGTTCATTCACGGTTCAGACGCTCTTGCTCACCCACAATGCTTACTTTTACAAGACTGTTGTGTGTGATCAAATAAAAAGAGGCTTTCAAGCCTTTGAAAAGTAAAAAATGCTTTCCACAGAGTGTTGTGTATACAATAGCCTTCAATGATCATCAAATAAGAGTTGTACTCAGGGTATTAAAACAGATGAGCCCTTGATATGATCATAAATTTAGAAGATTACTCATATTTCACACCAAGATCGACATTTCATGTCCCTTTAGCCATAGTGATATGACTCCTACACTATTTATTGACAGCTTCTCCATTTTCCATTTAAGAGGTCTTGTACCTCAATGTGAACACTAATGGTGTGTAAGGATTGATGTTTATGAGAGTGAGGGAGAATGCCAGGTGAGTAGGACAAGCCTGGGAATGAAGGGGAAAGTTCTGACTACTTGCCAAAAGGAACGGGAACTTACTCTGTAATGACCTCCCTGGGGAAAAAAAATCTAAAAAAGAATGGATATATGTATTCATATAGCTGATTCACTTTGCTCACAGCAGAAAGTAAGGCAACATTATAAAGCAACTATACTCCAATAAAAATTAATTTAAATAAAAGGAATAGGAACTCAGAGGCATGGGTTGGACAGCTTGTGGAAACAAATACATCACTTCATCTGGGGGGCACACTAGTGTGTGAAATAGGTGATAGATATTTCCTACCAATTAAAACAAAGATGTTTGAAAAAGTAAGCATTTGGTAGCTCAATAGGTGTGATTTTCCCTGCCATAGTTAGACCTCTAACTTAATGTACAATAACCAAACCAACCTATACAATAAGCAAATCACCCTAGCCTCAGTTCACTATAACACCAAACCGTATAGCTAGATGTTTACAGAAAAGTGTGAAGCTGTTTAGTCGTGTCTGATTCTTTGCGACCCCATGGACTGTAGCCTCCCAGGCTCCTCCATCCATGGGATTTTCCAGGCAAGAATACTGGAGTGGGGTGCCATTTCCTTCTGAGCTAATTTCCTAATGGGATATGCAAAGTCCTGAGGAGCTCAGATGAAATGACAGAAATGCCAGCCTTAGATTAAGGAGATGCACAGTAACCACAGTCCCTGTTACTTACAGGAGGGGGGCATTCTGCATCTGACAGAAATCAGACAAGTGAATGGAGGTAACGAACCAAACAAAGTGCTCCACGGGGCAAGTCACTCAGGCACAGAGATGTGATAGAGTGGGACTCACCGTGAAATGAGTCCTCCTTGGTTTGTGACTGTGGGTGAGTGACTCAGCCTATCAGCGCCTGCTCATTCTCTCACATGCTACACGGGGGTAGTAGCTATGATGACGATTAAATGAGACATTGATGTTACAATCTTTGGCACACACACAGAAGAGTTCCAAGTGATGTATGGAGATGCCCCCTCCGTCTAGTCCCCACCAAGGAGGCAGAGCAGGACTCACTACCCATTCCCCGTGGGCTGGCTAGAGTGACTTCTCTGCAGAGGATGCCGTACAGAAAGCAGGGCCTTAAGAGGAGCTGACCAACGGGACGTCAGCCAACAGGGATCCATTGTGTGGATAACGGGGAGCGTGTCCCCTTATGGGACAGGGTAAGGAGGACTCTTCCCTCTGTGGTCTTCCCTCCCTGTCTGTAAACCCAGCACAAGCAGGAGCAGCAGCAAACAAGCCCAGATCGAGGGTCTTCCACAAAACCCTCACGAAAGAGAGAAAGAAAGAACGATAGTGCTGAGTCGTGTCGACTCTTGCGACCCCATGGACTGTAGCCCGCCAGGCTCCTCTGTCCCTGGAACTCTCCAGGCAAGAGTACTGGAGTGGGTAGCCATTCCCTCCTCCAGGGGATCTTCCCGACCCAGGGATTGAGCTCAGGTCTCCTGAATGGCAGGCAGACGCTTTCCCAACTAAGCTACACTGTAAAACCGTCGTGAGCACCAAAAGTAAGGGATGTGGGAGTCATTGTCACATGGTATCTGGATGGGATCCTGACACAGAAAAAGAAAGGATGGAAGGAGGAGGATCTAAATGAAATACTTAGGTCCAAATCCAAATAAATAGAATGCACTTAATAATAAATGTAACAATATTGGTTCATTAGTTGTGACAAATGTACATAATAACGTAAGATATTAACAACAAAGGGAAATAGATGTGGGGTACGTGGAACTCTCTGTATTGTCTCTGAAAAGTTTCTATAAATCTAAAGCTGTTCTAAGATTGTAAAAGTTTATTTTAAAAGGCACTGGCGCGCACCAAGAACGCAGTGAGGGCTCAGTACCGGGTTCCGTCTCCACGTCCGCTTGCTTCTTCTCCCTTCAACAGTTTGTACGGTTTGAAACCTTGACTTAATCCGTGTTCAGAGGCCATGCCTCTGCATACATGGGTCTAATTCCACACACATGCATGTCTGTGTTTCTCAAACCTAATGTATATGTAAGTATATAAGTTACGAAGATTCCGCTTGGAAATAAAATGGCTTATAAATTAAACCCATGTTATTGTCTCACAATATAAGAAGTCTAGAAAAAAAGTAGATGCCAGAATGTCCTGGAAGTCAGCATTGCTGTTAAATATCCAGGTCTTTCTATCCTTTGACTTTTCCGTCTTCAGAACACAGATGATGGCATTTCTCTGACTCCCAGTGATATCTGCTTAATCCAACTTTCCAAATAATAGGAGTGTCTATGTAAAAAAATCACAACATATCTAGAAAAAAAGAGAAGCCTTCTGGAACAAGTGGGTTTGGTGAGGGCAGAGGATGCATGATAAATATATGAAAAAAAAATCACTTGTTATACTAGCAGCAAGCATGTACGCACTGAAATTTATAATAAGATGCCTTATGATTGTTGAAAAATCACTGTGTTATACTAGCACAAGCATGTACGCACTGAAATTTATAATAAAATGTCATTATGATTGTTGAAAAATCACTGTTATACTAGCAGCAAGCATGTACACAGTGAAATTTATAATAACGTGCCGTTACGATTGTTGAAAAATCAAACAGTATAATTATTACACAAGATGTTTAGGACATGTAGACTGAAAACTACAACACGCTAATGAAAAAAATCGAAGATAGGGATGGAGCCTCACTGCGTGCAGGCACTGGAAGGTTCAACTTCGTAAAGAAGTTAGCACCCTCCAGGTTCTTATACAGGCTTAATCAAGTTCCTATCAGAATCTCAGCAAGATTTTCTGTAAACGGAGACAAAATTATTCTAAAATTTGTATGGAAACGCAAAGGAATTAGAATAGCTAAAAGACCCTTAGAAGAGGAAGGTGAAATGAATCAGACTACCTGATTTTAAGAGTTATTATATAGCTATAGTAATCAAGGCTGGAGGGGGATTGGCAAAAATACAGAAAATAGATGATAGAACAGAATAGATAGAGTGATCAATGTAACAGAATAGATTCCAGCAAGTACATGTTCCCAAGTGATTTTGAACAAAAGTACAAAGCCAATTCAATGAAGAAAAATAGCCTTTTTATGCATGATGGTAGAGTAATTGAATATCCACAGGCAAAAAATAAATAAAAATAAACTTCTACTCAAGTTGCATACCTTGTACAAAAATTAACTCAAAACAGATCCTAGTAGTAAATGTAAAACTTGAAACCATAAAATTCTCAGGAAAAAAAGAGAAGTATTCAAGATATAGAACTAGGGAAAAACATGTTAGATTTCACAATGAAGACACAGTCCATGAAAGGAATATAAATACATTGGACCTCACCTAAATTAAGAAAAAAAAAAAAAGCTTTTGTTCTTGAAGAGTCTCTGTTAGAGGATGAAAAGCCAAGCACCAGACTGGAAGAAAATATTTGCAAACTCTGTATCTGATGAAGGTTGAAGAATATAATGAGTATTCAAAATTCAGCATTTAAAAAAAATCTATTGAGATAATGGACAAAAGACATTGAGAGACATTTTACCAAAGAGGATAAATGAATAGCAAAGAGGCATGTGTAAAGGGGTTTTTTTGTATATTATTAACCATAAAACATAAGCTAAAACCCAGTGTGCTGTCACTACCACATACCACATAGTATAATGACTAAAATTAAAAAAAGAAAAAAAAAGTGATAAAAGCAAATACTGGCAAAGATGCAGAGAAACTGGATGAATTGTATATTGCTGCTGGGATTTCTTAAATAGTTAAACATTTGACTGCCATACAATCCAACAGTTTTACCTCTGAATTTTTATCCCAGAGAAAAGAAAAAAAAATCTATGTTCACATAGGAACCCACATGTAAACATTTATAGCATCTTTGTTCATAACAGCCCCAAACAGAAGCCCAGATGTCCTTAATTGGGTGAACAGTTAAGTAAACTGTGGAACATCCATGAAAAACTACTACTCAGCAGTAAAAAGGAATGAGCTCTTGGCATGCATACCACCCAGATGAATTTTCAGAGAAAAGTGACAAGTGAAAAATGCCAATACAAATGGTATGTGTTGTGTGATTTCAATTACGTATTAGTCTTGAAACGAACGACAAAGTTACAGGAACAGAAAACAGGCCAGTGGTTTCCAGGAGGTATAGACGGTTTGGGAAGGAGGTGGGTGTGGCCGTAAGAGCAGCAGGAACGCTCCTGGGGCGTGGGAACCTGTTCTGGATCTTGACTGTACCCACGTCAGCATCCTGATGGAGATGCTGTGAAGGTGGTCCTCAGCCTACGATGGGAGTTCTGTCCCGACAAACCCGTCACAAGTGGAAAGTACATATCCATAAGTGGAAAAACCATTTAGCACATCTAACCTACCAAACACCTTTTAAGGCAGACACTTTTAAGGTAGTCTCACCTACCTTAAACATGCTCAGAACACTTGCACTAGCCTAGAGTTAGGCCAAATCATCCAACATAAGGCCTATTTTATAGTAAAATGTTGAATATTGCAAGTCATTCATTGAATACTGTACTGCAAGTGGAAACCACAATGGTTGTCTGGGTCCAGAATGGATGGAAACACCCAGGTGTTTGACCTTGTGACCCCTCAGCTGCCTGAAAGCTGCAGCCCTCTGCTGCCTGGCAAGAAAGCATGGATCCACACACAGTGAGTCCAGGAGAAGATGGACATCCAAAATTTGAAGTACAGCTTCTAACAGGTGTGCATTGGTTTGCACCTTTGTAAAGCAGGTTCAATCCCTAAATCGGGAAGATGCCTGGAGGAGGAAATGGCAACCCACCTCAGTATTCTTGCCTGGAGAATTCCATGGACAGAGGAGCCTGGCAGGCTACAGTCCATGGGGTCGCAGAGTCAGACACGACTGGGGTGACTTAGCAAAGCTGAAGTCGGGGATGGTCTATACTACACTTCTGCAAGATGTAGCCCCTGGGAAAACTGGGGAAAAGCACAGGAGGTATCTGTGTATTATTTTTACAACCGTGTGGAAATCTACAAGGATCGCAAATAAACAGTTAATTTAAAAATAATCATGCTAGCCTGGGTCTTAATACATCATCTGTGCAGTGAAATTAAATCTGCTGGCATTTGCTGTCATTTATTTATAGTTTTTTAGGCACTGTTAGATACTGCAAGAGTCCAATGCATTTATGTCTGTGATTTGTACAAAATCATAAGAGAGCCAAGCATGGAAGAAGGCCCATGACATTCGCTGACGTTTTGGGAAAGGTTGGGAGAGTCTTATCTTTTCGTCAGTCTCAGCTGCAGTATCAGCCTCACTGGCAGAAGGACTTCCAGGGGCATGTACTTTACGTTTAATTAATTATTACTGGAATATAGCTGCTTGACGATGGTGTTAGTTTCAGCTGTGTGGCAGAGTGGATCCGACACGTTAGATTCTCTTCCTCTATTCCCGCATGGGTCACTGCCCAGCGTCGCGTAGAGCTGCCTGTGCTATACCGTCGGTTCTCCTTAGTTACCTGTGTGATTCGTGGGAGTGTAGACACGCCTGCTAACCCACCCTCTCCTCGGGATCCATGTATGTGTTCCCTATGTCTGTGTCTCTGTTTCTGCTTTGCAAATAAGTTCATCTATACCGTTTTTCTCTAGATTCCACAGATATGCATTAATATACAATATCTGTTCTTCTTGTTCTAACTCACTTCACTCTGTATGAGTCTCTAGGTCCATCCATGTCTCTGCAAATGGCAAAATTTCACTCCTTTTAATGGCCGAGTAATATTCCATTGTATGTCTATACCACACCTTCTTTATCTGTTCCTCTCCTGATGGACGTTAGCTTGCCTCCATGTCCTGGCTGTGAATAGTGCTGCAGCGGACACTGGGGTGCGTGCATGCTGTTGGTGGGAATGTAGCTTGGTGCAGCCACTATGGAGGACAGTATGGAGCTTCCTTAAAAAGCTGAAAATAGAACTTCCAGATGACCCAGAAATCTCACTCCTGGGCGTATCCCCAGAGAAAACCATGAGTTTATGGGTGCTTGCAGATAGCTCATGATCACCTCCTTGAAGCCGAAATGACCTTTTACAACTTTCCCTAGATAGATGTAGATATAGATGATATAGACAGAGGTGTAGGTGATAATTTCCAGTTAATTTATTGATAAGGTGTGGATTTTAACTCCTTTTTGTTGAGAATAGCCTGAAAGTTTCAGTGATTAACAGCAGAGACCTGTCTGGGTCCCGAGTGACTGCCTGGTCCTGGGCGAGCTGGTCACTGGCTGTGTGGCTCTGAGGAGGATGTTTACCTCTCTGTTCCCCTCTGTCCTCGTTTAGGACGTAGGATAGAAGTAAATGTGACTTCAGAGAGGTCACATGAGCATTGAATGAATCAGTATTTGTAAAGCACATGGAACAGTGCTCTCAACAGCATTTGTAAAGTAAATTCACTCTGAATTTCTTCTGTAGTTTCTCCTGAAACTACAGTTTATGAAATATAAATAATTTCACTCTCTCACTCTTTCGTAACTTCTAGGCTGATACACTTACAGATTTATATGCCTAGTTGTAAATGATCACTAAGAATTTGAATACTTTTGTAAGAAAAAAAATGAAGTTAAAATAATACATCCTTTAAAACATGCAATTTGAATGCTTCAATTTGTCAAAATGTTGTTCATTTAAACATTTTGCAATTTTGTTTTGTCTTTCTCGTTTCAATCCACATGTTTCAAGATGAAACCCTGCAGGCTATATTTTATCATAATTATTTTGTCAGTGTCAAGAATGCAGATGCATGGATTTGGTTTGTTTGTTGGGCATTAACCCACTATGTGCCAGGACAGCTATATACTTGCACCGTTTTGGACAGATAAACTCCCTGAGGCAAATCAATCAAAACATCAACTGTATTTCATTTAACCAGGGAAATCGAATAAGGATATCTGAAACGTACATATAGTTCTCGATATGACATTAGTGCTGGCGATATGCTGAACGCATAATTGATAACCACAAAATTTGGACCCCTTTACTCTAAGCTTAGAACAATGTCATTTCTCAGAGTGACAGCAGAATGGATGCTTAAAGATAATAAATTCATTAATCTTTCCCTTGTAACATTTCCAAGGAATAATGAGATATAAGTAAGTGACTCAGAAAGATAAAAAGAACTCACCACCAGATGTCTCCACTTTGTAAGGCAATTAACAAAACAAAATAAGAGATTCAAAAGGAGGGTTGATTTAGGGCAATGGTTCTTGACTGGTGGAGATTTTGCATCTCCAGGCGACAGCGGCCAATGCTGGAGACATTTTTGATCGTCACAGCTAGAGGGGTCCCTGGTATCTAGTGGGCAGCAGCCAAGGAGGCAGCTAAACATCCTACAATGCACAGAACAGCCTCCTTACAAAGAATCCAGTCATCCGTCCCCAGAGGTCAGCGGCACAGGGCTTCCCTGGCGGCTCAGATGGTAAAGAGTCTGCCTGCAATGCAGGAGACCAGGGTTCAATCCCCAGGTCGGGAAGATCCCTTGGGGAGGGAAATGGCAACCCACTCCAGTGTTCTTGCCTGGGAAGTCCCATGGATGGAGGAGCCTGGGCGGGCAGTGTCCATGGGGCTGCCAAGAGCCAGACACAGCTGAGCAACTAACACACACAGGGAGGCTGAGAAACCCTTTCCGGGGCGTTTGGTTTGCTTGGCTGGCTTTGTAACTTACTGAGCGAACCCAGTCTTTTTTTTTTTCTTTCCTTTTTTTTCAGGTTGAATAGTAAAAAGTAAGACAAATGGACATGACCCTCAACAATTTTCTTCCAGCCTTCAGCAGAAATCTCTGTTACTGGCTTTTTTTTGGATTACTTTAAAATGCTTTCCTTTTTTTTTTTATTTTTACTGGAGTTTAGTTGATTTACAATGTGGTGTTAGTTTCAAGTATACAGCAGTAGTGAATCATATATATGTTTATATCTGTGTGTATCTGTGTATATATATATATATATATGTTTATATGTGTGTGTATCTGTGTATATATATATATGTTTATATGTGTGTATGTGTATATATATATATGTTTATGTGTGTGTATCTGTGTATATATATATATGTTTATATGTGTGTGTATCTGTGTATATATATATATATATTTATGTGTGTGTATCTGTGTGTGTATATATATATGTTTATATGTGTGTGTATCTGTGTATATATATATATACATATATATATATGTTTATATGTGTGTGTATCTGTGTGTGTATATATATATATGTTTATATGTGTGTGTATCTGTGTGTGTGTATATATATATATATATATGTTTATGTGTGTGTATCTGTGTGTATATATATATATGTTTATATGTGTGAATATCTTTATATATATGTTTACATGTGTGTGTGTATCTGTGTGTGTGTGTGTGTATATATATATGTTTAAGTGTGTGTGTATCTGTGTGTATATATATATGTGTGTGTTTATATATGTGTGTATCTGTGTGTATATATATATGTGTGTTTATATATGTGTGTATCTGTTTATATGTGTGTGTGTGTGTGTGTGTGTGTGTATCTGTGTGTATATATATATGTGTTTATATGTGTGTATCTGTGTGTGTGTATATATATGTTTATATGTGTGTATCTATATATGTTTATATGCATGTGTATCTGTGTGTACATATATATGTTTATATGTGTGTGTGTCTCTGTGTGTATATATATGTTTATATGTGTGTGTATCTGTGTGTATATATGTATGTTTATATGTGTGTATCTGTGTGTGTATATATATATACATATATATATATGTTTATGTATGTGTGTATCTGTGTATATATACATATATGTTTATATGTGTATCTGTGTGTATATACATATGTATATATGTGTTTATGTGTGTGTATCTGTGTGTATATATACATATATGTTTATATGTGTATCTGTGTATATATACATATGTGTTTCTAGGGGTATATGTGTGTATATACATATATGTTTATATGTGTGTGTACCTGTGTGTGTGTGTGTGTGTGTATATATATATATATATATATATATATATATATATATATATATATATATATATATATGTTTATGTGTGTGTATCTGTGTGTATATATATATGTTTAAGTGTGTGTGTATCTGTGTGTATATATATATGTGTGTGTGTGTGTGTTTATATATGTGTGTATCTGTGTGTGTGTATATATATATATATATATATATATATGTCTATGTGTGTGTGTGTATCTGTGTGTATATATACATATGTGTTTATGTGTGTGTATCTGTGTATATATACATATATGTTTATATGTGTATCTGTGTGTATATACATATGTATATATGTGTTTATGTGTGTGTATATATACATATATGTTTATATGTGTATATGTGTATATATACATATGTGTTTCTAGGTGTATATGTGTGTATATACATATATGTTTATATGTGTGTGTACCTGTGTGTATATATATATATATATATATATGTTTATGTGTGTGTATCTGTGTGTATATATATATGTTTAAGTGTGTGTGTATCTGTGTGTATATATATATATGTGTGTGTGTTTATATATGTGTGTATCTGTGTGTGTATATATATATATATATGTCTATGTGTGTGTGTGTATCTGTGTGTATATATACATATGTGTTTATGTGTGTGTGTATCTGTGTGTATATATATATATTTATGTGTGTGTATCTGTGTGTATATACATATGTTTATATGTGTGCGTATCTGTGTGTGTATATGCATATGTTTATATGCATGTGTCTCTGTGTGTATATATGTATGTTTATATGTGTGTGTGTATATATATATACACATTTATATGTGTGTGTATTTGTGTGTATATATATATATGTTTATATGTGTGTATCTCTGTGTATATATATATATATGTTTATATACGTGTGTATCTCTGTGTATATATACATATATTTATATATGTGTGTCTCTGTGTGTGTATATATATATGTTTATATGTGTGTGTATCTGTGTGTATATATGTTTATATGTGTGCATATCTGTGTGTATATATATGTTTATATGTGTATCTGTGTTTATATATGTATGCTTATATGTGTGTGTGTGTGTATATATATATACACATTTATATGTGTGTGTGTATCTGAGTGTGTATATATATACATATGTTTATGTATGTGTGTATATGTGTATGTATACATATATGTTTATATGTGTATCTGTGTGTATATACATATATGTTTATGTGTGTATCTGTGTATATACACATGTATATATGTTTATACATGTATCTCTCTGTATATACATATATGTTTATGTGTGTATCTTTGTGTATATACATATGTATATATATGTTTATCTGTGTGTATCTGTGTGTATATATATGTTTATATGTGTATCTGTGTGTGTATATATATGTTTATGTGTGTATCTGTGTGTATACATATATGTTTATATGTGTATCTGTGTGTATATTCATATGTATATATATTTCTCCATTCTTTCTCAGATTCTTTTCCTATAGACGTTACTACAGAATAGTGAATGGAGTTCCCCATGCTATTCAGTAGGTCCTCATTAGTTATGTTTTATACATAGCGATGTGTGTATGCTAACCCCATTCTCCTAATTTCTTCCCAGTGTGATTTGCAGTACCATTTCCAATAGTGGGACATGAAAGCAACATAAATGCCCATTGACAGAGGCATGGATAAAGAAAATGTAGTGCATATATGCAATGCAACATTACTCAGCCATAAAAGAATGAAGTATTCTTTACCATGCAATTTCCATTTGACTTCATCCTCTCTGGGAGGTGATGTCTCATTGACATGGCCACGATCGTTTTCATCTTTATGAGCCTAATGGTTACAGTGTGTGACATGTAGTACAGGCGCAACAAAGTTTGTCCAATGAATGACGTCATGTGCCATCATAATAGGATATTGGTCTAAAAGGAGCACTGAGGAAACTCTCCAATTAAAGAATGTTTGTTTCAGAATCACTCAGTCCTGGATTGAAGGGAAGCTTGTGGCATTAGCAAGCAGGGAAAGTATACTGGAACAGGTGATGTAGATGGTTAGGAAGAAAACTGAGAAGTGAACAGAATTTTGAAGGAAGATTTCAAGGAAGAATACACAATTAAGAAGTGATCCGAGTGTAAAGACAGTGGCCGGCCTTCTCAGTCAGAAATGCCTGTGAATTCCTCCTTGGGGAAAAAACAAAACAACTTGTCTTGATCATCCAGACATTTAAGATTTTAGTGTACATAACAAACTTGAAAC
Organism: Dama dama; assembly: GCF_033118175.1. Lineage (NCBI taxonomy): Eukaryota > Metazoa > Chordata > Mammalia > Artiodactyla > Cervidae > Dama > Dama dama. The sequence continues at coordinate 82,295,992 of NC_083703.1, forward strand.
AGAGGCCAGGCAGAAGGACTGATGGGTGGCAAGTACTGAATGTATATGCATTCATGCATACATATTCAACATGAACATTTGTATACGTGTGTGTGATTATACATATATATAAATACATTTGTGTGTTTACTCAGATAAAGGTACCACATCACTGATAGACAACTACAGAAATAATGTTTAGGGTATATAGATAGTAAACCTGGGAAAGTAAAAATGCTGTAATGAATAACAAGGTAGCAGAAAGTATTGAAAAAAGAATTACAGTTTCTTATTCATTCAACCGAGTAAATCAAAAGTAAAACTGTGGGTTAAAAAAAATGACTCCTGACTTTTAATATTATTTATATTCTCTCTAAATTTTAGGGATATTGGGAAGATCCTTTTTTGGAGCAGACTCATTTATTTGCCTTTTAATAATTTTTATTTACTTTTTTCAGTTTATTTATGTTAAATTTAACAAAATATTTAATTTTTTAAATTTAAAGTCCCTATAAAATAACATTTCCCTAGAATATGTCTCTTTTTCTCTCTTCTCGCCTTATCTGTGCACTCACCCATTTACCCAGCAGGTTTGTAGGAAGGTCCCTGGGATGATGTTTAGGCGAGGTTGTGTGTGCATGCATAGTCACTTCAGTCGCAACTCTTTGGGACACTATGGACTGTGGCCCACCAGGCTCCACTGTCTGTGGGATTCTACAGGCAAGAACACGAGTGGGTGGCTATACCCTCCTCCAGGGGATCTTCCCGACCCAGGGATCAAACCCGTGTCTCTTATGTCTCCTGCATTGGCAGACAGGTTCTTTACCACTAGCGCCACCTGCGAAGTTCCTTAGACAAAGTTGCTTATGCTATTTTTATATGGTTGGACTTGGAGCCAATTTAAAGTTTTATGTTTTTCTTTTTATTCAATTAATTTTATAATAAATATTAATATTTTAGCAAAAATAAACACTGACACTTTTTTTGGAAGTTCTACCTCAGTTTTATTGGCATACAGTTGGCATATGCTCTAAGTTCATAGAGGGCTGCTGTGGACGTCTGCTTCTTACGCATTCACCTTGGCTGTGCTGGGCCTTCTGGCGGCACGCAGGCTTCCTCCTGCGGTGGGGGCAGGGTTCGTCCGCGCGGTGGGGGCGGGGCTCGTCCGCGCGGTGGGGGCGGGGCTCGTCCGCGCGGTGGGGGCGGGGCTCGTCCGCGCGGTGGGGGCGGGCTTCCTCCTGCGGTGGGGGCAGGGCTCGTCCGCGCGGTGGGGGCGGGGCTCGTCCGCGCGGTGGGGGCGGGGCTCGTCCGCGCGGTGGGGGCGGGGCTCGTCCGCGCGGTGGGGGCGGGGCTCGTCCGCGCGGTGGGGGCGGGCTTCCTCCTGCGGTGGGGGCGGGGCTCGTCCGCGCGGTGGGGGCGGGGCTCGTCCGCGCGGTGGGGGCGGGGCTCGTCCGCGCGGTGGGGGCGGGGCTCGTCCGCGCGGTGGGGGCGGGGCTCGTCCGCGCGGTGGGGGCGGGCTTCCTCCTGCTGTGGGGGCGGGGCTCGTCCGCGCGGTGGGGGCGGGGCTCGTCCACGCGGTGGGGGCGGGCTTCCTCCGCGCGGTGGGGGCGGGCTTCCTCCGCGCGGTGGGGGCGGGCTTCCTCCGCGCGGTGGGGGCGGGCTTCCTCCGCGCGGTGGGGGCGGGGCTCCTACGGGCGGTGGGGGCGGGCTTCCTCCTGCGGTGGGGGCGGGGCTCGTCCGCGCGGTGGGGGCGGGGCTCGTCCGCGCGGTGGGGGCGGGCTTCCTCCGCGCGGTGGGGGCGGGCTTCCTCCGCGCGGTGGGGGCGGGCTTCCTCCGCGCGGTGGGGGCGGGGCTCCTACGGGCGGTGGGGGCGGGCTTCCTCCTGCTGTGGGGGCGGGGCTCGTCCGCGCGGTGGGGGCGGGGCTCGTCCGCGCGGTGGGGGCGGGGCTCGTCCGCGCGGGGCCGGCGGGGCTCGTCCGCGCGGGGCCGGCGGGGCTCGTCCGCGCGGGGCCGGCGGGGCTCCTCCGCGCGGTGGGAGCGCGCTGTGTCCCTGAGGCAGCTTCTCTTGTTGGGCAGCACAGGCTCCAGGGCAGGCAGGCGCGGCAGTGTGCTCATGGCCTTAGCTGCCCTGTGGCAGGTGGGCCTCTCCAGGCCAGGCATCCAGCCTGTGTTCCCTGCATTGACAGGAGGATCCTTATCCACTGTGCCACCAGGGAAGTCCAAAACAACTTTGCTTTGTAATTGCAGTAAAGCTGTTTTTCTTTGGTGCACAGTTCTATGAATGTGGATACATATGCAGATCTGTGTCAGCAGGTTCAGTCACTCAGTCGTGTCCAACTCCATGTGACCCCGTGGACCACAGCATGCCAGGCCTCCCTGTCCATCACCAAATACTGAACCTTACTCAAACTCATGTCCATAGAGTCGGCGATGCTGTCCGACCATCTCGTCCCCCTCTCCTCCTGCCCTCAATCTTTGCCAGCATCAGGGTCATTTCAAATGAGTCAGCTCATCACATCAGGTGGCCAAAGTATTGGAGTTTCAGCTTCAGCATCAGTCCCTCCGATGAATGTTCAGGACTGATTTCCTTTAGAATGGACTGGTTGGATCTCCTTGAAGTCCAAGGGACTCTCAAGAGTCTTCTCCAATGCCAGAGTTCAAAAGCATCAATTCTTCAGTGCTCAGCTTTCTTTATAGTCCAACTCCCACATCCATACATGACCACTGGAAAAACCATAGCTTTGATTAGACAGACCATTGTTGGCAAAGTAATGTCTCTGCTTTTTAATATGCTGTCTAGGTTTGTCATAGCTTTTCTTACAAGGAGTAAGCATCTTTTAATTTCATGGCTGCAATCACCATCTGCAGTGATTTTGGAGCCCCCCAAAATAAAGTCTCTCGCTGTTTCCATTGTTTCCCATCTATATGCCATGAAGTGATGGGTCTGGATCCATGATCTTAGTTTTCTGAATGTTGAGCTTTAAGCCAACTTTTTCACTCACCTTTTTCACTTTCATCAAGAGGCTCTTTAGTTCTTTACTTTCTGCCATAAGGGTGGTGTCATCTATATATCTGAGGTTATTGATACTTCTCCTGACAATCTTGATTCCAGCTTGTGCTTCCTCCAGCCCAGCGTTTCTCATTATGAACTCTGCATAGAAGTTAAATAAACGGGGTGACAATATACAGCCTTGATGTACTTCTTTCCCGATTTGGAACCAGTCTGTTGTTCCATGTCCAGTTCTAACTATTGCTTCTTTACCTGCATACAGGTTTCTCAGGATGCAGGTCAGGTGGTCTGGTATTCCCATCTCTTGAAGAATTTTCCAGTTTGTTGTGATCCACACAGTCAAAGGCTTTGGCATAGTCAATAAAGCAGAAGTAGATGTTTTTCTGGAACTCTCTTGCTTTTTCGATGATCCAGGGGATGTTGACAATTTGATCTCTGGTTCCTCTACCTTTTCTAAATCTAGCTTGAACATCTGGAAGTTCACGGTTCACATACTGTTGAAGCCTAACTTTGAGAATTTTGAACTTTACTTTGCTAGCGTGGGAGATGAGTGCAATTGTGTTTTAGTTTGAGCATTCTTTGGCATTGCCTTTCTTTGGGATTGGAATGAAAACAGATCTTTTCCAGTCCGGTGGCCACTGCTGAGTTTTCCAAATTTGCTAGCATATTGAGTGCACTGCTTTCATAGCATCATCTTTTAGGATTTGAAATAGCTCAACTGGAATTCTATCACCTCTACCAGCTTTGTTCATAGTGATGCTTCCTAAGGCCCACTTGACTTCTAATTCCAGGATGTCTGGCTCTAGATGAGTGATCACACCATTGTGGAGTTTACTCAAATTCATGTCCATCAAGGCAGTGAGTCCATCCAACCATGTCATCCTCTGTTGCCCCCTTCTCCTCCTGCATTCAATCTTTCCCATCATCAGGTTCTTTTCCAATGAGTCAGCTCTTCACATCAGGTGGCAAAAGTATTGGAGTTTCAGCTTCAGCATCAGTCCTTCCAATGAGTGTTCAGGACTGATCTCCTTTAGGATGGACTGGCTGGATCTCCTTGCAGCCCAGGGGATGCCCAAGAGTTGTAATACCAGAACCCGCCTCATTCTGTCCCTAAGCCCTTTCAGCTACTGATCTGTTCTTTGTCACTATGGTTTTGTGTTTTTGCCTTTTAAATAGAATTCTGTAGTGTTTAATCAGTGTTCTCTGGAGAACAGAACCAGCCAGATGCATATATATTATCAGGAATTGGCTCATGTGATTATGGAGGCTGAGAGTTTAAGAAATCCAAGAGCTGCAGTTGGCAAGCTGGAGGTCTAGGAGTGTCAATGGCACAGTTCCAATCAGAAAGTAGGGAAAACAAGTGAACTTATTTACAAAACAGAAACAGACTCACTGACTTAGCAAACAAACTTCAGTTGCCAAAGGGGAAGGGTTAAATTAGGAGTTTGGGATTAGTAGATACAAATGACTATATATAAAATAAATAACATGGTCCTACGGTTCATCACAAAGAGTTCTATTCAGTACCTATGGTCATCCATAAAGGAAAAGACTATACGTGTGTGTGTCTATGTATACACACACATGATTATATATATATATAATTGAATCTCTTTGCTTTATACTGGAAAGTAACACGGCATTGTATATCAACTATGAAAGTGAAAGTGAAAGTGAAGTCACTCAGTCGTGTCCAACTCTTCGCAACCCTGTGGACTGCAGCCTACCAGGTTCCTCTGTCCATGGGATTTTCCAGGCAAGAGTACTGGAGTGGGGTGCCATTTCCTTCTCCAGGAGATCTTCCCGACCCAGGGATCGAACCTGGGTCTCCCACATTGTAGACAGACACTTTACTGTCTGAGCCACCAGGCAAGTCAAGAGGACAGTTATCAACCATATTTCCATTTAAAAAACTTTTCTTACAAAGGGAAGAAAAGGCCCCCATGTTAGGGGGACAGTCTGCTTCTGAAGGTTGAGATGCTGTTCCCACCCTCAAGCTGGACCTTCGCCTTGAAGTCCTCTTTTGGAGACTGAGGCTGAAACTCACTTCCAGGCTTTGGGTAGTATTACAAGTCCTAGCTACACCTGAGGGCAAATGCATGTATATATATTTATATAAAATCACATAGTATGAACATGCTAACAATATGAATGTGACATTGGCTTTATCAATCCATTTATGGCCGTGTGCACTTTCCACCAGCACTGCACGCTCTTCGGGTCCTTAGACAGCCACTGTGTGTGTCCTGTCCGGGTTCTCCGGCTGCGTTCAGTGAGCGAGACCCACAGCGTGTGCTTCCAGCACCTCCCGGAGCCGGAGCCCTGTGGCTTCTCAGAAAGGCCTTGAACGCAGAGAGGACGGCGTACCAACAGCAGTGAGTGCTGCGCGGCCGTGGCGTGGACGATCTCTTTCTTCCTATGCTCTGTATATTTTGCCTTAAAAAGTTAAACAGCCCAAGGAGAAAAGTTTTTTCGTACATCACTGTATGCAGAGACAGGGAAGACTTGTGTAATTCATCCGGAAGACGAACGTGGGGAGAGAAAGCCGCAGGGAAACAGACGAGCCCTCCTGCTCGTCTCCTCTGGGCTCAGTCTGTGCGGGTCCCTGTTGGTCAGCAGCCCGGGCGCCCGGCTGCTGTCCGTCACTGTGGGCTCACGTGGTGGCCTCGTGGCAGCTGAGAGAAAATACAGAGTTGGAGGAAAGTGACTCAGAACCAGAGTCAGAGGGACCCGTGAATATAAATACACTTTATTAAGCTTCACCTGCCACAAAGGAGCAGAACCAAGCTTGCAGACTCTGGGGTGATTGAGCGGCACCAGGCTTTACGCTGAGCTCAGTCATTTCTCTCAGCTATTAAATATTGTCATGTATTGCTGTGCACTTTTTCTTGCCTCTAAATGAACTTCCTTCGCTCCCTTTAGATTCATTTATTATGCAGTGAGATGCTACTTAAAAAAAAAAAAAAAAATCTTTGGGAGAAGTGACTAATATACTTGCACAGACCAGCTTTTGTGCTAATTGGGTTTATTTGTCTGTGTCAATGCAAACTCACAAAGGGATGCTCGACAGAAAGGGCAAACCTACAGATAGGATGCCTCCTCACAAAATCCCTGTGTATTACAAATGAAATCCGTATACTGCCTAAGGCAAAGTTTTTAGCCACTGAGTTTGGGCCATAACTATACAAAAGCCTTCTTTCTTAAGGACTTCAGTTTATACTGAGTATAAAATAACACTGAAGAAATATGTCCAAATTTTACACTTTTTATTTTGTATTGGAATATAGTCAATTAACAATGTGATAGTTTGGACAGCAGAGTGGCTCAGCCATACATACTCACGTACCCATTCTTCCCTAAACTCCCCTCTCATCCAGGCTGCCACAGAACATGTCCATTTTAATTGGGAATTTTTTAAAAAGATATATGGGTTGTCCCTTTTTGGTTAATGACTGTATAGCATCTGAGTTAACTTGATACTTATGGAATCCTCTTCCCAGTGAAACAGATGTGACTCCCAGGCATAAAATCCTTCATTGGATGTGATTGCCCCTATAGACCAGTGAGAGTTCCTTCCTAAAGGGCCACTGATGGTTCAGAATGAGCTAACAATACTAAGAACAGCAGAAGGAGGCTCTCAAAAGCTGGATTTTCATCTGCAGAATAATGCCCTCCTGTGGGTGCCCACTTCATAATCCCCAGAACTCTGGGACTGTGATACATGGTGAAAATGAGATGAGATGGAATTAAAGACACTCAGCCATAAAAAAGAATGAAATTGAGTCAGCTGTAGTGAGGTGGATGAGCCTAGAGTCTGTCATCCAGAGTGAAGTCAGTCAGAAAGAGAAGAACAAATATGTCTATTAATGGATAAATATGGAATCTAGAAAAAATGGCACTGATGAACTTATTTGCAGGGCAGGAATAGAAGCACAGAGGTACAGACCGACCTGGGGACAAGCAGGGGACGGAGGGGGTGGGGCAGAGCCGGGAGGGGCAGTGACATGCGTGCACCCCGGGGGTGCAGCCCCTCACTCTGTGACCACCTGAGACGTGTGGTGGGGCGGGGGCGGGAGGGAGGCTCCGGAGGGAGCGGGTATATGTATCCTTGTAGCTGTTGTGCAGCAGAGACCATCACGACGTTGTAAAACAATTATCCTCTAATTAAAATATATATATATATATACACACACACATATATATAGCACCTTTTTAAGGCACTAAGAGCAGGAAGTTAGCCTGGATTATCCAGGTGGGTCCAGGGTAATCCATTGAATTTTTAGAAGTGGAAAAATCTCTCAGTTTTGGCCAAACGGAGATAATTGACCAAAGGAGAGTCAGAGAGGTGTGATGTGGAAAAGACTCGCTTCATCTCTCCTACTTGAAGGTGAGGAGGGGCCACGAGCCGGCGGATGCAAGCAGTCTCCAGAAGCTGGGAAGGTGAGGGAGCAGACCTCACAGCAGAGCTTGCGGAAGGGAAGGCGGCCCTGCCAACAGCATCTTCAGCCCAGTGAGACCCTTGTCTGATCTCTGATCTGCAGAATTATTTGATAATAAAGCTGAGTTATGTTTAGGCACCAAATTAATGGAAATTTTTATGGCAACAACCAAATACTAATGCAACGTTCTCATTATTTTTTGTGTGAGATCATGACTTTTAGCATTTTGTAAATTTCAAATTTTCTTTTTCCTATGAAATAATACAAAACAGTACTGCGTGTGTGAGGGGTTTATTGTCTTACTTTCTGAAATAAAGCGCAGTCATCTTGTCATCAGTCCTCTCGTCGCTGCTCTCCCCTCTTCTCTCCATCTCTCCCTCCCCTCTTTCTTTCCTTTCTTAAAAAAAGAAATTATTTGGAGGATAATGGCTTCACCACGTTGTGTCGGTTCCTACCGTACACGCAGTCGCGTGACGCAGCCACGGTACACAGTGTCCCTCGCTCAGCAGCCTCCCTCCACCCCCGCCGGCCTCCAGTCCTTACAGACCCGCCTCCAGGCGCTTATAGAGCCGCCTCCAGTCCTTACAGACCCGCCTCCAGTCCTTACAGACCCGCCTCCAGTCCGTACAGACCCGCCTCCAGTCCTTACAGACCCGCCTCCTGTCCTTACAGACCCGCCTCCAGTCCTTACAGACCAGCCTCCAGTCCTTACAGACCAGCCTCCAGTCCGTACAGAGCCGCCTCCAGTCCGTACAGACCCGCCTCCAGTCCTTACAGACCCGCCTCCAGTCCGTACAGACCAGCCTCCAGTCCTTACAGACCCGCCTCCAGTCCGTACAGACCCGCCTCCAGTCCTTACAGAGCCGCCTCCAGTCCGTACAGACCCGCCTCCAGTCCTTACAGAGCCGCCTCCAGTCCGTACAGACCCGCCTCCAGTCCTTACAGAGCCGCCTCCAGTCCGTACAGACCCGCCTCCAGTCCTTACAGAGCCGCCTCCAGTCCGTACAGACCCGCCTCCAGTCCTTACAGACCCGCCTCCAGTCCTTACAGAGCCGCCTCCAGTCCGTACAGACCCGCCTCCAGTCCTTACAGAGCCGCCTCCAGTCCGTACAGACCCGCCTCCAGTCCTTACAGAGCCGCCTCCAGTCCGTACAGACCCGCCTCCAGTCCTTACAGACCCGCCTCCAGTCCGTACAGACCCGCCTCCAGTCCTTACAGACCCGCCTCCAGTCCTTACAGACCCGCCTCCGGTCCGTACAGACCCGCCTCCAGTCCGTACAGACCCGCCTCCAGTCCTTACAGACCCGCCTCCAGTCCGTACAGACCCGCCTCCAGTCCTTACAGACCCGCCTCCAGTCCGTACAGACCCGCCTCCAGTCCTTACAGAGCCGCCTCCAGTCCTTACAGACCCGCCTCCAGTCCGTACAGACCCGCCTCCAGTCCTTACAGACCCGCCTCCAGTCCGTACAGAGCCGCCTCCGGTCCGTACAGACCCGCCTCCAGTCCGTACAGAGCCGCCTCCAGTCCTTACAGACCCGCCTCCAGTCCTTACAGACCCGCCTCCAGTCCGTACAGACCCGCCTCCAGTCCGTACAGACCCGCCTCCAGTCCTTACAGAGCCGCCTCCAGTCCTTACAGACCCGCCTCCAGTCCTTACAGACCCGCCTCCAGTCCGTACAGACCCGCCTCCAGTCCTTACAGAGCCGCCTCCAGTCCTTACAGACCCGCCTCCAGTCCGTACAGACCCGCCTCCAGTCCTTACAGAGCCGCCTCCAGTCCTTACAGACCCGCCTCCGGTCCGTACAGACCCGCCTCCAGTCCGTACAGACCCGCCTCCAGTCCTTACAGACCCGCCTCCAGTCCGTACAGACCCGCCTCCAGTCCTTACAGACCCGCCTCCAGTCCGTACAGACCCGCCTCCAGTCCTTACAGAGCCGCCTCCAGTCCTTACAGACCCGCCTCCAGTCCGTACAGAGCCGCCTCCAGTCCTTACAGACCCGCCTCCAGTCCTTACAGACCCGCCTCCAGTCCTTACAGACCCGCCTCCAGTCCGTACAGACCCGCCTCCAGTCCTTACAGACCCGCCTCCAGTCCTTACAGACCCGCCTCCAGTCCGTACAGAGCCGCCTCCAGTCCTTACAGACCCGCCTCCAGTCCTTACAGACCCGCCTCCAGTCCGTACAGACCCGCCTCCAGTCCGTACAGAGCCGCCTCCAGTCCTTACAGACCCGCCTCCAGTCCGTACAGAGCCGCCTCCAGTCCTTACAGACCCGCCTCCAGTCCGTACAGAGCCGCCTCCAGTCCTTACAGACCCGCCTCCAGTCCTTACAGACCCGCCTCCAGTCCGTACAGACCCGCCTCCAGTCCTTACAGACCCGCCTCCAGTCCTTACAGAGCCGCCTCCAGTCCGTACAGACCCGCCTCCAGTCCTTACAGAGCCGCCTCCAGTCCTTACAGACCCGCCTCCTGTCCTTACAGACCCGCCTCCAGTCCTTACAGACCCGCCTCCAGTCCTTACAGAGCCGCCTCCAGTCCTTACAGACCCGCCTCCAGTCCGTACAGACCCGCCTCCAGTCCTTACAGACCCGCCTCCAGTCCTTACAGAGCCGCCTCCAGTCCTTACAGAGCCGCCTCCAGTCCTTACAGACCCGCCTCCAGTCCGTACAGACCCGCCTCCAGTCCTTACAGAGCCGCCTCCAGTCCTTACAGACCCGCCTCCAGTCCGTACAGACCCGCCTCCAGTCCGTACAGACCCGCCTCCAGTCCTTACAGAGCCGCCTCCAGTCCTTACAGACCCGCCTCCAGTCCTTACAGAGTCAGCCCGCTGCGCCGGCAGCAGCTCCCAACACTCATCCCCACGCGGTGACGTATACACCGGGCTTCTCTGGGGCTCAGTGCTGCAGACTCACGGTGCGGGAGACGCAGGTTCCATCCCTGGGTGGGGAAGATCCCCTGGAGAAGGAAACGGCAGCCCCTTCAGTATCCTTGCCTGGAGAATCCCACGGACAGAGGAGCCTGGCAGGCTACAGTCCATGGGGTTGCGGAGAGTCGGACAGGCGAGCAGCTCAACCGTCACAACAGTGTCTCTATTTCAGCGCTCCTCGCCCCTCTCTCAGCTCGATCCACCCCTCCTTCCCCTGCTGTGCCCACAAGCGCACTCTCTGCATCCGTGCCTCTTCGTGCCCTGCACGTAAGGCCATCGGCACCGCTTTTCTAGAGTGCATATGTATGTGTTAATGTTTGATATTTGATTTTCTCTCTCTGACTGGCTTCACTCTGTAACAGGCTGAAGAGGCGTCCGCCTCAGAAGCGGTCACGGACCCTAACTGATTCCATACTAAGGACACACGCATTGTCCACGCCTGCGTTTCTCGGATGAGCCTTCTGACCCCCACCTCCCCTCCCCTGACTGCCTGTCCTCTACAGAGCACTCTGCTTAGGTGCTCAGCCGTGGCCGACTCTGTGACCTCATGGACTGCAGTCCTTCAGGCTCCTCTGTCCGTGGGATTCTCCAGGCAGGAATACTGGAGTGGGTTGCCATGCCCTCCGCCAGAGGATCTTCCTGACCCAGGGATCGTAAACCAGGTCTCCCTCATTGCAGGTGGATTTTTTACCAGCTGAAACACCTGGGAAACCCTAGAATACCGGAGTGAGTAGCCTATCCCTTCTCCAAGTGGTCTTTCTGACCCAGGAATTGAACTGGGGTCTCCTGCATTGAGGTGGATCTCAGAGTTACTAGGAAACCCAGTTCCTCTGGGTACTTATGAAGGTCCGAGCACCCACTTTCCCACCAGGCACCTGCTGAACCAGCATCTCCCAGGGAGGGTCTGAAAATCTGCATGTTTGGCAGGGACTGCAGGTGTCAGTGAAGCATGGAACGTCGTTCCAGCAGCTCCTGGCTGCCGACGCGTCTGCTGAGTCTCCTGACCCCACCACCTGTGCATCTAATCAGGCTCCCTTCTGCCTCAGACTCCCTCCCCAGCTCTGCTTCCCTCCCTGACTTTTTCTGGTAGGCACCTCCTCATGCTTTAATTGATATCATTTGATTCCATGTCTCACTCCCTGGGGAACAGTTCCCAGGCCAACATTTACTCCTCGAATCCTATGGCACATTCAGCATCAACTATATTGAAGGCACTTGCCATATTGCCTTATGATCATCTGTCTTCATCAGCAAGATTCTGCCCTTGAATACAGAGATTGTACCTTATTCATTTTTCTCCCCAGATGTCCAGTCCAGTGCTGGAGAGGTATCAGATGATAAATAAATTGGCTCGGATGGTTTAAGAACCCGCCTGCAATGCAGGAGACCCGGGATCGATCCCTGGGATGGGAAGATCCCTTGGAAAGGGAATGGCAACCCACTCCTGTATTCTTGCGTGCAGAGGCCCCCTGGACAGAGGAGCCTGGTAGGCTATATAGCCCTTGTGATCGCAAAGAGCCAGTGTGACTGAGTGACTAACGCTTTCACTTTCACATGCTTGTAAACTGACTGAATGAAGGAGGGATACAGGGGTGCGCTAAATAGTAGCGGCATGAGGCCATGCGGCCGTTCTCTGCTTTCTCCTTTAAGCATCAGGTTCATTCTTTGTTAATTGCCTACAGACCCAACTTGGAGAATCTGTCACAAACGTCTGCAAGAGAAGAGAAATCTGGTGTATGTGTTTTCTGTGTTAGAAATTCTCACCCTGACAACATTACCTTCAAAATATATTGTACGTGTGTGTGTGTGCTCAGTAGTGTCTGACTCTGTGATCCCATGGACTGTAGCCCACCAAGCTCCTCTGTCCATGGATTTCCCAGGCAAGAACACTGGAGTGGGTTGCCATTTCCTCCTCCAGGGATCTTCCTGACCCTGGGATCAAACTGTATCTCCTTTGTCTCCTGCACTGGTATGTGAATTCTTTACCCCTGAGTCACCAGGGAAGCAAATGTATCTTACTTATCTAAATGCTTCTCAAGAACAGCCCGCTGGTCCAAGCTTCTGCCATCTCCATGGCCTCCCTGTTGTCCTCCAATATGAGGAGCCTGTGGGCCTTGATCTCACTATGCCCTCTGCTTGAGAAAATCTGTGTGGCATGTATGTGGATCATAGCTCAGTCCCTCCCAGAGAGGCCGTGCCTAGCCAGCCTATCTAAAATGTGCTCCTTTCACAAGCTATTCATTTACTTTGCTTTATTCTTTTCTTTTTGAAGTACTCATATAAAAATGTCTGTTATATATTTAAATGTTTTTTTTTAACCTGTCTCAACAATTAGAATTTAAGTTTCATGAAGGCAGAAATTTTTGTTTCCTTTGTTCACTGCTCTTTCCTAGTGCCTGGAGTATTAATACTTCAATGTACATTGTAAGTATTCAATCCATGCACTAGACAGTGAATATAGCAGGCGTTCAGTACGTTGAATGCAGTAGGTATCCAGCGCCAGTGTATGTTGAAGGGTGCATACGGGCGTGGCAGAGTATTCCATGAAAACCAAGCAGCCTCACACAAGATACGATGCGTGCGTGTGTTCATTAGGACACATCAGCTATCGTAAAGTCCATTTTTAAATAATTGCATTTATCTATTTATTTGACAGTGCTGTGTCTTCACTGAGGCGTGGGCTTGTTCTAGCTGAGGCGAGCAGGGGCTGCTCTCCAGCTATGGGACCTGGGCCTCTCGTCGTGATGATCGTGGGCTTCTCTCGTTGTGGAGCCCAGGCCCGGGGGCCCTTGGCCATCAGCAGGTGAGCACGTGCGCTCGGCAGTTGAGCTCCGCGGCCCTAGAGCTCAGGTTCAGTGGTTGTGCCCACCAGCTGAGCTGCTCCGCACATGTGGGAATTTCCTGGCTCAGGAATCGAACCCCCGTCTCCCGAATCGGCAGGTGGATTCTCAGCCAGTGAGCCACCAGGGAAGACCTCTTAAAGGGCATTTTAACTGCACACCAGCTGTGCCTGCGATTGCCATGGATTGCGTGCATATTTTGTTTCTCAGTTGTATATGTCATGTCCTAGGAAAGCATGTGGAGGTTTTCCTCTTCTTTTTTTTTCCTTATGAAAGTGGTCCCTGACTTCTACTCACTGAAGCCCTGGGGAGCACAGCTGTTCTTTGTTGTGGTCAGTGATGTTCCTGGACGCAGGTCCAGGTTACCTTTTCCGGTTCTGCTGCTGAAATCCAATTAAACATCAAACAAGCAAAGGGCTGGAGGTGAGCCAGAGACAGCGCAGCCCCGGAAGCCTTGCTTGCTTGGGCCAGACAGCCACACGCTGTTTCCAGCTCCGTCCAGAGCACCCTCTTTGTTTTGAATTCCTGGAGTGGAGCGAGCGCTCATCTGCAGGATTTGATCCTGGGATTGTCTTTTTTTAACTGCCTAGTAGCTGTGATATCCAGCACAGGGCTTTTTGTTAGCTTCAGGCCATGACTGCCTGTATTATCTTCCTGCCTAGGAGTCTCTGGCTTCATTTTGCTGATGCCCTGGAGGGATTTCTGAACTCTGAGCCATTTCTTTTCTACACTGTGATGCTTTTTCCTTTTTTTTTTTTTTCTCCTTCTGGACTATACCTGCAACAACTATAGCCTTAGCTCTTGGACACTGACTTCCTTTCTTTGCTTTTCTGTATTTCTTTCTATCTTTGGTGAACCAAATATTTCCTGACTGTAAGAATGAGACACTCCAGAACCCGGGGTCCAAGGCTGCCCGGGTTTCTCTTCTGAGCCCCGCTTGTTTGCTTCCCTGCCCTGCCCCTCACATCTCTGAGCCCAGGCTGGCACAGTCAGGATGCCACTGTTGGCACACGACCGCGCCTTCGGGGCTTGTCCATTCGCTGGGCACGAACAGTTCCGGGACATGCTTGAGCTGCCTTTTCAGAGAAGCGACCCTGCCTTTGAAATTATATTTTAAAAGCTCTCAGATGTCTGGGTCCATATCTCTTTGCTTGAAAAGGAATAAAAGGAGAGAAAGAATGTGCTGCATATATCAAAGCAGAGCACGCCTTTCTTCCCTGGCTGTCCTCCCTGTCTCCACGCGCTCTGTCCACAGGGATGCAGTGCAGGCGTCTGCTTTGAACTCGAGAGGGGCTGTGTGTGACGCCGGTCAGCGCAGGGTGCTAGTTGGATGAGTCTGGGCTTTGGGACTTCTCCACAGTCAGGCTCTGCTCATCTAAAGTGACTAACTTGTCCCAGTTTTCCTGGGGCTTTCTTGATTTTAACACTGAAAATCATATATCCCAGGCAAACTGGGAAGGCTGGCCATCAGACAGTTGTGAATGCCTCCTGTGAGCCAGCCTGCCCCTTAAGAAGTCTCCAGTTCAGTCAGCCCATCCTTTTTCCCATCCTCATCTGCATTTTCCACACTTCTGCTAACACAGACCTTTGAAGGTTGCCCTTTTGTCAACAATTTCACATTCATGCCGGTCTTGGTTGTCCTGAACGTTTGACCCTCTGTTAATCTGATTTTATTCTCTGACTCGACCTTGGTCTCTCAAAGATCCAAAATGAAAATGCGTTTGGAGTGACAACAAGAACTGAATGTGTGTGAACCTTCGGGAGGATACTGACTCACAGAGGAGAAGCGGTGTGGATCACAGGGGCTGCAGTGAGGGGCTGTGCCCCGCCCCCACGGCGCGGCCGAGGACGCCCTCAGGTTTGCACAGGCGCTGTTAAAAATGTCAGAAGCAGGTGTTTCTTCTTTTTTTTTTTTGTTCTGAGCTTCAAGCTAACATAGGCATTCAGCTAAATCCCTCCCAGGTGCTGAAACAGTGTGTGGTTTAGGATTTCAGGGGTAATTATTGCTGAATGCATTGTATGGTCAGCGCACCCACCAGGTAGATGTATGAAAGTGTGTGTGTGGGGTGGGGGGACTGAAAGTGTGGGGTGACGGCTTTTCCTTTACAATACCTCTTAGAAGCCTATTAAGGCCATCGGAAGCCAGTCACGGAGCTAAATATATTCACAGTACAGTTAACAACACAGTGAGGAAGATTGAACTAGGAATCCTAGATGATCAGCCAAGAGTTCCAGGTCAGAGAAAACGGCAGCATTGCCCGGGAAGTCCAGGATCCACGGTGACACCCCTGTCCTGCAATTGACTTGTACTGAGTTATCATGCAGTAAAGCTGGATGTCGAGATATTTAGACTCAGAGATTTAGATCTTGGCTTAGGTACCTAAGAGAAATACTTGGTCAGATTCTCTAAGATGAAAGAGAGTGTGTTCTTTGATATGGTTCTTTATTCATTAGAAATATGAGACTTTCCCAGGCCCTGGACAAGCCCTCAGAAGAGAATGGAGAACAGTAACAGCAGAAAGCCAGCGTCCCTGCCCTGAAGGATCTCAAGATCCCCGGGAGGGTCAGACAAGTTGAGGTAAAAGCACCAGTGGGAGGATGCCGTGAGAGAGAGGGACCAGGGTTTCTGAAAGCAGACAGTGGGAGGATTGGAACCGGTCGTGTGGCTTCCCTGAAAAGTGGAAAACTGGACTCGGATGAATGATGTCAAGCCTTGTCCAGTGCTCAGACTGTGCTGAGCACCGCCAGCAGCTTCACGGGCACTTTCGTGATTAATTCTCACGTATCACATTTTGGGGTGGGCAATTATCCTTTCAAACTGCCTTCACTCTAAGAAGAGTATTCCAGCATTGTCTATAGTCAGGGGGTGTTCATCACCATCAGTTACCCAAGAAGGACTGTTCCAGCATCATCTATAATGTCGGGGAGGGGGGTTCCATCATTATCAGTTACCCAAGAAGGACTAGTCCCTTAAGATCTCCTAGAATGGAGTCGAAGGGGAGCAGAATTTGTCACCCAAATGTGAATCTCTGGCATAAAGATTCCTTTTTATAATTTCATTTATTTTTGGCTGTGCTGGGCCTTTGTGGCTGTTGGAGCTTTTCTCTGGCTGCTGCGAGCAGGGCCTGCTCCGAGGCGTGCGGTGTGGGGGGCTCTCCCTGCGGGGGCTCCTCTGGCTGGAGCGCGGGCTGCAGGCGCCGGTGCTCAGGGCTCGCGGCTCCCATGCCCGGAGCTCAGGCTCGATGGCTGTGGCGCCTGGGCCTGGTTCTCCACGGGCCGCTCGTGGGATCTTCATGGGTCAGGGATCAAAGCCGCGTCTATTGTTTCTCTCCTGTTAACCTTTTATTACAAAGGAGTCTAAGCTTAGGACTTGGAAAGGGAATGGTAGGGCTTTCCTGGTTTTCCTTCCCCACGGAGCTTCTCTCTTGAACCTCTATGACCTTACCTAGAGATTCTGCAAAAGTTGTTGCAGTTCAGTTGCCAGGTCATGTCCAACTCTTTGTGATCCCGCCGACTGCAGCACGCCAGACTTCTCTGTCCTCCTCCATCTCCAGGAGTTTGCTCAGATTCATGTCCATTGAGTCAGTGATGCCATCCAACCATCTCATCTTCTGTCGACCCCTTCTCCTCCTGCCTTCAATCTTTCCCATCATCAGGGTCTTTTCCAAGGAGTCAGCTCTTCTCATCAGGTGGCCAAAGTATTGGAGTTTCATCTTCAGCATCAGTCCTTCCAATGAACACCCAGGACTGATCTCCTTTAGGATGGACTGCTTGGATCTCCTTGCAGTCCAAGGGACTCTCAGGAGTCTTCTCCAACACCGCAGTTCTTTGGTGCTCAGGCTCCTTTATGGTCTGCAAAAGTACAAGTCCTGCAAAGACTAGAGCTCAGATGTTACTTGAATGAGTTTATTTATCCTCGATGTACAGAGTAGAAAGGTCAGGCGACAGTGTACTTGTCGCTAGTGAGAGGCAGAGGCAGAGTTAGAGCCGAGCTGTCTGTCTCTCGGCATCCTCCCAGGGACGCAGTGGGGCGCTCAGGTCTGAGGGCGCAGCGGGCGCACAAGCTCCGCCCGCACGGCTCACTGCCTCTCGGCCGCACTGTGTCCTGGAAGGGCCACTCCCGCAGGGCTGCCTCAGGGACCTGTGTGTTCCCCCTGAAAGCTGAATCCAGGGAGGGCCCGCCTCATTCTCTGGAGAATGGTGTTACACGCGTGGCAGATGGGGCCGCAAGACATCAGACCTGGCCCTTCAAGGCCGTCTGTCCTGCTGATAAAGCCGCAGACAGGCACGCCCAGCCTCCGTCCCAGACTGACATCCCGGCCGTGGAGTGCCTGCGCGCCCACAGCTCCTCCGGGAAGCTCAAAGGCGTCTCCCGAGAGCCGCAATGCCAGGGGCTTTCATATAGCACAGGCACAAAAGCTTGAAACCTTGAGGCTTCGCCCACACGGACTGAATTAAATGCTTTAGGTGACTTTGGGGCTACTTAGAGAAAACAGTTTACGTAAGTTGCTGTGCTGTTGGAGGAGGGTGCGGAGGGTGGTTCAAGTTTTTTCTTTTAAACTTTTCCCTTTAGCTTAACAGCTGCAGAGCCCTCCAAGAGGCCAACCCGTTTAAAAACCCCACGTGTAAGTTGCCTGACTCCAGCGGCCCTGACTCAGGCTGCCCTCGGCCCCCTCCCCTCCTTCCCAGCCCCACCTCACGCTTCTGGGCCCTGGGGTGCGGCGGTCATTCCAGCTGCTTAACTGCTGAAAGGCTTCAAGGTTTGACTGAAGAAGTAGGCAGTGCTCAGAAGTTTTACCCTGCTGTACTTCATGAAAATGGACCCTGGAGGACCGAGATGGCAGCACACAACACTCACACACACGCACACATAGATACAGCACACGTATGCATGAACACACACAGCGCACATACATGTATAGCATGCATACTGCACACACATAAACATGCAGACACAGACACATATACATACAGACGTGTGCACACATGTATACACATGCATAAGATTGTGGGGAAAATATCAATGATCTCAGATATGTAGATAACACCACCCTTGTAGCAGAAAGCAAAGAGGAACTAAAGAGCCTTTGATGAAAGTGAAAGAGGAGGGTGAAAGTGGCTTAAAGCTCAACATTCAGAAAACTGAGATCGTGGCATCTGGTCCCATCGCTTCATGGCAGATAAATGGGGAAACAGTGGAGAGAATGTCAGACTTTATTTTGGGGGCTCCAAAATCACTGCAGATGGTGACTGCAGCCATGAAATTAAAAGACACTTGCTCCTTGAAAGAAAAGCTATGACAAACCTAGACAGCATATTAAAAGCCAGAGACACTACTTTGCCAACAAAGGTCCGTCTAGTCAAAGCTATGGTTTTTCCAGTGGTCATGTATGGATGTGAGAGCTGGACCATAAAGAAAGCTGAGTGTCAAAAAACTGGTGCTTTTGAACTGTGGTGTTGAAGAAGACTTTTGAGAGTCCCTTGGACTGCAAGGAGATCCAACCAGTCCATCCTAAAGGAAATCAGTCCTGGGTGTTCATTGGAAGGACTGAGGCTGAAGCTGAAACTCCAATACTTTGGCCACCTGATGCGAAGAGCTGACTCATTTGAAAATACCCTGATGCTGGGAAAGATTGGAGGTGGGAGGAGAAGGGGATGACAGAGGATGAGATGGTTGGATGGCATCACCGACTCAATGGACATGAGTTTGAGTAAACTCCGGGAGTTGGTGATGGACAGGAAGGCCTGGCGTGCTGCAGTCTGTGGGGTCACAAAGAATCAGACACAACTGAGTGACTGAACTGAACTGACATATTTATTTATTTTATCTAGCTTGGTTGTATTGTTAGTTTTGAAGAGGTGATATGTGTATAAGATAAATATTTCAAATGGACTTGATTATTTTTCACATTAGGAGTAATTCTCCCTCCTTCCCTACCATCACACCAGTTTTCTAGAGATAACAACATGGTGAATTTCTTCTAAATTTTTCCAGAAATATGTGTTTATCTAAAACATATTTTCCCATTCTCTAATGTATATTTTTATACACATGAAGTAGCATATAGACATAATTATGCACCTGGACTTTTTAGTTAATGGTATACCTTTGAAATATTCCGCTTCAGCAATGATGACGATGGTGGTGGTGACAGTGTTATTGACACTGCATGTGCTCCCACATATAGCATTCTAAATCCGACATAACTCTGAGTTTTCATCCTGGCAACGATCCTTACGTGGCTCTGACTGCATTCCCCAAACCATTCTGCAGCATCGGCTGTCAGCCTGAAGTCACTGCCTCTCACTTAAGGGGTGCCTCGTTCTTTTAAGGGATACTCCTTTAAACAGATGTGTCCCACTGACGTATCTTGTGTACTGTTAACGATGTCTTAGGTTTATTTATCCTATTTTTTGCTATTGCGAGCAGTGTCTCAATCTTTCAATACTTCACTGCACACCTTTGAACTTGTACTTTGTGTATTTGTAATATCAATTAATCAAGTTGTAATAGCTATTTTTTAAACACCAAATGCCGATTTTCTTCTTACTGAGAGGAGAAATGGAAAGGACTTAGTGAAGTAGGCATTTCATGTATCTCTTCTCTTGCAACCAATTCATGGCCCCGTGAAGTCCAAGGGCTCACTAATTATTTGTTAAATGAATTAAATAAGCAAAAGCTGCCATGTTTTGAATTATATACAATACATAAAAATACTTTTATTTACTAGATGTCATTAAATTTATAGAAACATTATCCTTATTCTATGTATCAGGAAAGGAGGCAAACAGTCTCCAAGATAAGAAGGAGCAGTCTCCTTTTTGAAATTCAGCTCTTTGGAATCCAAATCTATACACTGTTTTCTCCTAGATCCACTCTCAGAATCTTACTCAGGGAATGCTCCACTTTGTCTCCACTTGCATAGGATGAATGCTCATTTGCAAGAGAAAATATTGGACACAAGAATCAGAAAGACTGAAATGGTACCTAACATGCCTTAAATGCTTATTACATGAGACACGTTATCAAGCTTTCAGAGGAGAGTCATGCTTGGAGGCTCCGGCTACTGCTGTTGCCATTTTAGATTAGCAAAAGAAGACTGAGCTGAGCAGTGTAGTAACTTGCCTAGTATCACAGGAACTAGTTAGGAAGACTCACCTCCAGACGGGACTGTCTCTAGAGCCCTGAAGTCTTAAATGCTGCTTCTCTACTGGAAATTAAAATAAATATGACACAGACACCTTTGAAGACCTTGAAGATGATATGGATCGGTTGTGCTGAATCCCAAATGCATCTATATTTCCCACAGCTTCCTGTCCTTTATTTTTGAGAATCTTCACTATTCCTCTTGAGGAATCTGTCTCAGCTTCTATTCTAATATGAACTCTCCTATAGTGAATATTCAATTGTTTAATAAATATCTATGTATTTTTAAGTGACAAACTCACCAGAATTGGCCATTACTTAATAATCATAAATACCAAGCTTATGAATATTTCATGCTCACTCATTTCTGCTGAGACTGTAAGCAACCCCCATTTCTATAGCTACAGATTATGCAGGGAACAATGGAAAGCATATGTTTTGTGTGTTTTCTTTAACAATCTGATGATGGGGGAACACCTGGCAGTGTTGGAGATAATGTAAGAAACGGTCGCCTTTTGTCGCTTGATGCTTGAAATAAAAATCTCAAATGGCAACTTGTAATCCAAACCACAGTAATTATAGAAGACTGTATAAAAAGGTATACATTTGAAATTCATAAATCTAAATGAGTCTATCTGCAAGTAAGTAAACTTTATTCAGTTTTTCGCAGCAACTACCCATCAACGCCCTCGCCCAAAATACCGCAGACACTGTGCTGCTCAAATGTTAAAAAGTTTCAAGTTTGGGTTCAGTTGTTTCTTTGTCTCCTGTTTTGTCTCCATCAGTTAACTGTGGCGTTGTTGTGATGGAGAGAGGAGCACGCAGCTGAACGCAAGTGCAGAACAGCTGGCCTGTGAAGGATGGGGTACAGGAAAGGTTCCTCCAAGGGGAGTGTTTAAACCTGATGGCGGGATCCCGAGGAGGTGACTTGGCAGGAAGGCAGGGTGTGAGGAGGTGACAGACATGGGAAGAGCCCATGGGAGAAGCAGGGCCCTTTCTCGAAGCTGGAGAGAGCCAGGGAGGTGATCAGTTCAGTTCAGTTCAGTTGCTTAATCGTGTCTGACTCTTTGCGACCCCATGGACTGCAGCACGCCAGGCCTCCCTGTCCTTCACCAATTCCCAGAGCTTGCTCAAACGCATGTCCATCGAGTCAGCAGTGCCATGCAACCATCTCATAGCTCAGTGAATGAGAGGAAGAGCAGTGTGAGATGGGCAGGAGCCAGATCCTGCAGAGACTTAGCAGACCATGAATAACAAAGAATGTGAACATCTGCCCAGGAACAGTCGCAAGCCGCTGAAGGGTGGGGAATCTGGGGAGAGACACGATCTGAGTCCTGTTTATAAAGATCGGGATCATTCCAGCCGCTAGGCGCTGAGGGAGAGATGGTGAGAGGGGATTTAGGACACACTTGCCTTAGTCCAGGCATGTGTGAAGATAGTGCTGGTCTGAAGGGCTGGATCAGAAGAGTGAAAGTGAGCTGGAGAGATGTGCTTGGACCTGAGAGCAATTGTGGACGTGAAATACATGGACAGTGATGAATTAGACGTTGGCAGTGAAAAGAGGGAGTGTCAAGAGTGTCTTGGAGATGATGATTCTGCAACCTGGGGAGCCTGTACGCTCTGTTTTAGACTTCATAACATTATTTCAAAATTCCCTATTTCCTGGGAATTTATAGCAAGAAGAGAAAAACATGCATACAAAGGACTGCTTCCAAACTGTGCTTCACAACACCAAGATTTCTAGCCACGTCGTTGTGGCAAGGATTGCTCTTCCTGTTAAGGTCGCCACTCTATTCCCGGTGGCTGCTGTGATGCCTGGGCAGACGTTAAGTCCCCAGTAACGAGTCTGTTAGAGCAGATGAGCCGTGTTCCAGCCTGGCACGTGACAGTCCTGGGGAGGAGGCTTCCTTCCCTCCCTTATCTTTATTTCTTTCTGAACTTGTGCCTAAGATTCTCATTTATGGACTATTTTATGGAGTTAGGTAAACTGATACTAAAGTTCATATGGAAAAACTAACATATAAGTAGAGCCAGGAATAAAATAAACCTTGAAAAGTAAAAAGGTCTGATGGGGGCTAGTCCTAGCAAGCATTAAAACATACTACACAGCTTCCATGAGTAAATCAGCATGGAATGGATATATAGACTGACAGACCAGTGAATGGGGCTTCCCAGGTAGCACAGTGGTGAAGATCCAGCTGCACATGCAGGAGACCCCAGAGACGGGGGAACGAGCCCCGGATCAGGAAGACCCCCTGGAGGAGGAAATGGCACCCCACTCCAGTGCTCTTTCCTGGAGAATCCCATGGACGGAGGAGCCTGGCGGGCTACAGTCCACGGGGTCAGACATGACTGAGCGACTGAACACACGCTCGCAGACCAGCGAAGCAGAAGAGAAAGCCTAGTATGCAGTCCAAGGTCTTTATGGAAATTTAGAATATAATGAAGGTAGCACCTCAAAGCACTGAGATAAAGAATAGCTTTTTAATAAATGATATTGGGACAGCTGAGTAGCCATCTGGAAACTGATAAAATTGGGCCCATATTTCACACCGTGTATAAGAATACACTCCAAATGGATCAGGGGTCTAGAGTAAACAGGGGAAACTGTGCAAGCACTAGAAGAAAACCGGGGTAAATTCCACTTCCCCCATAGTGCAAAGAAAGCCTTCCAACTGTGACTTCAAATCCAAAAGTAATACAAGAAAAGACTGATAAATTTACTACAATAAGAGAAAGAAGTTACGTGGGGGGAGCCCCAACAATAACATACACGAAATCAAAAGGTCACCAAAACTATAAGACAATATGTATAAAACACACCCCAACAATGTCTCCAGTAGACTAAAATCTCCCAGAAACTGAGACACTAAGGGGTAAAAAGCTGACATTTTTAATGTCAAAGAGCAGGGACAGCGTTCTTCGGTCTAGTGTTTAGGATGGGACATTTTCAATGCCAGGGGCCGAGTTAATCTCTGGTCTGGGGACTGAACTCCCACAAGCTATGCAGCATGGCCAAAAAACTGCTCTGAAATGTGTGAAGAATGAGTGACTCATAATTGTGCGTGGCTCCGTCACCTCAGTCGGGTCCAAGCCTTGGCGACCCTGGGGACTGTAGCCTATGAGGCTCTGCTGCCAGTGAGAGTCTCTAGGCAAGAATGCTGGAGTGGGTTGCCATGCTCCCCTCCTCACGCATGATTAGAAAAGTGAGAGAGAATTAAAATACTGCCTCAGGATTCATCACCTTCACAATGGCAGCGGTTTAACAGTACGTCCCGTTGGTGAGCTTGTGGGAGACAGGGGTTCTCAGACATTGCCGTGGGGTGCTGATGGGGAACTGGGCAAAATCTGGCAAAACTACACACACGTGTGCCTTTGACCCCACAGTCCCCTTCTGGAAGTATGCTCTGAAGGCGCACTCCCAGCAAGGTGAATGTATCTATGCCCAAGGCTGTCCATCACAGCAATGTCTGTCATTGCAGACTTTTGGGGAAAACCTAGATGGCCATCCGTAGGAGAGGAGTCGATAAGTGGTGTGCGTCCACAGACATGGAGCGTTGCACAGCTGTAAGGAGAGCGGGGTGAGCTCACAGTTTGAATTGGAGGGGTTTCCAGAAAATGCTGTGAAGTAACGAGAGCCCAGTTCAGAAAACGCCTGGAGGGTATTCTTCTAGTAAGAAAAAAAGGCTCTCAAATATGCACAGATCTGCTCATTTGTGCAAAGGAAATGCAGGATGGCTACATGAGAAAGTAAACAGATCCTCTGGGGGTGGGTGAGGAAAGAGTGGAAAGAAGTTGAAAATGGGAGCAAGGTAACAGGAGAGAAAGGAGAGACAATTCTGAGGAGACTCTGTGCTCGGACGTTCAGAACCAGAGTCACGGAACACACACCAAAAAACAAACATATAAGCAAAACATCTGTTTATAAGCAAGGTCAAGCAGGGTGTGAGGGGAACCCGAATCCGGGGTGTAAATAGTAATACATGAATGTGATTGTGTCACACATGAAGGGGCAGAAGAAGAAGCAACCTAAGTTACTTTGGGAAAGAGAATTTTAAGTGGGTATTATAAGGCCCAAGGAAAATAAGAACTGTTTTAATGCTGGTCTTGACTTTGTAAATCTGTTTCTCATGGAAGAATGTGTGAGCAATTCTAACCTAATTTTTTTGTGTATATGAGGATAAAAAATTGTAACTATGTGAAGTGATGGATATTAACCAAATTTATTGTGATGGCCAATTCACAGTATATATGTGTATATATATATATATATGAAGTTACTTAGCAGTACACCTTAAACTAATACAATATTCTATGTCAGTTATATCTAAGGGGTGTGTCTGTTGCGGTTTTGGAAACTAGATTGGTGAGACTGAGATAAAACTGAGACCCAAGTAGAAATATTAATATCAACCTCAGTATTTCAGCTTTTCCTATAATCTGAGAGGCTATTTTTTCCCCACTGTGTATCATTTCCTACTAACATCACAAATAGGCATTCAGTAAATATATTTGTTATAAGAGAAAAAAGGAGCAGATATCATTTAGAAAAAAGAAACTTGGGATAATTAAAAAGGGAATGTGTATTCTCACAGTAGTTGGCATGACCTAGGAGTTAACAAACTTCCTGTAAAGACGGAATGTAAGTAAATATGGCTGTGTGGAGCAAGAGGCAAAATTGAGGATTCTATCAGGTACTTTCATCAAAACAGAGAAGACGGGGTTTGACAAGTCTTGGGTGAATTTCAAAATATTAAACAATGAATTTATTCTTATTAAATAGCAAAAGGTTATTACTATATTAAAATATACACATATAATTTTATAATACTCAGCTAATAACTACAAGAATAAAATTCTTGTTTGTGAGTGAGATAGCATTACCTGATTTTCAAAGTCAGTGTCCCCAGTTACACGCCAGTTAAAAACATAAATGTTTTAAAAAGAGCAATGAAACTTGAAAACAATAAAACAAAACTGTCAGTGTCCCCGTCATCATAGAGATTGCAAGTGAACATCTGTAAAAACAAATTATCAGTTCACCGAAAACAGGTAGCTAGGAGGATTGTCCCCCAGAGCATAGCAGCCCTGACCTGGCCCATGCCTCCCAGTCCAACTTCACCTCTGCCATCCACTCCCCTCTCACTCTGTTCAAGACCCAGCGGCTTTCTTTTCATCCCTCCAGCCGCTCAGGTTAGCCCCTGCTGCTGGGGCTGGAAGGGTCTTGACCCTTCCCATTGCCTCTGCCAGATGCAGTCCCCAACTCTGCACTTGATCAGTCGTGTCATTTAAATCTCCGTTCAAATGTCAGTTTCTTAGGGAGGCTCACTCTGATCAGCCCTTCTAAGAGACCAGCCCCCAACTCAACCACGTCCTATTACCCGAGTTA
Source organism: Dama dama (assembly GCF_033118175.1). Classification (NCBI taxonomy): domain Eukaryota; kingdom Metazoa; phylum Chordata; class Mammalia; order Artiodactyla; family Cervidae; genus Dama; species Dama dama. Next base: position 82,321,719 of record NC_083703.1, read on the forward strand.
AAGTCTTTATAGTCTTATCACTCTACAGTGTCACACTTATGCATTTGTTTGAAGGATTTCCTGTCTGCACCTCTAATTTAAGGTCCATGACACAGAGGGTTAATGCTTGGTTCCAGCTAGTGAATTAACCATTGTTTGGCATGCAGTGACTTCCTATAAATAATGATTGCAAACAGGGAAAGGGGATTCCTGTAGCCCACATATCGCATGTGCAGTACAACGAAAGCTGGGCAGGAAAGACACAGCAGTCACAGTGGGGGTTGCAGACATGAACAATGTCCCTGCTGTTCTGTTGGGATCCTGAGAGAAAGTGGTATAACCTTGCAATTGCTTGGTAAGGACATCCATTTCACGATTGTCATTAACTTAGTTTAGGTCTGGAATCACTGCTAATGTTTCACCTAGCTTATACCTTGACCACTGGAAGCAAATGAACATTGGATGAGACAGACATTCACACAGACTGGTCTGCATCCCATGAGAACTACAAAAATAGCCCAATGAAACATTCATATTTAAAACGGCATGACCCTACAGCTCCCCAAATAATCAGGGTTTTCAGAGTCATGTGTTAGTCTCTTTGTTGCTGTTCAGTCAGTAAGTCACGTCCAGCTGTTTGCGGCCCCACGCACTGCGGCAGGCCAGGCTCCCCGTGCCTCACTGTCTCCTGGAGTTTTGCTCAGATTCATGTCCATTGAGATGATGACGCCATCCAACCATCTCATCCTCTGCCGCCCCCTCCTCCGATTCCTTCAGTCTTTGTCAGCATCAGGGGCTTTTCTAAGAGCCGACTCTCCGCATCAGGCGGCCAAAGCACTGGAGCCTCAGCACCAGTCCTTTCAGTGGACGTTCAGGGCTGAGTCACTAGGTCGTCGTTCGCTGGGAAGATCTGACCCCCTTGGTAGAAAGACTTATAAGAGCACATGTTGGTAGCCAGTGTCTCTGAGACCAAAAGATTTCCTATTCTAAATGGAACGGCATTCTAAGTGGAGATGGTAAAATGCAAATGACTGAGTATCAAATTTTAGTATAAAAGCTGCTGGGTGTACAGAGAAATGAGAAGGAAAAAGGAAGCTGGGATTAGAAAAGATTCTAAAATTATAATTGTCACAAGCTTAGGGGAAAAAATTAGCCTCCTTACCAGACACTGCAGTGAGGAGAAAACTTGTAAACTAGATTTATGAGAAAGCAACCTCAACATAGACAAAAAATAAACAGAAAAGGACAAAGTCAAGCACCGCTTGTAACTAACCTTGAAGAGATCAGCTCTTTGATGGATTAAGTAGCCTACCTAGAGTACGTGTCTGTCTAGTGATGACTAACTACTGAATCGAAAACAAATTTATGTGTAGTTTAGGACACCCATTTGCAAGAGCAACATATATTAAAACTTTTATAGAACAACCCTTTATATGAAAGTCAAATAAGGAAAACTTTTGCTTCCCCTCAATGAAGTCAGTGAGGATGGTTCAAAATCGTTAGACAGCTTGTTTTCTTTCAAAAATCATATGAATAGTTTAAAAATTGTTTCATAAATACCAAAAATAAGACAATATCATCTACAACCCAATTTCCCTACTATTCAACTGACTACATTGCCTGGGCAATGTTCTTCTCTTTGCTTTATGCATGTAAAATACTATATAGTTATGATAACAGCTATCAAAACTAAATTTATGTTCTGTATATTCCTACTGTATCACAAACATTCTTACATTGCTGTATTGTCTTTATTGTTCTCATTTTTTATGACAACTGAAGAATCCATATCAGCAATGCATGACTGTTCGTTTTTGTATTTTTTCCTAATTTTTCTTTATTAAAATATTATTGAAGTTTTATATTGTTTTTGAAGGGAAAACATTTTAAATTTATTGTTTTATTACAGACTAGTTTGAAAGTAAAATCAACACAAGAAGAGAATTACTCACAAAAGTTGTTCTGAAAACACCCATGTTTTATTTATTAGCATCTTCAATTTCATGTCATAAAAAAGTGTAGAGAGCATTGCGTCCTGTACTTTCCGTTAACACTATGCCGACGCACTCTGCTTCTATCAGGGGTCCTTGGGCCCCCTCTGCACGCACCGCGCCTCACACTCGGCCTTTCCTTCCGGTGACTCTGGCTCTGAGCCCAGTCCTCCCACGGCCGGGTGTCCTGGTGCGTCCCTGCCCCGCCCCGGAAGTGCGAGTCCGTGAGGGCGGGGCCCGCCCGGCGCTGGCTCTGCAAGGCCTCGGCGGTGCTGGACGCGGACGGCGTCCTCGGTCAGTAACCGGATGGGTGCGCAAGTGTAAGTCACAGGGGCTGCAGCGTAAGTGGGGGGCCAAGTGTTTGTTTGTTGGTTTTGTGCTTTTAATTTTTATTGGGGCATAGCTGATTTGAAATGTGGTATTAGCTTCTGCTATATAGCAAAGTGACTCAATTATACGTACATATATGTGTATATATGTAAAGAAAGCTGAGCACTGAAGAATTGATGCTTTTGAACTGTGGTGTTGGAGAAGCCTCTTGAGAGTCCCTTGGACTGCAAGGAGATCCAACCAGTCCATCCTAAAGGAGATCAGTCCTGGGTGTTCATTGGAAGGACTGATGCTGAAGCTGAAACTCCAGTACTTTGGCCACCTCATGCAAAGAGTTGACTCATTGGAAAAGTCCCTGATGCTGGGAGGGATTGGGGGCAGGAGGAGAAGGGGATGACAGAGGATGAGATGGCTGGATGGCATCACTGACGTGATGGACATGAGTTTGAGTAAACTCTGGGAGTTGGTGATGGACAGGGAGGCCTGGCGTGCTGCAGTTCATGGGTCGCAAAGAGTCGGACACGACAGCGACTGAGCTGAACTGGTACATATATCCCCACTCCTTCTTAGCTTCTTCTCTCGTGTAGGTCACTGCGGGTTGGTGAGAAGAGGCCCTTGTGCAGGGTCTCGTGTTGAATCCCAGAGCTCGGGCTCCAGAGCTGTTCTCTGATGCTCAGTGGGCGGGTGACCCACGTGGCACTTCTGCTGTCCCCTCAGTGACACAGTGCGTGTTTCCTAAAAGGTCTGTAACTTCTTGTGGTTTAAAGGGACTCTACAGTAAATCTTCCCAGCCTCTCCAGAGAAAGGGAAATTTAGATTCCCAAGATCTAGCAACTAAGAGCAGTCTATGGATGCTTAGCTGTTCTCTGCTATCAATACCATGACACAGCATATTATGACATTGTTTTATAATGTTTTAGTGTTGTAATAGGATATGAGCTTTGAAGTCACTTGGCAGATGACATAATATCAATTCTGTAATTCCCAGCTGCATAACCTTGTGCAGATCACTTCCTTCTTTCTGCCTAAGGTTCCTCTTCTGCAAAATAGGGGAAATTAATAATGCTTTTTCAGATGTTTGTGGTGAGAACTGAGGATTGGGTAAATTGATATAAAAACATCTATACAACTCGATGTCTGCATTTGCTTATATTTGGGGTACTGATTTTGTGTGTAGAAAACATTCCATAAATATCATCATCAGTATCATCATATAATGGTCACTTTTTTTTTTTTTTTCTTTTTGCAAATCCAATGAACTTTCCACTTGTAGAATTAAAATACTGGAGTTCACAAAGTATTTCCTTTACATAAATCGGACACATTCAAGGCTATTCTTTGACTATTCCTCTCATTTGCATTATACTCTGTCTCTTGACTGAAAGAGAGAAGGATGACCAATATTTTGGTGGAAATGGTGCATAACTGTGGCTTTGAACATGCAAATGCATCATTCATGAGAATGTCATTCTTCACGTGTGCTCAGCAGGGGTGGAGGGGTGTGGGTGTTAAGTGCTGCTGCTTTTGACTGGAAAAACCCCAGGGGCCAAATTATGTAAATTTCTATTGCGCTCAGGATAGGATCCTGCCAACCAGTGGACATAATAAATGTTGTTGATGTTGTAATGAAGATGCTTAAGTTTCTGATAAAATGACTTCTTTCTTCAGATGATTGCTTTAGGACCAAAGGCTTTCCTTGGAGGTGAAGGGGATTTATGTTTTTACCTAGACTCATAAATTTAGAGCAAAAAAATAAAAAAAAATAAAAAACCCACCCATGGCAAAGACACTTCTCTCAGATGTAGGGGCATTCATAGGCTCTAGCACATTCTTTCTCATAGGCAGCACCTGCTAGAAATCTTTTAGTAAGAAACATGACTTACCACACAGACTCTCCCCACCTTTTCAGATTTTTTTTTTCTTTTCTTCCAAATATCTGTCAAGTAATGATGGGCTGGTAAAATCTGCACGTGTAATTTTGGTTAAGAAGATAATCCATTGTGTATGGATATAATCCCATACCAAAGGTTAACAATGTCATCTACAACAGCTTCACTATAGACAGAGTGGCCAGAACCTCAGTGGTTTAACCATAAGAGCGTATTTCCTTCCCATGCAAATTCCGTTCTAGTCTTGTATCTCTTCATGGCCACTGTCTTGAAATGCTGACTCAGAAATTCAGATTCTTCTGTCTTTTGATCCCAGCATCCTGTTATTTGGGTGTTCATCCTTTGCAGTCACTAGTGGGGGAAAGATAGAGCCTATAGAATCCCTTCTGTGGTGCCTTGGTTTATTGACGACCACAGACCAAAACTGTGGTCTTAATGCCTCACCTAACCTCAAGAAAAGTGGAAGAGGTTTGAGGGGGGGTGTCACAAATATTTATGATCCTTAAGAGTATAAAGACACAGTTATCAAAACATATTTTGAAAAATATCAGGGCTGTAAGATATTCTGAGGGCCTTCCCAGGTGGCTTGGCGGTAAAGAATCTGCCTGCCAAAGCAGGAGGCGCATGAAATGTAGGTTCAGTCCCTGGGCTAGAAGATCCCCCGGAGAAGGCAGTGGCGACCCACTTCAGTGTTCTTGCCTGGAGAATCCTGTGGATAAAGGAGCCCAGCAGGCTACAGTCCACGGGGTCGCAAAGAGTTGGAAAAAAATTTAAAGACCAGAGGCATCCAGTTAACTAAGACACTATTGCTAATGTGACCCTCTAATTTCCCTACTTAGTAATTCTCAGTGCACATTAGTCTGTTGTCAACTCTGAGAAACCGTTCTACAAACAGGCATGGTTATCTTTGTTTAATCCAGTTTTATTTTTCAAATTTGATTGACCTTAGAATAATTCCTTTTCGCAACACCCATGAACCTAATGACCCACTGAACTCATTTTAGGCAAATATTCCATTAGGCATCTTGAAATACTAAAATGCAAAGCCTGCTGGGCACTTTATACATATTTATTGTCAGAATATTACATGAATGAATGCAGAGTCACTTTTCAGAGTCAGGGACACCCATTGAATCAAATTTTCCCAGAACCAAAGTTCTACCTGACACGAGCCCTAAAGATGAAAAGTAAGAACCCCAGGTCAGGCAACCACCTTTTGCGTATGAGATGCTACACATCGGTTCTGATGGTTTTGTTGGTGTTTTTACCCCGTGCTGACTTGAGTGGGTTTTTTCTGTGTCATCAGCCACAGCTCATTTGCCCAAAATTTCACAGTGAAATCATCAGGGTGTTTTGCTCAGCATGTGCCGTCAATCCCCCACTTCCGTCCGCGTGGGACTTTAGGACTAGAAAACAAACCCCACCTTGTGATGGAGAGAATTGAAAATGTATGTTTTAAAGCTGTTCTCTAGATGGAGTTCCATGTTAAAAACCTCGAAGGCTCAACATCGGGAGATGCACTAACAGAGGCTGAGCGGGTGTTCCCATCCCATGCCGTCCAGCGCAGTGAGGTTTCCAGCGGCGCTCGGGCGTTGGAACAGCAGCTGACGGTTTGCCTCGCGTCCAGAGGCTGGCTGGTTGCTGGCGGCGAACCACGGAATCTCACTGGAGAAAACGATATGGAAGCAGCCCTCTCTGCCATCTAGTTTTCTGTAATCCAGAAGGGTGGTTATGCTGGATGATAACACACAGAGGAAAGAGTCAATATAATGCAATGCGCACACTCTGCATTGGAAGTTATTGCTTCTGGCACCGTGGAGGCGGGCGGTTGGCGCTGGCCGCTGCCAGGAGGTGTTCCGTGAGTAAGTGGTACTGAGGAGTGGAGTCGTCTGTGGGGAGAATGACAGTAATGAGCTGCTTGTAATGCTGTGAAAACTCAATGAATTTGATTAAGCACAGATTGCGGAGCCGTTTCCTGGATGACCATTGGACACGATCGTTGGTGCTGAGACGTGCTCTCTCCCGGCGGCGGATCTGACAGGGAAACCGCCGTTTCTGCTGCCAGTTTGCTGAGCATCTTGACAGAGACGGTGACCGAGGAAAGAGCTCTAGCCCTGCTCTCCTGCCCCCAGGTCAGCGGGTCTCCATGCGCAGTTGTCTGACTGTGGGAAGTTTTGCCAGGCGGGGCAAGGGGAGCAGGATGACTCGCCATCCTAGCCCCGGAGACAAATGCATGTAAAGCTTGTGAGATCTTACCTGTATTCTCAGTGACCACACTGCCTTCTCAGATTTAGCTATACATGATACGGCTTCTTTAGGGTGGGTCAGGTGGGAACGATACAGTGGTCACAGAGCGGTTGTCTGTAGGAAGTTTGCACCCTCATGTCGAAGACGCAAATAGAAGGAGATCAGAATGGGGATGCGTGTAGATGTACCAGGCGGGGCTCCAGGGCCCACAGAGTTAGCTCTGGACACTTCCTTACCGCTCATGACAACACAAATGCAGAAACTGGAAGTGATCGTATAGAAGTGTCTAACCCTTTGACAGTCATACTGAATGTGAAACAAATGGGTTTTGCATGATTTGGGCCGTTTTGAATTTTCACTTTTCTGGTAAGGTAATTCGTTTTTATTACACTTTACGAAAGTTCTGTGCTGCATTGGGAATTTCACCACAGACAGTTTAAGAACCGGGGCTTCCCTGGTGGCTCAGTTGGTAAAGAATCTCCCTGCAATGCAAGAGACCACCTGCAAGGCAGGAGACCCAGGTTTAACCCCCGGGTCAGGAAGACCCCCTGGAGAAGGGAATGGCCACCCACTCCAGCATTCTTCTCTGGGAAATCCCATGGACAGAGGAACCTGGTGGGCCACAGTCCATGGGGTTCCAAAGAATCAGACATAACTTAGCAACTAAACCACCACCACCAGTTTAAGAATCAACAGATTGGAGTTGCAGGGGAAGATTTAGTCTGCATTTCTTACAAGATTCATGGTTTTTAAGAACAATACTAAGTTGTCTACCTTTTGGTTTTCTCAACATTTGATAAGCAGATTGCATCATTATTAAATAACTGGATATACCAGGAACCTCTCACATACACTATTGCAAAAGAAATAAAATATTTAGGTAATCTATACCAACTTATTTGCACATTGCACAAGGAGAATGATCAGTTAAGTTCAATATTGTAGAAGAATAAATGGGACCTCCCTGGTGGTCCAGTGATTAAGAATCTGCCTGCGGACACAGGGGACATGGGTTCCATCCCTGATCCAGGAAGATCCCACATGCCGTGGGGCAGCTGAGCCCATGCACCATCACTTCCGGCGCCCACACGCCTAAAGCCGGTGCCGTCCAGCAGGAGAAGCTGCCATAGCGAGAAGCCCGCACTCAACAGCAGAGTGGCCTCGTTTCGCTGCAGCTAGAGAAAGCTCACGTGCAGCAAGGGAGACCCAGCTCAGTCACAAATAAATGAATAAATACTTTTGAAAAAAGAATGAATGGGTCAGGTGACAGCCAGCCTTGCTTCTTTCCTGTATGCAGTTTATGCAGCAAATATTTGTTAAGCATTAGCCATGTTGCAGACATGGTTCCAACTGCTGAGGCTGAGCAAGTGAATAAAAATTGCTGAGGCTCCTGCTACAGGAAATTTATATATAATTGGGGCTAATCTGAGACAGAATAGTTATAATTAACAAGTAAATATTACGATCAGTTTGCATGTCTCAAGATATCAAGTGTGCAGTTATAGTCCTGAGTTTGTAGGAGCTATAAATTTAGAAATAATTGCAAATAAACACATTGAAGGCAGTGGAAAGGAATGAGATTACCAAAGGAAAGAGTAAACATGGGGAAAAGGACTGTGGAATGAGATCTGAGACACTAGAGATGAGGAAGTTATGGAAAAGAGGAGAAACTGGCAGAGGAGACTGAGGAGGGACTAACGGGACGGGGGTGGGGCTTGGAACCGGGTGAAGAGAGCGGACGGAAAGGTAGGGCGCATCGGCGGCGTCAGACGCTGCTGGGGCCACGGACGGGGAGCACCCGGGCCTTCCGATGCAGAAAGTGACAGTGGAAGGCGCGCGCCGTGTCCGACTCTTTGCAAACCCATGGATTATACAGTCCGTGGAATTCTCCAGGCCAGAACCCCGGAGTGGGTAGCCTTTCGCTGCTCCCACGGATCTTCCCCACCCAGGGATCCAGCCGGGGTCTCCTGCATTGCAGACAGATTCTTTACCAGCTGAGCTCTCAGGGAAGCCCTCGGATTCAGAAATGCGGAGCTTATGGATGACCATGCAACAAGACAGTTGTGCTCAGAATGACAGAGACTGAGTCTGATGGAAGTATGTTGGAAGGAGCCCAGCCAGAGATGAATCGGAGAGCGGGAACAAAAACAAGTCTCTTCAGGAGTTATTATCCCAAGGGAGCAGATATATGGGGCAATCGCGGGTGGCAGAAGTGCAGTCAAGAGAATTTTATGTAAATTCTAAGAGCACTTCTTCTGGGGAAAACATCAAGGAAGTAATAGACAGGTCATAAAGAGGGAAGACACACTCCATTGTGGACTCATTGAGCTAATTTGGGAGCTTAAGGAATGGAGCTGCTGGTCGTGAACAAGCTCACAGCAGAGAGCCCTCTGAAGCAAGAGCAGGAGCTGAGGTATGACTCGCTTGTCTGATTTCCGGGCCTACACTGGGTAAATTCTGCAAGCGGTGCTTACCAGGCACGTTGCAAGACGTGTGTTTGCAAATGCAAACTCCTTCGTAATCACCATTGAGCAACTTGTACAATCACACATTTTTTCACTCAAGTAATTAATACCGATACTTAAATACTAAATTGATAGGCTCTCTTGCTTACAAGCTCTTCACATTTCAGCTGCAATTAGGAACCAGCAGAGAGAGTTCTCTAAGGGAAGGGGTGCAAGACAACTTTCTGTAGTCTCCTCTGGCCTCAGCTTTGCCCGGATGTGTAGTAACTAAAGTAGAAGCAAGAGCAACAGTACACTTGCCATTCTTTTGCCTTCAGGACTTTTTACCCTAATGAAGGAAAAGTAAAGTGTGACACATGTAATTTTTCTATATTTATTCTATAGTATGTTATAACACAATGTTACTTTAACAACGTATAAATATATAGAAGTATGTAAATGCAATTATATTTACATAATGCAAATACAAAAATATTAAGAATACAAAACATTTTATATATATCTGCCAAATGTGTGTATATATGTGTATATACTACACGAATATAAAATGCATTTACTTATACATATATTTATAAAATATATGTGCACACATATACACACCTTTGACAAGCATATGATACTTTATATTTTGCAGTGTTCTTTGTGTTTTTATTCTGTATTTTGTCAGTTTGCACGCATGTGTGCTCACTCAGTCGTGTCCATGGGCTGTAGCCCACCAGGCCCCCCTGTCCCTGGGATTTCCCAGGCAAGAACACTGGAGTGGGTTGCCATTTCCCCCAGGGGATCTTTCTGACCCAGGGATGGAAGCTGCATCTGCTGTGTCTCCTGCATTGGCAGGTGGCTTCTTCACCACTTGAGCCACCTGGGAAGCTCCTTTCAACATTTATACATTGCTATATTTTGTACATAATACATAGTATATTTCTATATCATGGTACACACTTGTATGTTACCATTTCAGAGGCATAATACAAAAGGAGAATTTTGGTCAGCTGTTTCATTGTTCGTTGCAGATGCACCTGGTCAGTGGATGGTTTACTTCAGTCATGCTGGGTCCCAGACTTCTTCCCTCTTGTGACATTGCCTTCCTTTAGAGTCTTGGATAAAGCATGTCTTCTTACCTACCTTGACCTAGCAGTGGCCTAGATCCCTTCTAGGAACATTCCATCAGTGAGACCTACTTGTATGGCACCTCTTAGATGCAAGAAGCCTTGGGGACCACAGATATGTTTACTCTCATCAGCCCTTCTAACAACTCTCTGCTATGTAAGGAAACCATGTCACTCTGGGGCCCGGCCAGCTATCTACTACAGGAAATGAGCATTTCAAGGTCAAAGGCAGTCACTTCAATATGTGGTGCTCTTTGACTACACGGTATTTGAAAGAATTTAGAGTTCTTCTCCAGTGGTCATATGTGGATGTGAAGTGGACCTTAAAGAAGGCTGAGCACCAAAGAATTGATGCTTTCAAGCTGTGGTGCTGGGGGAAACTTTTGAGAGTCCCTTGGGCAGCAAGGATATCAGACCAGTCAATTCCAAAGGAAATCAACCCTGAATATCCACTGGGAGGACTGATGCTGAAGCTGAAGCTCCAACACTTTGGCCACCTGATGTGAAGAGCTGGCTCATTGGAAAAGACTCTGATGCTGGGAAGGATTGAGGGCAGGAGGAGAAGTGGGCAGCAGGGGATGAGATGGTTGGATGGCATCAACGACTCAATCAGTGGTCATGAATCTGAGCAAACTCTGGGAGATATTGAAGGACAGAGGAGCCTGGTGGTGCTGCAGTCCATGGGGTCGCAGAGAGTCGGCCATGACTCAGTGATGGAACAAGAGCAGAGTTTTACACAGAGAATCTCAAAAAGGGAACAAGGGTTGTTCTAATATAACTCAGTCTTTGATGAATAAGAGCCTCTGAATATCATTTAAGTGAGAAAAGTTGGGAGTTTTTTCTTTCATTTTTTTGTCATGTAGAATTTATTAACCTGGAAATCTGAACATGAACTATGAATCTTGTCATAACCTATACTTCACAACTAGCACTAATGATGTATTTGGACCAAAAGGCATTTATTGCTTTCTTATTTACAAGATCACATTAGTGACTAGTGGCAATGATGAAGAACAGTTGACATCAGTGCCATTCAAAAGAGTATATAACAGGAAAAATAATGTCCTGAGACAGCCGCTAAAACCAAACTTGAACTGAAGGCTAGGGAAATGATCATTCCTCATCATAATTGTAACATATAAAACATTAAATGATTTCTTCATTATGACATTTTAATCACATCACATACTCTTCATATAGAAATAGTTATTTGAATTTTTGTGAATTCTTTATACAATTACATATACATTTATTATATTATACTTATACATTTAACACAACGTTTGGTTTGTGTCTTTCATTTTTTGCTGTTGATGAATTCTTTTCTTCTTTTGAAAGTGTAATATCTGAACTGAGGGCTATGCACCCGAGAGGCAGAATATTAGAACCTCAGTGAGTCTGCTCAACATAGTGAACTGAATTCCTTGTATTAATACTTTAGGTGTCACTTTGCTCTTTTTTTGACTTAGTGCATATTGAGGTCTCTGAAAATATATAGCCACAATGAAAGTCCAAGGTAGATAGCAAGTTAAAATGGAAAAGAATTCTTGCTTTTTAAAGAATCTTTGGGAAGACACATATGAAATTTAGGAACAAAGTAGATCATTTTTCACTGGACTCCTTCCCTGCCCCTGCACCAGGAAATTTTCATTTTTAATATCTGCATCACTATGTCACCATCAGTTTATTGAAAAGTCGTCTCATAAGAAATATCATAGGAGTACACATTTGGGGAAAGGGGAAAAAAAAGGCTTTTCCTTTATCACTGAGATGAGCAGAGTGCAAAAGTATGCTTGTAAATAAATTGTAAGGAAACTAGCTAGACCTTACAACCTTTAAAATATCTCAACCTCCTCAAAATGTCATGAAGTTGTATGTGCAGCTTGAAGGGATACTTCACAAATATTTTTAAATGTTCAATTAAATTAATTTATGAAGTGTAAAATGGTGGTGACTGTGTCAGCATCCTGCTCCGCCTTCCTTCTCCCGATTTGCTGCCATAGGAGACTAGTCGGTGTGGGGTCGTCACACTCCTTTGTCCTCTGTCCTTTGGCTCTGAGTGATGTTTGGCCAGTTGGAGCGTCAGCAGATGGTCATAGAGGAGAGAAGGATGAAGGGGTGGTGTTACTGCATCTAGACTGTCTGTACAAGGTTGTCTCAGGCTGAACTTTTCGAAAATTGATTTGGCAGTAAGATTAAAAGGTTGAAAGGGAACGTTTGGGTGGAATTGTTAGAGTCCACAGGAGTGTGTAACGGGTGGAGCGAGGAGGAAGGGTTGATAGAAAGTGATTGAAAGAGCTGCAAGTCTGGAGTAGGAGAAGCAGCCTGCCGAGGCAGGCCTGGGAGGGATGTGTCAAAGATTACTCCCGACAGCAGGCAGGAAGGGCAGAGGTGGCACTCACGGTCACCTGGAGGTCATCATGGGAAACAGTTTGCAGAAGAAAACAGCTTCCATTTGGGTAAAAACAAACATCATTTCTGCCAGCTTGACATTAAGATGAACTTGAGGAGCAGATGGTCACAAATGCGAAGCTGGATCCTGGTGAAGAGGGTGGAGCTGGGATATAGACCCGGCAGAGGGAAAGGTCTGGAAGAGAAGGTTGTTGAATCACACACAGGAGAAGAGACTGGGATGAACACTCACTCACAGGAAGTGGGGGATGAGAAGGCTGAGAGGCATGAAGGTGGAGTTAAACGTAATGCAGTGGAGAAAGGATTTAGTGCAGCGCCTGGTTCAGAGCAAGTGTATTTAATAAAAACTTGGCTATTGAAGTCACTGTTAGTGTTGCGTTAAAGCGAGTCAGGAGGATGAAATGTTATGGCTGTTAAGAGGCTTTAAGCAAAGGTTTTGCTAGTTTTAAATGCTATAACACTGGGCTATATAGAGAAACGTATAGGGAGATGGAGAAAAAATAGGTAAAGAGATAGGCTACCCTCTGGTTGTCCTCAAATCATTTTGACTTTCTAGGGTCCGTATTTATCTTCTGCATCCCTTCCAGTGATCCGTGGAAGGCTTTGTGACTCGCCTTGAGTGTCGTCCAAGTTTGCCTTTTAAGAGCTCGGGCCGTGCACTCAGACAGCCTGCGCTGACCCTTGGCTTCACTTCTCACTAGTTGTGAGGCTGGACAAGTGCTTAGTCTTTCTGTTCCTTAGTTTTCTTCATCTGTAAGGTGGAGTCATGGTGTGACCTACTTCCGTTCTGGAGTTGAGTTCAGTGCTTTAGCTCCTCTTCATGCTGTGCCGGATCTCCGTCTCAGCGTCTGTGCGTGTGGGCATCCCTCTCTGGTTGGAACATACGGGTTTAGTTGCCCTGTGTCCTTTGGGATCTTCCTTCCCCAGCCAGGGATGGAACCACATCCCCTGCAATAGAAGGCGGGTTCCTAACAGCTGGACTACCAGAGAAGTCCCAAGTTAAATACTTTGAAAGCAACCTTCCCAGTACAAGCTGTAAAGGTTAGCTAATACAGTGTTTCTTATTTTTTGCTTCTGCATAGTTATGTGTCCCCATCCTCATATCACTTTCTGCACCTGTTTTACTCTTTGTATCCATGTTGCTCCAGACCTGGATATCCTTATAGTTGACGCAGCTGAAGTATTGGAGTAAATCTGAGGAAGACAACACAGTGAAAAGCATAATGGGCATCAGACTGCCTTGAATAAGAGTCTTCTGGAGCCGAGGTTACTGGCCATCCTGACTGTCAGGGATTTTTAAGAGTTCTCCGTCTCACTAAGGACATGTTCCACTGCTGCAATGATACTCTCAAATCTGTGTTACTCCCTATGTCTGGGCTGAGAGACATACCGTGATAAGGTGTAGGGAGGTTAAATAAACTGTCTGTATTTTAAAAAACAAATGAGTGAAACAGAAATTGGCAGTGAGCATAAGAATCAAATCAGTTCTGGAATATAAAACCGTGGGATCCTCTCAACATACCAAAGAATACTGCGATAATAGTAGTACATTCACCAGTCCCGGACGTAGTTTGTCAAAGTTTGAAGCTTCCACAAACAACTTCAAAGTCTCTTCCACACTCTTCTGACTAAGTGAAACTAAAATTGCTCTTTTAAAACGAAAGCCCCGAATGTGATATAAATCAGAGCAGTGCATGATGGCCCTCACCTTGTGATGACAACTGTGTTGTGATTTTGTACAAATGTGGAATGCAAATGCTGTGAGGAGGGTAAATGTTAGCCATAAAACCCACCATCCCCAGCTTTAAAGTTGGTCTAATTCACATGGGGGTGTGTGTGTGCCTGTGTGCCTGTGTGTGTGTGTGTTCCAGGATCTGTGGCTGTTTGACTTTGTAACATAGGCACCAAAGGAGGGGCTTCCCTGGTGGCAGGCTCAGACTATAAAGAATCTGCCTGCAATGCAAAGATGCATTTTGACTATCTTTATTGGATTTTTATATATCCACATCATTGAGGGGAATGGTGCCCAATTCAAGTCTAGACAACTAATTTATTCAAAATATATTAAAAGTTTACATTGAAACTTTTATTGACAGTATGATGTCATTGATGTTTTATTGCCTATATCTAGAGTGTCAGAAATATTGTCACTTTTCATTTACAAATGTAGAACCCACCTGACATGCCTCAGGGAAAGGAACATGAAAAGCTTTTGTTTAGTGGCCCAAAACCTAGATAGATACAATTTTGTTCTTGTCAATCATATCTCAATAAAGCTGGTGAAAAAAAGAATCTGTGCTTTCATAAAATCCAATAGACTCATTTATCCCTATTCTTGTCAAAGGCATATTTTCATAAACATTCCCACACTCTAAATCTTGGAGGAGCAGAATATTAACTAGTTCTATTTTTTTTCTAATCACTGGCTCATTTAACATGAAAAAGTAAATGACATTCATATCTTTATGCTGCTTTTTCACTAAAACTGTAAAAGAAAAAGGCCTTAGGTATCATAATGTGCGGCAGGAATGATTAGATGGATGCAAATACTCGCTTAATCACCAAAGAAAACCTCTTTGGGGTCTGCATGGCCTTCTTTATAGTGGCAATAAAGACCACGGGATATTTTGGCATAAATTTTTCACTAAAGGCATTAATGAGATGCACAATGGATGGCTAGCCTTTCACTTCTGGATTTTAAAAAGATGATCTGTGCTATGATTCTGTTTATCCAAAGAAAGACTTAAAAAGTATTGTTCAGTTGCTAAGTCTTGTCCAACTCTTTGCCATCTCATGGACAACTGCATGCCTGGCTCCTCTGTCCTCCACTATCTCCTGGAGTTTGCTCAAATTCATGCCTGCTGAGTTGGTGATGTTGTCTAACCATCTCATCTGCTATCGCCCCCTTCTCCTTTTGCCTTCAGTCTTTGCCAGCATCAGGGTCTTTTCCAATGACTCAGCTCTTCACATCAGGTGGCTGAAATTTTGGAGCTTCAGCATCAGTCCTTCCGATGCATAGTCAGGGTTGGTTTTCTTTAAGATTGACTTTTAAGTAATAAGTTTCTGATGAATTTTTGTTTAATAGGTGACTAAGAGAATGACATAAAACAACTCAGTAGCTGAAATATAATCATTGATAAGCACAGAGTGCTTTGCTGTTATCTTTGGTTAGGCTTCCCAGCAGACAGATTCTGTGATGGAGATAAAAAGAAACTTATCACAGTGTCCTTCTGCGAAGGAAGAGGATAACTGAGAAGAAGAGATGGGTTGTGAGGAGCCACGGTGAAGGTCTGGGCCAACCCCATGGGGCCACTGCAGCTGAACTGGGGCGTTTGTATTTCTCTCTTGACCAATCCTTGCATGCGGGCTGCCTGGGAAGGAGCCGTCACCTTGAAAGTGAAAGTTGCTCAGTCGTGTCCGACTCTTTGCCACCCCATGGTACAGTCCATGGAATACTCCATGCCAGAATACTGGAGTGGGTGGCCTTTACCTTCTCCAGGGGATCTTCCCAACCCAGGGATCAAACCCAGGTCTCCCATATTGCAGGCAGATTCTTTACCAGCTGAGCTCCCAGGGCAGCTGGGCAAGGCAAATTCTTTCAGTTGAGGCATTTCAAACAGCCTCTACATATCTGGGTTTCTTCCTCTCCCCACCCCAGTGTCTCTACCAAAGCAGCTGGCTGTAGGTCCCTTGGGAGGATGACAAGAGGAGTGGGTGGTGGCTGGGGCCGGGTTCTTCCTCCCAGGCACCTAGCCTCTTCTTCAACCAAATGAGCTGTCCTCTGAACATTGGCTTTCTTGCAGAAGCTGGGGAAAGGACCGTAACGTTTATTGAGGCGGCTTCTCTCAGCTCCTGGTGCTCTGCGCATCTTTTGACGGTGTGCACACAGCAGCACACCTGGGGGGAGGCGTGCCTAGTCATTCAGCTGTGTCCAGCTCCTTGTGACGCTGTGGGCTTCAGCCCTCCAGGCTCCTCTGTCCATGGAATTTTCAAGGCAAGAATATTGGTGTGGGTTGCCATTTCCTCCTCTGGGGGATCTTCCCAACCCAGGGATGGAACCTGCATCTCCTGCATTGGAAGGTGGGTTCTTTACCACTGAGCTGCCTGGGAAGGACTTCCCATCAGTGTGGATGCAGGGACAGGCTCTATTAATTATCTCCGTCACTGGGTCTGGCCCTCTGGCTGCCTCGCTGACCTGCCACTCATTTCCGTGCTCCTGTTCATCTGGCCTCTATAGTTTTAGGGTCCCACTGTTCCTGTCTTTACTGACCCCGCTAAATAATGACATCTCCCACCATTAGCCATGGTCTACAGAGAATGGGCTTCCCTGGTGGCTCAGATGGTAAAGAATCTGCCTGCAGTGTGGGAGGCCCGGGCTTCATTCCTGGGAGGGGAAGATTCCCTGGAGGAGGAAATGGCAATCACTCCAGTGTCCTTGCCTGCGAAGTCCCCTGGACAGAGAAGCCTGGCTGCAGTCCATAGGGCTGCAGAGAGTCGGACACGACTGAGCAACTAACACTCACAGAGAATGGACACTGACCTTTGTGATGAGGATGTTTCTCCAGCAACACATCCCCCCGCACCTGGGTAAAGCGCGGGTCTTTCTCGGCTCCCATGGCAGTTATCGAGTGGGTTTTCCAGACGCACAGGATGTGCCCGTCCCGCTTCCCGCTGAGCCTTTCAGTCCCCTCCTGCGGCATCTGCCCTGGCCCGGGGCCCTTGCTGTGTGCCTCTGTTGCTCCTAGCTGCCCCCTGGGAGTGCGTGCAGGGCATGGTTGGACCCTCTCTGCCAATTTCTGTGCTTAACAAGGTGAGCCTTTGAAACAGCCCCCACCTGTCACCAGTCTCTTCCATCAGAAGCCCAGGTGGGCTGCACGGGGCTAGCTGCAGGACCGCCCCAGCTGATGCCCAGATGTTGGCTGGATGGAGCTCTCCAATAGAGACTGCAAGGGAGGATTCCCTTGCCAGGTCCTTCATGAGATGGAGACTTTAGAAAATGTGTTGGAAAAATTCTGGATTCAAGTGTTTTTGTCCCTGAGGTTGTGGTTCTGGCCGGACCTTCCTCCCTTCCTCCTTTCCTCTTTCTTTTCCTGTTCGTAACTTACCCAGGAGAATCTGCCAACTGTCTTTGCAGTGTGTGACTGATGGTGTCTGTCACTTCAGTCGCTCAGGCGTGTCCGACCCTTTGCGACCCCATGGACTGCAGCAACCCAGGCCTCCCTGCCCATCACCAACTCCCAGAGCTTGCTCAAACTCATGTCCATGGTGTTGGTGATGCCATCCAGCCATCTCATCCTCTGTTGTCCCCTTCTCTTCCTGACTTCAATCTTTCCCAGCATCAGTCTTTTCCAAGGAGTCTGTTCTTCGCATCAGGTGGTCAAAGTATTGGAGTTTCAGCTTCAGCATCAGTCCTTCCAATGCATATTCAGGACTGATCTCCCTTTAGGATGGACTGGTTTGATCTCCTTGCAGTCCAAGGGACCCTCAAGAATCCTCTCCAACACCACAGCTCAAAAGCACCTTGCGACCTTTAAAGCCTCTTAATTTTGCTTTTAACTCTAACTCCCTAGGAGGTCGCCCTTGTGTCTGCATGAATTTATATCAGCCAGCAATCGCATAGAGTTTATGCTCACTTCAGCTTGAGTCAGTAAGACTTCCATCTCTACCCATGGATTTGTTTCTAGGAGAGGCACATTCAAGGTTCACAAAGGTTTCACTTCTGCCCTAGAGTTCAGTTTCTAACGGGTTCTTTCAGATCTCCTGTGCAAATGTTGCCTCCTCAGTGTGTGGCTGGCATGGGCCCCTCCAGGCTCCATTGCTTATATTTGCATCCTCAGCCTAGAATATTCTGCCCTGACCTTGAATCAGTTAGAACTGAACATGGAACAACAGACTGGTTCCAAAAAGGAAAAGGAGTACGTCAAGGCTGTATATTGTCACCCTGCTTATTTAACTTATATGCAGAGTACATCATGAGAAATGCTGGGCTGGAGGAAGCACAAACTAGATTCAAGATTGCTGGGAGAAATATCAATAACCTCAGATATGCAGATGACACCACCCTTATGGCAGAAAGTGAAGAAGAATTTTCATCAAGAGCCTCTTGATGAAAGTGAAAGAGGAGAGTGAAAAAGTTGGCTTAAAGCTCAGCATTCAGAAGACTAAGATCATGGCATCCGGTCCCATCACTTCATAGCAGAAAGATGGGAAAACAGTGGCAACAGTAGCTGACTTTATTTTTCTGGGTTCCAGAATCACTGCAAATGGTGATTGCAGTCATGAAATTAAAAGACGCTTACTCCTTGGAAGGAAAGTTATGACCAACCTAGACAGCATATCAAAAAGCAGAGACATTGGCAACAAAGATCCGTCTAGTCAAGGCTATGGTTTTTCCAGTGATCATGTATGAATATGAGAGTTGGACTATAAAGAAAGCTCAGCACTGAAGAATTGATGCTTTTGAACTATGGTGTTGGAGAAGACTCTTCAGAGTCCCTTGGACTGCGAGGAGATCCAACCAGTCCATCCTAAAGGAGAGAAGTCCTGGGTGTTCATTGGAAGGACTGATGTTGAAGCTGAAACTCCAATACTTTGGCCACCTCGTGGGAAGAGTTGACTCATTGGAAAAGACCCTGATGCTGGGAGGGATTGGGTGCAGGAGGAGAAGGGGATGACAGAGGATGAGATGGCTGGATGGCGTCACTGACTCAATGGACATGGGTCTGGGTGGACTCTGGGAATTGGTGATGGACAGGGAGGCCTGGCGTGTTGCAGTTGATACAGTTGCAAAGAGTTGGACACGACTGAGTGACTGAACTGAACTGCACTGCCCTTGTGTCCTCAGAAGGCTGTATTATCCCCAGGAGGCTGTACCCAGTGGCCGGCCCCACCTGCCCCACTGTTCCGTAGTCACTGCTGACGTCATGGCTGCTGACTTGGCCACAGCCTAGTGCTCCACACAGCAGAAGCACCTTCCATCCGGGCAGAGAAGCTGCCAGTCTCCATGATCTGTCACATTGCGCGAAATCTGTAAGCCTACCAAGGTGGGAGCAGGCCCATCTAAATCCCCACTGTTCAAATCAAGAGTTGAGCATATTTTTCACAATTCACCACTTCTCAGATTGTCATGTGATGTCGATTGACTGCGAGAACACATAAGTTGTTGTGTTTACTTGTCCATCTCTCTAGCTGCTTTGTGGGGAGAGGATTTGCCAGCTCTGTGCTTGATCGTGGTTCAGGTTTGGGAGACTTCTTTTAGAATCTGTGATTTCTCTCAGATTAAATTAGAGCCAGTTCAAATTACTTAAAAGCAGAGAACCATAATGAATAGAACTAGGCTTGTTTCATGAGGCAGCATGTCAGAAATACACTTTGCTTTGCTCATTTCATAAAGTTTTACAAAGTGCTTTAGATGAAGGACTTTTGCCTTCTCTTCAAATACATGCAGGTGAATTCTTAACTAAAGAAATCAGGAAAATCCTAAAGGAAGCTCCATGGTGAGATTAAGTATCTGCTTCTGTTAGTTCACAGGCACTGTTGACTGAGGGCCCTGTTTTTGTCTGAGAACTCTGGCGATGTGAGGGTTTGAGCATGGTTAGAGAGGCCTGGTACAGGACTTCCGTGGTGGTCTCGTGATTAAGACTTGTGCTTTCCCTGTTGTGGGTCCAAGTTTGATCCCTGGTCAGGTCAGGGAACTAAGATCCTGCAAACTACTCAGCAAGGGGGAAAAAACATTCCAAGTGTGAGAATGCAAACCAGATAACAACTGCAGGCCAAAAGTGATATTTGAAGCCCTATTTGAAAGGCTAACTTATGAGAATGCTTAATACTGGAAACAAAATATTTGGCAATGTCTCCACAACTACTTAATTTGAGAAGGAAGTGTACACCATTCTTTCTAAAATGCAGTCTGGGAAGAAGGCACCTCCATTTCCTCAGAACATTAGAAGCAGGGTTTAGAGGCTGGTTTGAGACTTTACAAAGGCTCCAGTGGTGGGGTGGGCTGCTTCCTGCTAGCAGAGGAGTTTGGGCCCCCTACACCTCCCATCGGAGCTCCGGCAACAATCAGGTGTGTACTTAACAGCTTGGGGAGGGCAACAACTTGGACTGGATTTAAATAGCAATGACCTTTGAGTAGAATTATATGTCCATTTACCAGGGCACTCAAAAGGCAAATGGGAAAAATCTAAAATAATTCACTTGAGTCCCTTCCTTTTTGTTTAGCAAATTAAGCATAATTATGTGTCTAGACATGATGAAAAACATTCCTTCCTTCACAGATTTGTATCTGAGCTCTGATGCTCTTGAAAGTCCACCAGAAGTTCCTTTTCTTTGCCAGGAAGGTCAGCATGTGTAGAAGAATCATTGTTTTAATGGTTCTATAGAAAAACATGAGTGGTTCTTCTCTGAATCTAAACAAGATTCTTCCTCTGAGGAACAATCACGGAGGGGTCAGACCCCTTCCTGGCTGCCCTTTAACGAGCCGCGTGAGAGGACTCTTCAGAGAACGCTCGCTCTGCAGCTGGGGCTTCAGTGGTCTTCCTGGTCTTGCACAGAGAGTATAGATGTAGTCCTCAGATGAACTTCCGTGGGCACTTCCGTATTCTAGAATGTAGTAATGCTTGGGCTTGTGAGTGGGGCAGGAGGTAATGGTAATACACAGGCACCTCTTTAATCTCTCTTACAGTTTCTCCCAGGCGTCAGCTCCTTCTGACACAGTCACAGTATCTGCAGGCTAAGCTTCAGCCCCCAGTTGTGTCTACAGCAGTGCGGTATTTCCTGTGAATGTTTTGGAAAGGATGAAAGTAGATTCATGATGAAAACCAGTGCTGAAAGGCCCAGTTTATTTTGACTCTTACAGATAAGAGTGAGTGTGTATGTGTGCGTTTCTGACCCTGTCTGTCTGTGTGTGTGTGTTAGGAAATGGTTAAACTCTGGTCAGTAGGTAAGGCAAACATCTCATCCAATCAAAATTACCCTTGAAAATGTATCTCAGAATAACCACGACTGCCAGTTTTCCTCTGGTGTTGGAATAGTTGCTCTTGAGTTGAACACCGGATGAAGTAGGTAAATTGTGTTTAGGGACCAAAGCAAATGAACGGCTTATCTTTAAACATTAGAATCATTGGCACACAGTGCAAGGGATAAAAGACTGAGGCCAGAGGAGGGAAATCATCACTCACGCCTCCCGCATCCTGCTTGCTTTAGGGCTGCCAGGAGCAAAATATAGCCACCACAATTTAAATTAGCCCTTTATCTCATTTTAATTATTATTTTAAAATTAGCTGCTAAGCACACATAGATGAATTGTATTGATTTAAATATGTGTGTTGTGCCTACATGATATATTCATAGTAAACCGCACACACACACACGCACACACACTTTGGAATAGTGGTGATACATGCGTGTTAGCTTCCACATTCTCCTAAAATTATTTTTCCCCAGGGACCATGGAAAAATACCAGCTGACTGAGACATCTTTGAGAATCTTCCCCTACTAAACATGCAGCTCTAAAGTTCTCCTCTATTAAAGCAAGTTCATCAAGGGGATGTTGTCAGGAATTCTTTAATCAGTTAGGTACACTATCCTGTCCCTTGAGTTACCCTGATGATTTGAATGGTTTGATTTCCACAAGATTTGAAATTGCATATAAAATAGGACGGTGAGGGGAAACCCTGGGAGGAAGTCAAGGATACTTTCAGATGCCAGATGAAAAGCGGTGATAGACTCCCTCAAGTAATCAACACTCAGCTTTGTTTGGAACACAATTGATCTTGTCAGGGCTAAAAACCCATCTGCCTGCACTGTTGATATCCCCAACAAGGAAGAATAATTAGAAAATTCCTTAATTAGTGTTCCATTTAATCTTCCATTGTCAAGGTAAACACTTTGATTAAAGTAAGTAGCACTCAGGAGTAACTGCAAACCTATTTGAATTTCCATAAACTTATTTAATTTTCTTGTCTTTCACCATCTCAGGCAATATTGCCCTTCCTGAGGCTTGCAGGAACAGGCAAGGATCTTCAGCAAAGCAAGTGAAGTGTTGGTTTTCACCAGGATTGGAACCCAGAGGAGCAGACTGTCAGTCTTTCTTCTCTGCTGAATATACAGACGAGTTCAGAAGCCATCTTCAGGGTGCTCCTGCTAGCAGGGTCCGCCTTCAGGGACCGTGAAACTTCCTCTGTGGGCCACACGGGGGTCACTGGGGACTCTAATGCAGGGCACATTCCTGAGCCCACTGTTGGCTTTTGGTTCCATCATTGGGTGGTGGTAGAGTCCAGGTATCTGAATTTCTATTTCCCCAGGAATTCTAAAGCAGAGATACTAGTTTTTCACTCTACCTCTGACTCCTGTTTACCATATTACAACTAATACTTGATGGTAGAGTTTGGGCAAAACCAGCTTTGGGAATCAGCTGTTACTGTTGGAAAGCCCCTAACTTAGAGATATTGTTGTTGTTTAGTTGCTAAGTTTTGTCCAACTGTGCGACGCCATGGACTGTATAGCTTGCCAGGATCCCCCCTCCATGGGATTTCCCAGGCAAGAATACTAGAGTGGGTTGCCACTTCCTCCTCCAGGGAGACTTCCTGACCCAGGGATTGAGCCCACATCCCCTTGCATTGGCAGGCGGCCTGTCTACTGCTGAGCACCCAGCAGCCTAGCTTAGAGCTGTAAGTCCCACTGACCTTATATTGGGGCTTCCCTGGTGGCTCAGCTGATAAAGAATCCGCCTGCAATGCAGGAGACCCCTGTTCAATTCCTGGGTTGGGAGGATCTCCTGGAGAAGGGATAGTCTACCCACTCCAGTATTCACGGGCTTCCCTCATGGCTCAGATGGTAAAGAATCCACCTCCAGTGCAGGAGACCTGGGTTCAATCCCTGGGTCAGGAAGATCCCCTGGAGGAGGGCATGGCAACCCATTCAAATATTCTTTCCTGGAGAATCTCCATGGACAGAAGAGCCTGGTGGGCTGCAGTTCATGGGGTCGCAAAGAGTTGGACACAACTGAGCGACTAAGCACAACACACTGTTATCTTTTATCTGCTTTCTTGATTTTAGCCTCTTATTCATTCATTTGTTAATTCTTGATCACTTACTATGTGCAAAGCAGTTTTAGGTGCTGGGGATTCAGGAGTGAAAAACAAAAATATTGATATCATCAGGGGCTTATATTCAAGTGAATGGAGACACTCAAGGAAGAAGTACCCGCGTCTTTAGAACATCCAGAGTGATGAATACCATGGAGAAAGTTAAAGCAGGGGTCAGGAGGAAAGTGTGGGAGGTAGGTTCTGATTGTTAAGTGGATTGACTTGGCAGCTGACCAGTTAGGTCTCTGAATGAGTTGCCCTTGTGGCTGGGACTACTCCATTCACTTAAGCGTTGCATTCTGCTGGAAAGTAAAGCCAACAGAGGGGAAAACAGAGGGAGAGAAACTGGCTCAGGCAACTTTGCCACAGCCCCTGAGTTCAACCATGCCTCTATTTTTTTAATTTGTTTTATTGAAATGTGGTAGGTTTGTAATGCTGTGTTAGTTTCTAGTGTACAGAAATGTGATTCAGTTGTAGGTACACATAACAGGTTGCGTCCGCGAGCCCCGAATTCCCAGTCTATTCCTCCCGAAGCCCTCCTCCCTGTTGGAAACCACAAAGTCTGTTCTCTCTGTCTGCAAGTCTCTCTGTTTCATAGATAAGTTCCTTTGTGTCGTAGCTTAGATTCCACATGTAAGTGATATTGTATGATATTTGTCTCTGACTTACTTCATTCAGTAAGTGAATGATAAACGATGATCTCGAGGTCCATCCATGCTGCTCTAGTGGCATTGCTTCATTCCCTTTGTGGCTGAGCAGTATTCCATATACTACTTTTAAAATTTAATTTATTTATTTTAATTGGAAAATAATTTTTTCTTTACAATATTGTGGTGGTTTTTGCCATTCCTCGACATGAATCACCCAAGGGTGCTCATGTGTCCCCCCCGTCCTGAACCCCCCTCCCACCTCCCTCCCCACCCCATCCCTCTGGGTTGTCCCAGAGCACTGGCTTTGACTGCTCTGCTTCATGCTGGTCATCTGCTTTACATATGGTAATATACACGTTTCAGTGCTGTTCTCTCAAATCATCCCACCCTTGCCTTCTCCCACAGAGTCTGAAAGTCTGTTCTTTACATCTGTGTCTCATTTGTTGCCTTGCATATAGGAGTTTTGTTACTGTCTTTCTAGATCCCATGTATATGCATTAATGTACTGTATTGGTGTTCTCCTTCTGATTTACCTCACTCTATAATATGCTCCAGTTTCATCCACCTCATTGGAACTGACTCAACTGTGTTCTTTCTTATAGCTGAGTGATACTCCATTGTGTATATGTACCACAGCTTCCTTATCCATTCGTCTGCTGATGGGCATCTAGGTTGCTTCCATGTCCTGCCTATTATAAACAGTGCTGCGATGAACACTGGGGTGCACGTGTCTCTTTCAGTTCTGGTTTCCTCGGTGTGTATGCCCAGGAGTGGGATTGCTGGGTCATATGGCAGTTCTATTTCCAGTTTTTTAAGGAATCTCCACACTGTTCTCCATAGTGGCTGTACTAGTTTGCATTCCCACCAACAGTGTAAGAGGGTTCCCTTTTCTCCACACCCTCTTGAGCATTTATTGTTTGTAGACTTTTAAATGGGGGC
This sequence comes from Dama dama, assembly GCF_033118175.1. NCBI lineage: Eukaryota > Metazoa > Chordata > Mammalia > Artiodactyla > Cervidae > Dama > Dama dama. Next base: position 82,346,821 of record NC_083703.1, read on the forward strand.
CTTTCTGACCAGTGTGAGATGATACCTCATTGTGGTTTTGATTTGCATTTCTCTGATAATGAGTGATGCTGAGCATCTTTTCATGTGTTTGTTAGTCATCTGTATGTCTTCTTTGGAGAAATGTCTGTTTAGTTCTTTGCTCCACTTTTTGATTGGGTTGTTCTTTTTTCTGGTATTGAGCTGCATTAGCTGCTTGTATATTTTGGAAATTAATTCTTTGTCAGTTGTTTCCTTTGCTATTATTTTCTCCCATTCTGAAGGCTGTCTTTTCACCTTATAGTTTCCTTCATTGTACAAAAGCTTTTAAGTTTAACTAGGTCCCATTTGTTTATTTTTGTTTTTATTTCCATTACCCTGGGAGGTGGGTCATAGAGGATCCTGCTGTGATTTATGTCAAGAGAGTGTTCTGCCTATGTTTTCCTCTCTGGTCTTACATTTAGGTTGTTAATCCATTTTGAGTTTATTTTTGTGTATGGTGTTAGAAAGTGTTCTAGGTTCATTCTTTTACAGGTGGTTGACCAGTTTTCCCAGCACCACTTGTCAAAGAGATTGTCTTTTCTCCATTGTATATTTTTGCTTTCTTTGTCAAAGATAAGGTGTCCATAGGTGTGTGGATTTATCTCTGGGCTTTCTATTTTGTTTCATTGATCTATATTTCTGTGTTTGTGCCAGTACCCTACTGTCTAGATCATTGTAGCTTTGTAGTATAGTCTGAAGTAAAGAAGGTTGATTCTTCCAGTTCCATTCTTCTTTCTCAAGATTGCTTTGGCTATTCCAGGTTTTTTGTGTTTCCTTACCAATTGTGAAAAGACTTGTTTTAGTTCTGTGAAAAATACTCTTGGCAACTTGATAGGGATTGCATTGAATCTATAGATTTCTTTGGGTAGTATATTCATTTTAAGTATATTGATTCTTCCAATCCACATACATGGTATATTTCTCCATCTATTTGTATCCTCTTTGATTTCTTTCATAAGTATTTGATAGTTTTCTATATACAGGTCTTTTGTTTCTGTAGGTCAACTTTTTCCTAAGTATTTTACTTTTTTGTTGCAATGGTGACTGAGATTGTTTCCTTAATTTATCTTTCTGTTTTTTCATTGTTAGTGTATAGGAATGCAAGGGATTTCTGTGTATTACTTTTATATTCTGAAAGTTTACTGTATTTATTGATTAGCTGTAGTAATTTTCTGGTGGTGTCTTTAGAGTTTTCTATGTAGAGGATCATGTCATCTGCAAACATGAGAGTTTTAAATCTTCTTTTCCAATCTACATTTCTTTTATTTCTTTTTCTTCTCTATTACTGTGTCTAGGATTCCAAAACTATGTTGAATAGTAGTGGTGGGAGTGGGCACCCTTGTCTTGTTCCTGATTTTAGAGGAAACACTTTCAATTTTTTGCCATTGAGGATAATGTTTACTGTGGCTTTGTCATCTGTGGCTTTTATTATGTTGAGGTATGTTCCTTCTATGGCAGCTTTCTGGAGAGTTTTGTTTTTTTTTTTTAATCATAAATGGATGTTGAATTTTGTCAAAGGCTTTCTCTGCATCTATTGAGATAATCATATGGTTTTTTATCTTTCAATCTGTTGATATGGTGTATCACATTGTTTGATTTGTGAATATTGAAGAATCCTTGCATCCCTGGAATAAAGATAGCTTGGTCATGATGTATGCTCTTTTTAATATGCTGTTGGTAGTGTTTGCTAGAATTTTGTTGAGGGAGGATTTATGCATCTATGTTCATCAGTGATATTAGCCTGTAGTTATTTTTTTGTGTGGCATCTTTGTGTGGTTTGGTGTTAGGGTAATGGTGGCCTCATAGAATGAGTTTGGGAGTTTACCTTCCTCTGCAATTTTCTGGAAGAGTTTGAGTAGGATAACTGTTAGCTCTTCTCTAAATTTTTGGTAGAATTCCCCTGTGAATCCATCTGGTCCTGGGCTTTTGTTTGTTGGAAGATTTTGATGACAGCTTCCATTTCCATGCTTGTGATGGGTCTGTTAAGATTTTCTCTTTCTTCACAGGAGGAGAAGGGGATGACAGAGGATGAGATGATTGGATGGCTTCACCAACTCAATGGATATGAGTTTGAGTGAGCTCTGGGAGTTGGTGATGGACAGGGAAGCCTGGCGTGCTGTAGTCCATGGGGTTGCAAAGAGTTGGACACGACTGAGTGACTGAACTGAGTTTTGGAAGATTATACTTTTCTAAGAATTTGTCCATTTCTTCCAAGTTGTCCATTTTATTGGCATGTAATTGCTCATAGCAGTCTCTTATGATCTTATGTATTTCCTGTGTTGTCTGTTGTGATTTCTCCATTTTCAATTCTAATGTTATTGATTTGATTCTTCTCCATTTTTCTCTTGATGAGTCTGGCTACTGGTTTGTCTATTTTATTTAGCTTCTCAAAGAACCAGCTTTTAGCTTTGTGGATCTTTAGTCTCCTTCATTTCTTTTTCATTTATTTCTACTCTAGTTTTTATGATTTCTTTCCTTCTACTAACTTAGGGTTCTTCTGTTCTTCTACTAGTTGCTTTAGATGTAAAGTCAGGTTGTTTATTTGATATTTCTCTTGTTTTCTGAGGTAGACTTCTATTGCTATGAACCTCCCTCTTAACACTGCTTTCCCTGAACCCCATAGGTTTTGGGTTGTTGTTTTCCTTTTAGTAAGGTTCTATGCATATTTTGATTTCTTCCATGATCTGTTGGTTATTCAGAAGTGTCCTAGTTAGCCTCCATATGCTTGTGTTTTTTATAGTTGTTTTTTTCTCCCTGTAGTTGACATCTAATCTTACCACATTATAATCAGAAAAGATGCTTGAAATTGTTTCAATTTTTAAAAAATTTACCAAGGTTAGGGTTATGGCCCAGGATGTTTTTTTAGAAAGATGTTTTGTAAGGAAGCTATTAAGCCCACTCCTCCATTTTTTAGTGAGACAAAGCATTAAATTCCCTTTCTGATTATATAAAGAATGCATTGTATTTGTCCTTTTCAAACAAAAATTCTAACATAAACTCTGACATTTATGTTTCAGAAATAAAACCTAGTTTTCTTATTCACTATGTAAGAATATTATAGAAAATACAGGAAGGCAAAGATTAAAAATAAATCTTAGAATATCATTGTAATGTTTTGCTAAGTATGACTTAATTGAACCAAACTCTATTGTTGTGTATTTACAGTTTTTTATCACTGTTGTTGGCAATGCCTCCCAAGCAAATTGTAAGAAGCATCTTTGAGGTGAATTCTTCCCCATCCATAGTAATTTCCTTAGGATAATTACTGGAAGTGGAATTGCAGGCTCAAAGAGTATACACATATCTGTACCTTTTGAAATGAAACAGTCAATTTGCCCTCAATTACAATTGTTACCAGTTCTGAGCACCATTACAAGTAGATTAAAATGCTTATTTCTTTATACATTCAACAGCAGAAAATAGAAAAAAAGTTTTACTCTCTTTTTCATAACAAATCAGGGATATCATTATTTGATTAGTATGCATATTTTTCATTCCTTGTAAGGTTCCTTTTTCCACCCTATTAAGAATTTAATATATTTCTTCCTTTGTGAATTGACAGTTCCTTGATTGTAATGCCTTTATGTTCTATTTGATTTTTTAAAATAATTTTATTTATGTATTTGGCTGTGCTTGGTGGTCTTCACTGCTGCTCAGGCTTTTCTCTAGTTGTGGCAAGCAGGGGCTACCCTCCACTTGTGGTGTGCTGGCTTCCCTCTGCAGTGGCTTCTCTTTTTGAGGAGCAGGGGCTCCAGGGTGCATGGGTTTCAATAGCTGTGGCCGTGGGATCACAGTTTTGGCTCCTGGGCTCTAGAGCACAAGCTCAGTCGTTGTGGTGCATGGGCTTCATTGCTCCATGGCACATGGGATCTCCCCAGACCAGGGATCAAACTTCTGTCTCCTACACTGGATGCTGGATTCTTTACCACTGAGCCACCAGGGAAGTCCTCTAATTGACTTTTAATAATGCTTTATATATGAATTGTGTTCCTTTGTTGATGACAAAAATTCATATTTTATCATTGTTATTTATTGTGCCCAAAACAGTAAATTCTTCATATACCATTTAATTTTCCTGCTCTAATAATATGATCTATTATCATGCTTTTCTCTTAGTTATACACTGTCCAAAATTTTCACTTAACCAATGATGAAATTGCAATTTAGAGAAATGAACCTGTTGGAAATCACACAGCAAGGAAACAATAGATTTGGAATTTCAAGTCAGGTCCACTGAATCCAAACCTGTGTTTCAGTTCAGTTCAGTTCCGCTGCTCAGTCATGTCCGACTCTTTGTGACCCCACAAACTGCAGTACGCCAGGCCTCCCTGTCCATCACCAACTCCCGGAGTTTACTCAAACTCATGTCCATCGAGTCGGTGATGCCATCCAACCATCTCATCCTCTGTCGTCCCCTTCTCCTCCTGCCCCCAATCCCTCCCAGAATCAGGGTCTTTTCCAATGAGTCAACTTCGGATGAGGTGGCCACAGTATTGGAGTTTCAGCTTCAGCATCATTCCTTCCAATGAACATCCAGGACTGATCTCCTTTAGGATGGACTGATTGGATCTCCTTGCAGTCCAAGGGACTCTCAAGAGTCTTCTCCAACACAACAGTTCAAAAGCATCAATTTTTCGGTGCTGAGCTTTCTTTATAGTCCAACTCTCATATCCATACATGACCCCTGGAAAAACCATAGCCTTGACTAGACGGACCTTTGTTGGCAAAGTAATGTCTCTGCTATTTAACATGCTATCTAGGTTGGTCATAACTTTCCCTCCAAGGAGTAAGCGTCTTTTAATTTCATGGCTGCAATCACCATCTGCAGTGATTCTGGAGCCCAGAAAAATAAAGTCAGCCACTGTTTCCACTCTTTCCCCATCTCTTTGCCATGAAGTGATGGGACTGGATGCCATGATCTTAGTTTTCTGAATGTTGAGCTTTAAGCCAACTTTTTCACTCTCCTCTTTCACTTTCATCAAGAGGCTCTTTAGTTCCTCTTCACTTTCTGCCATAAGGGTGGTGTCATCTGCTTATCTGAGGTTATTGATATTTCTCCCGGCAATCTTGATTCCAGCTTGTGCTTCCTCCAGCCCAGTGCTTCTCATGATGTACTCTGCATATAAGTTAAATAAGCAGGGTGAGAATATACAGCCTTGACATACTCCTTTTCCTATTTGGATCCAGTCTGCTGTTCCATGTCCAGTTCTAACTGTTGCTTTCTGACCTGCATACAGATTTCTCAAGAGGCAGGTCAGGTGGTCTGGTATTCCCATCTCTTTCAGAATTTTCCACAGTTTATTGTGATCCACACAGTCAAAGGCTTTGGCATAGTCAATAAAGCAGAAATAGATGTTTTTCTGAAATTCTCTTGCTCTTTTGATGATGATCCAGTGGATGTTGGCAATCTGATCTCTGGTTCCTCTGCCTTTTCTAAAACCAGCTTGAACATCTGGATGTTCACGGTTCATGTGTTGCTGAAGCCTGGCTTGGAGAATTTTAAGCATTACTTTGTTTAGCATGAGGCTAATTTGCTACTGGGGCTTCCCTTGTGGCTCAGAGATAAAAAATCTGCCTGCCAATGGAGGAGATACAGGTTTTATCCCTGGGTTGGGAAGGTCTTCTGGAGAAGGAAACAGCAACCCCCTCCAGGGTTCTTGCCTGGAGACTCCCATGAGCAGAAAAGCCTGGTGAGCTACAGCCCATGGGGTTGCAAAAAGTCAAGACAGTTTAGCAATTAAAAGCAACAATAGCACAAGTTGCTACTGATTCTTGTTTCCTCTCTATCTCATAGTTCAAGAATCAGCAAACTACATTTCTCAGGTCAAATCTGGCCGCCACCTGATTTTTTAAATAAAGTTTTATTGTAACCCAGCCACAGAGTCATTTACTGTTACTCTCCTGTAACAAGGGCAGTCTTGAGTGGCTGTGACAGAGACCTCATGCCTACTCTGTGGAGCCCTAAAATATTTCCCATCTGGCCCTTTACAGCAGAAGTCTACTGACTACTGCAGTAGCATTTTGCCCCTTGAAAACAATGCGGATATTGGAGGTCCTGAATCTATCTTCCATCTCTCTGTATCTTAGTGTTCTCTCAACATTTTTATCTAGAATTAAGTAAACTGCTATAGTGCTTTTATTTTACATGGTGCAAAAATGTGATGCATTGCCTCTACTGACACTTTCATTTAAAAACTAGCTAGCGTTTTTTTATTTCCAAAATACCTTATTCTCAGCCCCATATTTCTTAGCATCTTGCCTTGTTTTAATGACACAGCATCTTCCTGAATGTCAGTGTGAGTACTGTTTATCCTTTTAAAGATGTTATTCTGAATGAAAGCTGTTTTCTTTATGAGGTTGCTTCTGGTATTTAATCAGGTGTTCATATGAATTTCTGACTCTGTCATCGCTGGAAGTCACTGTGGAGCTCTCTCAGAAAAGGAATTATTGTTTAGTCACTCAGTTGTGTCTGACTCTTTTGAGACCCCATGCACTGCAGCCCACCAGGCTCCTCTGTCCATGGAATTCTCCAGGCAAGAATACTGGGGTGGATCGCCACTTCCTTCTCCAGGGGCTCTTCCCATCCCAGGGATCAAACCCAGGTCTCCTGCACTGCAGGTGGGTTCTTTACTATGTCCATGGTCCCACTTAGACACCCAGGTGGGTTTCCTCCCAGTGGCCTCCCAGTTCACTCCTGCACACAGGTACCCTCAGTCTATGGCCCGCATGCCAGTTCTGCCTCTGCTGTTGTCGTAGGAAGCTGGACTGTGTGCATGTGTGTGCAGGCACCTGTGGGGAGGTAGGCTGTGATGTCTGCATTCCTAACCCTCTCCCTCGGTGTTACGGGTAAAATTCCCCTGCATCTTCACTGCTATGAAAATTTAGTGTGCTTCTGTGCTCTTATGACCTATAAGAAATATGTATTTGGTGACTAAGATAGATGTGTGTGTGTGTATATTTATTTATATGGTGTGTGTGTGTGTGTGTGTGCACATGCTCAGTGGTGTCAAACTCTTCGTGACCACATGGACTGTGGCCCGCCAGGCTCCTCTGTCCATGGGATTCTCCAGGCAAGACTACTGGAGTGGGTTGCCATTTCCTTCTCTAAGGGATCTCTCCAACCCAAGGATTGAACCTGAGTCCCCTGCATTGCAGGCAGATTCCCCACTGCTGAGTCACTGCGGAAGCCCCCTGTGCTTGGGAGATGGTGTAGAATTGAGTTGAATTCTCATATACCATGCTGGTGTCTGTGATTTGCTTGTTGGGTGGAGAGCCCCACACACACGTGTTGAAATTGGGTGCAGGGACCCTTATCAGTGTCTAAGAAGAGCTCATCGGGTGGATAGATATGTTTCCTTTCACGGTGATGTAATGGAATTTACTCTGGCTAATGGTCTTTGTTCTTTGTAGTAGGAGGTTGGGTCCTTCTGAGGTGTCAAGGCAGGCAAACCTCTATTCTCTGTTCCTTCTTAGTGTTTAATAGAAGTAAATCTGTGGGAACATTTTGGTTGGAAGAATACATTATGCAAGAGCTGATTGTTCTTAGTATGTAGTATTTTAGATGAAACTCAGTAGAACCTGTTAGGTGAGACACTTTGCTAAATAAGCTAAGGCAGCAGGCTGGCCGCAGAGCTGGAAAGCAGTGTGCAGATCAGCGGTAATAAGGGCTCATCACACAGAGCTGGAGACAGTGCACTGGGGAAGCTCGTTCCCAGCCACGTGCCACATTTCCAAGGGGTGCTGACAAGCTCCTCTACCTCAGGAAGATGGCAGACATGATAGAGAATTGTCTGGAGATAGAGTCACATTGTTGAAGATTGTTTCAAATTGTGTTGGGGCTTCCAGATGGAAAATAGAACAATATTATGAGTGACTTTAATCAGTGGAAAAAAATATGAATGATGAGAGTTTATAGGGAGACATTTTTTGGTTTATATTAAGTAATATCATCTATATTTATTTTTAGTTTAGAAAGAGAGATCCTTCTAACAGAGATATCCCCAAACTGAATAGGTCACTTTCTGAAAAACATTAGATCATTTTAGTTAAGAGGTCAATTTGAGATTAAAGTAAGCTTTGATTTGAATCACTAAGTGTCACCCCAGAGCAAATTACCAAACTTCTATCAGCCACTAGTTCTAAATTCTCACATGTACCCCAGTATTCACTGAAACACTATTTACAATAGCTAGGAAATGGAAGCAACCTTATCAAGGCTTGATATTATTGATAAAAACAACCTTATCATTCCATTGGCAGATGAATGGATAAGGAAGTTTTGGTACATATACACAATGGAATATTAATCAGCTACAGCTGTAGCTGTTTCCATTGTTTCCCCATCTGTTTGCCATGAAGTGGTGGGACCAGATGCCATGATCTTAGTTTTCTGAATGTTGAGCTTTAAGCCAACTTTTTCACTCTCCTGTTTCACTTTCATCAAGAGGCTCTTTAGTTCCTCTTCACTTTCTGCCATAAGGGTGGTGTCATCTGCTTATCTGAGGTTATTGATATTTCTCTGGGCAATCTTGATTCCAACCTGTGCTTCATCCAGCCCAGTGTTTCTCATGATGTACTCTGCATATAACTTAAATAAGCAGGGTGACAATATACAGCCTTGACGTACTCCTTTCCCAATTTGGAACCAGTCTGTTGTTCCATGTCCAGTTCTAACTATTTTCTTGACCTGCATACAGATTTCTCAGGTGGCAGGTCAAGTGGCCTGGTATTCCCATCTCTTGAAGAATTTTCCACAGTTTGTTGTGATCCACACAGTCAAAGGCTTTGGCATTATTAATAAAGCAGAAGTAGATGTTTTTCTGGAGCTCTCTTGCTTTTTTCTGTAATCAAGCGGATGTTGGCAATCTGATCTCTGGTTCCTCTGCCTGTTCTAAATCTAGCTTGAACATCTGAAAATCATGCTTCATGTACTGTTGAAGCCTGGCTTGAAGAATTTTGAGCATTGCTTTGCTAGAGTGTGAGATTTGGGCTCCAAAATCACTACAGATGGTGAATGCAGCCATGAAATTAAAAGATGCTTACTCCTTGGAAGAAAAGTTATGACCAATCTAGACAGCATATTAAAAAGCAGAGACATTACTTTACCAACAAACGTCCATCTAGTCAAAGCTATGTTTTTTTCCCATATTTGGGTATGGATGTGAGAGTTGGACTATATAATGAGAGCTGAGCACCGAAGAATTGATGCTTTTGAACCATGGTGTTGGAGAAGACTCTTTGAGAGTCCCTTGGACTGCAGGGAAATCCAACCCATCAATCCTAAAGGAGATCAGTCCTAAATATTCTTTGGAAGGACTTATAACTGAAGCTGAAGCTCCAGTACTTTGTACTTTGGCCACCTGATACAAAGGTCTTTTCATTGAAAAAGACCCTGATGTTGGGAAAGATTGAAGATGGGAGGAGAAGGGGACGACAGAGGATGAGATGGTTGGATGGCATCACCCACATGATGGACATGAATAAGAGTAGGCTCCGAGAGTTGGTGATGGACAGGGAAGCCTGGTGTGTTGCAGTCAATGAGGTTACAAAGAGTCAGACACGACTGACTAGCTGTAGCTATAGCTTAGCTTATATATGTGTATAGTTGTAGCTCTCTCTCTATAAATATATATATAGCCTTTTTATTAAAAAGGAACACATTTGAGTTAATTCTAATGAGGTGGATGAACCTGGAGCCTATTATACAAAGTGAAGTAAGTCAGAAAAAGAAAGACAAACACTGTATATTAATGTATGTATATAGAATTTAGAAAGATGGTATTGACAATACTACATGGAGGGCAGCAAAGGAGACAGGGATGTAAAGAACAGACTATTGGTCTCAGTGGGAAAAGGTGAGGGTGGGATGATTTGAGAGAATAGCACTGAAGCGTGTACACTCAGTTCAGTTAAGTTCAGTCACTCAGTCATGTCCGACTCTTTGTGACCCCATGGACTGCAACATGCCAGGCTTCCCTGTCCATCACCAACTGCTGGAGCTTGCTCAAGCTCATGTCCATCAAGTAGGTGATACTATCCAACCATCTCAACCTCTGCGTCCCCTTCTCCTCCTGCCTTCAATCTTTCCCAGTATCAGGGTCTTTCCCAATGAGTCAGCTCTCCACATCAGGTGGCCAAAGTATTGGAGCTTCAGCTTCAGCATCAGTCCTTCCAATGAACATTCAGGACTGATTTCTTTTAGTATGGAATGGTTTGAACTCCTTGCTATCCAAGGGGCTCTCAAGAGTCTTCTCCAACACCACAGTTCAAAAGCATCAGTTCTTCAGTGCTGTTTTCTTTATAGTCCAACTTTCACATCCATATATGACTGATGGAAAAACTATAGCTTTGACTAGATGGCCCTTTGTCAACAAAGTAATGTCTCTGCTTTTTAATATGCTGTCTAGGCTGGTCATAGCTTTTCTTCCATGGAGCAAGTGCCTTTTAATTTCATGGCTGCATTCACCATCTGCAGTGATTTTGGAATCTAAGAAAATAAGGTCTCTCATTGTTTCCCCACCTATTTGCCATGAAGAGATGAGACCAGATGCCACGATCTTAGTTTTTTGAGTGCTGAGTTGGTTGAATGTTGATATAATGGTTATCTGAATTAAATTTACTGATTCCGGTACATTTTAGTTCAGTGATTCCTAAAACGTCAATGTTCACTCTTGCCTTCTCCTTTTTGACCACTTTCAATTTACCTTGATTCATGGACCTAACATTCCAGGTTCCTATGCAGTATTGTTCTCCTCCAGCATCACTTTACTTCCATCACCAGTCACATCCACAACTGTGTCTTATTTTCACTTTGGCTCCATCTCTTCATTCTTTCTGGAGTTCATTCTTTCTTCATTCTTTCATTCTCTCTTCATTCTTTCTTCTCCAGTAGCATTTTGGGGAGTTCATCTTTCAGTGTCCTATCTTTTTGCCTTTTCATGCTGTTCATGGGGTTCTCAAGGCAAGAATACTGAAGTGGTTTGCCATTCCCTTCTCTAATGGACCACATTTTTTTCAGAACTCTCCCCCATGACCCATCCGTCTTGGGTGGCCCTACATGGCATAGCTCATAGTTTCATTAAGTTAGACAAGGCCTTGATTCATGTGATCAGATTGTTAGTTTTCTGTGATTGTTTTCAATCTGTCTGCCCTCTGATGGAGAAGGATAAGAGGCTTATGAAAGTTTCTGATGGGAGAGATAGACTGTATGGGAAACTGGGTCTTGTTCTGACCTCGCTCAATAAATACTTAATCCAGTTTTCTGTTGATGGATGGGGCTGTGTTCCCTTCCTGTTGTTTGGCCTGAGGCAGACTGCTGACCTGGCCTCCCCTGGAGACCCCTGGACACTCACAGTCATGTCCAGGTCAATCTCTTCTGGGGACACTCCTCTTTTCTCTTGGGTCCTGGTGCACACAAGGTTTTGTTTGCACCTTCCAAGAGTCTGTTTCCCCAGTCCTGTGGAAGTTCTGTAATCCAATCCCACTGGCCTCCAAAGCCAAATTCCCTGGGGATTCTCAGTCCCTTTCCCAGATCCCCAGATTGGGAAATCTTTTGTGGGTCCTAGAACTTTCTTAACAGTGTGAGAATTTCTTTGGTATAATGGTTCTGCAGTGTGTGGTTCCTCTGCTCGGCGGCTCTATGATGGGGCTAATTACGACCTCCTCCAAGGTGGCTTATGCCACGTGCTGGGTGACCCAGGTCTGCTGCAACCATGTACAGCACCATATGTAAAACTGCAAATTTGATGACCAGTGAAAAGTCGATTCATGCAGCAGGGCACTCACAGCCTGTGCTCTGGGACAACCCAGAGGGATAGGGTGAGGAGGCAGGTGGGAGGGGTTTTGGGATAGGGTTGTTGCATGTATATATCTGTGGCTGATTCATGTTGATATATGGAAAAGCCATGACAATGTTGCAAAACAATTATCCTCCAATTAACATAAATTAATTAAAATAAATTTTCAAAGTGATAATAGCAGTAGTATTCACTGAGTGTTGTTATTGCAGTAAAAGCATAATGAAATATTCTTGGCAGCCTGCACACCCAGCAGATACGCTCCTGTTGCCCTTGATGAGTGGTGACCGTCCTGTTTCCCAGGTACATTCAGGTAGAGTAGGGATGTGGTGCCTGGGATAGTATATAGAGGATTCTGATGTTGAAATGGAGATTGGATTAGATTGTTTGGGGGTTTCTCTTGTAGCTCAGGCAGTAAAGAATCTGCCTGCCAATGCAAGAGACCCAGGTTCAATCCCTGGTCAGAAAGATTCCCTGGAGAAGGAAATGGCAACCCACTCCAGTATTCTTACCTGGAAAATTCCATGGGAAGAGAACCCTGGTGGGCTACTGTCCATGAGGTCACAGACTTGGCACAACTGAGCATGCACAGATGATGATGATGATAGATTGTTTTGGTCACATGTGGACTGGCTTTAATTTGCGTATATTTTGGTTTGCCCATTTGTCCCAACAAATACTTACTAACTGCCTGTTACGTACCAGGGCCAGGCTGGGTGCTGGGATTCCAGCTGATGGAGGAGATAAGCTAAACCCTTGGTCTCTTAGAACCTGTGCTTCAGCGGGGAGAGGAGATGAGAAATAAACTTTAAAAAGCAAGGAAACATCAGATAGTGGTAAATGCTCTGCTTTAAATTAAAGGAGAAATAAGTAACAGAGTGTGACGGGAAGGCCTCTGTACATGCAGCTGCTGAGATGATGGATTTGTTCATTAAAGCAGCACAACCTAACTCAGTCTGACTAATGCAGTGAGTGACTGGTAGTACAGGACATGGTTAGTGACACAGGCAAAGGCCAGATAATACTGGGCTTTTTGATCAGAATAAAATGAGGTTTTGTGAACAAAAGGAATGAACAGCCCCTGGACTGCAGGTGAATTTTGTGATTTCTCAGTTACTGATTCACAGCCTTGTTATAACTCAATTCTCAAACCCAAATCTCTAAAAATTTGCATGCTCTGCTAAGGTTCTATCTCTTTACCCTACATCAACTACATAATGGCATGGGAAAGTCAACTGCAGATATTTTATGGATTTGGGGGCAAAAGAAAGCAAAAGATGCTTTAAGTCCTGAAAGGATATCTTCTTAAATAGTGTTCACTTCTTGATCATTTTTTCTTCACTATAACCACTGTTTTTCTCTCTTTGTTTTGTTTTTGCTTTCTGACTGTTGGCAAAGTAATTTGCCAAGAAGTATTTATCAAATGAAGGACTAATTTATAAATATTTGTTGTAATTTTATTTTTCTATCTTTGTATTTCCTTTTAAAGAAGGAAAGATTGCCAAGTTCCAAACTTCATCAAATGCACACCTGTCTGAACACTAAATCTGAGTCATAATGAACAAGAAATGAGCCAAATAACCATATTCTTTTTTTGCCAGCAATCAAATACAATTTTATGCCATACATAGAAGTCAGTGAATGTGTGGCCACATGTCTAATTATAGTTTTCAAATGTCTTTGTTATGATGATATCATTGCCTAATCGTTACAGAGGATTTAGTACTAATAGAGGCCAGGAAGAGTCCTACTCACTATGTATGCACATGCTAAGTTGCTTCAGTCCTGTCCAACTCTTTGAGATCCTGTGGACTGTAGCCCACCAGGCTCCTCTGGCCATGGGATTCTCCAGGCAAGAATAGTGAAGTGGGTTGCCTTTCCTTCTCCCTTCCTGATCCAGGGATCAAACCAATGTTTTGTATGCCTCCTGCATTGGCAGGTGGGTTCCATACCACTAATACCAACTGGAAAGCCTATATATATATATATATATATATATATATATATGTATGTGTATACACACACACGCACACACACACACACACACGCATATATGTATGTAAAGATATATATATATATATATATATAAAATATCATTTAATCTTTACAAAGACTCTATAAAGCAGATTTTATTGTTATGCTATTTTGTCTGTAAGGAAACTGAAGCTCAGGAAACATTTATCAAGTTGACTAAGGTCCAAATCAAGGACTTTGAGCATGGATCCTACATTCTTGATTATTCTAAAAGCCATGATAACATAAGAAAGCTAGTGAGGAAACATTTACTTGAAGTCAGAAGGTAAGCTACTTATAGAGGGACCCCTCTATGATTTGGGACAGATATGTAGTGAATGACATTTTCTCTGTCCTGAGGTGGAAGGTTAGCTGTGGGCACTGGAGAAAGATGTGTTATGTAGAATAGATTATTTAATCTCTTTGAATCTCAACTTTCTTGTTTGTAAAGTGGGGTTTAGAATAGTTAACCATAGCAATTCCTGATGGAGATTAAATGAGATGGTGCAGAGTATACAGGGCAAAGAGTAGGTGTTCTATAAATATCAATTATCTGATTAAGTTTTTTATTTCCTTCCCATCTCTCGTGGAAATCTTGAAGATGAGAGGCATCTATTTGGAAATCATTTTATAATCCAGGGATGAAAGCTGATGCAGGCACATAATGTTATAATTCCTCTGGAATCAAGAAAGATTTTTAAAATATTCTTTGATTTATTGTGGAGAAAAATGTCATGTGCACTAAAGGTAAATTAAGCAAGGCAATTGTTGCGTGGTTATGGCAGTCCCTTGTATCCTACCCAAGTTCATGGTGTAAGACAAGGATGCAGGATTCAGAAGCCAAGCTGTTGCCTTCTTTTCTAGCCACTTTGCTCCATATCCCTCTGAAAAGATACTAATTTGCTATTTGGTTTCTCTAAACTACATATCACCTTATTTTCCCTTTTTCTTCTAAATAATTTTACTAGACAAAGCTACAAAGAAAGTCTGTGTATCACTGCCAAATCTCCTTTTGGACAATATCACCTGCTATGTTTCTGTCTAACTGAATCTGCAACATGGACAGGAGAAAAATATCTAAAGTTAAAGTCTTCATTGTTCATTCAGGGACTGTGTCAGCTAGAGAAAGCCTTGGGAGGTGGTATCCCCAGGTGGACTGGATACAGTGAGAAGAGGCTGGGTACTGCCGTGTTCTCTGGCCCTTCTGCAGTCACTTAAAAGGGCGATTTTGTTTGGTCTCGGTCCTGGCTCTCATCCCATTCTTGCGGGTCACGGCCATGGCCGACCCCGAACACCTTTATACTGTGTGTGTGGACAGTGTGTTGTGATTTCTTGACCTTGCTTAAGAGATGAGAACTGGAGGCTCTTTCTTCTAAGCGTGGGGAAGCCAGCTATGCTGGTGAGTACTGCATGGAATGAAAGGATGCTAGAAGTTGTTTTTAGGATTTCCTCAAAATCAGGAGAATGAAGCTAGAGTTGAGAGCCTTGACAGTATTTTTATATGTGATTTGAATTTTCTTTGTGAACTATTGAATTTCTCTGTGAACTATCCAAAAAGTGCTGGTATCACAATGCCCACTTGTAGAGCCTTGTGAAGAGTAAGGAGGGATCCTTTCCCCTCGTCCTTAGCTCAGATTCCAGGGCTTACTAGGAATGCATGTGAAGGGTGTGAACTGAGGCATGTGCTAATTGCTCCAGTTGTCACCTATCCATCTGTTAGATGGTGCTAAAACGGCATCTTGCAGGAAGACTGGCATGTACTTCCAGAATTAAATGTCCACAATTTTTATTTCAGGTATTTGATGTTGTTGTTCGTTTCCTAAGTCTTGATGGAATCTGCGGCCCCTTGGACTGCAGCACGCCCGGCTCCTCTGCCCTTCACTATCTCACAAAATTCTCTCAGTGTCATGCCCATCAAGTCGGTGATGCCATCCAACCATCTCATCCTCTGTCACTCCTTCTCCTCCTGCCCTCAATCTTTCTCAGCATCACAGCTTTTCCAGTGAGTTGGCCCTTTGCACCAGGTAGTCAAAATATTGGAGCTTCATCATCAGCATCAGTCCTTCCAATGAATATTCAGGGTTGATTTCCATTAGGACTTAGTGCTTTGATCTCTGTGCTGTCCAAGGGACTCTCAAGAGTCTTCTCCAACACCACAGTTCAAAAGCATCAATTCTTTGGTGCTCAGCCTTCTTTATGGTCCAACTCTCACATCCATGCATGACTACTGGAAAATTATAACTTTGACTATATGGACTTTTGTCGGTAAAGTGATGTCTCTGTTTTTAATATGCTGTCTAGGTTGGTCATAGCTTTCCTTCCAAGGAGCAGGCATCTTTTAATTTCACGGCTGCAATCACCATCTGCAGTGAATTTTGAGCCCAAGGAAATAAAGTTTGTCACTGCCTCCACTGTTTCCCCTTCTATTTGCCATGAAGTGATAGGACCGGATGCCATGATCTTAGATATACTAAGTTTCTGAAAGTTAAGATGTTGATGTTCATCTGCCTGACAAAATTCCATCGGGGTCCCCATGATAAGACAAAGGAGAGGATCTAAAAAGTGCATTTTCTGAAAATATTTTGAGAGTCATCTTTTGGTATCCAGGTATATGCATTATCCTCTAAGAACAATTTTTGACTTGAGGGATAAAGACAAAATTTATTATAAATGTAGAGGTCAGGAAAGTGAAGATTTGGGCTCTAGAATTGTTTTCTTACTGTTGGGTTTTCAAAGTTTGTTACGTACCCTGCATAAAAGTTCTGTAGGAGATCTGTTTGGCAGATATTTTCTCATAGTCAGTGGCTTGTCTTTTCATTCTCTTAACTCTGCCTTCTGAAGAGCAAAAGAACAAGACTTCTCAATTTTGGTGAAGTCCAGTTAATGAATTTTTAAAACATTTTATGGACCATGATTTTGGCATCATATTTAAGAAAATTTTTCCGAACTCAGGGTCACATAGATTCTTCTGTGTGTGTGTGTGTATGTGTTTCTAAAAGTGTGTAAGGGTTGCTGTTGCCTGACCATGCCTTGAAAATCTGAAGCTCACCATAAATGTTTGCTTTTGTGTGGTTGTTTGTACATGAAATGCTCCTAGAAAATTGAGGCTTGAAATTGCAACATTTAACGGAGTGTTCTCCTGGCCTGTATTGCTACAAAATAAGCCATCCCGAGTCTCTGTGCTTTAAAACATTTATTATTGTCCCTCACGTTTCTGCAGATCGGCTGAGCGCAATGGGCCAGTTCCCACACAGATTCCAGCCTGGAGTTGCCGTCAGATGGTGGTTAGAACAGGAGGCATCTCACAGACCCATCTGTCAGCTGGGACGAACATCCCACACGGCTCACAGGTTTCCCAACCCCAAGCCTTTGTGATATCACTTGGCAAAAAAGAAAGCATTTTTCAAGTAGCTACTGCAACATATCTTGAAGGAACCACCAAGTCAAAAGATTTATATATTCTATAGATTACTTACTATTTAGACTACCTACTGCTTCTCAGATATTTCAGAAGTATGGATGGTGAGAACATATGAAGCCCCTCAGAGGAAATAAACATATAAAACCAACACACCTGAACTGATATATATTGAAAGACCCTCAACATTATCCTCACCAAATAGGAATACTTTAATGTGTGTTTAAGAAATTATGGAATATTAGATTTCTGTAGCAAGACTGCATTTCAAAAATTTCTTTTATAGAAAAGATTTGCTATAAATATGCAACACAATGTAATTTTTAAAATCTTGAGCAAAATCAGGTCTCCATAAGTTATCCTACCTACCTCCATGAGCTTGTTATTATTTGGTCATTATGAAATGCAGTGGAAATTGAAAAGTGTTGCTTAGTTAGAATGAATTTATCAGTATCCTTTCTTACTGTTTCTTTTGAACAGGGGAGAAATGTAATCATGTGCAATTTATGACAGTGACCCAAGGGAAGAGGTGAGATGATGTGTGAATGTGAGCTTGCGAGGGAGCCATGGGCCAGCACGGTGACCGATGGGCTACCCTCTCCAGGTACACACAGCTCAGCGTGGAGGGAGGTGGGACAGGGCAGCAGGTGAAAGGTCCCATTGAAGCAGAAGCCCAGTTCCTCTGCTCATCAGATTTGTGACCTAAGGATTTTAAGCTATTTGAAAGCATATTAAAATATATGTATGATACTTGCCTTGGAGACTGGAGGGGTTAAAACATGATTAAGCTTTGCAAGTACTTAGCAGAATCTGGCACATACTAAGCAGGGTAAACACGGGCTTCTGATTTTAATAAGTTAAGAACATTGTGACCTTTACTCTTTCCATCAGATCCTGTGCCCAAACTTCTCTTGTCACTCCTTTCTCTGAAGGGAAGGCACCAGTGCTCACAAATACAATTTCAGCTCATTTGGAAGGAGGACATTTCCTCTGACCCTCCTGCTCTTGGACATCATGATTCTGGTCAGAGCTTCGATGTCGAGTAACATCTCTAGGGCTTTGTGATCTTGGGCAAATTATTTAACCCATCTCTGCCTCAGTTTTTTTATCCGTGAAACAGAGATAACATTGTGCTCAGTTGTGTTCAGCTCTTCACAATCCCGTGGACTTTAGCCCGTCAGGCCTCTCTGTCCATGGAATTTTCCAGGCAAGAATCCTGGAACAGGTTGCCATTTCCTGCTCCAGGGAATCTTCCTGACCCAGAGAGCGAACCCATGCTTCCTGCGTCTCCTACATTGGCAGGTGGATTCTTTACCACTAATGAGCACCTGGGAACCGACCATAAAATGCAAATATGGGAATCATAATATATGCTAAGTGTCTAAAACAATGACTGGCATACAGAAAACATACTTTTTCATTATTACGCTTCTTTTAAAGATGTTTTGCTGTGGACCATTTTTAAAGTCTTTTTGACTTTGTCACCATGTTGCTTCTATTTTACACGTTGATTTTTTGGCTGAGGCTTGTGGGGTCTTAGCTCCCCAACCAGAGACCAAACCCACACCCCTTGCACTGGAAGGCGGAGTCTTAACCGACAGACTGCCAGGGAAATCTCTATTATGTTTCAACAGCTATTATCAGAATAAAAACTATCATGAGGTGTGTAATTAATACCCTGACATTGTGGTTACCAGCCATTGGTCTTTTCCCTGACCATTCTTTCAGACAGTATTTGTGTGTGTGCTCAGTCATGTCTGAATCTTTGTGACCCCATGGACTGTAGCCCACCAGGCTTCTCTGTCCCTGGAGATTTCCAGGCAAGAGTACTGGAGGGAGTTGTCATTCCAGACTCCAGAGGATCTTCCCAGCCCAGGGATTGAACCTGTGTCTCTTATGTCTCCTGTACTAGCAGGCGGGTCCTTAAACACTGTGCCACCTGGGAAGCCTCAGACAATATACCTGAGGTTAATAAGATGAAAAAAATACTAATATGGTAAGAAGGGGCATTTGGTGAATCTTAGGAAAGATATTGCTTTAGTTGTATAGTTGTGTTTTTTTTAAAGGTACATAGGTTGTTGGGTGAAATATTGAGATGTTGGCCAACAGAACTCAAGCAATAAGCCTTACTAAAATATTATGGAGAGCATCTCCAAAATGGAGAGAAGAGAGAGTTGAGAAGGGCCAAGAGGGAGGGGAAGAGTGAAGTATCACCTGTTATAAGGGGTGTGAAACTGCAGAGGGGAGGCTGGGGTCGAGTGGTTCTGAGAAGACCGTGTTCACATGTTGTGTGTTTGCTTTACTAAAGAATCTTCTTCTTTCCAACAACCCCATCCCTGTTATGTGACAGTTTATTTCACTCACAAATATGTTGGACACATACCAGCGTTTGTGTGCACACATTAAGAAGGTGGATATCCTGCCTGGGTGAGGGGTTGTGGGCAGCAAATGACACGTGCATAGAGGAAGGAATTCAAAACCAGGAAATCACCTGCCTCATTTCTTACTCAGTGCGAAGCTGTAGAGAAAACACCAACTGTCTCAAATGTCCGTGAGTTACGGATGGAGGACTCATGACCATCTTACTAAGGTCATACCATCACGTCTCTGTGCCCAGCCTAGGACCTTGCATGTGAAGAACAAATGAATGAATGAATGAGGTCGCAGCTGACATCTGGGTTACATAGTCTCAGGCGTGGTATATATAAGTTGTATTTACAGCAAAGTATTCATAATGCTCTAGCTGCTCTCTGAAGCTGAGTGAGAATCTGTGTGTTGAACCAGACTATTTAAAATGTATTCATTTTATCCAAACATTATTTATTCAATGTAGTTCTTCTTTAATACTTACAATGTGCTGTTCCTGGTAGACAATGATGCCCTTGTGAAACTTTCGTGTTAGGCAGAGAAAACAGAATACACACATGTAACAAGCATAATAATTTCACATAGTGCTATGAAGAGTATAAAAGAGGGTGTTAGGTTAGGGAGGGTCTTGACAAAGAATTAAGTAAGGAAGCCCCTTTATAGAGGATTTGGGGGTTGAGACATGAATGCTGAGAATTAGCCATTGGATGATTTGGCAGTAAAGCCATCTAGACACAGAGGAGCGCTGTGATGAGGATGAGTTAATGAGATGCAGAGATGAGTGCGCTGGACTGAGTGGGTACAGAGAATGGAGGTGCCGTGCAGTGAGTTCAGAGATGTGAGGAGGCATCAGTGAGCGAAGAGTCGATTCTATTTTGAGGGTAATGGAAAGACTTTGGGAGATTTTAAGCATGTGAAGAACATAGTCTTAGTAGAAGAGTGTCTGTTTCCATAACCAACGTCCATCCCATCTACATCTCGTTTGTCTGTCTCCACGAACCTGGACTCTGAGCTTTTACGCTGCGCCTTACAAGAACGCAGCTGATGCTCAGAGTGGATATTTGCTTTCTCCAAGGTCAGTTAGGGTCAAAGGAAAAACTGAGGATTTTATAGCATGGGAAGTGAGAATTGGCTGCTTCTCAACTAGAGCGCTCTGTTTAATAATTGATGGGAGGGCAAAGGGGCCTTTCTAAAATCGCTGCTAAAAGACACAGTATGGTACTATGATTTTTTCAATACTCTTTGCAAAGTAGGCTAAACCTCATCATTCAAAGAAGCAAGAGTATAATGCTTTTCCTTACTTTCTTCCAAGTCTATCTTTTTTTCTTTGCTGAGTCTGCATATGCACCATCCATGCCAATTTCTAAGGCATTAACTGATGACCTGCAATCTGAGGAAAAGGGTCAAGAGAGAGATTAGAGCTGAGGGAATGTGGGGCTTAGAAAGAAGCAGTGACCCCCGCAGTCGGATTCAGCCAGTCTGACTCAATATCACCAGTGGTGTAGAAAAAGGATTTCGTGATGTTTAGATTTTTGTGAAATGAAATTATGTACCTTGATACAAGATTTCCTAGTTTCTAGAACAGTCTAAGTGAGCAATTTTAAAGTTAGCTTCAATATGACTGATTAATATTTTGATTTATGTAAATTTCATTTCTGTGATAATGTTATTGTATATATTTAATGTATTGCGTTAAACTTTGCTCTGTGCTATGGAATTCATGATATATTGTTCTGCATTGTGTATGGACTCTTTTAAAGCATTGCTGGTCTTCCTTATAATCGGGGTTTGGTAATTTATGCCAAAACTTTTATTGAAAGCAAACATAACAAAATACTATTTAAAGTGTGGTGGCATTAAAACACTAAAGATATTTTGATTTGAAGACAATCAGTTTACTAAAAAGAGTCGGTCTCGGTTAGATAAGGGAGACGCTGAGCCGGTCCTGTTCTTCCTTCTCCTCACCCACTAATCGCATCGTTCAGCTTTCAGTGACCGAAGAGTCCTTACGTTTCTTTGCCAAACAGCACGGTAGGTGGCAGGGAGGCTTCGGTGAGGAAAGCAGACATTGACCCTATAGAAACGAAGGGCAGCGTGTGGACAAGAAGCTAAGAGACGCAGGTAAGGGAATGAATATGTAGTCCCAGGCTGCATTAAGTGCTGGAATAGGGAGTTGGACAGCAGTGACGCCTCAGCGAGGGGACGGCGTCCGCTTTGCCGGCTCCCCGGTTCCCAAGGCCCCCCTTCAGCCTTAGCACCAAAGCTATAGATATGTATCTTGCCGCTTTGGTGGCTTGCTCGTTCATTTTTTGGAGCGTGGACGTGGTGCCGGTTTTTCTTTCCCCGGAGTCCTCCTCCACCAGAGTGAGCCTGTGACCGGGACCTGGCCGGTCGGCTGAGCGGAGGAGCCGCCCCAGACGGGCCCTGTCCCTCAGAGGCTGTCCTCTCAGCGGTTCGGACAAAGTTCTGCAGGGGAACGTGATCGTGTGGGGCGTATAAGGGCAAGAAGCATGCACAGAGAGACGGAAGGAGCTTGGTCCCCCCACGGGCTTCCAGTTACCTGACAAAAGCAAATACAATTATTTTAAAATGCACATTTTATATATTTTGCATACATCTTTACACATGATCCATAATTTAAAATATGTGTTAGTCGGTTTTCAGACTAATTCAGGGTGGTATGTGAGAACTGAGAACTTGCTTAAGAGATGGAAAAAATGGAAGAGAATTAAACATTGGGCTACCAGCAGGTCTCTGAAGGTGTTTGGCTATGATACAAATAAATGCTTAAGAAACACGAACTGAAATTTTAAAAGACAAACACACACCATCCTTATACTTAAAATGTTTAATAAAAAGTACATTTGGTGCACACATGTTCACACAGCTGTAGTCATCTGCTTCTCTGTGTGTGCAGACCTGTGTTTAATAAGTAAAACAGAAGGAGCTACTCCTGAGGTTAAGGTTTCGTTTCTGCTTTTGATGAAAATAATAGTGTATGGGAAACCTTTGAAATAATACCCAGCTCCAGGCCTCACCCAGACCGGATGATGCCTAGAGACTCTGATTTACGGGGGTTTGGTGCTGTGGGTGGGGCCGGGACGTTGGGAGGTTTAGAACGCCCCGGGAGCTGAGGTCGGTGCTGTGATGACCTGCGGGGCTGGGAGGAGGGTGGCGGTGGGAGGGAGGCTCAGAAGGTGGGCGACTCATGCACGTTTGTCGCTGATCCGTGCTGCTCTGCAGTGGAGACTAAGACAGCACTGGAAAGCAACTTCTTAAGTTAAAAAATGAAATAAATTCCCCCGTGATTGTCATATACAGTCAGGGTTGAGACTGACCTGGAGGAATGGACAGTAGCTGGGCCGTTTCAACCTGGTTCACCTGAGCAGAAAAGGACAGTTAGGGAGAAGGACCTAGTGGCTAAGGACACCCTCCATCCCATCAGGAGGAGAGTCTCGTTCCAGTTCTATCTTCACTAGGAAACAATTGGGCGATCTTGAGAAAACTAGCAAATCTTTCCAACCCTCTGTTCCCTCACTGTGAATGAAATGAAATGATAGAGGTCATGCACTTACCACCCACATATGAAGACTATGCAAGGTAGTTAAGACATATGTCGGTGCAACAAGTTTCTGCATCCAGCACAACCACACACAGATGACTGACATTTTGCAATATGGAGGGTATTTGGGGGATGGTCTCACTTAAAATGGGGCTTCCCTGGTGGCTCAGATGGTAAAGAATCCATCTGCCAATGCAGGAGACCCCGCTTCAGTCCCTGAGTCAGGAAGATTCCCTGGAGAAGGGAATGGCAACCCACTCCAGTATTCTTGCCTGGAGAATCTCATGGACAGAGGAGCCTGGCAGACTACAGTCTATAGGGTCGCAAAGAGTCAGACACAACTGAAGTGACTTAGTACTCACATGAGCCCCACAGGCACACTCCAGGTGTCAACAACCAGTGCACCTGAAACTAGCTGCAGTAAGAAACCTAAATGCATTTGGAGGATTCATGTCCTGTTTATTCAGTTCAGTTCAGTCACTCAGTTGTGTCCGACTCTTTGCAACCCCATGAATCGCAGCACGCCAGGCCTCCCTGTCCATCACCAACTCCTGGAGTTAACTCAAACTCATGCCCATCAAGTCGGTGATGCCATGTTTATTAAGATACTATTAAAAAGTAAAAAGCAAATTTTAAAGGCTGTGATTTTAAATATGAGCCTTCACCAGAAGAATCCCTAGAGCAGGCCTTCTAAGCTGCAGGTTCCAATTTGCAAGCCAGCTGCTCCTTTGCAGGACAAGCCTGTGTCACTGCTCCGTAGTGGTTCTCAGCGGGAATGTTATTTACTTAACCATGGATAATGTTTTTTCAGAGCAACCCCAGGGAAGCCAGAAAGCAAAAGTTTGTTCATTATGATAACAGTATCATCATCTTAGAGTTAAAATAAACACTTAAGACCATCTACCCTGACCTGTTTATTTTAAAGATTTAAAACCCATAGCCCTTGGGTTCGGTGCCTTGGTTAACTTACTCGAGACAGTTGACGGAGGGCAATTGCAAGCCTCGAGGCTTGTTGATATAAATCCTAGCACTCTGTATATTTCTCTTGGAATTGTGGTTTCTGATTCAGCAGCCAGAAGCTGTGTGTGGTTCTTGAAGTCTTGAAATGTGGTTATCTGAGCTGAGATGTTCTGTTTTAGTCCATTGGGGCTGCTATTTAAAAAAAAAAAAAAACAAAAAACGTACCATAGACGAGGTAGCTTATAAACAACAGTGATCTATTTCTCACAGTTCTGGAAGGTGAAATCAGGGTGCCACCATGCCAGGGTCTACCGGGAGCCCTCTTCTGGCTGCAAACTGCTGCCTTGTCCTTGTATTCCTCACTAGGCAGGCAGAGAGGGAGAGCGCGCGTTGGTGTCTCTTATGAGGGCACTGATCTCATTCGTGAGGTCTCCACCCTCATGACCTAATCACCTCCCATAGGCCCCCTCTCATATCACCACACTGGGGGTTCAGATTTCAGCATATGAATTTTAGGAGGACAAAGGCATTCAGTCCACTACACGTGCTATAAGTATTCTATACCTCAATTTTAAAGACTTACTATGAAAAAAATTGTTATGCTGATTACAGGTTGAAATGAAAATGTTGGGGACACATTTGTATTAGATAAAATATACTATTAAATTAATTTCTTTTTACTTTTAAAAATGTAGCTACCAGAAAATCTATAATTTCATATGTGACTCACATTTTATTTCTGTTGGATAGCTCTGTCTCAGATTCCTTGCACCAAGGCAAGTTAAAAGGACCAGGAAACACAATTAAAACGTTCATAATCATTTAAAAGCTGTAAGGACATGGTCAGAAATCAGAAATAAGGGAAGAAAACTTAATAGAATAAAGGGGTTCAGATCTGTGTAGTTAGGTTTGAAATTCTAGGCATATTTTTCAAATGGCTCATCTTTTTGACATGAACTTGAACAAACTTTACGAGCTAGTGGAGGACAGAGGAGCCAGGCGTGCTGCGATCCATGGGATCACAAAGACTCAGACACGACTTAGCAACTGTACAAAATCTTCTAAAAACATGGAAAAGTCCTTTAAAGAAAGAAAATGGGAGAGTTTCACTCAGTGTTTTAGGGGCAAAACATATGAACATTTAGAGGTTACCAGTGGTTCTCCTTTCAATGTGTCTCGCTTGCACATAACCCTTGGCTAGACGCCAACATGACTTGTGCAGAAGGTTGTAGTATAGATAAGCTATTTTTATCTGAGACGTGCCTAGCAAGTGTGCAAATTTTCTGTTGTTATTTTCTTAAATTATATGTTTGTAATACACAGTTTTGAGGCAAACAGTAAATTCAGTCAATATGCTACTATAAATTAGACCACTGTTCAACAGAGGGTTCAGTTCAGTTCAGTTCAGTCTCTCAATCGTGTCCGACTCTTTGCGACCCCATGAATCGCAGCACGCCAGGCCTCCCTGTCCATCACAAACTCCCGGAGTTTACTCAAACTCATGCCCATCGAGTTGGTGATGCCATCCAACCATCTCATCCTCTGTCATCCCCTTCTCCTCCTACCCCCAATCCCTCCCAGCATCAGGGTCTTTTCCAATGAGTCAACTCTTCGCATGAGGTGGCCAAAGGATTGGAGTTTCAGCTTCAGCATCAGTCCTTCCAATGAACACCAGGACTGATCTCCTTCAGGATGGACTGGTTGGATCTCCTTGCAGTCCAAGGGACTCTCAAGAGTCTTCTCCAACACCACAGTTCAAAAGCATCAATTTTTCGGGGCTCAGCTTTCTTCACAGAGGGTTAGGATGAGGCAACTCTTTGTCTAGCTGGTTTTTTTTTCCTTTTTTCCTCTTTTTTTTTTTTTTTTTTGATGGAGATTTATTTCTTTCAGGTTTAAGATGGAAATGGAAACTTGTACCATTATTCATTCTGCATCACAGTAAATAAGCTTCATTACCAACAGATGTTTTAATTTCTTGTGGAAATACATTCCTTGCTGATTAATTCCATCTTCCCTTCATTTTCAAACTGTAGAAGATTTGCTTCAAAACCCACATATCAGGTATATCTCATTCTTTATTGAGCCAGTAACAAAAGAAAATACATTTATATTATTCAGGAAGCAATCATGGAGATACTTTACGGCTCATTTATATCAATATCAAACTAATTCAATGACAAGTCAAACATGGTGCCCTTTAATCACAGAAAACTGTAAGGTATTTCAGCTGAATAAATTAAGGGCAATTAACTAAAAAATGAGCTACACCCATGAAGCTCATTATTTTTAGGTGAGGGATCCTTTTCGTTATTAGACTTGTTCTCTTTGATCTGCCAGATGCCTGGTTTGCCCAACAAAAATCAAAACACCTCAAAGCATAAAAGCATGCACCCCATGTGTTATGTAAACTTGACTTGATAACTAACATCAGCCATGTCATTTGCATCTATTATCTTAGTGAAAAATACCTATTTCTCATCCAAAGGAAAAGCATGAGTTTAGAACTCCAAAAATCCTCCAAATAATAAAATCCAACAGAAATCAGATGCAATTTTATCATCCGTGCTGGACAGTCAGTTACGACCAAGAAGAAAGAGGTTGGGCATTGACCAGAAATTCCTGTGAAAGCTGGTGGGCTTCTCTAAATACGGACAAAACAGAGAGGATGTGTCTTGTACAAATGCCTGTTCTGGGCACAGGTGTTTGTGACTACATGCCGTTTTCCTGAAGATTTTAGTATAGTGTGTGTATATTTACACATATAGGGGCCTCCCGGGTGGCCCAGTGGTAAAAGATCCGCCTGCCAATGCGGGAGATGCAAGAGACGTGAGTTCAGTCCCTGAGTTGGGAAGAGCCCCTGGAGTGGGAAAGGGCAGCCCACTCCAGTATTCTTGCCTGGAGAGCCTACAGAGAGAAGAGCCCAGAGGGCTACAGTCCGCGGATCGCAGTCAGGGGTGCCTGAGCGCACATCACAGACACGACACGCGTGTACGCCTAGTGACGCGGCCTCAGTCTCCTGATGGCTCTGCAGCACTGCGGGACGTTGGTTTTCTGTGTGCCAGGGTTAAAGGAAATTTAGTCAATCCATGACTGACTTTTGCCAGTGATGCCAATGAATGGGATGAACAGACTAAAGAAAAGTCACTGTGTTCTGTGTGTTTCTTGGTTTAGCTGTGTGTATGTGTGGACATTACACTTTTAGTTCATGTCAAAAGATTTGCATTTTCCAAGAATCTGTCAACTATTAGAAGGAAAATAATCTCAGAAAAACATGTTGGGTGATTGATATGAATTTGCCATGAATTAAGATTTTCAAAAAATATTTTCAGAAAAAAATATTTTTGAGCATCTTTTAGCATTGTGTGAAATGTTCAGGATACAAGAGGTGATGAATGTAAAGGCCCTACATGCATTCTATCCAGAAGGATGGCAGACAAAGTTACTAAAAAATAAAACATTCTAGTGATGTTAAGTTAATGTTCTGTGATGTGAATACTGGCATAGATTGCATGGGACAGTGGAGCCTTCAGTGATGGAGAGGCAGCCTCTCTAAGGAGGTCATTTTTTTTTTTTTTTTGAACTGTTCATTTTGAAAACACATCAAATCTAGAAAATGTTACAAAAGTAGTATAGTTAACTCTGATAACTCCTTCACTTTGTTTAACCAACTGCTAACACTTTGCCATATTTTCTGTGTAATTATATTGTTCTGACCCAATTAAGAGCTTTGGGCATCTTGATCCTTCACTGGTGTTACTCATTTATGAATCCTTGAGTGTGTGTCTCCTAAGAACAATGCCATTCTAGAAATCACCATAGACAGTATCATAGCCAGGACATTTAACAAGGATACAAAGCTAGAATGTAACATACAGTCTATATTTTGCATTTGCCAATTGGCCCAGGAATGTCTTTTCTAACATGAAGAAGTGACCTGGACTAATAGCTAAATGATAAACCAAACACAGGCACATGAAAGGGGCTTTCAGGAATAAAGACAGAAGGAATAGAAAGTCCAAAGACATCTATATAACATCTATGTAAATAATGTATTTAAAAAATGACAGCTCTAGCCAATATTCTAGGAATTATGATATTAATGAATAAAACCTGGCTTTACATACGCTAGATAAATGGCTAAATTTTAAGATTCTATGTAATAAGAAATCTTGTCCAAATTGATAGTCGTTTAGTTTCTGTTTGGTTTTCCTCTGTTTTATCCGTCCGCTCCCTACCTGATCCACTGCATCATCAACTGAAGTAATCTGCCATGGAGCACCACAAGCACGGTTTAGGAAATTGTTGCCTGCAGAATTTCAAATATGGATATGAGGCATTTGGAAGCAATTTCTGATAAGAGAGTACTGTAAATTGGTACCCCAAGGTACATCCTGCACATTACCCAACCAAATGTTTTTTCTTTAAACAAGATTCAGAGGGAGGAGGGACGTATTAGCCGTGAAACTTAATGGACTAAGGTGCCATTACTTATTAAACAGGACTATCTATGTGAAAAATGAGCAGTTAATGTACATATGCAGATAATGTAATCCATTTTATCTTATCTACATACACAGAAGATTCTGATTGTAATGGACCTGGTGGGCCCTTTTTGCTCATTCCATTTGCCTGAGCACCGTGTCTGGATTAATAAAGAGCATGTTTTCCCAAATGAACATAGACAGAAAGGCACTCTGGCCCTCTCCCAAGGACTGAGGGGTCTCCCTAGGATGTTCAGAGGCACCGAAGGTCAGGCGGCCCTCAATGGAACCGTGGAAGGGTTGTAGCGTCTTTCATGTACAGCAGAGAAGCAGCCTGGAGTGTCTGATTCTTTCCAACCTTTGAAAATCATAAAATAAAGCCACAGCATCACAGACCATCTGGTACTTACAACGCAGTATCTCTGGATAAGTCTGAGCAAAGGGCAGACTGTTACCCCACGGGCAAGGAGTTCAGTTATATATCATTTTACTGCACTTGCCTGATCATGGCCAGAGATACCAAAACGCTCTCCTGTGCAGCCCCTCTCCTCACCCTTGAGTTAGTCACTCGTCTCAATGTCTGCATTTTCTATTTTTTAAAATAGAAGCAAAAATAGCGGGAGCTCTGAGCAAAAAAATGTCACATACAGACTTTCAAGTCTTATTACTGACATTTGGACTTCCCTGGTAGCTCAGCTGGTAAAGAATCTGCCTGCAACGCAGGAGACCCTGGTTCAATTCCTGGATCAGGAAGATCCGCTGGAGCAGGGATAGGCTACCCGCTCCAGTATTCTTGGGCTTCCCGGCAGTTCAGCTGGTAAAGAATCTGTCTGCAATGCAGGAGACCCTGGTTCAATTCCTGGATCAGGAAGACCCACTGGAGCAGGGATAGGCTACCTGCTCCAGTATTCTTGGGCTTCCCGGCGGCTCAGCTGGTAAAGAATCTGCCTGCAGTACAGGAGAGTTGAGTTTGATCTCTGTATCGGGAAGATCCCCTGGAGGAGGCATGGCAACCTACTTTTGCCTGGAGAATCCCCTGGACAGAGGTGCCTGGCAGGCTATAGTCCATGGGGTCGCAAAGAGTCGGACACGACTGAGCGATTAAGCACAGCACAGCACATTAATAATTGTGGCAACCTTGGAAAAGCAAAACAAAACACAAACCCTAAAGCTTCCTGAAAGACCAACAAGACTGGATGATTAAATGAATTCACCTAGTAAATATTAGTTGTATTAACCACCTTATAAAGAAGTACAGGTCACGCATGTCTCTGCTAAAGCAGAGCCACGGTGTACAGAAGGGAATGATAGGACAGCACAAACCCAGAAAGCTGATTATAGAATTATGCTTAGAGGAATCCCCCCCCCCGCTTTTTTCTTTTTTTTGGTAAAAGCAAGCAGGCAAGCACTGTGTATGCTTGTGTGCCACTGGATATTTATTTGTTCATGTGTGTGTGTGTGTGTGTGTATAGATTAAAGAACTAAGCTTTCACAATAGTTCCCTTTGAGGTGTGGTATCAAGAGCCGGCTATGATGGGGAGAGGAGTGCCTTTTTACATTTATACTCATTTTTATATTCGTTTTAAGCCTGGACATTGTCACTTAAAAATAGCAAAGATAGAATCATAAGGTAATAGAGATAAGTGACAGCTTAGCAAATATCCAACCTAGTTCCATATTCTTTGAACATACCCCATTTTAAGCAGGCAGTGAAAATTGAATTAACTCAAGCTCCCCAAACCTTAAAGAATATAATTTGGGCAATTATTTATTTAATTTAAATAAAACACTATCACCCCCAACCTACTTTCCTTTTGAACATTTGGATATTTTAGCACAAATAATTTTAGATAATTTAAATGATTAGCTTGCATGTTTTAAACAATTTAAAATAAGGTTATAATCACTGAGGTATTGAGTTCAAGCTATTCCGAGTCATGTTTCCAAACATTTTCATATTGATTGTAATTCAAGAAAATTCTCAAAACTTCTCATAAAGTAGATTTTCGTGGAATTAATTTTAAGCTGAAAACTGGAGTATGATCTCATGGAGCATGGAGAAAGAGAGGTGACTATTGGCCAGTTGTCACCACAGCATTCATTTTGTGCCCTTTTTTCTATGTAAGCTTATGAAATTTAGTATGACTTTTTCTGTTGCCCTCCATTACCTTCTTGTTGTTTTCCAAAGCTCAGGCATGGACAAGAGGAGACAAATGCTCTCCCATTTTAATTCAGGGTTCCACCAGCTGTGCCGGGTTTGCCAAGAGGTTGTGACTCAGGGGCACCGCCAGCAGCAGCCGGTCACCCACCCACCAGCCACACGGAAGGGGCGGCGGGGCAGTATTTGGTGGTCTTTGGGCAGAGCAGTGGCTGTGCTGCATATTCCGGAATTGAACCTCGCGGTGGAGAAATGAATAAGGTGTTACTTTCTCAGGCAGTGTTCGTGTGTTCGACTCTCTGTGACCCCATGAACTGTGGCCTGCCAGGCTCCTCTGTCCATGGGATTCTCCAGGCGAAAATACTGCAGTGGGTAGCCATTCCCTTCTTCAGGGGATCTTCCCCACCCAGGGATCAAGCCTGGGTCTCCTGCATTGGCAGGCGGATTCTTTACCTCTATCCAGCTGAGAGATTTTTAAGAGAACCACACTGAGAGTTAGCCACATGCTCCTCCTTGACTCTGGGGACACGGGGGTCAGCATCGGATGCTGAACGAAGGAAGCCCAGGGGTGGAGGGCTTCGCGGAGCAGAGAGGGCTGCCCTGCGAGCCGCGCGTGCCTCCCTTGGGCTCAGAACAGGGAGGCGCGCTTCTCACGGACCAGCCCTGACCTGAAGGCAGCGACCTAGGGTGGTAAAGGATGCCCGCGAGAAGCCCCACAGACCCGGCGCCCCCGCACAGAGGCGGCATCTGCACGTGCAGCTGACGGTAGAGAAGGCTCTGCTCCTTGTGGGGGAGCGTAGTTGGGGACCCCCACAGGGCCGCTGTCAAGAATGCTCCCCATGCAAGGGAAAGAGCAGAAACGGCTCCGCCGAGGCGGTCCACAGCTGGGCCACTGATGGTCCTAGGCAGGCCCCGTGCCTCCTGCCTCTCTCCCCGGGTACCCAGCAGTGGCGCTTGGCCGATGGGGAGGAGGGAGGAGCCACAGAGAGGAGGAGGAGCCAGTCTGAGGTCGGTGCTCCCCGGGGTACCCAGCAGTGGCGCCTGGCCGATGGGGAGGAGGGAGGAGCCACAGGCAGGAGGAGGGAGAGCCAGTCTGAGGTTGGTGCTCCCCGGGGTACCCAGCAGTGGCGCCTGGCCGATGGGGAGGAGGGAGGAGCCACAGGCAGGAGGAGGGAGAGCCAGTCTGAGGTTGGTGCTCCCCGGGGTACCCAGCAGTGGCGCTTGGCCGATGGGGAGGAGGGAGGAGCCACAGAGAGGAGGAGGGAGAGCCAGTCTGAGGTCAGTGGAGACAGACATGAAGTACAGCACTGCAAGAGTGGTGTATCCATTGGCAGGATCCTTTTATCACCAAAATGACCGTTCTTCTGAAGGAAAGACCATGAGAAAGCACGCGTCTTTCTAAAGACGCCAGTGTAGATAAGGGAGCTGCACACAGGGGTTAAGGGAGCAGGGGGGAAAGAGAGAAGTTCTGTTCCTTCCGCCCGGCTCGTTCGATCCATAGTTACACGTAGATGCTTTCAGTAAGTTCCTAAATGCTGATTTAAAACTTTCTATTCTACCTCATCCACTTATGAAAACCGCTCTGGGGAAAATCTCCATTCCCTTCACGTATTGCAGAGTCTTTCAGAAAGATGTCTCCACAGTGCTTTGTGAACAATAGTTCCACATCACTGAGAGAGTCTGTTGTGTGAGGCAAGTGAGGCTTGGGAAGGGACTTTGTCAGCAGAGATTCAGGGTGCTATTAAACCCGTATTTCCTGCCGCTGTGAAGAGGAATTATGTGTGAACGTCAAAAGGAAAACGAGTTCTGCCTCGCATGCCATCTTTTGCTATTAAGAGATCCTGGACTTTAATCAGAACTTTTGCTCGGCAGCCATCAAACCATTCAGAAAGAGTTGGTTTGGATCATTCAAGGATAAGAGATGGAAGTGGTGCTTGCTTTGTTTGAAAGTAGGCAGCAACAGAGCCCCCATTTAGCAATCATTTCATTTTGTAATTTAGTATAGGTGTTCGGGGCTGTGTGTATTTTCCTGAAAGTAAGTCATAAACATAGATCAGAGTTTGCAAACTCATAGCCCAGAGTCCCTGTGTGTCGCCAACCTGGTGTTTACCTTTTAAAATCCATGTTATTGTTTTGTTTTCTAATAGCTTTACTGAGGTGTAGTTGACATTTAATTCCAAACATATTTAAAAAGTATAATTTTATAGAATTTTTTGTACATATACACCCACTAAATGATCACCACTATCAAGATGGTGAACGTGTCCATTATCCTTAAATATATCCTCATGAAAAAAAGTGAAAGTGTTAGTCACTCAATTGTGTCCAACTCTTTGTGACCCCATGGACTGTAGCCCACCAGGCTCCTCTGTCCATGGGATTCTCCAGGCAAGAATACTGGAGTGAGCAGCCATTCCCTCTCCAGGGGATCTTCCTGACCCAGGTATTGAACCCCTGTCTCCTGCATTGCAGGCAGATTCTTTACCATCTGAGCCACCAGGGAAGTTCAAATATATCCTCATATGCCTCTGTATTTCCACCCTCCTGCCCCTCTCTGCCCTTCCCTTTCTCTTTGTAACCCCAATCTTCCTTCTGTCACTAGAGATTATGCAGTAGACTAAGAGTCTATGTTCCCCCCAGATTCATTGGTTGAAACCTAACTCCCAATGTGATGGTATTAGGAGGTGGGGTCTTTGAGGGGTGATTAGGCCATGAGGGTGGAGCCCTCATGAATAGGATTAGTGCCCTTAGAAAAGAGACTGCAGAGGTTGCCCTCACCCCTTCCCCCAGGCGAGGACATGGCATCTATGAACCAGGCAGCAGGCTCTCACCAGACGAAATCTTAACCTTGATTTCCCCAGACTCCTGAAAGGTAAAAAATAAATTTCTATTGTTGCTAGTACAATACCAGGCTATGGTATTTCTGTTATAGCAGCCCAGATTGACAGATGTTAGTTTACATGTTCTAGAGATTTATAAAAAAGATTCATAGAGAATATAATCTTTTGGTTTTTCTTTACTGAACATAATTATTTTGAGATCCCTGATGTAGTAGATATTAATACTTCATCCCTTTCGTGTGGACTGGTCTGCCATTATATAGACATACCACAGTGTTTATCCATATGCCGTATGTTTATCCATATGTTTAAACATGTCCGTGTGTTTATCCATCAATAGATGGGTATTTGGGTTATTTTCATTTGGGGCCACTGCAGATGAAGTTTCTGTGAATATTTGGATATACATCTTTGTATGGACAATGCATTTTTCTCTCCTCAGTAAATACCTGCATGTGGCATGGCTAGCTCATAAGATAAGTGTATATTTAGGTTTTTAAGAAATTGCCAAACTGTGTTTCTAAAGTGGTTGCAATGTTTTTAACTTCCAACCACCATTTTCTTCACATCCTAACGTCTTCACATGTCTACCATCATTTGGTATTGCCAGTATTTTTAATTCAAGCCCTTTTAATGGGTTGTAAAGGTATCTCATCAGGGTTTTAATTTGCATTTCACTACTGGTTAATAATGTTGAACTTCTTTTGATGTGTTAATTTGCCATCTGTATATCTTCTTTGGTGAAGTCCATTCAGATGTTTTGTTGATTTTTTTATTGAGTGCCATCTTAGTGAGTTCTTTTGTAAAACTGAAGTATAGTTTATTTACAATGTTGTGTTAGTTTTAGGCCATATATATATGTGACTTTTCAGGTTCTTTTCCCATATAAGTTACTGAAAAATATTGAGTGTAGTTCCCTGTGTATACAGTAGGTCCTTGTTGTTTATTTTATATATTGTATTGTGTGTACATTCATCCTAAACTCCTAAGTCATCCCTACCCATCTTGCCCTTATTAACCTTAAGTTTGTTTTCTATGTCTGAGTCTATTTCTGTTTTGTAAATATTAATACAGTCATTTGTGTCAATTTTTTAGATTCCACATGTAAGTGATACTAGGTAATATTTGTCATTATTGAGTTTGGGGAGTTCTTTATATACTCTGAACACAAGTGCATTACCAGGTACGTGCTCTACAAATATTTTCTTTCAATCTTTTCATTCTCTTACACTGTCTTTTGAAGAGCAGAAGTTTTAAATTGTGGTGAAGTTAAATTTATCAGTTTCTTCTTTTATGCATTTTCTCCTGTGTTTCCTACCTCTCGGGATCATTGGCCTTCATTACCATGTCCATTATTTTAAGTATCTGGTGTAGTTTTTTGCTAGGGGGTAGTAAATACAATTCCTATTATTCTACTTGGCAAGAAGCAGATGCCTGGTGTGTTACCTTAAATTTATTTTATGATCAATATTTAACAATCTGGAAACTTCACATAATAATCTACTGATTTGGATTCCTTTAAAAATATCTGGCTACACAGTAGTCTTATTCCTGCATAAACTAGCAGGCTGGAGCAGTGTGGCCTTCAGTTTGGTTACTAGCCACTAACTACTAACCACTATTTACTCAATTCAACTTTCTGATGATAGAAAACAATATTATAATAATTACAAGGTTACTCAGCTTCCTTTGCACTCAAATAGAACCATATCTCCAGGTCATACACTTGATCAGCAAAGAGTTTTAGTCATTCAGTGAACAATTTTATTATTAAGTGGGAAAAAAATGCATATCTTCTTGAAATGGTATAGGACTGCTACATTTATTTGCAAAGAAAGGAAGAAGTAGACATTTTCAGTGCCTACCTACCATGTGTTTTAACATAAAATGCTTAGTTAAATCCATGAATTCAAGTCCTAAAGCAGTGCTATGATTAATTCATTTAAATGCTTATTTAGAAGGCTTCAGTGCAGAGGGGAGCTGCCTGATGACTGAGATGGGACAGATGTTAAGATATCACCCCTGCTCACAAGTGCAACCTGTGGCCGCCCTGCAAGACTTGCAGCCTTCTTGTGGGCTCTGTTCCTCTAGGGCAGGGGGGCTGGGTGATTTACAGAAAACACATGATCACTTTCATCAGTGAGAGTTACCTGAGGGTGGCCTGGTTGGACATAGCAGACTTCTTTCTAATTTGGTATCATTACAAGTGTTATCTGATGGCTTCAGAGACACATCGAGCTGTCTTCTCTGGACTTGTGAACAGAAATGCTTTCTCCAACTTACTTCCTACAAGGTGGTTTTTAACTTCGCCCAGAATCATTGGTCAGTCTAGTTCCTGTGAAAGAACTGATGAGAGGTACCAAATGAAGACCCAGTGACCAAAAAAGATCAAGTCCATTTGGACTCCCAGCCAAGCATGGGGTTGGGGGAGGTGTGAGAGAACATGGATTCCTGTGCCATGAAATAAGCTTGAGAGTCTCAAGCTCTCAGATGCAGGCTCCTCATTGTCTTCCCCATCCTAGCTGGTGGTTTTAGGGTCAATTTGGGTAAGAAATGCAAAAGTATTGTGTAAAATTAAAAGCAATATAAAATATAGGAAAACAGGTTCTGGCTGTGAAATGATAATGTTAACAATTGGTTGTTGTTGTGTCTGACTGTTTGTGACCCCATGGGCTGCAGCAGGCCAGACAGCTCTGCCCTCCACTGTCTCCAAGAGTTTGCTCCAATTCATGTCCTCTGAGCTGCTGACTCTACCTAACCATCTCAGCCTCTGCTGCCCTCTTCTCCAATAATAAACAGCCCTTCTTGAGTGTCTGTGATATACAAACATTACTCTAAGCACTTCACAATTAGGAGCTCATTTAAGCCTTTTAGTAACTGGATAATCATAGCTATGAATATTATCTCATTTTACAGATGGGATAATGGAGGCACAAAATGTCTCAGGATCTTGTCCAAAGTTTCAGCGAGAGGGTGGCAGAAATGGAATTAAGGC
Source organism: Dama dama (assembly GCF_033118175.1). Lineage (NCBI taxonomy): Eukaryota > Metazoa > Chordata > Mammalia > Artiodactyla > Cervidae > Dama > Dama dama. The sequence goes on from NC_083703.1 coordinate 82,383,428, forward strand.
CAGACAGGAGTCTCTGAGTCCGTGCTCTTAATTACATCATGATTCTCCTCTCAATATGGAAGCCAAGTTATTCACAAAGTGTTTTAGAAAACAATAGTTTTCATGGGGAAAAAAATCAAGTTGGGGTTAAAGGATTTTAAAATTCCATCTATACAAAGTTTGTTGTTGTTATTGTTTTTAAACTGTTTTTCTTTTTTCCTTACAGGGATTTTAATAATGAGATTTTCTTTACAGAGAAAAAATCCAAGACAAATGTAATCACACTTGATTTTAATTATCTGCTTAAATTTTTCCCAGTACACTGTGATCCCAATACACCATAATATCTTTTGAGTAAAATTTTTGTTTCTTTTCCTATTCAAAAAACAAAAGAATGAACAAAAGTGTAATAGCTCCTCAACAGATACTTGATAATAAATTTAAAGTCACATTTTTAATTTGGTTTGCTTCAAAGGAAACATATTGATATGGTGTCTCCACTGAAGGTAGATATAGAATTTTAATTAACATCCATATATTACCAGGAGAATTTATTCAACCTTTTCTATATTAAGTGAGCTTAAAGTTTAAGAATTAAAGGATAAGGAGTCATATTTTAGTGTAAAATTATCTTTTAAAAATGATTTCTAACTAAAAAGGGTATTTAAAATAATTGTACATTCAACAGATTAATTTTAAGGACAGTGTAGGCATGAAAAATTCAAAATCATAGGTCCTGAACCCGATTATTATGTTTCATGCCAGCTACTCTGACACCAGTGACGTGAAACAGACTCGTGGAGCATTACTGCCCAACCCTGTAACTGGACATTAAGGGAAAAGACATCGAGATAGATTGCACGGGAGAAAATTTATGTCTAGCTTCAGACATATGTTGCCCCTCTAGTTTAGCTTTATAGGTCACTCTCAGTATTACTAAGTAGCCAAAATATTCCCAAATTCATTTTTTTTTTTTCTCATCTAGATAAAATGTGTCCGTTTTTATTCCAAAAGCATGGTATTCTGTTTTGATTTTTGTTGCACAAAACCCCACCACTCATTAGCACATGTCCTGGAAGCTGCCTGGGTGCATGCTAAGTCACTTAGTCCTGTCTGACTCTTCCTGGGTGCATGCTGAGTCACTCGGTCCTGTCTGACTCTTCCTGGGTGCATGCTAAGTCACTCAGTCCTGTCTGACTCTTCCTGAGTGCATGCTAAGTCACTCAGTTCTGTCTGACTCTTCCTGGCTTTGTGCTGAGTCACTCAGTCACGTCTGACTCTTCCTGGGTGCATGCTGAGTCACTCGGTCCTGTCTGACTCTTCCTGGGTGCATGCTAAGTCACTCAGTTCTGTCTGACTCTTCCTGGGTACATGCTAAGTCACTCAGTCCTGTCTGACTCTTCCTGGGTGCATGCTGAGTCACTGGTCCTGTCTGACTCTTCCTGGGTGCATGCTGAGTCACTCAGTCCTGTCTGACTCTTCCTGGGTGCATGCTGAGTCACTGGTCCTGTCTGACTCTTCCTGGGTGCATGCTGAGTCACTGGTCCTGTCTGACTCTTCCTGGGTGCATGCTGAGTCACTCGGTCCTGTCTGACTCTTCCTGGGTGCATGCTGAGTCACTGGTCCTGTCTGACTCTTCCTGGGTGCATGCTGAGTCACTCGGTCCTGTCTGACTCTTCCTGGGTGCATGCTGAGTCACTGGTCCTGTCTGACTCTTCCTGGGTGCATGCTGAGTCACTCGGTCCTGTCTGACTCTTCCTGGGTGCATGCTGAGTCACTGGTCCTGTCTGACTCTTCCTGGGTGCATGCTGAGTCACTGGTCCTGTCTGACTCTTCCTGGGTGCATGCTGAGTCACTCGGTCCTGTCTGACTCTTCCTGGGTGCATGCTGAGTCACTGGTCCTGTCTGACTCTTCCTGGGTGCATGCTGAGTCACTCGGTCCTGTCTGACTCTTCCTGGGTGCATGCTGAGTCACTCAGTCCTGTCTGACTCTTCCTGGGTGCATGCTGAGTCACTGGTCCTGTCTGACTCTTCCTGGGTGCATGCTGAGTCACTGGTCCTGTCTGACTCTTCCTGGGTGCATGCTGAGTCACTGGTCCTGTCTGACTCTTCCTGGGTGCATGCTGAGTCACTGGTCCTGTCTGACTCTTCCTGGGTGCATGCTGAGTCACTCGGTCCTGTCTGACTCTTCCTGGGTGCATGCTGAGTCACTGGTCCTGTCTGACTCTTCCTGGGTGCATGCTGAGTCACTCGGTCCTGTCTGACTCTTCCTGGGTGCATGCTGAGTCACTCAGTCCTGTCTGACTCTTCCTGGGTGCATGCTGAGTCACTGGTCCTGTCTGACTCTTCCTGGGTGCATGCTGAGTCACTGGTCCTGTCTGACTCTTCCTGGGTGCATGCTGAGTCACTCGGTCCTGTCTGACTCTTCCTGGGTACATGCTAAGTCACTCAGTCCTGTCTGACTCTTCCTGGGTGCATGCTGAGTCACTGGTCCTGTCTGACTCTTCCTGGGTGCATGCTGAGTCACTCAGTCCTGTCTGACTCTTCCTGGGTGCATGCTGAGTCACTCGGTCCTGTCTGACTCTTCCTGGGTGCACGCTGAGTCACTGGTCCTGTCTGACTCTTCCTGGGTGCATGCTGAGTCACTCAGTCCTGTCTGACTCTTCCTGGGTGCATGCTGAGTCACTGGTCCTGTCTGACTCTTCCTGGGTGCATGCTGAGTCACTGGTCCTGTCTGACTCTTCCTGGGTGCATGCTGAGTCACTCGGTCCTGTCTGACTCTTCCTGGGTGCATGCTGAGTCACTGGTCCTGTCTGACTCTTCCTGGGTGCATGCTGAGTCACTCGGTCCTGTCTGACTCTTCCTGGGTGCATGCTGAGTCACTCAGTCCTGTCTGACTCTTCCTGGGTGCATGCTGAGTCACTCGGTCCTGTCTGACTCTTCCTGGGTGCATGCTGAGTCACTGGTCCTGTCTGACTCTTCCTGGGTGCATGCTGAGTCACTCGGTCCTGTCTGACTCTTCCTGGGTACATGCTAAGTCACTCAGTCCTGTCTGACTCTTCCTGGGTGCATGCTGAGTCACTGGTCCTGTCTGACTCTTCCTGGGTGCATGCTGAGTCACTCAGTCCTGTCTGACTCTTCCTGGGTGCATGCTGAGTCACTCGGTCCTGTCTGACTCTTCCTGGGTGCACGCTGAGTCACTGGTCCTGTCTGACTCTTCCTGGGTGCATGCTGAGTCACTCAGTCCTGTCTGACTCTTCCTGGGTGCATGCTGAGTCACTGGTCCTGTCTGACTCTTCCTGGGTGCATGCTGAGTCACTGGTCCTGTCTGACTCTTCCTGGGTGCATGCTGAGTCACTCGGTCCTGTCTGACTCTTCCTGGGTGCATGCTGAGTCACTGGTCCTGTCTGACTCTTCCTGGGTGCATGCTGAGTCACTCGGTCCTGTCTGACTCTTCCTGGGTGCATGCTAAGTCACTCAGGCGTGTCTGACTCTTTTTTGAAAGCCCATGGACTGTAGCCCACCAGGCTCCTCTGTTCATGGGATTCTCCAGACAAGAATACTGGAGTGCGGTGCCATTTCCTTCTCTAAGACATCTTCCTGACCCAGGGATCAAACTCGTGACTCTTGTGTCTCCTTCATTGGCAGGGAGGTTCTTTACCACTAGTACCACCTGCTTAGACTTAGAAGCTAAACTCGGTAAAATTAAGGGAAAACATGTCTACAATATATTGGAATCAGGGTTTCTAGGGATTCTTGGCAGGAAAGAAAATCCTAATTTCTGAACTCCTTTCTTTATATGCAGAGTTGACCATAGTTAGAGTGAAATCTGACCAGAGCTATAGAACAACATCGGGCAGCTATTCAAGAGCCATGTCGCTAAACCAGAGATAAATATGAGAAAATCTGAGCAAAGGACGTAAACTTTCATGTTTCATGTTATACAGTAAGTCATATTATACTGGAGTCAAGCTCGGTAATGTTTTAGAGCCAAATGGGTTCTTTTTAGAAGCACAGAGCTGTGGCGGTCAGGACCCAACATAATATTGATTTTTGCTTTCAGTCTTGGCTTTGTGTGTAATGGCCAGTAGCCTCTTGCTTATCTCCCAGTCTGTCTTCAATGCAAGGGTGGTTCATTCAGGACTTTGTAAATAGTCAGGGATTGAGCTTTATCCTAAAGCAATGGGAACCCACGGGTGGTGGTGCCTCGATGGGGTTTATCAGTCCTGTGTCCTTAAACTATCTGTGAGACTCAGGTTTTGCCCATGTGCGGCTCAGTTGCTCAGTCATGTCCAACTCTGCCACCCCATGGACGGTAGCCCACCAGGCTCCTCTGTCCATGGGATTTTCCAGGCAAGAATACTGGAGTGGGTTGCCATTTCCTACTCCAGGGGGTCTTCCTGACCCAAGGATCGAACCTGTGTCTCTTGGGTCTCCTGCATTGGAGGGCAGATTGTTTACCACTGTGCCAACACGTGTAAAAATGTTAATCACATAGAAAGGGCAGTTATGAGCACCACATAAGACAATTCATGTAAAAAGTCTAGCGTACTTCCTATGTACAACCTTGACCCAGAACTTCGCACCATTTTAAGTACATGAGCATCTTTGTCTTTGCTTCTTTAATTATTCACTCCTCCACGTGACTGCAGTCCTGTGAGGTCAGGGAGCCCATCTAACCGCAGCCAACCTGAAATCTAAGTGCCTAGCACGGAGAAGGAAACGCCCATCCGGAACTCAGATGAAGGCATGAGCGGATAACCGGATGTGTGAGAACTCCTGGGAAGTATTCTTGCTGGGGAGCTTTCCTCCACTGCACTCATCTCAGATGGTGCCTTTATGTGCTTGCGAATGGTTACCGTCTCGGCCCTGCACTTGAGTGTAGCTCCATCAAGGCCGCCGCTGTGTCTGTTTTGCTCACACACTGTTCTCCTCACTGTCCAGTAGCCTCTGGAGCACAGCCCTGAAATATAAGCATTTGTAAGATACATTACTATGGGGTCCACAGTCACAGCAGAGGGAGTCTGTTGCCTTGTAAATGGTCATTCAGTAGTTCTTCTGATGTGTATCCATTTCCTCCTCCAGCAGGGAGGCCCCTGGTTGAGGGGGATGCCCGTGTCTCCCACCACTGGCCCCCCAGCTGCCCAGAAATGTTCCTGTAGCACAGGAAATACTCAATGCATATTCTTGGCTGGATGGCATAGCTCCTAAACTAAATGTAAATAAATGTGCTTGATTAATTTGATCTTGAAGAAGAATCTTGAAAAGAATGAAAGTTCCACTGTCAATTTAATTTTTGTTGTGTTTTATTTGTGTTGGAGAAAAAGTCAGAAGAATCTGGAGGCTTAAAAAAATTTATTCCTTTTAAATTCATGCTTTGGAAAAATCTCAAGAGGCCCTTCTTTCCCCTTGGTATTAAACAAGGCCACTGATATCACCAAGCTGAAGCTAAACTGGCATGAATTATTCAGAGCAGCAGGAAAAGCAGCTGCTCACCTTCTCTGCCCCTAATTTTGAAGGGTGGAGAATTGGAGGGCAGTGGTGACAGCACCAGGGGGAGGAAAAGATGAATTGTTGCCCTAAACCTCATAAACTCTAACATCTGCAGCGCTACATTTAATTTGGCAGAGTTCACAGTGCCTGCTGTAGGTAACAAGGGCAAAAAATGAGAGGAAGCATATGAATGCCTGCTTGGAGGGGGAAGGAGGTGGGAAGGGGAGACAGGTGTGTCCATCCTAGAAGGCAGGAGAGCACATTAGAGTTAAGAAATAATACCAGGCTGCGAAAACTGTGTTCCTGAGCAGAAAAAAAGCTCAAAGGAAATTTAAAGTGTAGAGATGGGTGCAAAGAAAAGTATTTACAATTTCAATCAGAAGAAGAAAAACAAGTACAGTATATTAACACATACAGGTGGAATCTAGTGAAATGGTATTGACGAACTTATTTGCAGGACAGGAATGGGAAATGCAGACGCAGAGAAGAGACCTCAGGCACAGAGAGGGAGGGACGAGTGGGAGAGCATCGGGGACATGTACCCCCCGTGTGTAAAACAGCCAGCCACTGGGGTTCGCTGTGTGACGCTGGGAGCCCAAGGCGAGCTCCGTGACACCCGGAAAGGGGGGCGGAGGGAGGCCCAGGACGGGGGGCACACGCGTACTTACGGCCGATCCACGTTGTTGCGTGGCAGAAGGCAGCACAGTGTTGTCAAGGGGTTATCCTCCAACTAAAAATAATTTTTTAAAAAAGTATTTACAAATTAAAGCACGTTGTAATACTAAAGTAGAATGACCCTGCCATTCAGCTGAAGAGAACCGGTGCCTTCTGGGTAATTTCCATCTCTTTGATCCAGGCTACTGGAAATATTGTGCACTTCTTGGGGTCCAGTGTGTGGCATACAGGAAAGTGATACAACAGAGAATGTGGGGGGACATTGTGGTTATAAATACAGATACTGGCGTCTTATGTCCCAGGACTTTAGGACTGGAATGCACTGTAGAGTTCCTACCACGTGGTCTTGGGTTGTAGAATTTGAGACGTGTCCAGCTTTCTTCTGGACTGAAATGACTTTTACATGCTGGGTATGTTGATAGCTGGGGAACAGTCTTGAATCTATAAAGTTTTATTGAAAATCACTCTGATGACATGCTGACCACATCAGCTGCTTCCTAATGTTGCAAACCAAGAGCAGATGGATTGAGTGAGAAATGGGAAGACAGTCCAAGTTGCAATGTGAAGCTTTCTGGCAGACAGACGCTCAGCGTTACCCTGTCTGACATGAAGGAACCAGATGAGGTCCCTCTAGCCTTTTCATAAAAGAAAATATGGAATAAAAATAGGGGCTGCAAAGCCAGCAACTCATTACATTCATTGAAGCGAACTTAAAAAATGCAACTAAGATGTTTCCTCAACAACCTGTACAGACACACACGTACATCTCAGGACATATATACCCATAAAGAAGTGCCAGCTTTCTCCCCCTAGAGCAGTGATCCTTGACGAGGTATGACTCTTCCTGCAGGGACATTTGACGTTATCTGAAGACAGTTATGGTCGTCACAACTGAGTGGGGGGCAGATGACACTGGTGTCAAGTGGGAGGAAGGTAGCCTGTGTGCGTGCTCACTCTCAGTCGTGTCCAACTCTTTGTGGCCCCATGCACTGTAGCCCAGCAGGCTACTCTGTGAAATTTTCCAGGCAAGAATACTGGACTGGGTTGCCATTTCCTTCTCCAGGAGATCTTTACGACTCAGGGATCAAACCAGCGTCTCTCGCCTCCCCTGCATTGGCGGGCGGATCATTGACCCCTGAGCCACCAGGGGATCAAGGCAGAGGTCGTCGTGCAATACCAAGTTGCTCAGTCGTGTCCGACTCTTTGCGACTCCCTGGACTGTAGCCCACCAGGCTCCTCTGTCCATGGGGTTCTCCAGGCAAGAACACTGGAGTGGGGTGCCATGCCCTCCTCCAGGGGATCTTCCTGACCCCATCCACGTTCCCTGCAGCTCCTGCATTGTAGGCAGAGTCTTTACCACTGAGCCACCAGGGAAGCCAAAGAAGGTAGAGATGCGGCAGTGTCCACCATGTGCAGAGCGGCCCCACCACCATGATTTCACCATCGGTGTCAACAGGAGAGAAGTTGAGAAACTTCTATCCAAAAGGAGGAATAACAGAGAACTCTCTCCCCTCAAACAGCAAAAGCGGTCATTGTACCCAGCACTGCAACTGATGATGTATAATGCCTCTGATTAATTCTCAAACATCCACAAAAGGTCATTATTGGCATTTGCTTAAGAGAAGCTTGGAGAGGTTCAGTAAGTTAGTGACACTTGACTCTTTAGAAGGAAGGATGGACAGAAAGTCAACATAGATGTACTTATCTAGCTGGGCCCAGAGTCCTCCAAAGGAAGACACTCTCTTGGTAGAGCAGATGAATATGAAATAGACCCCAGGTAAAGTTATGGGAGAGGGAACCAACAGGAAAGGGAAAAAAAAAAAGAAATTGATTTGCACAGTCCCCCAAAATAAGTAACAGTTTTTCTATGAAAATAGAGATGGCACTTCTGCCAAGGTTCTCCTGAAGGCATGTGGTTTCAAGAAGTGAATTGTTTCTGCACCATTTCATGCAACACATGTTCTTCTTTTTCTTCTTGCTTTAAAAAATAGAAACCACCCATCTATTTTTTTTAATTACCTATTCTTATTTTTAAATGCTTTGTTTGAAGCAAGTAGGTAGGACTTGTGATTAGTTGAAAGAATATCACTTTTTTTTTTCTTCACAGGATAGGCTATATTCACTAGAATTCCTGGCAAAACAAAACAAAATAATTATACCTCAATCTCAGTATGTGAACTCACACACACAAACTTGCTAAAATTCACAATCCTCTACCTGTTAAAACTGAGGAAGCAAAAATTCAGTTTATCTTGGATGTTGTTTTTTTTTCTTAGATAATTCTTCTTAACAGCCACTGTATGAGCTTATCCCAGAGTTGTAACAGCATTTCTTTAAGGGCCAGATGGTAAATACTTCAGGTCTACTGTCCATGCCACTGTGGTGATGAGCAACAACAACAACAAAAATGAGCATAGCTGTGTTCCAATAAAACTGCAAACACAGGCACGGGGCCAGGTTTAGCCTGGTGACGGTAGTTGCTGGATCACTACCTTGACTTGAAAGACTCCCATCTGACACCCTCGATACCAGATTGTGGTACCCAAACCTGAGCAGTTGTGTAAGGGGCTTTGAAAAATACTCGCACCTGAGATCCACACCCAGAGATCCCGGTCTCGACTGTCTGAGGTGAGGCCAGAGCACTGGTTTTTTATCGGCTTCCCAGGACTGAGGATCTGGGTGCTGGCTAATGCCTCAGGTTGAGAGGAGAGGTTCAGAAATCACTCGGCACCCACCAAAGCCTTGTCTATGCGATGTGCTCTATTTCATACAAGTTGGCTCCCTCTCAGTTGCCCAAGAGTCTCGTTCACCTTTGGACCTGCTCCTCTCCACTGCTGCTCCTCACACTGCATAGGAAAGCAGGTCAACAGCAAATGATCACCACGAACCAGATAACCAACTTGGGGCTGTTTTCAAACCACTGTTAAGGTGCCTGGAACATCGTGATGGATTGAGCAGATCTCCGCTGATGAGCATCACACAGGCTCCCAGTGCAGCATTTCTCAAAATGTAATGTGAACACAGGTCAGCAAGGAGTCCTGCTTGCGTGCAGGTCCTGCTTCGGTCATTTTTGAGCAGGGCTCACAGTTTGCCTCAAGCAAGCTTCAGAATGTCGTCGATGCACCTAGTTTGCAGACCAGCTCGGTGGTCGTCGTGGCCCACCCTCTGACTTGCTCTGAAAGGTTGACTGTGATGATCTTAACACGTCCCCTCACCATCCTGGCCCATAAAATATATCTGGAGGTGCAACAACCCTATGTTTAAGTCAGAGTGTTGCAAACAGACCTACCAAATATGGTGAAAATCCAGACTGGACAGTTTTAGTTTATTTCTTTATTTTTCGATGAGCAAAGATAGGCAAAACAATTTTATTTACGTAGATAAAGAATTTGACACTGATTTGTAAGCAGTCAACAATGATTAATGAAGTTGTATGGGATAAAATGGTTTTTTTTTCCCGTGTCTAATCTTGTTGCTCTAGGCTGTGTATGCCTCTGTTTTTGCTGAGCATCCACAATCAGCAGACATTTTTGCCAACTTGACAAAATTAAGTGGTTCATCCTCATTTACTGTGTAGAAGGCTTGAGTCCTTAACAAGGCTACCCATGTCTCCATGGCAAAGTCTGTGATGGAACTGTGCAAGGAAGACTGACTTCGTAGCTATGTAAGTCATCTATGCTGTGTAACAAATTACCACAAAATTAGTGGCTTAAAATGACACTCATTCATTGTTGTTGTTCAGTGGCTCAGTCGTGTCCAATTCTCTGTGACCCCATGGACTGCAGCACGACAGGCTTCCCTGTCCTCCACTATCTCCTGGAGTTTGCTCAAACTCATGTCCATGGAGTCGGTGATGCCATCCAACCGTCTCATCCTCTGTCGTCCCTTCTCCTGCCCTCAGTCTTTCCCAACATCAGGGTCTTTTGCAGCGAGCCGGCTCCTCACCTCGGGTGGCCACTCATTTCCCGTCGCTCAGTCTCCTTGCCTCCGTAGCTCCTGGTTCCTGCGCCGCTTAGCTGGGTGCTCTGCGCAGATCTCACCACATGGCAACCAGGTGTCAGCCAGGGCTGCAGCCTCTTCAGAGTCTTGACTGGGGGTCCACCCTCAGTTTGGGGGCAGCATTCATTGCATTGTGGCCGTAGGAGAAAGGCCCGCATTGTCTTGCAGACTATAGCCAAAAGCCACACTCAGAGCGCCAGTGCCCAGGAGCCTCCCACGGTGTCCTGCGACATGGGCTTCCTCAGTTTGATTGCTCACCTGATCACGCCAGCAATGGGAACCTTTTGCTCCAGCTTCATGAGATGGAGTCTTATACAATGAATCCTCTGTGTGTGTGTGTGTGTGAGTGTGTGTGTGAGTGTGTGTGTGTGTGTGTGTAAGTGTGTGTGAGAGTGTGTGCGTGTGAGTGCGTGCGTGAGAGTGTGTAAGTGTGTGTGTGCGTGTGTGTGAGAGTGTGAGTGTGTGTGAATGTGTGTGTGTGAGTGTGTGTGAGTGTATGTGCGTGTGTGTGTGTGAATGTGTGTGTGTGAGTGTATGTGCGTGTGTGTGAGTGTGTGTGTGAGTGTATGTGTGTGTGTATGAGTGTGAGTGTATGTGCGTGTGTGTGTGTGTGAGTGTGTGTGAGTGTGTGTGAGTGTGTGTGTGCACGCTTGCTCTCAGTGGTGTCTGACTCTGACACCCCACGGACTATAGCCACTCAGGCTCCTCTGTCCGTGGGATTTCCCAGGCAAGAATCCTGGAGCGGGGCTGCTGCTTCCTCCTGCAGGGGACCTTTGTGACCCAAGGACTGAACCCGCATGTCCTGCATCTCCTGCATTGGCAGGCAGATTATTTACCATAATGGGAATCTTTGCCACATAATGAAATCTAATCAGGAAAGTGATATTTTATTAGCTTTGCCATGTATTGGAACAAGTCACAAGTTTCACTTATATTCAAGGGGAAGGAACCACACAAAGACATGGAATTCAGAGGAAAAAAATTATTGGGAGTCATCTTAACATTTGTGTATTTTGTTTTCTTTTGTCTTTAGAAAAGCCAGAGACTCAACCACCTTGAGGCCATTTAATATTCGTAGATAAAACGGGCATAACACAAAGCCTAACTGTATAGTTATAAGAAACAAAGTGAGATAATATGCAACATCATTGTAAAATTTTAATAAATGGTAGGTGATGTGTTATCAGTGATCTTTTTGATATTGCTGCTGGAGCTAACTGAAGGCTCAGACGGTGGTTAGCATTTTCTGGCAATAAAATATTTTTAAATTAAGGTATGTGCATTGTTTCTTTAGACATAATGCTCTTGCACACTTAATAGACTGCAGTATCATGATAACATATGTGCTGGGATCCAAAACAACTTCTGTGACTTGCTTTATTGAAATACTTGCTTGATTTCAGTGGTCTGGAACCAAACTCTCAGTATCTCTGAGGTATGTATGTTCTGATACATTATTTTTTTTTTTAATTTAGATCTTTAAAAAATGTATCCCTCATTTCATTTGACAAATGTCCCTTGTGCTCGATGCCAGGTTCTCCACTAGACACTTTGGGGAGTGTTTAGAAGCCTCTGACTGAGGGGCGATCTTGAGCGTTCCCAGAAAAGGAAAGGAAAGGAAGGGAAGGAAAACTGTGAGGTGATGCCTGTATTAATGAACTTCATTTTAGTGATAATTTAACAATGTGCAAATATGAATTCATGAAGTCATCACATCTTATGCCTTAAATATATGCAGTATTTGTCAATTATATCTCAATAGGGCTGGGAGGGAAATTTACTGTGTGACTCTTTAAGCCTCATTTTCTGCAAAGTACGTCAGTGCCTCTTTATTTTTAGTGAGTGCATGCACACCCCAGGGATCTTGGTTTAGAGATGGATATGTGACCTCTCAGAGTCACTGTGAGGCCATGAGCGTTTCCGAGTCTTCTAAGAGAGAACAGACGCTCTTTCCTTGGGATGGGAACAGAATAGGATGCAATGGCTGGAGCTGCTGCAGCCGCAATGCAGCCTTGAAGAAGGAGTCTGAGTTTTGAACCAATATGCTGGGAGTGTAAGTGAGAAAAAGGAGACAAAGAATGTGTGTTAGAGGGAGTGAGTGTTGTTGCTGTCTAGTCACTAAGTCATGTCCAACTCATTTGCATCCCCATGGACTATAGCCCATTGGGCTCCTCTGGTCCATGGGATTTCCCAGGCAAGAATGCTGGTGTGGGTTGCCATTTCCTCTCCAGGGGTTCATCCTGACCCGGGGATCAAACCCAAACCATGTCTCCTGAAGTGGCAGGTGGGTTCTTTACCCCTGAGCCACGGTGGAAGACCTGAGAGTATACTTGTAAAATAATTTGAACCCTTGATCAAGCTGTGCTTGGAGGTTAAAAGCTCTAATAACTTTAGTTCTATGACCTACTTAATCTCCCTTTAGTTTACGGCAGTTTGGGTAAGACTTGTAAATGAAAGATAAATAACTGACTCACACTGCCTGTCATGGATCTGTCAAAAATACTCTCAAGTTTATAAGTACAACAGAAGAGATGACTTAGAAGTCCCCTTCATCACAGAGCTTTTTTGCAACACATGTGGAAAAATGTCTGTTTAAAGCTTGTGGGGACCCCATTGATAAGACCCATATTTCACAGTTGGTACCATAGTCCTGAAAATCTACATAATTGAATATATCAGAAAGTGAGTGAGACCCTTAGGATCTTCATCTATGATTTGTTCAGAAACCCTAATTTCTGATTGAGTTTTAATTTGGAGGCTAAAAATATCTTAAAGCTGTACTTTTTCCATTCTTTATAAGATGCTCATTTGAGAGCAATTCCTATTGTTTTTTTGGTTTCAGGGGGTTTCATTTTTTGAAATTATTTATTGAGCATACATAATTAATTCAGAATGCTTTTATATTGATTTGGATTAAGCTGCAAAGCATCCAAATGCATACACTCTGAGGCCATAAAATGAAATAGAAATCAGTTAGTGAGCAAAGCAATGGATTAGCTCGGGAAGAGTTAGACCAGATGAGTCGCAGGTAGTCAAGAAGGAATTTTGGGTCTGGAGTCCACAGAAGTTTCTCAGGCAGTTAGGTTTGCAGTGGGGTTCAGCCTAACTTCTTTGACAAGTGAGTGACTGGCAGAGGCTAAAGCAAGACGAAGAACGCTCTGGGGAGAGACCAGTGCCCGCCTGCCACCCCCTCTCCCCCCTCTCCCTCGCCCCAGGAGGCTTCCAGCAGACAGGCATTCCTTTTACTCTGACCTATGGCACTTAACAGTTTTCCCCATCAATTTTCAGCATTGATGTAATCTGGTTATTTTTCTGTAGGGGGAAAAACCTTTCTTTCCTTATTTATGTTTGTATCCATGACTTGAATCATTGAAAGACATCCGTATCTGTGGACATATGCCTCGTTTCCTTCCATTTCCTTGCAAATGATATATTTCAGAGATGATAAATCTTCTCTTTACCTTAGCTGGGCCAGACACCACTGTGAAACTCACTGTAACGGGGGCGGAGGTATATTCAGAGGTGAGAAGTGGGCTGTACACCAGTCAGGGAGCCCAAGAATCAGTCCCTGACTTTTCTATGAACCTATAATGTAACTTCTACCCCAAGGGCCTCAGCTTCCTCTTCTGTATTTGAGAAGCTGTTGTGATCAAGCGTGCCTACCTCACAGAAATATGGGACCAAAACTGAATACACTGTAGTGAAAGCAGGCTTGTACAACTCGGGATGAGAATATAAACTGCCCTTATTCACATGCCTGGAGAAAAGAGGTGAATGACAGAAACAGACGGAGATCCCATTCAGCCCCTTGTCCACTCTCTGTGGGACATTTCTGATAAAAGACCGGGGCGGGGGGTGGGGAATAAAGCCATCCGCCCCAGGAATCTGTCCCTCTCTCGACATAACTGTTCGCATTTTTATTCACTCTTTACTAAGACGGTGGCGGCGCTGGGTCTCCTCTGCGCACGCGGGTTTCTGCAGCTGCGGGTCCAGGCTTCCTGCTGAGCTTGAGGGCTCTGCTCCGCGCGCCTGGGTGCTGGGCTCCCCGCCCATCGCACAGTCCTCGCCAGATGTGGCGCGTGGGCTGCGTTACCCACGGCGAATGGAACCTCAGCTCCCCGCGCAGGATCAGACCCTCAGCCCTGGCACCGGAGGGTGGATTCTTAACCGCTGGATCATCGGGCAAGTCCCTTGACGTGATTTTTAAATGAACTTTGTATCTGATCTCAGAGACCTTCTCCTCCTTACTGAATTCCATGCATAACTTCACCTGTGATTTTATATAAACCCCAGAAGGCTCCCATCAAATCGAATACTGATCAAAGTTGAAATTACATGGCTTGGAGGGTCTGGGGAAGCACACTGTCTGCCAGCTTGCCTTCTCTGCTTCCTCCTAATCACCTTGCCTTCCAGGGAGAGACGTCAGGAAGATTGCTTCTTCTCTAATGCCTGGCATTTTTTCTTATCAATACCATTCACTCTCACTTTCTCCAATAAGTTCCCTGATGCACTTTATTTTATTTTTTATTTTTTTTAACACCAAGAACATTTTGTATTGGGGTGTAGCTGAATAACAATCTTGTGGTAGTGAGCAGTGAAGACACTCAGCCTTACATACGCATATGTCTATTCTCCCCAAACCCCTGCCAGCCGGGCTGGCACGTAGTGCTGAGCAGGGTTCACTGCGCTGGTTATCCATTTTAAACATGGAAGCGTGTCCTTGTCCACCCCAAACTCCCTAACTGCCCCCTCCGCCTGGCAGTAAGTTCTTTCTCTAAGTCCCTCTCTTTTGGTTTTGTAAGTAAGTTCATTTGTTTCATTTCTAAGATCATGGCATCCAGTCCCATCACTTCATGGCAAATAGAAGGGGAAAACATGGAAGCAGTGACAGATTTCCCTTCTTGGCTCTAAAATCTCTCAGATGGTGACTGTAGCCATAAAATTAAAAGATGATTGCTTCTTGGCAGGAAAGCCGTGGCAAACCTAGACATTGTGTTAAAAAGCAAAGACATCACTTTACCGACAAAGGTTCATGTAGTCAAGGCTACTGTCTTTCCAGTGGTCATGTATGGTTGCAAGAGCTGGGCCATAAAGAAGGTAGAACACCGAAGAATTGATGCTTTTCAAACTACAGTGCTGGAGAAGAGAGTCCCTTGGACTGCAAGGAGATCAAACCAATCTTAAAGGAAATCAACCCTAAATATTCATTGGAAGGGCTGATGCTGAAGCCAAACTCCAATACTTTGGTCACCTGATGTGAAGAGCTGACTCATTGGAAAAGACCCTGATGGTGGGAAAGATTGAAGGAAGAAGGAGAAGGGGACAACAGAGGATGAGATTGTTGAATGGCATCACCGACTCAATAACATGAACTTGGGCAAACCCCAGGAGATGGTGAGAGACAGGGACGTCTGGCGTGCTGCAGTCCATGGGGTCATGGAGAGCTGGCACAAACTGGCAACTGAACGGCAACATCCCTTTGCCGTTCCTCTCTAAGTCCCTGAGTCTCTTTCTGTTTTGTAAGTAAGTTGATTTGTATCATTTCTTTTCTTTTTTTCTTTTTAGATTCCACTTATAAGGCATGCCATTAGGTTATTTCTCACTTTCTGTCTGACTTCACTCAGTCTGACACTCTCTAGGTCTATCCTGTTGCTGTGATCCACTTTCTTCACAGAAGTGAGCATCTCCATTTAATTTGATCCTGGGGACATAGGCTGTGGACAGAGAACGATTTATGAGGAAGAGAGAATGTGGGCTATGCACAGATTTATTGGCGTGAGAAATAAAGTCCAGATGTGACTCATTTTTGAGGAATACCATAAATATGCCTGATTTGTCTCATTTATAACAAAGGGGGTTGTCTGGGCTTACAGCAGCCTGCTGTTTCTTCAGTGAGTTCCTCAACTTTTGTCTCCTCTTTCAGGGGAGAGCTAAAACTGGAGGAGTTAGGGGGTGATTGATGGGGGTTTGAATATTGTAGCTCCTTCAAGGTCCCAATTGGTTTTCTAAATTACTGCCTCTTCACAAGCTAATCATTTATTACCCTGGCTTCCTGTAAAGTTTACATGTTGGTAACTATCTCCTGCCTTTGCCATTTTTAAGGCCAATGTTTAATAAGAGGGGTCGATGACTTTTATAAATCCATTTAGTGTTATTACTTAAAATATTGGAAGCACACACATCAGAAGAAACAACAACAAAAATATCCTGCTTCTTTTACTTCCTGCTGCATCGAAAAAGGATGCTACCAACCACCTGGCTTGCTCATGGCCTTCCTAAAAGTATTACATATGTGTTAAAACTTGCATGGGAGATGTATCTTAGCTCCTTGCCATTTAAAGTGTGGTTTGTAAGCCAGTCAGATTGAGCGCCCTGGGAACTTGATATGAATGCAGGGTCTCAGGCCTCACTCCAAAACAGAATCTGTACTTTAGCAAGATCCCCAGGTGATCTGGGTTCACATTAGACTTTGAGAAGTTTTGTGACATTTTTGTTAGTAATGCCGTAAGGGGCTTCCCTGGTTGCTCAGACAGTAAAGAATCTGCTGAGATGCAGAAGATATGGGTTTGACCCCTGGGTTGGGAAGATCCCCTGGAGGAGGAAGTGGCAACCCACTCCAGTATTCTTGCCTGGAGAATCCCATGGACAGGGGAGCCTGGCAGGCTGCAGTCCCGGGGGTCGCAGAGAGTCGGACACGACTGATTGACTAAGCACAGCACAGCACGGCACCATCAGACCAGAGGATTGCCCAGGTGGCACTAGTGGTAAAGAGCCCACCTGCCGATGCACGAGATGGAAGAGTCTAGGCTTCAGTCCCCGGGTCGGGAAGATCTCCTGGAGAAGGACACAGCAACCTACTCCAGGATTCTTGCCTGGAGAATCCCGTGGACAGAGGAACCTGGTGGGCTACAGTCCATGGGGTCACAAAGAGTCGGACACAACTAAGTGACTAACACAGCCAGCAGCCAGAAATGCCATAAGAGACTTAAGGAAAGAGAAGGGTCCACATTTCCTACAATAAAGTGGAGCAGTGTGGTTCAGATCTGTCCTTGGCTTCCATTGTGATGATATCAGAGGAAGATGTGCTAATTGGGACATAATGTCGCTTGTGACTCTTTCATTATGCTGTCATTCTTTTTAAGCCATCAGTGGGATATATCTTAAAAAGCATGATGCAGCTGTCACCGATTAGCTGATGAAAAATGACGTGTGTGCCGGTGAGGCCTGGACTGTACATGGCAACATGCATTCTGGCCCCACTGCTTAGCTTCTTGCATCAGCAAAGCTCAGTCTTGTAAACTCTGCCTAAGATCTCTCTTCCATTGAGCAAACATGATTTCCCCAACCAGCTAACACCATTTGTTTTCCTCTCCTTCTGATATAGTAAAAATACATAACTCCAATGCATCCAATTTCTGAAAATCAGGGCAAAAAACAAGATATAAAATGTAAAAAAATGTGTCTGCCCCCAAACAGAATATATTTTTATATCAAGGTATCATTGTTGACTCAATTAGGTGTGATGTATTGAAGGTAAACTGCTCACAGAACAATAAAAGTTTTATCTCTCTAAAACTAGAAAGCACTTTGAAAGCCTCATGGTCTACATTTTTTGAAAGAAACAAAAAGAGAAGTTGCTCTTTTTTGCTGTTGTTGTTGTTCAGTCACTAAGATGTGTCTGACTCTTTGGGACCCTATGGGCTGCAGCACGCCAGGCTTTCCTATCCTTCAGTATTTCCTGGAGTTTTCTCAAATCCATGTTCATTGAGTCAGTGATGCTGTCTAACCATCTCTTCCTCTGCTGTCCTCTTCTCCTTCTGCCTTCAATCTTTCCCAGCATCAGGGTCGTTTCCAGTGAGCCAATTCTTCGCATCAGGTGGCCGAAGTATTGGGGTTTCAGCTTCAGCATCTGTCCTTTCAATGAACACCCAGGACTGATCGCCTTTAGGATGGACTGGTTTGACCTCCTTGCAGTCCAAGGGACTCTCAAGGGTCTTCTCCAACAGCACAGTTCAAAAGCATAGTTCACTTTTTACTCTTATTTTAGTTGGCACCAAATTTACCTGAATCAATATCATTCCATTAACATATTCATGAAGAGATAGAAAAAGGGAAAATTGTAACAACCAGAAGTGACCATTAGGACTCAAAGAGGCTAGTGCTAGGCTTTGAGGAAAAGTTCAGCCACAGCGCACCGTGGAATATGTACAGTGTCTCTAACGGCACTGAGGATGTGGGGACACTGAAGCACCCTGTCCTTGCGTTTAAGTTCTCGGACTCGACCTTAGCTGCAAAAACAGATGTGGCAGTTCTCTGACGCTGCCCCCTTTCTATATTTGTTCATAGATGGGAGTTCACAGCAAACAACAGAGCAAGAAATTTGGGGTGAAGGTGTAGGTAGCTGAGGCAAAGGTACCCTCAGAAGGGAACCATCTCCCAGAAAGACTGTGTTACTAACAGGAAGCTCTGTGCTCAGACTTTTCTAGAGATGATAGGTTTTTTTCTCCTTACTTTCAAGTGTTTCATTCATTCTTATGATCAGAGGTTTAAGCATTGTGGGTACAGGAAGATTTTAAATTCAAGGATAATCACTTTGCCTGTCCCTCTCGTTCCCAAATACCCCCACCCTTCTGCAGAGGTGAGGCCACCTGACGGGTGGCAGGGGGTGGTCTCTGGTTCTTGCGAGGCTGGAGCTGCTCAGACAGGGTCTTGATCAAGGGGCACAAGTGTGTCCTCCTTCTCAAGAACTAGAGGAGGGGGGAGAGGTTGGTGTGCCCTGTGGATCCAGCCCGTGTTGCTCTCTCACCGTATGTCCTCCAGCTTAGAGTCTCCAGTAATAAAAGTCTTGCTTGTTCTCCAGCTGGTGACACTTTTGCCTCACCTCAGAGTTGGGTAAAACATTTGAACAGGAATGGTCAGTGATGCCTGAAAGAGTACAAGATACAGGAAAAAGTGATCAGTTAGGTTAAAATGAATATATTAGGTTAAATGTATGTGATTACTGTGACCAGTATGTTAACTAATCTCAAGCTATAAACCTGAAAAAGGAACTTGACCAAGAAACTCTCAATGACGGATGTTAGGAAGGACATTTACATAAAATTCACAAGGAAGCCTACATTTAGATATTTTTCTAAATAAGTTTATAGATCCAGTTATTTTTCCATGTGTACATATTAAAAAGTAGCAATTTGTTAAATCTGAATATGTTGAATATGCCACAACATTTTAAATATTATACTGCAATTTTCTTTTTCCTTTTTAAACCTATATCAGGAGCTGGAAAAATAGAAGCAATCTGGGTCTCGCTTGACCCCTCAAAGATCTTCATAAAACCCCACTGAAGTGTCTGTAGACCTTGGTCAAGGACCATCCCCACTCACTTTGACAAGGTCTCGGTTTAATCTCCAAAAACTCTAAAAAAGGAAAATGACCTCCAGGTGCCACAAAGATGGTCCCTCTGGAAATTACTCATGCAACAACAAGGAGAAATTGCATGAATGTGTTTATCGTCCACAAGGAAATGCAAAAAAGGGCATTCTCTGAAACAGTGGCAGAAAGTCATGGGTAAAAAAAAGGCACTGAGCAGTTCATTTATCTTAGAAGAGATGGATGAGATTAGGAAAGGTTCAAGGAAATTAAAAATGAAGAAGTGGAATTCTGTTCCACACCAGAGACGCTGAGGAACTGAGTACCCTCTGTAGCTGAAACACATCTCTGGCATAAGGGATACACATGAAAAGTTTCTGAAAATACAGCAAAAGGAGTCCATAACATGAAATCAATTTAGAGACACGGAATGAAGACTTAAGAGATCTGTGCTCTGGGTTCCAAAAGAAAAGACCAAAACAGAACTAACAAAATGTATGGCATATGAGGCTGTCTGCTTATGATGACAGCAACAGTAGTCTCTGATTTTATCAAAATACAAAAGGGAAATCTGAAAAAGGGTGCTGTGCTCTGAGCAAAATCAGAAGAGAACCACAACTAGGTGCAAATGGTCATAATTTTTAAATAACATCAAGAATCCTAATGAGGAAAGGAAAACAGTTTCCTAATCAGTTCAGTTCAGCGGCTCAGTCGTGTCCAACTCTTTGCAACCCCATGGACTGCAGCACACCAGGCCTCCCTGTCCATCACCAACTCCTGGAGTTTACTCAAACTCATGTCCATTGAGTCAGTGACACCATCCAACCATCTCATCCTCTGTCATCCCCTTTTCCTCCTGCCCTCAATCTTTCCCAACATCAGGGTCTTTTCCAATGAGTCAGCTCTTCGCATCAGGTGGCCAGAGTACTGGAGTTTCAGCTTCAGCATCAGTCCTTCCAATGAACACCTAGGACTGATTTCCTTTAGGATGGACTGGTTGGATCTCCTTGCAGTCCAAGGGACTCTCAAGAGTCTTCTCCAACACAACAGTTCAAAAGCATCAATTTTTCGGTCCTCAGCTTTCTTCACAGTCCAACTCTCACATCCATACATGAACACTGGAAAAACCATAGCCTTGACTAGATGGACTCTTGTTGACAAAGAAATGTCTCTGCTTTTTGATATGCTGTCTAGGTTGGTCATAACTTTCCTTCCAAGGAGTAAGTGTCTTTTAATTTCATGGCTGCAATCACCATCTGCAGTGATTCTGGAGCCCAAAAATTAAACTCAGCCACTGTTTCCCCATGTACTTGCCATGAAGTGATGGGACTGGATGCCATGATCTTAGTTTTCTGAATGTTGAGCTTTAAGCCAACTTGTTCACTCTCCTCTTTCACTTTCATCAAGAGGCTCTTTAGTTCTTCTTCACTTTCTCCCATAAGGGTGGTGTCATCTGCATATCTGAGGTTATTGATATTTCTCCTGGCAATCTTGATTCCAGCTTGTGCTTCCTCCAGCCCAGCATTTCTCATGATGTACTCTGCATATAAGTTAAATAAGCAGGGTGACAATATACAGCCTTGACGTACTCCTTTTCCTATTTGGATCCAGTCTGCTGTTCCATGTCCAGTTCTAACTGTTGCTTTCTGACCTGCATACAGATTTCTCAAGAGGCAGGTCAGGTGATCTGGTATTCCCATCTCTTTCAGAATTTTCCACAGTTTATTGTGATCCACACAGTCAAAGGCTTTGGCATAGTCAATAAAGCAGAAATAGATGTTTTTCTGAAACTCTCTTACTCTTTTGATGATCCATTGGATGTTGGCAATCTGATCTCTGATTCCTCTGCCTTTTCTAAAACCAGCTTGAACATCTGGAAGTTCATAGTTCGGGTATTGCTGAAGCCTGGCTTGGAGAGTTTTGAGCATAACTTTGCTAGCGTGTGAGATGAGTGCAATTGTGTGGTAGTTTGAGCATTCTTTGGGATTGGAACGAAAACTGACCTTTTCTAGTCCTGTGGCCACTGCTGAGTTTTCCAAAGTTGCTGGCATATTGAGTGCAGCACTTTCACAGCATCATCTTTCAGGATTTGAAATAGCTCAACTGGAATTCCATCGCCTCCACTAGCTTTGTTCATAGTGATGATTTCTAAGGCCCACTTGACTTCACATTCCAGGATGTCTGGCTCTAGTGAATGATCGCACCATCGTAATTTTCTGGGTCATGAAAATCTTTTGCACAGTTCTTCTGTGTATTCTTGCCACCTCTTCTTAATATCTTCTGCTTGTGTTAGGTCCATACCATTTCTGTCCTTTATTGTGCCCATCTTTGCATGAAATGTTCCCTTGGTATGTCTAATTTTCTTGAAGAGATCTCTAGTCTTCCCTATTCTATTGTTTTCCTCTATTTCTTTGCATTGATCACTGAGGAAGGCTTTCTGATCTCTCCTTAGTTCCCTAATAAAGCAAGACAAAACAGACTGGGGTCAGAACAATTATGTACAACACTTGAAGTTACAGAGCCAAAGGTCAGCTGCAATTTTCAAAGTTGTGTGGTCAGTCCAAGAATGAATGCCTTGCCATACAGTATTTCATGGATAAAGGCAATTGATTTTAGGTCATCAAGGGCTCAGAAAATATAGCATGCTTGGAGCAAAAATGATAGGTGGATATATATTTCACTTATAAGAAGTGGAACAAAATTAAGAGCTTGAGAACAGTGAAATCTTAGTATAAAAGTATTAGAGGCAAACATCTAAACAGTCGGAGAGAGTATTGAAATTATACAATTTTATACATCCAGACACAAAACTGGAGGCATGCTCAGCACTTACCCTTGAATGAAAGGTTTACTGAACAGAATAGACATTTCCTTTTTTTTTTTTTTTTTTTTTTGCCTTTAAAATAAATTATTTCCACATATGCAGTCGTTTTTCAGTAGCTAGGTCATGTCCTACTCTTTGCAACTCCTTGGGCTACAGTACAGCAGGCTTCCCTGTTTTCACTCTTTCCTGGAGCTTGCTCAAACTCCTGTCCTTTGAGTTGATGATGCCATCCAACCATCTCATCCTCTGTCACCCCCTTCTCCTGATCTCAATCTTTCCCAGCATCAAGGTCTTTTCCATCGAGTTGGCTGGTCACATCAGGTGGTCCAAGAATTGGCACTTGAGCGTCAGTCCTTCCAGCGGCCAACAGACACTTGGATTGTGACTGGATGGACATGTTAACTCAGTGAGATCCGTAATGATACATTTGTGGTTGTGCCCAAGATGACAAGTGGCATCTCTAGCGAAACAAAGACCCTTCTGCACTCAGCGTGGCGTCTTGCTCCTGATTTTCTCTACAAACTCTCAGAAGTTGCAGTGGCACCTTTGTGGATTTCCTCTGGGCCTTCCTGGGATAGCTGATCCATCCAGTGCGCTAAGCTGGATTGCAGCCGCTTGGCTGAGCAGAGGGGAGGAGGGCTCTCCCGTGCAGAGGGGAGGAAGGCTCTCCCGTGCAGAGGGGAGGAGGGCTCTCCCGTGCAGAGGGGAGGAGGGCTCTCCCGTGCAGAGGGGAGGAGGGCTCTCCCGTGCAGAGGGGAGGAGGGCTGTCCCGTGCAGAGGGGAGGAGGGCTCTCCCGTGCAGAGGGGAGGAGGGCTGTCCCGTGCAGAGGGGAGGAGGGCTCTCCCGTGCAGAGGGGAGGAGGGCTCTCCGGTGCAGAGGGGAGGAGGGCTCTCCCGTGCAGAGGGGAGGAGGGCTCTCCGGTGCAGAGGGGAGGAGGGCTCTCCCGTGCAGAGGGGAGGAGGGCTGTCCCGTGCAGAGGGGAGGAGGGCTGTCCCGTGCAGAGGGGAGGAGGGCTGTCCCGTGCAGAGGGGAGGAGGGCTGTCCCGTGCAGAGGGGAGGAGGGCTCTCCCGTGCAGAGGGGAGGAGGGCTCTCCCGTGCAGAGGGGAGGAGGGCTGTCCCGTGCAGAGGGGAGGAGGGCTGTCCCGTGCAGAGGGGAGGAGGGCTGTCCCGTGCAGAGGGGAGGAGGGCTGTCCCGTGCAGAGGGGAGGAGGGCTCTCCCGTGCAGAGGGGAGGAGGGCTCTCCCGTGCAGAGGGGAGGAGGGCTCTCCCGTGCAGAGGGGAGGAGGGCTCTCCGGTGCAGAGGGGAGGAAGGCTCTCCCGTGCAGAGGGGAGGAAGGCTCTCCGGTGCAGAGGGGAGGAGGGCTGTCCCGTGCAGAGGGGAGGAGGGCTCTCCCGTGCAGAGGGGAGGAGGGCTCTCCCGTGCAGAGGGGAGGAAGGCTCTCCCGTGCAGAGGGGAGGAGGGCTCTCCGGTGCAGAGGGGAGGAGGGCTGTCCCGTGCAGAGGGGAGGAGGGCTGTCCCGTGCAGAGGGGAGGAGGGCTGTCCCGTGCAGAGGGGAGGAGGGCTCTCCCGTGCAGAGGGGAGGAGGGCTGTCCCGTGCAGAGGGGAGGAAGGCTCTCCCGTGCAGAGGGGAGGAAGGCTCTCCGGTGCAGAGGGGAGGAGGGCTGTCCCGTGCAGAGGGAAGGAGGGCTCTCCCGTGCAGAGGGGAGGAGGGCTCTCCCGTGCAGAGGGGAGGGCACGGCCTGCCTGCGATGTCCGGACGGGCCGGCGCCCGAGAACTGCCGGCCGCTCTCCCTCTGCGTTGTGAAATGTTCCTGTTTCTAAGTCTGGACCTCTTTTTATTTTATTTTGAGGAAGGACATTTGGAAACGGGCTGTCTTTGTTTCGTTGCAGTAGTTTTGGTTCTGTCTAGCTCGTAGGAAGTCGTCCTGGACAGCCTCTCCGAGCACCGCGTGATTTAGGCGTTCATTAGTGGGCAGAGAGCCCCACGCAGGCCGCTCTCAGCGAAGAGCCGACACTTGGGGGCTGTCAGCCACTTGGATTTATCCTGAATACAGAATCCGCATGAAACGTTCCCTCTAGACGTTTATGAACAGGAGAGGGGCGGGAGTGGAGATTGGCAGGGTGGGAGGGAGTCAGTTTAACTTATTTTATATATTAGACAACACAGGGTAAATGACGTTTGGAATTAATGAAGCGTATAATCATAATTACATGGCTGGTTCATCATCCTACCTCCCAGATCACGCCTGAAATCAGCGAACATCATAATACATGCATGAGCCTTCGTTCAGTGGCTGTCTAGCTTGGAGTGAGTGTTCAAAAGCTTAACTCTCAGGGTGAATAACCAGCTAGTCCTCCAGCAAAAAAAACAAATCAGGCGCTGACCAAAGGCAGTGCAGGATTAAGAGAAATAGCATGTATCTTCCGCTCCTGACTTCACAGTTTGGGGAGGTGGGATGACGAGCGGGAAAGCTGCGGTCCTAGAACACTGGCTCTCCCCACGTGCTCCACGCCCAGGGCAGCAGCGTAAGAAGGAGTGCCGAGCCTGCTGTTTACTGAACAGTGGCCATGCTCCAGGGACTGCGCCAGCAGATGGAGTGCAGTATTTCACACAGAATAGACGCTCAATAGGTGTTCAATGAATAAATCAATATTTGATTTTGAAATATATATGTATTTATACAAATGTATTGCTGGCCACCTAATGTGAAGAGCCAACTCCTTGGAAAAGACCCTGATGCTGGGAAAGATTGAGGGCAGGATGTGAAAGGGATGACAGAGGATGAGATGGTTGGATGGCATCACCGACTCAGTGGACATGAGTTTGAGCAAACTCTGGAGATGGTGATGGACAGGGAGGCCTGGCGTGCTGCGGTTCACGGGGTCGCAGAGTTGGGCACGACTGAGCGACTAGACAGCAACAGTACATATGCAGTGTGTGTGTGCTCATACATACACAGGTATTTAGAGGTACAGAGTAAAGAAGAAGGAATCTTGCATTCATCGGACTTGGGCCTATGCCTAGGCACCACATAATTAAATATATAGACTTAAGACGAGTTCTGTCACAGCTTTTCTTTTCCATCTTACTGTTGTTGATACTCACGGTCTCATAACTTCTACTTCACTCTAATAATCCTCAAGGAAGATCGTGTCCTTTTCCTGAAAAAGCCATCTCTGAGTGTGCTGTTGTTGTTCGGTTGCTCAGGCGTGTTCAACTCTTCATGACCCCATGGACTGCAGCACACCAGGCTTCTCTGTCCTACACAGACTCCCAGAGCTTGCTCAGACTCATGTCCATCGAGTCAGTGATGCCATCCAACCATCTCATCCTCTTTCGTCCCCTTCTCTTCCTGCCCTCAATCTTTCCCAGCATCAGGGTCTTTTTCAGGGAGTCAGTTCTTCACATCAGGTGGCCAGAGTACTGGAGCTTCAGCATCAGTCCTTCCAATGAATATTCAGGACTGATTTCCTTTAGGATGGACTGGTTGGATCTCCTTGCAGTCCAAGGGTCTTCTCCAACACCATAGTTCAAAAGCATCAGTTCTTCAGCACTCAGCTTCCTTTATAGTCCAACTCTCACATCCATACATGACAACTGGAAAAACCATAACTTTGATTATACAGAAATGTGTCAGCAAAGTAATGTCTCTGCTTTTTAATATACTATCTAGGGTTGTCATAGCTTTTCTTCCAAGGAACAAGCATTTTTAATTTCATGAGCTCCCTAGATTCAGATCCTATGGGCACACTGTACATTTTGATATTTGGCCCAAACCCCTAATGGGGATAATGGGTCATTCTCCTGCCTCTGGAAGGGAAGCCTGGCCAGTATCCTTGCAATGTATGGACAGCCAAGGTGACCGGGATGCCATCCGGGGTCTTGCTCGCTGTGAAAGCCCAGCTGTGCATGGCTGTCAACGAGCTGCCCGGCGGCCCTTCCCATGTTCATCAAGAAGGTAAACACGCTTCCACTCCTGGTTTACTGTGGCATTTTGGGTTGTGGATATTTCAGTGTTCTGCAGACTAGCTGTGTAGCACTTTGTGCGTATCTGATATAATAGAGAGAGTGTGAACTCACCCTCTATATCCAGTCATAAGAAGCTAGTTCTCATAGGCCCTCTTTCCCATAATTAAAAATAGTAATGACGATATTTGTGTAGCACCACTTAGAGGACTGCTGTTTCAGTCGCTGAGTCGTGTCCGATACTTTGCGACCCCGTGGACCGCAGCACACCAGGCTCCTCTGTCCTCCACCATCTCACGGAGCTTGCTCAAACTCATGTCCACTGAGTCGGTGATGCCATCCCACCATCTCATCTTCTGATGCCCTCTTCTCCTCCTGCCCCCCATCTTTCCCAGCATCGGAGTCTTTTTCAATGAGCCAGCTCTTTGCATCCAGTGGCCGAAGTACAGGAGCTTCAGCATGTATATGTGTTGAACACTTAGTCATGTCTGATTCTTCAGTCCCTCCAAAGAACACCCAGGACTGGTCTCCTCTAGGATGCACTGGCTGGGTCTCCTTGCAGTCCAAGGGACTCTCAAGAGTCTTCTCCACACCACAGTTTAAAAGCATCAATTCTTCAGCCTTCTTCATGGTCCAACTTTCACATCCATACATGCGTACTCAGAGGTCTAGCAGGAATACACAGATGCACAGATAGTTTGAGGAGCCAAGAGGGGACTGTGAAGGCCTCAGGGATCAGTTCCAGGGTGTGAGCAGACACAGACGGAGGGGCAGGGAGAGAAGAGGTTCCTGGAGCCAGGCTGTGCTGGTCCGCTGGAACAGGCCGGGTGGAGCAGACTTGCAGCGCAGTATTCCACTCCCGCCCACACTGACTCGCGGACCGGAACAGCACAGAATAGACACCCCGCCTCTTTCTCTTTTGCTGTGTTTTTCACTGGAGCCACCCTTGTTTCGTCTCTACTGGGCGAGAGGGCAGCGTCGCTGGGGTGAGACCACACAGGGCCACCTCGCTGGGCGATGTCAGCAGAGAGTGCAGAGCGGGCCTGGGCAGAGGGCAAACAGGACACGGGCAGGACAGCTTTCCTTTTGTCTTTTCCCACCTGGGTTCCCCTTCAGCGGCTTCCCTCCGCTCATTGTCACAGACTTCCGAAAAGGCAGCCGCCCCCTCTGCCCCAAGCCCCTGGAGCCCTCTCCTGTCCTACGTGGAACCCGCTTTCTCTGTTTCTCTCCTTCCTTGGCACTTACATGGGCTTCCCTGGTGGTTCAGCTGGTAAAGAATCTGCCTGCAATGCGGGAGACCTGGGTTCGATCCCTGGGTCGGGAAGATCCCCCGCAGAAGGGAAAGGCTACCCACTCCAGTGTCCTGGCCTGGAGAATCCCATGGACTGCATGGTCCATGGGGTCACACACAGTAGGACATGGCTGAGTGCCTTTCACTTTCACCTCACTTGCGCTTATGTATCAGTTTTTCTGTGATTACACTACCTGAGGAACAACCTTAGAATCCTAGTGGCTTATAATCATGTTTATCTGAAAAGACTGGCTTTGCATCTCCAGAGCATCTCTGATAGGTACATTTCCCCGGAGTCATGTTTTATTTGTGGTTTAGTGTGTTACTTTTTTCATATAAATTTTTCTTTATGTGCTAATTTGTCTAGAGCCTTTCTTAAAGTCTTTTTATGAAAAGAAATTATAAGGCTGTTCCTGGGAAGGCTCTTTCAAGTAATTCTAAGGGGCCCCGGGCTCCCCGGTGGCTCAGCTGGTGAAGAATCTGCCTGCAGCGCGGGAGACGGGCTGCAGCCCCTGGGTTGGGGTGCGCTGGGGAAGGGCGCGGCTGCCCTCCCCAGTGTCCCTGCCTGGAGAATTCTAACACTCTCACCTTAGGAGACTTAGGGCTGGGCAAGCCTCCTCTCAGTGCTCCCAGAGAACCTAGAAGCCTCTTCTATCCTTAATCAGCTTTAATCTTAAGAAAATAGAAACGTTGTGTTTTTCTAATGTTGACTTTGATCACATGAAGACTGATCTACGTCACGTCTCAGTGAGTGCTCAGTTGCTCAGTCGTGCCGACTCTGTGACTCCATGGACTCGAGTCCGCCAGGCTCCTCTGGTCATGGGATTCTTCTGGCAAGAATACTGGAGCAGATTGCCGTTTCCTTCTCCAGGGGATCTTTCTGATCCAGGGGTCAAACCCGTGTCTCCTATGTCTACTGCATTGCAGGTTGTTTCTTTACCACCGAGGACCTGGGAAGCCCTATGTCTCAGTGGGACCTGAAAAAGAACTAAAATTGTTAGTGTCTATAAATGGTACATTGAGTACAGGTATCACTTTACAGTATCCTCCTTATCTAAGACCCCAGGCAGATGCCAGAAACCATAGATAGTACCGAGCCTTGTATGTACTATGTTGTCCCCTAAATCTACGTACCTATGGGGGACTTCCCTGGGGCCCTAGTGGTAAAGAACCTGCCTCTCAACGTAGGAGACATGAGAGAGGCAGGTTTGACCCCTGGCTCGGGAAGATCCCCTGGGGAGGGCGTGGCAGCCCACTCCTATTCTGTGGTGTATTCCGTGGTGTAGGACACCACTGAGTGACTTACACACACATACCTATAATAGAGCTTAATTTATAAGTTAGGCACAATAGGTAACGACAAAAACTGATAAAAGAATTATAACATGATGCTGTAGTGACAGCTATGTGAACGTGGCTCTCTATCTTTCAAAATACTCGGTTTTACTGTACTCACCCTTCTTATGAGGATCTGAGGTCACAAACCGTCTGCGTGACGGGGTGAAGTGAGCAGGATGACATCAGCCCTGTGAGGCAGCGTTAGGCGGTTGTGGACCTCCTGGACACGTCAGAAGAAAGAACAGCTGCTTCGGGTGACCCTGGGATGTGGAGCTTTGACGACATGGAGGGTTGGGAGCCAGGAACATGTGACCACGACAAGACATTCAGGGCAGGACAAGGTTTAATCACACTACTCGGAATGGCAGGCAGTGTGAGTCTCATGAATTGTTTACTTCTAGAACTTTCCATGTAATACTTTCACACAGGATTGACTATGGGTAACTGAAACCACGAAAAGCAAAACTGCAGATAAGGAAAAACTACAAACTATCAGTGAGGCATATTTAAATTTAGAGCCAATTATCATAGGTATCCAACAGGAAGTGGGCAATTAACTCCATGCCTTGATGAGGAGTATGTTACAGGACGCTTCTTCACAGAAAACAAGAGTTGCCCAAGTGTTTGGGCAAAAAGAAGGTTTGTTGGGGCCTTAACTCTAGAGCAGGAAATTGCCAGGTAGCTCATTGGTAAAGAATCCACTGGCCAATGCAGAAGATACAGAAGATGCAGTTTGATCCCTGGGTTGGGAAGATCCCCTGGAGAAGGAAATGACAGCCCACTCCGGTATTCTTGCCTGGAGAACCCCATGGACAGAGGGGCCTGGCGGGCCACAGGCCCCTCTGTCTAAAGAGGTGAACACAGTGAGTGACTGAGCACACACACAGGAAATTCCTACCTTAGAAAACCCCAAAAGCTAAACTTGTGGGGGTAAGAAATACAAGGAAGCATAAGGAAAACTAAGGCCTCAGTACCAAGGAAAGCACATAAAATCTCCAGATCAGTTGGGAACCAGAAAAGGGGGTTAAGGGCAAAAATTACAAAGGCAAGAATTGAGAACTCTGGGGAAAGAAAAGGAGAAAGATGAGCAAAGGTTGTATCTTCTATAAATGTCCTTAAATACCAAAGCATCTAAAGGAGCAATAAAGGTCTGATCCATTTACATCTTTAAAATATTGCATCATTTTAAACATCATAGTGAATTTCCACTCAGAAGTATAAAACTCATGGTATAGATTGACATTAATTTTTAACTAATGCTTTTAACAAAAAAGTTTTCAGTGAAAATGTGTGTTATACAGAAGACAATTATACAATTTCTGAATTAAAAGCACACACACACACATAATTTCGTGGAGCAGTGTGGTCTAGTTTGAGGAACCAAATTTAAAGTTTAGTGCTCCCTTCTTTCAACCCTTCAGTGTCCCTCCGTAACTCAGTGCATGATCTCATTTGTGCCTGATGTTAGAGCCCTGAACTCCGGGGTTTTAATGTCTATGAAGACTTACCCGAGTCTCCTTGTCTTGTCTCCTCTGCCCATCCCAGAATGGGTCTTGAAAATCACTGCTGGTAACTCATCTTTATCAGCCCTGTGAGTTTGGCTGACTTCAAGGGTTAGAAATAATCTATGAGTTTATAGGGCGTGGAAAAAAAAAAACTGATTTAACATTTCTTGTGCATTGATGATAGGCAAAATGCCTGAGAGACATGTTTTATTAATGTTTTTGTTTGTTGGCATCTTTCATTGTTTTGCATACTAATCCTTCTTTGTGTTTTAATTTTGTCAGGACATGTGGTTTTCACAACCAGAGGAAGTCTAAAAAGGAAGTTTTGGCAAGTACCTCTTTAATTTGATGGTTGTAGACAGAGAGTATGAATAAATTGCGTTAAAATGTATTAATTATCCAGTGTGGCAGTCGAATCAGTTTCAACAGGAGGTTGCCAGTGTTCTCCATTGTTTTCTGTTCAGCAGTCACAGCCCAGAATCATTTTCAGAAACTACAAAGCAGAGAACATTAGGAACATACCAAAGTTAGCAAAATGAATAATAAGTGCTGTTTGCAGAACTTCTCCACTTAAACAGTTGCATTTATATTACTAATTCACTTCTTTGCAAGGACAACTTAACTGAACATTGGAGAAAAGAAATTTGATTGCAGTAGTTTGGAAGGAAAGTAACACTCCCTCATTGCCTGGCGGTCCAGAGGGTCCCAAAGAGTCAGACAGGACTTAGCGAGTAAACAGCAGCCTCAGCAGCCCTCCAGCGCGGAGTCCATCCCTCGGGACACCGTGGCACACAGTCTAACGTCTTTCATTATTTTAAATAGGATTCGTTTAAAATGTTGCTTTTAAATTAGTTTCAACAACGTACATTTACGACAGCTTTTGACGTTAGCTTTTAGATTCCTAGAATGCTACGTATTAATTCATATACAAAGATTCACGAAGGTGTTCCTCATCATCACAGCTGATATGAATCCTTATCACACACCTAACCTACCTTTTGAGGTATTATCCTTTTTATCATGAATTATTTTTGTTTACATCTTATCTACCAAATCTTAGTCTACATAAAGCATGTATTTGAAGGAACTCATAGCTGCAAGTGACAGAAACCCAGTTCCAAATAGGGAGTTTACTGACTCGTATACCTGGAAGGCCAGGGGTAAACCTGCTTCAGGTAAGGCCAGATCCGGAAGCTCAGATCCTAACAACATGAACCTGTTTCTCCCCATCTCAGATCAGCTTTCATCGTGGTTGACTCAATTCCCAAGTAGCCTTTCTCCATGTATAGTAAGAAGGCTACAGTTTATTCTAGGCTTGTATTCCACCAGCTCATCAACTAAAGAGATAGTGTCTTTCTCTTAATAGTTTCGGTGAACGTCTCAGGCAGGACTGGTGTTGGCTCAGCTCGGGTGATGGATTCATCTGTGAACCAGTAGTTGTGACTGAGGGATGGTGGTACTCTGAATGGCTCTGCTGAAAGCCCATCCATTGAGAAGAGAACAAAAATGTCTTTGAAAAGGAAAAGGTGTATTTTCCTGGAAGAAAGAGGGATGAATTGCGGCAGGTAAACTCTGCACATCCCTTACAGAGCAGGACGGTGCCTGACTGTCATCCTGCCTCACCCAGATCCCTCACCCCTTCCCTACATCATCTGCTCATTACAATCCACATCTCGAGCTAGAGCAAATATCAGATAAATGAGTGTGTGCATGAAATGTCGGGGTACTGTGGGAAATGATGGGTCCTGAAGGCCAAGACCGCTGGTTTCAAATTTTGGCTCCATCATAAACCAACTGAGGAAATCTGGGGTAAAGTACTATATGAGGTCCCACTCCCCTGTAATAATACAGAGATTTCTAAGAGGAAGAAAGAAGAAACATGTGTACATAGTAGAGTTGTTTTGTTTTTTGGGAAAAAAAAAAAAGGAGCACATGCTTCACTAAAATACTAGTCTATTAATTTTATAATTATCATTTAAATGTAATATTTTAAGTTTGATATTTAACTGTTAAAACTTAGTTGATTATTCATAGAATTAAACAACACAATTCAGTATCTATTGATTTGGATTCAAGTATATATTATAATTTTTGTGTTTTTCACTTAAAATATAGCATCTGTGTTTTTCATGAAATTAAATTGAGAAGTACCACTTGAGAAGATTTCATTCTTGATCTGTTTTCTAATATTTCTTGTTTGCTTGTTTTTGGCTGTGCTGGGCTTTGCTGCCGCTCAGGCTTTCTCTAGCGGAGGCAAGTGGGGACGGCTGTCTGCGCTGCCGGCTTCCTGCTGTGGAGGCTTCCCGGTGCCCAACGCGGGCTCCCGGTTGCTCCCGCTTCGTAGTGGCCCGCGTAACTTCAGTCATTTATTTGATATTAAATCTGACCAAGCATAGCATTTGTTTTTATACACTGACAATGAGATTACAGAATGCCATTTAGCTAAGGGGCTACTGGAAAAAAAAAAAAATCTTGTAACAGTACCTTGATGTGTTTCCCCATCAAGTTAGTTCAGGTAGGTGTTCAATAAAGATAATTGCAAGATGCATGCGTGCATGCTGCATGCTGCATGCTGAGTTGCTTCAGCTGTGTCTAACTCTATGTGAGCCCATGGACTGTAGCCCACCAGGCTCCTCTGTCCTTGGGGTTTCCCAGGCCATAATACTGGAGTGGGTTGCCATGCCCTCTTTCAGGGGATCATCCCGACCCAGGGATGGAACGCATGTCTCTAATGTCTCCTGCATTGGCAGGCGGGTTCTTTACCACTAGCGCCACCTGGGAAGCCCCTAAGATACATGCGTGAAAGTGAAAGTGAAGTCGCTCAGTCATGTCTGACTCTTTGTGATACCGTGGACTGTAGCCCACCAGGCTCCTCCGTCCATGGGATTCTCCAGGCAAAAATACTGGAGTGGGTTGCCATTTCCTTCTCCAGGGGATCTTCTCGACCCAGGGATCAAACCCAGATCTCCCACATTGCAGGCAGAGGCTTTAACCTCTGAGCCACCAGGGAAGCCCAAGATATATGTGGGGACAACACCAAATCCTGTCCCTGTGTAGGGTTTGGGAAAACCAAGGACAGAATAACAGCAACAATGACAACAAACTCCAGTGTATTTTGCAAAAGGCTAAGAGGTACACTTTATGAAAGAAGCAACACCTGCCAGGTGAGAGATTCAAACAGGAGGCGATTGATCAAGCCAAGATCATGGTTTTTTGCTGTCACCCTATGTAGAGGTGGCTCAGGACAGTTTCACACACACAAAAAAAGCTCCTGAAGATGTACTTGTTGCAGGGAGAAATCAATTCTCACTCCATGTTGGAACTGTTTCTTTGACTTGCTTTCCGTTGCTTTTGTTATTATAATCACACATAATGGCCAACCTCAGAGAATCCTGCCCTTCTGCCTGACTGTTAAGGGAACTTGCCTTTGTTCAGAACCCTGTCCACCAGTAGATAGCAGGAAGAAAGGAATTAATACATCCCCCTGCTTGAAGGTTGCCATTCCAGGAGATACTTGCAAGATTAAAGGCCTTTTCACTCTGTTTCCTCACCTCCCCCATCTCTGATCCATAAAAGAACTTGGCATTCAGAGCCCATAAGATGCCAGATCCCCCTTACTTTTATTTTGAGAATTAGTCTGCCATCTTCTCGGTCTAAAGTCGTATTCCTTACCTCAACGCCTCCTCTAGACCTGTCGTGGGGAGAGCAGAGTAAGCGTGGAGTCGGTAACGTAACCAATCCAGCCTTAAGTACTATTCTCAAACATTATCTAGCTTTGAATATTTCAGTACTTTTCAAACATTTCCACAAACAAGACTCTAAGGATGGAGAAGAGCAAACCCTTATCTCTGAGAGGGGAATAGACTGAAGTGATGATGTTTTACTTTAAAAAGTAAGTTACATATAAACTTTAAATATATACATTTTATTGGTCAATTACACCTCAATAAAGCTGGGGAAAAGTAATTTACATATTTTGTTGATCAGTCCTGCAGTAGTGTCTGACTCTTTGTGACCCCATGGACTGCAGCACACCAGGCTTCCCTTCACTATCTCCCAGAGTTTGCTCAGACTCATGTCCATCGAGTCAGTGATGCCATCCAATGATCTGATCCAATGATCTGATCCTCTGCCACCCGTTTTCCTCCTGCTCTCAGTCTTTCCCAGCATCAGCGTCTTTTCTAGTGAATCAGTTCTTCTCATCTGTTGGCCAAAGTATTGAAGCTTCAGCTTCAGCATCAGTCCTTCCAATGAATATTCAGGACTGATTTCCTTTAGGATGGACTGGTTGGATCCCCTTGCAGTCCAAGGGACTCTCAAGAGACTTCTCCTACACCACAGTCCAAAACCATCAATTCTTCAGTGCTCAGCTATTCTTTATGGTCCAACTCTCACATCCATACATGACCACTGGAAAAACCATAGCTTTGACTAGACAGACCTTTGTTGGCAAAGTAATGTCTCTGCTTTTTAATATGCTGTCTAGGTTTGTCATAGCTCTTCTTCCAAGGAGCAAGTGTCTTTTAATTTCATGGCTGCAGGCACCGTCCACATTGATTTTGGAGCCCAGGAAAATAAAATCTGTCACTCTTTCATGTTTTCCCCAGCTATTTGCCATGAAATGATGGGACTAGATGCCATGATCTAGTGTTTTGAATGTTGAGTTTTAAGCCAGCTTTTTCACTCTCCTCTTTCACCTTCATCAAGAGGTTTCTTAGGTCAGGGGAAGAACAAGTGACCCGCACAAGAGACTGGGCCAGACCTGCCTGTGACCGTGTGCGGGTCTCCCGTGGGGTCAGCAGCAGCCTGCGTCGGGACAGACTCTGGCAGCAGCAGTCCTGAGGGCTCTGTGTGTGGCCTAAGTCTTCTTGGGGGAGATCTCATTAGCCCCACTGCAGAGACGCTAGGTGGGCTCTGGAGAACCATTTTGCCAAAGAAGTTCTCACACTTGGAAAAGGTCTAGGGCCTGCAAACGAACTGGGAATCCCCAGGGAATCTGACTTTGCAGGTCTGCAGGATTTGATTACAGAACTTCCACAGGACTGGGGAAATGGAGACTCTTGGAGGGCACAAACAAAGCCCTGTGCTCACCAGGACCAGGAGGAAGGAGCAGTGAGCCCACGGAGACTGAGCCAGATGTGCCCGTGAGTGTTTGGGAGTCTCCGGTGGGTGCCCGGGTGACAGCAGCCTGCCCCGGGGTCAGGGACGCTGATGGCTGCAGTCCTGGGAGGCAGGGAGAGCTGCCTAAGTCCTTCGGGAGGAGGCAGCCCGCACCCTACCATCGTCTGGTCTAAGGCCAAACTGCAGGGAGGGAACACGGCCCCACCCATCGGCAGAAAACTGTATTCAACATTTACTGAGCTTGGCCTTACCCCCAGAGCAAGACCCACTTGTCCCACAGCCAGTCCCACCCATCAGGAAGTCTGCACAGGCCTCTTACCCTCCTCTCTCAGAGGGCAGACAGAATTTATATATAGATGTACGAAACAGAAAACAATGTATGTTGCTTAATGTAAAATAAACTGTAGGTATTTCCCTGGTGGTCCAGTGGCTAAGACTCTCTGCTCCCAATGCAGGGGGCTGGGATCCATCCTTGGTTGGGAAACTTGATTCCACACGCTGTAACTAAGAGCCAGTCGCGTCCAACTCTTTGCAACCCCATTACCGGTGGCCTGTCAGGCTCCTCTGTCCGTGGAGTTCTCCAGGAAGGAATACTGGATTGCCATTTCCTTCTCTAGGGGATCTTCCTGACCGAGGGATCAAACCCAGGTCTCCTGCATTGCAGACAGATTCTTTACCATCTGAGCCATCAGGGAAGTCCAACTAAGACCCAGCACAGCCAAATAAATAAATAAATATTCTGTTTTAAAAGTTGTAAAAACACTTGAGTTTATTCCCACTTAACTGACTTTTCCACCAAGTCTTTGAATACCTCCACACTGCAGCCAGACCTGTGTGACCATCACTTTACTATCTAACACAGCACTTATTCTATAAACACCAAAGAGAACCGGAATTGCGACTCATTTCTTCCTTGCTGAATCTCCGGGGCCTAGGCAGTACCTGGCACGGAGTAATACTTGGTAAATGTTTGTTGAGTGAATGAAAGAATTAAGTAATTAATATGCCATGTTTATCCTCTGACTTCCCATTTTCTTAGCACACAGCCCCCAGAGGATGTGTACTTGCATTTGAAAAGCACTGCTCGATGCGATGCAAATTGAAGCCAAGATGTGGAATTCACAGAGACAAATTAAGGGAACTGTTTTCTCTCCACTTCTGTGGTTTTATTAGCTGAATTATGGGTGCGGCTGATTTCATGGATCAGATGATTCCAGGTCCGTAGCCTCTGCGCTCAGCAATTATCCAGTTAATATGATTAATGGAGACAGTAAAAATGAACATCAGCATGATCACGGGGGTCTCGTGTTTCTGAGCTGGGGAAATTACATCAAATCTGGGGAAGAAATGCTCTTTTGAAAGAGTTAAGCTCCAGAGGATATACCTTGTTCCTCTGCATCGCCTCCATCTGCCTCCTGCCCTCGCTCCCCTCCTGCTCCTGGAGGCGATCAATGTTTCTGCAGATCCTCACTTCTGGCCACATGGCACGTGTGTTGTCGGGCTCAATAATCTCTAATTTCTTGAGCTTTAGAAAGATGAGGCTAAAACATGATGGCCAAGTACTGACTAAACAAGGAGCATGGTGACCCCGGTCACGGTGGACGGGAAAGAAGCGCTGATCTAAAGTATCCTTTTACACCAGAGATGCTCACTTTTAAATGAAATGTTGCCTTAAAGAAATTCAGCACCACAATTTTTTTTAATTTAACATCTTAAGCAGCTAATGGAGTTTCTGGCTTCTTTTTTATTGAGCACACCTTAGGTGCTAAGTGGGGAGAAGTGAAATAGTGACTGTTTTAGTCACTTAGTCATGTCCGACTCCTTGGCAACCCCATGGACTATAGCCCACCAGGCTCCTCTGTCCATGAAATACTGCAGTGTTTTTGCCATTCCCTTCTCCAGGAGATCTTCCCAACCCAGGGATCGAACCCTGGTCTTCTGCATTGCAGGCAGGCTCTTTACTGCCTGAAGCACCAGGGAAGACCCCCCGTTACCCCTCACACTGACCTGGGGGTGGAGAAGTCCTGTGCCCACCATGAGCAGGACAGGAAGCTTTGAACGCTGAGGCCTCTTGATTCATCGCCGGTGGCCCTGTGGCAGATAGACCCTTGGGAGAACACGGGTCCAAACGCAGACCTGCCTGAGTCTAAAGTCTGAATGCTTATTTTTCAGAACTATTAGCTTTAGTTGCGGTGTAATTTCTTTACAGGGCATTAGCTGCTACTCTGCAGAGAAGGGAATCAGCTGTGTGTATAAATATATCCCTCCCCCCGGGCCTCTCCCAACCCGCCCTCCCTTCCCGCCCCTCTGGGTCATCACAAAACCCCGAGCTGAGCTTCCCGTGCATTACGGCAGGTTCCCACCAGCTCTCTGCTTTACACAGGATAGTGTATGTACGTCAGCCATTTGCGGAGATGTGGATGGACCCAGACTCAGTCATAGAAAGTGAAGGAAGTCAGAGAGAGAAAAGCACACATCGCGTATTAATGCATGTATATGGAATCTAGAAAAATGGTACAGATAAACTTACTTCCAAGGCAGGAATAACGTCTGAATCCTCATCACGCATCATGGCACTGTATAGCAGGTTGAAGGAAGCCAGATGGGGATGACTTAGACTTAGGACCATCCATGAATGTGAGAGTTTAGCTCAGGAACAAAGAGAGGAGGATATTCTGGGAAATGTGGCTAGGGGACTATGAAAATGCATCCTTCTAGAAGCCAATAATCTGAGCAGACAAGGCGGAATCCGCCACTGTCGACCCTCTTGCTTGAGTTCTAATATCCTCTGACTCCACAGCGAGTCTCTCCGTTACGCTAAAATATCTTGTGTTTTTGAAACAATGATCTGAAGGTTTCAGGTAGAAGCTTCCCATTCTCTGTACCCTCATCAGCATGACTAGTTTGTTAGCTTGGGTTAAATTTCACCAGTGGGTTGAGACTCATTTTTATTTTAAATTTCTTTTTACAGTGCCAAAATTTCCACACGTAATTCTTTAATTGCCACATCCCCCCTTTAAATCTTTTAGGATAATGTCTGTATGCCAAGAGTCCTAATTTATTTATAGTACAACATCATGTGGGTTTTTTTTTATCATCTCCATTTGCAGAAAAAAAGAGATTTCCCCCAAGGACACACAGAATGTGATAGAACTTGTATGTTAACCCAGGTCCTCAGCGTTTCCATTTTGAACTGTCATACCATATAAGGATTTTAGAAGTAAATGCCCCAACGGAGCCTTAGAAACTGGAACACTGAATGCTAAGTTTTGATTAAGACTTACCTGTGGAAGTCGGAACCTGGCAAGGGTATGTATTAAGGTAACAGTAACAGGGACCACATGAAGATCCCAAAGATCAAAGTCAAATGAGGGGCCTGCTCTAATTATACCTCAGATTTGCCCAAAGAAAGTCCAGCTGTAAAGTCTGAGACCCAAAGGGTGGTGACTGCATTATACTGAAGAAAGTTTTTACAGGCAAAGATAGTTTCCATTGTGAGCAATTTAATTTTAAGAAATTAGTGTTCCATTCAGAAGGGAGCTTGGAAGACCTCCTCTGAGAAAATTGAGAGTGGAGATTACATAAAATAATTCGATTATAAACATATTATGTGCAAGGGTCATGTCAAGAGCTGTGCAATCACAGGGTAGCTGAGGGTGAAGTGCAGGGTCAATAGCTGCAGGCACCACGGGGCTGGGAGCCAAGGATGAGACAGTCGGGGGCAGAGAGACGGGGGGCACCCGGGTATAGACATGGTGCAGCGAGACGGGGGCATGCAGATATAGATGTGGGGGCAGAGAGACGGGGTCACTCGGATATAGACATGGGGCAGAGAGATGGGGGTACTCGGGTATAGACGTGGGACAGAGAGACGGGGTCATTCGAGTATAGACATGGGGCAGAGAGATGGAGAGTCCAAGGGAGACAGAACTGGAATGAACAGGCCTTTAGGATAGCGTGAGGACTGAGCGGGATCATTAACAGAGGGTGTGGATTGGCAAATACTGGACAGCTGGTCAGACATTCAGTGTGAGAATTAAATGCAATTAGAAATCATTTCAATTTTAAAAAAAGAAAAAATTACTTGTCGAGTTACATAGAAGAACTCTATTTCAGCTACCGTACTTGGAACAGGAAGTGCTCTGACTGCAGGTGAAAGCTCAGGCTCCCTTCATCCTGGCACCTGGCCACGGCCGGGAGCTGTGCTCTCGGGAGCACGGAGCACTCGCGTGCTCCCCGCACCTGCAAGGCCTTTTCCCTGCGCCGTGGGCTCCCCTGACCGCGGGCACCGCCCCTGTGTGGCCACCGCCGCCTCTGCCTTCTCCAGGCTTCTGACAAACACAGACTCAACGTCTTCCACCCCCTTCGTCTCTCCAAAGGTCCCGTTGTAGCTCTCAGCAGCTGCCCTGTTTCTGAGGGGCTGAAGTTCCCGTTCAGAACAGGCCTTGAGGCTTCCCTGAACCACTCCTACCACACCCCTGAGCTCCAGGTCAGCGCTGAAGGCAGCCTGAGCAGAGACGCACTTCCTCAGCTGCTCCCGGAGAGGGAGCTGGCCTCAGGGGATCTGCAGGGGACTGACTCCCTGCTCACAGGGAGCCTCCTGCTGCTGCTTCTTTTCATGCGATTGATGACGACAGTTTTCCTCAACACTTCCCTTCCTGGGCTCTTATCGGCAAGAGGAAAGTGGATGCGTGGGGCTTCCTGGGAGGCAGAGCGGTAAAGAACCCATCTACCAGTACCGGAGACACAAGACATATGGGTTTGATCCCTGGGTTGGGAAGATCCCCTGGAGAAGGAAAT
The DNA here is from genome assembly GCF_033118175.1 of Dama dama. NCBI lineage: Eukaryota > Metazoa > Chordata > Mammalia > Artiodactyla > Cervidae > Dama > Dama dama. The sequence goes on from NC_083703.1 coordinate 82,423,792, forward strand.
GGCAATCCACTGCAGTGTTCTTGCCTGGGGAACCCCATGGACAGAGGAGCCTAGCAGGCTAAGGTCCACGGGGTCGCAGAGAGTCAGACGTGACTGAGCGGCTGAGCGACTGAGCTCACAAGCAGATAAGCAGAGGCAACAAGGAAGGATGCGACTCTTGATCTTCATTTTGTTCCCTTCTTCCTCCTGATATTTCCTTCTCCCCTTCATTCCTCCTCTAAAACTTGCCCTGACATTGAGCTGGATAGATTGTGGAGAGTAACTGATTTATTATTCTCTGGCAAAAGAACATTTTCCTTTCAGATGTGTGCCTTTGGAAGTCCTGTTTTAATGTCCATGGGCACCCCACAGATAGGGGAGAAAGAGAATGTCTGCCTAAGCCAACTTAGACAATTCTGTGAGGAGGATCAAAGAAGTTCAAAGGCGAATCAGGATGCGTAAGAGAGGACCAGGGGAAGTGAACCAGACCAAAGCTTGATGTGCTCAGTCATGTGGAGGACACAGGCTTTGAGGACAAGAGATGGCGAGGACAAGACCAAGAAATAGAGACCTACTCGTGCTTGAGCTAGAAAAACATCTGGCAGAGGTTAAGAGGTGGCAGTTTAGGGATTTCTGAGTAAGACTGGCACGGGAAAACAGGTACGGAGATCTCTATCATCTCTCTTGAAACTCATAGGTATACAGATCTTGGCTGATGCTTGTTTTTGTAAAGAAAGTTCTCTTGGAACACAGCTATGTTCAAATCTATCACTGTTTTTAGATTATAACTACTGAGTCCAATAAGTATGATGGAGATGGTGTGGTCAGCAAAGCAAAATAACTGGTTGTTGTCGCTGTTTAGTTGCTTGGTTAGTTTAGTTGCTTTTGTTCTGTTTAGTTGCCCAGTCATGTCCGAATGGTTACAACCCCAAGGACTGCAACACTCCAGGCTTTTCTGTCCTTCAATGTCTCCCGGAGCTTACTCAAACTCATGTCCATTGAGTCAGTGATGCCATCCAACCATCTCATCCTCTGTCATCCCCTTCTCCTCCTGCCCTCAATCTTTCCCAGCATCAGGGTCTTTTCAAATGAGTCAGCTCGTCACATCAGGTGGCCAAAGTATTGGAGTTTCAGCTTCAGCAACAGTCCTTTCCAATGAATATTCAGGACTGATTTCCTTTAGAATTGACTGGTTGGATCTCCTTGCAGTCCAAGGGACTCTCAAGAGTCTTCTCCAGTTCAAAAGCATCAGTTCTTTGGCGCTCAGCTTTCTTTATAGTCCAACTCTCACATCCATACATGACCACTGGAAAAACCATACCTTTGACTATATGGACCTTTGTCAGCAAAGTGGTCTCTCTGCTTTTTAATGTGGTTGGTCATAGCTTTTCTTCCAAGGAGCAAGTGTCTTTTAATTTCATGGCTGCAATCACTATCTGCAGTGATTTTGGAGCCCAAGAAAATAAAGTCTGTTACTGTTTCCATTTTTTCTCCATCTATTTGCCATGAAGTGAGGACCAGATGCCATGATCTTATTTTGTTGAATATTGAGTTTTAAGCCAGCTTCATCACTCTCCTCTTTCACTTTCATCAAGAGGCTCTCTGGACTGTTACACAAACTAATAATTAGCCTTCCTCTATATTAAGGAATTGGAAACTCTTAGTTAAATGGATAATATTGTCAGAAAATATAAACTCTTGAAATTTATTCAAGGAAAAAAATAATAAAAAATGAAAAGGAAAGCAATGAGTGGTAAAACCATTGTTACATGGATGCATCTCGAGAGGACTTTGTGACTGATATGCTCAAATCCCCAGGGCTCTACAATCTGCTCTAGAGCAGAGTAAAATAATAAAATATTTCTAGTTAATTTTATGAAGCATAACTTTGAAATCAAAACCTAACAAAGCTTTATATGAGAAGCTAAAAGGTATCAATCTCACATATTAATATTGATATAGAAATAAAATATTAGTCAATTCCATCCATTGCTATACAAGATAAATTTGATACCATAAAGTAAGGTTGATTTGATGAATGTTAAAAAGTCTTAGTGTTACGATAGCTCTTAAACTAATTAATTGATTGATATGTGTAAAAAGATACATTAAGATGAGGAATCAAATTGATTATATTCTTTGTAGCTGACAATGTAGAAGCAAAATCAAGACCGGAAGCTCACCATGGCTCAGATCATGAGCTCCTTATTACAGAATTCAGATTTAAATTGGAGAACATAGGGGAAACCACTAGGCCGTTCAGGTATGACTTAAGTCAAATCCCTTATGATTATAAACAGGATGTGACAAATAGATTCAGGGATTAAATCTGATAGACAGAGTGCCTGAAGAACTATGGACGGAGGTTCATAACATTGTACAGGAGGTGGGGATCAAAATCATCCCCAAGAAAAAGAAGTGCAAAAAGGCAAAATGGTTGTCTGAGGAGGCCTTACAAATAGCTGTGAAAAGAACAGAAATGAAAGGCAAAGGAGAAAAGAAAAGACATCACTGTCTGAACGCAGAGTTCCAAAGAATAGGAAAGAAAGATAAGAAAGCCTTCCTCAGTGAACAAAGAAAAGAAATAAAGGAAAACAATTGAATGGGAAAGACTAGAGATCTCTTCAAGAAAATGTGAGATACCAAGGGAACATTTCATGCAAAGATGGGCACAATAAAGGACAGAAACAGTATGGACCTAACAGAAGCAGAAGAAATCAAGAAGAGGTGGAAGAATACACAGAACAGTACAAAAATGATCTTCACAACCCAGAAAATCACGATGTTGTGATCACACCTAGAGCCAGACATCCTGGAGTGTGAGGTCAAGTGGGCCTTAGGAAGCATCACTATGAACAAAGCTAGTGGAGGTGATGGAATTCCAGCTGAGTTATTTCAGATCCTAAAACATAATACTCTGAAAGTGCTGAACTCAATATGCCAGAAAATTTGGAAAACTCAGCAGTGGCCACAGGACTAGAAAAGTTCAATTTTTATCCCAATCCCAAAGAAGGTTAAGGCCAAAGAATGTTCAAGCTATTGCACAGTTGCACTCATTTCACATGTTAGCAAAGTAATGCTCAAAATCCTTCAACCTAGGTTTCAATAGGATGTGAACCAAAAACTTCTAGATGTTCAATCTGGATTTAGAAAAGGCAGAGGAACCAGAGACCAAACTCAACATCCGTTGGATCATAGAAAAAGCTAGAAAATTCCAGAAAAACATTTATTTCTGCTTCCTTGACCATGCTAACACCTTTGACTGTGTGGATCACAACAAACTGTGGAAAATTCTTAAAGAGATGGGAATGCCACCTTACCTACCTCCTGAGAAATCTGTATGCAGGCCAAGAAGCAAGTTAGAACCATACATGAAACCACAGACTGGTTCAAATTGGGAAAGAAGACGTAAAGTCTGTATATTATTAATCTGCTTATTTAACTTCTATACAGAGTACATCATGCGAAATGCCAAACTAGATGAAGCACATGCTGGAATCAAGATTGCTGGGAGAAATATCAATAACCTCAGATATGCAGATGACACCACCTTTATGGAAGAAAGTGAAGAAGAACTAAAGAGCCTCTTGATGAAAGTGAAAGAGGAGAGTGAAAAAGTTGGCTTAAAACTCAACATTCAAAAAACTAAGATTATGGCACCAGTCCCATCACTTCATGGCAAATAGATGGGGAAACTGTGGCTGACTTCATTTTCTTGGGCTCCAAAATCACTGAGAACAGTGACTGCAGCCATGAAATCAAGAGACCCTTGCTCCTGGGAAGAAAAGCAATAGCAAACCTAGATAGCACATTAAAAAACATACACATTACTTTGGCTACAAATGTCTATATAGTCCAAACGATGGTTTTTTCCAGTAATCTTGTGCAAATGTGTTAGCTGGACAGTAAAAAAGGCTGAGTGCCGAAGAACTGATGCTTCCAAACTGCGGTACTAGAGAAGGCTCCTGAGAGTCCCCTGGACTGCAAGGAGATCAAACCAGTCAATCCTAGAGGAAATCAACCTGGAATATTCATTGGAAAGACTGATGCTGAAGCTGACACTCCAATAGTTTGGTCATTGGATGCAAAGAGCCAACTCATTGGAAAAGACCCTGATGCTAGGAACGACTGAAGGTGGGAGGAGAAGGGGGAGACAGAGGATGAGATGGTTGGATGGCATCGCCGACTCGATGGACATGAGTTTGAGCAAGATCCAGGAGATGGTGAAGGACAGGGAAGCCTGGCGTGCTGCAGTCCAGGGGGTCACAAAGAGTCAGACGTGACTGAGCAAATGAAAAGAGACTACAACCGGAATAGAGGAAATCACTTTTATAGCTGGAGACAGCACAGATTCCATCCATAGGTAAGGAATTAGGAGTCTCTGCTAGAAAAGTTATAGGGAAAAAATACAAAATAAAAGAAAAGTCGTCCACTGGCTAGGGCCAGCTGGAGAGACTCTGTTTACAATGATAGCATATCCTTAGAAAGAAAATGCGTCACCACAGTGCGGAATGAGAGATGAAAGGAGAAACACAACTAAATCTACTGAAGAATAAAGGACATTTGGTAAAATTTATCATTGTCATTGTAAAAGTAGAAATAAATAAAAAGGAGCGTAATAAGGCAAAGAAGCAGTATCAGACTCGATGCTGAAACATTCGGGCATCATCACTAAGGTTAGAAGCAAACCTAGGGACCACTATCACATAGCATTGTCTGGAAATTCTGGCCAAGGCAGCAAGACGAGGTACGAAACAGCCTTCCTGATACGCCGGCGACCACTGTTGCTGGTGGTACTAACCAGGTTTTCTCTCTGACCCGGGCGTCTCGTGTTTTCTCTCTGACCTGGGCGTCTCGTGTTTTCTGGTAGCAAATTGTCCTCCAGCGTGGCTGCACCAGTTTGCATGCCTCCAGCCCTGAGTGAGAGCTTCTGTGCCTCCACGTCCTCACCAGCGTTTGGTGGAGTCAGTGCTCTGGATCTTGGCCATTTCAGTAGGTGTGTAGTGTTGTTTTAATTTACATTTCCCTGATGACATACATTGTGAGTATTTTCATATGCTTATTTGCCAACCATATGTCTTCTTTGGTGAGGGGTGTGTCAAGGTCTTTGGACCATTCATTCACCAGGTTGTTAATTTTTCTGTTGTCAACACTTAGTTCTTTTATCAGATACATCTTTTACAAATATCTTCTCTGTGTCAGGGTCTTGACCTTTCACTCTCTTGACAGTGTCTTTCTTAGAGCAAGAGTTGTTCATTTTAATGAAGTCCAGTTTATTAATTGTTTCGTTCTTGGATCATGCCTTTGGTGTCACATCTAAAAGTCATTGCCAAAATAAAATATATATATATAATTGCCAAGCCCAAAGTCATCTAGATTTTCTCCTATGTTCTGAGTTTTACATTTGAATTTGTGATTCACTCTTAGCTAATTTTTGTGATGGTATAAGGTCTGTGTCTGGAATTTTCTTTTTAATACAGATGTCCAATTGTTCCCAATCTTACTGTGTTTTAAAGAGTGAAAGTTAACCAAAAAGAAAAGAAAAGAAACAACAGAAATCTCTGTAAATATCATGTAGATTTTACATATCTTAGCATGTTGCGCTGTGCACTCTCCTCGCCACTCTTTCTGTCAATAAGCATTGTATACTCTCCAATAGACCCATTTCTTCACAACTTCCTCTTCATCTCTCCTTCAGAAACAAGACAAATTTTTGTGCTTAATATTTACATGCACTTTGTTTCTACTTTTCTACATATGCAATATATATCCACAAACTGTGCCCGATTCTGTTTTGTGTGTTTTTGCAAAGTGTGCATATCATCCCTTGAACTGTCTTTTCGTAGTCTGCCTTCTGTAGCACAGTGATGCTTTTAAAAGCTACCCAGGTTGACACATGTAGATCTGGTCCATTCATTTTATCTACAGGAAAGTAGTGTATGAATAGACTACAGTCTATTTCTTCAATTTCCCCTCAGCACAAAAACTGTTTCCACAAATACTAGGGCCGTTTTCCAAATGGAGAAAACTGGACATGCTATGTAAAGTCGCTCCTGTTGTGTCTGACTCTTTGAGACCCTAGGTACCATAACTAGCTAGACTCCTCTGTCCATGAGATTCTCCAGGCAGGAATATTGGAGTGGGCTGGCTGCCTTTCCTCCTTCAGGGGATCGTCTGGGCCCAGGGATCAAACCCGCGTCTCTTACGTCTCTTATGCACTGGCGTGGGCTCTTTACCACCAGCGCCACCTGAGAAGTCCTCTGAAACCACAGAGCTGTCTACAAAAGCTGGCTGCTGCTCAGGACATTGTTGGCTGCAGAAGCAGACACATGCCCAGGCATACCAGCTCTGCACCCAGATCCAAGCTCACACATGTGTGGGCACTGGGTCCCTCCCCGTGGGAGACCAGCCTGACCAGCCCTCTCCGGCAGACCTGGGGAACGCTGCAGGAGGGGGTCTCCTAGGGAGAGGACACGCATCTGACCAAACAGGCCCAGGGTCAAGGCTTCCCGGCCCAGAGCCAATGTTACATGTTAGTAAGAACCTTTTCTCTTTTGCACTTTCCACTCACAGAGTGACTCAGTGGTTTGGATTGACAGTATTGGTTAACTGTGTCTTTGAGATCTTTCCATAACAAACTAAGTTCACTTCTTAGTTATTATCTCCCTTGGGAGTTAATAGGTCAATTGAATTTTAACTGCATACTTTATGTAGGGTCTTCCTTCCTTCCTTTCTTTCTTTTCTCTTCCTTCCTTCCTTTCTTTTCATATTACATTGTTCTCTTTGTGAGAATCAGAATCCCACTGAGGCCATCTTTTTTTTCTATTCTCCCCCATGTCCATGTACAGAAAAAGGGAGACAATTTCTTCTAGCCCCACATGTGAGGTACTGATGATGATAGACAATGTTGGCGTTTTCTGAGTATTTCATTTACCATAAATAGTATCAATTAATTTAAAGTAGTAGTTCTCAGAATTGATGCTTTTGAACTGTGGTGTTGGAGAAGACTCTTGTGAGGCCTTTGGACTGCAGGGAGATCCAACCAGTCCATCCTAAAGGAGATCAGTCCTGAATATTCATTGGAAGGACTGATGCTGAAGCTGAAGCTCCAATACTTTGGCCACTTGATGCGAACAGCTGGCTCATTGGAGAAGACCCTGATGCTGGGAAAGGCTGAAGGCAGGAGAAGAGGACGGCAGAGGATGAGATGGTCATACAGCATCACTGACTCGATGGACCTGAATTTGAGCAAGTTCTGGGAGATAGTGGAGGACAGAGGAGCCTGGCATTCCGCAGTCCACAGGGTTGCCAAGAGTCGGACGTGACTTAACCACTGAATGGAAAGTAGTTCTCAACCGGGGGTGGTCTTGCAGAGCCCCATCCCTGCGCCGAGGACCTCTGGAGGACCTGGAGACAGTTTGGGCTCTCATGACTGGTGTGGGGATGACGCCGAGAGCGGCTCATAGAAGCCAGGAGGCTGCTAACCATTACCACACGGAGGACAGCCCCCTCAACGCACAGGCATCCTCTCCCAAGGGTCAGTAACACCGATAATATTCTAATGTAAAGAACCAGAAACCAAACTTGCACACTTTGGCTTCCATCTTTATTCCAGAAGAACTGCTGGGCTGAGGCCCAGCTTGACGCTGTGTCCAGTTGGGTAATACACTGTTGTAAGAATGTCCTTTCTGCCACCGCCCCCCCACCCAGTTACCCCTCACAGATGGTTTCAATTCCCCTTTTATCTCCTGTTGTATAACATCCACCTTCCTTTGAAAGCCCCTGCAGCTCCAAGCCTCTGCAGCCTTCGGAGATGAAGGCGCGTCCTCTTTCTCGCAGTGGAAGGCACCACAGGGCGCCTCTCCAGCTGACTGATGCCCAGCCACCGAGCTAACCTCAGGGCGCAGCCGCTCTTCCCACACAGCCGACCAGGAAGGGCCTTGCACTGTCTGAGTTTTCGGGCCCCTGCCCAGAGCCAGCCAGCCAGTCTGCTCACGTTTCCTTGCTTTGATTGACTGGCTTCCTGAGAAGGTGGCGCAGGAACTGTGGGCACAAATCGTAATCCCAGACACACGTCCGGAAATAGCCGGTGGTGAGAGGTAAGACCAGGGCGTCACGAGAAGGCAAGACCGCTGGCTTGAGCCGGGTTCTCCCACTGACTAGCTGTGAGGCCTCGGGCAAGCCGCTCTTGCTGCAGTTGAATCACAAAAACAGCAGCTCGTTCTTGAACTGCAGGTCCCCATAGGGGAGGAAGCTTCCACCTCCGATGGACTTCACAATCTGACATTCTAGAAACAAGTTTTTCACACTGCTCACTTAGGTTTTATTTTCATTTTAAATTGTACAGACCTTTCAGTGTTTAGGATTTCCTGTGTTAAAGCCGGACGTGTTTATTTTTGGCTCTGCTGGGTCTTCGTGTCTGTGCGTAGGCTTTCTCTAGCTGCAGCGTGAAGGCTTCTCTTGTGGAACACGGGGTCTAGGGCAGCAGGCTTCAGAACCTGTGGTGCTTGGGCTTAGGTGCTCTGCAGCATGGGGGATCTTCCCAGAGCAGGATTTGAACCGTTGTCCCCTGCATGGACTGATGGATTCTCAACCACGGAACCACCAGGGAAGCCCAGTGTTTAGGATGTCTGAAGGTCTTAATCTTGTTTTAGTTGTGAGGGATGACAGACCCACGCTCCAGACGTCTAGCTCCAACTACCTGTGTTCACATTAATGCTAAAGACTGAAAGCTATTGACCCATTCTTTCATGAAATAAATAATTTTCAGTACCTGTTATGTACTAAACACTGTGCTAGATTCTAGAATCCATCGAAATGAATGATACTACAAAGTACAGACCAATCATTCATTCATTTATTTGACATCTATGGAAGCCCACTCTGTGTGGGACAGTGTTCATATCAGTCAACTGAGAAGGGTTCCTGCCTTAATGGGTTACAGTCTAGGGTGAGAACAGGCAGATGGGTAGCCTGGCATAAGGGGCCAAAGTATCAGAGAAGGGACTGATAACGGCCCATTGAGCAGAGGAGCTTTCTGGAGGCGGCGGCACCTGATTTCTGGAAAATATAAACTGTCAAAATCATGGACTTCTGACTTTTTCATCTGTTTTAACCCTGTTGGTGAATATTTATGGAGTATCTACTGTGTCACAGGCATTATGAGAAGTTTCGGGAATTCAGAGAATAGGTAAATATAATCCCTAACTTTCCACAACTTAATGTCTGCAAGGCCTTATTGACCTACAATCTAAGGTTCTCATTTAGAGTTTGTGAAAGTCTGGTGTGTAAATTCCATATAGTCTTTTAGGTAGCTACTATGAGAATGGGAATCTAAGTCCTCTGGTTTGCCACTGAGCATGTTTTCACTCCATCTGCAGTCCGAGGGGTCACAGAGTCAGACGAGACTGGGCGACTAAGCCCAGCAGAGCACAAGTGAATTCCAGAGTGGCTCGGAGCTTTCAAAAGAGGCCTGCCTTGAGAACCCCAGCTGTTCTCAGAGGATGCTGTGTCCACCTTCAGGGTCTTCTACCTGGGTGCCCTCTTATGTGACCATAAACTCCCAAGAAAGTCCTTCTTTTGCATTACACAGGGTGTATGCTCCTGTGGATCACTCTTACAACACACGTGCTCTGCAACTACTGAGGGAACTGGTCAGCTTACAGGGTTCTAATAAATTTTGATCTTTAGTCTTCTGTAATTTTCAGATTATCAACTGTTCATTCCAGGAATCCTTCTCAGTGTTCTTTTTTTTTTTTTCCCCCCTTGGTAATGTCCTTCTTCAGTTCCGTATCACTGATTTTTTTTCATCTGGGTTCTTCAGATCGCCTTTTCTAAGTCCATGTACTCAATGCATGCGTGCGAAATTGCTTCAGTTGTATTGGACTCTTTGTGACCCTATGGAGTGTAGCCCCAGGCTCCTCTGTCCGTGGGAGTCTGCAGCAAGAATACTGGAGCGCGTTGCTGCGGCCTCTTCCAGGGCATCTCCCTGACCCAGGTGGCACAGTGGTAAAAAAGCTGCCTGCCAATGCCGCAGATGCGGGTTCGATCCCTGGGTCAGGAAGACACCCTGAAGAAGGAAATGGCAACCCACTCTAGTATTCTTGCCTGGGAAATCCCATGGACAGAGGAGACTGGTAGGCTACAGTCCATGGGGTCTCAAAGAGTCAGACATGATTGAGCAACTGAACACACACACACACACACACACACACACACACACACACACACACATTAGATCATAGTAGAGGTTTTTTGTCCTTTTTCACTTTTTCAAGCTAAACAATCATTTAAAAAAAATTTTTTTTCCAAATGACCTAGTTTTTGTCCCTTTAACCATTTTGATTTTTCTTTTCCCTTTGTCATCATTTGCAGGACAAAATAGAAGACCTAAACTTTAAAAAAGCCTGACAATTGTAAAATATATTGAAAGGCTATTTCCAGCCTTTACCCTTCAGAATTTTATTAAAATAGCCTGAAATTATTTTTTCTAGTTTTCTAGCTTTTTGTCTAGTTTTGTGGAGTTATCACTGACATAAAACACTGTGTAAGTTTAAGGTGTATAGCATCACATTTCAACTTAAATGTACTGTGACATGATTACCACAGTAATTTAGTTAACATTCATCATCTTCTATGTGTACAAGGAAAAGAAAGAGAGAAAAGAGAAAATGTTTTTTTCTTGTGGTGAAGTCTTGAGATCAGCTTTTTCTCTAAATTAATTTATTTATTTTGCATCTTCATGCTGCACCTGGGCTTTCTCTAGATACAGTCGGCGGGGGCTTCTGCCTACGTCTGGTGCATGAGCTGCTTATTGCAGCGGCTTCTTCTCGTGTGCCGTAGGCTTGAGGGTGCATGGGCCTCAGCAGTTTTGACACATTGGCTTAGTCGCCCCAAGACCTATGGGATCTTTGCAGACCATGTCTCCTGCATCGGCAGGAGGATGCTTTACTCCTGAGCCAGCAGGGAAGCCCAGGACCAACTCTTAGTCATTATTATATTGTACGTTACATCTCTAGCACTTATGTATCTTACTGCTAAGTTTTTACCTTCTGACTACCTTCATCCAGCACCGCCCTCCTCTCCCCTGCCAAGTAACCACAAATCTAATCACTTTTTCTGCTAGCTTGGCTTATCTTTTTAGTCAGAGGAATGATGTGACCTGACTCTGATGTCTTTTTACTTTTTCTGACTCTCTTGTGCGCTGAAGATAGAACGGACTGTCAGCAAGGCGGGGCTGGAGACAGCCCAGCTAGCAGTCCTCACTGGGGACACTCGGGGGGTTTCAACAAGAGAGACAGCAGGGGAGGCGGTGGAAATGCAAAGTGGGTGCGGGCTCCGTTCTAGGAGAGAGAGCGCATTCACTGTTTGGGCGGGAGGACTGGGCACAGATTAGAATCAAGGGCGACCTCAAAATGTTTCCCTGGGTCAAGTCAGTATTAACTGTGAAGTGGGAATGAATCCTAAAAGGAAAACTGGTTTGGTCTGATGTTAAACACACTAAGCTTGAGAAAGATGCCTGAGAAGTGTCTTCATGGATATACTTTAAATATGGTTGAAAATTTAAGTCTGAAACTCAGGAGAGAGCTCAGGATTTGAGATAGAACTATGAGAGTTGTCAGAAAGTTAGGAAATTTTGGAGACCCAGAATAGAGCTCCTAAAACAGAGAAGAAATTAGAAAGTGCACTTTAAACATTTAGACACACGAGACTCTTTCCAACAGCAGCAACCACTAGGCAGTGGGCTGTCTGTCATCAAAGAGGGAGAAAAAAACTCCTTAGTTCACCTTAAGTCTGTTCCCTCCAGCAGGAACAGAAACAGGAGCCTGTTCTGTGTAGGGAGATTCTGACAGAACAGAATCCCAGCAATGCCTGTGCTTTCAGCAAGACTTCATGTGTTTAACATTTGCTGGGAATGGAGCCCTAAAATTTTACCACCTTCCATAAACATTTATTGTTTTTCTGGGTTTCCAACTCCAAGTGGAAAGTACTCGTGCTCCATCACACATTCCTTGAAGTATGTCAATGTCCAAGACACAGAAAGTATTAAGCACGTGATCCCAAGAGAGGGGAGGCTTAGACAGAAAGAGACACGGGCGTGGTTTCCTACAACTGTTTTTACCGCGCGGCTGGTGGAGTGTTCACCATCCTTATTGCAGTTTTCTATTCAGCTTCTACAAGCTTTGCAGAACACGAAGTTCATACAATTCTACCAACATATTTCACATCTCCTCTTATCATTCAGCTCAAACCTTATTACCAGCTCACTGTGTTGCAGTAAGGGTTTAGATTTTTTTACAACCATTTTCTCAAATTCTGGGCACTTTATAAATGTATGACTTTTATGGCAAATCAATAAATTTTATTCACCTATTATTCAGCAGGGAACATTCCTTACTGAATAAACTATGTGGTTACCATTAACTTTTCAATCCAGTTGAAATTTTAAATTAGAAAAATTTTAAATTAAATTTTTAATGAAATTTTAAATTAAAAAAGATTCCTAGTATAAGCAGGAATGAGGAAATACAGAAAAAGGAGCTGGGATTCAGGAATAAAGTAGAAAAATCATGAATGCAACAAGATTTTGCTTTTCTTACATAATGCAATAAATCACATGAACCAGAAAGGACCTTTATATCTTTCAAAAATTATTGGAATGATTGGTTTAAGGACAGGGTTTTTCAACAGAGGATGATTTTTTCCTCCCTCCTAGGGGACACTCAGCAAAGTCTGGAGACACTTTTGGTTCTGACACTGAAGAAGAGGAGGTTTTACCGGCTTCTAGTGGGCAGAGGCCAGAGATGCTGCTGAACTCCTGACCGTACACAGGACACCCGGCCTCCCAGCAGAGAATGGCCCTGCCTCTGTCGGCAGTGCCGAGGTAGGGAGGCCGAGCTCAAGACGCGGGGCTTAATAAGTTTGCCCCTATTCATGCTAAGCCAGACCCTCAAATAGAGCTTTTAAAATTTTTGTGTATTTATATTGTTTTCAAATAAACCACTAAAGATGACATTTAATATAGTTGCAATAAATGATTAATAATGTTATGTAACTCTTTGAAGAATATGAACAATCTGGTAATGCTTTCAAAATGCCAGTGACTGGTTAAAGCTGAGTTGCTTAGACATAGGGCTTCCAGGTGGCGCTAATGGAAAAGAACGTGCCTGCCAATGCAGAAGACGGGAGACCTGGGCTGGATCCCTGGGTCAGGAAGGTCCCCTGGAGGAGGGCACAGCAACCTACTCCAGTGTTCTTGCCTGGAGAATCCCATGGACAGAGGAGCCTGGCGGGCTAGAGTCCAAGAGGTCGCAAAGAGTCCAACACGATTGAAGTGAATTAGCACATACACAGCTTATAAACCGATTAGGGAATCAACTTAAACCATTGAAAGTAGTCTCTCAAGTCACACACTGGAGTTAAATTGTTGATGACCAATGTATTTAACCTTGATTTCTTCATAAACAAACGATTGGCTAATTGACCGGCAAAGAAACTTGTTAGATTAACAAATGGAATTGAAATCATTGTTTTATTTATGGTTTTAAAGTTGCAAATCTCCCAGCTTTAATTCAGCCAAACACCTATATATCATTTTAGAACAATTACCCACTATTTAAGCTTTAAATTTATATATTTTGTGTTTTATTTGTTTTATTAGGGCCTAGCTCTTGTGCTAATTTTAGAAAGTGAGTAGTTTGCCTAGAGCAGATATTAGAAGAATAAACTTGTCAAACTTTTTAAGATAATAGGGCGAATTTAAATGACTGGAGGCATAAATGTACAAATCAGTGTCACTTGAAATATTGGCTGAGAAATCCTGAAGTTTGCAGACGGTTTGAAAGGAGTCTTCAGTCTGTGTACATCATAGATAGCTGTTCAAAAGTCATGATAAAGTGGTGATTGGCAGCCCTTATTGGCCAACAGTTGTGTCCTAAGAACTTTAAGTGCATCAGATTATTTCATAAAATGTCCAATAGGCTGACACCACACTCTCTCCATCTTGAAGGCAAGAAATACAGAGTTTGTTGAGGAAGGTTATAAATTGCTCCAGGTCACACAGTTGCTAAGAGGCAGAACTGCGTTTGTCTCAGTCCTGAGCTCTTCACCAACCTGCTGTACATAAATGTATCTGCAATGATTAAACACACGAGTCTGAAAAGCATTACTGAACGTGGAGGATTCTTTCTGTCACTCTGACCTTTCTCAAGGTATTGGGGAAACAAGAGCATACAAAGTTTTAACTTTATAAAGACTGAGAGCCGTGCCAGTACATTTCTCCCCTCATTTATTTTTGCTTATCAATTATTCATGCAGCATGCGGCGTTAGAGATGGTTGATGAGATCCTCAGCACACACAAGCATATTCAGAAACTTAATCACGGATCATGAAACAACACACGATCCTTCTACCTTTGTCTCTAGCTTTAGCGTTCTACTTCAATTAATACGGCTTCCAGACATATTACTGTACCTATTAAAAAATAAATAATTGTTTTCTGCAGGGCTGTGTAATTTAATTGAATCAGGATATGCGTCTCCCTCGCAGACTAATTAGGTCCTCAGCCAGTCTTCTGTGTGATGAGAATGTTAGGACTCCAAAGAGAAACAATATCCATCAGTGTGGTTAGCTGTGAAGTCCAGGGAAGCAGTGGAATATATTGGCGGTTCTTAGAGCCAGCGTGCGTGCATTCTAAGTCACTTCAATCCTGTCCAACTCTTTGCAACAGGATGATAAGCCACCAGGCTTCTCTGTCCATGGGATTCTCCAGGCAGGAATACTGGAGTGGGTTTCTATGCCTTCTTCCAGGGGACCTTCTGGAACCAGGGATCAAATCCTCGTCTCTGACATCTCCTGCATTGGGAGGTGGGATCTTTACCACTAGCACCACCTGGACAGCCCCTCTTAGGAGCCAGAGCCCTTGGCAATAGAAGGAAGCAAAATGGACATATTTTCCTGGGTTGGAATCCCCCATAATGTTTTTTTTCTCTGGTCATTCAGCATATATTTATTTATGTGAAGGAAGTTGTTTATTTTTTGAAAGAAAAGCAATATCAAAAAAGTAACTGCTTTTGTATATATTTATGGTATAAAATTTTTAAATCAATATAAAATCTTATTTTTTTAATTGGCACAGAGTTGCTTTCCAATGTTGTGTTCGTTTCTGCTGCACAAGAGTGAGTCAGCTCCATATGTGTGTGTGTATCCCTCCCTCCGGAGCCTCCTCCCACACCCCCGACCCCAGCCTCCAGGTCATCACAGCACCGAGCTGAGGTCCTTAGGCTGCGCGGAAGCTTCCCACCAGCTCTCTGTTCACACGTGGCCATGCATCTGTATCAACGCTGTTCTCTCGGCTCATCCCCCTCCTTCCTGCGCTGTGTCCCCGAGTCCATTCTCTGCATCTGCATCTCTAGTCCCACCCTGCAAACAGGCTCCTCGGTACCATTATTCAAGATTCCATATATGTGCATTCATATACGACATGTTTTTTCTATTTCTGACTTTACTCCATATGACAAGATCTAGCTTCATCCACATCAATCCAGATGATTAATTTCACTCCTTTTTATGGCTGAGTAATATTCCCTTGCATATATGTGCCACATCGTCTTTATCCATTCATCTGTTAATGGACATTTTGGTTGCTTTCATGTCCTGGCTATTGTGAATAGTGCTTCATTGAACATGGGGGTGTGAGTGTCTTTTTGAATTATTATAGTTTTGTTATAGTTTTCTCAGGGTATAGGCCCAGTAGTGAGATTGCTAGGTCACATGGTGGTTTTATTTTTCATTTTTTTTTCCATTTATTTTTATTAGTTGGAGGCTAATTACTTTACAATATTGTAGTGGTTTTTGTTGTACATTGACATGCATCAGCCATGGATTTACATGTTATTTTTCATTTTTTAAGGAACCTCCATACTATTGCCGATGGTGGTTGTATCCATTTTTAGTACCACCAACAGTGCAAGAGGGTTCCCTTTTCCCCACATCCTCTCCAGCATTTATTGTCTGTAGATTTTTTTTATGATGACCATTCTGAGCAGTTAGCAATAGATTTAAAAAGAATCAGTGAAACTCATTTTGTTTCCTGTCCCAGCATTTATTTCATCTTCAGACTGCTTTAACTTCCTATTATTTTCACACTGAACCCAGCTCTTGAAACTGTCTACTCTTTCACAAGTCCAATGGAATCTTCCTGATTAGACCAGGACTAAGGAATGTGTTAACTTCTGCCCCCACCTTTGAGCTGACCTACTGGGCAAGTGGCACAGAGACAAGCATTCCCTCCCAAGTCCTGTTCAGTTGCTGAGGTCTGAGCGAGGAAAGTTGTCTTTGATTTAAGCCACTTAGTTTTGGGATGTTTTGCTATATTGCAATAGCTAACTAAAACAAACTAACACAAATCTTTATCACTCATTTATACATCCATTCAGCAATTATTTATCAAGCACCTCCTAAGTGTCAGGGCTGTTTTTGTTGTTGTTCAGTTGCTCACCCTTTGTGACCCCATGGCCTGCAGCACACCAGGCTTCCCTGGCCTTCACCATCTCCCAGAGTTTGCTCAAGCTCATCAATCCATCTCATCCTCTACCATCCCCTTCTCCTTCTGCCTTCAATCTTTCCCATCATCAGGGTCTTTTCTAATGGATCAGTTTTTCACATCAAGTGGCCAAAGTATTGGAGTTTCAGCTTCAGCATCAGTCCTTCCAATGAATATTCAGAACTGATTTATGAATATTTAGGACTGACTGGTTGGATCCCCTTGCGGTCCAAGGGACTCTCAAGAGTCTTCTCCAATACCATGGTTCAAAAGCATCAATTATTTGGCTCTCAGCCTTCTTTATTATCCAACTCTCACACACCATACATGACTACCAGAAAAACCATAACTTTGACTAGATGGACTTTTGCCGGCAAAGGTCTCTGCTTTTTAATATGCTGTCTAGGTTTGTCATAGTTTTTCTTCCAGTGAGGAAGGGTCTTTTAATTTCATGGCTGCAGTCACCATCTGCAGTGATTTTGGAGCCCAAGAAAATAAAGTCTGTTCTAGTTGCTGGGTATTTAGCTTTAAAGACGGTAATCTTTCTCATGGAGGTTATTTTGTAGTGGAGAGAGACAAAATTAATGTACAGAGAAAGATTATTAAACAAAAGTATGAGCATCAGATGTTGGAAAGGAAAATAAATGGTGGGTAGAGATTAAAAGAGGTGAGGTCTCTGAAACAGAGACTTCAAAGAAGTCAAAGAGCAAGTCAAGTTGATATCTAGAGCCAGAATGTTCCAGGCAGAAGGGGAGCAAGTGCAAATGTCCTGAGGCAGGCATGTATCCGGTTTATCCCAGGGAAAGCAAGGAGGTGACTGCAAGGCAGTGGACAGAGGGGAAATTGTCAGGAGCCTGGGTCAGAATGGATGCTGGAGGCCAAGTTACAAAGAGTCTTGGGGAATCTGCATCATCTTGTGTGTGAGATGGGAAACCATGAGGGGTCTGACAAAGTAGGGGCTTGGTATGACTTAGGTTTAGAAGGACTGCTGCGGATATTCACTGATGGCTGTGCCGGGTCTTCACTGATGCACGCAGGCTTCCTCTAGGTGCAGGGAGGGGCTGCTCACTAGTCGCTGTGTTTGGCTTCTCGTGTTGTGGAGCACAGCATCTTGGCACGCAGGCTTCAGTAGTTGTGGCACACAGCCTGCAGTATGAGGAATCTTCTCAGACCAGGGATCGAACCCATGTCCAAACCACTGCACCACCAGTGAAGTCCCAAGGCCTTTATTTATTATGTGACAGGCATTGTCCCCACTGTTTTACACTCATCAACACAGTTAGTCATCACCACTGTGTCAAATAACCTATAGAAATATAATAGTGTTGTTTTATTTCATTGTAATTTTTTTTATGTTATCACCTAGTACATCTAACAAATAATACTTCCATTTCATTTTCAATAATGTATTTAGGTTTAAAAAAATCAGTTAAGACAGCAGTTAAATAATGGCACATGATTATATAAAGTCATGAAAGTGACTGGTAAAGATTGAAGTTTGAGGACCATTGGTCTAGAGTAGCACTTCCCAAAAGTTAATGTGCATTTAGTTCACCTTAAGAGCTTCTTGGGCTCCAAAGTCACTGCAGATGGTGACTGCAGACATGAAATTAAAAGATGCTTACTCCTTGGAAGGAAAGCTACGACTAACCTAGACATCATATTAAAAAGCAGAGACATTACTTTGCTGACAAAGGTCTGTCTAGTCAAGGCTATGGCTTTTCCAGTAGTCATGTATGGGTGTGAGAGTTGGACCATAAAGAAAGCTGAGCACCAAAGAATTGATGCTTTTGAACTGTGGTGTTGGATAAGACTCTTGAGAGTCCCTTGGACAGCAAGGACATCAAACCAGTCAATCCTAAAGGAAATCAGTCCTGAATGTTCATTGGAAGGACTGATGCTGAAACTGAAGCTCCAATACTTTGACCACCTGATGGGAAGAGCTGATTCATTGGAAAAGACCCTGATGTTGGGGAAGATTGAAGGCGGGAGGAGAAGGGGACCACAGAGGATGAGATGGTTGGTTGGCATCACTGACTTGAAGGACATGAGTTTGAGCCAACTCCAAGAGTTGGTGATGGAGAGGGAAGCCTGGCGTGCTGCAGTCCATGGGGTCGCAAAGAGTCGTACATGACTGAGCGACTGAACTGAACTGAAAGAGCTTGTTAAAATACAAATTCTGATCCAGTAGATCTGTGGTGGATTGAGATGCTGCTTTTTTAATTAAACCCACGTGATGCTGCTGGTCTGTGGGCTCAGCTATGGAACTTAGATCCTGTGAACTCAGGATTTAGGGGCCTGTCAGCTACTTTCCCAAGTCCACTCAACAGGTGAAGAAAATTAGGGGAGAGTCAAGTTGAACCCTGGTTTCTTGGACTGTGGTCTCATAGTCATTGTATAGAATGTGAACTCATTTGACAATGTTGATACAAAATATTCATCAATGAGACCTCTGAAGAAACATCCAGGGCTCCTGTATTTTCCCACAGGTACTGAATCAGGAGAAAGTTTAAACTGCTTTTAAAAACACAAATCCTCCAAACAATATGGTTTACATCCGGTCCTAACAACTATTTCCCTTCTGTTGAATGAGATCGATTTCTTCCCATCAGAACCTGCAATGTATAATTTGAGCTGATGCCACATATGACTGACTCCCTTGTAAGGAATTCATTCGGACAGCCATTTCTTTTCTCAGTAATTTAATATGTTTATGTATGACTGTGCGGGGTCTCTCTTGCTGAGGGCTTTTCTCTGGCTGCAGCACGGGCCTCTCTTGTGCTGGCTTCTTTTGTTGCCGAGCATGGGCTCTGGGCACTGGGGCTTCAGGAGCGGGGGCTCCCGGCTCCAGGGCACAGGCTGAGTAGTGGCGGTGCATGGCCTAGTTGCTCTGCGGCATGTGGGGTCTTCCCAGAGGAGGGATCGAACCCGTGTCTCCTGCACTGGTAGCTGGATTCTTTACCACTGAGCCGCCATGGAAGCTCAGCCATTTCCTAATTACTTTTTCATCAAATCTTTTAGTTCCTAACTCACCTTATTGCATCAGATGCCTTCAGATGGTCATAAAAGCTCTCGTTTCTCTGTTAGACAGTCAGAACTGTTCACCCCTGGACCCTGAATGCATCAGCTGAAACAAGTGACAGAGTCTGACACGACCCTGCTGGCTACAGCAACAGCCAAGCCCCATTCGTGTTCACAGCTGCCACGACGTCCTCTCTATAAAATATTCATTCACGTCGTGTCATTCTTTATTCAGCTGCCAGAAAATGAAACGGTCGAGGAACCTTCAAGTCATCAGGATGTAACTGTTGCCCAAACAGACGAGTCAACACATCTACAGTTGATTGGAGTGTAAAAGGAACAAGGCCCTTTCGCTCCTGTCAATACTTTTAGAAACAGTTAGGAAAAAGTTGCCAAGCGGTACCTTCAGACCACCCCAGCTTCCGCTAGCCGACCATTGTGAGAATAAGATTGTATACATTGGAAAGAAATACTTGTTAAGTTGAAATATCAGTTAAAAATCATGCTGGCTGCACAGTAGGCAAAGATCAGAGCCCCACATTTGGACCATAATCCAATAGCAGGAATTTTACAGGAAGCCAGACTGGAGCTCTATCTGGCCAGGAGCTTCTGATTAATCACAACTACTCACTGAGCGTGTGGCTAAGTCACTTCCATCATGTTCGACTGTTTGCATCAGTGTGGACTGTAGCCTGTCAGGCTCCTTGCCCATGAGATTCTCCATGTAACAACACTGGAGTGGGCTGCCATGCCTTCTTCAGGGGATCTTCCCACCCAGGGATCAAACCTGCATCTCTTACATCTCCTGCATTGGCAGGAGGGTTCTTTACCACGAGCGCCACCTGGGAAGCCCTTACTCGTTGAGGTCTGGCTTCAGCTCCCACAGTCAGCCGTTCCCAGAGAAGGATTTGGGACTTATTCCAACCCGGCAAAGACTCCTGATCAACTCAGATCACCCGAACAGTGAGGGAAGAGAATCATCATGTCATTGTTACTACTTTTCTGTGTTTTATAGGTTAATTTCTTGCCTTGATGAAAGAACATTCTCCCTAATTCCTCCTTTAAGGTTCATGGTGTGTAAATATAGTTCTCCCTTTCCCCCAAGTGGAAACACAAATGAAGGGAATTATGGACTGAAACTGTACGGGTTGATTCTCCCTAGAGTGATGCTCCAGTGTGTGCACATGCTCAGTCGTGTCTGACTCTTTCTGACTCTATAGACTTAGCCCGCCTGGCTCCTCTGTTCATGGAAATTTCCAGGGAAGAATACTGCAGGGGGTTGCCATTTCCTATTCCACACACACACACACACACACACACACACACAAACTAGCTTGCTTAGTACAAGCATCATTTATCCTCATGGACTTCCATCCACGGGGACACAGTCACTCTAGACTGGGCTTGGCGGGGCAGCAAAGGGCCACCACCCGCCATGGCCCAGGGCATCCTTGGGTCTGGGGGCTGACGTCTTCGCGTGTCTCCCATCCTTCTTGGACCAGTGATCTCACCACACACGGGCCTTTACTGACAGTTGCAGAGGCCCAAGAGGAAAGGCAGAAACGTGTGAAGCACAGAACTGCCCGGCTGACACTTCCCCAGAGCTACTCACCAGAGCAGGCTGGGCTCAGTCTCAAGATAAGAGGATGGGGCCTCAGCACGGGCACGGGTGCCGCGGGCGGGAGGAGCCGAGCCTTGCCTCCAGCCCACCGCCTTCCTACACGGAATCTGACTGCCGGCTGACTCCGTGTCCGTGGATTCCCGGCCCGGGAGAGCTAGGTTGCTCCGTCCCCTCCCCTGCTATAGGCAGCTCCCCTCTGCAGTTCAGGATGCCCCTTTTCTGGTCTGTCATCTTGAAAATGAAGTTGCTCTCAGGTGAAAATAATGATTGACTCCCAACAGCATATATTAACCAATGTGAAGAGAAGTAAATGCATTCCTTCTTGCCTAAGAACTTTTCCTGGGAAGCAGATCCTGTGTGTTCACTGAGGTCCAAACTTCTCTCTCAGAACCTCTGATCCACACAGATAGCCGCTAGTCATTGGCGCCTGTGGAGGAATATTCTACACGGTGAACTAGTCAGCGGAGACGTATGGAAGAGTCCATGTGCAACTCATTTTCCATACAGAGTGTGTACATCCTTAGAACAATGCACATCGATTCTCCCAATTGCCCCCAGTCTTGGGACATGTGCAGAAAATGTGCTGGTTTTGCAGTAGAATTTAAATGAATAGGTGTGACCTTCCAGTGACTTGTCCCGCATTCTTGTAAATTTCTTACGTTTGCTAACGATGCTCCAGTGAGCGACACTCTGGAAGCTTCTGACATGAAAACCCACAACTTTGGCATGATTTTATATTTCTAGGAATCTATTAAAAATAAAATAGAGACTGTAACTTACCAAGGTGCCTTTTTCTTTTTCTTCTTGGTGGTGTTTGGAAATTATTCCTAAAAATTATTTTGGACTCAAATCCCTCTCTTTCTTCCAAAAGTAAATTATTTGGTGGTGTTATTAAACATCAAATGAGACCCTGACAAATTGTTGATGACTGCTTCCTGCAGACCCAGCTGTGTGAACAGCATTGCTGGTGGGGAAACGAGAATGTTTTCTGATGCCTTATGGAGCCTGAGCTGCAAAACTAATATTTCTGTGTTCATTTCTTTCAGTTTTGTTCAGTTGTGCATGCCAGGGGGAAGTGCAACAGCAGGGATTTGACAGGAAGGGAATATTTTAAACACACAGAATGGCTCGCTCCTCCTCCTGCTTCGGTTCACTTGTGGGAAACTGTCAGCCTCTAGTCCCCGCCATCCTCTCTGGCTCTCAGCTTTGCTCACACGTCCTAAAATAAAGCCAATGTGCTCAATACGTAGCATATTAAATTCTGCAAATTACACCTTGCTGAACTCTAATGTCTAGGGACGCGTCCACCCCTGGAATACATGCTGCCTGCCTTCAGGGACCCTGTCTGTGTTCTTTCTTCCTGTAGCCAATATTTTGCACATTTTAGGTGCTCAAAAACATATCTGTTGACTAAATAAATGGCTGGTGGCTACAGACTACCATTTCTGATATGAAGCAATGTCAGCCTGTCAAGAAAGCTTCTTAGCCATGTGAAGAACCACTGACTCTGGAGAAAATGTTTCCAGTCTTTAGTTGACATTCAAGGCTTTCCACTTTCCTGATGGACCAAACCTGTAGCTGCCATATGCTAGGTGCTACTCCATGGATGGGCAACAAATGAGGGTCAGTGTTGATGTCCTGTGGAGTCCTGGTTCAAATCACAGCTCTACTTCCATTGACTGGGCTGGTTTGAGACAGACAGTCAGCCCCTCCCATTCTTATTTCTTTATCTGTTAGAGAAATGATAGCAAAACTTTATCTGGCCCTTGTGAGGATTAAATGTATTAGTATATGTGCAACCAGCATGTTGAATAGATTATAAACGTGGTTGTAATCAAAATTCAGTTTTATTTTCTCCTGTTGTCCTTTCCAATTTTTTTTTTTTTAAATAATACAGCTTTATATCAGTCCTGGCAAAAATTCAGGGGCCAAAGTGGAATGTTGAACAAACTAGACCAGGCCAGGTTCAGGTTTGGGAAATAATTATCACTGAAAATTTTGTTTTGGAAGCTAGTGGAAATTGGGCATTAAGAGCATACGTTCCAGGGATTTCCCTGGGGGCAGTGGTTTAGAGTCTGCCTTCCAGCACAGGGGACCGGGTGTGACCTCTAACGGGGCACCTGAGGTCCCCACGCAGTATGCCCCGGCGCGAGAAAGGAGAACACGGGCTCCCAAAGCAGACCAAGCGGGCGTGAATTGGGACTCTGCACGGGGCAGGCAGGACGGGTCACTGAGGACCACCATGCTTCAGGGTGCTCATCTGTAACATGAACTTAATAATAACATGCTTTTTAAGAAAGTAGAATGAATATATGTTCAGAGAACTTGGAACCGGATGAGGGACACAGTAGACACTTTTTCATGTTAGCCATTTCCCCCAACAGAGACGCACTTATTTCCCATATGTGTTGTGTTCTTTTCTTCTATCTCATACCCACACATTCTAACCCAGAAATAATAATAATGACAATAACAATAGACAAGTGGTAACTGCAAGGTAAACAGCATTTAGACACATTATCCACTGCGCTAAGTGCTGTTCATACAGTTACTGTTTTAATTTTCAGAACAAGTCTGTGAGGTAGAAACAGTTATCTCAGAGTCTAATATTTTTAAAGCAGAGGAAACTATGATTCATTTACAGCAGAGGTAGGAATCTGTACGTGGTACCAAAATACAAGCAATGGTTCTGAGATTTGAAGACTGGTTTCTCTGATTCCTAAGCTTCTGTTTTTAGTCACTATGCTCCATTGCCTAAATCTTCAATTACAGATCATTTTTTAGAGTAAATTATAGTATATCCACACAAGGGGACATTGTACAGTTATAAAAAGTAATGTTATAGAAGTACGATTATTTAGATGAAAAGAGGGATGAAGTATAATCTTTGAAAAAGAAACAGACTGCAAAATAGAATGTGTATTCTGATACTGTTTTTCTTAAAAAATGCAAATATATGTGTACTCAGAAAAAAAATGGAAGCTGTTTATAGAAATGTGAATAATGGTACTTTCTCAGTGAGGGATTAGGTATTATCTTTTAAACAGTTATTTTAAAAATAAATATGCATTTCATAGGAAACCCATTTTTCTTTAAATCACTTATTTTTTTATATAGCTATGATGAAAATTTTAGACACAGAACTGGACATTGAACAAAAATCAGAAAAGGAGTACATCAAGGCTGTATATCTTCAGCCTGCTTATTTAACTTCTATGCAGAGTACATCATACAGAATGCCAGACTAGATGAAGCACCAACTGGAATCAAGATTGCTGAAGAAAGATCAATAACCTCAGACATGCAGATGACACCACCCTTATGGCAGAGAGTGAAGAGGAGCTAAAGAGCCCCTTGATGAAGGTGAAAAAGGAGAGTGAAAAAGCTGGCTTAAAACTCAACATTCAGAAAACGAAGATCATGGCATCCAGTCCCATCACTTCATGGCAAATAGATGGGGGAAAACTGGAAATAGTGACAGACTTTATTTTCTTGGGCTCCAAAATCACTGCAGATGGTGACTACAGCCATGAAAAGACACTTGCTCCTTGGAAGAAAAGCTATAACAAACTTAGACAGCATACTAAAACGCAGAGACATTACTTTGTTGACAAAGATCCATATAGTCAAAGCTATGATTTTTCCAGTTGCCATGTACGGATGTGAGATTTGGACCATAAAGCAGGCTGAGCACCGAAGAACTGATGCTTTCAAACTGTGGTATTGGAGAAGACTCTTGAGTTCCCTTGGACTGCAAGTATATCAAGCCAGTCAATCCTAAAGGAAATCAACCCTGAATATTCATTGGAAGTACTGATGCTGAAGCTCTAATACTTTAAGCCACTTGATGCAAAGAGCTGACGCACTGTTTCCAAAAGGCCTTGTTGCTGGGAAAGACTAAAGGCAGGAGGAGAAGGGGACGACAGAGGACGAGATGGTTGGATGGCATCACCAACTCAATGGACATCAGTTTGAGCAAGCCCTTGGAGATAGTAAAGGACAGGGAGGCCTGGCGTGCTGCAGTCCATGAGGTTGCAAAGAGTCGGACATGACTGAGTGACTGAACAACAAATGATGAACATGCATGTAGCCATATTGTAGCATGCTTCAAAGAACAGGTCATGATACAGTGGACGTGCTATGAACACACTTTTCACTACAATCCCAGTTTTGCTAATTTTTAAAAATTAGTAATATTTTAAGTATTACTAAGAGCAAAATACTGTATGTTGGAATCTCTGGATATAGAATTCTGCATGGTTTTTTTTTTTTTTTACATTTTTATAATTTTCTAATTTTCTGGAATTAATCATAGAACAAAAATTAGAGCTAATATTGTGTGTGCCTGTACATGTGTGTATGCTTCTGCTTATTTTGTGCTGGACAACATCCTAAATGCTTTCTATGCTTATGTCATTTTAGCCTACCATGCAATAGACGCTGCAGAGACATTTTGCACTTGTGATAATTAAGGCTGAGACTAAGTGTCTTGTTCAAGATCACGTAGCTAATACATGATAGGGTCAGAATTTTAACTCTATAAAAAAAAAAACAAAAGCAAGTCTTTGATGAATTGTATAAATCTGCATTCTCCCAGGGGGAGAGAGAGAAATTTATTATAGAAATTGGCTCACATGATTAGGAAGGCTGAGAAGTCATGTGATCTGCCTTAGAAATCAAGGGAAGCTTGTTAAACAAGGATGTGGCGGGGATCACCAGTCCTGCGTCTTTCAAGCGCTGATTGCGACACTGACCTCTGCGATCCTCCAGCACTGCAGTATTGCTTTAGATTTACCGTTTTCCTGGGGTTGACACAGTTCTAATGGGTTCCACGTGGCCTTTTCCACCATAAGACCCCTACTTTCTATGCAGGGAAGCAGTGTGAGAATTCACCAGCTGCTAAGCATGTCTATTCTGATTACGCTTTCTGGACCTGGGGAGACAACTGCAGAGGAGGTTAGGGGAAACTCTGGACCTTCTATGAGATGAACCAGAGCTAAAATTCCATTGATCTTACCAGAGGCCTGCAGTGATGTTTGGGGTCTTATGAACAGTATCAGTTCAGAGTCAGTGCCAATAATCTGCAAAAAGTTTGATTATTTCCTTCCCCTGATGAACTGCTATTCTGGTAAAAATGAACAAACGAACAAAAACCTGGGTCCCTTTGAGAAAGACTGGGAGAAAGCTAACAGTTTATAAAACTTGACTGAGATAAGGGCTGCCCAGGTGCTAGGTGAAGCATTGTTCTGGGTGTGTCTACTGGGGTGATTCTGGAAGAGATAATCAGCATGAACTGATAGACTGAATAAGGAGCATCACCCTTACCACATGCAGCTGTCCTGGTGGGGAAGTGGCAGAGAACCTGCTTGCCAACGCAGGAGACCCAGGTCCAATCCCTGGGCCGGAAAGACCCTTGGAGAAGAAAATGGCAGCCCTCTCCTGGATTCTTGCTGGGAAATCTCATGGACAGAGGAGACTGGAGGGTCACCAAAGCATTGGATATGACTTAGAGACTAAACAAAAAGAAATGCACTTCAGATGGCAAATCTGCTTTGGGGAATAAGTGCATGGGGCTGAAACATGTAAATCTACTGTGATACATGCCAGTTAACAACCCTAAATTAGGGTTAGGGTTAGACATGTCTACTGCGGTAGGCACTTTACTAGGACTTGCAGCCCTTCATCTACATATACTTTTGAGTGGGCGCTGAAATTTCAGACAAACTCTTGACAAGTGTCATCTACAGTGTTTCCCTAGTTAGTAAGCTGAATAGTTGTCTATCAAAGAAATGCACAGCTATTCTCCTTTCAAAAGAGAACAATTCAATGAGTGGCAGTAGTTGGTTTTCTTTTTTTGGATATGAGAAATATTTAAGTTGACTTGCCACACCTTAATTTCAATCCAGATTGTGTGTTATTTTTATATTGTTTCAAAACCTCACAGGTGCCATTTCTCAGAATGAGTTGTGGCATAATTACTTACTCACCTGTGACTCAGAAAACTCGTCTTAGTCTCCCTTCCTCTACATAAGGGTTGACATTCATTTCAATAGAGCACAACTTTGAGGCTTAGATTTTTTAAGCTTCCTAATTGCAGGTGCCAATAAATGCTGCACTTCCTATAAAGTGAATAATGTAAACAGGAAATGTCGGTTTGTTTCAGAATAAGATAAACATCATCATGGTTTTCCTATTTCCCTGGAAAGTACAGGGTCAAATTATAGCCTTTACTGTGATCAGCAATACTTCAGAATCTTGATTAAAGAAAATGCTTGGATTGAGAGACACAATTAATATCTTACTATCCTAGTTGAGTTAGATTATAGATAAGAATCCTTCTATCCATGCAATTCTTTCTCTTCTCAAAATTCTTCCTTGTAGTAATGTGTTCCTCCTGTTACCTTCAACATCAGAGAACTGATTTTTAGGTCCATGTTTTGTAGAAATCAAAAGACATTCTGAGTGATGGAGGGACTGGCTCAAGCTCACCTGACTGACAGATGGTGAAGCAGAGTCACAGACAGGGTGCAGACCAGACACCCGCCGCTCGTCTCTGCCCCAGCGTGCTCCCACTTGAGACGGGATGGCCCCTTCTTGCACGCATGCTCAGCCACTCAGTGGTGTCTGGCTCTGTTGCAGCCCCGTGGACTGTGGTCTTCCAGGCTCCCCTTACTATGGAACTTCCCAGGCAAGAATACTGGAGTGGTTTCCATTTTCTTCTCCAGGCGGTCTTCCCTACCCAGGGATCTGGTCCACGTCTCCTGCGTCTCCTGCATTGGCAGGTGGATTCTTTACCACTGAGCCACCTGGGAAGTCTTAGATGGGCTATATGAATAATAAATCAGACACATCCTTGTACAAGAGACAGAACACTGAGCCCAACCTGGGGAAAGCCAAAAACAGGAATCAACTACCTGTTCTCAGAGGCTTACCTGTAATTTCAGAGGCCACAGGTGAGACCACTGAGACTGGGCTTAGTCAGAGTGATGCATTATGATATCATCACAAATGTATTTCTCTCCATCTTTCCTCTCCTTTGTTGGCATTAGTTTCAGGTTCAAAGTGGAGACATCTAGCCAGTCCAGGGCAAAACAGAACACAGTTCCCCAAATGTCAGCATAGAGCCCGCCTTTCTCTGAGACTGGATGGCTCGGACCGTTTGTCCATCCATGGATCCTTCACACCAGTCAGGGATGTGACATCACACTGAAGAACAGACCCAGGGCTCTGTCTCAGCCGTAGGAACTGAAAATGGAGGGGTGGGTCCCGAAAAAGTTTCAAAGATGGATGGATGGTAGATCTTTGAATCAACAGGTATCCACCCATTACAGTCATAAGAGACGGACTCCTGCTGACATCCCCAGAAAGTGTTTTTTTTTTTTTTCCTTTTTTTAAATTAAAGTATGTTAAGCAACGATTTCATTGCAGTATGAAAATTTGTAATTGATTCATCAATTAATAAATCTGTTGCTATTTCTGGTTAAATGCCTTTCAGTCATGCTATTTCACTGTATCCTTCTCCTTAGTCGGCTTCTGGAGTAGGAAGCTGGCTGACTCAGGGTCAAATCAAAGCTGTCACTTTTCCAGACTTGGACAAGTTAACCAGCTTCTTTGGGCCATAGTCCCTTTTCTTGATTTGTAAAGTGCAGATAAAAAAGAATATTCACCTTGTGGGGTTCTTGGGTGAGATAGAAATCATGCATAGAAAATTAGAGAGAACGCACAAAATTGGCATGTACCAGTGCTCAGTGACGTTTGACGCGGTTACTGCTGATCTTGTATAGTTATCATTGTCATCAATACCCATAGCTAATGGGCACAGTTCCTAACACTT
This sequence comes from Dama dama, assembly GCF_033118175.1. Classification (NCBI taxonomy): domain Eukaryota; kingdom Metazoa; phylum Chordata; class Mammalia; order Artiodactyla; family Cervidae; genus Dama; species Dama dama. Next base: position 82,452,791 of record NC_083703.1, read on the forward strand.
AATAAGTGATCAGTGAAGGCTTTCTCTTTGCTTCCTCCCCTCTAAACAGGCATCTTCTTACCTGGTGTTCCCCCATGCATGTGTGCTATGGCAGGCTAGAGTCCATGCAGTCACAGAGCCGGACAAAACTGAAGCGAATTGTTATGCATGCACATAATTTATATTGCATATCCCAAGAAAGAACAGGTTCAAACATTCTCTTTTACACTGTATTCGGGTCAATAGTCACAAAAGGAAGCCTTCACAATTGCTGTGTGTGAAGCCCACACTCACGGCTATTTGACCACAGTTCTAATTGCTCACTAGAATCCTTTTAGGAAATAATTGCTTTCTTGCAAACAGACTGCACTTGGCAAAAAGAGAAAGCAGTCTTGTGTTCCGAGTGCCTGAGCTCTCCCCAGTACACAGGACAATGCTCAGAATGGAAGCAAACATATAAACAGCAGCAACAGAAAATGCAGAAGCCAGATCTGGAGCATGCCAATTCAGCACCCCTGGGAAATTAGAGACACAGCCTCCTCCTAATTTCATCTCTCTTTGACTCTAAAGATCAGCTTCATCTACTTAGTTCCAAAGAAAGATTTAAGTTACAGTCAGAATTAAGTTTCCTGACACACAAGTGAACATGACCCTTGTCCCTTCTCTTCCCTAAAACTGTAAATTCGGCCAGAAATGCTTGCATATAAATGTTAAACAAATGCTCTGGGGTGGTGAGGAGAAGAGGCAAGAGAAGTTGGCTCTAGCTGTCTGAGTGAGTCACACGGATGACCAGCTTGGGATCACACCCCTGACCTTCGGAAGCCCCCATTGCCTGTCCCACCAGACACTGCCAATTAAGCCAGGTTCTGTGTAGCTCTGGTTGTATGTGAAGTGCATAAACATACTCAAAGCTGGAATTGACACTTAAAAAAAAAATAATTTTAGTGATTTATTTTTGGCTGTGCTGGGTCTTCGATGCTTCTTGGACTCTTCTCTAGCTTTGGCGAGTGGGGCCACTCTCCAGTTGTGGGGCACCGGCTTCTCCGGATGTAGAGCTCGGGCTCGAGGGTGGGCAGGCTCTATAGTGCAGCACGCGGGCTTAGCAGCTCTCAGGCACGTGGGATCTTTCCGGATCAGGGATCGAACCCGAGTCTCCTGCACTGGCAGGCGAATTCTTTACCACTGAGCCACCAGGGAAGTCCTGGATACTCCCATGTTAATGGGACAATATTGTGATTATTTTGGTATTGTTCATAATACTCTGTATGTACATAGAACTTTAAGAGATGTTTCAATTCTATCTTGTCACTGTTTAAAAAAAATTAAAGTTGTTTATCATCTCTGTTTTTTGCAAGTGGAAGAAGTACTTTAATGAGGCTGAATTTAGTAGTTCAGGGACGTTCAATGTCAGTTTACCTGTAAGAAATAAGGCGGCCAGGTAAAAGCAGATACGGAATCAGTTGAGGATCATGATTAACAGAGTGAGTTTGGGAGCTGGGCTCTACCTGGGTGGTCTGGAGACTGCTGCTTATTGTTCTAAACCCCAGTTTCCACCTTCGTAAATGATTATAATGAGGCCTGGCAAGGATTCAATGAGCTAATATGTGTAGAGCATTGATTAGTTCATGGGAATGACAATTGTAAAATCATCGCAATAAATGAGGCTTTTTTTTTTTTTTGACGTGGACCATTATTAAAGTCTGTATTGAATTTGTTACAATATTGCTTCTGCTTTATGTTATTTGGATTTTTGGCCGCGAGGCATGTGGGCACTTAGTTCCCTGAGGAGGGTTACCCCTGGACGCCCCCCCTGCCCTGGAAGGTGACGCCCCAACCACTGGACCGCCAGGGGAGTCCCTACACACGTCTTAGCATTATTCCTTTCACTCTCACTCTGGAATTGTTTCATGAAATACGTTTTCTGATTTTACTTGTATTTATTTACGGCTGGGCTGGTTCTAGATTGCTTCAAGGGGCTTTCTCTAGCTGTGGAGAGCAGGACCACCTCTTCTCGCCGCGGTGTCATCTCTTGCTGCAGAACATGGGCTCCAGGGCGTGCGGTGCGTGGGCTCAGCTGCCCTGCTGCGTGAGGGATTTTCCTGGACCAGGAACTGAACCGGTGTCTCCTGCATGCAAGGTGGATTCTTAACCACATGACCACCAGGGCCATCCAAAGTGTATTTTCTCTTTCTGTAGTCAGCAACATATCTGCAGAATCCCTAGCATGAACATTTTCTATAGAGAGATGAAAATAATTTACTTTATTTCTCCAGCAAAAATAAAGTCTCTTCTTTATTAGTGATTAGTTCATGATGATAGAAAAAAGTCTACAGTGCTCACATAGCTGTTACAATGAGACCAGGTTTTCTGAGATTATACATGTAGGCATTTTTCTTAATCTCCACTGAAAATGGTTTCCTTTCAAGACAAACATGTTTGAAATAGCCAAAGAAATATGTATAGAGTCTCCGAGATTATTGACTTGAAAAAATGTTGAAATGTCGAATAGCTTCCTGAAGGCCTTCTGACAGAATGACAAGTTAAATTTTTCACAAAACAGTTTGGTCTCTAAAACAATGAGTTGCAAAATGCCAAAAGAAATCAAGAGGGATGACTCATGACTTCTACACCTGTTCAGAGGTGGGAAGAACCAACCGTGGGTGGCAATTACATCCAAGCAGCCATTTGGACTCTCCTCCTTCTTGGCCAATTAAGTCTAAAAATGATCCTTGGAGTTTGTGAGGAAAATGACTTCGGCTTAATTTTTGAAAAGGTCCAGGTTGCCATACATAGGTGCATCCTGCCATGTTCTGATCATTGGAAAAGAGGGAGGGAGAGAGAGGAAGAAAGAGAAATGTTGTAAATAACTTGGAATTAGCAAAGCTGGCCGTTTTTTTCAAGAACCAGCTTATTACTTACATGCGTTCTCAGAGCGTGGCACAGAGCTAACCACTTTTCTTTAATTGGAGGAAAATTGCTTTACAATGTTGTGCTGATTTCTGACATACATCGCAAATCCCCCACCGCACCCCCAGGTCACCCCAGAGCCCTGGACGGGGCTCCCTGCGCTAGAGAGCAGCTTCCCACCACGGATCCGTTTTACTCGTGACTGTGTGCACATTGGGGCTGCTTTCTCAACGTGTCCCACCCTCTCCGTCCCCCACTGTGTCCACAGGTCCGTTCTCTACATCTGCATCTCCGTTCCTTTCCTGCAGATAGGTTCATCAGTACCATTTTCTAGATTTCATATCTATCCATTAATACATAACGTTTATTTTATTCTTTCTGACTTACTTCACTCTGTTTAACAGGCTCCAGGTTCTTCCACCTCACTACAACTGACTCAAATTTGTTCCTTTTTATGACTGAGAAATACGTCATTGTGTACATATACCACAACTTCTTTATCCATTCATCAGTCAATGGATATCTAAGTTGCTTCCATGTCCTGGCTGTGGAAATAGTGCTACAATGAACACCTTTACAAAAATCACTCAAGATACTTAATAAAGATTCAGATTCCAGGGTTTTGCCTCTGATGTACTAAATTGGAATCTTGGAGCCTAGGGCCCGGAAATCTTCATTTCTGAAAAGAACTCCAAGTGAGACTTCGGCACATTAAATTGCACTCACTGACTCTGACGCACAAAATAGAGCAGACATTAACAGCAGAATGTGTTGAATAAACTTGTGTGCACATGTGCAGATTTCTTCTGATTATTCAGGTTTTGAAAAGTCAGTGTTTGGTTGGATTTCAGTTCAGAATTGCTCAGCTCCTTTTCTAAATATGTCTCTTCTCCCAGCACGCACAGCCCCAGGTTTCCTCCAAACTCAGCTCTCAGAGAGAGAAAACTCTAAGAGCCGTGGCAGGATGTGCAGTGTGGCGAATTGATCCATCGTTGCGACACCCGAGTGCTGGCCACCAGGGAGTCGGGAACTTTCCCTCCCCCGTTGGTGGCCGTTTTCTCCTCCTCCTTCTCACATATCCATGGTGCTCAGCTCAGTCATTTGGAAAATACGATTAGAAATAGAATTCCTGAGTCTGCTTGTCGATATTTAAGCAAGTCACTAGGCAAGCATGGTAAAGTCTTTTTACATTTCTCATTTTAGCAACGTAAGGACTTAGGTATACAGAAAACACAAGTCCTCGTGAGACTGGCGCAGACACAGACACCTGACCGTGAGATGTCCAACCGTAAAATGCTTAGCATGTATATTACATTGATATATTAGTAATTATATGATTACATAGTATAGAGTATAATTATATAATTGCATAATAATATGTAATTACAGGTTATATATTATGATTAATTATACACATATACATATATATATTACCTGGATATATTATGACTAATTATATACATATGTATGACTTCCCCGGTGCTCAGAGGTAAAGAATCCGCCAACAATGCAGGAGACTTGGGTTTGATCCCAGGGTTGGGAAGATCCCCTGAAGGAGGAAAGGGCAAACTACTCCAGTATTCTTGCCTGGAGAACCCCATGAACAGAGGAGCCTGGCGGACTACAGTCCACGGGGTCATAAAGAATCAAACATGACTGAATCAACTCAGCATACACTTATACACATATATACCTGAAAAAAAGACAATCTTCTTCCAACTTATATTTCATACTTCATCCTGCTATTCTACAGAAGACCCCAAAATGTGAAACAGAATAATTCTTCAAATTAAGGGTTAGGATGTTCTTCCTCATTCTTCCTTTTAGAAGCAATACTGTTTGCCCCATCCTAACACAGAATGTAAAATGCCCTTTGCTGCTGCTTCTGCTAAGTCGCTTCAGTCGTGTCCGACTCTGTGCGACCCCATAGACGGCAGCCCACCAGGCTCCCCCATCCCTGGGAGTCTCCAGGCAAGAACACTGGAGTGGGTTGCCATTTCCTTCTCCAGTGCATGAAAGTGAAAAGTGAAAGTGAAGTCGCTCAGTCGTGCCTGACTCTTCACGACCCCACGGACTGCAGCCTAGCAGGCTCCTCTGTCCACGGGCTTTTCCAGGCGAGAGTACTGGAGTGAGTTGCCAGTGCCTTCTCTAAAATGCCCTTTGCTTCCCCTTAATTAAAAACAAAATTCATTTTTTCAAATCATGAAATTAACACAGGAGGAGAAATTTAATCTATGCTATGCAATTAGATAATTATTCCCACATCACTTCTCTAGAGTTAACGAATGGTGAAACGTGCAATGAGGACCCCTCCTTCCATCTGTAAAGATGCTTCATGGAGTTTCAGGGTCATCCTCAAAGTCGGGGTTGGGGGACCCCTGGGGTGTCCCCCAGCAGACGGTGCTGCCTGAAGCCTTCCAGCCAAGCACCCTACCCTCACCTTGTATTCCAGGTCATAGCAGGGGCTTCAGGCAGGACAGAGGGAGCTAAAGCTTACCGAGTGCATTGAATGTGTCTGTTGTATAACAGACACGTGTGTTGTTTCACTTAATCCCAGTTAGTGCCCTTCCAAACAGGAATGGCTACTCCCCTGGTGATATGAATAATGAGGGAGGCTAAGCCACTTTCTCAAGGTCACAAAGCTGGTAAGCATCAGGAAATAGCCCACATAGGTTGGCCTGATCAGGAATCATCTGCCGATTTCTACCATGGGCTCTAAATCCAACGTTGTGTGCTCTGGCCCTCACCTTCCTCAGGGTCCTCATGTTGAACCACACTACCTTTTATTCCTCACTTTCTTGTCCAAGAATTCAGTGGTCCCCAACCTTTTGCCATCAGGGTCTGATTTAGTGGAAAATGATTTTTCCGTGGACCAAGGGGCAGAGGCGTGGTTTCAGGATGATTCAAGCACATTACATTTATCGTGCACTTTATTTCTATTTTTATTATATGAGTTCCACCTGAGATCATCAGGCATTAGATTACAGAGGTTGGGGACCCCTGGAAGAATTGGCAGACTACGGCCAAATGCAGCCTACTGCCCGTCTTACAAATAAAGTTTTATTGGCACACAGTCACCCCACGCACTGCCGTCTTGTCTGCGGCTGCTTTTGCTCTGCAGCCGGAGTTGAGTAGCTGAGACAGACAGGCCTACTGCGCAGCCCGCGAAGATGAGCGCGTCCAGTATCTGGCTTCTCACAGAGATAGACTGCCAGGCCCTGCGCTGCATACGTGTGTCCTCTCCGCCCCGAGACCGGGCCAGTTCTTTTCTCTCGCTTTAATCCTCCCCAAGTGCTAGTCCTGTTGCCTGAGCTCACTTTCCCTGCATCTTCCAGTGGGGACACGTGCTCATCTCCCAGGCCTTGTTTCAATCGTCATTTCCGGGGAGGACTGCACGCACGCCCCGGCGAGCAGTTCTGGCGCCATTCCTCGACCTCGTTGTTGTAAGTCATTATGTGCCTTCTGTGTCGCCAGCCTAGAATGGAGGTCCCCCTTCATTTATTCTGCACACCCAGGGTCTAACAGAAGCTCTGTCATGGAGCAGACGCTCATAAAATGAACGAACATTCTAGAAGAAATTGGGCAGAAAATAAACTATAGCCAAGATCTTCTCTCTGACTTACTCCAGGAAAACTCTTCCCTGTTTAAAATAAGAAATACTCTTTTCAGAACCACCATTACCTCTAGATGCAAGACTAGAGCTAAAAATATATTCATAGATGTAGGAACAGATGTGACTAAGCTAATGTTCAAAAGGGTTATCCTACTTGCCCAATTCTAGTAAGGACAGGTAGCCCCCAGGATCAGGGCAAGTTTTATTTCAAAAGTTGGTTTAGTATGTATTTTTTCAAAGCTTTGGTATCATGGTGGTTAAATTCCAGATCAGCTCTCAAAGTCTGTTTAATTAAGAAGACATTAGTAATCTGCGTTGTCTCCGGGAATGGCAGATATTCAGGGCAAAAGAGAAGTTTCTGATGTCTCCTCTTTCAGGTGGAAAGCAGACACCACAGGTATTTAAAAAACAGATCAAAAACTGATCTTATCTTGGTCTGTCTCTCCCCCTGACTCTGTCTGCTTTTCTTACTTTCTAATCCGTCCCTTCCTGGTCTCCAGGAATGCATCATTTCATGTAACAAATAGGAACTCAAAAATTTTACAGTTTAATGGAATAAAGCAGGTATACATATCATTGTGGCAGGCAGTGTCCCCAAGGAAAATAATAGAAACAGCACAGCAATGCCTAAAAAAGCACTATGCTACAAAGTGGTTCTAAAGCATAGGATTAGATTCAATCCATGTGTGTGAGTGTGTGTGTGTATACAGAATATGTTTGGTTAATATTTTAGCGTAAATGTTACATGCCTTATGTATAATTCTGCCCAAGTATTTCCACTCAGCAATACAGTATTTTGCAATGTTAGATACCCTCCTGTTTCTTTTTAACTGATATATAGTATTCATCGGAAAAGACCCTGATGCTGGGAAAGATTGAGGGCAGGAGGAAAAGGGGATGACAGAGGATGGGATGGTTGGATGGCATCATTGAGTCGATGGACATGAGTCTGAGCCAACTCCAGGAGACAGTGAAGGACGGGGAAGCCTGGTGTGCTGCAGTCCACTGGGTCGCAAGGAGTCAGACACAACAGGGCCACTGAACAACAACAACAATAGTATCCCGCGATAACCTGATGAACACCCTGGTATTCTCTAAACACTCCAGGATTCTGCTGCAGTGATCCCCGTGACTGTGAAGCTGAGGCAATTTGAGCAGCGGAAATAGTTCTAACTGAAAGCTTGTTTATATCTGGTTTTAAGTTAGGAGGGTTTCCCAGATGACTCAGATGGTAAGGAATCAGCTTGCAACGCAAGAGACCCAGGCTCAATCCCTGGGTCAGGAAGATCCCCTGGAGGAGGGCCTGGCAACCCCATCCAGCATTCTTGCCTGGAGAATCCCATGGACAGAGGAGCCTGGTGGGCTGCAGTCCACAGGGTCACAGAGTTGGACATGATGGAGCGACTACATGCACTGGATGGACTTAAAGTTTTTAAAAGCAATTAATACCTGAAATGAGAATATACAGTAAGGAATCAGGAAGAGTGTTATTACTAGGTATAGCTGAAAATAGATTTAGTGAAGAGAATTTAGATTATTTACATGTTTGAGGCCCAGAGATAAATCTGAAATGTTTAGCAGCAATAGACTTTGGCAGAGAAATACCTTTTCAACAAAATTCCAATATATTGTTACATTGTTTTTCCCCCATGTTCTCATTCTCGATGATATTGGTATGTCCTACTATTCTTTGTAGACACCTGTATTATTGCACTGTCTTTATTAGATCACATGTCTGCTTCCTTTAATCCATTCTGAGGTTATTTTGATGGTTTATTCATTTCTACCAGTAGTCATGTATGGATGTGAGATTTGGACTATAAAGAAAGCTGAGTGCCGAAGAATTGCTGCTTTTGAACTGTGGTGTTGGAGAAGACTCTTGAGAGTCCCTTGGACTGCAAACAAATCCAACCAGTCCATCCTAGAGGAGATCAGTCCTGGGTGTTCATTGGAAGGACTGATGCTGAAGCTGAAACTCCAATACTTTGGCGACCTCATGTGAAGAGCTGACTCTTTGGAAAAGACCCTGATGCTGGGAAAGATGGAGGGCAGGAGGAGAAGGGGACGACAGAGGATGAGATGGTTGGATGGCATCACCGACTCAATGGACATGAGTTTGGGTGGACTCCGGAAGTCAGTGATGGACAGGAAGGCCTGGCGTGCTGCAGTCCATGGGGTTGCAAAGAGTCAGACACGACTGAGCAGCTGAACTGAACTAAACTGATTCATTTCTACACCACCTAAGTCTTCTGGTGTACCTGACACAAAATAGATAGTCAAAAAAGATTTTGGAGTGAATTAATTAACTAATCAATGACTTCCTAAAAGATATTTGATTCATACAACAATCTCAGGAGCTAGTTTGCTTTGGAATCAAGAAAACCCATTTTTTAAAATGTGTTGTCATTTACCAAGTATGTAACTTTGGGGAAAGTAACCTCCCTAAGCTCCAACTTTCCAGCTGTAAAAAGTGGGTGGTACTAGCATGCTACTTTATATGAATGTTGCAAGAATGACATGAAACAATGCCTCTGTGTCGCTTAGCTTTTAAAAAAAAATTATTTATTTGGCTGTGCTGGGGCTGGGTCTTCGATTGTTTGTTGCAGCCTGGGGAATCGTTTAGTTGAGGTGTTGTGGGATCTAGTTCCTGGCCAGGAATCAAACCCCTCTGCCTACATTGGGAGCAGGGAGTCTTAGCCACTGGCCCTCCAGGGACGTCCTTATTGCTTAGCTTCTGATACCTGATGGACCACCTGAAAACCAGCAACTGAAAACCACACATGCCTCTAGTCTTCGTTCATCTGGGTCAGCTGGTCTAAGCTGGCCTCACTCACCGGTGTGACCACTGGCAGGTCGTGCCTTGACTCTCCTCCACAACACCTTTCCTATCACACCGTCTCAGGCTTGGTCTTTACTAGTATTTTATGTATTTATTATTTTGGTTCTGCTGGGACTTCACTGATGTGTGGGCTTTCCCTAGTAGTAGCAGGGGCGGCATGGCCACTGCAGAGCAGGGCTTCTCAGCGAGGGGACTCCTCTGTTGCAGAGCACAGGCTCAGGAGCTGTGATTTGGGCTCAGGAGCTGTGACGGGGGCTCAGGAGCTGTGATTTGGGCTCAGGAGCTGTGATTTGGGCTCAGGAGCTGTGACGGGGGCTCAGGAGCTGTGATTTGGGCTCAGGAGCTGTGACTTGGGCTCAGGAGCTGTGACGTGGGCTCAGGAGCTGTGATTTGGGCTCAGGAGCTGTGACGTGGGCTCAGGAGCTGTGATTTGGGCTCAGGAGCTGTGATTTGGGCTCAGGAGATGGGATTTGGGCTCAGGAGCTGGGATTTGGGCTCAGGAGCTGTGACGGGGGCTCAGGAGCTGTGATTTGGGCTCAGGAGCTGTGACTTGGGCTCAGGAGCTGTGACGTGGGCTCAGGAGCTGTGATTTGGGCTCAGGAGCTGTGACGGGGGCTCAGGAGCTGTGATTTGGGCTCAGGAGCTGTGATTTGCACTCAGGAGCTGTGATTTGGGCTCAGGAGCTGTGACGGGGGCTCAGGAGCTGTGATTTGGGCTCAGGAGCTGTGACGGGGGCTCAAGAGCTGTGATTTGGGCTCAGGAGCTGTGACGGGGGCTCAGGAGCTGTGATTTGGGCTCAGGAGCTGTGATTTGGGCTCAGGAGCTGTGACGCGGGGTCAGGAGCTGTGATGGGGGCTCAGGAGCTGTGATTTGGGCTCAGGAGATGGGATTTGGGCTCAGGAGCTGTGACGGGGGCTCAGGAGCTGTGACGGGGGCTCAGGAGCTGTGACGGGGGCTCAGGAGCTGTGATTTGGGCTCAGGAGCTGTGACGGGGGCTCAGGAGATGGGATTTGGGCTCAGGAGCTGTGATTTGGGCTCAGGAGCTGTGACGGGGGCTCAAGAGCTGTGATTTGGGCTCAGGAGCTGTGACGTGGGCTCAGGAGCTGTGATTTGGGCTCAGGAGCTGTGACGGGGGCTCAGGAGATGGGATTTGGGCTCAGGAGCTGTGATTTGGGCTCAGGAGCTGTGATTTGGGCTCAGGAGCTGTGATTTGGGCTCAGGAGCTGTGACGGGGGCTCAGGAGCTGTGATTTGGGCTCAGGAGCTGTGACGGGGGCTCAGGAGCTGTGACGCGGGGTCAGGAGCTGTGACGGGGGCTCAGGAGCTGTGATTTGGGCTCAGGAGCTGTGATTTGGGCTCAGGAGCTGTGACGGGGGCTCAGGAGCTGTGATTTGGGCTCAGGAGCTGTGATTTGGGCTCAGGAGCTGTGACGGGGGCTCAGGAGCTGTGATTTGGGCTCAGGAGCTGTGATTTGGACTCAGGAGCTGTGACGGGGGCTCAGGAGCTGTGACGGGGGCTCAGGAGCTGTGATTTGGTCTCAGGAGCTGTGATTTGGGCTCAGGAGCTGTGACGGGGGCTCAGGAGCTGTGACGGAGGCTCAGGAGCTGTGATTTGGGCTCAGGAGCTGTGACGGGGGCTCAGGAGCTGTGATTTGGGCTCAGGAGCTGTGATTTGGGCTCAGAAGTTGTTGCATGGGAGCTGTGATTTGGGCTCAGGAGCTGTGACGGGGGCTCAGGAGTTGTTGCATGGGAGCTGTTAGGCGGGTTCAGGAGCTGTGACGGGGGCTCAGGAGCTGTAACGCGGGCTCAGGAGCTGTGACGTGGATTCAGGAGCTGTGATTTGGGCTCAGGAGTTGTTGCATGGGAGCTGTGACGGGGGCTCAGGAGCTGTGACACAGAGTCAGGAGTTGTGGCACACAGATTTAGTTGTTCTGGGGCATGTGTTATCTTCCCAGGCCAGGGATTGAACCTGTGTTTCCTGCATTGGCAGGAAGATTCTTTACTGCCGAGCCACCAGAAAAGCTCTTAGGCTTATTCTTGTGGTGTTCTTGATCAGGTGAAACAGGAGAGTAGAAACCCCGATGCTCAAGCCCCTACTTGCTTCACATGAGCTACTGTTTCATTTGCCAAAGTGAGTCATGTGTCTAGTCCCACAGTTCATGTGGTGGAGGACCGTCCAAGGGACGGATGGAGGCGGGGTGAGTATTGTGATCATTTTGCAGGCAATCTACTGCAGCATCAAAAGGGTTAGCACAGTATCTGCCACATTAAAAAAAATAGAACACACAAAAAATGTAATTAAAATTAGCAATAACAGTCATAACTATTCTTGTTGCATGGAGAAACACTTCTATAAAGCAAACTGCCATCATCGTCATCGTCATTATTAAATATAAGCCTTATGACACTTCTGTGGATTCCTCGGTAGCTCCTCACTGCTCTGTTCTCAGCTTGCTTCTTCATCAGGAATCTGTTGCTTCTTGTGCATCCAGTGATCAGCCCCCCTCAGCAGATGGTGATATTTAGATCTTGAAAATGAATCTGAGTTGGGTTCACCCCCAAACCAGAATCTGAGCAAGGACGTGGAGGTGAGTGAAGCTGGGAAGCAGGAGAAAGGCCAAATGAAAAGGAGAAGGAGGAAAAGCCAACGTAAGTTCTCTGTGATGTTGTGGGGAAGGCAGCTTCATTTCTTGAGGACCTTGAAGAGTCAGTGATCGTGGCTTCCCAACACTGTCTAGACAGAGATAGGAGCACGAGCGCTTACCCTCCAGCTCTTGCCTCCCATGGTTGAGGGCTGCCCGTGGGTCATCGGGTCACACTCTCCCTCCCGGCATGTGCTGGCTGGCTTGTACACGGGCCTGGGGCTCTCGGGTCAGCCCGGTAGCAGACTTTACAGAGGCCGTCAGGGCACAGTTGAAGGAGGACCATCTCAGTGAGAGGTCAGTCGGAAATGGGCACCACAGCTGTAGCTGAAACAGAATGTGGGTCAAAGAGATGTGACAGAGACACCCAGACATCGTCTACAGATGACCCCTGAGAGCTGAGGGTTTGCCGATGGAGCCTCAGGGCTTCCCAGGAGGTGCTGGAGGTAGATTCCTCCTGCCAGTGTAAGAGGTGTGAGTTCCAGCCCTGTGTCAGGAAGATCCCCCGGAGGAAGGCGCAGCAACCCACGCCAGTGTTCACGCCTGGAGAATCCCCGGGACAGAGGGGCCTGGCAGGCTACAGTCCACAGGGTCACACAGAGTTGGGCACAAACGAGGCGGCTTAGCACATGTGTGCCTGACATCAGGATTCCACTCCACGCTGACCCTCGCCGCCCTCGACGGCCTTCCACTGCTGCTGCATCTCTGCCGGCCCTAGAAACACATCCAGGAAAATGATAGCGATGCTCCACCCATGAAGGAAGAAGCACAGCCTGGTCAGGAAGCTTCTTTTGTGTCACAGTTGAAAGGAAACAGTATTCGTTTCAGGCAGGTCCATCTTCAGAGATCATTTGTGAGGTGTTCTGTGCTGCAGGTCCAAGTATCTATTTGTCCTTCTCTGTGAACACGTGTCCTCAAGAAACTGCCTCTTCTCCAGAAAACTCTGGCTATCAGGCTTTTCACACAAGCACTCAAAAAAACACGAAGAACAAAAGCTTAGGGTCATGTTTATTCTAATAAGCTGGTGCTTAAGTATTCAGTGTGATTTTCTTTCTTGCCTCTTAGCAGCAATAGAGACAAAAAAAAACAAACAAAAAACTATTCTGTCTTGGCACATTCTTCACCAAAAAGCCAATTAAAATTCTCTGTATTTATGTGTCCTTATATTTGGATGAAATGCTTTTGAATATCGGCATCATTGACATAGGAATGATACCACGTCCAGATGTCTTTCATACACAGGGATCCTCATAGTTTAAAGATTCCTTGCAGACTACTTGTTCATGAAAGAAAGAAAGAGAGGATGAGAGAAAGAAGGAGTCAGTTAACTTGGCAATAGTGAACAAATATCTTGACATCACAACAGAAAGTTAATGGCAAAGATGCCAGGCCATCCCAGGCATTTCTGTCTTCTTCCCAGCTTGTATAGAACAGGCTATGTTTTCTTTCATAATTAATCACAGCCTAAGCATGTAGCACTTAAGTGTCTATGACTTGCTTGGAAGCCAGTAGGAACCAAGCTGGGCTGGGAGGACTGTAAGATCAAGGCTTTTATGATTGTTCTTGGGAATTAGCTGATAAATGATGCATGTAACATCCCACTGACTCAAGGAGCACCGGGTTTGATCTTAGAAATTCACTTACAGAAGTTTTGTAAACAGGTCTCAAATGACTTCTGATATATTGCATGCTTTCCCATGCATTTTATTTAAATACATAGGCACATGGAGGCAGTCTGATAAAGGCATATATGTTTGTGTTATTTCCTTTCCTTTTCAATTTGACAAAGCTATTTTTACCTCAAAGTGGTTTTAACCACAGATAGATGAAAAATGTGCTCTTTGGTTGCTCTTGTGATTGCATCTGAAATAAAAATAATGACATTGCCTGGTTCTCTGTAAATATGATTTTTTTAACAAAGTGAAATATACTCAGATGCAAAAATACCATATTATGATTCCAACAGTTATATTATACACCTGAAATCTCTGGTGATATTGATGGAAAGGATAAGGACTGAAGAAAAGAGGTTTGAGAAAACTGGATGTGGAATTTCTGCAATGATGCATGATCTCACAGACAAGAGCTTGATACGCTAGGCTGTGAACAGGGAATAGTTACTTCTGATTAACATGTCGACAAGATGTCATTCACATATTCTCTGGGCTGCAACTGACAGGCCATTTACTGGTGTTACATCTGAGTTGTTCAAATGAGGAATCAGAATCAACCAAGGCGTTTTAACACATGTCACTTGAGCAGTATTTTCCAGGAAGCATACCCCAGGCAGCAGAACATGCGCTCAGTAGCACCGAGTCCCTGAGAAAGGAAGATGGTGCAGATGAATGAATCTGATCTAAAACTTCACTAATGAGGTAATTCACAGTCTGGTTTTCAAACTAAATTTTCAAAAGTTGATATGCATTTTATACTCGGGGTGCCTTTTCATTCAGACTAATCACATTTTAAATGCTCAGTAGCCACATGGGATTAACACCCAGCATATCAGATGACACAAGTCTAAATAACTCCAGGTCCTCATTCCTGAAAAAAAAAGCTTCATCTATTAAGAAAATAATAATATAATAAGAGTAGCAGTAAAAATAATAACAGCTAACACTGATACGAAGCTTATTATGTATTCTGTTCTAAGCTCTTCATAGGCATGAATTCATTGACTCTTCACAATTATGCTATGAGAATAACATGCCTAACAGATGAAGAACATCAAGGGTGGTTGTACTGGCTCAGATGATAAAGAATCATCCCAGAGATCCAGGTTCGATCCTTGGGTCAGGAAGATCCCCTGGAAAAGGAAATGGCAACCCACTCCAATATTATAGCCTGGGAAATTCTATGGACAGAGGAGCCTGATGGGCTACAGTCCGTGGGGTTGCAAAAACATCAGACATGACTTAGCAACTAAGCAACAACATAGAAGAGAAAAGGAGACAGGAAGGAGACAGAGTGAGCTTCTACTGATTTCAGAAATAAGAACAAAGAATGTCTCAACCGTAGTACATCAAATTTCATACTAATTAAGAAGACTTTCAGGTTTAGTCAAAAAATTAAAATATATTGTATTATAAAATATATACTAAAACAAAGTGACTCACATTGTTTTAAAATAAAAGGTTAAGGACTTCCCTGGTGGTCCAGTGGTTAATACTCCATGCTTCCAGGGCAGAGGGTTCTATCCCTGGTCAGGGAACGAGGATCCCACATGTTTCTGAATGCAACCAAAAAGCTAAGTAAATAAATAAAGATAAAAGGATGGGGGAAAATATGCCATAGAAATGAAAAAAGCAAACAAACTTGGGATCAGAGCATCAGGTCTGGTATTACTATCTGTTGAAGGACTCCTTTAGAAAGAAGGTGTTAAACAAAGGGAAAAGTCAGATTGGTGATTTAAAGTAGAAACAAACTATTACACTAAATTGAAGAGCACCGAAATATATTTTAAAAGTGTCTCCAAATTTTAGTAATTCACATTCTGGTTCCATGAGTTTTTACTACATCTTCATAAAATTTATAATTTGCTTAATATGATTTCTTTAAATTGACTTATTCTCAATTCAATAAAAACAGAAACTCTACATCCCTATCAAAAATACAAAACCAATTTCTCCTGCTGTAAAAAAGGTTACTATTTCACAAATCAAAAAAGAATTAGTAAAATTCCCCAGATGTTATTGTCACTGAAGAAACAGTGGGAGATAGCACCCTCAAACTGGATACAGAAGGGGTTTTGAAAAAAGACTGTTTACAACGTTGTGGGATGGTGGGGGCGAGCTTAGAAATCAACAAGGAAAAGTGCAATGACAGGGAGACAGCAACAACGTGGAGCAGTTGCCAGCCCTTGACTGGAAGGCAGACATGGAATGATAACTGCACAGAATGAACAGCTGTGGGGGGACCAGCAGATAGAAACTATGCATCTGGATGGAAAACAGCAACCCAAAGTGACCCCAGCCGAGAACGAGCCAGAGACACAAGGACCCTCCCCTCACGGTTTCCCAGTCTTGCCAGTGTCCTCTTGGTGGGGTCCAGCAGAAACCCAGAGCACAAGGAGGTCAGATTATTCAGAACACACTGGTCTCCTCCTGGGCTGGCGATCCGAGGGAAGGTGCGTGTGGCACAAGATGCACAGAACATCTCCAGATTCTGCCGAAGAGTCTCTCCCGAGTGGCTCTTCTCTATCATCATGTGGAATTAGCGGAGTTAGCAAAGTCATAAAAATATGCCGACACCACTGAGTTGAGATTTTCTTCTATCATAATGAAGACAAATGGAAAAGAAATAACTTCCTCACCACGTTATCCAGTGTTATTCATAATATGCCCTTTAAAACATCTTACTATTTAAACCACCTTACCATCACCTTTATAAGAATTGCCCAATTTGAAATATTTTTCATCTTTTTGAGATACAGCAAGGGCACAGAAATCATAAATGTGTTGGTTGTTGGAAGCATCATCATAACTTTCCATCCTTGACAAATCAGAAGGTTATAGAAGAAAAATTAAAATATAGAGAAACCTGAAGAGCATAGTCCAAGAGTACAGAATTTAAATATTGCTGTGGAAAGATATAGAATGTAGCTCTTTCTTAGGTGTGTGTAGGTTATTTATAAATACTGGTCATAAGCTAGACACAAAGCAAAATTTCAAAGATTAGAAGATAGAATCACCCTCAGCTCCCGACAATAATGCAGTGCAACCAGAAATATACAACAATTGAAGAAACAAAATTTCCTGACCCCCTGAAAAGTAAAAGGAAAATATTTTTAATATTAAATAACTCAGGCCACAGAGACAGTCAAAAGTACAATTGCTGAATTACTAGAACATGATGATACCGAACACCCTATAAAATGCCAAAGAGTTCCTAAAAAAGAAAGAAAAGAAAAGGGAGAATCATAAACATTTTCCTTAGCCAAAATAGAAAGAAGCTGATGGTGTGCTCAATATAAAAATGTAAGAAAAAGAACTCAGGCAAGCAGAACAATAGAATTAATACACTTAAAAACAAATTCATTTATAGAGAAGCAGAAAAAAGTAGAAATGACAAATGCATGAAATAACTGAAAATAAAATTGAGTTAATACATATAAAAGTGTACATCATGTACTGGGATATAGAAAAAGTAAAACTGATAAATACATAAAATAGTTATTTGAATAAAAAATAGATAAACTACTTTATTAGTAAAAAAGAATATATTAACATCCAAACCTAAGGATGTGAAAAATGGAACTGATTACAAGGATTCTAAAAGAATATTTCCTCCAATATATGCTAATAATTTTGAGGATGTGAATAGACCATTTTCTATAAATATAAAAGTACTGTACCGCAAACTGACTCAACAAAAGATAGAATACTTGAATAGACCCCAAACCAAGGAAGATATTGAGAAAGTTGTCAAAGATCCTCTTCTCAATAAAGTTCCAGACAATTTCATGCATGAATTCATTCAGACCTTCAAGAAACAGATAATTCAAAAAAAAAAAAAAAAAAAAGAAACAGATAATTCACAAGCTTTTTAAATTCTCCTAAAGCATAATGTTAGAATTAATGCTTCCTAATTCTTTCTGTAAAACCGCTACAGATTAAATACCTAAATTTAACAGGGATAACACTGAAAACAAAACCTATAAACCAAACCCACGAGTTGCAGAATTTCAGCAAACAGAATCCACATTGCATTTAAAAAATAATAATGCACTGGACCAAGTGGGGTTTTGTTCAGATAGTCAAGAACAATTCAGTGTTAAAATATTTTAATTCAGATTATAAAGAGTCAGAAAAGAAAATAATAAAATAATATGGTCATATCCATAAGTGCCAAAAACTCATCTGGTAGAATTCAGCAGCCAATTCTATGTTTATTAATATAAAAACATAATGTCATTTACTATAAAGCAAATTGGGCTGCTAAAATTTTAACAAGATTCAAATAAAATTAAACTCTGAATCAATTACTAAAGAATGAATCACAATGATTTGTTTCCATACCAACAGCTTTCAGTTTTGACAAGAGAGAATCACTTGCTTCTGAGACAAAAAGGGAAGTCTGAATAGGACAGTGTGGACTTCAGAATCTGAAAACAACGGTGCAGATGGAGCCAGGTATGAGCGTGGTGTTGTTTAGTCACTCAGCATGTCTGACTCCTTGCAACCCCATGAAGAGCAGCACACCAGGCCTCCCTGTCCTTCACTAACTCCTGGAGTCCACCCAAACCCATGCCCATTCAGTTGGTGATGCCATCCAACCATCTCATCCTCGGTCATCCCTTCTCCTCCTGACCTCAATCTTTCCCAGCATCAGGGTCTTTTCTAATGAGTCAGCTCCTCACATCAGGTGGCCAAGGTATTGGAGCTTCAGCTTCAGCATCAGCCCTTCCAATGAATATTCAAGGTTGAGTCCCTTAGGACTGATTGGTTGGATCTCCTTGCAGTCCAAGGGATGCTCACTCATAATCATTATCCAGGAGGAAGGACCAAAGACAAAGGGACTGGGATAGAGTCCTGCCTGATGTCCTGGGGGAAAGCTTCATAATTTATCAATTTGACAAAAAGTGAAGTGAAACCTGGACAATTTTCCAGTTAATCTCATCAATGTAGACAACTCAACTGTACATGTGAGTTCCTCAGTGGCAAGTAACACAAATGAACTCCTGTGTCTCCTTGAATCTTGAATCTAGTAGAACTATCTATACAGCTGAGATTAACCAAGTAATCACCAACATTCTAATTTCCACTGGGCTGTTGAAAATCTCAATACACCGATAATAGTTCAAAATCTTTGCCTGTTCAAGCTTTTTTTGCTGCCTATAGTTAAAGTTGGCTGCAATTAAACAGAAGTTATTGTCTAAAAAGCCCATTATTGTCCTTGTTTAGCTGCCTAATTTCCTTCCATTAATATATTCTTAGAGGTGTTCCCAATCACTTTTTCCTAGCTAATTTGGGAAACACACTTTACAAAGAGCAGGTAATTTTAAAAGCATCATTGTAATGTTGGTCTTTCATTATTTCTCCAATAAACAACATAATTGGTACCGGCTGAGGCCACCTACAGATCAACCTTTAGACAAACCTTGTATATTCAAGTTATAAAACTTCTTCCTGAGCCCAATCATATTACCTTCGGGGAAATTTTGAGAAAGACTGAAGTTGTAAGTTTCCTCTCTCTTGCTTCCTTCACCCCCACTTCAACCCCTCTAAAACATCATTTACCAGTTCATGTGCTGGAGAAACAAACATAATTGCAGGAGCTCTAAAAAATAAAGGGACGAATCTGTCACATCCTATTTTTACCAATTTTGTTTTGAAAGCATTTGATGTGTAACTTCTTTTATTAAATGAATTTATGCATATGTTCTCCACAAGAGAGGAAGCTGCGTGATGCTGTCCGCTGTACCTAGGGTGTCATTTGGAGAATCAACCTCAATTAAATCTAATTACATTCCCCTTCAACTCAAATAGCATGAAAAGGGTCCATAAACTTTATTTTAATTGTAAATCAATTACATTGTCAAGACACAGAAAAAATATTGAATGGATATGACAGAGACATCCTACATGTGCCATAGGCTGCCAAGCAAAGAGGTTTACTAGTACTGGGTTAATTTTTCAGTCCACATTCAAGTGTTAGCTAAACTGTTTTTTCACTCTTGAACTAATACCATTGTTTCCAACGGAGATGAAATCTCATGTTGAAAAGACATCCTTGTGGTGTAGAAAGCAGGGTGAAGCATTCATGCAAACCAGTCATGCAAGGGAATAGACGAGACAGGAATTCCCTTAAATTCAGATAACCAGCATTATTGGAAATTGTGGCCAAAAATAACAGTCATGAATCTTATAGACATTTCTGATATTTCATAAGCTTCTGGGAAATAAGCCCATAAAATCACCCCAAGGAAATGTGATACTGTGATTGGTCAGGTCCAAGTCACACAATCCCTCCTGCAACTGAGGGTGGAATTAACTCCCCGAGAGCACCTGGGCCAAGAGTATGGGAGGGCATCCCAGAGCATTTTTTTAAAAGTGTATATAATTTTATGTATTTATTTTGGCTGTGCTAGACCTCTGCTGCTGTGTAGGCTTTCACGTTGTGGGGCTGCTCCCGAGCTGTGGTGGGCGGGCTTCTCTTGCGGCAGAGGGCAGGCTGCAGGCCCCCGGATTGTCACTAGCTGGGGTCATGGGCTCCAGAGCACAGGCTCCCGAGCTGTGGCACGCGGACTTAGTTGGTCCACAGCGTAAGAGAGGAGATCTTCCCAGATCAGGGATCGAACCTGTGTCTCCTGCATTGGCAGGTGGATCCTTACCGCCGAGCCGCTAGGGAGGCCCTGGCACATCATTAATGTTACTGAGAATAGGGTCTGGCTGCTCCCCGCTCAAAAGCCAGTAAAGAGGCAGAGTCGCTGGAAAGGAAAGTCTACTTTGGAGGCAAAGAGCTGGGGTTGGGGGAGGGCACAGGGTTGTCTGGTGTCCAAAGGCTGACCCCCCACTGATGATCAGTGGACAAGAGCTTACTTTCATAGGCTTAGGGAGGGGGCTACATGCAAGCACACAGTCATCTCCAATAGTCTTCTAGAAATCGGTCATGTGGGGTTTGATCAGCGTCATCTTGATTGCTTTGAGCACAGTTACTCTTCAGTCCCAGGGTCAGCGCATCCCCATTTCTTGAGATCAGCGCCAGGAATTGTGGACAGTTACATCATGCCTACAGTCTGGTCATCACTGGTAACATCTTCCGCCTGTCGGGGGTTTCAGTACCTATAAGACAGCTCACAGGACATGGCTCAGATTATTCTCTACACTTCTTCAGGAAGAACTAAAGGTCTCAACTTTGTTTAATTATCAATAAATAATGGTTTATTATTTATTAATAATATTTAATAATAAACTATTTTTTGGTCTTGACTGTCTCCCTTTGCTTCTGCATTTTCTCACTTCTCTAAGCTTATTCTTCGAGTAAACATTTTCTAGGACATGGTGGGGAAGGACCATAGGGTCCTACTCCTTTTAATTAACAGGAGACAGGTGAATGGATACAGGTAATATAAATGTCCATCTTCCACTATCACAGATACTCTAAAAGTGTTTCCTTGATTAAAATATTAATGGATGTTTTAGTTCTTGGATATTACTTCTCTCTCCAAGGCACCTTAGTGGAACTAGTCTTTCTTATAAGATTAAATGATATGGCCTTCTAGCAATAGTCCTCTTGTTTGTTGTGAAAGTACCAGTGGAAGCACTTCTTGGTCTAACCCACACTTCCCTTTGTCTAACAGAACCTGTCTGAGAACTTTTATCTGCTCTGAGCTTCAGTTGTTGTGATTCTTCTCAGAACTGTGCTCAATTCCATCTTCTCGAAATTAAGGCTTGTGTAACTAAAGATGTTTCGCAGTAAGTGACTTCTTAGGGCTTCCCAGGCAGCTCAGCTGTAAGAATCTGCCTGCCAAGCAGGAAACATGGATTCCATTCCTGGGTTGGGCAGATCCCCTGGAGAAGGAAATGCAACCCACTCTATTATTCTTCCTTGGGTAATCCCATGCACCAGAGAGCCTGGAGAGCTACAGTCCAGGGGCTTGCAAAGAGTCAGACACGACTTAGCGACTAAACAACGCTTCCTTATTTTCACCTCTGAAAGAGTGCTAGGACCCTACCTTTAGCAAACAAATGTACAGAGAACATATGATGATGATCATATGGGTTCACCTTTTTCATTCCTCTCTACTTAGAGATAGTTAAGTGTATTTTATATATTCTTATGATATATAATTATATTATATTATTATATATTATTTATTTGTATTATTATATGTTTTACTTAATTATATTCTATAATTTAAAATGTTTTTATATTTTAAATTATATAAATTAGTATATATTATATAATTATAATATAAATATGATTATGTATCTATAATATAAATATAATTATATATCCTTTTTTCCAGAACAAAGAGCAATTATAAATATATCAGGAGTAACACAGTCAGTAGCTTACAGGAACTGAGCAAGTGATGAAAATGATGACACATCTGTGTGGGGACTAGCAGAGGGCATGCACACCTCTTCTAATGGAAAAAAACTTTTTTAGGCCCAACCACTTAGCGCCAAGTACAAAAGTGAGACCCACACGGCCAGATCTTTTAAGAGAAACTAGAACTTTATCCTAACCCTAAATCACCTTCAAAGATATAACCTTAACATTGGTGGATAATATGGAAAGTTAAAGGTATTCCTAGTTATTTACTTTTGTCTTTATTAAAGGCATAAAAATAGAAATATCTGGATTATTAAAGTGGCAAAGAGACTGGTGGAAAGGGTGTTAGCTAGATCGCAGTGCCAACGAGGAGTCTGCACAGCGGGCGGGAGAGGGGGCCAGAGCCGAGGCTTAGCAGCAGAGCAGGCTTCCCTGCGTGCGCGGGCTCTCAGCCGTGCTTGATTGTTTGGACCCCATGATCGGTAGCCACCAGGTTCCTCTGTCCATGGGATTTTAGGAATACTGGCGTGGGATGCCATCTCCTCCTCCAGGGGACCTTCCCGACCCAGGGATCGAGTCTGAGTCCGTCGCGCCTCCGGTGTTGGCAGGAGGATCCCTCACCCTGGGCCACACGGGGAGTCCTTACGGACCCGGTCCCGGGAAGGCCGCGGCCCTGCCTCTGCTGGGTGCTCACCAGGGCAGGCACAGTCTCTGCCGCACTGGTGAGTCCCAGGTGCATCCTGCCTCTCCCGGGAGCACTCAGCAACTGCGCTTAGCCACGTGCTCAAAACGAAGCTGCCAAGGATGGATAAGAACATGTATCTGAGATTTTGGCATCCTCTGTGGGACCTTAAGACGTGTTCAGTGATTTTCTAGACAGCAGACAGGGGCACACGTGCGTGGCATGCACAAACCAAAGGGCGAACGGCTACTACATGCCCCGAGAGCAACAGCCTGTGAGCAGTTTCTTGAAACAACAACAACAAAAAAACAACTATTTTATGTTAAGCCATACTTTTTTCTTTTAAAACCTCCAATTTACTATGCCTTTAAATAAAAAGGAAATAAGATCACTTTTATCTTTGGAATCACTAGTTTTTATTCATTAGTGTTAAGGTTCTACCTTTGAAAGTTACACAGGGTCATAAAATAATAATATATCCCTTGTTTGGGACATAAAACAAAAATGTAATGATCTCCCTGCAAGAAGTAAAAATGGAAATATTTGGATGAGTGAGCAAAAGCCTTGCAGCTACCTTTGGAGAGAACCCACTGGGGTGTCCTTAGTGACAGCTGGTATCAAAAACCAGTGCTCAGACTTTTAGGTTAGAATCACCTGGAAAGACTGAAAGGGCTTAAAAGTGCTGATGCCCAGGCCTTCCCCAGGGACTGGGACTTAACCTGTCTGAAATGAGGCCCAGCATTACTACCAGTGGGGCTTTCCTGGTGGCTCAGTGGGAAAGAATCTGCCTGCCAATGCAGGGGAGGTGCGTTTGACCCCTGGTTTGGGAAGATGGCCTGGAGAAGGAAATGGCTACCTACTCTAGAATTCTTGCCTGGAAATCCCATGGACAGAGGAGCCTGATGGGCTATATATAGTCCATGGGATGGCAAAAGAGTCAGACATGACTCAGCTACTAAACAACAACAAATATATATATACACACATGGCTGGGGCTTCCCAGGTGGCCTTAGTGGTAAAGAACCCGCCTGTCAATGCAGGAGATGTAAGACACATGGGCCTGATCCCTGGGTCGGGAAGATCCCCTGGAGGAGGTCATGGCAACCCACTCCAGTATTCTTGCCTGGAGAATCTCTTGGACAGGGTACCCTGGTGGGCCACAGTCCACAGGGTCGCAAAGAGTCGGACATGACTGAAGCAACTTAGCAGGCACGCGTGTGTGTGTGTGTGTGTGTGTGTGTGTGTGTGTGTGCATTCTAAAGCCCTGTGTACGTTTGTCTACCTGTTGGTCTACCATCTGCCTCTGACAGTGAGCGCCTCCTGGAGTTTTATATCCTGAGCACCTCCTTGGCTCCGTCCTATGTCTCACCCTGTGTTCTTCAGAGCACCTGATCACTGAGGTTACCTTGCATATTTACTTCTTTTCTCTACCTATAGTTGATTGGATTTCAGTTATTGCTTATAGGCGATGGATTACAAAAATGTCCCCCGTTTTCCTCTTTCCTGGGACCATGTCCCATGCAGTGTGGATTTGTACCTCCTCCCCAAAGAGACAGAATCTATTTCCCCTCAGCCCCGTGAGTCCAGGCTGGCCTGTGATTTGCTTTAGCCAACAGAATGCAGAAGAGCGATAGCAGGTCAGTTCTCAGCGTGGGTTCAAGGACTTTCCGCTCTTCCTCTTGGGGCTCACATTTTACTAGGAGAACAGGTCCTGCTAAGTTGAGGATAAAAGGCTGAAAGGCTGTTGCTGAACCATGAAAGACACCGGGATTCTTGGCCTCTGGAGAAGAATTGAATCCGGGGGCCAGAGACAAGGCTTGATCGCTCAGAGCTTCTGTGTGATAAAGTTTTATTAAAGTATGAAAGAGATAGAGACAGCTTCTGACATAGACATCAGAAGGCAGCAGAAAGAGTGCCCTCTGCTAGCCTTTAGCAGTAAGTTATATAGCTACCAGCAGTCTGCTAATTAAAGAAAGGAAATGTCTCAGAGAGTGGCACCAGGCCCCTCACCCCCAACCTTGGCATCAGGTGAGTTATCCTGGGCCATAACACGGTTGACATGAATCTTGAAGAAAGGCAGATTTCCATACAAACATATAGTCTCATTAACATAGAGTAGGAGAACAAGGTATGAGCACAACATACAGGTTTGTCAAGTCGGTTCTGAGCCTTTAGGCAGAACCGACGTGAAGAGAGAGTCTAGGGTAAATACACAGTACATTAACACAGCTGAAGACAAAATTTTCCATAAGAAAAATGCATTGGTTAGCTCAAGGTTTGAGAAAAGTTATGTTTAGGTGGAACCAGATGTCATTATGGCAACACAGAATTTTAAGAGAAACCTCTTTTTAAATTTGTATAGAGAAGGGGAAAAAATATAACACTAGTTTTTGTTTGCTCCTGCCGCTTAAGAGATAAAAAATGTCTGACACTTGCAGCCTACCTCCTCTGTTTGGAGACCCCTGGCCTCCCTGCCTGTTACCCTCTCAAGACCACGCACAAGACAGCCTGCCGTCCCAGGCAAGGCCCTTGTAGGCTAGCCGGCAGCCAACCCGACATATCTAACCTGACACAGCCAGCCCGACACAACTAACCCGACACATCTAACCCGACACAGCCAGCCCGACACAACTAACCCGACACAACTAACCCGACACATCTAACCCGACACAGCTAACCCGACACAGCCAGCCCGACACAACTAACCCGACACATCTAACCCGACACATCTAACCCGACACAACTAACCCGACACAGCCAGCCCGACACAACTAACCCGACACAGCCAGCCCGACACAACTAACCCGACACAACTAACGCGACACATCTAACCCGACACAGCCAGCCCGACACAACTAACCCGTCACAGCCAGCCCGACACAACTAACCCGACACAGCCAGCCCGACACAACTAACCCGACACAACTAACGCGACACATCTAACCCGACACAGCCAGCCCGACACAACTAACCCGTCACAGCCAGCCCGACACAACTAACCCGACACATCTAACCTGACACAACTAACCCGACATAGCCAACCCAACACAACTAACCCGACACAGCTAACCCGACACAGCCAGCCCGACACAACTAACCCGACACATCTAACCCGACACAGCTAACCCGACACAGCTAACCCGACACAACTAACCCGACACAACTAACCCGTCACAGCCAGCCCGACACAACTAACCCGACACAACTAACCCGACACAGCCAGCCCGACACAACTAACCCGACACAACTAACGCGACGCATCTAACCCGACGCATCTAACCCGACACAACTAACCCGTCACAGCCAGCCCGACACAACTAACCCGACACATCTAACCCGACACAGCTAACCCGACACAACTAACCCGACACAACTAACCCGTCACAGCCAGCCCGACACAACTAACCCGACACAACTAACCCGACACAGCCAGCCCGACACAACTAACCCGACACAACTAACGCGACACATCTAACCCGACGCATCTAACCCGACACAACTAACCCGTCACAGCCAGCCCGACACAACTAACCCGACACAACTAACCCGTCACAGCCAGCCCGACACAACTAACCTGACACAACTAACCCATCACAGCCAGCCCGACACAACTAACCCGACACAACTAACCCGACACAGCCAGCCCGACACAACTAACCCGACACAACTAACCCATCACAGCCAGCCCGACACAACTAACCTGACACAACTAACCCATCACAGCCAGCCCGACACAACTAACCCGACACAACTAACCCATCACAGCCAGCCCGACACAACTAACCTGACACAACTAACCCATCACAGCCAGCCCGACACAACTAACCCGACACAGCCAGCCTGACACAACTAACCCGACACAGCCAGCCCGACACAACTAACCCGACACATCTAACCTGACACAACTAACCCGACACAGCCAACCCGACACAACTAACCCGACACAGCCAACCCAACACAGCCAGCCCGACACAACTAACCCGACACATCTAACCCGACACAGCTAACCCTAACCCGACACAGCCAACCCAAAACAGCCAGCCCAACACAACTAACCCGACACATCTAACCCGACACAGCTAACCCAGGGCTCGTACCTAGGCTCTCCGTCCCTAAAAGAATACCCTAATTATTTGTGTAACCGAATAGAATCATACATTCTGTTATGCTTATTGGGGTATGACCACAGGCTTATTGGTAATTGTCTACTGTTAACTACCTAGGCTTAAGGCATATGCATCATGGGTTAAGTTTGATTGTGTCTTTCTTTTCCTTTGTTCAGACTAGTTTCAGGGAATTTGGGGAGGAGGGTTTGGGCACGTACTCTTAAGGTATAGAAGGTTTTCACAAAAACTGGTCGGGATCCTTGGCTAAGAGGAGACTCTGCCTTGGGCGCGCCAGTGTAATCAACTGCACTCCACTATCTGCATTGTCCTTCTGAGTGAGTGTTTCCCAGAACGCGTGGCTACAACAGCGTCACCCTCTGTTCCAAGAATCAAGAGTGATGCTTGATACATAGAAAAATATTTGCCTAAAAAATGTTGGTAGGTGTTTGAAAGGATGAAGAATTTAACAACAACAAAAAAATACCTCTTCATACTCTAGCCCAATTACACAGAAAATATTTGTATAAAAAATAAGTTGGTAGATGTTTGAAAGCTGAAGAATTTAACTTAAAAAAAATTTTTTTTTTCATACACTAGCCCAATTACATTTTCCCAACTTGGTCTAGAACTAACCTCAGCAATGTAATACGTTTGTTCATGCAATTAATTCAGTTCTTCTGGGCATCCACACCAATTACTGGAAAAGACAAAAACCAACATTAGAATAGACACTGCTACTAAATAAAAGGTATTCAAGTATTTATATCTACTCTCTATCTCTCTCTGCAGAGTCTATAAATACGCCAACCCAGACAAGCTCTATAGGTGTTACCTGAAGCAGATTACAGCTGAGAGACCACCGCGGTTTTCCATTTCCCTTTGGGCAATTGATCACTCACATAGAAAGAAGAGTTCCCGGTTTTGTTTCTGCCTAATCATTTATTGTGATATCACAGGGAAGAAAAGAAATCTTGGAAACTGTAACCAAAATCAGTTTAATTTTTCCATTATAACAGCAGGAGAGGAAAACGTGGGTATTCAGTTTTAAAGATAATCTTCTTTAAAGTGTATGAAAAACTAGCTAAGTCTAAATATCAGGAGCATTTGAAATGTTTTTAGATGGATGCAGGGCTGCCCTGGTTTCTGCTTTTAGATCACAAAGTCCTTTGGCTGCCAGCTTTCATCTCCTCTCAGCAGTTGCAAAGGTGCTGTTGTTGCTCGTTCGTGTCTGACTCTTTGCGACCCCGTAGACTGTAGCCCACAAGGCTCCTCTGTCCATTGGATTCTCCAGGCTAGAATACTGGAGTGGGTCAAAGTGTTAGCTGCTCAGTCATATCTGACTCTTTGCGACCCCAGGAACTGTAGCCCACCAGGTTGCTCTGTCCATGGAATTTTCCAGGCAAGAATAGTGGAGTGGATTGCCATTCCCTTCTCCAGGGGATCTTCCCAACCCAGGGATTGGACCCGGGTCTCCTGCATTGCAGGCAGATTCTTTACCGTCTGAGCCACCAAAGGTGCTGAGTACTCTGCAAATTGTAGATATCGCTAACTAATTGACAGAAGTTCCTGGCTTAGAACTTTACAGATGAAGTTACTGCTTAAAGATTACTGTTGTCACTAAAAAAAAAAGCAAAGTTAATATCTGATTTGAATGTGTTTACTGTTTTCATTAATTTCCATTTATATGCACTATTAATTAATTCAATTAAAATGTTGGGTTTTTAAAAAACATTGGGCTTTTAAAAAATTGAATATCTTATACTGAAGTGAGTTTCTCTTTGGGCATTTGCTAACAAATTTCATGCATCTATCTGTGTGTCATGAATTGTTTTCTTTTTTCCCTTTCCCTTCCTCTCTCCCTCCTTACCTTTCTTTTTTGTAAGTCACAGTTGATTTACGATGTTATATTAGTTTCAGGTGTATAGCAGTGATTCACAATTTCTGCTTTTCTCTTTTCTATTGGCTGTGCTGAGTCTTTGTTGCAGCAGGCGGGGACACTCTCTGGCTGTGGTTCCTCGGCTTCTACCGCAGTGGCTTGTCTTGCTGTGGCCCCCAGGCTCTGGAGCGCTGGCTCAGTGGTTGTGGGGCATGGACTTGGTTGCTTCTTGGCGCGTGGGATCGTCCTGGATCAGGGATTGAACCCGTGTCTCCTGCATCGGCAGGTGGTTCTTTGCCACTGAGCAACCAGGGAAGCCCTGATCAGCAACTCCATTTAAAGCCATTACAAAATAATGGCTATATTTTCCTGTGCTGTATATTTTTGCTGCTTAGCTATGTTATACATAGTCATTTGTATGTCTTAACCCCATACCCCAATTTTGCCCCTCCTCAATTGTCTCTGAGATAAAGTTGTGAGATATATAGATATACAGTGGAATATTAACCATAAGAAAGGAGAAAACAATGCTATACACAACAGTGTGATGGACTAGAGAGTATTATGTTTAGTGAAATAAGTCAGAGAAAGACAAATACTCTATGCTATCCCTGATACGTTGAATTTTTAGAGTGAAACAAACACGCCAATCACAGTTACAGACGGATGACCTAGCGGCTCCCGGTCTCTCCATCCCGCTTCCCACCCGACCCTCTTAGCTTTGCTTTCCTCCCCCTCCTTCTGTGCTCTTCCCTCCCTTTCTCTCTCTGCTGTTCCTTTTTCTTCTCCTCCTCTCTCCTTTCCTCGATCACTCTCCTTTCTCCCTCCAGTGACCGTGTTGTAAGAGCCAAGGGGTTGATGCTGTTTTCCAGCCACTGAGTTGTGTCCAACTCTTTGTGACCTCATGGACTGCAGCTGCCAGGCTCCTCTGTCCTCCACTGTCTTCTGCAGTTTGCTCAGATTTCTGTCAGTCAGTGAGGCCATCTAACCATCCCATCCTTTGCCACCCCCTTCTCTTGTTGCCTTCAATCTTTCCCAGCATCAGGGTCTCTTCCAATGAGTTGGCTCTTCCCGTTAGGTGGCCAGGGGGAAAAGAAGGTTATTTCTTTCGTTAGCACATTCCCTGTAGTAACACATAGAACAGGCTCAGCATCACTGAGTTGGTCTGTTTCCTGAGCTGACTGTAGTATTGAAGGCTCCCTACCAGAAAATTTGCCATATCCAGGAATCACTCAACTTTTTAACTTTCCAATCATAAGCTGAATTCTTTCTTTTATATCTTAGAGGTCAGAAAAAATTACATCTTTGGGCTACTTTCTTTTTTCCAATTCACCTGCTTTCACATTTTAAGTATTTAATTTTACAGTTTTAGGCAAACCATGGGGCTGTGTGTCTGTGTGTGTGTTGATATTCTGATATGCATCACAACTTGCCTTTGTTTTATGAAACGCCAGTTGAACACCAGAGACTGTCATTTGGTCAATTTGTGAAATATACCAGTTGTGCTTGTATCTATTTGCATTAATCAGGACAAGTATTTAAACTAAATTGCTGTGCTAGTTCAATATGACTCAGTTTCATCAATTTTATCAGTTGATTACCTCATTTAGTGGGTTTTTCCATTTTTCTATATAACTAACCTCAAAATGTAAAACTAGCCTTGTCATTGGGAATCCAAAATTAATTTAATTTCTAACAAGAGAATGAGAAGGGGTGCAATTAAGATACTTCATAAACTAAGTTTTAAATCAAAAAGATCAAATTTAAAACATAGAATGATAATCTGACAAACTGGGTTTAATAATTACTGTGAATTTTGACTCAATACAGATGTAAATATCATGAAATATCTACACTTAACATATATCCATCAATAAGGTTTATTGGCAGAAGTCTTTTGCGAGGTAATTTGATAATACATAATATAATAACTAGAGAAATGATTATAAACTTCATGACTTACCACAGGGAAATAAATACTCCATCTTAAAAATCTGGGAAAATATCTGGGCATGAAGACATCTATCATGGTGTTATTTATAATAGTAATACATTAAAATCAACATAAACATCCAGCAACAGGAAAATGACCAAACAGGTAAGAGGATCATGAAGCTGATAGAATTCTGTGCAGCCACTAAAGAAGTAGAGGCCATGGTGGCCCTGTAGGGACAGAGGACACCCCGCACCACAGTGTTACAGGCTGCCCGTGCTCTCATTAGATTTAGGTGAGGACCCCGGAGCTGTGACCACTCATCCAGGTGTGTTTACTGAGAGCACATCAGACTCTGTGCTAAGAACAACAGGCAGGAGCCGGCATGTAAAACCTTTGAGCATTTAGTACGTCTTTACGTGTAGTTTTTTAATGCAGCGCTTGCTGTGTTAGTTTGCTGGGGTGACCGTCTGGAAGCCCTGGAGACACCTACTCCTCACAGTTCTGGAAGCCAGAAGTCCACGCCCAAGGGGCGGGCAGAGCTGGCCCCTCCCGAGGGTCCGGACGGCCTCTCTTCCACGGCTCTCCCCTCAGTGCCAGTGGTTTGCTGGCAATCACGGGCACGCCTTGGCTGATGGAGGCACTGCCCCAGTCTCTGCCTTCGCCTTTACATGGCATCCTCCCTGGGTGCTTGTCCGTCTCCAGATTTTTGCTTTCTTAAGGATACCACTCACGTTGGATTGGGCCCACCCAAGCTTAGTGGTGAAGAAGTGCCTGCCAAGCAGGAGACTTAGGTTCAACCCCTGGGTCAGGAAGGTCCCCTGGAGAAGAAAACGGCAACCCACTCCAGTGTTCTTGCCTGGGAGATCCCATGGACAGAAGAGCCTGAAGGCCTACAGTGCATGGAGTTGCAAAGAGTTGGACACAATTTAGCGACTAAACAACAAAGTGTGTGCATGCATGCTAAGTCACTTCAGTTACGTCTGACTCTGTGTAACCCTATGGACTAAAGCCTGCCGGGCCCCTCTGTCCGTGGGATTCTCCAGGCACACATAGTGGAGTGGGTTGCCATGCCCTCTTTCAGGGGACCTTCTCGACCCAAGGATCAAACCCATGACTCTTATTAAGTCTCCTACGTTGCAGGCAGGTTCTTTATTACTTTAGTGGTAAGACTCAGTGCCTCCTGGGAAACCCCTAACAACAACAATATGTGACCTCTTATTAAATTGATTCCCTCTGTAAAGACTTGTTCTCTAAATAAGGTCAGCCTCTGATGCACTGGGGGTTAAGCACTCCAACGTATGAATTTATTATGGGTTGGGGGTCAATTCAACCCATTACATTTAGTATACTATAGTGTTTTAATAAATATTGGCTAATATTGTTATTATTCTTGCCAATAGTATTAAGAGCAGTAGTCATAGAATATCACGAGACTGTGTTGTGAAACCAATCGCATTAACCAATTAGGATGAAAACCGCTGATTTTCTAGGGTGATAAGTTTCTAAGTAATAAGGAAGTTTTTGTTTCCTTCTTCTGTTTTTCTCACTCTTGTTTTAAAAATTTTATCATGCCTAACCTTCTACAGATTTTGCACTGTTTAAAAAGGGGGAAAATCTAAAACATCTCTTAAATATTAATATAAGCAATAGCCATTCAACCATATATACAAATTCCCAGGCTTTCCTCTCTTTCCCATTTTCAAATAGTGTCTTTTTCGTCTCAAATAAAAACACGCCCATGAAAAGTCCAGCTCCCCGATGGAGGAAGAGGGAGGCTCTCTTTTCTTTCATCTGTGTCTTTAACTATTGCTTGAAACGGCAGTCTTCTCACCTGCCTTTGCGTCAGTGCCTGGCATTTCTCTTTCCTTTCTGGCCGCACCCTGCGGCATGTAGGTGATTAGTTCACCAACCAGGGGTCGAACCCTTGCCACCCACACGGGAAGCGCAGTGTCTGAACCACCGGACCTCCAGGGAAGTCCCAGTTCTTAGAATTTTATTTCAACATTTCTGCTTTTCCTGGCCAGGAAAACAAGGCATCATGTTTAAATTTTTCTCATCTCTGCTGACCACTGTGTAGTGATTACAAAGTACATGTTACTGCCTATAGACTGTTTGCAGGAAAAAGGCCCTCAGGCCAGGTGACAAAATCTTTGCCCTTTTTTAGAGTTATTCTTTTCTGTCATGATCTTTCAAAATATTTGTTTTCCTCCAGGTATCTGGTCTGTTGGATTTCCGTCTTCCTTGTGTGTTACCATTCTTGAGTTAGGACCCAGTGTTTTGTTTTCAGGAAAAAAAATCTTGGATTGTGTAGCTTTCAGATTAAGAGGAAATGAATGATAAAGGTAACCATTTTGGAGTATTGATGAGCCACTTCTTAAAATATATATATATATTACTCACAGATTATTCAGCTAAAATCTTTATAACTTTACTTTATTTGACTGTGCTGGTCTCCGTTGCCGTGTGGGGTGCTGTGTGGGCTTTCCCCCTTGCAGAGGGCGGGCGCGCCCCTCGCCTGCAGAGCTGGCCCCGGGCTCGCGGCTCAGCGTCTGGGCCCCGGGCTTGGGGTTCAGTGTTTGGCCCCGGGCTCCAGGGCACAGGCTCACTAGCCGTGGTGCGTGGACTGTTGCTCCAGGCCATGTGGGATCTCCCTGCACCAGGGATAGAACCTGAGTCTCCTGTACTGGCAGGTGGATTCTTTACCACTGAGACATCTGGGAAGACCCCAGGAAAGAAACTGAAAATTGAAAATGTATTGTTTTCACCTCACAAGATACAAACTGTCTTAACATAGTAAGACTCGGTATTAACAGGCGGGTGAGGCAGAAGCCACGGTCCCTGGGACCGCAGTCATGAGCCCTTCTGTCTGGCTCTGCTCCTGATATCTCAGGGTCCTTACAGCTTTAGAAAGAAATTTCATGTGCAAGAAACAGAGGATCAGTTAAATGAGTTATTATTCATCCAAATGATGGGATACCCGATGATCATTAAACATTGAGTTAAGGACAATATTTCATGGAAAATGTTCACAATATATCAAGTGAAAGAGCAAGCTAATAAATATAATACACATTCGATTTTCTGCAATAATGATTAAAAAGAGTGGAAGTCTATACATCAAACTTAAACCGTAATTGTTTCTAGGCAATGGCACAATGGAAAAAGCTTTGTGGTTTTAGCATTTTATAGATTTTTTAAATGAACATGCACTGATTATGAAGTTGGGTAGACTGAAGTTGGGGTTTGTTATAATATTGAGGGATGAGGTAGAGCCATTATATAAAGAACCTTGACTATATAACACACTGAAGTATTAACACCCATTCATTTGTTTAATCACTTAACCACTAATTCATTTAACAAATACTTTCTACCCTTTTACTCTATGCTAATCACTGAGGAAGGGCTTCCCAGGTGGCTCAGTGGTAAAGAATTCTCCTGCCAATGTAGGAGACACAGGTTCAATCCCTGGGTCAGGAAGATCCCCTGGAGTAGGAAATGGTAACTGTCTCTGGTATTCTTGCCTGGAGAATGCCGTGGACAGTGAGCCTGGTAGGGGCCTCCTATGAGCCGGCCAGGGCTTAGCAAATAAACAACAACAAAAAAAGCACAGTGGAGGCCACCATGGATACACAATAGTGAGCAAAACAAACTCAGTCCCTGCCCTTACGGAACGTAGTGGGGAAAAGGAAAATTAATAAGAATCATCCAAGTACATGTATAATTATATCCATGATAAGTGCAGTGAAGGAAAGGAATAGTGCTATGAGGGTCCATGGCAGGAATGCAATATCCATATTAAAATTTTAAATTATTATCTAATCAAAGTATACAGTGCCTCCCTGTGTGTGTGGGGCGGGGGGGCGGTGCGGGTGTGTGTATTGTATGTTGTCACCAGCAGCATCATCTCAAGAGAATATTCCGAAACTAGGAAAGGGAAATTCTAGAAGAAAATATCTAGAAATACCAGAAGAGTCTGAAAATTCTTCAAAAGTAATATTGAAAAAAAAAAAAATTGAACCTTTGCCTAATGAATCCTGGATAATTGGCTGAAGGTGAACCCCTGAAGATTTAGTTTTCCACCATGCTCTTAACATTCATGCATTTTCCCTCAGAAGCTGAAAGATAAATCTGAGAAGCTCTGGGAAACACTGGCTAAGACTCGACACTTTCTGGGTGTGGGAAGGCGACATGACTTATTCCCTGTTATCATCAGGTCTCCTATTAGGCAGCCTCAGAAGGAGTCTGGATAGATTAACATGTCAGGCTGGATGCTTGGTGATAATTCAGACTGGGGTTGAGTCGAAGTCGCCACTCAAACAACTGGGAGTGTACAGCTGTGCACAATTCCATTTAAACTGCAGGAAAGTGAGAAGAGGAATCGGGTTTTGGACCCTGGCCTCGTGGTAAAGAATCTGCCTGGCAATGCAAGACACGCAAGGGACCTGGGTTTGATCCCTGGGTCAGGAAGATTCCCTGGAGGAAGAAAAGGCAACCCGCTCTAACTAGTCTTGCCTGGAGAATCCCATGGACAGAGGAGCCTGGTGGGTTACAGTCCATGGGGCTGCAGAGAGTCAGACACGACTGAACACATGCACACATCACTTTGTAACATATTTTTTTAGTCTCGTAAGAAAATGAAGGCGGAGCAGAAGAAACTGCTCAGCTGGCACCGGGATTTGCAGCTGGAGCGGCTCATGGTTCACTCGCCTGGACTCCAGGATTTCTCTCTCAGCTCAGACACGCTTTCCTAATTCCCCAGTCTCCTTACAAAGCAGAGTCAGGCACTGTTTCACTTTCCAACATCAATAAAACAGGTCTAATTTTCCTAAGTCGATGAGGGCCTGATAGATCTGATGACCTTTTGTTGGAATGTCATTTACAAGTATGATTAAATTATTCTCCGTGGCTGAATTGATACCTATAGTAGATATATCTTCCTCCAGAGGCAGCAGAAAAGTCTATCGCTTTACCCTCTCAGGCACTGCAGAGATCTTTTGTAGGCAGATTACAAATTTTCAGTTTTGGACTTGAAAAGGTGGCCCTAGTGATAATGACTATTTTTTCTGATCTGCTTAGGAAATGCTATCATTCTTCTTCAATCTGATTATCTGTATTTATAGAAGATATATCTATATCTATATCTCCTATAGATATAGATATCTATATCTGTCTATACCTTCAAAGGCTATGTATTTATTTAATCTAATAGGGAAAATGGAAAAGGTGACAAGAACGCTAGTCAAATTTCTTGGGCTCTTTTTTCAGGGAAGTAAGAAAAGTAATGAATTGACATTTCAGAGCATTGTTTATTTGTTTTTTTAAGTGTTGTACATATATGATTTTATTTAATCTTAATAATAACATTTTATGTATAATCTTTGCATTTAGCTTATACTGTGAAGGTCTCCTATGTATTAAATACTGTTTACATATCTTGGAAACAGCAAGTCTTGCTCTCATCAAATTTATCTTTACATGAGGAAAATGAGATGCATGCTTTCGAGGTGTCCATATCTTGTGCCTGGAACTTAATAAGTGGTCCGTAAACACTGACTGTATAGAACATAATGGAAGTTCAGTCAGGGCTGCCTGCTTCCACAACCCAGGCTTTGTTCTGGGGTGTGTGTGTGTGTGTGTGTGTGTGTGCATGTGTTTGAAAATGCTATTCAGCCACAAAAAAGAAGGAAGTCTTACCATTTGCAAGAACATGGGTAGATCTTGAGGGCATTATGCTAAGTGAAATATCAGACAGAGAAAAATAAATGCTGTATTATCTCATTTATATATGGAACCTAAAAACAAAAAGCAAACAAACTCATAGAAAAAGAGATTAGGATTGTGGTTGTCAGAGGCAGAGATGAAGAGTGAGGAAATGGATGAGGTGGTCAAAAGGTAAAAAACCTTATGAATTCAGATTTTTTTCCCCACAATATATTCTTTATCAACTCTCTCAGAGTAAATTTTGGAGAGGCTCACTTTCTTAATTCAAATATACCTGAAATGCCTTTTTAAAAATGAACTATTGGTGCATGCAAACATAAAGAAACAGTGCAAGCCATAATGATGTAGTTCAACAGATTATTAAAAATAATAATAATAATAAAAATAAAATCTTAGATAACCAGCACTCTTATCAAGAAACAGAAGCTTCCTAGCATTTCAGGAGCCCTCATTGAGTGTCTCTTAAGTCACTGCCTTCTCTTCCCACCTCAAAGATAATCTTTATCCTGACCTTTTTTTAATTTTGGCATGTGGAATTGTCATTGCAGCATGCAGAATCCTTAGTTGCTGCACGTGAGATCTAGTCCTCAACCAGGGATCAGACTCTGTCCCCTGCATTGGGAGTGTGGGGTCGTAACCCCTGGACCACCAGGGGTGGCCCTGTCCTGAGTTTTTACCTCAGAGTTTAGTTTGCCTGGGTTTGAACTTCAAGCTAATTTTAGAACAGTAATTCCTTCTTTTTCCAGGGAAGAAAATTCTACTTTTCAGGAAGGTTGCTTTACCTAATACTGACCATGCAAGTGGTATGTCTCCCAGTTTGTTTTAAGTCCCCTAAGGATAATGTCCATACCATAGTCAACTTCCAAAATCAAGATGGGACCGTCCAATGTTTGATTCAGATGTCAAGGCTGATGTCCCCCACACACACCAAAAGGGTAATATAAAGAGGGCTTCCCAGGTGGCTCAGTGGTAAAGAATCCATCTGCCAATGCAGGAGGCTCAGGAGACTCGGGTTCAATCCCTGGGTTGGGAAGATCCCCTGGAGGAAATGGCAACCCACTCCAGTATTCTTGCCTGGAGCATCCATGGACAGAGGAGCCTGGTGGGCTACAGTCCATGGGATCACACAGAGTCAGACATGGCTGAAGCAACTTAGCACACACACACATACACTTTGTCAAGATCTGAACATGTATGTCCTTCCAAAATTCATATATTGAAACCTAACCCCCAAGGTGAGGCTTGGGAAGTGAGTCAGTCAAGAGGCAAAGCCCTCATGAATGGATTAGTGCCTTTATAAAAGCAGTCCAACACATCCCCCTTGCCTTTTCCACCATGTGAGTTTTCAGCAAAGAAATGGTAATCTAGGAAATGGGCTCTCACCATACATCAAATCTGCCAGCTCCTTAATCTTAGACTTCCCAGCCACCAAGAATCATAATTTATCCAATCCATAGTGTCATACCTTTTTGTCTTTTCTCACTGATCATGGGGTTCTCGGGGCACAAATGCTGATGTGGTTTGCCATTCCCTTCTCCAGTGGAGGTTACGTGGAATGGCTCACAATTTCATTGAGTTATACAAGGCTGTGATCCTGATGCTGGGAAAGATTGAGAGCAGGAGGAGAAGGGGACAATAGAGGATGAGAGGGCTGGGTGGTATTATCGACTCAATGGACATGAGTTTGATCAAATTCCAGGAGACAGTGAAGGACAGGGAAGCCTGGTGTACTGCAGTCCGCGGGGTCACGAGGAGTTGGACGCAACTGAGCAACTGAACAAGAGTCTGTGGGAGTGTGTCATAGCAGCCAGAACAGAATAATACACCATACTTGTTGCATGTTGGTTTTATGTAAGCTCTCAAACCAGTTAACTACACTTAGGTTAGAGTCTGTGGCTTTTAAAACTAAAACACAATCTTGATTCAAGAAAATACACTCACTGACTTTTTTTCTCTCAACCCTGAAAAGTTTCAGTCAATTACATTTGGTCATGAAAAAAATGATAATAGCATGAAGGATAACCTAAAAATTTTAGCCAAAGAAATACTGGGATCATTAGATTGTTATTATTGGCCACACCTTGGGGCATATGGGATCTTAATTCCCAGATTAGGGATTGGGCTTGTGCCCCCTGCATTGAAAAGCAAAGTCTTAACCACTGGACTGCAGGGGTAGTTCATGGGATCATTACATTACTAACTTTGACACCCTCAGAAGTTTATTTGGCAGTCACAACCTCTCTGAAAGGATTAAGTAAACTTTTAAATACCTGTTACTTTACCACTGAAAGAAAGACATCATGTGTATTTCACAAGGTACCCCTGAGGTGTAGATTATTTCAGATGGTAGTTTCTGAGAGCAAAAATAATAATAATAATAAAGCTTTATTCCCTGCATTTTCATACCCAGAAGTCTTAGGGAAAAATTAATTGGGGAGTTTTAATTATTTTACTTTGGCTTTAGAGCTCTTTAATTGTAATTAATCAGAGAATAAACATCTTGTATACAATTTTCACTTCCAAAGTCATGTACCAAATATCTGTGATTTTTCATAGGTTTGCCAGTTAACATTCATTCTTCTTGTCAAGGAACCCACTCTCATAGCAGCAATTCATCTTACCCTTGTGGCCTCTTGATTACAGCAAGCAATGTGAATCCAGTGTTTCAAAGTTATCTTTTACATGGAAAAAGAAAATACACACGTTAACCCTAAATGACAGTGTCAGCTGTCAGCCTATCAATGATTGGCATATTTCATTTGCTCAAATTAAAAAAAAGCAGTTTTGTAATGTCTGAAGATTGATTGGGAAGAGTCCATATGCCGTGAGCCTACTTATTCTTTCAATGACGACACCACTCTGTCCAGAGATGTGGTTCTGTCCATGCACAAGTACATCCTAGCATCTGTACCTCTGCTGACATGACTGGAGGAAGAGCTGTGAGCTGTTCTCTCTGGGGATAGGGTTAGAAGAGACTCGTTGTTACATTTTATGTCTCCGTATTGTTTGACTAACTCACAATCAAGTTTATTAGGTATAAGTCTCAGGCTGTAAACTCAAGTGTACAAAAAACATTTTTTCTCAGTGTGATTTTCCCATTTTTATTTTTTTTAACCTTTTGTTTTGTTGGGGTATAGCTGGTTAACAACGCTGTGGCAGCTTCAGGTGGGCAACGGAGGGATTCAGCCACACGTATAGCTGTATCCACGTGTGCTCAGTCATTAGGTCTCTTCCAAGTCTTTGCGAACCCGTGGGCTATAGACCCTGCCAAATTCCTCTGTCCATGGGATTTTTCCAGGCAAGAATATTGGAGTAGGTGGTCATTTCCTCCTCCTGGGGATCTTCCCAACTCAGGAATTGAATCTGTATCTCTGAGTCCCCCACATTGCAGGTGGATTCTTTACCACTGAGACTCGAGAAGCCCCATATGCATGTATCCGGTCTCCCCTTAACTCCCCTCCCATCGAGATATCACATAACATTGAGCAGAGTTCTGTGTGCTGTACAGAAGGTCCTTGCTGACTATCCATTTTAAATGTAGCACCGTGTACTGCAAGAGGCCACACCAGCACATCTAGTGTTGACTCAGCAGCCGGAAAGGCAACAATCTAGATTTTCACATTTTCTTCCTGTTACTGTGGAGCCTACAGACACCCTTGCTCCCATCTGGTTTTTACCTGCTGGTCCATGGAATCAGCTGTAACCTCCTCTTCCTGACTGTGGGGCTCACCTGCTCAAACATATGAAGGTACACAATAAGCAAGGCTAAATCAGATAGTAATCACTGTTGGGAAGGATGTTGAAACTGGATATTAGAGTAGGAAGTTCCTGGGATGGGGCAGTCAGGATGGCTTCTTGGAAGTGGTGCTACTTGAGTTGACGTGCGTGTTGCTGTCTCCATGATAAGACTGTAAAGTTAAGGTAGGACATGATCAGATTCATCGACAATCTCAAAGACCTGGCCTCAAAAGGGTACAAAAGGGTCCAGCTGGTGTCCAGAAGCAGAAGCCCATCAGTCAGCACACCTGGGCGTGGGCTCCTGCGAGGAATTGATCCCTTATTTGTCTTCTCTACCTGCTAGGGTCCATTCCTTTCAGGACTCAACCTCCGTAGATGAAGTCTAAGAGCGCAGGCTGGGTCACATGCTCCCCACTGCGTAGGGAAGATCGAGATATCTTTATTTCTAATTTCACCAGTAATTCTCCAAAAAGAAGTTGCCCTGTAAGTTATGCCACCAAAAACGGGTGAGTGCGTGATGGACATCACTGCAGGTTTTCACCATCTTCTCAGCATCTGCAGCGAGGCTCCCACTACAGCTTCACTTAGAATATTCCATCTTGAGAAGGAAATCTTTTTGTGTAGTGATTGGCTCAAGAAGTTTCGTCCCTAGCATGGACTAATATCAAATTATTGCCTGCCCTTCCCCAAATCTTGTTTAAGAAGGTTAACAAGTAGAATTAAAAATAATTAAAAATGAGGCAGACATCTTGATCCACCCCAAGGAGGTTTATTTGCAAACCTTTCTGCAGCCCTTCCCGTGGCATGGCAGATGCTTAGTGATCCTAGTGCTGAGACAGACTCTGGAGTTGGAAGGAAAAGACTGGGTCTGGCTTTTGTCTTTATTCATCTCTAATAATATGGTTTGGGATACTTATTAATGCCACTAAAGCCTCTTTCTTCATCTTTTAAGCAGGAAAATAATACCACAACATGGGTTTTCTTGAGAGCAAATAATGTAAGGTCTGCAAGAAGGAAGCACTTAATTAAATGCACATCCCCTCATGCTAATCACTAACACCAGTGTTCTGAAGCCAACTCTTTCTACCAACTTAGCATTTGTACCAAAGAAAATTGATCACAGTGGGGTTTAAAACCATGGAGGTGCTCTAAGCTCTGACTCTAGTCATTGAGTTCCTTCTTTACCTTAAAGTTATCTTTTTCCCTTCTACAAGCTTATATTTGCTTCTATTGTTATGAGACTGCATTTTACAATTTTTTTTATGCTTACATTTTAATTTTACATTCAGTGGCTCAAGGAGATTAAACTGGATTTACAACCATCCCAAGCAGCCCTGATATGGCCAGTAATCGTGTATAACATCTATAGTCTCTGAACAGCACTGGCCTATGAATTTAGACCTTCTCAACCCTTTCCATTTTACATTCCATCCATCTTTACTTTGACACATTCCTTTGTTCCAAAAGCCTCCTTGTAGTTTATTTGCCAAAACAAACATATTGTTTAAAAGCTATAAAGCTCTTTAGGTTTGGCAGGAAGCCTTATCATTGGACAAGCTTCTGATGTAATTATATTGTTGGTTGGAAACTTGAGTACCTCTCCTTATTTCAGTGGAGTGCAACATAAAGGATGATTGGAGTCCAAGGGAATATAATCAGATAGGAACTGAAGTCAGAGGATTTACCCCACCCATCAGCTTCGCCTCTGTGGTTTACATTAATATTAAAGGTTAGATTGAATGTCCCACACACCCTGAGGCTCTTTACCTCACTACCACTAGGGAGTAGAAATCTGCATTATTATGCAGGCTTGATTCTAGACATAG
This sequence comes from Dama dama, assembly GCF_033118175.1. Classification (NCBI taxonomy): domain Eukaryota; kingdom Metazoa; phylum Chordata; class Mammalia; order Artiodactyla; family Cervidae; genus Dama; species Dama dama. The sequence goes on from NC_083703.1 coordinate 82,494,656, forward strand.
TGAGGCTTTTTAAACATAATCCTATTTATGTTCGGCTGTGCTGGGTCTTGCTGCCGAGCGGGCCTTTCTCTTGCTGTGGTGGGCGGGCTTCTCACTTCGGCGGCTCCTCTGGTTGCAGGTCAGGAGCTAGCTCGGGGCACTCAGGTTGCAGCAGCTGCAGCGGGTGAGCTCGGAGGCTGAGGCCCCCGGGCTCGAGAGCACAGGCTCAGTAGTTGTGGGGCACGCACTCCGTTGCTGTGCAGCGCGTGGAATCTTCCAGAACCAGGATCCAAGCCAAGTCCCCTGCATTGGCAGGTGGATTCCATACCACGGAGCCACCAGGGAAGCCCAGTGAGGACTTTTTCTAAAGAGCAATTTAAAGTCAAATCTTGCCTAAGCAGTTGCTTAAATTAAGGGCTGACTGTGTTGTTTGGTGGAAGCACAGAGACAGAAGACAGCAAGCAACTGTGAAAACTTAAGAAAGAGGCAGAGGTCAAGGTCTGTAGTGATTATAGGTATGTATTGTTCCATCCTAAAATGTACAAGAACTGAACCTTAAGCCAAGGTTAACATCGCTTCTTCCTCTATGAGATAAATTGTTGTTGTTTAGTCACTCAGTCAGGTCCGACTCTGTGACCCCTTGGACTGCGGCACGCCAGGCTTCCCTGTCCTTCACTGTCTCCCAGAGTTTGCCCAAACTCATGTCCGTTGAGTCAATGATGCCATCCAACCATCTCATCCTCTGTCACCTCCTTCTCCAAAAATCCTGCCCTTAATCTTTCCCAGCATAGGGGTCTGAAATAAATAAGTTCACGGAAAAGACAACAAAATCCATCGCATAACAAACACATTGAGTAGCCGTCTCTGGAGACGGCACGGCCGAGTCTGGGCGTCGGGGCCCCCACACCCAGTGTGAGGCTCACGCGTCTCCTTGTGTGACATTTCACCACGCTAGGCCCTCCCGCAATTAGGCTTTGCTCGACAAATGCTTGTTGCTGTGTGTTTCCCTTCTGACTGTGGGTTTAAAAGGATTTAGAATACTCAAGCTTCAAAAGTCAAGCAGTTTCTTGGCTGAAGTTAGGTTTTTATTTTTTTAAACAAAGAAGCCAAGGTTGGGGAATTGAACATCCTTCCTGTCGGTATCTATTACTGATGGAGTCAGTTGCCAAGGCAAGGAGGGCTGTTTCTACACTGGCAGAGAAAATTATCTTGATTGTTGTAAAACTGTCTTGATTGTTGTTAAAATTCTCCAGTACAAGAAAGGTGATCATAATTAGTTTCTTTTTCTTCAACAGTGAGTCTTGCTGTTTGTATTCTTTTCAGAATTTATTTTATTTTGCCGGGTTCTATAGCCAGTTATTCATATGTCTGCCTGCCCCTAAGCAGAGAACATAATTTAGACATTTCCCCTCTCTAGTAGTTAAAACGCTACCTGAAATAGGTGATGAGAGAAACAAAATGAATGCTGGACCATAAATGAAAGAACCTCGGGGTCACAGAGACTGAAGTTGGCATTCCTCAATTATAGCAGGGGATGCTATGCTTTTGGAACAGAGAATGTATGGATTAATGGCTTCCTTTCCGAATTATGTTTAAAATAAACTTAGGAGAAACAGAGAGCTGCAGTGTTAGACCGTGAAGTCTTCTCATCTGTGTTTTTTAAATCTAGTCACTTGGGTGTGCCAGGTCTGAGTTGTGCCGTGCGAACTCCTAGTTGTGCCACATGAATTCTTCCTTATGTGGGCTCTAGTTCCCTGACCAGGGATTGAACCTGGGCCCCCTGCACTGGGAGCAGAGTCTTAGCCACTGGACCACCAGGGAAGTCCCCATCAGGTCTTTATTTAGGTTATCAGGTCTTTCATATACATAGCAGTATATTTCTCATTTCATGTTTATTTTCATATAATTTTACTAGTAAACCAGTTAAATCACATCAATGATTCAAAGGTTTAATATTACCCATGCATTTGCAATGGATCTTATACACACACACACACACACACACACACAATTTTATTGGTGTTTTTGGCTGTGCTGGATCTCTGTTGCTACATGGACTTTCTCCAGTTGCAGAGAGCAGGGCTCGCCCCCAGGGCTGCAGTGTTCTGGCTTCCTACTGCGGTGCCTTCTCTTGTTGGGGAGCACGGGCTCTAGGCCTGCGGGCCTCAGTGGTTTCTGCTCCCAGGCTTTAGAGCACAGGTTCAATAGCTGCAGCAGAAGGGCTCAGTTGCTCTGCGACGTGTGGGATCCTCCGGGATCAGGGATCGAACCCGTGTCTCTCGCATGGCAGGTGGATTCCTCATCCTCACCACTGAGCCACCAGGGAAGCCCCTGCAGCGGCTCTTTATTGAAGGGCTGGGAGGAACTCAAAAGTTTTCTCCTCAAAGTTGGAGGTCAAGATTAGAGAAGACCATAATTGCAGTAGGAAAAAAAACCAAGGCATTCCTCTCGTTTCACAGAATCTACCTCCCCCTTTACATGTATTGGGGCAGAGAATCAGAGTGATATAATGGAGATATAAAAATTCCTTTCCATGTGGAATAACCAGGATTCCACCCATGATGAGCATCTGCAAAACTGCAGGCAGACACCAACATGAAGTTGAAGGTGACTTGAAGTTATGGTTGCAACTAAAGTGAAATCTGTTGAGGTGGTTTTCTCTCTTTCCTTGGGAGATTTGCTAAGGTGACAGCCAGAGAGAATACGGCACTTCAGTGCAGTTAAGCCATGACAGAGATAATATTCATTGTTTCAAGGCAGCATCAATGTCACTTTGATTGGGCTGTTTATTTTTAAGGCCACTGTCTTTTGGATCTGGATTGGCTACTGAATCACCCCTTTATTATTGACTTGGGTATTGTTATGGAGCTGATAAAAATGTTTGGGTTGGTTACAAGTTCCAAAGAGCTCAAAGCAGCCCTACAGCGCAATTCTATGTGCTCTTTGGAATCATTCATTTTCTGAGTGTCAGGATGCGAAAAGACTTCTCTGAATAGAATTGAAAATCGTTTGTGCCTAAGGACCTAGGCTATTTTTTCTATTGCACACTGTTGTTTAAAGCCTTCAGTAGTTTTTTAACGAGATTTTTTTTATAAGAAGAAAATGCATTCATCACTTCAGAAAAATAATTGATAAGGAAAACATTTTGACACATCTTGAAAGCATCACAAATGATGAAAGAGGTCTTGATTAAGAGTCCTCCAGTTTCTGTTTGTTTTCCACATCTAGCTACAGAAGACTAACTAGCTTGTTTATGTGGCTGGTGCCATCCTTGACTTTTCTTTTATGTTTTTCAAGCAATGAAATTCAACACATACTTATCTAGTATCCCTCCCTCCACTAAACACTATCTACCTGTATGTTTTAAACCAAAAAGTTAAATGAATCTTTATTCATCCTGTGCAAACTCCCTTCCACACACAAAGGGAAATGGAGGGATCCTTTTAAAATACAAATTCACTGAAGTCACTGCTCTGCTCAAAACCATGTAATTAATGGGAACCTTGTGATGATGGACTGACTGTGTGTCCAAGGTGTGCGTGCATGCATGAGCACACATGCTGAGTCGTGTCTGACTCTTTGTGACCCCAGGGACCGCAGCCCGCCAGGCTCCTCTGCCCACGGATTTTCAAGGTAAGAATAGGATTGCCATTTTCTTCTCCAGGGGATCTTTCTGACCCAGGGATTGAACCTGGGTCTCCTGGGCCTCCTGCAATACATCAGGGTAATTGCCACTCTACTTCATGAATTTGTTGGCTGATAAATGAATTAATTCATGCAAAGTACTTGAAAATGTATCTGATACACAGGAAACACATAATAAACATCTTCTTAGACTCAGTGCTATTAACAATGATTCCTGCATAAACAAGTCCTCATAGTCATTTTAGATATTACTTTTAGTTATTCATTTAATAAAATGTCTATTTTATTCACATTTGTTTATTTATTAAGTGAATGCTAAATACTGAAGATGGGAAGGTAAATACTATCATCTCTTTCCTCAGGAAGAGAGGAGTGTAATGTACAAATCATTATAATACAACTGGAAAAATTACTGCAACATTTGAAGTCCAACTGAGTTGTTGCTTTTTTGACTGTGCTCTGCCTTAACTGCTGTGTGCGGGAGTTTCTCCGGCTGCTGAGGGCCTGGGGGCGCTCTCCAGGTGCACCATGCAGGCGTTTCTCCGGCTGCTGAGGGCCTGGGGGCGCTCTCCAGGTGCACCATGCGGGCGTTTCTCCGGCTGCTGAGGGCGCGGGGCGCTCTCCAGGTGCACCTTGCAGGCGTTTCTCCGGCTGCTGAGGGCCGGGGGCGGGGGGCGCTCTCCAGGTGCATGATGCAGGCGTTTCTCCGGCTGCTGAGGGCGCGGGGCGCCCTCCAGGTGCGCGGTGCGGTGCGGGCTTCTCCAGAGCTCGGGCTCCAGGCGCGCGGGGCTCAGTCGCTGCAGCACCAGGCTCCGCAGGGCGGCGTGCAGCCCTAGAAAGTCGGGCTTCAGTGACTGTGGCACCCGGCGCAGCTGCTGCATGGCATGCGGGACCTTCCAGGACCAAGGATTGAACCCGGTGCCCTGCATTGGCAAGTGATTCCTATACACTGTACCACCCAGGAAGTCCTTTAAATGAATTTTAAAACACGATTTAGCTTGCTCACAGTAGACTCATTCATAGCGACTCCATTTTATTGTTTTTACATAAGTAACAAATTTATTTTAAAACAAAATAATCAAATAGTGGATGAAAGCAAATTTTTTAGAGAAGACTTGGATGCAGAAACAATAGATAACTCAGAAAGATGCATCTCAGCCTATGTGGAAAATGAAATGTCAACGTTAAGAATGAAGTGTGACATTGATAAATTAATTTTTAAATCAGTAAGAAAACCAATAGATTGAACTAAATTGTAGTTGAGAAAGATGTCATTATTATTTTGTAGCCATGTTTACTTCTAAACTCATGCAGAAATTAAAGGAAATAGACCGGATCTATAACTAAGATTATTGAATAGAAAGGAGAAATAATTGGTATAAAAAACTGAATTAAGGGACTTAAATTCAGGTTAAATTCTCTATTCAGCTTCTGGACCTCAGGGAGCAACTGAAGGCTGGGTGACTGTCCATTAAAGCGGGATCAGGGTTTTACAGGGTAGGGAGACGGGCGCACGCCCCTGAGGCTCCAGCGCAAGGCAGCAGTCGGCATCCTGGCCTGAGGCTCCAGCGCAAGGCAGCAGTCGGCATCCTGGCCTGAGGCTCCAGCGCAAGGCAGCAGTCGGCATCCTGGCCTGAGGCTCCAGCGCAAGGCAGCAGTCGGCATCCTGGCCTGAGGCTCCAGCGCAAGGCAGCAGTCGGCATCCTGGCCGGACCTGGAGGCGGGGGTGGGGCCTGCTTCTGTGCCTCCGTGATGCGTGGGCGCCGCCGGTGCAATTCCAAAGGCCGGCAGAACGGTCGTCACCGAGAATTGATTGCAAACCTTGCGATGTGTTAGCCAAGGCCATAGGTAAAGAAAGATGTAGGGAAGAAAAAAAATAGAATAAAACAAGATACAAGACAAATAAAAACTAAGGTCAAGAGAGGGCAAGCAGGGTGGAAGCCGGAGGAGAGCGGGCACTCCTTCCAGATGTCTGTCTCCTCGTCCTCCTCCACTGGCTTCCGCAGGTGCCTCTTAATGGACGGACTGCTGCTCCAAAGAGGGTTAGTCACATGTGCAAATTCCTCCAAGACAGCTTGAATGTTGGAGAACTGAAATCTCGGTTCCCACAGGGAGTAGGGGTTCCCTTGAGGCACCAGGTATTGACTTCTGTTTTCTAACATAATTCACGTTCAGTGTTTTTGTTGTTGCTTTGGTTTGTCTGCTGGCCTGAGTGTGGAGGAAATGCAATATGATATAATCAGAGGGAAGGTGGCCACTAATCTGGGAGTAATATATAAACTGTTAAGCATGAAAACAAGAAGCCGCTATTTCAAGGAAATGATATTCCCACCCCAGGATAGGGGCTTTTCAGCTTTCTTTTTTTAATGCCTTACTCAGGTAAAAATGACATTTATTAGTATAAAACAGTAATATCATTTTTTACTAGGGCTGTTTAACACAGTATAGAGGTCTAGGTACAAATGATCACTTTAAAAATAAGACACTCCCCCATCTTGATTTGATATTTGCCAGGAAAGTCATTTTTATAAAATGATCTATGGAGCCTTTCTACAGGATTATAAAAAAATTATAAAATATTTAGAGTGCAATAAAATGCTGCAGTGTTCTTATTGCTTCCTCATACTAATTGCTACATCTATTTTTATATCAAGGAATATTCAATAGTTTGAAAAATGAAAACCTTCACAAGGGGTAGGGAGTGGATAGTAAAGCTTGAAGACAGTTGTCGGATGGTCTGCCATTTTGGCTGCTGCCCCTGGAAATTTGTTGTAGTTGCTGTTTAGTCTCTAAGTCATGTCCATGTTTGTGATCCCATGGGCTGCAGCACATCAGGCTCCTCTGTCCTCCACTATCTCCCAGAGTTTGTTCAAATTCATGACCATTGAGTCGGTGATGCCATCCAACCAGCTCATCCTCTGTCGTCCCCTTCTCCTACCGTCTTCAATCTTTCCCAGCATCAGGGTCTTTTCCAGTGAGTCAGTTCTTCGCATCAGGTGGCCAAAGTATTGGAGCTTCAGCTTCAGCATCAGTCCTTCCAGTGAATATTCAGGACTGATTTCCTTTCGGATGGACTGGTTTGATCTCCTTGCAGCCCAAGGGAGTCTCAAGGGAACCAAACGGGCTTCCCTGGTGGTCTAGATGTTAAGAATCTGCCTCCCAACACAGGGGACTTGGGTTTGATCCCTGGTTGATGAACTGAGGTTCCCCATGCCTCAGGGCAGTGAAGCTCAAGCAGCAGACTAAGACCTGACACGGCCAAAATTAAATAAGTAAAATATTTTTAAAAATAAAGAGTAGCCAAGTGGATGCCTAGTGTTGGCTTCAGAGACCACGAGCAGGAACAGAGAGGCCCGATTATTTTTAAAACCATGCTACCCTTTGATAAACAGAAAGCATCTTATTCCCCTCTTTTAAAGCTTTGTGAATTCTTAGGATAATTAGCTGTTATTAAATGTGAATGAAGGCAGAGAGGAGAAAAGCACTGGTTTATTTTCAAAGTCTACTTTATCTCCCCAGGATGCAGTCCCTCCGGGGGCACAGGACAAGGCCTGCCCTCTGCACCCCCTCCGCCCACATAAACGACTGCCCAAGTTCCCACAGAATTATGCATATTCACCAGCTCTTTTTATGTTGTAATGTCCTCAACAATTTGGGGGAATATCAAAACAGGTAAAAATTATTGAGGCCTGACAGCTGCGAAAGGTCACCAGATTAAATCCATCAGGGTTATCTCCGGTGCATCAAAACAAGCAGACAGAGAAATTAACTAACCCTCGAACTTGCTGAGGGACATCCCCCAACCCTTTCCACGTCTGGTTTCATAAAAGAGCCAGGATCCTCTGACTATTTTAGACTCCACGAATATACATTAGCCAGGTGCAAAACATGCATTAAAAAAAAAAAACAAAAAACCCTTGATTATCAGAATGAAACCCAAAAAGTTATGAAAAAGGGGTTCGGGAGGCTTCCCTGATGGCTCAGTTTTAAAGAACTCCCCCTCCCGCCCCCGCAATGCAGGAGACATGATTTCGAGCCCCAGTCCGGGAAGATTCCACAAACCCCAGAGCAGCTGAGCCCGAGCATCACAGCTGCTGAGCCTGCGCCCTGGAGCCGGAGCCGGAGCGGGAGCCGGGGCCGCTGAAGCCGGGCGCTCAGAGCCGGAGCCGGGGCGCTGAAGCCGGGCGCCCGGAGCCGAGCCCCGCGGGAGGGAGACCTCCTCCCGAGAGGCCTGTGCACCCTGCGGAGCCCGCACTCCCTGCAGCTGGAGAAAAGCCTGAGAAGCAGCGGCGTCCCAGCACAGCCAGAAATAACATGAATGTGTACATATATTTAACTGGGGTTGGTTAGGGAAATTGAAGGAGAGAAAAAGGGAGAAAGATGTAGAAAGTTAAAAATCTGATTCAGTCACTGGTAGTCAAGAAGCTCTATTCACACCCTAAAAATTTCTGGGTTGAATTTCCCAGAGCCAGAGCTCAGATTTGGGTTTAATGTAAGCAAGGAGATTTATATGTTTCTTTCTTTTTCGTCCTGAAGCTTCTTAAACAATGTCTGATATTACATAAATTTTAAAAACTAATTATACACATACATTTTTTAAAGTTAAATTATTCTCAAATTAAAATTTTAATAATTAAATTTAAATAAATTTAAAACATAATAATGGAGGCATCTAGTGGGAAGGCAGAGAGGACAGGTGACAACAGAGAAGGGTATATGGGGAAAGAGCTGTCAGGCCCAAGGGAAATCAAGATGGCCAGTTTTCACAGTGGGGACACTTGAAATGGGGGGGGCGGGGTGCTCCCAGATCCAGGTGGAAGGAAGTCTGTGGAGAAGTCCCTTTTCTGCTAACTAGGGCACTGCAGTCTGGAAGCAGAAGACAGGCCTGTGATGAGGGTGGAGGCAGGTTCTGAAATGCCCCCAGGGGCCTGCAGCTGGAGTCACACTCTCACATAACCGCCTCCTGCTTGGCCTAGGCTGGGCCTGTTCACTCCCTCCTACGGAAGAGAAGCCGGTGCTTCAGAGATCAGCCTGTCACGGATGGTCACTTCCGCCTGCTCACGATCTCTCTCTCAGTCACTTCAATGAAGACAGAGCCATCTGCTCCCCCACAGAGGGGCCCGTGCGGCAGAGAGGGCCCCCAGCCAGCAGCTAGTGAGGACGTAAGACCCCAGTTCAACTGCAGGGAACGGAACCTTAGCCGTGGCCCTGGGCGAATGTAGGAGCAGGTCCCAGCCCAGGTGAACCTTGAGATGCGGCGGGCAGCTGACGCCTTGACGGCAGCCTTCAGACAGAGCCCAGCTAGGCTGCTACCCTTTCCTGACCTGTGGAAACTGACATAATGTAACACGTGTGTGCTATTTCAGCAGCTAAGTCTTGGCCTGGTTTGCTTTATGGTAATAAATAACTGGGGCTGTGCAGGTGGTTCAGTGGTTAAGTATCCACCTGCCAATGCAGGAGACATGGGTTCGATCCCCTGGTGAAGGAAATGGCAAGGAACTGCCAACCCACTCACTCCAGTGTTCTTTTCTTCTTTTTCCCGATTATTGTCTGCGTTTCTAAGTGTAAGAGGATGTCCCTGTCATGTCTTGCTCATATACATGACCACTCCGGTATTCTTGCCTAGAAAATCCCATAGACAGGGCAGCCTGGTGGACTAAAGTCCATGGGTTCAAAAAAGAGTTGGACACGGCTTAGCAACTAAACAACGGCAACAATAAATAAACAATAAATAACTAAAACAAGATTCCTTAAATGTCAGTCATGCATCGCCCTGACAGCACTTTCTTTCTACGTTTCTTGATACGCTGTGATAGGCTGAACAATGCTTCTCCCTACAAAGTTGTCTACTTGTTAATCCCAGGAACTTGTGAATATGGTATGTTACATGGTGAAAGGGACTTTACAGATGTGATTAAATTAAGGGTCTTGAGATTGGAACATGATCCCAGAATTTCCAGGTAGAACGAGTGTAATCACAAAGGTCATTAAAAAAAAACAAGAGAGCCAGACCGGAGGGTCAAGGTCAGAAAAGGAGATGAGATGACAGGAGAGGTCAGAGGATGGGGGAGGGGACACGGGGCAGGGGAGGTGGTGCCCAGACGCAGGGAGCGGCCAGCAGGCTGATTTTCTCTAGACCCTCCACTTATGTCCATATCTTAGCCCCCAGGCCTGTTTTGGATTTCTGAACTTCAAAACTGCAAGGTTTTTTTTTTTTTTTTCCTTCCAGTTATTAAAGAGAAAGTCGCTCAGTCTTTGTGACCCCATGGACTATACAGTCCGTGGGATTCTCCAGGCCAGAATGCTGGAGTGGGTTGCCTTTCCCTTCTCCATGGGATCTTCCCAACCCAGGGATTGAACCCAGGTCTCCTGCATTGTGGGCGGATTCTTTACCAACTGAGCCACCAGGAAAGCCCTCCAGTCATGAAGTCGGTGATAGTGTTTTACAGAAGCAGTAGGCAACTACATATATGTATGTACTCCGTCCTATTGTATTCATTAAATCAGCTCACTTTCTGTGCATGGAAACATTTACTCTGAAGAAGACTTGGGCAATGAGTTTTGGGGCGCTGGTTGTGGCTCCAACCCCATCCCCCAACACATAGCATATATTATCACAGTGAACCCACTTCTGATGAGATGTAAAGGCCTACATGTGCTAGTGTACATGTGTTCCTCCTAATCCCCCCCACCGCCCCACACACCCCTCTGCATCTGCATCTCAGCCCCCTCCTGCAAACAGGATCGGCCCACTCACAGCAGATATCGAGGGGGAGCCTGCTGTGCGGGGCAGGGAGCTCGGCTCGGGGCTCTCTGATGACTGGGGTGGGATGGGGTTGGGGAGGGCGACTCTGGAGGGAAGGAGTATATGTATACAGATGGCTGATTGCTTCATTGTGCCGAAGAAATGATTACCGCCTTGTAACGCAATTATCCTCCGACTTAAAAATGTATAGGTCTGCATCATGCCGGCTAAGATCACCGTGCGTAACAAATCACGTGAGCATGATGCTGGGAACCAGTGGTCTGGAAGCCGTGTCATGCCTTTCAGAACTCAAACCTGTGAGCAGAATAAGAATCTGTTTGCTCAAGTTCTTTTCGGCTGTGAGTGCAATAGAGTTGGAAGTGATCACGAACAGCTACAAATACCAGATGAATGTGCTGGTTTAATTAGGCTTCTCAGAGTTGGAGAAGACCTCACTGGGTCCCAATCTGCTGCCTACGTGTGAGACTTCCCCTTAAAAAGCACAGTTTTTTGCTTTCATTATGAAAATGACTAGGCTAGAATGTGCTTTGCTCTGAAAGGCTCTTGAAGAGGGAGCGGTGGTCTACTTCAAACCCTGGTCCATGGGTGAGTAAAAGCAACCCGTCAGGGTCTTCCCCGCTGCTGCAGTGGTAAGCAGTCCACTGCCAGGGCCGGAGCCTCGGGTTGGATCCCTGGTCTGGGAAGGTCCCACGTGCCGCAGAGCAGCTAAGGGTGTCACCGCAGCTGCTGCGCCTGTGCCCTGGGGCTGGGAGCCGCAGCTGCCGTGCCCACACTCGAGCCTGTGCCCCCAGTGAGAGATGCCCTGCAGCGGCCAAGCCCACGACCAGCAGCCCCCGCTCTCCGCAAACAGGGAAAAGCCCGAGCGGCACAGCCAGAAACAAACAAACAAAGTCTATAAATAATGAGAATCAGCCCGTCAGGACTGGAGGCTTTTACAGTAGGCAGTGGTTTCTAACACGGGGTGACTGTCCCCCAGGGAACACTGGCAATGCTGGGATACTTTTGTTGTTGCCACTCAGGCCGGCTGTTGGTACCTAGCAAGCAGAATCCAAGGAGGCTGCAAAAGACCCTTCAAAGCCCAGGACACATCCCCACACGCACAGATGCCCAAGAATAACTAGTCAGCCCAGACAGCGTCGTCACTGCCCAGGACGAGAACTTCTGCAGCAGACGGTGAACATACTAGGTCGGCTAAACTGTTAGTAGGTTTGGGAAGTGCAGGATCAGACAAACTGGTTTCCTGGTATTACTGTCGACTGCCCTTTGAAAGCATATGGGATTAAATACAAACAAGGGATCAGGAGCAGGAGGGTACATCGAAGGAGAAAAGAATTGTGACAGACGAGTCCTCATAGGATGACTTTCCTGCAGTGTGTCTGGCGTACCACACCATCGTGGCGTACCACACCATCCTGGTATACCATGCCATCGTGGCGTACCATACCATCGTGGTGCACCACACCATCATGTACCACGCCATCGTGGCGTACCAGGCCATCGTGGCGTACCACGCCATCGTGGCGTACCACGCCATCGTGGCGTACCATGCCATCGTGGCGTACCAGGCCATCGTGGTGTACCAGGCCATCGTGGTGTACCACGCCATGGTGGCATACCAGGCCATCGTGGCATACCAGGCCATCATGTCCTTTGTTGTTGTTGTTTAGTGACTAAGTCATGTCTGCGGCCCCAGGGACTGTAGCCCGCCAGGCTCCTCTGTCCATGGGATTTCCCAGGCAAGAAGACTGGAGCAGGTTGCCATATCTTTCTCCAGGGAGTCTTCCCGACCCAGGGATTGGACCCATGTCTCCTGCATTGGCAGGTGGGTTCTTTACCGCTGAGCCACTGGGGAAGCCCATTTTGTGTCCTACCAGCCATAAAATTGTTCTCCTCACACCAAAAGCAGGGGGAGAAGGCTATGCAAGCTTAAAGGGAATGTTATATCTACTATCCCCTCCCTACCCTTAACCATCATAGCATAAAGTCAGAGAGTCAGAAAGCAAAGAGATGCGCCAACCACAGAGAACATCGTGTGGAAAAAGCAACTTGTGAAGGCTGACACTTAAATGTGGGTAAATGCGTGTCTTGTTTTGTAAGAAAAACACAGACTCTCTCCCAGAGTGGCCGTGCCAGCCTGCATTCTCACCAGTAACGAACGAGCATTCCTGTTGCTTCACACCCTCACCAGCATTTGGCGTGGTTGGTGCTCTAGACTCCAGCCGTTCTAACAGTCGTGGTGGTATCTTCTTGTTCTAATTTGCATTTCTCTGCTGATGTGATGCTGAGTCATCGTTTCATATGCTTATTTGCCACCCGAATAGGTTCTTTGATGGGATGTCAAGATCTTCATTCTATTTTTGACCAGGTTGGTTTTTGTTTTTCCTTGCTGAGTTTTAAGATTTCTTTCTATGTGTTGGATAAGCCCTTTATCAAATGTGTCTTTTTCTCCTGCTCTGGCTTGTCTTCTCTTTCTCTTGACATTGTCTTTCCTAGAGAACCAGTTTTTAATTCAGTGAAGTTCAGTTTATCAAGTATTTCTTTCACAAATCATGTCTTTGGTGTTATATGGAAAAATGTATTACCGCATTCAAGGTCATCTAGGTTTTCTGCTGTTGTCCTCCAGGAGCTTTCAGTTTTGTGTTTTACGTTTAGGTGGACTATCAGTTTTAATTTTTGTGAAGGGTACAAGTGTGTGTCTCGGTCATTTTTTTTGTTTTGGGGTCTTTTGCATATTGATGCTCATTTGTTCCAGCATCATTGAAAAATTATCTCTGCTTCATTTTATTGCCTTTGCTACTCTGTCAAAGATCAGTTGAATACATTTATGTGGGTCTATTCTAAAACTTTTTATTCTTTTCCACTATTTGTTTAATTTTTCACCAAGACCACACTCCCTTGATTATTGTATCTTAGTAATTAGGTCTTGAAGTCAGGTAATGCAAGTCCTTCAACTTTGTTCTTCTCCTTCAATATTGTGTTGAATATTCTGGATATTTTGCCTTTTATATTAGACTGACCCTACCTGGACAATCCCAGATAATCTTCAACTGTTAAGATTCAGAACCTTAAAATCTGCAAAGTTTTATTTTTATTTATTTTGCCATGTAGCATGAATGTTATGAAGTTCACAGGGATGAGGATGTGGGCATCCTAGACACCATTCTGCCCACACAGACAGTGATACTGAAGTTTCACAACCTGACAGATGGTGAGTTTTCAGGGGCTCATACTGACACCATGGCCACTGACATGCACAAGAAGTCCCTTGCTGGTGGATAGCCCCAACTAACTACCCCTCACCCTCACACCCATGCATGCAGTACTGTTGCTGCTTAGTCACTAAGTCATGTCTGACTCTCTGTGGCTCCATGGACTGAAGCACGCCAGGCTCCTCTATCCTCTACTGTCTCCTGGAGTTTGCTCAAATTCATGTCCATTGAATCGGTGATGCTATCTAACCATCTTATCCTCTGCCACCCTCTTTTCCTGCTCGTTTGATCTTTCCCAGCATCAGTCTCTTCCAAAGAGCTGGCCCTTTGCATTCAGCTTACAAGTCCTTCCAATGAATATTCACAGTTGATCTCCTTTAGGATAGACTGGTTTTATCTCCTTGCAGTCCAAGGGACTCTCAAGAGTCTTCTCCCATATCACAATTTGAAAAAGCATCAATTCTTTGGTGCTCAGCCTTCTTTATGGTCCAACTCTTACATCTGTACATGACACTGGAAAAACCATAGCTTTGACTATACGGACCTTTGTTGGCAAAGTGATGTCTCTGCTTTTTGATATGCTGTCTAGGTTTGTCATAGCTTTCCTTCCAAGGAGCAAGTGTCTTTTAATCTCATGGCTTCCATCACCATCTGCAGTGATTTTGGAACCCTAGAAAATAAAATTCGTCATTACATTCAGTATTGTCTTACTACTAGCACTCAGGTAGTAACTCCCATGAACTGATCCTGTAGGGATTTTCACACGGGATTTGCAAAGGTCTTAGATTTACCCCGGTCCAATTCCTAGGTCGGGAAGATTCCCTGGAGAAGGGATAGGCTACCCACTCCAGTATACTGGCCTGGAGAATTCCATGGACTGGATAATCCATGGGGTCACAAAGAGTTGGACATGACTGAGCAACTTTCACTCACTAGATTTACCCACTGCCAGTGTCAAGAATCAGTTTTTGCCATTTTCCATATGGTCTGTATATATCTTATTTATTGTTACTTGTCTTTCAATATAGAAGGCTCAGACATTCTCAATCAATGCTTACTCTTCAAGTAAAAGAATCTCCTTAAGTATTAATGCAAATAATCCATGAAAATATATGGCATACACATAACTTCTACTCTTTTCCCATGCCCAGGGTAGACACTGTTTATCAATTGTGGCACTCTTTCCCAGAGAGCTAGCACTCAGCCTCAGTTCTCCTAAGATAGATCCAGGAAGCCACTCTCAATGAAGCAAAGGTAGCAGGGTTTTCTTTCCGGTAACTCACAGTGAGCTGCTCAGTAAACAAGACCTTGTGTGTTGGTGTATCTTATCCTACTTTTATGTGTTTTTATTTTTTTATGTTGAACTTCATAGATTGCATGCTAGACTTGCTGATGAGTTTTTTGTTTTTTTTTTTAAACAGGAAAAAATACTTCTTAGAAATAACCCAGTAGGGTAAAAACTAAAGCCCCCACATCATTTCCTGTGTGTTTTGGAGAGGGGACTCTGTTGGGCGCTAGATGCTGTGCACGCAGGCTTTCTCTGGCTGTGGCGAGCAGGGGCTGCTCTGGACTGTGGACGGCAGCCTACCGCTCGCGGTGGCTTCTTGTGACCGGCTCTACGTGCTTGGACTCTGTTGTTGCAGCTCCGGCCCGAGAGTCTGGACTAAGGACTTGGGATGCATGGGTTTGGCTGCTCCCGGGCCTGTGGGGTCCTCCTGAACCAGGATCAAACCAGTGTTCCCTGCACGAGCAGGTGGGTTCTCAACCACTGAACCACAAGGCAAGTCCCATTTTCTGTACTTCAGTTCCTCATTCAAACATCTTGCTGAGTTCAGAGAGGCCTTAATTCAGTGACAGAATCTGGAGCTGGTAATGTCTGAGCTCGGCAGAATGCAAACTTCTCTTTGCAACAGTAGGTTGCCTTTGCAAAATTTTTCAGGAACATTTGGAATGGCTCTAAATTTTATATAATAAAGCTCTATTATGAAATATCTGGTTATATTATGATGCTGGCTCTTCTGCCAGTTAAATCATATTCTCTGTACTCTATTACAGTGAAATATTGTGGTATGGCTCTCTAACTTCGCGTGGAGAGTTGCAAACAGTTGCTATATTTCTTGCACCTCCAGCAACTGTTTATTATACATCCCTTGGGACATTGCATTTACATCAGTGTTTGCAGCTTTTAAAATCTCAAGATGGAGATCATATATATAAAAGGATAGCGATGTCCTCTGGGGATGCCTAAGCTTACAAGTTAGCCCTTCACAGATTACATGTTACTGTTAGTTGCTAAGTTGTATCTGACTCTTTTCTGTCCATGGACTGTAGCCCACCAGGATCCTCTGACCATGGGATTTCCCAGATGAGAATATTGGAGTGGGTTGCTATTTCTTCTGCCAGGGGATCTTCCCAATCCAGGGACTGAACCCGTGTCTCCTGCTTTGGCAGGCAGATTCTTTACCACTGAGCCACCAGGGAAGCCCAGTGGACTCCCTAGTATTGTTAAAAGATTCATTCAGGTAGGATTCATTAATCTAAACTCACAGCAGATGCAGACCTCAGAGAGAAGGCGGCTGTCAGACCCCAGAACTAGCTCAATGTGGTGGTGGTGGTGGTTTAGTCGGAACGTCATATCCGACTCTTATGACCCCGTGGACAGCAGCCCCCCAGGCTCCTCTGTCCATGGGATTCTCCAGGCAAGAATACTGGAGTGGGTTGTCGTTTCCTTCTCCAGGGGATCTTTCTAACCCAGGAATCGAACCCAGGTCCCCTGCATTGCAGGCAGATTCTTTACCAACTGAGCTATGAGGGAAGCAAACAAATTGGCTGGCAAAACCATGGCAACTCTGTGTTCCATCAGCAAAAAAATTAAAAAAAAATGCTTTAGATATAAAATGTATTAAAACCACTCTCCTGCCACTATTTTATAAGGTGATGCCATAGGCTACCATCAATGGGTCATTAAGCCACTCTCTTGTAAGCCAGCGTGAGTTTGAGGACCATTGAGCATGGTAAATTTGCCCTTCTGCACCCGAATTAAATAAATACCGACACTGAATAACATTGCAGTGATCTTCCTAGATCTCTGCTGGAGTAGTTAATAGCCCTTGGAATGTCTCATTTCCTCCTTGATACCATGTGCTCTGAACAACCGTGGCCCATTTGGAGGGCTGTGCAAAACAAGACACATGCTCGTTCAACACTTAACGGTAGATTGTTGGTCTTCTTTGTTTGTTTATCACTGTCAATGTTTTTAATGGTTACTCTTTTATACAAAAGGAGTCACAGATCTGCTCAATTTACAAATGTAGCACAAAAGACTGACCTGCTAGAGGTTAAACACAGCAATCCTTTTAAAAAATATATTTTTTGTTTATTTGTCTCATGAGTTGTTTTTGAAATTTGTGGGTAGGTTGCCAACACGGATATAGAGATTTTATATGGCAATACAGATTCTTTTGGAAAGACGTTGGCAACGCCAGGCTTGACTTTTATAAGGACTCCGCAGAGAAGACCCATCAGTTTCTCCAGTTCTTCATAGACCCAAAGGTTCTGCTCCCTAGTGATGTATGTGTTTGTTAGTTGCTCAGTCGTGTCTGGCTTTGCGACCCCATGAACTGTAGCCCGCCAGGCTCCTCCATCCATGGGATTCTCCAGGCAAGAGTACCATACTAGAGTGGGGTGCCATTTCCTTCTCCAGGGGATCTTCCCAACCCAGGAATTCAACCCAGGGCTCCCACGTTGCAGTTCCCAATCCAATTAATGGCTTTTACACCTTCTTTTTGCCCCTACCCAGCCTAAGTCCTTGCTACTCAGTGTGGTCCATGGATGAGCAGCATCAGCGTCACTCGGGAGCTTATTAGACACTCAGCATCCAGACCCCAGCATCCAGACTGTAGCATCCAGACTGTAGCATCCAGACTGCAGCGTCCCAGACCGCAGAGTCCCAGACCGCAGCATCCAGACAGCAGCATCCAGACCGCAGCATCCAGACCACAGCATCCACACCGCAGCATCCACACCGCAGCATTCAGACCACAGCATCCAGACCGCAGTGTCCCAGACTGCAGCGTCCAGACCACAGCATCCAGACCGCATGCGTTTAACCAGATTCTTGGGTGAACCGAGTGCCTGTTTGACGAGACGCGGATGGAAGCTATAGATGGCTTCCTTCTGAGGGTTTCTTTGGCATCTACTGCCTCTGGTGTTTATTTTAGTCTCGCCCCCACCTTCCTCCTCCATTTACTTTGTTCTTTGAATTTAACACTTGGGCTGATACACTCTGTTCCGCTCCAGTCTCCCCTCACTCTCTGCGGACACTCAGCGGACACCGATGTCTGAGCAGGCCCAAACGCTCTCGTGGTACCTTAAGAGCACCAGTAAAGTGAGCACAGTGGGGACCTCCCTGGCGGCCCTGTGGGTAAGAATCCACCTGCAGTGCTGGGGACACGGGTTCAAGCCTGGTCTGGGAGGATCCCACGTGCCACTAAGCCCATGGGCCACAAGGACTGAGTCCACGCGCCTGGAGGCTAGTGCTCCTGACCAGAGACGCTCCCACAAGGAGAGGCTCTCACGCCAGAACTGCGAGAGAAAGCCAGTGTGCAGCAAGAGACCCAGTGCAACCAAAGATAAATAAATTATAAAAGCAAAGTGAAACGAACAAGTTTTCCTATTTAGAATTGCAGGGTATCTGGCTTGAAGGGGACGTTATGGAGGTTACGAAGTCACAGGCTTCCTAGGGTCAGTTGACTGGTCGCCCTCAAACAGTATGTCCCTATCCTAAGCCCTGGAAGCTGTTATGTGACTTTAAATGGAAAATAAAAGGATCTTTGCTGACATAATTATCAAAGCTAGGTAGCTAGATGATAGACAGATAGACAGATAGATGATAGACAGATGAAAAGAGTACATGCTTGCTCAGCGGTTCAGTCCTGTCTGACTCTTTGCGAGCCCATGGACTGTAGCCCACCAGGCTCCTCTGTCCATGGGATTATCCAGGCAAGAAGACTGGAGTGGGGTGCCATTTCCTCCTCCAAGGGATCTTCCTGACCCAGGGATCGAACCTGGGTCTCCTGCATTGCAGGAAGGTTCTGAGCCATGTGGGAAGCTGAGACAGAGAGAGAGAGACATGTTAAATGTTAGGCCTATTGGATGTGTCAGACATGGAGGATCAGAGGCCCCAAACCCACTGAATGAGGAACTGCATTTTAGCAAGATCACTAAGTGATCATACAGATTAAGGCATGAAAAGCCTGGCTCTAAACAATTTCAATTAGCAACCTTGCCAGTGTCTTTTGTTCCCATGTTTGTGTTACTGGGACATGTAAAGCCTACCTTCTCCTCTGTCTCGCCTAAGTCTGTGAGATAATGCTAGAAGGAACACAAATTCCAGGAGACTAAAGACACCCAGATTCTAACTCAGAGGGTGAGGCCCCTCCAACACCTTATAAGACACTCTGAGAACAAAGGCAGATAATGTGCCAATGAGCTGTTTGAGGCAAAGAAAGGCAGGGTTGCTAATGCCTTCACTTCACTTTGTATTACTACCCAGGCAAAGGGTGTTTATTAAAATGTTTACCTGAAAAGGGGTTCCACATGACAATTGAAAGCAACAAAGAGCACAAAATTGCTACTGAATATTTGAATATAAAAATCCTCACCTAGGACTCAAAATAATAGCCTATTAAAATACGCTGGGAGAATGGAAATTTACACAAAGTGGACAATTAAAGAAACGCATCTGCTGATCCTAAATTCAGACACGCCAACCCCACACAGCAGAGCCTGCAGTAAAGGGCTTCGCTGCTTCCAGCTCTTCCCCAGGCTGGTGCTGCCCACTTTTCCTGGGTAACGGTGCATCCGATCTAACAGGAGAGAGGAGTGAAGGAGTTCTAGACCATCTGCAGATTCTCATGACAGCAGGAAAGAGGCAACAATGGGTAGATTAGAGTGAATTTGAATTTCCTCCCCGAGGGAAAATTTGGGAGGCACTTTTGAAGTCAAAATATTCATGGTGTGTGGAGCAGAACACTTCTATTTTATTCTATCTAGAGACATAAAAGGTAAACCTGAGCAAATATTGGAAGAGACTCAGTACAGCAAAAATAAGAGAACTTTAAAAAGGACACCCAACCACTTAGGTAATCCATGGCATGCTGGAGACACGGAGGACAATACAAAAACAAAGAAGGGAGGCTTCCCTGGAGGCTCAGCGGAAAAGAGTCCTCTTGCCAAGGCAGGAGACACTGGCTCGATCCTCGATCCAGGAAGATCCACATGCCGCCATAGAGCACTTAAGCCCATTTGCCGCAACTACGGAACCCGTGCTCTGGGGCCTGTGAGCCGCAGCTGCGGAAGCCGGCCTGTCCTGGAGCCCAGGCCGCACGGCAGTCAGACGCCTGCACGCACCCGCGGAAGAGCCCACACGCAGGAAGGCCGGCACGGCCAGAAAGAAGTACAATCATAAAGGGAGGGAACTGGACACCTCTGTACCTGCCGCACTTCATATCATCTCATTTGCCCTTAGAAAAATGGTCACAATGGATAAATATTATCTCTGTTTTCTAAGTAAGGAAATTGTGACTCAGAGAGATTGATCAAGTCACACAAAGAACAGGTTGTGCAGGAAAATAAACAGCACATGTTTCTAGAGACATGATTAGTTTATCATTGAGGTATGGAGATATTATCTTTAGCAGAATTCAAGGGTATTTGTGCTATTCAAAACATTTACAATGGCCTGTATATTCTATGTAGGAAATAGCATTGACTTACAGCTCAGTGGCAAATAATCTACTTGCAGTGCAGAGGTAGGAGATGTGGGTTCGATCCCTGAGTCAGGAAGATCCCCTGGAGAAGGAAATGGCAATCCACTTCAATACTCTTGCCTGGAGAGCCTCATGGACAGAGGAGCCTGGCGGGCTACAGTCCATGGGGTGATGAAGACTCGGACAGCACTCAGCAACTAAACAACTCCGAAATGAATAACAGGCTTATTTCAGAGGGTTTTCAATTCCTCCTGAGCCTGGGAATTAGCATGGCTCTGGAAACATGGAAGTGAAGGGAGCTGCTAAAATTGGCAGAAGAAAATGATCTATTCCACATAATTAAGTCTCACTCATTTCGTCAGCAACTTGTATGGAATGACCATTTCTGGGCAGTACTGGTAGGCAGTAGGGATGCGAAGGTGATTAAAAGGAAGTCTTCATTGTTGAGGGCTCCTAAGGCCGCGAGGCGGAGGTGATCAGACATTATAATTCAACGTGAGAAGTGCTGTAGTGGAGATACGCAGCAGACAGCACACAGACAGGCGGAACAAAAGGAGAATCAATCAGAGCATCAAGCTTGCTTGCCGTGGGAATTCAGGCAGCCAGAACAATGGAGGTTTATTCTATCTACAAATAAGGCCAAATACTGTAGACTATAAATGAAAGAACACGCCAGGGAAAGGGACCAGCGTTCCATATGGAAACAATCATGCCCGTGTCCTATACGTCTCCGCTTCCAGTCTGAACGCTGCAAGTTCTCATCATTATTTGGTTCGCAGCTCCCTTTGGGCATGTAATCATCTTGGCTGTTATATATCAGCAGCTTTCTAATTGGTCTCCCCGTATCCATTCTGGCCCAACTCCAAGGCAGTCATCACGCCAAAGGCTTTTTTTTTTGCAATGCAAATTAGATCAAGCCACCTACCCCTCTCACTGCTTTTAAAACTTCAATATCTTCTCATTTCTCTTAGAATATTGTGAGGTCTTTAGCACAACCTGAAAGCCTGCAAGACCTGAAAGACCACCTGGTCTGTAGCCCTGTCCGCCCCTCTGTCTTCCCTTCTCCAGCCGCAATTCCGTTTCCAGGGCTTGGACGCTGACAGGTCCCTCCAGCAGAAGTCTCTGCACTTCTGTTTCTTGGCTACGAAAGTCTCTATATAACTGAATCAGCAAGTTGACTTTTTCTCACCATCTTTGCTGAGAAGTGTGTGTTACTCACCCTTAAAAATAAACTATTTTTTTACAATAACAAGTAGCAGAGCCGAGGGGCCAAGTCTGTGTTTCTGAAAACACAAAACCGGAGTTTCCATCTTGGCTCTGCCTTTACCAGCTGTGTAATTTTGAACTCAGTTTCTTCATGGCTAAAGACCATACGTCTCCTAGAATAATTAAAAAGATCAGATAAATAGTACATGTAAACTATTTTCCCATGATAGTTCTGATTCAGAGTTTATTCTCTCTCGGTGAACATTTTTTTCCCTTCAGCATACTCTGTTCTCTTAACTTTTTCCTGCATCTTGTTAACGTCTGCAGTTTTTCTGCGACATGTCTGATTCTGTTAGTTAGTTCCCAGCCATGTTTTGCGACCCCGTGGACTGCAGCCCTCCAGGCTCCTCTGTCCCTGGGATTCCCCAGGCAAGAATATGGGAGTGGGTGGCCATTTCCTTCTTCAGGGGGTCTTCCTAAATCAGGGATCACACCCATGTCTCCTGTGTTTGCTGCATTGCAGGCAGATTCTTTACCGCTGCGCCACCAGGGCAGTCCAACGAGGAGGCAGGGTGGATCTAATTTTATGCACCTGCTTGTTCGCAGAGTGAGGTGTTGGAATAAGGGCTCATGTCCTGTTTTAAAATGTCAATTTTTTAAAAAAATGCATTGTTTCTTTACCACTCTCTCCATCGTTTTTTTTTTTTTTTTTTTTTTTTAATTCTATTATTCATGTTGAGAAAAGTTTCTCAGTGGAACACTGCCCTGTTCAGAAGAGCGGGCTAACGTTTTCTAAAGGTCTAAACAGTAACTATGTCAGAGGCTCTGTAAACCATGTCAGCCCTGCCGTTTGGTATGCAATCACCATAGACAACAGCAGACGGCGGGCGTGGCCTGTTCTGGTGAAACTGGAGGCTGGATTTCACCGAAGACTGCAGTCTGCCGACCCTTGACTTGGAGCACACTCTTCTGCGTTATCTGGTTCCAGCCTTTCTTTGCCTTTGAGCTGCTTCACAACTCGACATCCAGTCCAGGTGGTGCCAGTGATGAAGCACCTGCCTGCCCACGGAGGACTTCCCTGGTGGCTCAGAGGGTAAAGCATCTGCCTTCAATGCAGGAGACCTGGGTTCGATCCCTGGGTGGAGAAGATCCCCTGGAGAAGGAAATGGCAACCCACTCCAGTGTTCATGCCTGGAAAACCCCATGGATGGAGAAGCCTGGTGGGCTACAGTCCATGGAGTCACAAAGAGTCGGACACAACTGAGTGACTTCACTTTCACTCACTGCCGACAGAAGAGACCCAAGAGACACAGGTCCCATGGCTGAGTCGGGAAGACCCCCTGGAGGAGGGAATGCAACCCACTCCAGTGTTCTTGCCTGGGATATCCCAAGGACAGAGGAGCCTGGTGGGCTGCGGTCCACGGGGTCACAGAGAGTCGGCATGACTGAGCGGCTGAGCGCAGCACAGCGACTCTGCTCACTGTGAGTAGCAGTGACGGGAGGAATCCCTGGGCCGGGTGCACTGGTTTGAGATGATTTCAGATCTACTTGTTTATGACTCATCCACTTATTTATGACAAAGACAATGCAAAATAAGCCAAATAAGAAGCTGCTGTTTGGGGTAAAGTTGCTTTCAGAATGAGGACTTTTGTCAGGATGGTTGATAAGTTGCTGGAGGCGTCTTGACAAGAGCAGGTGGAGACACAACCATGGAAAGCTAACGGAATGTGCATACGGGGACGTGTGAGGAGTGTCTGGGAGTGTGCATCTTGGCGAAAATCACCCTTGACATGGCCGTGGGGAGGTCTGAGACACTTCCCCTGTGGTGGCGAGGCCACTCTTGGTAGGTGGTGCCCTTAGACCGAGCAGCAGCTTCAGGAAGAGAAAGGGCCTGTGCCCCTGCCTCAGGGGGGGCGTCCGCATAGGCAGTGGCTTTGCAACGGCTCCTGGAGTGATAACTCCCAGAGCAGCCCGCTCTGCAGGCCAGCATGGCACCTGCTTCCCTGGCAACCAAGGTCCACAACAAGGGACCTTCCTTTCTGTGCCGGAGGCTGCGAGTCAGCTCTCGGCTGGTCACACCCTCTGCCCCTGTGCCATCCCCTGCAAAGGGGCACCTCGAGCTAAATCTGGACTCTTCCTTTCATCTCCCCTCGCCTGAACCAACAAGGCAGTCAATTTATCATCTGTTTGGAGTATGCTGTTTCTCTGTTGGCTTCTTAAGAGACTTTATCTGCTATTAGCTTGGAAAATTCTTATGAATCTTGCTGTGAACTTATGTTAAGTAAGCTGTTGGCAAAGACAAACTCAGTCTCTGAGCATAATTTGCCATCCCTGAAACAGAACATCCACAGATATGAGAAAGTCTGACCCATGGAGGTTCAATTCATTCAGGCATGAACCTCAAATCTGTTTGTAAAAAACCTCTTTTGCATTGTCTATTTGTAAATTTATTTCAACATTCCTTTAACTCAGTATAAATTTATCCTTCTTTAACTGCTTCAAAACAGTTGTAACATCTTACAGATTTCCTCATTAATAATGAGCTAAGTCCAGTCTTTAACTTGCGTTCATTTTGCATCTGTATGAAAGTCATGAGTTCATCTTTAAAACAAAACATCCTTTAACATACATATGTTGGAACCTCTCAGTCTTCATGATACCTTACTGGCCTTTCATAATTTACTTCTGTATTATAGACTGTTAATATTATACTGGCCAAATTATTTTAACAATGTCCATTCTGTATTCCAGCTATTTAATGAATGCCTTGTTTAAATGATGATGCTTCTCACTGCTAAGATTTCTGTTTGATTGCCATTTTTTTAATTTCACTGCTGCTTGTTTTTCCTTTATAGTTTCTTATAGATTTATAGTTCCTTGTGGATGTAGCTTCTGTACTTATTTCTTTGAGTTTCTAAAACATGTCGTAAAAACATAAGCTGCATCAATGCAAGGCGCTGTAAACAGTGCATGTTACACACTCAAGGGCCAGTACTTGCCTTAGACTAGAGTTTTCCAGATGAGTTTAATTGTTCCAATTGTTTATTTTGCAGCTTCCTTGGCACTAGATAACTTTATGTGCTTGGTTTGCAAACCATTCTGACTTAGCACATCTGTGCTTACTGGACATGCATACAAAATCTTTGAATGGAATAGATTATTTTCTTTTTATATTTTTCACTATTTATCTGTGGTCTCTCTCTCCCTCCCTTCCTCTCATTCTCTCTCTCTCTCTCACACACACCCAAATGTATCTTTACTTCTTGACTGAATCCTCTTGAGTTTCAAGAATACAGGGAAGAACTGTACAAAAAAAAAAATCTTAATGACCCAGATAACCATGATTGTGTGATCACTCATCTAGAGCCAGACAACCTGGAATGTGAAGTCAAGTGGGCCTTAGGAAGGATCACTATGAACAAAGTTAGTGGAGATAATGGAATTCCAGCTAAGATATTTCAAATCCTAAAACATGATGCTGTGAAAGTGATGCACTCAATATGCCAACAAATTTGGAAAATGCAGCAGTGGCCACAGGACTGGAAAAGGTCAGTTTTCATTCCAATCCCAAAGAAAGGCAATGCCAAAGAATGCTCAAACTACCACACAATTGCACTCATCTCACATGTTAGTAAAGTAAGGCTCAAAGTTCTCCAAGCCAGGCTTCAGCAGTTCATGAACTGAGAACTTCTGGATGTTCAAGCTGGTTTTAGAAAAGGCAGAGGAACCACAGATCAAATTGCCAACATGTGTTGGATCATTGAAAGAACTAGGGAGTTCCAGATAAACATCTTCTGCTTTATTAACTGTGCCAAAGGCTTTGACTGGGTGGATCACAACAAACTGTACAATTCTTAAGGAGATGGGGATACCAGATCACCTGACCTGCCTCCTGAGAAATCTGTATGCAGATAAAGAAGCAACAGTTAGAACCAAACATGGAACAACAGACTGGTTCCAAATTGGGAAAGGAGTATGTCAAGACTGTATATGATCACCCTGCTTATTTAGATTCTATGCAGAGTACATCATGAGAAACGCTGGGCTGGATGAAGGACAACCTGGAATCAAGATTGCCAGAAGAAATATCAATAAACTCAGATGTGCATATGACACCACCCTTATGGCAGAAAGTGAAGAAGAACTAAAGAGCCTCTTGATGAAAGTGACAGAGGAGAGTGAGAATGTTGGCTTAAAACTCAACATTCAAAAAATGAAGATCATGGCATCTGGCCCCATCACTTCATGGCAAATAGATAGGGAAAGAGTGGAAACAGTGACTTTATTTTCTTGGGCTCCAAAATCACTGCAGATGGTGTCTGCAGCCATGAAATTAAAAGATGCTTGCTCCTTGAAAGAAAAGCATGACCAACCTAGATAGGATATTAAAAAGCAGAGACATTACTTTGCTAACAAAGTCCATCTAGTCAAAGCTATGTTTTTTTCCAGTAGTCATGTATGGATATGAGAGTTGGACCATAAAGAAACCTGAGCACCAAATAACTGATGCTTTTGAACTGTGGTGTTGGAGAAGACTCTTGAGAGTCCCTTGGACTGAAAGGAGATCCAACCAGTCCATCCTAAAGAAAATCAATCCTGAGTATTCATTGGAAGGACTGATGCTAAAGCTGAAACTCCAATACTTTGGCCACCTGATGTGAAGAACTGACTCATTGGAAAAGACTCTGATGCTGGGAAAGATAGAAGGCAGGAGGAGAAGGGGACAACAGAGGATGAGATGGTTGGACGGCATCACTGACTCGATGAAAATGAGTTTGAGCAAGCTTTAGGAGTTGGTGATGGACAGAGAAGTGTGGCGTGCTGCAGTCCATGGGGTTTGCAAAGAGTCGGACGCAACTAAGTGACTGAACTGAATTTCCAGTCTAGTGTTGGTCTTTCAATGGCAATTTGAGACTCTGTATCTGTAGAGACAATGAGAATATTCCACATCCAACCACCAGGTTGGGAGGATTTTGTTCTTGGTTTCAAGGCTGAGTCTGCAGCCTCATATTTCCCTAGATCTTCAGCTTTCTGGACGTCTCAGCCCCTGGCATCAATCCGTGCAGTTTCTTTTTCAGTTTCCTCCCAGAGCAGCCCCAGCCCAGCCTGGCCCTGGCCTCCAAACAGGGCTGAGTTCTCTGACTCGGGTGGTGCTTCCCATGTGGCTCAGTGGGTAAAGAATATGCCTGCCGAGTCAGGAGGCTTATGCAACATGGGTTCGAACCCTGGGTTGGGAAGATCCCCTGGAGGAGGAAATGGCAACTCACTCCAGTGTTCTTGCCTGGAGAATCCCATAAATAGAGAAGCCTGGTGGGCTACAGTCCATAGCGTCACAGAATTGGACACGACGGAAGCAACCGAGCTGGTAGGTACACTGACTCATTACCTACAGGCAGCATCCTGCCAGCGGGGCGGCCTGCTTCCAGACCAGCAGCCTAGCTTGAGAGAAGTGTAACCTGTTCCCAAGCACAGCCACGTCCTCCTCAGTGTATCCTGTCTGTTATTTCATCCGTCGCTGCTTTTGCAGCTGAGACACTAAGTCAAGTATGAAAACATCTGATCATCTTGACTGCAGTTGTGTTACTGTTTACATTGCATAAGACGATTCATTTAAATGCTGAAAGACAAAAGGAAGTGAAATCTTGCATCTGTAACTCTTGAATTTGATGAGTCCGTTAGATACTTGGAAAGATGTAAATAAATAGAAAATATGTAAACTATTTGATGAATGGGACTTTGGTAATTAATTTTTTTAAAAAACCTCTGGAAAAGATTAATGAATGCTGCACTAATATCCACAGCTGATAAGGTTTAGCTGCCACTTCAAATAATGCAATGGGAAAACATTAAAAAGTTCAAAGTCACTCCAAAAATAGTTTTAACCCTTGCATTTTTTCCCAGAAACTTGTAGTTCGAAAGAAAACTCACTAGTCTGGCCTATGTGCTTGAGCTATGCCATCTACCACCTGCAAGCTAAGTCTCTTCAGTCCTGTCTGACTCTTTGTGACCCCATGGACTGCAGCCGCCAGGCTCCTCTGTCCACGGGATTCTCCAGGCAAGGACACTGGAGTGGGTTGCCATGTTCTCCTCCAGGGGGTCTTCCCGACCTAGGGATTGAACCCGTGTCTCTTACGTCTCCTGCATTGGCAGGCGGCTTCTTCACCACTAGCACCACCTGGGAAGCGCTGTCATCTACCTTCAAATAATGAGATGACATCTTGGGGTGTCCCTGGTGGCACAGCAGTATCGCCTGCCAATGCTCAGGACAGGCGTTTGATCCCTGGCCTGGGAGGAGTCCACGTGCCCCTGAGCCACGAGGCAAGCAGCACAACCGCTGAGCCTGCCCTCCAGAGCCTCCAGGCCACAGCTGCTGAGGCCACGTGCCATGGCTGCTGAGGCCACACGCCCCAGAGCCTCCAGGCCACAGCTGCTGAGGCCATGAGCCGTGGCTGCTGAAGCCACATGCCCCCGAGCCTTCAGGCCACAGCTGCTGAGGCCACGCACCCCAGAGCCTTCAGGCCACAGACGCTGAGCCTGCTCTCCAGAGCCTCCAGGCCACAGCTGCTGAGGCCACGCGCCCCAGAGCCTGTGCTCAGAGAAAGGGAAGGCACCACACCCAGAAGCCTGGGTGCTGCCAGGAAGAACAGCCCCTGTTCACAGCAGCCAGAGAAACCCGGAGCCAAGCAACAGAGACCCGGCACAGCCGTAACTAAAGATAAAGTCCACACACATGCTCCTAAAAAAATACAACGTTTCAGTTTAAAGGAGATCCATATAAAGAGACACGAGATTCAGTGCTTAATACATGTGAGTGTGCAACGACTCCTTTCAAATAAATTTAGCACGTCAGCACTTACTGAGCATATCACGAAGAGTGAAGTTTGAGTTTGTTCCTTGAAGCCTTAGTACATACAGGATCTGCAGACATCTTCCTACTCTGGTGTCCAGTGATTTCTTGTGTATCTTTTGCTTTTTTCTCATCTGCAATTAGGGTCAATAATTTTGACCTAGAGGTCATCCAGTGGTTAAGACTCTGAGCTTCCACTGCAGGGGGCAGGGGTTTGATCCTCGGTTGAGGACTAAACTCCTGCATGCTTCACAGTGGGGCTACAAACTTTAAAAAGCAACAGCAAAAGGGGTCACATATATTGGTGATTTTAACATTGGGCAAGATCAGTTAGGTTGGTTGTATCAGGCGATTCTGACTCCCAAGGCCCATTTGACAAAGACATTTGACCTGGAGACATTTCTGGTTATCATAACAGGGGAAGGAGAGGCCATTGGTATCCAGTGCATAACACAGCCCTGCAACAGAGATTTATCTGGCTCAAAATCTAAGCAGGGCAGAGGTTGGAAAATTTTAGGATAAATTTAATAATTTCATTTGAGAGATGTTTAATAAATTTATGTGTAATTTTATACATATATATGTGGGCTTCCATGGTGGCTCAAATGGTAGAGAATCTGCCTGCCAATGCAGGAGACTTGTGTTCCACCCCTGGGTTGGAACCACCCCCTAGGAAAGGGAATGGCAACCCACTCCAGTATTTTGCCCAGAGAAGTCCATAGACAGAGCAGTCTGGTGGGCTACAGTCCACAGGTTTGCAAAGAGTCAGACACAACTTTGTGACTAGCACTTTTATATATATGCACACATTTAAAAATTTCTGTATATTGCCTCACTGTGCACATATATGTGAGAGTGTTATATACTGCAGGAAACCATGATGTGGTTTCAGGGGGAATTTCTTCCATTGGTCCTGGTTCTTTCACTGGAGCTTCGGGTATTGAAAATACCATCCTGCACATGTTCTAATTAGTTCACTGAACCTTCATAACAACCTTTGCAGGTGGGTAACATTATTATTCCCACACTGTAGATAAAACAACAACAACTAAGATTCAGAGAGGTTAAGTAGCTTCCTTCGGGTCACAGAACTAGTAAGTTGGAGGTTCATGATTATCCCTCAGAGAGTCTAAATGACCTGAACCACTTCCTAACATCGCCTGATCGCTGAGCCCCAAAGACCTTTCGGGGCCTTTCCCCTGGGGCCTCCACGAGCCCTTCTGTCTTTCCTTCTGTAAAAGGCACGCTCAAACTCTGGTGTGCACTTGAGCAGCGGTGAAGTTGAGTCATTAAGGCTTCAGGAGGGAGTGAAGCTGCACATCAAAGCCGCTGAGATGAATGCTAATGAGAAAAGCAAACCGATAAAACTGATTTTTTTTTCAAGAACTATTTCCAAGTCCCTAGCAGGTGCTAGTGCAGATAAAGCCATGTCGCAGGGATGTTTCTCTGCCAAGGATGAGCAGGAGGTCCCCCGAGGCCCGCCTCAGCCTAGGGTGTTTCTTACAGCAAAGTTGAGCGTGGCTTTGGTTCACAGTGTCTGGGTTTCACTGCAGGATCCAGGAATGCCCAGGAAACACTTTGGAAAAGGCAGGCTCAGGCCGTGATCAGAAGGATCTTATTATCCAAGTTGCAACATGCAAATATCTTCTTTGCATTCTGCTTTCTGCAAACAGAGTTGGAAAAAATAAGCAGGGGAAAATGAGGAGGAACAAAAAACAAAAAAAGCCACACGATTCATGCTTCACAAAGTCCTGTAGGTTATTACCATGTTTTAAATTGTGAGTTGCAAACACAAGCTGTTCTTAAACAAGAAGAAAAAGAAAAAGCAGATGGTTTCTTTTTACATCCTGTGAAACTTTTCCTGAATGTAAGCGTATGTTCCCTTCTCCCCAGCTGGCATTCCCCATGCAAATGATCCGTTTTCTGTCATTTTGGGAAAAATTCTTGATTCCCCCACCCTCCATCCCAAATGCCAAAATACCTAGAAATGAAAGCAGTGAGAGAAATTGCCAAAATATTTTTATCCCACATGTCTTTGAGACTCCAAAGACCATACACCTGCATAGAAACATGATTGCCATAAGGCAGGTGTCCCCGTGATCTCATTTTTACCTTTATTTTTTATGTGATGCATGTTTATTTCAACAAACATCTTTATCGATGATCAGTTGCTTTGATTATGTACGACACAGTGGAAAGAAAGTGAGATTTGCAGTTACTTAGATTTCTGGATTATATAGATTCTTGGATTCAAATTCCAGCTCAGCAGCTTATTAAATAAATGCATCCTTGAGAAATTTATTTAAAATTACTTCTTCTCTGTGACTCAGTGTTTTTTTTTTTTTTCACTTGCAAAGTGGAGTGAGTCAAATCTGCCTTTTCAGGGAATATTTCAAAGATGAATTTCAGTTTGAGAGCCACTGCACAGACTCGTGTTTGCCTCACTGACATAAATAATAAGAGTGATAGCACTTTCTTCATAGAATTATTTGAGGATGAAATAAGGCAGTGTATTATTCATACAACATTCTAAGTTCTAAATAAATGGTAGTTATTATGAGTTGTTATTGCTTTATTGGTATTTATTGGTATTATTAACCTGGAAAAGTGTATGAGGACCCGAAGAATCTTGAATGTTCTTCAGTTTTACTCACGTATCTGCACTGTTTTAAAACAATTTCCCACATATATTTACTGACATCCTGGCTTAGTTGGATAGCAATTGCATTAGCTTCACCACAGATCTTAGCAGCCAAAAGTGGGTCCTCCTAGATATTATGCAAGCTTTCGTTGTGCCTTAAGAGTCTTAGGAAGAGGAAATTCTAATTTTTCTGATCAGTTTTATTTTATAGCCAAGACGTACTTGATCTGCGTGCATGCGTGCCAAGTTGCTTCAGTCCTGTTTGACTCTTTTGTGACCCCATGGACTATAGCAGCCAGGGTCCTCTGTCCATGGGATTCTCCAGGCAAGAATACTGGAGTGGGTTTCCATGCCCTCCTCCAGGGGATCTTCGCAACCCAGGGATCAAGCGCAAGTGTCTTAATCTCCTGCTTTGGCAGATGGGTTCTTTACCACTAGTGCCACCTGGACAGCCCATACTTGATTTAGTAGCAGGCTTTTATCCCAAACTTAGTGACTTAAAAAAAAAAAAAAAAAAAGCCATTTAAGTCATGCGGTTTCCGAGGTCAGGTCTCCAGGAACAGCAGAGCTGGGTGGTTCCGGTTTGGAGTCTCTAAGAAAATTGCAGCCAAGCTGTCAGCTGGGTCTGTAGTTGTCCAAAGGCTTGACTGGGGTAGCCTCTGACATGGCTCACTCGGGCAGCTCCTGGCATGAACAAGCAGGGAGACACTGAGTGGGTGAGAGTGGAAGAGAGGACAGAGTGTCCCCAGCACACGTTCAGGTGTGGGCACGTGTGTGCTCCGTCACTCAGCTGTGTCTGACTCTTGGGACCCCACGGACTGTAGCCCGCCAGGCTTCCCTGTCCATGGGATTCTCCAGGCAAGAACACTGGAGAGGGTTGCCATGCCCTCCTCTGGGGATCGTCCTGACCCGGATGGAGCCCGTTCTCTATGTCTCTTGTGTTGGCAGGACGTGTTCTTTATCACCAGTGGCCCCTGGGAAGCCCATACTGCCACCTCCCCTGGGTTCCGCTGCTCACACACCAAACATGGAATAATGAGGGTGTGAAGACCCAGACGCTGGGACCCCCAGGGACTGGCTGCCACAGTACCCAGCCCCGAAATTTATCCTAAAATAGGTGAGTGCAGTAAGTGAGGATGGTGAGCAGTGCCGCCTCCCACCCGAGGAATTCAGTCTCTTCATTCACTGAATACCAAGCTTAGCTTCTCTCCCTGCCAAGAAGCCTTCCTGACAAGATGTATTTCCAATCATCTCCTTCCTATGAATTCCGACAGCATTTGTTCATACCTCTCTGCTTGAACAATGTCATATTACTCAATTTTTATTTCACAAAAACTAGTCTAGTCATCATGAGGGCAAATGTGATGTCAAATTAATTTTTGGATTCCTTAAAATTCCTCGCATGTGCTAAGTACATGGAATCAGTACAAATTCAACCCCAACTCTGTGACCTTTCCAGTGAATAGACCTGAATGGTGAACGTTCCCGGCTGCATTGCCCCAAAGCTCTCGGAGGGCCCCCCTGCTGGCTCAGACGGGGAAGAATCCGCCCAAAACGTGGGAGACCTGGGTTTAATTTCTGGGCTGGGAAGATCCCCAGACGAGGGCATGGCAGCCCACAACATCATTCTTGTCTGGAGAAGCCCATGGACAGAGGAGCCTGGTGAGCTACAGTCCGTGGGGTCCTAAGAGTCAGACACGTCTGAGCGACTGAGCCCAGCACAACGCTCTCTCAAATCCTCGTCATTACACTGCCATTCCGTCCTGGCCACTGATGGTTTTGTCACCAAATGGTGTCCGACTGGTGGTCCAGTGGTTGAGAATCCACCTTCCAAGGCAGGGGACGCAGGTTTGACCCCTGGTCGGGGAACTAAGAGCCCACATGCTGCAGAGCAGCTGAGCCTGGGTGCCACAGCCAGAGCATCCGTGTGCTGCGTCAGGGGGCCCCGAGTGCCGCGGCCAAGACTGGACACAGCCAAATAAACACGTCTTTAAAAAGCGTCTTTGATGGTGAGTTTTGAGCCTAGCAGACCTTTCAGTTAACAAAGACTAGTTCCCCAAATTGAAAAGACAGCCCACAGACTGGGAGAAAATATTTGCAGATGATGTGACCGACAAGAGGTCAGTCTCCAAAATGTACAAATAGTGCATGATGCTTAACAGCCTCAGAGCAAACAAACCAATCAACAAACGGGCAGACCTAAATAGATATTTCTCCAAAGAAGACACACAGCTGGCCAAGAGGCACATGAGAAGATGTTCAATATCACCAATATTAGAGAAATGCAACTCAAAACTACAATGAGATATCACCCAACACCAGTCAGAATGGCCATCGTCAAAAATCCACAAACAATAAATGCTGGAGAAGGTGTGGAGAGAAGGGAATGCTCTTGCACTGCTGGTGGGAATGTACATTGGTAGAGCCACTATGGAGGACAGTATGGATGTTCCTTAAAAAATAAAAATAGAGCTACCATATGACCCTGCAGTCCCACCTCGGGCAAATATCCATAGAAAAACAGGATCCTAAAGGGTACATACACTCCTATGCTCACTGCAGCATTGTTTACAACAGCCAAGACATGGAAGCAACCCGAATGCCCATCGACAGAGGAATGGATAAAGATGTGGCACATATACACAGCAGGGTATTACTCAGCCATTAAAAAGAATGAGCTCATGCCATCTGCAGCACCATGGATGGCCTGAAGAGTGTCATACTGAGGGAAGAAAGACAGAGGAGAAACACTGTGTGGCACCCCTTATATACTTGGTTCCCTGTCCCTCACTATTTCCTGGAGTTTGCTCAAACTCATGTCTCTTGAGTCGGTGATGCCATCCAACCATCTCCACTGAACCAGTTGTTCATTATTAAAGTGCATTGGTGGGACTTCGCTGGCTGTCCAGTGAAGACTTCACCTTCCAACACAGCAGATGTGGCTTTGATCCCTGGCTTGGGGGCTAAGATCCCACACGTCCTGCAGCCAAAAAACCAGAATGCAAACAACAGAAGCAACATTGTAACAAATTCAATAAAGATGTGATAGAGAAAAAGTACGCAGGAACTTTGCTGGTGCTGCCAGCGCATGGGCAGAGGTCCCACCCGGGGCCAGGAAGGTCCCACATGCATAGGGGTGACAAAGCCCACATGGCGTGACTACCGAGCCTGTGAGCCCAAGTACTGAGGCCTGTGTGCCCCAGAGAACCAAGCTCCGCAACAAGAGAAGGCCCCGTAACAGCGGCCTCTGTGCCGCAGCTGGTGCGGGCCACGCGCCCAGAGCCTGCTCCACGAGAGAAGCCACTGCAGGGAGAGCCACGGCCCCCCCCCAGGGAGGGAGGAGGTCCCACCCAGGGAGGAAGCCCCGCCCAGGGAGGGAGGAGGCCCCGCCCAGGGAGGAAGCCCCGCCCAGGGAGGGAGGAGGCCCCACTCAGGGAGGAAGCCCCGCCCAGGGAGGGAGGAGGCCCCACTCAGGGAGGAAGGAGGCCCCTCTCAGGGAGGAAGCTCCACCCAGGGAGGGAGGAGGCCCCGCCCAGGGAGGGAGGAGGTCCCGCCCAGAGAGGAGGCTCCACCCAGGGAGGAAGCCCCGCCCAAGGAGGGAGGAGGCCCCTCTCAGGGAGGAGGCCCTGCTCACTGCAACCAGAGAAGGCCCATGCATAGCAACGAAGGTCCAGCAAAGCCAAAATAAATTAATAAAATAAAATTGAAAATAAATAAATAAAAATAATAATTATTATATTAATTGTTCCAAAGTTCTAAATAAAAACTTTTTTTTTTTAGCTTTAACCTCTAAAATTCTTAAATATGACTGATATCTTCTTTCTACTTTAGGACATATGCTGAGAATTTACCCCTCATTTTGGTCTCAAATCAGTAATTCCAGTAATTCTACAAGAGGTTAAAGCCAACGTATTTTGAGAAGAAATATTATAAGAATAATATAACTTTGTGATCAAATATTCATGTTTTTCTAAACATTTACTGTGTTGTTAAGTTAAATAATTTCCATGCATGGACAAAATAAACCACATGTTTGGCCACAGAAGAAATGGTAAATATATGGCTATTTCACAGCATTTTCTTTATGTTCAACAGTTGCAGTGTTCTGATTCTTGAATTAATCCCTAGAAGAAATTTTGAATTACAGAGCAAAAATTACAGAAAATGCTCTCATGACAGGGAAACACACATTCTAATTGTGTAATTATCAGAGTCCAGAATTCACAAATTACATCTTGTAGTGATGTTTAACTTGTTTCACTAACCTTTCTTTTTATAAAAGCTAATTAATTATCCCTGAGTGACAGTGTTCTCTTTGGAAGATCATGTTTAACCACT
The DNA here is from genome assembly GCF_033118175.1 of Dama dama. Classification (NCBI taxonomy): domain Eukaryota; kingdom Metazoa; phylum Chordata; class Mammalia; order Artiodactyla; family Cervidae; genus Dama; species Dama dama. The sequence goes on from NC_083703.1 coordinate 82,530,057, forward strand.
TGCATTAAAATTCTATACTCCTTTCTTCTAACACAAGCAATGTGCATATGATTAAGGCACCTACATGAAAAGTCTATGATCTCAAGAGTTGACATGTTGTCCTAACAATTTATAGCAAATTAGTGTGGAACTTGCTTGATGACCACTTCTTAAATAGCCCCTTAGTTCAACTGTCACAAAGTAGAGAAGACCAAGGCAGTATTCTGAAATGCACATTTATTTTTTAAAGGGGATTTAGTAGATAAAGGACTCCAAGAAGCTATTATTGTGCAGCAAGTCCCTGATAAGTCTATGATGGTAGAAAGAATGCAATAGTGAACGGTATGACCAATAGTCAGATTCTTCTACCATCAGTACAGTTCAGCATATATATGTTTTAATTTCATAGTCTTAAAATCTTCTCTTAATGAATTGATGTTGTGAACTTACTGTTATTAAAAGAAACAATAAATTGATTACAGATGAGATTTGTTTTGATATGACCTTGATCTACACATCCACCTCTCATGTAGGGAGTAGTAGTAGATGTTATAAGAAAGATAGGATTAAGGAGATGGGATTGAGTGTGGTACTCAGAGTTTGAAGATGACACACGATGAGCTTCACATCCTGGTACTTGCCCTCTTGTGTAACCGTCTTGTCCAGAGTTGACTATGACTTGCATCTAACCAATACGGTGTTGTGCTTTGTAGCTTGTGGGGTCTTGGTTCCTTGCCTGTGTGCATGCTCGGTGAAGTCCAATTCTTTGTGACCCCATGGACTGTAGCCTGCCAGGTCTCTCTTTCCATGGAATTTTCAAGGCAAGATACTGAAGTAGGTTACCATTTCCTATTCCAGGGGATCTTCTCTCCAGGGATCGAACCTGTGTCTCTTTCATCTCCTGCATTGGCAGGCAGACTCTTTACCATTTCTTTAGTTAATAGAATACAGCAGAGGTGCTGGGAGCTCAGTCTGTGATTAGGTTACAAAAGATAGTAACTTCCTCTCTCCTAACAGACTCTTGACTGCTATCCCTGAGGAAGCCAGCTGCCACAGTGGAGAAGCCCGTAAGGCACTGAGGCAGATGCCCAGCCAATCCCCAGGAAGAGCGCAGTGAGGTCCTCCTTGGAATTAAATCTTTCCGGTAGCCAGCAAGGAGGCCTGGAAGTGGATCGTTCCCCAGCTGAGACTTCAGATGAAACCCCAGCCCTGGCTGAAACGCTGACTGAAGCCCCATGAGGGACCCAGCCCAGGCTGCCTGAACCACGGAGACTGTAGAGGAATACATAGGTGCTGCTTTAAGCGGCTAAAGTTGGAGGCAATTTGCTCACCAGCCAGAGACAACCAGCCCAGATGGTAACCTTTGAAAGAAACCCTTGAAAAGCCAGTCCAGAGAGTAACCTTTGAAAGAAACCCTTGAAAAGTACATTCTTGTTTACTAAAATCAAACAATAAAAATAGTACTGGAGAAAAGGCCATGAAGCAGAATACATGAATTAGGAACAAATGGAAGCCAAAAATACCTGAAAGCATGCCATTTTGGGTGAGAGGAATAAAGAGTTTATAAAAAAAGGACCACAGCCCAATACTCGGGTGCCTCTTCCATGTGACTTTGATTCTTCTTTCTTCCGTCTCTCAACAAATGAACTGATACACAATCAGGTTTTCTGAAGACCAGATTTCTCTGAGTGGCTCACAGATCCTTAAGGTACAATGTCCCTTTATGGTTGCCATGGGAGAGGGATGGGCGTGGACACACTGCTGTATTTAAGACGGATAACCAGCGAGGACCCGCAGTATAGCACGGAACTCTGCTTGCGTTAAGTGGCAGCTGGATGGGAGGGGTTTTGGGGGAGAGTGGATACATGTACACATGTGGTTGAGTCCCTTCATGTTCACCTGAAATGATTACAACGTTGTTAATTGGTGATACCCCAATACAAAATTAAAAGTTACAAAAAAATAAAATGCAGTGTGCCTGATGTGAGTCTATTTAATTAAAAAATGTCACCTATTTTATTAACATTTAAAAAACTTAATCCAGAGGTTCATGATTTTTAGGATTTTTCACACCAATTTGAAAAACTGATTGGGAATGACACAGTATTGTCAATTTACTGGTTCATTCAATAAAGACATGAAAACATTCACCAAAACAGTAACATCCTACCACCAGTTATCATCATCATTTTATGGAAGAAAATGTTTTTAATAATAAAGGAAAAAAACAAAATAAATGATTATGATTTAAACTTACATATGTTATAGTGTTATAGGTTTATCATGTTTTTTTCCTCATCCTGCCATGAAACAGTGTAAATTTTTCTATAAACGTGGACTTATTTTAGGAACCACTGATTTAGTCTGTACAACTCTATTAGCAACAAGCGACAGCAATATCCCCAACGCCAGATCAGAGTAAGATCCGCCTCATAGAAATATCTGATTTATTTTTGCTGCATAAGCATACTCTCATCCTCTTGAATCCTTTCTCCAACCAAGCATGCTCTGCAGAATCCTTTAGCCCATAATTTGTCATCTCAACCACACAGGCATACTCTCTCTCAGAGACTCAAATGGATGTCCTGTGTATTTGTTGTTGTTTAGTCGCTAAGTCATGTCCTACTCCTTTGCAACCCTGCCAGGTTCCTATGTACATGGGACTTCCCAAGCAAGAATGCTAAAGTGGACTGCCATTTCCTCCTCCAGGGGATCTTCCCAGCCCAGTGATCGAACCTGGGTCTCCTGCATTGGCAGGCGGGTTCTCTGCCACTGAGCCACAGGGAAGCCCTTCCTGTGTATTAGGGTCTCCCCACAGGTGGGGGAAAATGGCTGCTATCTACTGAAAGTGCTTAAATATTTGAAGATACAGGTGTATAAAACCCAAAACTTGGACTTCCTTGGTGGTTCAGTAACCACTGAACCAGGGGACACGGGTTTGATCCTGGGTCTGGGAAGATGCCACTTGCTGCAGGGCACTGAAGTCCGCGTGCCAAACACCTGAGCCTCATGCTCTAGGGCCCGGGGTCACAGCAAGGGAGGCCACCACCCCGAGGAGCCCACACAGGACAGAGCGTGGGCAGCAGTGACAAGCCAGCAAAGCCAGAAATAAACAACAAATATAATTTTTCAAAAACCAAAAAACTTGAAGCTATCCCTCTTTTCATTAAAAACAGATACTGACCTGTGGTAGAAAGGGTTACAGCCACATAGCTGCAAAGTGAGCTTCAATTATTCAAAAAGATTGAAGAATAACTCTTTTAAGTTGTTCTTGAATATAACTCAAATTTAATAGCACATTATCTTCCCAGCTAAATGATCTCAGACTTAGGCTCTAGCCTTTGATGGGCAGAGGTCTACCCAGCATCATTCCCCAGATGAAGGAAGGAGAACCTGGCCCAAGGTCTAAGGCAAAATGACTACTTTTGAGGAGGTGTTTTCTTTTCAGTAAGTTAAGAACCATCCTCTAAGGCAGTGAGGGGCTGGAGCGATGCTTCCTGGGCAGGGCAGACACGCTGCCTATGATGGCCCAGCAAGTCCCGGAAGTTCGGAGCGAGCGGAAGGAGACCGTCAACCTCCCTCATTCGTACGTGGGTCAGAAAATGCTTTCCCCAAACCTGTGAATTTGGGCTTCCAAGGTGGCTCCGACAGTGAAGAATCCGCCTTCAATGCGGGAGACCGGGGTTCGATCCGTGGGTGGGGAAGGTCCCCTGGAGGAGGACACGGCAGGCCGCTCCAGTGTTTTTCCCGGAGAGCCCCATGGACAGAGGAGGCTGGCGGGCTAGAGTCCATGGGTCACAAAGAGTCAATACGACTGAGCGACTAACACTTTCCCTTTCAAACCCATGAATTAAGCTGTGAAACTCCGCCAGACTATTTTCATGCCACTCGAGTCACAATGTGTGAATAATTCTCAGGTGTTTGGTTTATACTTTTCCAGCAAGTTCTTCTGCTCAATCCAAACCTATTGAAGCATGGCCTTCAATTTCCCTGGCTCCTGGATCAACTGGGGTGACTATTAAAAGTGCAGAATCCTAGGAGGAAGCATCCTTCCACTGGCTTTTTTTTAAACAAGACTCTTTCCAAGGAGTCCTCAGGTTCGATAACCATTTCCTGAACCATGATTGAGCCCCTTATCCATCCCCAGTGACTGTTTTCTGACCCTTGCTAAGCCCAGTGGTGAATGTGGGCACGTGGATGCGCCTTCTTGCATGATGACGCGTTTTCTAGGTTGAGATTGTAGATGCATCATCTGCTAAGAGGTTACTCCAAACTGTTTAAATGTTGAGGGGGAAGTGAAGTGTGTGTGTCTGTCCCTTCCCAGCGTGTGTGCGGGCTTGACCCTGGCTGAGGAGCTAGGATCCCACATGCCCTGAGGCCCAAAACCCAGAAACATGAAACAGAAGCAGTCTTGTAACAGATTCAATGGAGAATTTAAAACAAGAAGAAACCAATAGAAAGAGTGGTCTAGGGACTCCACTCTGTCGGCTAAACCATAGTGAGAACATCTTAGGCCAAATCAGATAAAGGTGCCCAGGGCTCTGCGCACCGTGCCAGCAAACCACACACTGCAGCTTCTAACGAGACTAACAAGCTCTTATGTTTTAAAAATTACTTTTATTAATCTTAAAAAAATAATAACCCTATTTTTAATTTATCATTGTCCAAATATGCCGTAATAACAAGGGCCACACAGAGTTCTTTTACAATTCCACCCTTTAAATGAGGGATTTGGGAGAGCGGTTGAAACCCAATTCTTTCTTTCTTCCAAAGAGTATAATCAAAATGCTGTCTCCAAGTGGCTCCTTTAATGCCTGAGAGAATATGTTATCTGCCTTTTTTCTCCAGAAAAGGTTTTCCAGCAAGTGCTCTTGGTGAAAAGATTTTGACAAAGTCTGGGAGACAAGACTGATGCCCGACCATAAAGCCGTGTGAAATTCAGCAGCCCAGCCGCATCCGCAGCCGCCCCTGCTGTCCGTCACCGCCCACGGCTAATTAAACAGAGGTAGCTTCTCTCCACCCGTCCCATCGATCGCGCTCCACACTCGGTCTGTAAGCAGGCTTTCCTTTGAGTTGTGGGCCATGGGAAAAATCTGTTCACATAAAAGTATTTGAAAGTCTTCTCCTCTGTGGCCCCAAAGCAAGCTGAAGCACTTCAAAGCAATGACAACCACCCCAGGAGGAGAGCTTTCTGAAATCCGCCTGCAGTAAAGGACCTGCCTGAGACGGAAGGCCAGGCGGGCACACCTCGCGGGCGTCCCACGACCTCTCGGGTCTCTGAGGGTTGGCCATTCCGCTCCTGTCCTGAGGCAGAGCAGACTCATCTCTAACTATACTTTCAGCACATGCCTCACAGTCCAGCATGCTTTTTGGAGGATGCTATAAATTTCAACTCAGAGAGCAAAAAGAGAACCAGAGTGTTTGGTGACTGGTAAACTTTGGTGAGTGATAGCAAGATTGAACTGTAAAGAAAGCCTTTCAAACCCCATCCAGAATCAAATGCAAAAATAGCGATGCCCCAAAGGTACGCTATCTGAGGACCCCCTTCGACAAAGGAGAGTGTCTTCTGGTCACTAAATGGCCATGCTCATCAATTTTCTCTCTTGCTCCTTGTGTTTCATAATCTTTTATTGTTCCAACAAAGACCGAAAAAAAACCAGAGGAAATTTAAGTCAGTTACATGGTCCCAGGATCACACCTGGAGAGACGCTATGAAGGTTGGATACACTTCTTCATGGTCACAGGAGTCACCTTAGGCTTTGACCTTCAGCCAAGTCCACCCCAGGCCCCCCTAACTGAGAGACACTACCCCCCACCCTGCAATAGGAATCAACAGAGTGTTTCCATAATGGGTCTCAACCCTGGTGCACATGAAGCGTTGCCTGAGCTTAAAGAATTATCAAGATGGAGTCTCAGATCCCAAGGGTTTCTATTCACTTGTTCTGGGGGTGGACCTAGGCAATAGTTATTTTTATTATTTAAAATTAATTTTAAATAATTTTTATTAAATGCTGCAGAGCCAGCCTAGATGAGAGGGGAGTTTGGGGGAGAAGGGATACATGTGCATGTATATGTAAATGTAACTGTTTATGAATATGTATATATATTGCTGAGTCCTTTTGCCATCCACCTGAAACTATGACAACATTATTAATCAGTTATACTCCAATATAAAATAAAAGGTTAAAAAATAAAAATGCCCCAGAGCAAGTGGTTTCAAGAGCATCAGAACAGGAAGAAAATGAAGCCTCAGCAGGCTTGCTTAGAGACAAGCCAGTGATGCACACTGAAGGGACGTGGGCACCCGCTCACGCCAGCCCCAGACTGGGCGCATTTCTCAGACGGAGAAGAGAGGTTCCAGCTCCCCCCAAAGCAACCCCGGACACATTGAATCCAGATGTGGAGACCGCTGGTCACTCACATGACCACAGGTGCATACGAACGAGCAGAGAGGTCACAGTGGGGACTGTGTGGACACAGAAGCCAGGCCTGGTCCAAGGGGAGCAGGAGAGGAGCCTCAGGCTGAGACAGCAGGGCCAGGAGGACATTTCCCAGATGGCCCAGTTCTTCAGGAGCTCTACGAAATCTCTTATTGTTTCAACATTGGCTCTTCTTTCTTTCAAACACAAGGCCAGCAAGAGAAAGGTGTCTCTGGGCCCTGGAATTTGTGGCACACCTTCTGGTCCCCGGAGCTCCTGGGGGGTAAGCAAACCCCTCCTGAGAAGCTCTCTCTCTGATCAGTTCATCAAAACCTCTTTCTCAATCATCTGTCCTAAACATAAAAGTGTGACACGTTGCCTAAAACTCCATCAATCGGATATGTGTTTGGATAGAAGGAAAACTTTTTAGCTTGACAGTCCTCTCGTACCTTAGACTGGGTCAGTTCATTAGGGTTCACAGTGAGGGACACAGAGACTGTGAAATGATGCTGAGAAAGGACAGGTTATTTTGCCACTGAAGCATCGCTCGGAGGGGGACAGCTAGGAAGGCTGGAGGCAGCGGGGGGATCCCAGGGGAACTGGCAGACTTGTCTCTTGAGAAATGAGAAACCGGCCTTGAGAAATGGAATATTCCCTGCTCTAGTCCCGGGCATCAGGGATCCTAGCCCCTCGGGGGGGAGGACTAAGCCTGGGAGCTGGTAGGCACTAACTAGGCTGCTCCCACACCCTCCAGTCAGCACTGAGGAAAAGCATCGGCTCCTGGCTCCAGACAGACACAGGCATGTGAGAGGGATGTTTCGTGAACCCAGACTCGGGCATCTTCTATACACAGAAAAGCACTAAATTCCTTAACTTGAGATATCTGGTTTTAATTCACAAAACTACTTTTGATGCCCAGACTACCTGCACTTTGTTGCAAACTTCTTTGTAACCTGACTCCCGACCCCCCTCACCCCCCAACCCTTGGGCCATCTCCTCAGGGCAGGTCTTTCAGAGTACCTTGAGATGCTGTCTCCTGGACTCGAAGTCCTAAACATTCCCACCAAATAAAACATAACTCTCAACTTTTAAGTTGCAACTGTTCTTTAAAGTCAACAGCATTAACAGAAAGGAAGCCAGAAATAATAACATCGGGCTACATAAATAAACCTAAACATGTCCCTGCCTTCCTGGAATTTACATTTTTGAGGAGGAAACAGACCACATACAAATAAATATATAAAATGTCCAGTGTGTGTGACAGAAGAGGAAGGTGATGTCGTGTGCGGCGGCGTGGAGGCAGGGCCCTGGGAGTCTCTGCAGAGACACCATCCTTGACCCTGAGGGAGACAGGAAGGCGATGCAGACTTTGCGATGGACGAATCACATCTGATACATTGGGAAAAGATCACCCCGCACTGAAATGTCGCAAATATGCTATAGGGACCAATGGTAGGAGCTGGAGGCTCAGCTCAGAGACTAGTGCAACCATCTAAGCCACAGAGAGCATCTCCAAAACCAACTCAGGTTTTTGCCAGGAGAATGTAGGGAAATGCAGATTAGGGAGGTGAAGATGACACCAGACTCAGCTTAACCAGCTTGCATTAAACTGGACATTAACGCCTGCCTTAAGCTACTGCCTGGAGCTAAGAATCAAAGGACTGCTACCTTCTCCACCAAGCCCATCTTAAGGAAAAGAAATTTCTCCACTCTGTGTCCCAGGGGTCGAGGGGTGGAGGAAGTCAGGATAGTAAAGAGAGAATGATCGCTTTTACTGTGTTAACAGCCAGCAAATGTGTGAGTTATGGGTAACAATTAAGTCCTAATTGGCCATAATGTAAACCTCTTCTGAATGGATGTGGTAAATATTGAAACAAACGAGCTGCTATTTTTCAGACCTGGATGGCAGTCAGTCAGAATGAAAAGCTAATTTCAGCCTTGGAGGCGAACTCTGTATTTTAATCAAGTGTGACAGAGTGGGAACAATAAATTGGCATTTAAGGTGAGGGGCTATTTACTTCCCTGTTGCAATGCTGGTGATGATAAGTCACACTGCCCCTTTGCAAAATGAAAGCAGCTCGGCTTTGATTCAGAGCAGGACAGAACACCTGGGGAACGGCAGGCCAAGGTGGAATTCAAAGACAGCTAAGTGAGGAAGGCAAATGACCCGCCTTCCCAGACGTCCTGCCGGGACGGGGGTAGGGGCAGGGGGCGGGGCAGCTTGCTGATACAGAGCAGGACCTCGCCCACCCTGTCCTCAGTCTGCCTTCCCTCCGTGGAAAAGCAAGCCAAGGAGTAAGTTCAATCAGAGAAGTTAGAAAATACAGAAACAAAGGAGAATAGTCAGAGGAGACCAAATAATAACAGTCACTAAGCAAGGACCTTTAGTTCCTTCTCAATGGCTATGGACAGTATTCTGAGCCCTACCCCATGAACTGTCTTAGACACTAAATACCAGGTGGAAGAAGGTACCTGCATGATGACGAGGCTGTACCCGACGTAAGTGGCACATTTCTGAGAACTGGCCTCCAGGAAGTGGAACCAAGTGGCCCTGAAACTGAAGACTAACTGGACCTGAAACAGTCAGACCACCGATGCCTGGTTTCGAGATGATCGTCAGAACTGACCGCTGTTTCCATGTGTAGCCGGCTGCTTCCCTCTGTCTGTAAAAGGTCTTGCCCACTGACTGTCAGCGGTGGAAGGGCGAGGGGACACGTGTCGGCCTTCGGACAGGTGTCCGCCCCCCGCCCCAGTTGCTGGCATCCAAAATAAATCAGCTTTCCTTTCCACCAGCCTGGGCCTCTTCCATGGCTTCTGAGTGGTGAGCAGCTGGATCCCACTTGGAGCTACAAGGCTATTTGGCTGTCCTCCGTAATCAAAAGTTTATGCTGAGAATCATGAAAATAAAGGGGTGTGTGTGCGCGCGCGCCTGTGCGCACTGTTGACCATCCCACAACCCAACCTTAAAATCTACTCATTAAGGATCTAGAATAGTAATTTAGTAATTAATTTGTTCAAGAATTATTAGTGAGGTGCCAGTTTATGTCTAAAGCCTTGTTCTAGGCACCAGGGAATCAAAAGCAGACAAAACATATAGAGTCCCTTCTGCTGAGTAACCTACATTCTACTGAAAATAATAACTGAGCTTCCCTGGTGGTCCAGTGGTAAAGAATCCGCCTGCCAATGCAGGGGACACAGGTTCGATCCCTGGTCTGGGAAGATCCCACAGGCCACAGAGCAGCTAAGCCTGAGCGTCACGCTGCCGAGCCTGCGCTGCGGAGCCGGGAGCTCAGGGACCGAGTCCACGCGCGGCAGCGTCTGAGGCCCCGCGGCCGTGCCCCGCGGCCGGGGGGCCACAGCAAGAGCAGCCCGTGCGAGGCCGCGAGAGAAAAGCCTGCTCACGGCCAGCAGGGAAGCTGCACCGACGACAGAGCCCCGGGCGGAAATGAAGGCAGAAGGTTAGAACGAAGGCGACAAGGTGGCCGCAGCCTACACCGCGCGTCTGCCTCAGAAGTCTGCGTTCCTGGCGCCGCTTTACTGCCTCCAGTTTACGGGGGAGCGCTGGGGCGCAGGGAGGCCGGGCGAGGCGGGGAGCGCTGGGGCGCAGGGAGGCCGGGCGAGGCGGGGGAGCGCTGGGGCGCAGGGAGGCCGGGCGAGGCGGGGGAGCGCTGGGGCGCAGGGAGGCCGGGCGAGGCGGGGAGCGCTGGGGCGCAGGGAGGCCGGGCGAGGCGGGGGAGCGCTGGGGCGCAGGGAGGCCGGGCGAGGCGGGGGAGCGCTGGGGCGCAGGGAGGCCGGGCGAGGCGGGGGAGCGCTGGGGCGCAGGGAGGCCGGGCGAGGCGGGGAGCGCTGGGGCGCAGGGAGGCCGGGCGAGGCGGGGGAGCGCTGGGGCGCAGGGAGGCCGGGCGAGGCGGGGAGCGCTGGGGCGCAGGGAGGCCGGGCGAGGAGCCGCAGGTCACACAGCCCTGGCTCCTGGAGCCGAGCCAGGGAGCCAGGCCGTGTCCCCGTCCAGCTCCCAGCCTAGAGGGAAAGGCCGCGTTAAAGGAGGGATTCCAGGCTTTCACCGCCGCAGAGGAGCCGCGCGGGGAGGCGGCGGGGGAGGCCCTAGCCCAGCTGAGTGTTTCTATCCTGGCCTCGCAGGCATTTGCCTGTTTTCCCAGCTCACGTGGCTGGCAGGTTTGAGGACAACAGTTGGTTCTGTTCTTTAGAAGACTGGCGGTCTGGGATTCAAAGTTCCCTTTTCCGTGTTCATTGTAGCCTTCCTCCCCTCAAGCGGGAGGGGCTGAGCATGGGAGGGTGACGTGGACATTTTCGAACACATTAAACTTCTTGAGCCACACGGTGTGCATAATTTATACCTGTAATGTTCTAAAGATTTCATATCTTCTGTGAGTCCCTCCATATAAATTATTTATGTGTTTTAATATTTCAATAAAGCCAGTAGGTTCATGTTGCTCTGAATCACTCATTCTAATACTCAAGAAAGAAAATCTGCTTGTAAAATATTTGCTTTATTAATCTGAACATATTGAGGGGATTTTCTTAATTGTTCAGGGTTTAAGGGTATGATTTGAAAAATGAAAAGAAAAACTCTTTCAGTCACTGAAGCCTTAGGTACTTTACCGGATGACCCGGGGCAACGTCCCCCTATAACCCCTGCTCTGATTCTCCAGCAGCGAGAGATGCAGAGAACTCTCCTGAATGCTTACTCGGCATAGCGGACAGACTCATGGACACTGGCGGGGGCAGGGAGGAGGGGTGAGAGACGGAGCACGTACACCCCAGGTTCAACAGACAGCCAGTGGGAATTTGCCGTGTGACTCAGGGGACTGCACCAGGCTCTGTGACATGCTGGAGGGGAGGGGAAGGGCGGGAGCGGGGAGGGGGCTCAGGCTGGGGGACCTGTGGACACCTACAGCTGAGCCATGTGATGCCTGGCAGAGATGAAACCAATATCGCAAAGCAGCTCTCCTTCAATTAAAATTAAATAAAGTTTTAAAAAATGTTCGCTTCCTAAATAAGCTTTGCTAACTACTGGACAAAGGAATGGTAAACTTTCTCACTTTAGTGGAGACAGGAAGGACACAGTTGAAACTCCAAGTTTCAGACCACATTCTTTGAAAGTGTTGGTTGGTGATCTTTCAAGCTCCACCCAGAAGCACAGAGTCTGAGTTCGTTTGGACAAATCATCAACGTATTTGGCAACTTATTTATTCCCTCTGTTTCTCAATAAGTGGGGGTAATAATTGCATCCATGTCATTAAGTTAATATCAAAGTTCAACTAGTCAATATAAAAACACCTAGAATAGCACTGACATGTAGCAAGTATAAGCTGCCATGCAGTTTTGCTGTTATATATTCATTTCACACAAATTATTGAATCCCCACTGTACTCTTTCCCACCTGTGAGGGACACACAACAGATAAGACAAGACCTCCATCCATCACGACACCTTCTTGTAGGGAAAACAGACAGCAAATAAACAAGATAAATTTCGGCTTCCTGCAACAGTCATGATGAAAGTAGAAAGGGCTGATGGGAGAGGATGCCTCCTGGGGTTTCCTCAGCTCAGGGGGAGCAGAGACGCCTCCCTCTGCAGGTGACATTGGAGGTGGCCCCTGAACAAAGAAGGATCTGGCCTGGGGAAGACTCAAGCGTGATCAGCAAAGACAGGGAAACAAATCCCGCACTCTTGCTGAACACGTCAGCTTCTTAAGGGGCAAGAAGGCTGCTGAGCCTGGGGAGGCGGAGCAGAGCTGAGATCCCAGGGGAGAGAGACCACGCCCAGCCAGGCACGCAGAAGAGATGCTGGCTCCTCTCTCCACCGCAGTGGGACCTTCGCTGCAGTGCTGCAATGCTTGCACCTGGGACACACTGCTCCTCCAGCAAGGAAATGCAAAGAAACGGGCTGGGACTAAAAACAATTGCCTGCAAGCAAAGTTGGGGCAAATTATGGGCAAAAGATACAAAGAGACCAAAAAAAAAAAAAAAATACCCGACTGACATTTTGAGGAGCCTGGAACAAAAGCAGGGTTCTGCGCATGCCCCCTGTACACACACCTCCTAAGGCACCCTGCCCTCCATCCCAGACACCACCCACACCCCAGCCCCCGTGTAAGGAATAAGTTTGCCGTCGCCTCAGGGAGCAAACGAGGGAGCCTGCTGCTTGTTCTCCTCCTGCTGCTGCAGGGGGAGCCCCGATAAGCCTTACCTGAATTTCTAGTCTGGCCTTTCGTCAATTTCTATTGATTATGGAGGCCAAGAACCTGATCAGTAACAATATGGGAAAGCCACTGGGATCACAGGAGCTTGGAAATAACATCCTTTAAGCTATCTCCTGGGCTTCCCAGTGGCTCAGTGGTAAAGAATCCGCCTGTCAATGCAGGACACCTGGGTTTGATCCCTGGGTTGGGAAGGTCCCCTGGAGGAGGAAATGGCAACTCACTCTAGTATTCTTACTTGGGGAATCCCATGGACAGAGGAGGCTGGCGGGCTACAGTTCATGGGTCGAAAAAGAGTCAGACACAGAGATTAAACAACAACAAACCTGTATCTTAAAAGACACCCCTGCCTACAGTTTGGAACCATGTGTCCAATGAGCAGTGGACACGTCTTTCCCAGAAACCGAGGAGAAGAGCGGGGCGGGGGCGCGGGGGGGCGGGGGGGATTTACTGGGAATGTGAATTTCACAGGTGTCAGAGCTGGAGGAGACCTTGCAGGAAAAAGTCCAGCATCCTCTTTTCATAGAGAGGGGAACACACGTCTCCCCATACATCAAGCTCAGACTTGAGAGAAACATCAATTGCTTTTCAGAGCAGGTGCTGAAAAAATTCAAGGGGAGGCTTGAGCATGCAACTGCACCTGTGCTTCACAAACAAGACCCTGACTGGTTCTTTATGACCCACAGACACGTTGGTGCTCCTCCCCGAGTCTCCCTGAAATAATCCTCCGGCCCGTCCTCCTGCTCACTGACAGGCAGGGCTGCAGACACGGGCCACGTGCAGGGACCCACCTGAGGGCAGGTAGGGGAAGGAAAGACAAATACATCCAGGAAACGTGTCCCTAGATGAGGTGTGGGCACAAGGTCCCCACCATCAGACCTGCACGAGCGTTCCAGCCACCCTTAGTCAGGGGGTCCTGACATCAGGTCTCCAAGCAGGAAAGACATGGTCTTCAGGAGAGGAGAAAAGAAAAGTGCACCCCACGCTCTGCTGCAGGGCACCTCAGAAACCCAAGCGGCAGATGGGACCTGAAGAGCCACATGTCGGCGCCCGAGGCACGTCTTAATTTGTTACGTGGTTCCATTCCTCTCTTTCTCTAATGGTTCACTTAGCCAAACTTGGGACCAGAAAAAGATCAATCTTAGCAGATGCCCAAACTCTTTGGGAAATAAAATATGTTGGATTAAGTTGGTTAGAAATTAGTTGAGGATGGATTTTACTACTTAATTTACACTGTCTGGAAGACCACATAAATCCATGGCTGCAGTCCCCAGGAGGCAAATTAAGTATCTGGTTGAGGCACCAGCAAAGTCAGAAGCATTCATGTGGGGGGTGGGGGATAAGAAATGGATATTTTTACAATATTAAAAATCTAAATAATAATTGTGGGGAAAACAGAACTTTTGTAGGGCATTCATTCATGCGTGCATTACTTAGATTATTTTGAATTTCTCATGAAGTAGGAATTTAGGTCATAATCTCCCTAATAGTAAGGATATTTAAAAGGCTTAGTCTAATGGCTGTTATAGGGAGACCATGAGATGATAGGTATAAAGTGCCTGGTTTATTCCAAAGACCTCGAGTGTTAGTGAGTGCTTGTCCAAGCTCAGCACATCACCCAATGCCTTAGATGTATTTTCAGGTGATAGATTTAAAAGAGCTTTGGAAGCCATTATTTCGTTTGATTTTCACAACAAGCCTGTAAGGCAGTGTAGACCAAAAGGCTCTGACAATTGTTGGGTTTCTAATGACACATTAGAGTCACTTTAAAAACACAAACGTTCTCCTTCACTGTAGATTTCTTAAAAGGTGGGGGGTGGGGGAGCTTTCCTTGTGGCTCAGTAGTGAAGAATCTGCCTGTCAACGCAGGAGACACAGGTTGGATCCCTGGTCCGGGAAGATCCCACATGCTGCGGAGCAACTAAGCCCGAGCGCTCCAACCGCTGACCCCACGTGCTGCCACCATGACGCCCACCCCTAGAGGTGCAGCGAGAGCAGCCTCTGCAAGGAACCCACTGCCTGCAGCGGGGAGCACCCCGCCCTCTGCAGCCAGAGAGGGGCCCAAGCGGCAGGGCAGACCCGGCACAGCCAGAAATAAACAAATACATATATACGTTTTAAAGGGGGAATTGTAGGGAGGAGGAACTTGTAGGTCTACTTACAGCTAATACAAATGGTAAGACAAGCATTATGAACACTTGCCTAGAGCATAGTTTATGACACATTTTCTCTAAACTTTTTATTCTAGAGTTAGCACAGTCTTGGGGATGAAGGTTGGTGCCCTAAAGTTAAGAAAGTCTGTATAGTCTAAGTGTTTGATGGTTCTGGAAAGATTTGTCTTCTTTCCATTGAATCTGAGAAAACATGGGGAGATTATCTAACTTACAAAAAAGAACCGATCATTATCAAATCTAATTTTACCTGGAATCATTGCCCCATATTTCATTCATGAGTTTTAAATATTCTGTGCCCTTCTTTGTCTTGTTTATAAAGAAAAATGCTGCACATCATAGCACCTGAATAGGAAGATATTTTTAGGTCCATAGGATTGTTTCTTTTCTTTGCCAAATCCCTTGCCTAACTTATGATTTGTTTCATCAAGGCTGGGCCAGAAGAGATAGAGAATGCAGTTGGGGGAAGATAGAAATAGAGATCTATTTCACATTTTCCTTCTGAAAAAGGAGACTTAGCTTTCTGATTTCACAATAGGAGACAAAAACATTACCAACCTCATTACACAGACAGGTTTAGGTGATTTGCCCCAAATCCCACAGCCAGAACATTACTGTGAGGGGATGTGAAGTCTGTCCCTTCAACTTTGAGAGATTTCAGCCGTGCTACACCAGGAAATAGACAGTCCCCTTTAAATTGAAGAGAAATGTCCACGTTTTACAAGTTGACATGATCTTGAGACTTATCTTGAAAAATCACAGGATGCAACCAAAAGAGAAAGCTCCCCACCTCGTGTGTCACTCATTTCACTTTTATTTTGTTAAAACGTCACCATTCTTTACCCTTTGTCAAGGCTGCTCCTCCCCAGTGAATCTTCATTCAGGAATTTACATGTTCATTTTCTTTTCGTTCATTCAAACAAATGTATCAATGCTTACCAAAAACCACATGCTCTTCTGGAAATGGGTGCTGGAGCACTGAACAGACATGCCCCTGCTCCCGAAGCCTAAATTCTGCTGTGAGAAAAGAGAAGTGTGATGCATATGAGAGAGGAAGGAGCCAGCACGGCCTTGGACAAAGGCCAAATAGCTCAAACAATCTGAAGACGCTGCTTTCGCAGAGCAGGAAAGCCCTTGAGGGTAATCATTTCCTGTTTCCCTGCTTCCTCCGCTTGCCTCGTCTCTTTCTGTCTCTGTCTTCAGAGCGCCCTTCGTGGGTCACAGCCTTGTCCTGGTGAAGGGGTTTGCAAAACTCAGAGAAGTGATGAGCCATGCTGCGCAGGGCCACCCAAGACAGACGGGTCATAGTGAAGAATTCTGACAAAACGTGGTCCACTGGAGGAGGAAACGGCGACCCACTCCAGTATTCTTGCCTGGAGAGTCCCATGGACAAGGAGCCTGGCAGGCTACAGTCCGTGGGGTCGCAAAAAAGTCAGACATGACTTAGTGACTAACCAACAATGGCAACGAAACACATCGCGGGGTGCGTGACGTACAATAAGCCTTCAATGGCAGCAGCTTCCGTTATTATAAATGACGCTCTTTTAATCAGTCTCCACTTAAGGAATCTGACAGCCTCCACTGCTCCAGTAAAGCGTCGTGACGGATGCTAACTAGTCCCTGGGTCTCTTGTTTGCCGCACACCTGTGCTTCCAATGGGTAAATTCTGCACTAACCAAGATCAGTTATAATTGCTTATGCTATTTGTTCCTGTTGTTGAAAGCATATAGATGATACATAAATTAGTGAATATTAGTGAAAAATAATTTGGAAATTTTTGGAAACTGGAAAGGGAATTGAACCAGGCTTGACTGAAAAAAAATCACATAAAATTAAAAAAAAATTTTTTAAATATCTTAAAATAGTCTACATACATTGCTTCACAATATAGTGTTTCTAATTTCCTCTTAATTAAAAAAAGTAACAGAAAAATCAATACGTGTTAAGGGTACCATTGATGTTAGAAAGATGCAGAACTCAAATACTCAAAGAGAAAGTCCTTTCTTAAATAAGATTAGCAAGTGAATGGAAACTTATAGTTCTCATTTAAAATAAACTCTTCTATACAAGCTATTATTTCCATGTTACAGGTATAAACATAGCAGGTAGAATAATAGTCACCCCAAAATATCCATGTCCTAATTCCCAGAACAGATGAATCTTACATGACAAGGGACAGCATTGCAGACAGAATTAAGGATGCTAAGCAGTCGACCTGGAGATGGAGAGATGGCCCCCAGATTATCCAGGTGGGCCTAATGTAATTACTTCTGCTGCTGCTGCCAAGTCCTTCAGTTGTGTCCGACTCTGTGTGACCCCATAGACGGCAGCCCACCAGGCTCCCCCATCCCCGGGATTCTCCAGGCAAGAACACTGGGGTGGGTTGCCATTTCCTTCTCCAATGCATGAAAGTGAAAAGTGGAAGTGAAGTCACTCAGTAGTTTCCGACTCTTTGTGAACCCATGGACTGCTGCCTACCAGGCTCCTCCGCCCATGGGATTCTCCAGGCAAGAGTACTGGAGTGGATTGCCATTGCCTTCTCCAAATGTAATCACAAAGGTCCTTAAAAACGGAAAAGGAAGGCAGAAGAGGAGGTCAGAGTAAAGTGATGGAAAAAGATTCAACGGGGACTTCCCTGGTGGTCCAGTGGCTAAGACTCCTCCCAACGCAGAGAACCTGGGTCCAGGGAACTCCATCCCACGTGTTGCATCTGAGTTCACACCCGGCGACTAATGATCCCTCATTCCACAACGGAGATCCCGAGGGTCACAATAAGACTCTGCCCAAATAAATAAAGCCAAATAAATACATAGATATTTTAAAAAGATTTAAAATGAAAACCAAAAATGTGACAGTACTACAATTAAACATAATAGGACTTTATATATTTAAAAAAGATTCAACCAGCAGTTGCTGGCTTTGAAGACAGAAAAAGAACCAAGAGACAAGGAATATGGGCTGATTCTAGAAGATAAAAAAGCTAGGGAAGTGTTTCTCCTCTTGATTTTTGCCTGAGACCTGTGTCAGACTTCTGAACTACAGAACTGTCAGACAATAAATGATTGCTGTTTCCAGACACTAAGTTTGTGGCCATTTGTTAAAGCAGCAACAAGAAGCTAATATAGGAGCACTAAGGTGCAAAGTTTAAAGACTTGCCTCGGGCTACGTGATAAACCCAGCCTTGTAACTTGTGTGTGTGTGTGTGTGTGTGTGTGTGTGTGTGTGTGCGCGCGCGCGCGCAATAAAGTTTTATTAAAGTATAAAGGAGATAGAGAAAGCTTCTGACGTAGACATCAGAAGGGGGTAGAAAGAGTACCCCATTTGCTAGTGTTAGCAGTGGAGTTATATACTCTCCAATGAATCCAAAGACTGTCTGGAGGTTGTAAAGACCTCACCAGACCTACTCCCATAATTTACATCTTAAGATAACAGAGTTGGCCAGAAGGTTTAATCCAAAGACTGTCCTCAGGCAGGATACATTATTGTTATATAATCCTAAGGCACGTAGAGGAAAAAAAGTAAAAAAGTTTGTCCTTTCTTCCTCTTGAATATTCCAGACGTCTCTCTCCTTGGGGACGCCTAGACTTCTTATCAACCTGCCTAGGAAATGACTCTCTCATTCCCCCCTTTTCTTTTAGGAGAATTATGTTGCCAAGGGAAAGGGGCATCATTTTCATTCCATAACTACTTCCTGCTGTTTAGGGGCCTTGTAACTTTAACATAGGATTCTTTCTACTATCGTCCACCTCCTTGTTAAACGTAAAAACAAAAGTGAAAAGTTACACTTCTTAAAATGCCAAAATATATAATTGATAATTAAGCAGCCCTTATTTTATGACTGTTGTTTTGGTTTTTTAAACTACCACTTCCTAAGTGTTTATAATGTGTCAAGTTCTTTAAAGGTCATTGCATACAGAGTTACTTTCAATCCAGAACTCAATCTGTAACGCACAAATAATGTTCTCTGGTGAGGAATAAAACTCAGAGAGTTTCAGAACTTCCCAAGAACTAGAGATGACCTGCAAAAAATTGAGCTGATGTTTAAACTCAGGTCAAGGTAACTCTAAAACGTGGGGAATGAAGCGCCTTGGCCACTTTGCTTACTCCGCCTCCCTCTCCCTACCCTTTCCCCCGTTCCTGGTGGCCCAGTGGTTCAGAATCCATCTGCCAGTGCAGAGGACCCGGGTTCGATCCCTGGTTCGGGGTGACCCCACGTGCGGTGGCACAATTAAGCCTGAGTGCCTAGATCCTGCGCTCTACCGAGAGACGTCACCACAAAGAGGAGCCCGCAAACCGCAAGTAGAGAAAGCCCTCCTGCAGCAGTGAAGAGCCAAGGCAGTCCAAAATAAATAAATAAATATTAAAAAAAAAATGACCAGAGCATCATGAAACTTCCTGGAGCCATAACTCACTTTAGTGAACGTCTCGCAGCGTGAACAGCCCCTAGCAGAAACCTGAAAGGCCTCCCTGGAGGGACCCAGAATTCAGATGCAGGTGAGAAAACAAAGTTAGAGACAGCATCACACTGACAGAGAGGCCTCCCTTCCTAGAACTGGAGCGCTGAGAGCTTCATTTTGAAATGCAGTGTCTCCTGCTCGATTCAGAGTAAGTGACTTTCTTACATCCTCTTAAAGAAATGGGAAATATTGAATGAATTCAGCTAAGAGCTAGCACAGAGTATAAGCTATCTGCCTCATGTCGCTATGCCTATGAATGGTACCCTTTAATTACTGAAGTCTCCAAAGCGCCTCCCCCACTTTAATTCCTTTTTATCCTCAGTTCTGCTTATTCCCTTAGATCTTCCAAGCCTTCTTACAAGACTGAATACATTATTCGCTTGTAGTATGGTATTTAAATACCCTCTGTTTGATTTTTTTTCCTGCTAATCTTAACCTCTCTCCTGAAGTAGCACCTTCGCATTTCCTAGATCCAGCATAAATCTAACAGGGAGAATTTTAATTTCCATCATTCCAGAGAAGAACAATAATTTTTAGAACCCTAATTTTAGTTAGAGAATTTGAAACAAAGGTCCCTGAGCATAGCAACTTCTTTCAAAGTTGAAAACAATGGAATTTGTTTTATTAATATTTAATATTTACTGTGCACCAGCCAAGCAGACAATTCTGCATTAACTTCCACTGATTCACACGGCACCTTCCAGGGGGCTGCCAATCTAGGGATCAGATTTTCTCCCGTGTCCATTCAGTTTCCACAGTTGGCACACAGCCTTGAATTAACACCAAAATCCACCCAAAGGGGCCATCCTTTCCTCTCCACCAAAAAATAAGATGTTGTTTTTTTTTTTCCTTTAAAGAAAAAAAAAAAGACAGGTGAGGAAATGAAAGGTTGTGAAATAAGTTACATAAGGAAAACAATTTCCTTTTTCTAAGTTAAATGGTCTTCAACCCAGAAAACACACATGCATTTTAGAACCGGAGTTCCAGTCTTTCCACCAGTGGGTCCTTTTTATCTGCACCAGTATTTCTTCTGCTCACCATATCCTCTCCAGCCATCACTGTGGGGAAGACATTTTCTTTAACACTTTGCCAATCTGTGTTTGCAGCATCAATGCAAATACTTGTCTACCGGTTGTTAATTTTTTTTTGCTTATGTCTCCCCGCAGTGCTCTCAGCCGCCCTCTAGTCACGTCTCCTCGCGGGAGGAAAGCCTCCGATGCCCAGTGTCTCATCCCCGGTGTGCAATCAGCACTGTGGAGCAGGTTCCCCCACCAGCGTCACATTCGGGCTTGTGCCATCCGCCATTAGGCTACACATTTCGACCTGTTCTCTTATGTTAAACCCTTCCTGTTTCTGAAAGCCACTTTCACTGATGTGGGCAGATACTATTTTCATTCCTTGTAATTTCCAGGGCTAGAAAATGCTAGATTGAAAAGAGCTCAAGAATCCACGGTCAGCCACTCCCTTTTCATGTGGCGTTGGTTTTGGTCACTAAGTTGTGTCCAAGTCTTTGCGACCCCATGGACTACCTCCCAGGCTCCTATCCAGGGGCTTCTCCAGGCAAGAATACTGGGGTGGGTAGCCGTTTCCTTCTCCGGGGATCCTTCTGGCCCGGGGATCAAACCCTGTCTCCTGCACTAGCAGCAGACTCTTACTGCTGAGCCCCAGGGTGGCTCCCCACCCGCCCACTTCATCTACAAACTAAAATCCGGAGCCACAGGGATTCCATCTTTCCATTCTTTCTCCCTTCACTCCAACGTCTTGTCCCTCTGCCCCCACCTGGCTCATCTTTCCCCTCTTCCTTCCTTTCATTCTCGAAACGTGTATTGAGTGATTCTTTCTTTGTCCCAAGCACGGTCCCTGGTGCTGAAGGTGTAGCCATGTTCAAGGCAGACAGTCCCCTGTCCTCACGGGGCTTCCATTCTGGGGGAATATAAGGCAGCAGATTAAGTGTTCACTTGCAGCAGTGATCAGCGTTGCCCGGGGACAAGACAGCATGAAGTCAAATAACAAGTGACAAAGGTGCTGTTGGGACAATCAATTCGGGCACACGACTCATCTGTATTAAACCTCTCACAATGTTCGTTCATTTTAATCTAGAAACGTATGCTACCGGATAGAAATGTGCTTCAAATACGTATTGACGAGGGCGATAGTTACAGTGCTAGTTAGCTAGCTGTGAATGCCCCTCTTGGACAACGGCATTGGGTGACGTGAGACATGGCCCAGCCATATGTGAGCAAGTGCTTGTTCAGAGTCATGCTGCAGAAGGACATCCATTGGTCTGGGGAAATGCTCACAGTATTAAGTGGAGAAGGAGAAAAGGCTAGGGACTTCCCTCATGGCCCACTGGTTAAGACTCGCCTTCCAGTGCAGGAGATGCAGGTTCAACCCCTGGTCAGGGAGCCAAGACCCCATGTGTCTCACAGACAAAAAAACCAAAAGGCAGAAAAAGAGCAATACTGTAACCAACTCAACAAAGACTTTAAAGAATGGTCTCTTCCATCCAAAAAGATATTTTGAAAAAAAGAAGAAGGCTATACCTGTTATGCAGAGTGAAGTAAGTCAGAAAGAGAAAAGCAAATATCGTGTACTAGCACACATACAGGGAATCTAGAAAGATGCGCTGATGAGCCTGTATGCAGGCGGCGATGCAGACGCAGACAGAGCAGGCTCGTGGACAGGGGGGAGGACAGGGCGGGGCAAATTGAGAGACCAGCCCAGAAACACATGCATTACCAATGTAAAGTGGAAGACAGAGCCAGCGGGAATCCGCTGTGTGACGCAGGGGGCTCACACCCGGCTCTGTGACGACCGAGGGGGGCGGGATGGGTGGGAGGGAGGGGGCGTAGGAGTACTTAGGGCCGATTCATGGTGATGTATGGCAGAAACCATCACAATACTGTAAAGCAGTTATTCTCCAGTCAAAAATAAATACACTTTCAAAGAAAGGAAGGCTATAAAAGAGCATGCGTGCTGTGGTCCTGTTTCACACAAAATCGAAGTGCAAGGACTAGCGCGGAGGAACCGGCTCGGGGGGAGGCCCAGCAGCATCGCAGCAGAACTGGTCTGCGAGGAGTGGGACTGATGCTTCACTCCTTCTGATGTTTCAGGCGTCCACATTTTCTTAAGTGAGTGTGTGTTCCTCATGTAATGGACCCAGTTGGTATTCGTTGCCTAAAAGCGTGTGATAAATCACAGGTTCTATATCTCCGGTACATAGGCTGTGCTCTCATTAAGCGGTGAACAAACACAAGATATTCAAAACAGCAAAGCTAAAAGATTAGGGAACTAAACTCCACAAGCCAAAAAAAAAAAAAAGAAACAAACATGTTATTAAAAGTGTGTATGTTTAATAGTTTAATTCTAGTTAAAGGCTTGTGAAGTTTTGTAAATATCATATTTAAAAAGGAGACAGCTTCCTTCTACAGGAAGTTTCAAATGTCCCCTCATTATACGGTACCTATGCTGGGTAGATTATGAAAAAAAAGAAAAAATAGTTGAAAAAAAGAAAACACATATCCAAAATTGGAAATGTGAGCTTCTCATAATAAGAATGATAATAATGGCTCATTACACTGAATAGCCCTGATAAATGCAAATTCACTCTTCAGTCCTTTCACATTTATTATTTATTACTTTCTGTCAGATAAAAATTCCTTGTATCCCAATATTGCATTCACCCTTTACATCTTCAAATAAAGAAGTATATTAAAGTTTAGTTAAAATTCCATCTCCAAATATCTAATCAGCTCCAGTCTTTCCATCAATAACCTTTCAGGGATATCGGCGTCATTCATTAGGTGGTTAGAAATTTCTGAAATCTCTTTTGTATGCTAACTTCTTCAATTTAAAAATAAAGCCTATTAACCACAGCTGTCAAATAGAAGGAGATTCAACCTGCAGTGTAGGTAGCACGGGAGCTCGTAGAGAGGGCAGAGCCGGGCCACAGGCAGAAGCAGAGAAGTCTCACATGGAAGAGCCGTCTCAGGCTCAAGAGCATGTTGTAAAGATACAGGACAAAATGCTCAATATTATACAATGAAATCAGGATTTTCTTACCTTGGGTAAACTAAATGATTTTCATCTCACCTGAGTGAGTTTTTTTCTTTTTAATTTGCATCACTTGAATCTATCCTTGGGAGGAAATGAAATAATTAAAAATGGTATCTTCTCATGCTGTATTTTTGCTTAACAAAAACGAGCGACAATCCTCAGCTGTTACCTAGTATTAAAGATTCTGCGCTGCTCAGTCACATTGAACAGTCAGCCCATGTGGGAGACTTTTGTGCACCCTGCTTTCTCACTCTCTCCCTACCCACGCCCTGTATTTCAATACTCACAAATTAATGTTGACTAGATGGTGAAGATTCCTTCCAAAGGGTCTGAAATACCAAACACGTCACACAAGGCTCAATCTCATGAATTACCATCACAATCAATTAGCTCAACACACCTTAGATGCATTCCACAGTTCCACACACACCTTTTCAAATATGTACTAAACAGTTTTCATTATGCTGCTCTCAGTTCACAAAAGGATGCAGCATTTTGCTGTGTTCCCTATAGGCCCCATCTTTCTGCTTAAATTCTAAAGAAAAAATTCAAAACAGATCTGAGTCATCAGATTACACTAATTGTCATGACAAAAAGGAAGTCTAGAGTAGCTTGGGTCTTTTGGTAGACATTGGAGGCATTGAAACTGATGATATTAAAACTAGATGGCTTATTAAAAAGTAGAGACATCACTTTGCCAAGAAAGGTCTGTATAGTCAAAGCTATGGTTTTTTCCAGTAGATGATTACAGATGTGAGACTCATAAAGAAGGCTGAGCACCAAATAACTGATGCTTTCAAATTATGGTCCTAGAGAAGACTTTTGAGAGTCCTGTTGACTGCAAGGAGATCAAGTCAGTCCATCCTAAAGGAAATCAGTCCTGAATATTCATTGGAAGGACTAATGCTGAAGCTGAAGCTCCAATACTTTGGCCACCTGATGCGAAGAACTGATGCTGGGAAAGATTGAAGGCAAAAGGAGAAGGGGGCGTCAGAGGGTGAGATGGTTAGACAGTATCACCTTACTCGATGCACATGAATTTCAGCAAACTCTGGGAGACAGTGGAGGATAGAGGAGCCTGGCGTGCTGCAAGCAAGAGGGTCACAAGGAGTAGGGTATGACTCGACTGCTGAACAACAATAACACATGGTCCTAAGCACCCTCTGGGGCTTCCCACATGGCACTAGTGGTAAAGAACCCACTGCCAAAGCAGGAAACATGAGGGACTCATGTTCGACCCCTGGATCAGGAAGATTTTCTGGGGTAGAAAACGGCAACCCACTGCAGTTCTCTTGCCTGGAGAATCCCATGGACAGAGGGCTGGAGGGCTACTGTCCTTGGGGTCGCAGAGTCGGACATGACTGAGTGACTTAGCACTCACACAACCTTTGCCTCAACCGTTTACAAATTCATTTCAAAGTGGCTCTAGGTAGCAGGCCTTGTCACATGACACGGCCGGATGTGGCCACGTAAGAGGCCAGTAGGACACGGGCTTGGAGACAGACATCAGAGAGGGCAGCTCCACTTAGGGCTGGGGAACGAACCTGCACCCCCAGGCTCCATGCCCAAGGAGGGCAAGTGTGTGTGTGTCTGTGTGTGTGTGTGTGTCTATATGTCTGTCTGTGTGTCTGTGTATGTGTCTGTGTGTGTGTCTGTCTATATGTCTGTGTGTGTGTGTCTGCGTGTATGTATGTGTGTGTCTATATGTCTGTCTGTGTGTCTGTGTCTGTGTGTGTGTCTATGTGTCTATATCTGTATGTGTGTGTCTCTGCGTGTGTGTGTGTGTGCCTCTCTGTGTGTGTGTGTGTGTGTGTGTGTCTATATGTCTGTCTGTGTGTCTGTGTCTGTGTGTGTCTATGTGTCTGTATCTGTATGTGTGTGTCTGTGTCTCTGTGTGTGTGTGTCTGTGTCTATGTGTCTGTGTGTGTGTCTGTGTGTGTGTGTCTGTGCGTGTGTATGTGTGTGTCTATATGTCTGTGTGTCTGTGGCTGTGTGTGTCTATGTGTCTGTGTCTGTGCGTGTGTGTGTGCGTCTGTGCATGTGTATGTGTGTGTCTATATGTCTGTCTGTGTGTCTGTGTGTGTGTATCTCTGTGTGTGTGTCTGTGTGTGTCTATGTCTATGTGTCTGTCTGTGTGTGTGTGTATCTCTATGTGTGTGTGTCTATGTCTATGTGTCTGTGTGTGTGTGTCTGTGTGTCTATGTGTATGTGTATATATCTGTGTGTGTGTGTGAGAGTTGCTCAGTCGTGTCCCACACTTTGTGACCACATGGACGGTAGCCACCAGGCTGCTCTGTCCCTGGGATCCTCCAGGCAAGAAGACTGGAGTGAGTAGACATTCCAGTCTCCAGGGGGTCTTTCCTCCCCAGGGATGGAGCCCCTGTTTCCTGCATTGCAGGCAGGCTCTTTACCATTTGAGCCACTAGGGAAGGCAGAGGGCAATCACAGTTTCAGTTAAATCTGAAAGAGGATAGGCTATAAATGCGCATGTGAGCCAGCCCTGCAGTGTTTTGCAAGGAGAAAGTGCTCTGAGGGTGGCCTTCAGAGCAGGCCTCCCGGTGGCCGCGTGCACACACTGCTCTCTCATTATTCTTTATGTGCTGTGATCGTAGGTCTCACTGCCAGGCCCCCATTCTTTCCAAAACCAAACATCCTACCCACTCTGAGTTTAAAATGGTGTGTGTGTGATACATGCACCTTCATGCTAGATGTCTCTCCTTCCTCTCTTCAGTGGTCCCCAACGTTTTTGGCGCCACTGTCTGGTTTCATGGAAGACAATTTTTCCAGGGACCACGGTGGGGGGTGGTTTGTGATGATTCAAGTTTATCACATTTACAGTGCACTGAATTCCTACTGTTATTGCATCAGCTCCACCTCAGACCACCACACATGATTGGGGACCCCTGCTCTACACCACTTGCAGGCACATTTGACACATGATTCAAGGCCTAGCTGTTCTTCTACTAATCTTTACATGATGCATATAGCTTCACCATTTGCTAGGCCTGGTTCTAAAAACTTCAGATGTGATAAGCCACATTTAATCATCACAGTAAATGTATGAAGAGCACACTCATTATCCGTGTTTTACATGTGAGCTAACAGAAGCGTAAAGAGGCGATCAGCCAAGTGTGTGCTGTTAAAGAGAACAGCTCTGGTAACCCGCTTCCAAAGCTTATTCTTTTCCATTATCCATGGTTTTCATATGACACTGAATTCAGAAAATTCTAGAATTGAAATTAGAATCTAATTTCTTTTGTTTTTCAAACTTTAAATTTTTTTTTCCTGTAACTACGAGTTTTATTTTTTCCCATTTATTTTTGTTAGTTGGGGGCTAATTACTTTACAATATTGTAGTGGTTTTTTCATACATTGACGTGAATCAGCCATGGATTTACATGTATTCCCCATCCCAATCCCCCCTCCCACCTCCCTCTCCACCTGATTCCTCTTGTGCTGTTGCTACTGCTAAGTCCCTTCAGTTGTGTCCGACTCTGTGCAACACCATAGATGGCAGCCCACCAGGCTCCCCTGTCCCTGGGATTCTCCAGGCAAGGATTCTGGAGTGGGTTGCCATTTCCTTCTCCAATGCATGCATGCATGCTAAGTCACTTCAGTTGTGTCTGACTCTGCAACCCCATGGACAGCAGCCCACCAGGCTCCTCTGTCCATGGGATTCTCTAGGCAAGAATTCTGGAGTGGGTTGCCATGTCCTCCTCCAATTTTGTACTGAGATATACCCAATTAACAATGTGGTAGTTTCAGGT
This sequence comes from Dama dama, assembly GCF_033118175.1. NCBI lineage: Eukaryota > Metazoa > Chordata > Mammalia > Artiodactyla > Cervidae > Dama > Dama dama. The sequence continues at coordinate 82,557,126 of NC_083703.1, forward strand.
GGACAGCGAAGGAACTCAGCTATACATACACATGTATCCATTCTGCTCCAGAGATAGGACACTGGAAGAGGAACTCCCCAGGTTGGAAGGTGCCCAGTATGCTACTGGAGATCAGTGGAGAAATAACACCAGAAAGAATGAAGAGATGGAGCCAAAGCAAAAACAACACCCAGTTGTGGATGTGACTGGTGATGGAAGTAAAGTCGCATGATATAAAGAACAATATTGCATAGGAACCTGGAATGTTAGGTCCATGAATCAAGGTAAACTGGATGTAGTCAAACAGGAGACAGCAAGAGTGGACATTGACATTTTAGGAATCAGTAAACTAAAGTGGACTGGAATGGGAGAATTTAACTCAGATGACCATTATATCCACTACTGTCGGCAAGAATCCCTTAGAAGCAATGGAGTAGCCATCATAGTCAACAAAAGAGTCTGAAGTGCAGTACTTGGATGCAATCTCAAAAATGACAGAATGATCTCTGTTCATTTCCATGGCAAACCATTCAATATCACAGTAACCAAGTCTATGCCCCAACCGGTAACGCTAAAGAAGCCAAAGTTGAACAGTTCTATGAAGACCTACAAGACCTTCTAGAACTAACACCAAAAAAAAGATGTCCTTTCCATCCGAGGAGACTGGAATGCAAAAGTAGGAAGTCAAGAGATACCTGAAGTAACAGGCAAATTTGGCCTTGGAGTACAGAATGAAGCAGGGCAAAGGCTAACAGAGTTTTGCCAAGAGAATGCACTGGTCATAGCAAACACCCTTTTCCAATAACACAAGAGACAACTCTACACATGGACATCACCAGATGGTTAATACCGAAAGCAGATTGATTATATTCTTTGCAGCAGAAGATGGAGAAACTCTATACAGTCAGCAAAAACAAGACAAGGAGCTGACTGTGGCTCAGATCATGAACTCCTTATTGCCAAATCCAGACTTAAATTGAAGAACATAGGGAAAACTACTAGACCATTCAGGTATGACCTAAATCAAATCCCTATGATTATACAGTGGGAGTGACAAATAGATTCAAGAGATTAGATCTGATAGAGCGCCTGAAGAAAAATGGACAGAAGTTCGTGACATTATACAGAGGGCAGTGATCAAGACCATCTCCAAGAAAAAGAAATGCAAAAAGGCAAAATGATTGTCTGAGGAGGCCTTACAAATAGCTGAGAAAAGAAGAGAAGTTAAAGGCAAAGGAGAAAAGGAAAGATAGTTCCATCTGAATCCACAGTTCCAAAGAATAGCAAGGAGAGATAAGAAAGCCTTCCTCAGTGACCAATGCAAAGAAATAGAGGAAAACAATAGAGTGGGAAAGACTAGAGATCTCTTCAAGAAAAATAGTGACATCAAGGGAAAATTTCATGTAAACATTTCATGGCAAATAGATGGAGAAACAATGGAAATGGTGACAGATTTTATTTTCCTGGGCCCCAAAATCATTGCAGGTGGTGACTGCAGCCATGAAGTTAAAGACACTGCTCCTTGGAAGTAAACTTATGACAAACCTAAGCAGCATATTAAAAAGCAGAGACATTCCTTTGCCGACAAAGGTCTGTCTAGGGAAAGGTATGATTTTTCCAGTAGTCATGTATGGATGTAAGAGTTGGACCACAAAGAAAGCTGAGCATGGAAGAGCTGATGCTTTTGAACTGTGGTGTTGGAGAAGACTCTTGAGAGTCTTGGACTGCAAGGAGATCCAACCAGTCCATCCTAAAGGAAATCAGTCCTGAGTGTTCATTGGAAGGACTGATGCTGAAGCTGAAACTCCAATACTTTGGCCACCTGATGCAACGAGCTGACTCATTTGAAAAGACCCTGATGCTGGGAGGGATTGGGGGCAGGAGGAGAAGTGGGCAACAGAGGATGAGATGGTTGGATGGCATCATCGACTCGATGGACAGGAGTTTGAGCAAATTCTGGGAGTGGTGATAGACAGGGAAGCCTGGCATGCTGCAGCCCATGGGGTCACAAAGGGTCAGACACGAGTGAGTGACTGAACTGAACTGATTCTCCCTCAAAGAATCAGAGAGATGCAGGGGAAGAGCAGGAGAGGGCCCGCATCCCATGTCCCCCATGTTACTCTTTTTTTCAAGGCACATTTTCCAAGATTGCTTCAGAGAATTAGATAATTTAGTTAATACAAGTGTGTTTTACATTAAAAAGAAAGTTACACTTTGATCTTTATAATTAATGAGGTACCACCCAAGAGTTTAATGTGGAGAATCATGATCAGGCTTTCCAGGTGGCTCAGATATTAAAGAATGCCCTTGCAATGTGGGAGACCTGGGTTCGATCCCTGGGTTGGGAAGATCCCTGGAGGAGGGCATGGCAACCCGCTCCAGTATTCTTGCCTGGAGGATCCCATGGACAGAGGAGTCTGGTGAGCTATAGTCCATGGATCACAAAGAGTCACACACTGCTTAGCAACTAAGTATAGCACAGCACTGGAGCCTGGGAGCTGCAACTGCCGACGCCCATGCTTCCTAAAGCCCACGCCTGGCAACAAAAGAAGCTGATTGAGAAGCTCACACACCACCATCAGAGAGTAGCCCCTCTTGTCTGTAGCTAGAGTAAAAGCCGAGTGCAGCTGCAAAGACCAACCACAGCCAAAAATGTATAAATAATAATTAAACAAGAAGGGCTTCCCCAGTAGCTAAAGGGATAAAGAGTCCGCCTGCAATGCAGGAGGCACAGGAGATGTGGGTTTGATCCCTGAATTGGGAAGATCCCTTGGAGAAGGAAATGGCCACCCACTTCAATATTCTTGCCTGGAGAATCCTACGGACAGATTAGCCTGGCAGGCTACAGTCCCTAGGGTCACAAAGATACACGACAGGGCACATTCAAGAAAGAATCAAGGCAAGCAGAGAAACGGAAAAGTGAGACGGTGCTCCCAAGCAGAGGAGACCAGGGTAGAAAGAACAGGTCCTCTGAAATTGCACCGGTCTAGCCGTATGCCCGGCTTACACTACTCCCCCGTGGTGTGATCTGGACCGAGTTCCTTAGCTGTCTGTGCCTCCAGTGACTCAGCCTTAAAACTAGAGAAACAGCCACCACCTTTATCATCTGGGTCTTTGAGGAATAAAGGAAATAGAGCACGCGCCTTTCCTAGCCTAGGACCTAGTACCGGAATGATACACTCTCCTCCCTGAGGATGACACAGGTGGACGTGCGAATCCCAGCTTCTAGGATTGCTTCTCTGAGCTTTGCTTAACTTCAGTTGTTGTTCAGTCACTGAGTCCTGTCAGACTCTCCGCAGTCCCACAGATTGTAGCCGGCAGGCTCCACTGTCCATGGGGTCCTTCAGGCAAGGATATTGGAGTAGGCTGCCATTCCCTCCTCCAGCTGAACCCCAGTGCTCTAATCTATAAAGTGGGAAGGAAATAATCTCATAGAGAGTTACTGAGAAGACTATAGAAAACAGTGTGTGTAGCTTCTGGAAGAGGTTCATCAACGCTAGATCTTCCTAGTGTTTGACATACGCTAGACCTTCGGTGAGTATTTATCAAACTTAATTGAATCACTCTGTTGTCATTAAGGCTCACCCCTCCCCCCTGCCCTGCCAAAGGCTTTAATATTTTGGTCAACTGGACTTTAATGGTTAGTTGAGTTTATGAGGCAATTACTTAAAATCCTTAACATTACAACCCAAACACCCAAGGACAGAAGTGACTTAACCTACTGGCCACTTTTGTGAGCTTTGCTTAGAATCTGAAGTGCTAGTTATCAGAGACATATTTACGCTCCTGTTGCCCAATGCTTTGAGACACTCAAACCTCGTTGAACCCAACAATCGCCTTCTTTCTCTTTTTTGCATATTTCCATGACCGTTACATTGTCTTCTTCACATTTAAAGATGAAAAAAGTCCTGCTTTTTGTTTGTCTCCTGTGTTCCCTCCATGTAGCAATAATTTTTTTCTAGTCCTATAGTTATGTTAACCAGAACTGCCTTTAAACATGTGGGGTTCATTTTATTCCCATTTATGCCCATTTAAATGACTAGGGAAGAGGAAAACTATATCACCAACCAGTTGTCAGTGGTGATGAGATTGCTGTGGGGCGTCACATCTCAAAAATGACCAGGAACTTGGGAAAGAGTGACAACATCCCAAGATGAGAAGAGGAGAGGTTACAGGCGCCTTCCACCTGCATCACTCCTGGGCTCTCAGCAGCCTCAGTGCAGCCTCCCGGGGAACGTCTGGGGGCCTGAGAGGACATTCCCTCTGGTTGTCACAGTGAGTGGGGGCGAGCAGGACTGATATGGAGTGCAGGTCCCGGGATTCCAGTCTTTTCACCCAAAGAACAAAGGATGCTCCTATATACTGAGTGTTTCTGAAGTGTTCCCATGGACAACCATGGGAACTTGTTGCAAACTTGTCCATAACCTTATAGGAGCCTAGAATCTAACCACCCCTCACAGACAAATCTAAAATATCTCTTCACAGTTTTGACCACTCAATTTTCCAGAAGCACAATATTTGTATAAAATGATGGAAACTTTTACTGTGGTTCATAACTTTGCTGAGTCAGTCATTCACCATTTTTTGGAAAACCTCAGTATTTTCCAGATGCAACAACCAACACAATAAGCCTTTGTTAGTTGTATAAATATGTCTAAATAGACAATTCTGTATCTAAATGTAAATATTTGACAATTACATTTTGTCTTCTAGCATGGTCAGGACAAAATGTTCCTATATTAAAATATCTGTAATATTATTATTGCTATAAAGCACAATAGTGTTCTCTTAATTCTTATAATTATGATATTACATGTTAAAGTTATATAGTACAAAGCTCCTATTACTTATGAACTTTACTTCATAAGAGTAAATGATATAGTATGAAATATTTGCTATAAAAATGACATTGGTTTTGGTATGTTAAGAACCACTGGTGTAATAAAAGCTTATAAATAATGAACTAGCATCAGCACAAATATTACATGCATTTCCATGTATTTTACTAACAATTCCTGACACACATGAACTGTAGTTTAAACAGGATGTTTGTGAATTCCTCCTGATTGGAAGAAGACCTGTTTTCAAGATTATACCATAAGTGAAAGTGAAAGTCGCTCAGTCGTGTCCGACTCTTTGCAACCCAATGGACTATACAGTCCATGGAATTCTCCAGGCCAGAATACTGGAGTGAGTAGCCTTTCCCTTCTCCAGGGGATCTTCCCAAACCAGGGATCGAACCCAGGTCTCCCGCATTGCGGGCAGATTATTTACCAGCTGAGCCACAAGGGAAGCCCATATATCCCCATAGATTAGGGAGGTACCAACTTAACACAAGTTCATTAAGCATCTCTGAAGTGCAAGGCACTATTCTGAATAATAAGCAGATCACATCTTCCTCACTTTCCAGGTCTTATCTTAAATGTGGTCAAACTAGTCTTGAAGATCTCATCAAAAACAAGATGAATGAGATGAAGTTTACTCGATTTTATTTTCAAAGTTTGGACACCCATTCTATCCTCACTGCAACAAGATTTTCTCATTAAAACATTTTTATTTTGCAAATATTTATCTACAAACATCTGTCCTTTTCCTCCCTTTTCTAGCAGAGCTCTGGGTATGTACTTGACTCCATAATAAAGATTTTGATTTGTAGAGGCATCCAGGATGAAAACATCGCCAGACTGCAAACCCAAAGTGCTATAAAAGTTTTAAGACATTGGAGATCATTTCCTAAATTATTGACAACTGTATTGTTTGAAAGACTTACAAGTGAAAGGTGCATATTTAAGGAGAAAGACAGCTGATGTGGAATCTCTCAGGCTCTGACTTATCAGTCGGTATGCAACTCTATCTCCATAGACCACCTTTGAAATCAACAAGAATTCTGCTGATTTCAGGAGATAGGAGCATGCCTGCAAGAGTAATGTGTGCGCCGTGGGTACCCCGTCTCCCCCAGGAGGACTCCACGTCACAGGTCTGACTACAAAGTCAGTCACTTACTCTTCCCCTTCTAACATGTAACTGATGAGAGTGCTCTTTTTCAAAGGGAATGACAAAACTGTACAAATTCAGGCTTCAGACCCATGGGTCTTCTCTCAAATTACCACAAATATCCAACATTTACGCACATATAAGCAGGACATTGCTGTAACTAACAAGCTGAAATAAAGATGGACTCTTGTTACCGTTGCAAGGGTTCATTTTATGTGTCAACTTGACTGCCCTTAGGGACGGATGCCCAGGGTTGGAAAAACATTCTTTCTGGACGAGTCTGCACATGTGTGCCTGGAAATGACTGGCATTTGATCTAGTAGATGGCATGAAGCGCCACCCTCACCAATCCAGCAGGCCCTCTCATGGGACAGAAAGGTGATCGAAGGGCAAGTTCTTCCCTCGTCTTGAGTGGGAAAGTCACGGATACGCCAAGACACAGCAGCTCCTGCTCGCAGACCTTCAGACCTCGAGACTTAAACCAGCAGCACGCTGGCTCTCAGGACTTTGGACTCGGACTGAAGTATACCACTGCCTTCCCTGGTTCTCCAACTTGCAGACAGCAGATTGTGGAGCAACTCAGCTGCCACAGTGGCTCAGATGGTAAAGACTCTGCCTGCCTGTGATGCAGGAGACCCAGGTTCCATCTCTGGGTTGGGAAGACATCCTGGAGAAGGAAATGGCAACCCACTCCAGTATTCTTGCCTGGAGAAATCCATGGACAGAGGAGTCTGGTGGGCTCATGAGGTTGAGTTCATGGGGTCAAGTTCATATGGTCGAAAAGTGCTGGACATGACTGAGCGACTAACACTTTTCACTTTCAGCTGCCATAAGCGCATGAAGCAACTGCTAATCATAAATCTCCTCTTAAATCTACATTTTTATCTATATCTATTACTATATGTTGCTGTTGTTCAGTCATTAAATCATGTCCGACTCTTTGGTCCCCAGTGGACTACAGAACACCAGGTTCCTCTGACTATCTCCCTGAGTTTGCTCAAAATCATGTCCATTGAGTCAGGGATGCTATCTAACTGTTATCCTCTGCCACCCCCTTCTCCTGCCCTCAGTCTTTCCCAGGATCAGGGTCTTTTCCAATGAGTCGGCTCTTCGCATCAGGTGGCCGAAGTATTGGAGTTTTCAAGAGTCTATATATCTACCTCTACTTCTATATCCCATTGGTTCTGTTTCCCTAGAGAACCCTGACTTATACCCCTACTTTGCAAAAATAAACCTGACTTTTGATGGGATATTTTGAAAGGTGAAATATTAAAACACACACAAAAATGCTTTCTGATTTCCTAACTGAAACATCTGGTGTGTCAGCCACACCATGGTAAAGCCTCACCCTGCTTTCTGGTACAGTGTTTATAGCTCTGGATTTTTATTTGAAAGATTTGTCTATCGTAGTTGTACATCCCCACCCAGAAATATGAGGTCTCTGACAATAAGGATTTTGTCTATCACATTAATTTATATGTCTCCAATGCCTACTCACAACACTTGATATAGAACAATAAGTATTTGGTGAATAAATGACCAAATGTTGCCTTATCTTACAGATCAGTAATTTCAAGCTGAAGGGCAACTATAGAGTACGAAGGGGAGATGCAGATAAATAGAAGAATTTGTGGGCTGTTAAATACTGTGAGTCTACCTTCTGAGATGGTAGCCCTAGGTTATTCTGTGTCTGATGGAAACTTACAGCTTTTGGAACTTGCTAGGCTTTCCAAAGTCCTCACAATATGTGGGAGACTGATTGAAATCAGTGTGCCTTGCACCGGCGGTAATTTTTAATAGCAACAGAATATAAAGCACTTTCCCCTTCATCCTCCCCTAACGACTCTTTGGTTCTAGGGACAGGACTTGCCAGAAGTGAGACACGCCAAGACCGAGCATCTTCTTGACTGACCGTAGGGACTAGATTGTTTCAGAGGCCTATGGTTGAGGGCATGAGGGAAGTCCTGCAAGGCCAGAGAAGGTCCCTGGGACGATGAGAATGTTCCCGTTTCCCCCCATGCCTGTCCTGAAAGCGGGGTTTCATGTTCTGGATGCAGAGGGTTGCAGCTGGAGCAATTCTCACTGTATGTGCGTTCAGATGGGGAAATCGCTTTGGTCTGGAAAGTTATCCTTTGAATGTTTTTGTTTTTATTCAAATCTGTCTTAGAAATGCCCTTGCTATGCCTTTATCTGACACAATACCCTTGGATGTTAGTTTGCCTAATATGGGACTTTAGAAATGTTTAAGATTCTCCACAGTACTAGTTGAGAATGGGCAGCTAACATTTTATTGGCTTGGCTTAATTTATACTTAGAGCTAAGACAGTTTATGATTCCAATTCATAAAATGACTCTGTTCCAGGATACAAATAATAAGAGCAGTGTGGTTTATCCAGAGAGGTGAGTATTTTATTACACATGATGATGTTCCATTATTATTTATGGTATAAAAATTAAAAGAAGGCTCTTTGGAGGAGGAAAAGATCTCTTTTTATAAAAATATTTTATTAGAGAGGAGTATTATATTTAAACTCTGAACTAGATGTTCTTTCGGTGTAAAGTGAAGGATAGTCAAACATCACAATTTTGTACTAATTGGGATCCAGGTATATTACAAAACTATTTCGATGAAATGCAATTTCCATGCTGTCAAGTCCTTTAATAAATAGATAAGATGCCCCTTGGGAAAATGCTTTTACACAGAATAGCTAATTTTCTTTGAATAGAAGACACAAGTCAATGTCATTCTAGCTAAGACACATTATTATGAACTACAAATTAGTGAATTGCAAGTAAATCAGATTTTAGTGTATATTTAAAGTTTTCAATATCTTTAAGTAAGGATTCTTTGGAAAAAATTCAGTATTTAGCATATGACTCCTTCAAACTATTGGTGCTTGAAACCAGATTCTTCAAATTTGACTTTCCTGTTCAGTAAATTATAATTTAGAGTTTGGCTCACTCTGTGACTGCAATCAACATATTTTATATTTTCAGTGTCCTGATACATGTTAAATTTTCCCTTTAAATACATACAACTAAGCATCATATATCAAGACTGCCCAAATGTTTAATATTATCTGCACTAATAAAGTAAATTTATCTAATCCAGGGCCCTATGCACAAAATAAAGCATTAAAAAGTGAACCATTAAATGAACTATCCCAGGAATCTTTTCTTTAATCCACCAATTAATTGTACATGGAAAAGATCACTCCTTTATAACTCTCAATGTGTCATCTCGGAAATTTCTCTGCTGTTTGTACTCCCTAAAGGGAGGCTGAATAACCAAGCTTCTCTTCCTGATGGATCCATTGGAAATATGATGCTGTATAAACCCCCAGCAAACAGCTATAAATCTAGCTAACATTCACTGTGTCTGTGAAGATGGAATGATTCTCCCCAGACAAGCTTTGGAAAATAATGTATTGATTTCTGATGGCAATTTATTGTTCTTTGCAATCAACTGTGTTTATACTGTGGCCTTAAATTATAACCCTTCCTCTTCCATTCTTAGTCTTTGGAATGTGAAATCAGAGAGCCAGAAAGCTTCAAAGAGGTCACCTCAAAAATCCATGAAATGGAGATGAATTTTTTGAGTCATAAAATTTCTACTCACTCTGGTTTAATTTTAGTAGTCATAGCAAATGACAAAGCATTATCTAACCTTGGGCTTCCACTCAAAGTACCTCTAACCCATTTAAAGCAAAGAGCAATTACAAAGTCCCTAAACTCAGGTCTCCACTCCCCTCAAAATACTGAATCCCAATGCCAGCCAAGCAAGCGCTCAGAGGTTTCGACACTGTACGTGTCTTATAAATGTGTGTGCCCACTTCCTCAGTCATGTTTGACTCTTTGTGACCCCATGGCCTGTAGCCTGCCAGGCTCTTGTGCCCGTGGGATTCTCCAGCCAAGAATACTGTAGAGGTTGCCATTTCCTTCTCCAGGGATCTTCCTGACCTAGGGATCAAACCTGTGTCTCTTATGTTTCCTGCATTGGCAGGTGGGTTCTTTACCACAGTGCCACCTGTGAAGCCATGTGAATTTGATTTGAGTCTTCATCCAAAAAAAAAAAAAAAGAGTAAAATAGGGACTTCCCTGGTGGTCAGGTGGTTAAGAATCTATCTTGTGATATAGCAGACCCCAGTTTGATCCTTGGTTGGGAATTAAGATCCCATAAGCTTCAGAGCAACTAAGCCTGTGTACTGCAATTACCGAGCCCCACAAGTAAGAACGAATGAGCCAAATGAATAAGTAAACATTCTTTAAAGGAGTAAAATATCAATAATAAGCTCTACAAGTTGTCTTTGCTCTCACAGGGATCAGTAGGAATTTTCTAACTTCCTTATCCATATGGCCATAAGCATCCAAAAACTGAAAACCGTTGTCCTCTGCCATCTGAGATCATACAATGAGAACGTCTTCTCCCAGACACAGTTCAGGATTGTTTCCTTCCTTGCTCTCTTAATCTAGATTCCATAAAGCAGAGCCTGAGCTGGGGATTCAGGCACAAGTTTACTGAGAAAAATATTGAAGCACACATTCATCTCCACTAGACTTAAAGTTGGAATACTGTAGATTCAGGGCTTCTGGGCATCCGTCTTGCCATTAGTATAACCTGAGCATGAAATTAACACAGAAAAAAGTGGAAAGACCTGCCCCCCTGACATTGTTGACTCCCTAAAAACCAAATTTAATGTGGGAAGTTTTCATTATGTGGTGGTTTAGTTGCTAAGTCGTGTCCAACTCTTGAGACTCAATGGACTGTCCATGAGACTCCTCTGTCCATGGAATTCTTCAGGCAAGAATACTAGAGTGGGTAGCTATTCCCTTCTCCAGGGCATCTTCCCAACTCAGTGGTTGAACGCTTGTCTCCTGCATTGTAGGCAGAATCTTTACTGACTAAGCTATGAGGGAAACCCCAAAACCAGCTACCATAAGGGGCTTGTCCAGGATTTAAACCCAGGATCTTTCACACCCAAAGTGAGAAACATATCACTAGACCAACAAGCCACCTCTAATTGAAAGCTATTGGGCTTCCCTGGTAGCTCAGCTGGTAAAGAATCCTCCTGCAATGCAGGAGACCCTGGTTCAGATCCTGGGTCAGAAGATCCACGGGAGAAAGGAGAGGTTACCCACGCCAGCATCCTTGGGCTTCTCCGGTGGCTCTGCTGGTGCAGAATCCGCCTGCAACGCAGGAGACCTGGGTATGACCCCTGGGTTGGTAAGATCCCCCGGAGAAGGGAATGGCTACCCACTCCAGTATTCTGGTGTGGAGAATCCCATGGACTGTAGTTTCATTGTATATACTTAAAAACTGATTTTCTCTTTTTTGCATAAGTTAATTAGCATAAGAATTCCTATTATTGAGAATCAAACATTTTCACTTATGGAAACATCAGGCTAACTCCTTGACAACACCAGGCTCAAGAATATTGAAGAGTCATAGAAACTTCTGTGAACTTAGTTTCACTTGCCCTCTGGAAAATTCTACCTTCTGTCCTCCATATCTTTTGCTGTAACAGAGCTAAAGATATCCCTGATTATAGATGGCTGGTTATATATTCTGGTTCATGCATATAAATATTTTAGGAAAAAGTAAAGCTTTAAAAGAAATGCACTGATGAGAACCATATCAACAGAAGAGAACGTATTGAAAGCAGGATAGACAATGGTGACATTTAAGCAAAGAGATGGTGAGCAGGAAGTGAAGGAAGTTGCCAGTTCTTTTCTGCACACAACTTTCTTGATAAATTGTTTCAAACCTGGTGCACATCCTGCAGTTTACCACAGCTCCTACTCATCATTATCTTACATATCAACCATTTCAATTCAGATCAGACATGTACCCTGTATGGATATGCTTGATATCCCTGATTTTAACATTTTTGTTGCCTGTAAGTAAAACTGGAAGTGAAAGCTTCTTGATGGGATCTCTTATATCCATAGTTGTTTACAAACTACAACAAAAGTAATGGTTTCGGGGGAGGAGCCAAGATGGCGGAGGAGTAGGACGGGGAGACCACTTTCTCTCCTACAAATTCATCAAAAGAATAGCTGAACACAGAGCAAACTTCGCAAAACAACTTCTGATCGCTAGCTGAGGTCATCAGGCGCCCAGAAAAGCAGCCCATTGTCTTCGAAAGGAGGGCTGCATAGTTGGAGAAGTCCTGAGACTACAGGAAGAATAAAACTGAAATCCAGAGGCAGGAGACTTAAGCCCAAAACCTGAGAACACCAGAAAACTCCTGACTACAAGGAACTTTAAGTGATAAGTGACTGTCCAAAAGCCTCCATACCTACACTGAAACCAACCACCACACAAGAGCCAATAAGTTTTAGAGCAAGACATACCACGCAAATTCTCCAGCAACGCAGGAACATAGCCCTGAACATCAACATACAGGCTGCCCAAGGTCACACCTAACACATAGACCCATCTCAAAACTCATTACTGGGCACTCCATTGCTCTCCAAAGAGTAGAAATCAAGTTCCACGCACCAGAACACTGATGCAAGCTTCCCTAACCAGGAAACCTTGACAAGCCAATTGTCTAACCCCATCCACTGGGTTAATCCTCCACAACAAAAAGGAACCACAGACCTCCAGAATACAGAAAGCCCACTCCAGATACAGCAATCTAAACAAGATGAAAAGGCAAAGAAATACCCAACAGGTAAAGGAACATGAAAAATGCCCACCAAGTCAAACAAAAGAGGAGGAGATAGGGAATCTACCTGAAAAAGAATTTAGAATAATGATAATAAAAATGATCCAAAATCTTGAAAACAAAATGGAGTTACAGATAAATAGCCTGGAAACAAAGATTGAAAAGATTCAAGAACTGTTTTATAAAGACCTAGAAGAAATAAAAAAGAGTCAATTACAAATGAATAATGCAATGAATGAGATCAAAAACACTTTGGAGGGAACCAAGAGTAGAATAACGGAGGCAGAAGATAGGATAAGTGAGGTAGAAGATAAAATGGTGGAAATAAATGAAGCAGAGAGGAAAAAAGAAAAAAGGATCAAAAGAAATGAGGACAACCTCAGGGACCTCTGGGACACTGTGAAACGCCCCAACATTCGAATCATAGGAGTTCCAGAAGAAGAAGACAAAAAGAAGGGCCATGAGAAAATACTCGAGGAGATAATAGCTGAAAACTTCCCTAAAATGGGGAAGGAAATAGCCACCCAAGTCCAAGAAACCCAGAGAGTCCCAAACAGGATAAACCCAAGGCAAAACACCCCAAGACACATATTAATCAAATTAACAAAAATCAAACACAAAGAACAAATATTAAAAGCAGCAAGGGAAAAACAACAAATAACACACAAAGGGATTCCCATAAGGATAACAGCTGATCTATCAATAGAAACCCTCCAGGCCAGAAGGGAATGGCAGGACGTACTGAAAGTAATGAAAGAGAATAACCTACAACCTAGATTACTGTATCCAGCAAGGATCTCATTCAGATATGAAGGAGAATTCAAAAGCTTTACAGATAAGCAAAAGCTGAGAGAATTCAGCACCACCAAACCAGCTCTTCAACAAATGCTAAAGGATCTTCTCTAGACAGGAAATGCAGAAAGGTTTTATAAATGTGAACCCAAAACAACAAAGTAAATGGCAACAGGACCACACCTATCAATAATTACCCTAAATGTAAATGGGCTGAATGCCCCAACCAAAAGACAAAGATTGGCTGAATGGATACAAAAACAAGACCCCTATATATGCTGTCTACAAGAGACCCACCTCAAAACAAGAGACACATACAGACTAAAAGTGAAGGGCTGGAAAAAAATATTTCATGCAAACGGAGACCAAAAGAAAGCAGGAGTCGCAATACTCATATCAGATAAAATAGACTTTCAAATAAAGGAAGTGAAAAGAGACAAAGAAGGACACTACATAATGATCAAAGGATCAATCAAAAAAGAAGATATAACAATTATAAATATATATGCACCCAACATAGGAGCACCGCAATATGTACGGCAAACGCTAACAAGTATGAAAGAGGAAATTAATAGTAACACAATAATAGTGGGAGACTTTAATACCCCACTCACAACTATGGATAGATCAACTAAACAGAAAATTAACAAGGAAACACAAACCTTAAATGACACAATGGACCAGCTAGACCTAATTGATATCTATAGGACATTTCACCCCAAAACAATCAACTTCACCTTTTTCTCAAGTGCACACGGAACATTCTCCAGAATAGATCACATCCTGGGCCATAAATCTGGTCTTGGAAAATTCAAAAAAATTGAAATCATTCCAGTCATCTTTTCTGACCACAGTGCAGTAAGATTAGATCTCAATTACAGGGAAAAAATTGTTAAAACTTCAAACATATGGAGGCTAAATAACACGCTTCTGAATAACCAACAAATCATAGAAGAAATCAAAAAAGAAATCAAAATATGTATAGAAATGAATGAAAATGAAAACACAACAACCCAAAACCTATGGGACACTTAAAAGCAGTGCTAAGGGGAAGGTTCATAGCATTACAGGCTTACATCAAGAAACAGGAAAAAAACCAATTAAATAACCTAACTCTACACCTAAAGCAATTAGAGAAGGAAGAAATGAAGAACCCCAGAGTTAGCAGAAGGAAAGAAATCTTAAAAATCAGGGCAGAAATAAATGCAAAAGAAACTAAAGAGACCATAGCAAAAATCAACAAAGCTAAAAGCTGGTTTTTTGAAAAAATAAACAAAATTGACAAACCATTAGCAAGACTCATTAAGAAACAAAGAGAGAAAAACCAAATTAACAAAATTAGAAATGAAAATGGAGAGATCACAACAGACAACACTGAAATACAAAGGATCATAAGAGACTACTACCAGCAGCTCTATGCCAATAAAATGGACAACTTGGATGAAATGGACAAATTCTTAGAAAAGTATAACTTTCCAAAACTGAACCAGGAAGAAATAGAAGATCTTAACAGACCCATCACAAGCAAGGAAATCGAAACTGTCATCAAAAATCTTCCAGCAAACAAAAGCCCAGGACCAGATGGCTTCACAGCTGAATTCTACCAAAAATTTAGAGAAGAGCTAACACCTATCTTACTCAAACTCTTCCAGAAAATTGCAGAAGAAGGTAAGCTTCCAAACTCATTCTACGAGGCCACCATCACCCTAATTCCAAAACCAGACAAAGATGCCACAAAAAAAGAAAACTACAGGCCAATATCACTGATGAACATAGATGCAAAAATCCTTAACAAAATTCTAGCAAACAGAATCCAACAACATATTAAAAAAATCATACACCATGACCAAGTGGGCTTTATCCCAGGAATGCAAGGATTCTTTAATATCCGCAAATCAATCAATGTAATACACCACATTAACAAATTGAAAGATAAAAACCATATGATTATCTCAATAGATGCAGAGAAAGCCTTTGACAAAATTCAACACTCATTTATGATTAAAACTCTCCAAAAAGCAGGAATAGAAGGAACATACCTCAACATAATAAAAGCTATATATGACAAACCCACAGCAAGCATCACCCTCAATGGTGAAAAATTGAAGGCATTTCCCCTGAAATCAGGAACAAGACAAGGGTGCCCACTCTCACCACTACTATTCAACATAGTGTTGGAAGTGCTGGCCACAGCAATCAGAGCAGAAAAAGAAGTAAAAGGAATCCAGATAGGAAAAGAAGAAGTAAAACTCTCACTGTTTGCAGATGACATGATCCTCTACATAGAAAACCCTAAAGATTCTACCAGAAAATTACTAGAGCTAATCAATGAATATAGTAAAGTTGCAGGATATAAAATTAACACACAGAAATCCCTTGCATTCCTATATACTAACAATGAAAAAACAGACAGAGAAATTAAGGAAACAATACCATTCACCATTGCAACAAAAAGAATAAAATACTTAGGAGTATATCTACCCAAAGAAACAAAGGACCTATACATAGAAAACTATAAAACACTGATGAAAGAAATCAAAGAGGACACAAACAGATGGAGAAACATACCGTGTTCATGGATTGGAAGAATTAATATTGTCAAAATGGCTATTCTACCCAAAGCAGTCTATAGATTCAATGCAATCCCTATCAAGCTACCAACGGTATTTTTCACAGAACTAGACCAAAGAATTTCACAATTTGTATGGAAATACAAAAAACCTCGAATAGCCAAAGTAATCTTGAGAAAGAAGAATGGAACTGGAGGAATCAACCTGCCTGACTTCAGACTCTACTACAAAGCCACAGTCATCAAGACAGTATGGTACTGGCACAAAGACAGAAATACAGATCAATGGAACAGAATAGAAAGCCCAGAGATAAATCCACGAACCTATGGACACCTTATCTTTGACAAAGGAGGCAAGGATATACAATGGAAAAAAGACAACCTCTTTAACAAGTGGTGCTGGGAAAACTGGTCAACCACTTGTAAAAGAATGAAACTAGAACACTTTCTAACACCATACACAAAAATAAACTCAAAATGGATTAAAGATCTAAATGTAAGACCAGAAACTATAAAACTCCTAGAGGAGAACATAGGCAAAACACTCTCCGACATAAATCAAAGCAAGATCCTCTATGACCCACCTCCCAGAATATTGGAAATAAAAGCAAAACTAAACAAATGGGACCTAATGAAACTTAAAAGCTTTTGCACTACAAAGGAAACTATAAGTAAGGTGAAAAGACAGCCCTCAGATTGGGAGAAAATAATAGCAAATGAAGAAACAGACAAAGGATTAATCTCAAAAATATACAAGCAACTCCTGAAGCTCAATTCCAGAAAAATAAATGACCCAATCAAAAAATGGGCCAAAGAACTAAACAGACATTTCTCCAAAGAAGACATACAGATGGCTAATAAACACATGAAAAGATGCTCAACATCACTCATTATTAGAGAAATGCAAATCAAAACCACAATGAGGTACCATTACACGCCAGTCAGGATGGCTGCTATCCAAAAGTCTACAAGCAATAAATGCTGGAGAGGGTGTGGAGAAAAGGGAACCCTCTTACACTGTTGGTGGGAATGCAAACTAGTACAGCCGCTATGGAAAACAGTGTGGAGATTTCTTAAAAAACTGGACATAGAACTGCCATATGACCCAGCAATCCCACTTCTGGGCATACACACTGAGGAAACCAGATCTGAAAGAGACACGTGCACCCCAATGTTCATCGCAGCACTGTTTATAATAGCCAGGACATGGAAGCAACCTAGATGCCCATCAGCAGATGAATGGATAAGGAAGCTGTGGTACATATACACCATGGAATATTACTCAGCCATTAAAAAGAATTCATTTGAACCAGTCCTAATGAGATGGATGAAGCTGGAGCCCCTTATACAGAGTGAAGTAAGCCAGAAAGATAAAGAACATTACAGCATACTGACACATGTATATGGAATTTAGAAAGGTGATAACGATAACCCTATATGCAGAACAGAAAAAGAGACACAGAAATACAGAACAGACTTTTGAACTTTGTGGGAGAATGTGAGGGTGGGATATTTCAAAAGAACAGCATGTATACTATCTATGGTGAAACAGATCACCAGCCCAGGTGGGATGCACGAGACAAGTGCTCCGGCCTGGTGCACTGGGAAGACCCAGAGGAATCGGGTGGAGAGGGAGGTGGGAGGGGGGATCGGGATTGGGAATACATGTAAATCCATGGCTGATTCATATCAATGTATGACAAAACCCACTGGAAAAAAAAAAAAAAAAAAAGTAATGGTTTCAAGTTGAAGCTTTTCCAGTCACAAAGTAAATATTAAGCAATCTGCTAACTCTCATAGATGTATGCATTTGGGGAAAAGAAAATTCAGACAAAGTAAAGCACCGTATCAGTAATTCACAGCGAGTTGAGGCAGAGATAAAACTGGGTGTAAAACTCGCTCTCTTGCTAAATGGTATCCAGCTCTGCAACCCCGCGAATCCACAGCCCACGGAATTCCTCTGCCCACGGGACTCCCAGGCACGAATACTGGAGCAGGTTGCTGCGGGGAGAGAGTGATTTAGCCAAGGTGGTGTGTTCAAGCTCCCTCACCCCACGTTCTGTAAATAAGGACTATGCAACAGCTGAGATCACTTACAGCAGTGAGCATGTGCTCCCGAGGTCCCTGCTGGGCCAGGGGCTCCTTTGTGCGGTAGCCCTCCACGAGCTCCACCTGACGGGCGGTGGCCTTCCCGCTGCGCCCCGCGGGGTCCTGGGGTCCGCTCTAGGCGCGGCTGCCGCCCAGGCCTGGAGGGGAGACAGCGCGCGGCTCCGGGGGCCCCTCCAGCCCCGAGCGCTGTGCCTGCCCCGGGTTCAGGGACAGCGCGGTCAGTGAGGACAGTGAGGCGGCCGCCGTTCCCTCCTCCGGAGGGTCCTCCCAGTCCAGGGCTCAGAACCGTGTCTGTCTCCTGTGGCTGTTACACTGGTGTGCCACTTGGGAAGCCCATCCTTGCTTATATATTATCATCTCTTTATCTTTTATATAGATCTTTCAAATCAAGTGATATTCTATCACCTAGTCTGTCCTCCTGTGGACTTTGTCTCTGAAAAAGTTCAATCCCTTGGCCTAGTATCTCCACACCTAAGAATATATCCCAGGTAATTTTAGTGATAATAGTGATATTCACAAACATTTAAGTATAAGAACACTCCTTTCAGGATTGCTTAAAATCCCTTTAAAAAATAATGCCTAGCAATAGGGACTTTTTTTTTAAACTTATGGCTAATTCTATGTAATGGACAGTCATGCAGCCATGAGAAATCATATTTATAGAAAAGTTATAATGACTTGAGGTGGAGTGATAGCTCCACATAGTCTGCTTGATGTCTGTATATTTAACCACCCAAAGTCACATCGAAGGAAGGACAGACAAATAATCCAAAAGGCTAATACGGAGATAAAGATATGACTCTGTGCTTGGAGAGACTGTTTTTATTTTCTCAGAGGCCAGAGGATGGAAAGATGTTAGATGGATAGGAGACACAAGTTCTGTAGAAGCTGGATTCCTGGGCAGATTGTGTGTCCTAGAAATGGGAGGGAGAAGGCAAGAATATTCCATTGCAGGAAGCAGGGAGAGGAGTTACGACTGCTTTACTACCGTTAGTCATCAGTTGAAGAGCCGCCATCCAGCAGCCTCATGGGCTCTTAAACTTCCCAGGAGAGAGGACCAGGGGGATGGACTGATCGGCAGGGATGAGAAGGGGTCCTTGCTATCTTGGACAAGGCAGAACTTGGTAGAACTAGCAGGAAATATCCACAATTATGACGGCAGTGGATGAATCACATAGTAAAACCTTTTTAAAAAATACAATATGTGGCCATTCTGAGATGTATTCTTTCCCTCAAGGACTATTTCACAAGCATCTGTTATCTGCCAGGTACCCTGCTAGGGACTGGCTGTGCACCATGGAACATGATAGGTTTCTGCCCTCAGGAGGCTGTGCGTGTTCATGAAGGAACTCTCAGGTCAGCGCTAACAGGACACGACAGAGAGCATGATGGTGTTACACTGGGCTCATGCTTCTCTGGATAGAAATACAATACCATTAACATGAATGGTTTCATGAAGAATTTTGAGTTTTACTGGTCTAGCACATAAGTTAGTCTTCAAGAAATGCCTGGAGGGGCGGTGATAGATGGCTTCTGATTTGATTTCTTTCAAAAATTTATGTTGAAACTTGGGGAAAGAACTCTCTCATCAAGTGTCTCAGTGTGCAGTTCTCAGTGGTATGTACTGATATCCGGCATGTTGGAGTCAGTTTTGAAATGTATCACCAATAATTAGTGACTGGTATACAGCGCCAACAGGCCCCCCTGGTGGCTCTGATGGTAAATCTGTTTGCAATGCAGGAGACAAGGGTTCAGTCACTGAGTTGGGAAGATGCCCTGGAGAAGGGAATGGCTACTCAATCCAGTATTCTTGCCTGGAAAATTCCAGGGACAGAGGAGCCTGGCAAGCTACAGTCCATGGGGTTGCAAAGAGTTGGATATGAATGAGTGACTAACACTTTCATTTCTCACATAGAGTACCAAAGGTTTTAAAAATCATTTTTAAAATATAGTAAGTCATATTCAAGTAACATAATGGCTTGCATCATGATACCTAGGAGAGGAAAGATTGGACTTAAAACCAGAGAGATGGAAATTGTCATGAAACTTATAGACTGGTCTGTACATACTGAGAATATTTCTTATGTAATTTTTATTAACTTAGAGTGAGGGACAGAACTCAGCCCTTGGAAAATGTGATGGGTCAAACCGCAATGGCCTGACGTGCAGGTGTCTGGGAACGTGTAATTGACACTTAAGTTCTAACCTCTGCATCTTCCTTTTTCTTCCATTAAGTAAGGGTCTCATTCCAGAGAGGAAGAGTAGAGCTGAGTAACTTCTGATAACACAGATTTTTGCTTTTTTAAAGATTAAAGTCAAGTTGACTTACAATATTATGTTAGTTTTAGGTGGAGAGCACAGTTTTAACAAGGCAGGAACCCAACCTCGCAGGCATTATAGTTTCTGTATTTGGGTACGGTGCATGCTCAGTCACGTCCAACTCTTGGCAAACCCCATGGACTGTAGCTGCCAGGCTCCTCTGTCCATGGGATTTCCCTGGCAAGAATGCTTGAGTGGCGATGGAACCTACACCTCTGGCATCTCCTGCATTGGCAGGCCGATTCTTTACCACTTGCACCACCTGGGAAGCTCTGTATTTGGAGAAGACACAAAAGTTGGAGCTGTTTTCTTTCCTGCCAGTTTCATTCCAAAAGCAAGCAGGGAGAATGCCTTTTCTTCCCAATGGGCAAAGGGGAAGCTTACAGAAACACTAAGGAGGACTCCATGTGCCCATGTGGGCCTTAGGGAGTTACATAACTTTATCACTTTTTTTACATTAGAAGAACCCAGTGAAGCCTTCCATTACCTCCTACACATGGACGCCTACTGCAACCCCTGAGATGTCCCCAGTGACAGAGGGGCTGGTGTTAATATGTCTAGGTTTACGACTTAGAAAATGAGAGCAATTTTACTTGACGGCTCCCTTAGGGTTTCCAAAAATACTATTTTCTTTATATGCATACTTGAAATCACAGTCCATTGTTCTCAAGAACATCCCTGTCTAGGATCACAAAAAAATTTGTGGGGCCCGGTACCAATGAAAACATGGGGTCCATTGTGCAAAAGTTATTAAGAATTTCACAACAGAGACAGTACAGTAAAGCATCAAGCCTGGGGCTCTTCTTTGTGTGACCAGTGAAACCTTCCATATCACAAAGACAAAGCATGCTACCATCTTCATGGCAAAGCCTCCCAGAAAGAACAGCTCTTTGCAAGAAAGAATGAGATATGAGTATTGCTACTACAGCTTGCTTTTGATTTTCATTTGTATGCAATATCTTTTTCCAGCCCCAAAGTGAAGTCAGAAAGAGAAAAACAAATATCATATATTAATACATATATATGGAATCTAGACAAGTGGTACTGATAACCGATTTGCAGAACAGGGATAGAGAAGATGCAGAGAATGGATTTGTGGACACAAGGGGAAAGGAGGGGATGGGATGAACTGGAGAGCAGCGTTGACGTGTGTACACGGCCTCCTGTGAACGAGATGGCTCCTGGGAGGCCACCTGCGGCAGAGGGAGCGCAGCCCCTGCTCCGTGAGGACCAGAGGGCGGTGTGGGGGACCGAGGAGACTCTGTGAGGACGAGCGTTGGAGGCTCTGTGAGACCAGAGGGTTGTGAGGGGGAGCAAGGAGGCTCTGTGAGACCAGAGGGTGGTGTGGGGGAGCGAGGAGGCTCTGTGAGACCAGAGGGTGGTGTGGGGGAGCGAGGAGGCTCTGTGAGACCAGAGGGCGGTGAGGGGGCCCCAGGAGGCTCTGTGAGACCAGAGGGCGGTGTGGGGGACCGAGGAGACTCTGTGAGACCAGAGGGCGGTGAGGGGGCCCCAGGAGGCTCTGTGAGACCAGAGGGCGGTGAGGGGGAGCAAGGAGGCTCTGTGAGACCAGAGGGTTGTGAGGGGGAGCAAGGAGGCTCTGTGAGACCAGAGGGCGGTGTGGGGGACCGAGGAGACTCTGTGAGGACGAGCGTTGGAGGCTCTGTGAGACCAGAGGGCGGTGAGGGGGCCCCAGGAGGCTCTGTGAGACCAGAGGGTGGTGAGGGGGAGCGAGGAGGCTCAGGAGGGAGGCGTGTGTGTGAAGCTTCCATTTCTGCAGGTTGTTGTAAAGCAGGAACCAGCACAACATTGTAAAGCAATTACCCTCAATTTACATAATTAATTGTTTTTTTAGGGAAAAAAAAAAGAATGAGAGTCTAGAGAGGCTAATTTCATTAGGATTGAAGAATATACCAGTGCTAATATTTTGAACCATATAAAATAGCCAACATTTCCCCTATAAACACTGTGATTTCATATGGTTAAAATCTAATTCATAGTAGCTGTCATAGTAGCACGTTTTCCTTAGGATTAATAATCTTTGGAGTTGGCAACACTGAAAGGAGAAGAGATGATGCTAACGGTTGCCACACACGGATCCTTGTGTTTCATATTTGCAGTGCGATAGCTAGTATCTCCATGTGTACACGTGTTCATAAAAGTAACACCTCTGTGTCGAGGACACCTAGAAAATTTTACAAAATTAATTTAAAAATGAACACGATTATACGCTATCATTGTAAAATTCGGGGTTTTCTTTTCTGTTTAAACAACTCACTTGTATTTATTTGTTATTTATTTATATATTTACTGGCTGCATTGGACCTCCGTTATTATTTATTTATATATTTACTGGCTGCATTGGACCTCCATTATTATTTATTTGTATATTTACAGGCTGTGTTGGATCTCCGTTTTGGCACGTGGCTTCTCTTGTTGCTCTGGGTCCCAGAGCCTCCAGGCTCTTGAGCTGAGGCTCACAGGCTTAGCTGCCTCTTGCCACGTGGGATCAGATCTCTGCCACCAGGGACTAAACCCCCGTCCCCTGCATTGGAAGGCGGGTTCTCAATGACCACACCACCTGGGAAGGACCCCAAAATTCTGGTTTTCATTCCAGTTTTCTGTTACGTATATGGATGGATTAATGGATAGATCAGTTCAGTTCAGTTCAGTTACTCAGTTGTGTCCGACTCTTTGCCACCCCATGGACTGCAGAATGCCAAGCCTCCCTGTCCATCACCAACTCCCGGAGTTTACTCAAACTCATGTCCATCGAGTCGGTGATGCCATCCAACCATCTCATCCTCTGTTGTCCCCTTCTCCTCCTGCCCCCAATCCCTCCCAGCATCAGGGACTTTTCCAAGGAGTCAACTCTTCCCATGAGGTGGCCAAAGCACTGGAGTTTTAGCTTCAGCATCAGTCCTTCCAAAGAACACCCAGGACTTATCTCCTTCAGGATGGACTGGTTGGATCTCCTTGCAGTCCAAGGGACTCTCAAGAGTCTTCTCCAACACCACAGTTCCAAAGCATCAATTCTTCAGTGCTCAGCTTTCTTCACAGTCCAACTCTCACATCCATACATGACCACTGGGAAAACCATAGCCTTGACTAAATGGATCTTTGCTGGCAAAGTGATGTCTCTGCTTTTTAATATGCTATCTAGGTTGGTCATAACTTTCCTTCCAAGGAGTAAGTGTCTTTTAATCTCATGGCTGCAGTCACCATCTGCAGTGATTTTGGAGCCCCCCAAAATAAAGGTAGATACATAAACTCATGCATAAATGCATAGGTAGATACGTGTGTGTGTGTTCAGCTGCTCAGTCATGTCCAACTCTTTGTGACCCCATGGACTATAGCCCACCAGGCTCCTCTTGCTCATGGAATTTTTCAGGGAAGAATACTGGAGTGGGTTGCCATTTTTCTCCTCCAGGGGATCTTCTCAACCCAGGGATCAAATCAGTGTGTCTTGTGTCTCCTGCATTGGCTAAGCCACTTCTGTTGTGCCTGATCCTCTGTGACCGCATGGACTGTAGCCCGCCAGGCTCCTCTGTCCATGGGATTCGAAAGGCAAGGACACTGGAGTGGGCTGCCATGCCCTCCTCTGAGGCAGAGGACTCCCGGCACTAAGACCCCCACCGCAGACACAGCTCCTTTCTTTTCAGAGGCACACACTCTCAGATGTCTTCTGTACAGTCAGAGTCACAGGGACACAGACTGTTCATGGCTGTGGTCTCACGACTCACATTGCACTGCAGTGTGATTTATTTTCCGGGAAAGAACTGAAAATGTTTTGATAATTTTTCATCAATAAAAATTGGCTATGTCATTCTTTTGTTATGGCTTAATAGCATTCCATAATGAATCATAAATAATGTCTCCGTGGCCTTATTGACTTTTCGATATCATGATACATATTTATTTGTGCATCTGTTGGCTGTTTATCTGAGACCTCACAGGAAGGCATGCTCCCTGAGGTCAGGGTCATTGTGTGTCTCTTCCAGGCTGAATTTCCATAAGCTGCGCTATTTTGGTTGTGCTCAAATAACACAAGAATGGAGGAAGAGGGGCATTTAGATTTTTCTCCACTGCTAAAATGGACACATTTGAACATGTATCTCCATCGACATAAATGAGAATTGCTGGTTTTTTTTTTTTCCCTTTCTGGCCCTGATACTCAGCTTGCGGGATCTTAGTTCCTCAACCAGGAATCAAACCTGTGCCCCCTTCAGGGAAAGCGAGCAGTCTTCACTGCTGAACCACAAGGGCAGCCCCAAGAATGTCTTAAAACTACCCCACTAGGGCTTCACTGGCGGTCATTGGTCAATAATTCACCTTGCAGCGCAGGACTCTGGTTTCAATCCCTGGCCTGGGGATGCCGCACACCATGAGGCAGCTAAGCCTGTGAGCCACAACTGCTGAGCCCAGGGTAGCAGCTGCTGAAACCTGCGCTCTCCTGAGCCTGTGACACCCAACACGCGAAGCTGCGGCAGAAAGAAGCGTGCACACCACAACGAGAGAGGAGCCCCCACTTGCCACAACTAGAGGGAGCCCACGGGGAGCAACAGAGACCCAGCACGGCCAAAATAAAATCAATTAACTAAAAAATGGCCTCCTAGAAGAAGAAAGCCTTGCTCAAAGTGCATATAGTGTTTAATTTCTGATAGAACTGCCGTCCTCAAGAACTGAACAACTTTCACTCGCACCAATCATGTCTGGGAGTGTCTGCTTTGCTACATACTCTCCAGGACCAGGTACCCATGATCGGCTAATGAAGCGGTTTTGATTTTGGGAGAGAAAAGCCCCTTTGACAAGCATCAGCAGGAGCGCCGTCTACAGCCGCTCAGGCTGCACACTGCTCAACTCTGAGGGTGCCCTTCACATCACCTCCGGTACCAAGGGCAGACGCAGCGTCCTCCAGCGTGGCTGCTCTGGGACGTCAGGGGATGGTCTCTGAGCGTTCGCTCCTTTCTTCTTCTGGTGCAGATGCTGACAACTGCAAGCTGACCAATCCCATGCTGCTTATGGAACTTAACTAGATAAACGGCAGTTTCTTGAAAAGGCTGCAGGACCTCAAAAGACTTTTACTATATTTTGAATTCAGACTACTGGAGTTGTATGATATTTTCACTGTCTTAACATTTGTCTCCCTCACAGCTAATTTGATAGCATATTTTAGCTGATTGCCTTTATCATTTTTTTCCAAGGTGTTCAATTGAGTTTTCACAGAGATGATTCTCTTTTCACACTTACAGTTTATCAGTTTATATAATACTTAATTAATGGTATAATTATAATAGCAAGCACAATTACCATGGACAGATTTAAGACAACAAAATGAACACTTAGCAAGCACCAAGCTTTAATAGAAGTGTGCGGGAAAACTAGAGATTAGTATACCAGCCTGGAGTCTTCAGCGTGGAGGTGGAAGGAGTCAGGATGCTTTCCAGAAGGAACATGGGAGTTAATTAATCCAGCATGGTGGTCGAGTGGAGGTCAATTCACAGAGCATCAGAAATGCCTGCCACAGTGCAAGCAACTGCCCCTTCCATGCAACCAGTGAATAAATCATTCCAGAGTAAGAATGATGTAAGGAACACAGATTTGCTATTTCTTTCTCCGTCTCCCTTCTCCATTGCCTTCCGCAATATAACCATCAGACTCACCTGGGCTTAACGACGCAGAGTTCCCTTTTCTACAGCCTTGTCTAAAAACACAAGGCAACTGCTTCTTGGGATGCTTAGACAGAAAAACAGAGTTCTCTTCATACCCAAGAGCAAAAGTGGCCAGATTGAATTATTGAACTAATGTATGTCGATTTCCAATAGGGATGACCTCCTAGGGAGATTTTCACAGCTAGTTCACCCTGCAGTTGATTTCTGCCTTCTGTACTGACTTTAGAATTTGAGGATTCCTTGAGATGGCTTTTGCACTGAAAACATGCCAAATATTTTGCAATTTAGCCTTTAATGTATAGACAAAACACTAGAATCATTTCTAAGTAGCATTCAGCGTTGCTGGCATCTACAGAAACTTATCACCTCCCCCCATAGTCTCATCGATTGAAAAGTTGCCATCTCATCTCCCTCCAATCCTATGTTTTAAAGGCACAGTGTTTGTATAATGCTGCTCTAGGAGGATTTATTTCTAAATAATTGAACAACATCGATCTTAAAGTTGAATTACCTGACCCGGGATCTTTCCTTATGTTAACACAGTGACTGATTGCTGTAAAAAACCAGCTCATTATTAAATTTAGACTTTGAGATTCTTGGTTTATTCAGAAAGTATGGAAATAATTTATTTTATTCATTTAAAAGCAAGATATAACCATTTAAGTCTTTCTTTTTATTTTTGATTTTACGGCAAGTAGTTAATAACATATCAGACAAAAGAGTATTTTATTGCTGTATATTGATGTTAGACTATCTTTCCTCTGAAGAATGAAACAATGTTATTTTTCTTAGTGGATTAATGTCTCCATAAATTGCTGCAAAACCATGCTTGTGTTGACAAACATAGTATTTGTTGGTGAACCTGAAATACGACATTTCTGCTATATTTCTTGGGATGTAAATACGTGCTTATGGATTCATCAAACATTCATCATAACCTTGCTTTGCATCAAATTTGCCCAGGGAGCCAAGAGTACAAGATAGACAGAACCTCTGCCATCACAGACTGTCAGTCCAGACGAGAAAACGGACATAACTATAGGTAATTTAAATGTTCAATACAGATAATTACACAATGTTAGAAGGTTTCGAGGGGGCACCTAATGTAACTTGGCTATTTAGAACAACAAATCTGTGGTTTTCTTAATCCAGTCTCTCTTAGTTCAGTTCAGTTCAGTCACTTAGTCATGTCTGACTCTTTGCGACCCCATGAATCACAGCACACCAGGCCTCCCTGTCCATCACCAACTCCCAGAGTTTACTCAAACTCATGTCCATCGAGTCGGTGATGCCATCCAACCATCTCATCCTCTGTTGTCCCCTTCTCTTCCTGCCCCCAATCCCTCCCAGCATCAGGAACTTTTCCAATGAGTCAGCTCTTCCCACGAGGTGGCCAAAGTATTGGAGTTTCAGCTTCAACCTCAGTCCCTCCAATGAACACCCAGGACTGATCTCCTCTAGGATGGACTGGTTGGATCTCCTTGCAGTCCAAGGGACTCTCAAGAGTCTTCACCAACACAACAGTTCAAAAGCATCAATTGTTCAGGATCAGCTTTCTTCACAGTCCAACTCTCACATCCATACATGACCACTGGGAAAGCTATAGCCTTGACTAGACGGACCTTTGTTGGCAAAATAATGTCTCTGCTTTTTAATATGCTGTCTAGGTTGGTCATAACTTTCCTTCCAAGGAGTAAGCATCTTTTAATTTAATGGCTGCAATCACCATCTGCAGTGATTTTGGAGCCCGGAAAAATAAAGTCTGATCTGTTTCCACTGTTTCCCCATTTATTTGCCATGAAGTGATGGGACCAGATGCCATGATCTTAGTTTTCTGAATGTTGAGCTTTAAGCCAATGTTTTCACTCTCCTCTTTCACTTTCATCAAGAGGCTCTTTAGTTCTTCACTTTCTGCCATAAGGGTGATGCCATCTGCATATCTGAGGTTATTGATATTTCTCCGGCAATCTTGATTCCAGCTTGTGCTTCTTCCAGCCCAGCATTTCTCATGATGTACTCTGCATATAAGTTAAATAAGCAGGGTGACAATATACAGCCTTGGCTGGTCCTCTTGTGCCCACGCAGCCACCCCAGTCTCAACATCTCTTTATAAAAATTGTGACTCTCATCTAAGAAACTCACATTTTTAAATTACCTTCTAGAAGATGCTTTGAATCATTTTGCTGAAAGATATTCTCAGACTGTCTCATAACTAAGAGCCGGGTAACTTGGCTTTGGCCTAGAGCAGAGGTCAGCCAATGACTATGGTCCATGGGCCAAATACTTCTGCCACTTATCTTTGACAAAACTTAAGAATGATTCCTGTGGTTGTTTTTGTTTGTTTGTTTGCTTGTTTTAGTGGTCAAAAAACAAGCAAAGGAAGTTTCCTGAACATAGAGTAAAGAGGAATGGATGACCCTCTCTTTTAGAGCAAAGACTAACATGAAAGAAGGGAAATACAAGCTCAGACACAAAATCTAAGGGTGGAAGACAGAATGGCAAAGCATTCAGTTATCCAGGTACATCACACTATAATGTAGTATTTTTCAATCAAAATTAATATAAAACATCCATGATAAACAAAATACAACTTTTTAGCGCACAATTACTAATATTAATTCCTTTAACTCATGGCTTACCTTAACACTACTCTTGACCCAGTCTTTCTTTAAAGTTTTGGCTTTTCATTCATCACTGGGTTTTTTTGCACCGGGTCTTCACTGCTGCGTGAGCTTCTAGCTGCAGCGAGTGGGGCTGCTCTGTGCTCCAGCCCCCCGGGCTTCTCGCTGCAGCAGCTCCCCTCGCGGCCGAGCACTGGACCTTAGCGCTGCAGCAGTTGTGGAGCACGGGGCTTCATTGTCCCACAGCACGTGGGATCCTTCTGGGCCAGGGATCCAACCCGTGTCCCCGGCACTGGCAGGTGAGCTTATCCACTGTACCATCAGGGAAGTCCCATCATGAGATTTTAAAGTGATTTTGACTTTAAAAACTATGCATTAAAATTTCATTTATCTGGGTACTTCCCTAGTGGGCCAGTGGCTAAGATTCTATGCTCCCTAGACAGGGGGCCCAGTTTGATCCCTGGCCGGGGAACCAGATCTCACACGCCACAAGTATGAATTCACGTGCTGCAACCAAGACCCACTGCAGTCAAATAAATAAATAAAAATATTGTATAAAATAAAGTATGATTTATCTGGATTACTAGGTTTTTTGGTGACCTCTTAGGTTTTGCACCTAAGGCCAGTGTCACATTCCCTCTGTCCTAGCTGCCTTCATCCATCTGGGTGCTGTAATAGAACACAGTAGACTGGATGACTGTAACAACAAATGTTTGTTTTTGTGCATTCCGAAGGCTGGGAAGTCCAAGATCATGGTGTGGGCAGGTGTGGAGTCTTGTGGGTGCCCACTTCCTGGTTCACAGGCTATCATCTTTTGTAATGTCCTCACAGGGCAGAGGAGGGAGGGGAGCTCTCCATCATCTCTTTTGTAAATGGCACTAATCTCATTGATTTGGTGCTCCACCCTTCTGAAACCATCCAGAAGGGGTTCGGCTTCAACATATGGATTCTGAGGGTACACAAAACAGTCTATAGCTCCAGTGTTGGCCTGCTGCTGCAGGTTCACGTTTGAAATTCCCCTAAGTGTGAATGTACTTGTTCTGGGAAGAGAGAGAATAGCCCTTAGCATTTGAAGGATATGGCAGAATTCTTTCAATTTAGGGAAAACTGAAGCCCACAACACTTATCATTTCTATAACAGAAAAGTAAAATCCTCCCAGGGTTAAAAAGT
Source organism: Dama dama (assembly GCF_033118175.1). Classification (NCBI taxonomy): domain Eukaryota; kingdom Metazoa; phylum Chordata; class Mammalia; order Artiodactyla; family Cervidae; genus Dama; species Dama dama. Next base: position 82,587,020 of record NC_083703.1, read on the forward strand.
CCATATATTTGAGGCGAATGGGAAGACTTGGACCTTCATTTGTTACCTTTTAATGGGAACCCTGAGTGGCCCTCTCTCAAGGTTATGGACGAAGTGGAATGGCTGTGATGTGAAGCTGTCACATGGGGGTAACTCCCGGAATGTGTGGGTGAAACCACCGCAGAGCTGCAAATGACAGGCTGGGAAAATGCTCCATCGTATCTGGGGAGGCCAGGCACTACCAGATTCAAAATGATTTCAGAAATTCATTAAAAATCCACATCTCTGAAAGACTGGAGATGATTTACAGCAAGCCCTGGCAACAGGAAACAGTGAGTTTGGAGAAATGGCCAGGATGGAAGTGACCTTACTCAGTTCATTGAGGTTTGAACGCATATACCCCACATGCTGGGAACTAAGGATGCACACAGCAAGTCAAGGGCTTCCCTGGGGGTCCAGTGGTTGAGAATCCGCCTGCCAACACAGGCACTACAAGTTTGGTCCCTAGTCCAGAAGACCCCACACGCCACGGGGCAACTAAGTCTGTGCGCCCAGCCACTGCAGTCCGTGCACCCCGGAGCCTGAGCACCACCGCAGGGGAGTGGCCTCCGCTCCTGCACTAGAGAAAGGCCAGGCGCAGCAGCAAAGGCCCAGCACAGACAAAAATCATAAATAAATAAATCCCGTAAAAATTCTTTTAAAGAGTCAAATGATGCTGAGTCCTACCATGTGCTTGGGGATGATGGTGACCAGCTAATATGTGCAGAGGTATTTACTCTGCATAAGATCTCAGTAGAAACCAATATTATCCCTGTTTCACACTTGAAGAAACTGAGGCTCTGAGGTGCTTAGTAACTGCCTCAAGGTCACCCAGCTGCTGAGGAATTGCCTGAGATTCAAACCGAGATTACAGGCTGCAGAGATGAGAGACTAAACGGAGATAAACAAAGCATGGCAGAAGAGTCATTTGAATGTGGGGGCCACCTAATTTCCTACGGGAAAAATCAGTCACTTTACCCATTTATTGGAAGAATATCCTTGCTATTAAATGCAGGGTCATTCAGCTAGAATTAAGGTCCCTGAAACTTAAGCTCTTGAGTTGGGAGGGCCATTAAAGAGTCTCATTCAAATTTCCTTCCCTGTATTACAGATGAAGAGTCTGGGGCACCCAGAAGGAATAGGTTGTTACAGTTGTAGAAAATCATTCATCTTCAGCACTCCTGAGAAACAAGGATTCAATAGCCACGAATGTTTGGGGGAGGAGGGCAAGCTAAAAAATGGAAAGACTAAAGAAGGAGAATCTGATCATTAAGAAAGAAACTTGTTTATTACCAGGAGCTAAAACTTTGCAAGAAGGATGAAGGTCTTCCACTTAACTAAAACAAAATTGCGCCCTAGATATTTGCATGCAGCTGTGTGTGCATTTCAGGTTAACATTTGCCCTCAAATCTTCCTCTGGTTTCCCCTGACAGCACAATAACCTAAATGTGCAGCTGAACAAGTCTACTGTAAGGTCCCTTTTAGGGAGATTATACCTTGCCTGTTAGGAATAAATTTTCCTCATCTTGTTTGCGGTTACTTAGACCTTCCTGTAAATTTAGTACTTTCACACATAATGGGGCTAAGACATATGAAGCAAAAGAAGATTGCTTTTGCCTTTTCTCCCTTATTTTTTTTCATCCCTAAATTCCACATGGAGAAAATCACATTCATAAAGCCTACATGGTCATCAGGAAAAGCATCGGTGATTCCGTTAATGTGTCTGCACACGGGGACACATTCATCTCACCCTGCGTCAGTTACAGAGGGCAAGAACTGAGCTTCCTTACAACCTATGCCTTTGGGAGAAAGCACATGATGGTAACTATTGTGCTTTTGCTCAGAAGGATCGTTGGCCTCAAAGTCAGGGAAGGAACACTCCACCCACGTTCCTTTAGGGTAACGGCTGTCAGTATGGGCAATGGCGTCTCCTGGCAGTGGGCGTTTTGGAGATCTGGTGAGGGCACTTTTATTGTCGTAGTATCTAGGGGTAGTACTAGCATTTAGTACTTAGTGTTTAGTCAAGGACACTAGAAATTCTCTGAAACACTGGACAGTCTGACCAAGAAAAGAAAAAAAAGGGCATTTCACATCCACATGGCTTTTGAAAGACTCACACTGAATATACGGGCTTCTGTGATGGCTCAGTGGTAAAGAATCCAGAATTCACCTGCCAATGCAGGAGATGCAGCATTGATCCCTGGGTCAGGAAGATCCCCTGGAGAAGAAAATGGCAATCCACTCTGGTACTCTTGCAGGGAAATACCATGGACAGAGGAACCTGGTGAGCTACAGTCCAAAGGGTCACAAGAAGTTGGATACAACTTAAGAGCTAAACAATAATGACACTGAGTATATAGAAGTAACATATGTGGGGATAATTTTTAATAATAGTGAATTTTCCAGGAATGCAATTATCATATAAATTAAGGGCAGTGCTTTTCCTTAATTTTGTTAAGGAGGTATGTATTTTATTAAGAATTTTACTAAAAGTTATTTTCCAGTTATTTATTTTACTTTATGTTATGGCTTATTGTGAAGTTAAAAATTAATCTCATGATGATGGTGGAAGAGGTAATCATCAATAAACCTAAATATTAACTTGTTTCTATTTTGCATGGCTTTCTCAGAACATAATACGGAATTACAAGATAATTTAGGTGCTATCAGTTGTAGATGAGGACAGAAATAAGCAATGGTCAAGCTGCTTTGTTTTTTCCTGGGAGAAGACAAAGTAGAGAAGAGAAAGATGGAAGAGAAGCCACGCAGACAGAGCATCTCAGGAAGAATAAAGCTGTGCCTTTTTGGGTGAGTGGGATAGTTGCCCCACAATGTGGGATCTAAGTTCCCCGACCAGTGATCAAACCACATCCCCTGCCTTGGGAGGCAGATTCTTAACCACTGGACCACTAGGGAAGTCCCAAGCAGCGGCTTTTTAATAGGAAACTGACTGGTATGTCATAGGAAGAAGAATTCCAGTGAGGGGATCACAAAGAAGGACTCAGGAGGCAGGAAGTTAAAACAAAAGCCTGAAGAAAAGAAAGCCAGAGAATCAGAGGCTGTGAGGACATAGGCTTTTCTCTATGATGGGCAGCTATTGCTTAAGAGCTTAAAGATGACTACACCTACATCATAGTCAGGAAAGCAGATATATCTCAGAGATTAAAGGAGGAAGAAACTGGGAAAGGATGGTGGGAAGTCAGGAAAACGTTGTTTTGACAGCTTAATTGTTGTTCTGCCATTTTCCCCCTTTTGTTTACTTTACCCAACAAAATTTCAATGCCAAAGTTTTTCAATGAGTTTAGTCACCTCTTGTTATTTATTAGAATCAAGTGAATTTACATGTTAAGAGAATAGGAAGATAAAAGTAATAGAGAAAGAAAGTGAAAGTGTTAGTCACTCAGTCCTGTCCGACTCTTTGTGACTTCATGGACTAGAGCCTACCAGGCTCCTCTGTCTATGGAATTCTCCAGGCAAGAAAACTGGAGTGGGTGGCCTTCTCCTGGGCATCCTATCTTTCTCCTGGGCATTTTCCTGACCCAGAGATGGAACTCGAGTCTCCTGCATTGCAGGCAGGCTCTTTATCATCTGAGCTACCAGGGAAACCCAGAGAAAGAATGTGGGGTTTTTACAGGAAAATGTGCTTCTGTTTTGGGACCCACTAATCTTGATTATAGTTCTTTGGTGAGAAGTCAAATGCATTTGAGGAGGGAAAAGGAATATATATCTGAATAAGTATGTTGGATACGGGGGTTCAACATATTTTTATTTCTACCTATGGTCAATGTGGGAAAGTGAAATCTCCTCTCCCAGCCATCAGTGTTTTTAACCTTTCAAGGAAACTCTTCTGTGGAAGGGAGTAATTATATATAATCAGATTTAATTATATTAAGTGGGATGAGATGTAACATCCTTGCCAATTATGCCAGCAAGTTGCTTGCCTAGCCTTTCTGAGTGTGTCAGCAAGAATTCCTCCAGCACTGGAGAAGATTCCTGTTTGTGGCCATTTCTCAGATAAAAGAAAGACATAATAATCTTTCATGTTGAAGACTGATTGGACAAAGAATCTTCCTTAAACCTCTGTCAGTTGTCCTCCTTCCAGATTGGAGAAAAGCCAGGGAAATGACCCTCATGACTCTACGTCTAAATTCCAGTGCTAGGAATACCTTCTTGGAATTCATTGGGAGACACTTTACCTAATGCAACAGCAACTAAAATAAGAATTTGAATTGCTCTGATTTCTCAAAAAACTCAGTTCACTTTTTTTTTTTTTTAAACAAATTCATGGGTGGGGTGGGAATGGATCCTCTCTTTTGGAGCTAAACTTCATCAAGTAAAACCATAAGGAAGGTCACCTTCTATTTATCATTCTACAATTCTAAGATTATTTACTATTGGGGATTTCCCTGTTAGTACAGTTGGTAAGAATCTGACTGCCAATGCAGATGACACATGTTTGATCCCTGGTCCAGGAAGATCCCACATGCCCCAGAGCAACTAAGCCTGGGAACCACAACTGCTGAGCTGGCACTCTGGAGGCTGTGAGCTGCACCAGCTGAAGCCCAGACGCCTGCAGCCTGCTCTCTGAAACGAGAGGAACTGTCACAGCCGTGCCTGAGTCCTGCAGTGAAGAACAGTCCCCACTCCCCGCAAGCAGAGAAAGCTCACAGTGAAGCCAAAAATAAATAAATTATGTTTAAAAAAACTGATTAAGATTGTTTACTATTGAAGATTATTAAACTAAGATATCAGTAAATTGGAGATATCCTAAATGGATATTTCAAATATTCAGAATAAATAGATGACTGTGTGGTGAGAACCTCTGCAAAGAACAAATTCAGCATCGCTAGGGTTCAGACAGAGTCTGAGTGGCCACTCAGCAGGGGGAGGGGTAAGGCACCAATGTACACTTACAAAGCAACTCTGATAGACCCACCACTGCTCTAAGCCTTGGTCAGACAAAGGAGCTTAGAGCTGAGGTTGGGGTTAAGGCTACTGGGCCTGTCTTCGTGGCGTTTACATTTTCTAAACCTTTTACTCTAAGATCTCATGATTCTGTATTTATAATGATAAGTAGCCTAGTCAAAACATTCTATAGTAGGGAGTTTTCTGGTGGCCCAGTGGTTAAGACTCTGCTTTCCAGTCCAGGGAGTATGGGTTTGAACCTTGGTCAGAGAACTAAGACCCCACGTGTCATGCGGTGCAGTCAAAAATTAAGAAAAAATATTATATAGCAAAATATAATGAAGTAATAAAACTAAAAAGAGAATAACTATTAACTTTATTATTGAGAATCACTGTTAATAGCAATGAGCTTCCCATGTGGCTCAGGGGTAAAGAAGCTGCCTGCCAATGCAAGAGACAGAGGAGACATGGATTCCATTCCTGGGTCGGGAAGATGCCCTGGAGAAGGAAATGGCAACCCATTCCAGAATTCTTGCCTGGAGAATCCCATGGACGGAGGAGCCTGGTGGGGTATAGTCCATGGGGTCACACAGTCAGATACCACTGAGCAGGCGCAAGTACAGGTTGGCATTAATAATAACAGACGAGTTGCCAGAGGTCGGATTCTACACTAAGTGGGAAATATTTCATTTAATTCTTAAGCCAATCCATTACAGATGAGGAAACATAGGATTATAGAGATTAAATACATGATTTATTCCCAAGATAAGTGGGAGGGTTTCTAGGCAGGAGGAGGCATTTCATGAAGTAACACAGATGAGACCCCGCTCTCTGATACTAGTAACTGCAACGCTGCCCTTCAGACACACTTCTGTATGTCGATAAGTGCTGTAGACACACAAGTTAGTGGAATTCACGCCATACATGGAGCTTTCTGGATACTGAAGATTCAGAGTGAAAAGACAAATGAGATTCCATCCCCAAAGGAACTTACATTCTAGAAACCGTCAATAAGAAAGCAAATAAATGAACAAGATAGTTACAGTTAATGATGGGTCCGTGGAGGAAATTAGAAGAATATGGTAGAGAAAGGCTCTGGGGAAAGTGACCGTTTGCATAGTCTCAGGGAGGAAAAGGCCTCATTGAGGAGATGAGATTCGAGAAGGAGGAGAAGGAGCTTGACATGCGACAATCTGGGGACAGAAGCGGACGAGCAGCAGAAGGAACGAGTGGACACCAGAGGAGGCAAGGACGCCAGGACGTCTGAGAAAAGGCCAAAAGGCCAGATAAGGTCAAAGTGCTGGTCAGGAACCAGAGCTCAGAGCCGCCAGGGCGGACTGTGCCCTATGACAGGGGCAGGGAGAAACAGACCCTGGGATGGAGCTTTGCTTGCAGGACGCCCCCGAGGGCAACACCTGTAGGAGATGTGTAGGAGGCGCCCCTAAGCCCCGGGAGAAGCTGAGCTGCAGGGTGGCTGCAGCAAAGGCCCAGACAACACAGGTGCTGCACCGACCCGACTCCCCAGCAGAGGTGGGGACCTTCGGTCACCATGTTCCGGGTAAATCTGAGGTTCTTGCTTCATAGAGAAAGAATCTGGAGATGGAGTGATAGATAAGAAGTGTACTGACATAGAGAGAAACACTCCACAGACACAGAGTGGACCATCTCAGAATGCAAGACAACGAGCTTAGAAATAAGGCCTGGTTAGTTTTTACAGGTTGGGTAATTTCATAGGTTAATGAGATGAGGGGAAGGATCATTCCAATTGTTCGGGGTAAGGGCCACATGGGCCCTTCCAGGAACTGGGCGACCACCCACTTCTTGGCCTTTCATGGTTAGCCTCAAAACTGTCAGGGCCCTGGCAGGTGGGTACGTCATCGAACTTGCTGATGTATTACAGTGGCCGTATAATGAGGCTGAAGGTCTATTGGAAGTCGAATCTTCTGTCATCTTGGACCCAGTAGGTTCTAACCAGCTTTACCATGTCCTATAGCTGTGCCATTCTTTGAAAGGTTGTGCCCTGCCCCCTTCCCCCCTGTTCGAAATGAAGCCAGACCTTAAGCCGACCCTCCCTCCTTCATTGACCAGCTAGCCCAAGAAAGAGGAGGATCACGAATGAGTCCAGAGTGATGCTCTTCACCTGAAGGCAATTTCCAGATAAGAGCTCACCGAGAGCCGGAAGCCATCCGCTCCCAGCCCCTGGGGACGTGGGCGTCTTAGTCCTGGAAAAGCGAGCTGAGTGACCCAACAGCATCCAGGGCGATGACCACACCGTCCACCACGCAGACCGGGATCGCTCTGAAAGTGAAAGGGGCTCTAACTCATAATGAAGAAGGGGAAACGGGCACTTATTAAGGGTGTCCCAGGTAAACCGAGATACCATCTCGGGCCAGAGTAGAGAGACTGGATCTTGTTCTAAGTGCTCTAGGAGGCAAGCTCCTCAAAATGTACATGCATACGAGGCCTTGGAATGTGCTGAGAAGCCCCGAATCTATCCCTCCAAAGACAGAGCCACAGGTTTCTCAAGAAGGAAACAATTAGGGCTTCCCTGGTGGCTCAGTGGTAAAGAATCTGCCTGTCAATGCAGGAGACAGGGGTGTGGTCCCCGGTCCAGGAAGATCCCACATGCCACGGAGCAGCTAAGCCAGTGAACCGCAACTGTTAAGCCTGTGCTCCAGAGCGCCCAGGAGCCACAGCATCTGAAGACCACGTGTTCCAGAGCTTGGGCTCAGCACCAAGAGATGCCGCCACACCCCACAGCTCAAGAGCAGCCCCCACTCGCTGCAACCAGAGAAAAGTCCACACTGCAACGAAGACGAGCGTAGCCAAAAATAATGAATTAATTAATTTAATTTAAAAAGTAACCGCACACAGACTGGGTGCTGTTGTTTCCTTTGTTTTGGGGTTCTCCTGGGCACCGCCACCACTGTGGCCTCCAGCTGCCTCGATGCCTTTCCTGTGGAATATCAATATTGCCACGGAATTCGCAACCAGTAAGCTGTTTCAAAGACAAAGTGGGAACAGTTCAGTATCGGCTGAGACGTTAAAACGACATATTCCAAGGCTCTGTGCCATGAGGGGACGGTGCATAAAGACTCCAGACTCCCAGGAGGGGGCTGAGGGCCCAGGAGGAGGAGCCGGAGAGGCAGGGCATGTGGGTGCCTGTGCTCGGAGTCCACACTGCAGGCGGTTTACGCACAAGCCAGACGTGGTTATCAGCCTGGCTGGGAGTATGGAGAAGTCGATTCACAGATGGTCGCTAACAGTCTATGAGAACAGAGGTGCAGAACAGTGCCCCCAAAGGAGGAGGTTCTCAAAAGTGGGTCCGTATGTGTGAGCGTTGGGCCATAAAGAAGGCTGAACACCAAAGAATTGACGCTTTGGAACTGTGGTGTTGGAGAAGACTCTTGAGAGTCCCTTGGACTGCAAGGAGATCCAACCAGTCCATCCTAAAGGAAATCAGTCCTGAATATTCATTGGAAGGATTGACACTGAAGCTGAAGCTCCAGTACTTTGGTCACCTGATGGGAAGAGCCGACTCCTTGGGAAAGACCCTGATGCTGGGAAAGATTGAAGGTAGGAGGAGAAGGGGATGACAGAGGATGAGATGGTTGGATGGCATCAATGACTTAAGGGACATGAGTTTGAGCAAACTCCAGGAGACAGTTAGGGACAGGGAAGCCTGGCATGCTGCAGTCCATGGGGTTGCAAAGAATTGGACATGATTTGGCGATTAAACAATAACAAGACCTCAGAAGGAGTTCAAAGACAAAATCCAAGGAATCTATATACTCAGATGCAGAAGAAAACAAAAACACCTACATCTTTATTTTCATTATCACTAACTGAAGTTTATCATCCCTGCAATTAGAAATGTGGGCAAAACACCATAGTAGAATAAAGGCACCCATGACCTACCCCCAGCAGAAGTCACTATGTGTTCACAAGTTTTTGCAGATACCGCAACACATCTTCTCCTCTCTTCACTGTTTTTCAATTATAACAGTTATTAGACCTGCTACTAGGTCTTATTTCTTAGTGTGTTAGTAAAATAAATACATCAGTGTATTATTATAAATGTGGCAATTTAAATATTTTTATAATTATGTTTTAATATGATTGACTTTTGTTTGTAACTCTATGGTGTGCACTTAAAATTATTATCCCGAGAGGGCAGGCATTCTTTGATTTCCCCGGTCTACCAAAGGGCCTGTGGAACGCACATTGAAAAGGACCCAGCCCTGCATGCCTATGGCTGGGGATATGACCCCATATCTTCATTTACCATCAGACAGTTTTCACTGCACAATTTAAGTAGATGAGAATTATGACATTTCTTTGAATCAAATGTTGGGCTGGCTACACTCTAAACTTGCCCCCTTGAGATCCCCTATTATGATGGGGGGACACACAGAGAGAGGCAGCAGTTGGTGATACAGTCCTAGTCACACGAGACTCGCTTTCAACAGCCCTGGATCTCACAGTGCACCATGGCGGGCCTGGTGGTACCGACAGGAAGGCTGAAAGGTGAATAAGACAGTTTATTGGGTCTGCTATATTATGAGGTTTAGGAAAATGGGCCGACCCCTGGTTCAGATGCAAAAAATCTGCCTGGAGTGCAGGAGATCTGGGTTCCATCCCTGGGTCAGGAGGATCCCCTGGAGAAGGGAATGGCCACCCACTCCAGGATTCTTGTCTGGAAAATCCCACGGGCAGAGGAGCCTGGCGGGCTACAGTCCATGGGATAGCAAAGGGTCAAACATGACTGACTCGCTAACACACACATTAACCAACTTAGGACAGTAATGAGAAGCGTCCCTTAAACAACAGGAAACTGTGATTTGTCCTGGAAGGAAATGGCCACCCATTCATGTGCAGTGTTACCTCTGGGTGTTACCAAAGGCTTCTGGTCAGTAAGGCAGATGCCACCGGGGACTGCAGAGAATCCATTTCAAATGTACACTCTTCCAAGCAAGATGACTCAAATACTTCAACCACTTAAAATTCTTCACACTCACCTCCAGGAACAAAGTCTACTTCTTCTGTTACTATGACATCATCTCTTTAAAAGAAAATCACTCTTTTAGAATCAATTTAACTCCTTGCTTTGAAGAATTCAAGGTCTGTTGCACACAACCCAAACACCTCTTGGAAGCAATTTTATTTATGACCGTTGAGCATGCTCATGACCTTCTGAAACCAGCGCCTGAGGGGAGTTACCATGAAATTCCCTTTCAGGGCTTGAAGGTTGTCTGGTATTGTCAACTCAGATATGATCTTCTGGTTTCAGGGACACATAGAATGCGGCTGAAGTATCGTGAGGGTTTATCCTGGTGCACTGGCACCCCTTTCATCCTCAGTCATGTGCTGGTTTGGGTGATGAATTTCATGGCCATCCCGTTCATTAGTTGATAGTTATGGCTCCATGCCCCACCCTGTCTCCTGGGCCCCCAGGTATCAGGGCTCCAGTTACCCAGTTTCCCACCCCCACCCCATCCCACACAGGATCCACCTCCGAGTTCTGAAGAGCCCTGCCTTCCTGGCAGCATTGCAGAATTCCTGCTCACTCTTCTCCACTCTTCCCAGCCTCCAAGTAGAGCCTCTTCCAAGAGTTAATGTTTTACTCCATGGAAGAAAGGAAGATGGCAATATTCTTGGTTCTGATCCTCCGAAATATAAGCTTCCACTGAGGCAAAGGGGCACAAAAAGCCCTCTGCATGGAAAAAATAAAGACGTCAGAATGTGTAAAAGAGATGACTCGATGTCGTTTCAGTGAAACACTGGAGCCTCTCCAGGGATTGTTTTATTCGATGGGAGTGTGTCCTTTTTAAAATACTTATTTTTATTCATTTTATTTATCTGGCTGTGACTGGTCTTAGCTGCGGCACCCAGGACCTTTAGTTGCTGCATATAACTCTTAGTTGGGCACGTGGAAGCTATTTCCCTGACCAGGGATAGAATCTGGGCCCCTTGCCTTGGGAGCATGGAGTCTAGCCACTTGACCACCAGTGAAGATGAGACTTTTTTTTTTTTCAATTAGGTTGTTTTCTGTGACTTCCCTGGTAGCTCAAACTGTAAAGCATCTGCCTGCAATGAGGGAGAACTGGGTTCAGCCCCTGAGTTGGGAAGACCCCCTGGAGAAGGGCGTGGGACACACTTCAGTATTCTTGCCTGGAGGATCCCATGGGCAGAGGAGCCTGGAGGTTATTCTATAACTCTGCAGAAATAGAAGCTAACATAATGCTAACATTGCTTGTCCACACATGCAAACACATAACAGAGGACAGTCCCTCTCCCCACTGTAGAAAAATCCAGTTTTCACCTGTTTGAAATTTATTTCAGCATTCCTAATCTATAAAAGTATTGTACCTTGAATTCTCCTTTGAAGCAGTTGTAAAACCTTACTGGTTCTCTTGTTAATGAGTTAAGTAAAATCTTTGGCAGGTGTTCATTTTATATCTGTATGGAAGTCATGATTTTACCGTTTTGGGAAAATTATCCTTTAACACCTGGTTGCCGCTGGAAACAAATCAGCAGAAAGAGGAAAATCAGGGAGGGGAGACCAAGCTAACAGCTCAATGCAATGCCTGTCACACCTGCTTCTTTCCCCTTCCAGTCCCAGGCTCAGTTTAGGGGTGACTGGGACATCTGCAGGACGGCCGGCACTTCTTGGTTTTCCCCTCTGGTTCTTGAGGCGAATTCTTATACTTTAAACTCTGAACACAGCTCTCAGAAAATCTACTGCTTCCTCCCTCGAGGGGGTCTACATTAGCACTGTCTCCAGAGAGTAATTGTGAAAACCATTTGTGTTCTTTTTGCATAAAAATGACAGAATTGAATAGAATTTGCATGTACATTCTTCTGCCAGGCTTGAACTAAAATATTACCCTTCAAAATCCCAATTCAGCCCGTTTTTGAGTGGCTGTCCAAAATCTGCTGCTCAGCCTGTCAGTGCTCCTCTCACATGACATTCGTGTTTCCCCCACAGTGCCCAGAGAGTGGCTCCAAGCCACTTATTTTCAAGTGTTTAAAGTCCTTTGGCATCTGGCTCACTCCATCCTATGACCCAGCCCTGCCCTTGGTACACAGAACGTAGACAAAGGACGTGCCATTTCTAAGCTTAACGCGTGGCTTTTGGGTCCCCTCCACCATCACGTGCCCTCAACCAAGCATTCTCTGCCGAATGGACTTCTATTCACTCTGCAGACTAAGCTCTGATTCACCTGATTGACTATCTCTATCACACTTTCCCTCCCAGAAAAATTTAATGAACCCTTCATGTGTAACCTTATAACATTTTGCCATATCAGGAACACGGCACACAGTCATAGGGCTGGCTACCGCATTTGCAGGACTCAGAGCAACACACAAAACATGGGGCCCTTTCCTCAAAATCATGAAGACACTCAAGATGGCAAGAGCAGGGCGTTAAGGAATTCACTCCGACCTTTACTTCCCCTCTCTGGGACTTTGCCAAAGTTTGGGAGAGGGCGTTCTTTCTTACCAGCTTGTTTCATCAACAGGTTGCCCTGGCGATATCTGGGGGGCCAGCCATCGACAAGCTGCCACCTCCTCTGGGGATCCCTCCGGGTTAATCCCAAGGCTAAGAAATCACTTTAAGAAGAACCCAGAGCTTTTCATGAGGTCGCACCTGTTGTGTCAGACAGCAGTCTTCCTCAAAACTGAGTTACTCCTGAGCACATCCAAACCTGGCTGAGCACCAGGAGGGCAGCAGACCTCTGTCGTGGGCCTGCCCCCTTCTCAGTACGCCTGACCCACAGTTCGTGCTCAGCACATGAGTGTGAAAAGGTGCTTAAGAAGAATGAAGAGAAGAAAATGTCATGATAGTGAAGACCTACAGGAAAATCATTGTGCTTCAGTGGAAAGCAGTGTAATGTCTTGAGCAAACACATATGGGTTACCTAACACTATGAGAATTATTTACAACTGTGGAAATTGGAGAGATTGCTAGCAGTATTATAAAATAATTACTAAGTAGAGAAATGCAAATCCTGTCCAATAAAGGTCCAGTTGGCCTTCTACCCCCTGCAGAAAAGCTAATGGCACCTCCATCTGCACCCCTTTTAGGACCTGTAAATGTCTGGCATTTCTAGTGTCCTCTGAATAAGTTTTACCATCTACCTGGCTCCCTCATTTAATTGCTGAGCTCAATAAAAATTTTAACACACATACCTTTTTATGTCTGTATGAAAATCATGATTTTACCTTTTAAAAACTACCCTTTAAGATGAGACCTTCAAGAAATGAACCCATAGAAACAGAACAGATTGGAGGTTGCCAGGGGTAGGGGTTGAGGGGTGAGAGAAATGGATGAAGGTGGTCAAAAGGCACATGCGTCTAGTTACAAAATGAATAAGTTCTGGGGATGTAATATGCAACACGGTGTTATAGTTCACAATACTGTATTGGATATTTAAAAGTTGCTAAGAGAGTAGATCTTTAAAGTTCTCATCACAAGAAAAAAATTATAAGCATGTAAGGTGATGGATATTCACTAAACTTATTGCAGTGATCTTTTCCCAGTATATACATTTATCAAATCATTGCATTGTGTACCTTAAACTTACACAGTGTTACATGTTAACTATATCACAATAAAAATAGGAAAAAATAAATAAGATAAAATTCTCTGGGATTCCAATGGTGGTATAGTGAATAGGAATCCACCTGCCAAAGCAGCGGACAGGGGTCCATCCTTGGTCTGGGAAGATCCTACCCGCCTCAGAGCAACCAAGCCCCGAGCCACAGCTCCTGAGCCCCGGGCCTGGCGGGCCTGTGGTCCATGCAGAGACGCGCCCGCAGTGAGCAGCCCGCCGGGACCAGCAAGAGGAGCCTCGCTCCTCTCGCCACAGTGAAGACCCAGGGCCACCAAAGATAAAAATCAATTTCATAGAATTGTCCTTTGACAGGGTCTAATTCTGTTACAGCAAATGCTGTTGGGATTCAAAATGGACAGAAAGAAAGGAGGGAGACAGAGGAGGGAGGTTGACATGGCCTCTCTCTCTTTCTTCTGTGTTAGATTTTTTAATTGGAATATCACTGCTGCACGCAGTCGTGCTCATCCCCGCTGTGCAGTGAAGTGAACCAGCTGTGTGTGCACACACGCCCCTCCCTCCGGAGCCCCACTCCTGCCCTCCCCACCCACCCCCTGGGTCATCACGGAGCACCGCTGAGTTCCCTCTGGTGTGCAGTTGCCGCCCAGCAGCTAGCTGTTTTACACATGGGAGTATGTTTCAATGCTACTCTCTGAATTCATCCCACCCTCTCCTTCCAACACGGCCGGTTAGTGTTCCCCTCGGGTTGACTATCTTTTCGACAGGTTTCTTTGTGATCACAGTGCCCCTTTGACCCCCCAAACCTCCCTTCTCTTGGAGCATTTGCTTGAGAAAGCTCGCAGTTGTAAATCTTTCTCTGCCTCTTTGAGACGTCCACCTTCCCCCATCCTCTTGTGGGTTTACAGCCTAGGGAGGACTTTCTCAAAGCCCTGGGCACCATCCCTTTGAAGTGCAGTTGTGAAGACAGAGGCTGAGTCTCACCGGAGACCCGATACTGCCTACTCCCTCTCACAGGCATCCTAGGTCTTCCTGGAGGTCAGTGGGAAAGAGACTGCCTGTCAACACAGAGGACTCAGGTTTGATCCTTGGGTTGGGAAGATCTCCTATAGAAGGAAATGGCAACCCACCCCAGAATTCTTGCCTAGGAAATCCTGTGGACAGGGGAGACTTGCGGGCTATACTCCACAGGGTCACAGAAGAGTCAGACACAACTTTGCAACTAAACAACAGCAACAAAGGACGGTGAATTCGTGGAAAGGGACAGAAGGGTGTCAGGGCCTGCGGAGGCTTAGCCCTTCGATAGAGTAAAAGTCACTCAACCATGTCTGACTCTTTGCGACCCCATGGACTATACAGTCCATGGAATTCTCCAGGCCAGAATACTGGAGTGGGTAGCCTTTCCCTTCTCCAGGGGATCTTCCCAACCCAGGGATCAAACCCAGGTCTCCTGCATTGCAGGCGGATTCTTTACCAGCTGAGCCACCAGGGCAGCCCAAGTAATTTCTAGAGATCTGCTTTACAATGCTGTGTCTAGGGTTTAAATACTGTACTGTGCACTTAAAGTCTGTCAAGAAATCTCAACTTAACTGTTCCTACCAGAATTTTTTTAAGAGAGAGAAAGAAAGAAAGAAAAGAAAAAAAGATATGGCCCCTATCTGCCAGTATCTGTAGGGGATTAGGAGCCCAATTTAGATAAGGACCCATAACAGATGGCTTCATCCTATCACCAACATTAGTCTAGCACTTAAAAACTCTCCACTTTTTGTTTCAGTGGAATTGAGTTAATCTCTCTCCCTTAGCAGGACAGTCTTTCTTTTTTTATGTAATTGGAGTATAGTATAGTATAGTTTCAAGTGACTAGATCTGGTAGACAGAGTGCCTGAAGAACTATGGATGGAGGTTCATGACATTGTACAGAGGGTGGGGATCAAAACCATCCCCAAGAAAAAGAAATGCAAGAAGGCAAAGTGGTTGTCTGAGGAGGTCTTACAAATAGCTGAGAAAAGAAGAGAAGTGAAAAGCAGAGGAGAAAGGGAAAGATATAGCCAACTGAATGCAGAGCTCCAGAGATATTCATATTCAGAGATATGAATGTAAGGAGAGATAAGCAAGTCTTCTTAACCGACCAATGCAAAGAAATAGAGGAAAGCAATAGAATGGGAAAGACTTGAGATCTCTTTAAGAAAATTGGAGATCCCCAAGGGAATATTTCATGCAAATATAGGCACAATAAAGGGCAAAAACAGCAAGGACCTAATAGAACCAGAAGAGTTTAAGAAGAGGTGGCATGAATACACAGAACTGTACGAAAAAGCTCTTAATGACCCAGATAACCATGATGGTGTGGTAACTCACCTAAAGGCAGACATCCTGGAGTATGAAGTCAAGTGGGCCTTAGGAAGCATTAGTACCAACAAAGCTAGTGGAGGTGATGGAATTCCAGCTGAGCTATTTCAAATCCTAAAAGATGATGCTGTTAAAGTGCCGCACTCAATATGCCAGCAAAAATGCCAGTGGCCACAGGACTGGAAAAGGTCAATTTTCATTCCAATCCCAAAGAAAGGCAATGCCAAAGAATGTTCACATTACCATACAATTGCACTCATCTCACAAGCTAGCAAGATTATGCTCAAAATTCTCCAAGCTATGCTTAATAGTACATGAACTTAGAACTTTCAGATGTTCAAGCTGAATTTAGAAAAGGCAGAGAAACCAGAGATCAAATTGCCAACATCTGTTGGATCATAGAAAAAGCAAGGGAATTTAAAAAAAAAAATCTATTTCTGTTTTGGTGACTATGCTAAAGCCTTTGACTATGTGGATCACAACAAACTGTGGAAAATTCTTTAAGAGATGGGAATACCAGACCACCTTACTTGCCTCCTGAGAAACGTGTATGCATGACAGGAAGCAACACGGAACTGTATAGCACAGGGTCCTTTCAATGAATTGGCTCTTTGCATCAGGTGGCCAAAGTATTGGAACTTCAGCTTCAGCATCAGTACTTCCAATGAATAAAAAACAGTATAGATGAATTTATCTGCAAAGCAGAAATAGGACAGTCTTGAATAACGTCTTCGTTGCCTGTTTAACTCAGTCCAGTATAATCTCTTTCTGACACAGGAGGGAAGGAGGAAATTGAAAAAAATAGAAATCCTCAACAACAAAATCCCAATTCCCAAGTTTCAGGTGACATCAGTGCATGGCAGTGCAGTAATCAGTTTGCAAACTAGGGCCCAGGTCTTCAGGCCTGCGTGGACTGTGCTGCGGGCAGTCTCTCCCACACTTGAGTCTGGGCTCCAAGGAACAGACTGGGCAGAAAATCAACATGTAAGAGCTATTCTCAGTTTGTGAGAGTATTTTATTCCAAAAGCATCCCCCAGGCCAGGATGTCTGTGCCCTTCACTGGCAGCCGTGCCAAGGGCCACACAGCGGCTCTTCTCCGCCTCCATGCGCCTTGTGTCCCGGGGCGGGCAGAGGATGAGGCCCCTGGGTCGTCTCCGAGGGTCACAGACCTGCGGTGCGGGGGAGTCCAGGATTGGCAATCCGGCCGCGTGGGACCCAAGCGCACAGCAGAGGCGTGCCGGCGGCTGCGAGCGCCTGGTGAAGGCTTACTCAGCACTAGCTGCGGCGAGGCCTTCGCTGAGTCAGAGAGCAGGCCGGGCTCTGCCTCCAAGAGAAAAACAAGAGTGAGCACGGAAATTTAGGAGTCAATTAAATGTTCGGATTTTTAAAATCACACAGGATGCACAACAAGCACTCCAACCTGGAAACACTCCCACCTCCGTCATCACCGGAGAACTACCCCCATCATCGCTGGAGAACCACCCCCGTCATCGCCGGAGAACCACCTCCATCATCACCATCCGTCGGAGAACCACCTCCGTCATCACTAAAGAAAGGCAGCAGGCGAGCAAGCCAGCACTTCGGAGGGGAGACTACCTGAATCTAGTTTTATCTTCATAAGGGAATATGATGAAAGATATTTTATATGGGGAAATTAATCTAAGGATCCACATAAATCAAAGTTCAACTGAGTTAAACCCTTTTTTTTTCTAAAAAAATTATCTTTAGGAGAAAAATAAGGTATTTTTGAGTAGAAGATTTATTTGTTCATTTACCTAATATGAATTGAGGAACATACATGGATAGGTGCCAGAATACAGTATTTTTTAAAGCTCATTTTCAGTGGCATATAGCTGATTAACAATGCTGTGTAGTTTCAGATGAACAGCAAAGGGACTCAGCCATACATATACATGTGTGCATTCTTCCTCAAAGATGCAATATTTTTAAAATGGTATTGACTTATAGTGTAGCACGCAAGAGTGCTATTAATAAAAATTGTTGCTTGAATAAGGGATTAAATACAAGTTGATGATAAGGTGCTATCTGTGACTGTATACGATGAAAGAGTTTGACCTTTGTCTCAAGCTTCTTGGAGAAAGTGATTTTCAGGTGAAGGTCAGTAGAATGACCACCAGTTAACTGGGAGAAGGGGTGAGAGGCTGGGGTATTTATATTGAAAAATGAAATCGTTGAACTGCCAAACCTAGCAGTGATTTATAGATCAGATTAAGGATTTTGATCTTTGGCCTAAGGTAGGAAATGGTGGAGGAGCTTCCAAAGTCTGTGTTTTGAACCTCCTACTTCCCTCCCCCAGTTAAGCCCCTCAGTTAGATATAAAATAAGCTGTAAAAATATATTGTAAATCAGGTATTATAGCCACTATTTTTCTAGTAACTATAAATGGAGTATAATCTTTAAAAATTGTGAATCTATATTGTACACCTGTAATTTATATAATATTGTGCAGCAAATATATTTTAAAAAATAGTTCACAAAAAAAAAGACTTCTTTTAAAAAGTTGTAGTTGATTTACAATGTTTCAGGTGTACACCAAAGTGATTCAGTTTTATGTGTGTGTGTGTGTGTCTGTGCGTGTCTGTGTGTGTCTGTGTGTGTGTGTGTCTGTGTGTGTCTGTGTGTGTCTGCGTGTCTGTGTGTGTGTGTCTGTGTGTGTGTCTGTGTGTGTGTGTGTCTGTGTGTGTGTGTCTGTGTCTCTGTGTGTGTCTGTGTGTGTGTCTATGTGTGTGTGTGTCTGTGTGTGTGTGTCTGTGTCTGTCTGTGTCTGTGTGTCTGTGTGTGTGTGTGTCTGTGTGTGTGTCTGTGTGTGTCTGTGTGTCTGTGTGTGTCTGTGTGTGTGTGTCTGTGTGTGTGTGTGTCTGTGTGTGTGTCTGTGTGTGTGTCTGTGTCTCTGTGTGTGTCTGTGTGTGTGTCTATGTGTGTGTGTGTCTGTGTGTGTGTGTGTCTGTGTCTGTCTGTGTGTGTGTGTGTCTGTGTGTGTGTGTCTGTGTGTGTGTGTCTGTGTGTGTGTGTGTCTGTGTGCGTGTCTCTGTGTGTGTCTGTGTGTGTGTCTATGTGTGTGTGTGTGTGTGTGTGTCTGTGTGTGTCTGTGTCTGTGTGTGTATCTGTGTGTGTGTGTATCTGTGTGTGTGTGTGTGTGCACACACGCCATGTTCTTAGTCATGTCTGACTCTTTGGGATCCCATGGATTGCAGCCCGTCAGGTTCTTCTGTCCATGGAATTTTCCAGGCAAAAATACTGGAGTGGGTTGTCATTTCCTCCTCCAGGGGATCTTCCGGATCCAGGGATAGAATTCGCATCTCCTGTGTCTCCTGCATTGCAGGTGGATTCTTGTGGATTCTTTACTCACTGAGCCGTCAGGGCAGCCCACACACATATAAAATATACATATAAAATCTATTCCTTTTCACACTCTTTTCCAACATAGGTCAGTACAAGATATTGAGTGTAGCTCCCTGTGCCCTACTGTAGGTCCTTGTTGTTAATCTATTTTATACACAGCACTGAAAAAGCCTGTCTTTTGAAAAGATCATTCTGGCTGCTATTTAGAGATGGATTCCAAAGTGGGTGCAGGACAGCATGTGCTGCATGGAAGCGAGATTAGCTGGAAGTTCACGATCTGGTCAGGTGAGAGATGCTGGCGTTTAGACAGAGTAGGACCCAGTAGGATCTGGACAGAGCTGAACAGATTTGAGTGACAGTGGGGGGTTTAAACTAGCCCCTATTAAATGAGTAAACCAAAATAGATCAGAGCCCTTCGAGCAACGGCATGTGTGATGAAAGTGCAGAACCACTGTACAGTTTTGTTACCGAGGCCATGCCACTAACAATCTTATTGACCACTTTTCGGAAGTGATGACTAAATCACCAACCCCTAGCCAGTTGTCTCAAATTGTAAAGTCATTCTTTTTTTTTTTTTTTTTTTTAAGATTTTCTTCTTTGGTGTGAATCATTTTCCTTATTGAATTTGTTACAGTATTGCTTCTGTTTTATATTTTGGCTTTCTGGCCACGAGACATGTGGGATCTTCGCTCCCCAACCAGGAACTGACCCTGCACCCCCTGCATCGGGAGGAGGAGTCCTCACCTCGGGGCCTCCGGGAAGTCCTGTAAGGTCATTCTTTAACTGAGACCAGAAAAGGCGCTTGTTGTCCATGATTGCTCATCTCAGAATTTTCAGTACAACCATGTCAAGGAAGCCCTTTTGCGCTGATCCAGGGCGAGGGTCAGACTGGGCTTTCTGTGTTACTCGCAGTCGTGTCTGACTCTCCAATCCCAGGGACTGTGCCCCGCCAGGCTCCTCTGTCCATGGGATTCCCCAGGCAAGAAGACTGCTGGGGGTTGCCGATTCCTCCTCCAGGGGATCTTCCTGACCCAGTGGTCGAACCCAGGCGGGTGCTTTACCATCTGAGCTAGGGGGTGGCAGACTAGACTTGACTCGGCAGAATTTCCCCATTGCACAGGTACTGAAGGCAGGATATTTGCACTTGTAGGGGGAAAATCAAGGCATGGCTTTATTTTTTTTTCATTATTTGTTACAAGTCAGGTTAAAGCTTGACATTCTGTTTGTCAAGTGGTAGAAATCAATCTAGTTCTAGAATCTTGTACCTTAATCCATGCATAATAAATTTTTATAAAGTTGACTAAGGAGTGGGACATTATTCAGGAAAAAAAAAAAAAAGATGTTTAATTAAACATTACCAAAAGAAGTTGGGAACTCTCTAAGTGGCAATTAAGTGCCACATGGTTTTTTAATCTAGGTTGAGCTAGCAATTCTAAAGCCAGAGGGTTTTAAACATTAGCATGGGAGTCATCTCCCAGTGATCCTGAGTCCAGACCTGAAATGGGACTCAGGAGTCTTTTAAAACCTTCAGCTGAACACAAGGAAATAGCAGATGGTTTAAACAGGTCAAATAGTGACTCTATATGAAACACAAAGCAGGGTATAAAAACACGAGACAAACACAAGCACCTCTGAAAACCATCCACCAGAGCAGGCGAGTTCTTGTTTCCCAGGATTGCTGTAACTCATCCTTTCCGAAGGTGAGTGTTTTCTGAGCATTCTACCTGCTTCCACTAAAATTCTCTACATTGTTACATACACTCCACTCTCCTCCATAAACTCCATCCTGTTGTGGATACACCTTTGAAGAGAAACTTTTTTACTCTTGACTAGAACCAACATTTCCTGCAGGGACTATGGGTTTAGGAACAGAGATACTTTTAACTAAAGAATTTAGAAATGGCAGCTAAATCAGTGTCCAGTAACCCCCACTTAACCTGTGATCTACAGGAGTGTGCTGGCTCCAGCCCACACCCCAAAACAATGGTAAAAAGGTTTCCTCAAGAGTGAAAAAGCAGGGAAAAATTGAGAAATATTTGAAGGTTAATGGACAAAATGAACTATGTATAAGAATAAACTACCAGTTTGTTAGAAAATATCAGTTAATAGACGGCAATCTAGTTGAATTTCTTAGAAATGATCATGTCCTACAGGAAAAGACAGGGACTTCTCTGACAGTCCAGTGACTAAGATCGCCGTTCAAAGCAGGAATTGCAGGTTCAGTCCCTGGTCGGGGAACTGAGATCCCACGTGCCACTGGGTGCAGCCAAAAATAAGTAAATAAATAAACACAACATTCTAAGTTAATTCTACATCAATTTTTTTTTTTTAATTTAAGAAAGACGATAATAGAGAGCAGAGGTTAAAAACATGGTCCATACCCTCGCCACCCTAGTCAAATATATGACCTGGCATTTGATAATATCTTTAAACTTCACATCTTTTATAGGTAAAATATGAGCTTTGAAATGATGATATCTGACAAAACATCTGTGAAGATTAAATGAGACTTTTTAACTTTTTAAATTATTGTCCATCATAGGTTATTGCAAGATATTTACTCTGGTTCCCCATGCTATATAGTAAATCTTTGTTGCTTGTTGTATATCTCTTTTTTAATTAGAAATCTAGCATTCTATTTATACTAAGTCAAACAAGTTGAATCAAAATGTCATAAAAGTTTTAGTTAGGCAAAAATTTAAAAGTTTTCTAAAATGTATATATTATACATACACACACACACACACACACACACACAAGCTTTTCTACTACAAAAGGCTTGAGGAAGAACATCAAAAAAAAAGAGAGAGATGGAAATATTGGAGAACATGAATTAAATGAAATGGGGCCACTGAATATGAAATAGAAAAAGTGAAACAAACTAAATAAGAGTCAAAAATCATGTAGCCCAGTTGTTTTTAAACATGACTGCTCATTATAAACATATTTGGAGCTCTGGAGTAAAAAAGCAATACTGAGCATTTGCATTATTCAAAAAAATTCAAGATAATTCTGATATGCATCTGGATTTTAAAAGTGATTACAGGTTTTTCTATTAGATCCTAGTTTTGGTGATATAGAGCTCTATTATTTTTCTGTTGACCGATCATGATACAATGATATTAAGTGAGTAATAGTTACATAATCACAATAGTAAAAGATGTTTATCAGTTTTCACAATCAATAGCCGACAAAAAATAAAAGACAGTTGCAAGCCACAATGTGAATATGATTAACTTAACAACATAAAATAATTACATACAATGGGGGGTGGATCAAGCAGAGAGAGGTGGTGAGTAGGTGCATGCACGCAGGTGTTTCATCCTCCAGCCAGTCTGTCTTTGGGTTGGTGCTTTTACTCCATTTACATTTAAGGTAATTATCAATATGTATGACCCTATTAATGCTTCCTTAATTGTTTGGAGTTTATTTTCTGTAGGTAGGGCTTTTCCTTCTCTGTTTGCTGTCTAGAGAAGTTCCTTTAGCATTTGTTGTAAAGCTGGTTTGTGGTGCTGAATTCTCTTAACTTTTGCTTGTCTGGAAAGCTTTTGATTTCTGCATCAAATCTGAAGGAGAGTCTTGCTGAGTAGAGTATTCTTGGTTGTAGGTTCTTCCCTTTCTTCACTTTAAATATATCATGCCATTCCCTTCTGGCTTGTAGAGTTTCTGTTGAGAAATCAGCTGAGAGCCTGATAGGAGTTCCCTTGTATGTTATTTTTCATTTATACCTGTTGCTTTTAATATTTTATCTCTGTCTTATTTTTTGTCATTTGGATTACTTTGCGTCTCAGTGTGCTCCTCCTTGGGTTTATCCTGCCTGGGACTCTGTGCTTCCGGGACGTGGTTGACTGATTGCTCTCCCACGTTCAGGAAGTTTTCAGCTGTCAGCTCTTCACATCTTTTCTCAGATCCTTCCTCTCTCTTCTCCTTCTGGGACCCCTGTAACGGGAGTGTTGGCCCCAGAGGCCTCCGAGGCCGTCTTCATTTCTTTGCATTGTTTTCTATATTCAGTTCTGTGGAGTGATTTCCACCCTTCTGTCCTCCAGCTCAATTGTCCCTTCTTCTGCCTCAGTTGTCCTGCTATGGATTCCTTCTAGTGTTTTATTCATCTGTTTGTTCTTTAGTTCTTCTAGGTCTTTGGCAAACATTTCCTGCATCTTCTCAATCTTTGCCTCCATTCTTTTCTCGAGATCCTGGATCATCTTCACAATCATTATTCTGATTTTCTTTCTTTCTTTCTTTCTTTTTCCTGGAAGGTTGCCTATCTCTACCTCATTTTGTTGTTTTTCTGGGATTTTATCTTGTCTCATCATGTGGGACTTAACTTTCTGCTTTTCATTGTGATTAACTTTCTGTAATATGGTTTTTGTTTTAGCCACTGTGAGACTGTGCTTCTTCTGTCTGCCCTCTGATGGATGAGGCTAAGAGGCCTGTGTAAGCCTCTTGATGGGAGGGACTGGAATGGGAAAAACTGGGTCTTGCTCTGGTGAGCAGGGTCTTGCTCAGTAAAGCTTTAATTCAATTATCTCCTGATGGGTGGGGTTGCACTCCCTCCTGGTGGGAGTTAAGTCAAGAGGAAGTCTTTGTCTTTGGACATGGGGTATCTTTCTGTGGAGGGCTCCAGCATCCTCCTGTTGATGGTTGCTCAGCAGTTAGTTGCAATTTTCTGCTCTCACAGGAGGAGGTGTGCACACATGGTTCTACTCTGCCATCTTGAACCGGAACTTAAAGGAGATACTGATCACAATATCCTTAGACATTGCAAATTTCATTTGAATGTTTGATATCTTTATTTTTAACTTAAAGGCTAATAACATTAAAAAATCAATGTCTTTCCTATATGCTTTTTTAATCAATTAAATTTTATTATAGAAAAGATTATATTTGCATATCAAATATCCAGGAATAAACTTAATTTAAAACTTCAAGGCTATTTAAGAAGAAATCATAAGGCTTTACTGAAGAGACCTTAAGATGAAAAAGTTCAATACTGCAAATCTATGCATTCTTCCAAAATTAATAATTAATTTTACCAGTATTAATTCAGTAAGATTCCCATAAAGCCCCCATGGTATGTCTTTTAGAACTTGAGAGATTGATTTTAAAGTTCAACTGAAAGAGGAATTATAGGAGAAGCATGCAAAATTATTTTGATAAGGAAAAAGAACTTAGCTTACTAGAATCAGCATATATTATGTTAAAGTCACTCAATCGTGTTTGACTGTTTGTCATCCCTTAGACTGCAGCTTGCCAGGCTCCTCTGTCCATGGAATTCTCCAGGTCAGAATATTGGAGTGGGTAGCCATATCTTTCTCCAGGGGAATCTTCCCAACCCAGGAATTGAACTCAGGTCTATCACATTGCAGGCAGATTCTTTACCATCTGAGCCACCAGGGAAGCCCAGGAATACTGGAGTAGGTAGCTTATTCCTTCTACAGGGGATCTTCCTGACTGAGGAATCAAAGCAGGGCCTCCTGCATTGCAGGCAGATTATGTTAAAGCCCCAGTATTTAGCAGTATGATAACTGATGCAGGAAAAAGTATATACAAATATTTTAATTTAATTCCTCATCTGCACCTAAAACAAAACAGGAGTCTAATATAAAGTTTATATAATATTTGGCCCCCAACTTTTGATGTCATCAAACTATCCTACAGAAATATGCCTTGTGATGCATTAAGATACTTACAAAGATATTTATTATGTCATTATTTGTCCTTGTACAAAACTGGAAAAATCTAAGTGTCTATGAATAAGTGACATCTGAGCCCAAAAATAACCTGTCTAACTGGATATCACTTCATGTAGGTGAAATCTCTTCCCAACCTTTTAACACCTGACAAAGTTTAACACTAACAAATTCTTGTAATGGTGATGATACATATTTATTGAGCTCATACTAAGTTCTAGGCACTTTGCTTATTTTTCACTATCCCATTATGTATCACAAAAAGCCCATGAGCTGGACCTGGATGATACCATTATTATTCCCAGTTTATGAATGAGGAAATCAACATTCAGAAAAATTAAGCTGGTTGCTGAGGGTCATGCACACAGGACTCATGAGAAAGCCAGCCTAGTATCAAGCAACGCTCAGTACTGCCTCTTGCCCCCAAAGAAAAATAGCATTTATAAAAAGCACTAATTAAACTTCTTGATGGGGACTTTCCTTGTGTCTCAGATGGTAAAGCGTCTACCTGCAATGCAGGAGACCTGGGTTCGATCCCTGGGTTGGGAAGATCCCCTGGAGAAGGAAATGGCAACCCACTCCAGTATTCTTGCCTGGAAAATCCCATTGACGGAGGAGCCTGGTAGGCTACAGTCCATGGGGTTGCAAAGAGTCAGACATGACTAAGGGACTTCACTTCACTTCAAACTTCTGAACTTAGATCTTGAATCACCCTCATACATCAGAGCTTGATGTTTTATTAAAATATGCTGAGTTCTGACCTCTGGAGATAATATTGTTTCCTATGATCACCATTCCTATGAGATTCTACTGAGAAAATACATCACCCATTTTTCTTAAAATGCACACGTTACCTACAGAAAATGTTTAATACTATGCTATCTTGTATTATTAGTGATTCTTCCATATATAAGTTCATATTTATATTTGAACCACACATCTCATATTTCATTGTAATTCTTGCAACAAAGAACATGAGTAAACTACTCAAACATATATGATCATAGTGATAATAAAGGCTTCCCTCATAACTCAGTTGGTAAAGAATGTGCCTGCAGTGCAGGAGACCCCAGTTCAATTCCTGGGTCGGGAAGATCCACTGGAGAAGGGATAGGCTACCCACCTCAGTATCCTTGGGCTTCCCTTGTGGCTCAGCTGGTAAAGAATCCACCTGCCATGTGGGAGACCTGGGTTCAATCCCTGGGTATGGAAGACCCACTGGACAAGGGATAGGCTATCCACTCCAGTATTCTGGCCTGGAGAATTCCGTGGACTGTATAGTCCATGGGGTCGCAAACAGTCGGACCTGACTGAGCGACTTTCACAGAGAGATAATGATGATGATGACAAACAGCCGACATTTTATGTCAAGTTCCTTTCTCTCTAGAGGCAGATTCAGAACAAAGTTATGATGATGGAAAAATAAGTAAGTGTGGAAAACATTCTCAGTTCTTTCCTTTTTCCTAAAATTTCGCTCACTCTGCTTGTAACATGACTGTCCCATGTGTAGGGCATCGAGTTTTAGTTTTCCACTGTTCCATCTCTTGGAGAGACAAAAGTGGACATGTATTAGTTTCTTATTTCAATTACAGTTTATCATAAGACATGTTGCTGCTGCCACCAAACCAAGAAATTGGTTTTACCCTGATTCTCATATGCTGATTTGAAATGTCTTTGGCACATTTTGTTTCTATAATAATTTCACTACCTGCAACCTCTCCCAATCTCAAAGTAAAAGCAATTTGGTCATATTATGCAGATTTGCTTTCTCATGGGTTTTAATATCCAGTTAGTGTTTTGGGGTTTTCTCTACAACAAGGGTTAAACATGCTGAATATGTATAAATTCTGCTCTTTTACTAGTTAATACAATGTAATCCAAAGCTATTACTGGCCTAATCGGGTTTATTTGTGCCTTGGCTTAAGGTCTAGAATATAGCACACTTAAAGGTCTGAACACAGTGAGGTTAATTATGCTTAAAACCTGCCAAGCAGCTGGTTTTAGGTCCATTACACACATATACAGACACACCATGAGGAAAAAGAACCAAAGAAATTCTTCCAAGGAGAAGTGAAATCACACCTTCCTTCTTAAGTCTGTGCGTCATTGGAGCACAGATTTTTAGCACAGCCCTGGTTTCCTTCCCTTCTCACAAGGCAGTTTTCTGCCAAATTATTTGTCCTCAAGGGCTATTCAGCTGACAATCCTGTGCTCACAAAGACTCCCTAGTGCCTATAAAATTAAATATGAGCTCCTCACTCTGGCTTTTGAGAATTCTCTAATTTGAGCCCAACTTATCCACACAGTGGCATCTTCCTCTGGCCCACTTCATGATGTTTACCGTCATGATGACTGGTTGATTATCGTACACTCAGGCAACTTGTTTCTGAGCCACCGCTAATGCCCACACTGTCCCACACTGCCCTAAAAGACTTTGGCATCCTCTCTTGCTCTCGGTTCCAGAGGATTGTGGCAGGTATCTGCAGGAGAGGGAGACCCCCAAGGACACAGGCCTTTGGGTCCTGGAGACTCAGAGGGGAGCCCAGCGTCACTGGGCTGAGCAGAACTCCAACAGGCTGCCTTCTGTGTCAGTCTATTTGTCTCATATGTACAATTTCCAACAGTGACGATTGAATGGATTCCATTGTTCACCATAAGTTATAAAACTTTCTTACTGGAATGGTATGTTATCAAGGAGCCTCAGGGGCAGTTAACTTCTCTATGGTCCAGACTGTCACAGATCTCTAGCTCGTGCATCCATCCTTTACCACCATGGGTCGTGGCCACATGACCGGGCTTGGAGAGCAGAGCAGACAGGGCTGAGTGCAGATCAGCACTCAGGACCCGACCAGATCAGACCAGGAGAGCACGCCCGAGTCACGGCAGGTCCTGGACACCGACAGGCTCCTTTCTGTGGAGCCCCCTTTCAGGTCTTTGAATCCCCCAGACAGATAACAACTCTGCCTTATTTATTAAGACACAGAGCAGGAGAGCATGGCCACACACTCAACAGAATGTTTGGGGGACATTCATTCATAAAAATGAATGAACCATTCAGTTCAGTTCAGTTCAGTTGCTCACTTGTGTCCGACTCTTTGCGACCCCATGAATCGCAGAACGCCAGGCCTCCCTGTCCATCACCAACTCCCGGAGTTTACTCAAATTCACGCCCATCGAGTCGGTGATGCCATCCAATTTTCTCATCCTCTGTCGTCCCCTTCCCCTCCTGCCCCCAATCCCTCCCAGCATCAGGGTCTTTTCCAATCAGTCAACTCTTTGCATGAGGTGGCCAAAGTATTGGAGTTTCAGCTTCAACATCAGTCCTTCCAATGAACACCCAGGACTGATCTCCTCTAGGATGGACTGGTTGGATCTCCTTGCAGTCCAAGGGACTCTCAAGAGTCTTCTCCAACACCACAGTTCAAAAGCATCAATTTTTCGGCACTCAGCTTTCTTCACAGTCCAACTCTCACATCCATACATGACCACTGAAAAAATCATAGCCTTGACTAGATGGACCTTTGTTGGCAAAGTAACATCTCTGCTTTTTAATATGCTATCTAGGTTTGTCATAACTTTCCTTCCAAGGAGTAAGCGTCTTTTAATTTCATGGCTGCAATGACCATCTGCAGTGATTTGGAGCCCAAAAAATTAAAGTCTGACACTGCTTCCAGTGTTTCCCCATCTATTTCCCATAAAGTGATGGGACCAGATGCTATGATCTTCGTTTTCTGAATGTTGAGTTTTAAGCCAACTTTTTCACTCTCCTCTTTCAGTTTCATCAAGAGGCTTTTTAGTTCCTCTTCACTTTCTGCCATAAGGGTGGTGTCATCTGAATATCTGAGGTTATTGATATTTCTCCCGGCAATCTTGATTCCAGCTTGTGCTTCTTCCAGTCCAGCATCTCTCATGATGTACTCTGCATATAAGTTAAACAAGCAAGGTGACAATATACAGCCTTGACGTACCCGTTTTCCTATTTGGAACCAGTCTGTTGTTCCATGTCCAGTTCTAACTGTTGCTTCCTGACCTGCATATAGGTTTCTCAAGAGGCAGGTCAGGTGGTCTGGTATTCCCATGTCTTTCAGAATTTTCCAGTTTATTGTGATCCACACAGTCAAAGTACTGACACTCAAAACAATGTGGATGAATGAATCTCAAAACTATCAGGCTAAGCAAAACTGAGGGCTTCCTGGTGGCACTGGTGGTAAAGCACCCTCATGCAGGAGACACGGGTGTGACCTGGGTCAGGAAGGTCCCCTGGAGGAAACGGCAAACCACTCCCATGTTCTTGCCTGGAAAATTCCACGGACAGAGGAGTCTGACAGGCTACAGCCCACAGGGTTGCACAGAGTCAGACATGATGGAGCGATGGAGCATGCATGCACATGATATATATATATGTGTGTGTGTGTTTGCTGAATTCAACTGAAATATACTGTAGCTTATTGAGGGTTCACATTGGAATATGTACCTGTCAGTTTAATTAACTGCCTTCACCATATCAGTCTACTTAATCTGTCAGTTCCTTGGATGTCAAGAGAGATAAGAAGTGGCCAATCACGTTATCCCATGAGAGAGATTAGTGACAATGTTATGCCCCTTGATTGTATATATTTTTAATTACTTTTTTTTAAAAGAAGTGTCAACAACAAATAGAGAATGAAGTTAACACATCTCTGAGTGGCTTTTTGCAGCGTGGTTGTTTAGTGACATTTGACCATCAGCATTCACAGTGTTTACAAAGCAAGTTCCACCTGTGAGCACCTTCAGAATAGGATACTGAGGATTACTTGGCTTTTAGCGCCCTCAGAATCCAGACCCCTGAGATTGTCTTCAGATGCTGGGCCCAGAGTACACACAGATTCCCTGCACTAATTTTCAAAAGAACTTATAAAATTGCTCAGAAAACACTAGGTACATTAGGAGTCATTTGAGGCAGTATTTTCCTGGAGAAGGAGCTTAAGACCTGGGTCCCTTTGGAAATCCTTATTTTACAGGAATGTAAACTACCAAGGAATGAAGCCCTGAGAAATGAAGAGCCTTTGGAATCCAGATACAAGAATACAGAGCAGACACTTGGCCGAGCCCCTTGAATTGCTGTGTGCACACTCAAAGCACAGAATCCTTGCTTGTCTCAGCTGATCATTCTGCAGCACCATCTGCTTCACAGCCACCGAGTTTCCAAGTCACACACGTAGAGCCTTATTTTAGAGCATCTTTGGGGTTCTTGGACCCACATCTAACGTGAGTGTGTGTGTGTGTGTGTGTGTGTGTGTGTGTGTGTGTGCTTCCTCACACCAGCAAGCAACTCTTTTGTGTCTGAGAATTCATCTCAATCCTGACAATATCTCCGCAGAGACGGCATTGAGTTCCACGGATAAAAGGCTCGGTCCCACAAGACCGCCCTCTATGTCAGACGCCAATTGCAAGCCCAGTTTGTCCCCCGTGCTGCTAACTTACTAGCGATAAATCAGAGGTCCCTGCGCCCCTGTCCTTGGGGTTGATTAATTTGCTAGAATGGCTCACAGAACTCAGGAAGCCCATTTACTCATGAGATGACCAGGTTATTACAAAGGATATTAGAAGATACTAATCAAGAGCCAGAGGAGATACACATGGTGAGGTTCCAGACGGCACCATGGAGCCCTTGGCCCCGCGTGGCGGCGGCCGTTTGGTTCCCCAGCCTGGAAGCTCTCTGAAGCCCGTCCATTTGGCTATTACTGAGGCTTTATTACGTAAGCGTGACCGATGAACTCAGCATCCAGTCCTTTACCCTCCCCAGAAATCAGGACAAGTGACTGAAAGTTCCAACCCTCCACGCAGACTTGGTTCCCCTGGCAACCAGCTGCCCTCCTTGGGTGCTTTCCAAAAGTCCCCTCATTAACATACACCTGATGTGATAGAAAGGGGCTTGTTATGAGTAACAAGACAAGTGCTTCACCTGTACTCTGAAGTGAGTCAGGAACTGAAGACAAGAGACCAAACACGGTTGTGCCTGGGGGTAGGGGGAGGCTGGTTTCTGGAGCCCCCAAAGATACCAAAATCCACAGATTCTCAGGCCCCTTAAGTAAAAAATACCATGAACACAGCGAGCCCTCCATATCCTCAGATTCAGCCAACTGTAGATGGAAATTTTGACAGAATCCAAAGACGCAAAACATGCAGGTACATAATATGCGGGTATAGATGCTCCCATTGCTTTTATCGCTCAGGAAATTCCACCAAGATAGGGAGCTTTGAGCCAGGACTTTGTCCAAATACATGAGAAATATTATTGTGGCCATGTGAATATATATATCTTATAAGTCACAGCATCGTTGAGCGTAATTGTCCACAGCCAGCCTGCCCTCTAAGCCCTTCCATGCCCTCCATAGTCACTTATTCTTCCTGCGGGTATCCACTGACTTCTTACTGTTAATGTGTATAGCATTTTGGTTGTCCTGACCTGGGGAGGCAACCAGGTAAAGGCCAGGGAAGATGCTAAACATCCTAACCAGCACAAGACAGCCTCCCCACACCCAACAAAAATAATCCGTCCACAGCGTCAGAAGTTCCAAGGCTGAGAACCTGTCCAGAAGAGAGCTGGGACTTTGCTGAGTTTACGGGACAAGTCACAGGCCTGTTATGTGTCTGCTTTGCTAATGATATAGACACATATTCAGACTGAAATAGTTCACACTTCATTTCACTTTATTTATTTATTGGCCAGGCCACAGGGCATGGGGGGGTCTTAGTTCCCTGACCAGGGATCAAACTTGTGACCCCTGCATTGGAAGCAAAGAGTCTGAAACACTGGGCCACTGGGGAAGACCCAGCTTTCACTTTAATATACCACCTGCAGCAAAGGTATGATGAGGACTTACAGCTTTTTCCTACCTCCAGTTATTGAAAACTACCACCAAGTATCTTTTTTTCTTAATTGACCAAGTTGTCTCAGGGCAGTTTGCATAACCTACTACCAATTATCCCTGCTCTCCGGGACCGTGCCCAGCTCTGCTTTACACTGTCATTGATTCAAAAGGCTAAAAACAGAACGGGAAAAAAACTCAGGAGTCAATATCACATCCTGTGATGCAGCTGCTAGATTTGGGCAGTCTCCCCAGGATTCTATTATAAATGCTTGAATACTCTATTTTCTTATTTTATAGAACCCTAAATTACACATAGAAATAATTTCAAATACTGTATTTAACTTTAATCTGATTATTTTAAAAGTAACATACCAATTGCTTAAATTAAACAGATATTTTATCCAACTGGGGTTCCTACTAATTATGCTGTTGCTCTTATTAAAAATTACTCACTATAGCATCCATTTCAATTTCTGTAAAACAATGAAAAGGTCTGCTCTCATGTTTTTATTTTTAGAATGAAATGTGAGACAAAGAGAATGTTTGAATGTGTCCTATTAAAACAAGAATTTTATCTTGAAGAGGTAAATTTATGGATGCTACAAACCTAGATTTAAACACGTCAAGTCTTTTAAACTGAATGACTGACTTATGATCTCTGTAAAAACCACTTGTAGAAGCCACAGAGTTAATTTAATTATTTACAAGTCTATTTCTTTATAGCAGCTGATCTGGGGACTTGTTTTTACTTGGGGGAAAGTGTTAATATCAAGCCACAAAGCCAACATTCAGTAAGCTCCTTGAATTTTCATGCTGGCAGGGATACTTAGGAATACTCTAGCTAAGTCCTTCCTCATCTAGGCAGGGAAATTAAGGCCCAGAGATGGACATGCCTTGGACCCAGCAACTAAAGCTACAAATATGAGGAGGACAGAAGTCTAAAATGATTCCCAGAGAGTTCCGTTCTTATTGTTGTTCAGTCGCTCAGCTGTGTCTGACTCTTTGCAACCCCATGGACTGCAGCGCGCCAGGCTTTCTGGTCCTTAACTACCTCCCAGAGTTGGCTCAAATTCACTTCCATTGAGTCGGTAATGCCATCCAACCATCCAAGAGTCACGCTCTTCTCCAATCCTCTCCCCTGTAAATGTGACATGATATCACTCCCTTGATTGGTTTATGTGTTATGGAAAAGGTGAAAGGATTTCATAGGCATAAGATGACCAGTCCAAGTTCGAAGCATGAAACAGGGCACTCACTCAAAGCTGGTGAACTGGGACGACCCTGAGGGATGGGGTGGGGAGGGAGGTGGAAGGGGGTTCGGGCTGGGGACACATGTACACCTGTGGCTGACTCATGTCAATGCGTGGCAAAAACCACCACAATATTGTAAAGTAATTAGCCTCCAATTAAAATAAATAAATTAATAAAAAAGTCTAATTGCTTGACTTTAAGTTAATCAAAAGGGAGGTTATCCTGGGTGGGGTCCAGCAGTCAGAGACTGAAAGCATCAGGCTATCTTGTCTTGGCCTCGGGGAAGAACATTCCACGCTGTCAGAAGGCACAGGGGGACAGCCAGCAGCCTCCAAGAGCTTCAGGCATCGGTCCTACAGCTGTGAGGATCTGAACTCTCCACCCACCAGTGGGCTTGGAGAGCACCCAACCCTTAGGTGGGAATGCAGCCACAGTCAGCCTAGTGAGAAGCTGACAGAAGGCCCAGCTAGGGCACCCAGACCCCTGCCTCCTGCACGCACGCTGAGTCGCTTCAGTCACACCCGCTGGTTGAGACCACACGGACTGGACCCCCCCGGCCCCTCTGTCCGAGGATTCTCCAGGCACAGACACTGGAGCAGGCTGCCACTGCCTTCTCTGAGGGGTCTTCCTGGCCCGGAGATCCCACACATGTCTCTTGTGTCTCCTGCCTTAGTAGGCAGGTGCTTTACCACTGGGGCCACCTAGGAAGCCCTGACTCATAGAACCTATAACATTTAAAGCATGTGTGTTCTTTTAGGCCATTAAGTTAGTGGTAAGTTGCCCATCATAAAAGACAAATTATAATAACCTTGTCCTATGACATTTCCACACTTAGAACTGCCTCCCTCTCCTCTCTGGGCCAGACCGTTCTTAGATTCTTTAATTGGGATGAGATGGATAGTTCAGGACACAAATTAACAGAGAAAATCAAAGGGTTCTGGTATCCTTCCTTCCTCCTTATCCAAAGTCCTGCTAACACATGCCCTACCTCCAGCCCTCCACTGCGGACCCTCAGAAGTCCTAAGCCTTCAGGCTGATAGATCCTTTGGCCTACAGAGCATCATAAGAATAATAAATACAATGAATTAAAATATCCAAATGAATGTAAATCCATGCATTTACACTGATCCTAAAGACAAAATCGAGCAAAAATCCTCGTTGTTTATCTCTGCAGGAATTTAGTGAACCAATTCATTGTTTTAAGAATGTTAAGTGAAATAAAGAAAAACAAATACTGTATACTAATGCAAATAAGTGAAATCTAGAAAAATAGAATAAATGATCTTATTTACAAAGCAGAAATAGAGACACAGAAGTAGAGAATGCATGTATGGATACCAAGGGGGAAGGAGGTGGGTGGGAGGAATCGGGAGCCTGGGGTTGACAGGCGCACACTGTTTGTGCTGTGAAAGGGGCAGCTGAGAGCCCGCGTCTCACAGCACGGGGAGCTCTACCTGATGCTCCGAGGTGGCCCGGAGGGGAAGGAAGGTAGGGAGGAGGGAAGACAGGTACAAGGGTGGCTGATTTATGTTGCCGTACAGTAAAAACTAACGACATGGCAAAGCAGCTATACTCCAATAAAAATTAACTAAAATGAAATGTAAAAAAAAATGAAGACTGTTAAGTAAGGGAAAGAAGACAGCATTTATTCCTTCTCTCTTTGCGTGGATTGGACCTCAGGGCAACCAAGATGCTGATAAGGAAATTTCTATTTACAGACTATTCCACTTACTGAACAAGAAAAGAATGATAGAATTCACACATTACTATTTTTAAGACTCCAATAAATTAATGAAATTGACAATGATCATCAAAGACTGCTAACATCATGAAAAGAGGGGGAAACAGACAATTATGTACCTTTCAAAGGTCAGAACACCACCTATGGAGTCAGTCTGTCAAAAATTGAATCTACAAGGGAACAAGCCTCTAGAGATCTAACTATCAATTCGCAAGAAATAGTGAAAGCAGAGGCATATTCAAAGCTACCGTGAAGAAGCTCTGATCAACACACAGTGGGGAAGGCAGAATCGTAAATAACATGGAGTCCTTAAAAGTGAACTGCAAGAGATAAGAACAGAGGTGGTAGAAGAATGTATAGATTAAATAATTGCAATAGATAAGTCTTATTTGGACTCTGATCTGAAGAAACTGTGTACACACACAAACACACAAATGAACGCACGTACACACAGGCACATACACTACACATACATAACATAATAGGGAAGCTTTGAACACTGACTGGATATTTGATGATATTATGAAATATGAGCCATTGTTCTTTTTTAGGCTTTTGTGGTTATTTTTGGAAAAAGACTCCTTGACTTTTAGAGATATTCTTGTTCGTGTCATTTCATCAGTAAGTCGACTCTTTTGTGACCCACCAGGCTCTGCTGTCCATGGGATTTCCCAGGCAAGAATACGGAGTGGATTGCCACTTCCTTCTCCAAGGGATCTCCCAGAGATGAAACCCACATCCTGCATGGACAGGTGGATTCTTTACCACTGAGCCACCTGGGAAGCAGAGATATGCTTAGTGATATAATAATACAATATTTGGGATTTACTTTAAAATAAATGTAAAGAGACATAGGAAATATGGATTGGGTTTTAGATGAAACATGATTGACCATGAGTCAAAAAATATTAGCTGATGGGAGCACAAGTTCATTTTTTTAATGTGTTTGAAATTTTCGATAATAGTATTTTTAAAAATCAAATGTCACCCTGTACTTAATTATTTTCAGTGACTTTTCATACTTCTTAGGATAAAAAGATCAAACTCCTAATTCACGCTACAAGGCTTTGAACACTCTAGCACTGATCATCACCCCAGCCGCAGCACACATCACCTCCCTTCCCTCTGCTTCACCTGCCAAGGCTTTTCGTCCCCCAGTATTTCTGGGCATCTGTGTGCTCTGCCTTCTGCTGGATCCTTCCTATCCTCCTTCTATTAAACAATCTCACAGCACCATGGACAGCTCAATCAAGGCAATTACAGTGGCAGCAATTGCATTTACATTTGGTTGAGGATTTTATTAACATGTAACTCCCAATAGGGAACTGGGGTGGATTTGTTCTAGTATCTTACTTGTAAGAAGGTACTTAAATACTGAAGTGTCAATGGAATGAAATAAATAAAATTAGTCGATGACATCCAATCAATTGCTGGTAAGTAATTTATGTGTAGTTTGAGCATTCTTTGGCATTGCCTTTCTTAGGGACTGGAATGAAAACTGACCTTTTCCAGTCCTGTGGTCACTGCTGAGTTCTCCAAATTTGCTGGCATATTGAGTGCAGCACTTTCACAGCATCATCTTTCAGGATTTGAAATAGCTCAACTGGAATTCCCTCACCTCCACTAGCTTTGTTCGTAGTGATGCTTCCTAAGGCCCACCTGACTTCACATTCCAGGATGTCTGGCTCTAGATCAGTGATCACACCATTGTGATTATCTGGGTCATGAATCTTTTTTGTACAGTTCTTCTGTGTATTCTTGCAACCTCTTCTTAATAGCTTCTGCTTCTGTTAGGTCCATACCATTTCTGTCCTTTATCGAACCCATCTTTGCCTGAAATGTTCCCTTGATATCTCTAATTTTCTTGAAGAGATCTCTGCTCTTTCCCATTCTGTTGTTTTCCTCTACTTCTTTGCATTGATCGCTGAGGAAGGCTTTCTTATCTCTCCTGGCTATTCTTTGGATTCTGCTATTCTTATCTCTCCTGGCTATTCTGCATTCAAATGGGAATATCTTTCCTTTTCTCCTTTGCTTTTCACTTCTCTTCTTCTCACAGCTATTTGTAAGGCCGCCTCAGACATTTCTTTTCCATGGGGACGGTCTTGATCCCTGTCTCCTGTACAATGTCACGAACCTCCATCCATAGTTCATCAGGCTCTCTGTCTATCGGATCTAGTCCCTTAAATCTATTTCTCACTTCTACTATATAGTCATAAGGGATTTGATTTAGGTCATACCTGAATGGTCTAGTGGTTTTCCCTACTTTCTTCAGTTTAAGTCTGAATTTGGCAATAAGGAGTTCATGATCTGAGCCACAGTCAGCTCCTGGTCTTGTTTTTGCTGACTGTATAGAGCTTCTCCATCTTTGGCTGCAAAGAATATAATCAATCTGATTTTGGTGTTGACCATCTGGTGATGTCCATGTGTAGAGTCTTCTCTTGTGTTGTTGGAAGAGGGTGTTTGCTATGACCAGTGCGTTCTCTTGGCAAAACTCTATTAGCCTTTGCCCTGCTTCATTCCCAAAGAATGCTCAAACTACCACATAATTGCACTCATCTCTCACGCTAGTAAAGTAATGCTCAAAATTCTCCAAGCCAGGCTTCAGCAATATGTGAACCGAAAACTTCCAGATGTTCAAGCTGGTTTTAGAAAAGGCAGAGAAACCAGAGATCAAATTGCCAATATCTGCTGGATCATCGAAAAAGCAAGAGAGTTCCAGAAGAAACATCTACTTCTGCTTTATTGACTATGCCAAAGCCTTCGACTGTGTGGATCACAATAAACTGTGGAAAATTCTGAAAGAGATGGGAATACCAGACCACCTGACCTGCCTCTTGAGAAACCTGTATGCAGGTCAGGAAGCACCAATTAGAACTGGACATGGAACAACAGACTGGTTCCAAATAGGAAAAGGGGTAGGTCAAGGCTGTATATTGTCACCCTGCTTATTTAACTTACATCATGAGAAACGCTGGGCTGGAAGAAGCACAGGCTGGAATCAAGATTGCCGGGAGAAATATCAATAACCTCAGATATGCAAATGACACCACCCTTATGGCAGAGAGTGAAGAGGAACTAAAAAGCCTCTTGATGAAAGTGAAAGAGGAGAGTGAAAAAGTTGGCTTAAAGCTTAGCATTCAGACAACTAAGATCATAGCATCTGGTCCCATCACTTCATGGGAAATAGATGGGGAAACAGTGGAAACAGTGTCAGACTTTATTTTTTGGGTCTCCAAAATCACTGCAGATGGTCATTGCAGCCATGAAATTAGAAGACGCTTATTCCTTGGAAGGAAAGTTATGACCAACCTAGATAGCATATTAAAAAGCAGAGACATCACTTTGCCAACAAAGGTCCATCTAGTCAAGGCTATGGTTTTCCCAGTGATCATGTATGGATGTGAGAGTTGGACTGTGAAGAAAGCTGAGTGCCACAGAATTGATGCTTTTGAACTGTGGTGTTGGAGAAGACTCTTGAGAGTCCCTTGGACTGCAAGGAGATCCAACCAGTCCATCCTAGAGGAGATCAGTCCTGGGTGTTCATTGGAAGGACTGATGCTGAAGCTGAAACTCCAGTTCTTTGGCCACCTCATGTGAAGACTTTACTCACTGGAAAAGACCCTGATGCTGGGAGGGATTGGGGGCAGGAGGAGGGGGGGACGACAGAGGATGAGATGGGTGGATGGCATCACCGACTCGATGGGCGTGAGTTTGAGTAAACTCCGGGAGTTGGTGATGGACAGGGAGGCCTGGCGTGCTGCGATTCATGGGGTCCAAAGAGTCGGACACGACTGAGCGACTGAAATGAACTGAACTGAACTGAATTTATGTGTAAGGTGATACTGAAGGTTAGACACAAATTTTTAAAAACGAGGGGGAGAGAAAATGATAACGCTGAGAAAGCTTGCTTTCCTTTTTTAGAATGAATCTTTTCTACAAATCTTTGAGGATGGATATCCTACACTGGGGCGGCGGGGTTGGGGTGGGGGGTTTGAGAAGCTAGCTCAGCAGTAAAGAATCTGCCTGGAAGATCCCCTGTAGAAGGAAATGGTAAGCCACTTCTTGCTTGAGA
Organism: Dama dama; assembly: GCF_033118175.1. NCBI lineage: Eukaryota > Metazoa > Chordata > Mammalia > Artiodactyla > Cervidae > Dama > Dama dama. The sequence continues at coordinate 82,625,836 of NC_083703.1, forward strand.
AATCCCACGGGCAGAGGAGACTGGCAGGTTATGTCCATAGGGGTAATGAAAAGTCAGACATGACTGAGCGACTGAACACACACACACACACATCCCACACTGAAGCCACCACACCAGGCTCCCCACTGACTCCAGGACAAGAAGGAAATTAAGTCAAAGGGGTCGTGCTGATGTGAGTTACACAGTAGAGAGTCTGTAACAGCCAGAGGTTCTCAAGAGCCAGTGACCAACTGTGGTGGCCCGTTACACTAGGAATGGAGCCCAGGTCCAAAAACGCCAAGGGTTAGTCGTCAACAGAGGGCTGGACCTCACTTTCCCTTCTGCTCTGTGCTTGACAGGAGACTGAGATGGGCTGGAGAGTGGGGCAAGTGAGGGCACATCAACTCTTGTTGCAAAGTATCTCCTTTTAGCAGAACTGAAATCTGAACCTCTCCCATCTCCTTTATTCATTACCCCTTATGTGCAATATATCCTCTACATTCAGAGAATCCCTGTGTGAATATATCCCCTCCTGGCATTCTGTCACCTGCGCAGAAAGAATGTAGGTTTCTGTCCCTGCATCAGATGTATTTTAAGTGTCTTCTATGAGCAAGGTTACATAAAAATGAACAAAACCATTCTGGGTCCTTACCTTGAATGTTGTTGTTTTGGTTGCTAAGTTGTGTCAGAGTCTTTTGCAACCCCATGGGCTATAGCCCACCAGGCTTCTCTGTCTATGGGATTTCCCAGGCAAGAAACTGCAGTGGGTTGCCATTTCCTTCTCCAGGAGGTCTTCCCAACCCAGGAGTTGACCATCATACAGAACGTTTACCGAGAAATTAACAGCAGTTTTATCTGGGGGGTGTAGGTATTTTTCTTTTATATTGTTCTTTCTTTTTCACACAACGTTTTCTACAAAGAACTTTGATTGCTTCTTATAATCACAGCGAAAAATAAAAATTATCAAGGGAAAACTGGAAAATACTACATGGAACATAAAATTCTATTAATTAGAAAACAAAGTTAATAATAACATTGTCATAATGAGAAAACTAACTTAAAACAGAGTACCTCATTTTTAACCATTGTAGAAAATTGAAATTCTTTTTAGACGCATTCGTTTATCTGCCACTTACTTATCAAAGAGATTTCAGGCATTCAGTGGGGAATTCACTAGAGTTGGGTTTATTTCCATGCACTATCCCTTAAGTTTAGTTAAATGCTTAAACTGAAAAAGTCTCAACGTGCCTACAATAGACTAGTTCCCTGAATTCCAAGCTAGGAAGCAATAGGTGTTTATTTCAATTACAAATTGTAAAAAACAACAACAACATAAACTTTAGTAGTAATATTCTAACACATAACTTGCCAATCAAGCAAAAATGCCAATTACTCAGTATTTGTCATCTATTCATCTGCCCACGTATTCATTCTGCATGCACTGGCCGAGCGCTCGCTGTTTTAAGCAGCGTGTTGAGACTCTAAGCACATACAGATCCCAGCTCTCCAGAATCATCACGCTAACACTGGCAGGACAGCATGAAGCATGTGGAAGGGAAAGAAAATACACCACCTCACCTCCTGTCGTTGTCTTATGAGCTAATAAATGTGTGAAAGGAAAGAAGGAAGATCAGTAGTGGGTGGTTGAAACACAGCTATGGAATTCCAAAAGGAAAATGATTTATAAATTGAATGAGAAACAATAACCAAGGAATTCAGTCAAGTGGTGCGTATTGCCAAATTACCAGAAAACTTCTGATTTAAATCAGATCAAGTTACAAGTTCCTCATTATTAATATATGTCTTAGAAATGATGCCCAATAGATGGCCAACAGTCACATTCACAATTGCCTAAGAGCTATGGGTGATGCTCAAATGCACACCCTGTCTAGTTAATAGGCATTGGAGCCAGCAATGCAAAAGTGACACATGCCTGATGGACAGATTTATAATTATTACAGAGAAACTTGCAATTGCCCATAGCCACAATCAGCCCCTTTGACTTGATATGTTTCTGAGCCAAACAGCATTGTTCTGAAAGTAATCCACTCACGATCAAATGAGTCAGAGCAGATACAATGGCAAATGCGACGGTAATGGTCCTCAGTGAAGAGAGGAAGTAGGGAAGAAAGGAGAAAGGAAGACTAAATAAAAGTAAGCAAAAAAAAAAGAAAAAAAAAAAACAGAATATGTATCCTACTGTTGCGTGAAAATTGTAAAAATTTTAATTACGTTGAATTGGTTCATAGTGCTTTTTAAGTCTACTCTATTCTGCTATTTCTCTATATATTCATTCTATTAATTTTTGAGAGTTTGATGTTGAAACTCCAACTAACAATCTCAATTTATCTACTTAAAAATTGTAACATATAGTGGAACTATATGTAACCTGTATTTTCCAAGTTTCTTGTAAATTTGTTATCATACTTTCATAATTTAAAAAAATAGAAACAAAAAATAAAAATTAACAAAGGAAGCTTTTCCATAGATCATTAGTTAAATGCCATTTCTGCAAGTTTTAAGTATCTAACCTGCACAATGCTCTCAAGTTTGTGGCCCTTTTTCTGCGGACACCCTAAAGATATCCTGCTTCCGCCACTGATAAGCACGAGTGGTCATCATTGTATGAACGATGACCACCCTGATGCCGGATGCCCACCTCTCCTCCTGACCCCAGCCTGTAGCGTGGGTGCCTGACTCTTTCCAACCCCATAGACTGTAGTCCACCAGGCTCTTCTTTCCATGGGATTCTCCAGGCAAGAACACTGGAGTGGGGTGCCATGCCCTCCTCCAGGGATCTTCCTGACCCAGGGAACTGACCTGCATCTCAAGTTTCCTGCATTGGCAGGGGGGTTCTTTGTCACTTGCGCCACCTAGGAAACCCCCAGCCTACAGCAGAGGCTCTCAGACCAGGAACCCAGAGGCAGCAGCAGCAGCTGTATCTGCATTTGTTGGAAATGCATGTTTCCAGGCTCCCTCTCAGAGCTACTAACTGAGAAACTCAGGTCGGGGTCCCACGGTCTCTTCAACAAGCTCCTTCAAGTGACCCTGATACTCAGGAAAGTGTGAGAATCAGATCCTGGAACTTCTGCTAGACTGAGAGTGGCCACAAGGCACTATCCTCTATAGGCTGTGACCTTGCTGCCGGAAGAACAGGTGGAAGGGTCCGTGTCATCTGCTGGTACACGGCTCAAAGATCCCTCGCCAGTGATGCGCCAGCCTAGTGCCTAGTGACGCACCAGCAACTCAGACCCCGGGCACAGGGTCACAGAAACTCCCACGTGGGTCCAGAGGGGCCGTGTATAATAATCCCCACTGCAGGAGGTTAAGGATTGATCTGTGTGTCCATCACTGGCGGAGATAAAATGTAAAATGATAATGTAAGAAAGCAACATAGATGAAGTGCAAATCCCTAGTGTAGAAGAAGCAAAGGTTAAGTTAGAAAAAATAACAATATTGATCACCTTGTCTTATTAGGTATTAACCACCTATATTTGATAGAGGGCTAGCTTACACCTATAAATATCAAGTAAAAATGCAGGCATGCTCAACAATACTAGTTTTGAAAGGACACATGTAAACAAAAAGATTCAAATTAAACACCTCTGAATGGCTGCCAAGGAGCTGAGCAGTCAGTTGAGTGGGAGGGAAATGATGAATGAACGAACGGATAGTTAACTAATGAAAGAAAAGCCCTCTGAGGACCATCGACAATAATATACCACCAACTGAGCAAGGTGACTAATGCAGAGAAGGAGAGGGAGAGGGAGACAGACAGAGAGAGAGACACGACACCTTTCCCACGTCACACACATTCTGTGTCAGAATTTGAATCCATTGACCCATTGCCTTATTCAAAAGCCTAGCTGTCTCCTTTTAAATGCTGCCTTTGATGAAGGGCTGGGATCACATAAGTTTTGCAGATATGCTTGTGCTCATTCATTGCCCCAATATTTAGGGGGGCATCTAGTAAATTTGGTCTGGGTTACAGAGGAAAGCAAGTCGGGCACTCATGGTCTGATGAGAATTCCATGACTCGGTGTTGGAATATTACATTGTCATCTCCTGTTTAACTATGTGAACCACAAGGGCAAAGGGCAATCAAACATCCAAAGGCCCTACTCCAGGTGTAGGAGTCATTCTTCTCTCTGACAACTAGGATCACAACTGGGAGCTTAGAGTATCTCTAGGAAGGGGACTTAAAGACACGAAACAACAACAGCTGACTGATGGAGATCACCACATCATGCCACTGGCTCTTTTCCGTGCTGTGAGAACACGTGCTCTCAGGGACACACAGCATCCCAGGGGAGCGCAGACCGAACCTGGTGTAAGAACACAACCACTCAGAGACACTCAGCATTCCAGGGGAGTGGAGACCGAACCTGGTGTAAGAACACAACCACTCAGAGACACACAGCATTCCAGGGGAGTGGAGACCAAACCTGGTGTAAGAATACAACCACTCAGAGACACTCAGCATTCCAGGGGAGTGGAGACTGAACCTGGTGTAAGAATACAACCACTCAGAGACACACAACATTCCAGGGGAGTGGAGACTGAACCTGGTGTAAGAATACAACCACTCAGAGACACTCAGCATTCCAGGGGAGTGGAGACCGAACCTGGTGTAAGAACACAACCACTCAGAGACACTCAGCATTCCAGGGGAGTGGAGACTGAACCTGGTGTAAGAATACAACCACTCAGAGACACACAACATTCCAGGGGAGTGGAGACCAAACCTGGTGTAAGAATACAACCACTCAGAGACACTCAGCATTCCAGGGGAGTGGAGACCGAACCTGGTGTAAGAACACAACCACTCAGAGACACTCAGCATTCCAGGGGAGCGGAGACCGAACCTGGTGTAAGAACACAACCACTCAGAGACACTCAGCATTCCAGGGGAGCGCAGACCGAACCTGGTGTAAGAATACAACCACTCAGAGACACTCAGCATTCCAGGGGAGTGCAGACTGAACCTGGTGTAAGAATACAACCACTCAGAGACAGTCAGCATTCCAGGGGAGTGGAGACTGAACCTGGTGTAAGAATACAACCACTCAGAGACACTCAGCATTCCAGGGGAGCGCAGACCGAACCTGGTGTAAGAATACAACCACTCAGAGACACTCAGCATTCCAGGGGAGCGCAGACCGAACGTGGTGTAAGAATACAACCACTCAGAGACACTCAGCATTCCAGGGGAGTGGAGACTGAACCTGGTGTAAGAATACAACCACTCAGAGACACTCAGCATTCCAGGGGAGTGGAGACCAAACCTGGTGTAAGAATACAACCACTCAGAGACACTCAGCATTCCAGGGGAGTGGAGACCAAACTTGGTGTAAGAACACAACCACTCAGAGACACTCAGCATTCCAGGGGAGCGCAGACCGAACCTGGTGTAAGAATACAACCACTCAGAGACACTCAGCATTCCAGGGGAGCGCAGACTGAACCTGGTGTAAGACTACAACCACTCAGAGACACACAACATTCCAGGGGAGTGGAGACTGAACCTGGTGTAAGAATACAACCACTCAGAGACACTCAGCATTCCAGGGGAGTGGAGACCGAACCTGGTGTAAGAACACAACCACTCAGAGACACTCAGCATTCCAGGGGAGTGGAGACTCAACCTGGTGTAAGAATACAACCACTCAGAGACACACAACATTCCAGGGGAGTGGAGACCAAACCTGGTGTAAGAATACAACCACTCAGAGACACTCAGCATTCCAGGGGAGTGGAGACCGAACCTGGTGTAAGAACACAACCACTCAGAGACACTCAGCATTCCAGGGGAGCGGAGACCGAACCTGGTGTAAGAACACAACCACTCAGAGACACTCAGCATTCCAGGGGAGTGCAGACTGAACCTGGTGTAAGAATACAACCACTCAGAGACAGTCAGCATTCCAGGGGAGTGGAGACTGAACCTGGTGTAAGAATACAACCACTCAGAGACACTCAGCATTCCAGGGGAGCGCAGACCGAACCTGGTGTAAGAATACAACCACTCAGAGACACTCAGCATTCCAGGGGAGCGCAGACCGAACGTGGTGTAAGAATACAACCACTCAGAGACACTCAGCATTCCAGGGGAGTGGAGACTGAACCTGGTGTAAGAATACAACCACTCAGAGACACTCAGCATTCCAGGGGAGTGGAGACCAAACCTGGTGTAAGAATACAACCACTCAGAGACACTCAGCATTCCAGGGGAGTGGAGACCAAACTTGGTGTAAGAACACAACCACTCAGAGACACTCAGCATTCCAGGGGAGCGCAGACCGAACCTGGTGTAAGAATACAACCACTCAGAGACACTCAGCATTCCAGGGGAGCGCAGACCGAACCTGGTGTAAGAATACAACCACTCAGAGACACTCAGCATTCCAGGGGAGCGCAGACTGAACCTGGTGTAAGAACACAACCACTCAGAGACACTCAGGATTCCAGGGGAGTGGAGACTGAACCTGGTGTAAGAACACAACCACTCAGAGACACTCAGCATTCCAGGGGAGTGGAGACCAAACCTGGTGTAAGAATACAACCACTCAGAGACACTCAACATTCCAGGGGAGTGCAGACTGAACCTGGTGTAAGAACACAACCACTCAGAGACACTCAGCATTCCAGGGGAGTGCAGACCGAACCTGGTGTAAGAACACAACCACTCAGAGACACTCAGCATTCCAGGGGAGTGCAGACCAAACCTGCTGTAAGAATACAACCACTCAGAGACACTCAGCATTCCAGGGGAGTGGAGACCAAACCTGGTGTAAGAATACAACCACTCAGAGACACTCAGCATTCCAGGGGAGCGCAGACTGAACCTGGTGTAAGAACACAACCACTCAGAGACACTCAGCATTCCAGGGGAGTGGAGACTGAACCTGGTGTAAGAACACAACCACTCAGAGACACTCAGCATTCCAGGGGAGTGGAGACTGAACCTGGTGTAAGAATACAACCACTCAGGGACACGCAGCGTTCCAGGGAAGTGCAGGCCGACCTTGCTCTGGCCACTGGGGTAAAAACTGACAACCATCATGAAAATAATCCCTTACTTCTGGATGGCCCTTTACAGTGGAAAAAACATTTTTCCTGCCCTGCTTCATGTGAACTTCACCATAGGCAAAGTACGACTCATCATGCCTGTTTTGTAGGCTCTGAATATGTTTAAATGCAGTCATTACTTTAGTTTTATCCTTTGCATATTCTAAATGAGTGCACAACGAATCTTTCCCCAGCCTTAAGATAAGGCTTTCTACTGGAGACTGTATTTAAAAACAAAACAAATAAATACCAATGAAATATTTCCCTTCATCTCATCTCATTTTTTTACTATTTTTTTCTCTCTGTCTCTCCCTACACACGGTGGTTTAGTCTCTCCGTCGAGGTGGCTTTCTTGTGACCCCATGAACTATAGCCCCCCAGGTTCCTGTGTCCATGGGATTTCCTAGGCAAGAGTACTGGAGGGGATTGCTCTTTCCTTCTTCAAGGGATCTTCCCAACCCAGGAATCAAACCTGGGTCTCCTGCGTTGCAGGCTGATTCTTTACTGACTGAGCTACAAGATATCCCCATACATATCTACCATAACGTTTATCATTACAACTAGTTGCTGTTATTTTTCCCTCTACCTAAATTACATAAAACTACTGATGCTTAAAAACACAGGGAGACTGTGCAAGTGAGCCATCCTCATTTACTCCTTATCCCAGAGTTCTTATTAAGGGATGTAAAACTTTGTAGCAAGTGGGGTTTTATGAGATGAATGGTTATGATTAACATTTCACAAAGGCATTTAATTTGGCAGATCAAAACCACAACACTCAGAACTTTGATTTGAACTGAGGTTTGCTGGGGTACACAGGACAGCTAGTTGACAATTTTCTTTTTCTTTTCATCTCTTTCGAAACTGCTTGCCATTGCAAAGACTTGTTAGAAAGCAGATGTGTTGCAAAAGTCTGCATCGAGACAAAAGGAATCTGCATTGATTCTCCTCCTGCTGACTTTCTGTGTGAGCTGGTAAAGGAGACTTAATTTATGTGAGCAAGCCTTTCTGGCTTTGACTCAGCCCCTCAGCTGCATCAGACTTGCTCATTTGTCCAAGCACAGAAGTGGCCTTCAGTCACCTGGGTTTTCCAGGGGAGGCAGTGAGAGCCCAGGAAAACACTGAGCACATAATTAGCCTCACAAATGATTTAGTCTTGATTATTTTCTTTTCTTAAAATATTTTTCTTCAACGCTTAGGTTTTTAAAAGCTTTCTTATAGGAGCACAGCTGGTTAACAATGTCACGATAGGGTCAGGAGTACAGCAGAGTAACTCAGTCATCCAGATAAATGCTTTTCAAGACCTGCCTTCCATTCAGGCGGTTACATAACATTGAGCAGAGGCCCCCGTGCTACACGGGAGACCCTTGCTTGTCCGTCTCCATCAGTTGCTGCTGCTTTGGCTACGCAGTAGGTCCGTGTTATGTTCTGGGCTCAGTCACTCAGTCGTGGCCAACTCTTTGCAGCCCCATAGATTCTTGTGTCCATGGAATTTTCCAGGCAAGAATACTGGGGTAGGTTGCTGCTTCCTACTCCAGGGCACCTTCCTGACCCAGCGATCAAACCCGCATCTCGTGGGTTTCCTGCCGTGGCTGGAAGGTTCTTTACCACTAGCACCACCTGGGAAGCCCAGGTCCTTGTTGGTTATCCATTTTAAATATAGCAGTGTGTACATGTCAATATTTAAGTTTCAAAATATTTTCAAAAGTAAGTTACATTTGACAATCAATGTGCTGTATTCAATGTGATTCTGTTGTATTTTTTCCTTCTGTAAAATAAAAAACTCCTTAAACTGAAGGCATATTTTGAAATAAAGATCCATTCGAATAAGAAAAAGGTTTATTATGTTTATTTAGTTTTATTATGAGGACTTAAGACAGAAATCATCTTTTGTTTTGTTTTTTCCCCCCAGTGATAACATCCTCTATCAACTGTGTTGGCTCATTTTATTATGTCTTTAGGGGGGACTAGACCTCAAAAGTGGTTTCGATGTTAATTGTGATCAGATTTTTGAATGGCTTAATTATCATCTTTGCCCAAAATGTTTTGATCTTCCTTTCAGGGACTTTAAATCTGTCTGATAAAGTTACCTGATAAAATCAACTACAATGAAAAATT